>NC_079192.1:108455785-109735797 GCF_029499605.1 Hyla sarda
AAACTTAACACAGCTTCAAATATAAAGCTTACATATGAGTTACATATGCGCAGGATGTAGAGATGAACGAACTTGCAGTAAATTTGATGACTTTTCCTGCATAAATTAGTTCAGATTTCAGGTGCTCCGGTGGGCTAGAAAAGGTGGATACAGTCCTAGGAGACTCTTTCCTAGGAATGTATCCACCTTTTCCAGCCCACCGGAGCACCTGAAGGCTGAACTAATTTACGGAGGATAAGTGATCAACTGTCGCGCGGAGAAGTTTGTGACAAATCGAATTTACTGTAAGTTCGCTCATCACTAGCAGGATACTGTATGCATGAATACACCCTTAAGATGAAGTCTAAGGGTCTATTTGCATCCTGCATAATGGCTGCTGCATTCTTGTGCATCTGGTAGGTTTATCATGGGAAATTAACCAGCTGTAGGGTTATGGTAAAAAAAATAAAAAAAAATGCCCAAAAAAACTTGGGCTTGCTTTAGGCTTGGTTTGGGTTTTATAACCCTGAAGTTTTTATTTATATACCCATGTGTGTGTTTGCAGATGTGAGCCAGAGCCTTCTGGTTCGGTTTACTGTTGACAGTTATACAGAAGCGCCACAAGATGGTGCCCTTTCCATGCTACATTATATTAATGCATAATTAAAGCATGGGTTGGCACAGTTAGTCTTGCAATGTATCCTAAAAGGAAACAGCAAGGGCAGTATCCCGGATTAAATGGTGTATAGTAAAGAGGATAATAGATGGCAATTAGAGGGAATAAAATAACTTTTAGGAGAGAAATGTAAAGCTTTGTTGCACAAAATGTCCATGTGTAGAGGGGTCATCATTATTCTAGCAGTGCTGCTACTGGTCAGCATTTTGCCCTCCTGCAGAATGATCATATTCATAATTTATAAAAAGTTATTTGAAGAAAGTCATTGGGGAAAACAGATAAAAGTTGAATGGCATATTTGTAGATAAAAAAAAATAAATAATGAGAGAGTTTTGCACGCTGTCCAACAGGGGTGTGGGACTTCGAAAAAAAGTGTGCATAGCTTAAATGCAGTAAAGTTGTGCCAAAATAGCACAAACGCCAAATACAAATCCAATAATACAGATGAACTATATGGTCAAAAAAATTACAC
Source organism: Hyla sarda (assembly GCF_029499605.1). Taxonomy (NCBI): domain Eukaryota; kingdom Metazoa; phylum Chordata; class Amphibia; order Anura; family Hylidae; genus Hyla; species Hyla sarda. Next base: position 108,456,913 of record NC_079192.1, read on the forward strand.
CTTATTATTCTGTAGGTCCATACAATTAAAATTATACCCTACTTATATAGGTTTGATTTTGTCGCACTTCTGGAAAAAAATCATAACTACATGCAGGAAAATTTATACGTTTAAAAATGTCCTTTTCTGACCCCTATAACGTTTTTATTTTTTCCACGTACAGGGCGGTATGAGGGCTCATTTTTTGCGCCGTGATCAAAAGTTTTTATCGGTATGATATTTGTTTTGATCGGACTTTTTGATCACGTTTTATTAATTTTTTAATGGTATAAAAAGTGACCAAAAATAAGCTTTTTTGGACTTTGGAATTTTTTTGCGTGTACGCCATTGACAGAGTGGTTTAATTAAGAATATATTTTTATAGTTCGGGACATTTATGCATGCGGCGATACTACATATGTTTATTTTTTATTTACGCTATTTTTTTTTTTTATGGGAAAAGGGGGGGTGATTCAAACTTTTATTAGGGAAGGGGTTAAATGATCTTTATTAACACTTTTTTTTTTACTTTTTTTTTTGCAGTGTTATAGGTCCCATAGGGATCTATAACACTGCACACACTGATCTTTTACACAGATCACAGGTTGTGTATTAACACGCCTGTGATCAGTGTTATCGGCGCTTGACTGCTCCTGCCTGGATCTCAGGCACGGAGCAGTCATTCGTCGATCGGACACCGAGGAGGCAGGTAAGGACCCTCCCGGTGTCCTGTAAGCTGTTCGGGATGCCGCGATTTCACCGCAGCGGTCCCGAACAGCCCGAACAGCTTTGACCGCCGCTTCTAAAGGGTTAATACCGCACATTGCCGCGATGTGTGGTATTAGCCGCGGGTCCCGGCTGTTGATGAGCACCGGGACCGACGCGATGTCATATCGCGGGAGCCGGCGCAGGACGTAAATATACATCCTGTGTCATTAAGTGGTTGAAGGGGTATTCCAGGGAAAAAAAAAAACTATTTTTTTTATATCAACTGGCTCCAGAAAGTTAAACAGATTTGTAAATTACTTCTATTAAAAAATCTTAATCCTTCCAATAATTATCAGCTGCTGAAGTGGACTTATTTTCTGTCTGGCAACAGTGCTCTCTGCTGACATCCCTTTAAGTGTCACAAAGATTAAATATTTTGTTTGTCAGTTTAACTCATAGATTTCATTTCGTCTCAGGGCTCTTTTGATCACTGAAAACTATCTCGGACACCTGTGATAATTAGATTGCCAGGTAAGCCCAATTTAAGGAAAAATTACTATGGTGGAAGTTCCACATTATTAAGCAGAGCACAATTTTCAAGCAATATGGTGAAGAAAAAGGATCTCTTTGCTGCCGAAAAGAGTGAAATAGTTCAATGTCTTGGACGAGGTATGAAAACAGATATTTTACAAAAAACGTAAGCGTGATCATCGCACTATTAAGAGATTAGTGGCCGATTCAGAGCAGACTGTTTTTGCCAGATCCATGCATCGGATCAAGAGAGCAGCTGCTAAAATACCATTACATAGCAGCAAACAGATATTTGAAGCTGCTGGTGCCTCTGGAGTCCCACGGACATCAAGGTGTAAAGTCCTCCAGCGTCTAGCAGCTGTGCATAAACCCTCTATTCAGCCACCACTAACCAATGCTCACAAGCAGAAACAGCTGCACTGGGCAGAAAAATACATGAAGACTAATTTTCAAACAGTCCTGTTCCCTGATGAGCACCGTGCAACCCTGGAGGGTCCTGATTGATGGAGTAGTGGATGGTTGGTGGACGGCAACCTTGTTCCAAAACAAGGCTGTGACGTCAGCAAGGCAGTGGTTGAGTCATGTTTTGGGCCGGAATCATGGGAAGAGAGCTGGTCGGCCCCTTTAGGGTCCCCAAAGGTGTAAAGATGACCTCTGCAAAGTATGTGGAGTTTTTGACTGACCACTTTCTTCCCTGGTACAGAACAAAGAACTATGCTTTCTGGAATAAAATCATCTTCATGCATGACAATGCACCATCTCATGCTGCAAAGAATACTTCTGCATCAATGGCTGCTATGGGGATACAAGGAGAGAAATTCATGGTGTGCCCTCCATCCTCCCCTGACCGCAATCCTATTGAGAACCTTCGGAGCATCCTCAAGCAAAAGATCTATGAAGGTGGGAGGCAGTTTACATCCAAACAGCAGCTCTGGGAGGCTATTCTGACATCTTGCAAACAAATTCAAGCAGAAACTGTCCAAAAACTCAAGTTCAATGGATGCAACACTTGTGAAGCTGCTATCAAATAAGGGGTCCCATGTTAAAATGTAACAAAAGTTAAAATGTTGTTAACAGTTTGATTGAATTACCTTTGGATTTCCGAAAACATGCTGCAAAAACAACATTGACAATTTTCAGTTCTTTACATCCTATAAAGTGTTTTGAAACTGTGCGTAATTATTTGGAACAGTGCATTGTAAGTTTTTTTATATGAAAAAAAAATACTGTTGTTATCAGTAGGAGGTTTGTTCAATAAAATTTGAATTGTACTCTTAATAATTAATAACATGAGAATTATGCTGATTGTTATTTACATCAATTATTTAGGTAAAAGAGAAAAATATTTTTTGCTTAATTTGTAACAGGGTGTAAAAGAATGAGATTCTGCAGTGGCCCGGCTGGGATACAGGAGCACCCAGTTTTGAAATTTACCAGCCGGATGGGTGCCAAATCTCATTCATTTAAATGCGCAGACCGGAGTCAGATAGTGACTCTGATAGTGACTCTGGTCAACTCATTTTTGCCCAGTATCCGGTTTTGTGGCCAGACTGAAGACCGTAGCATACCACGGTTTTCAGTCCGGCAACAAAACCGGATATGAGGAAAAAATGAGCCGACCGGAGTCCCTATCTGACTCCGATCGGCACATTTAAATGAATGAGATGTGGCACCGATCCGGCTGGGATACAGAGCACTGGTTTTGAAATTTCCCAGCTCGAACTTCATGAACAATGAAGAGCGCAGCGCTAGGGAAGCCACTAATGTTCTAATATTTATGGCCTATCCTTAGGATTCACCATTGATCTAATCTTGGAAAACCCCTTTAATATATCATAACCTGGGCCCAAAGGAATATGCTCTAGTCCTCTGGTGGGACGATCTGAGCTGTGTTGTTGCATGTAAAAAAAAAGGATGTGGTATACCATGAAAATATAATGGTGAACATGATAGGGACTTTTACGTGTCATATCTGCAGCCTACTTCCTGAGCCTCTGCTATGGAACAGAAAGCAGAGTCATCAGTCTGGTGGTGCCTGGGCACAGAGGATTTCACATGACGATGCACAGAGATCCAAATCACAATCTCTTTCTGAATATACTATCAGCAGAATGTATCAATGATCTGGTTTTGCAAACTTATAAAATGAAACATATCTGAAATAAAAGTTTTTGCTTTACACCTACTTCAGGAAAGTGAAACAGCTTTAATGTGTCTGCACTCTCCATATAGGTCTAAGCATCCGACACCCACATGTGTGTGGTTGATAAATTCTCCGGAAGAAGCTAAAAGGACACAACCTACTGCCACATCTAGAAGGGCAGACAAATCGTATGATGATTTAGACACGTCTAACCTGTTTTTATGCTGTAGGATGGAATTACCAAACAAACTGCAATGCAATCGGAAAGTCTTCAGACTGATTTTTTTTACATATTGTATGTTGCAGCCTTGTGCTTTGCTCTTAACCCTTACAGCTGCACAAATGGATTATTACACACTTTATCAGCATTAATAATGTTTGCACGGTCCATAACAACCAATCAGATCACTTATTTTATTTTTCCACAGGCCTTTTTAAAAATGAAAGAAGCAATCTGATTGGTTGCTATAGGCACATGGTCAACTTTTTCTCTTCACAGGTTTTGATATATGTCCCCCAATGTCTTGTTGAAAAGTGAACCTTTGGCCCAGTAAGAATACTTTGCACCATACAGCTTTCCCCACAACTCTGACCAGTCACTCTTGGTTTAACCAAACCAGATATCTTGTTTCTCATTGTCAGAGAGTCCTTTAGGTGATTTATTTGCAATCTCCATGCAGGTTTTTATGTGTCTTTTACTGAGGAGATGATTTTTTTCTGACCACTCAGAAAGCTTCTCCCATCTGCACACAGTGACTGACAGTTTGGTGGAGCTACCAGCTCTGGTTGTTTCAATGTTAAAGGGGTACTCCACCCCTAGACATCTTATCCCCTATCCTTTTAATCGCGGGGGTCCCGCCGCTGGGGACCCACGTCATGTCCCCTCCCATAGACATGCATTGAGGGGGTGGGGCGGGGCGTGACTTCATACGGGGCGGAGTCGCAACGTCACAATCTTCTGTTCCTGTGGTCGGGAGCCAGACCCTCCAGCCCTTCCGGAGCAATAACAGGTGAGTGCTGCATGCTATATTGCGGGGGTCCCCAGCGGCGGGACCCCCACGATCAGACAACTTATCTCCTATCCTTTGGATAGGGGATAAGATGTCTAGGGGTGGAGTACCAGTTTATATCACTTTATACATAGAGGACAAGCTTCAACAGAGTCCTGTACAGTATACGCTGTGCACTGGAGATACAATATGGAACCACCCTCTCTAGATCAGTGGCTCAAGTTACAATGGTCCAGGTCCAGTTATATTTCACTTTTACTCACTAAGGGGTTGGCATCTAACCACCGGCTTTCTCTCAGCATCTATAAAGGCTGAATTTATTGCATGTTTTGGGCACAGTTTTTTTTTGTTTTGTTTCGTTTTTCATAAATTCATGCACAGAAAGATACTACTTATACACATGGGGGGAGATTTATCATTCAATATAGACGTTATTTTCCGTCTATCATTGGCGCTGTGATGGCACAGTCATGTAATATTAGCGACATTTGTGTGACTTTTGTAGTAGACAGTTTTTGAGTAGCAGTAGACCTATTTCTAATTTAGACATGCAGTGCACCCTTATTTATCATATGCGACTTTTAGAATAAGTCGCTAAAAATTGTGCAAACCCCGATTTCCAGGCGCTAAAGTACGCCAACCAAAAGTACACGTACAAAACCTCGTAAGCTAGAGCTTTTCCAGCCCATGCAAAGCAGCGGGGAATTAATCATCTACAGTACACACTTATTATAAATTACACACTGCAACGGAAAAAGTTAGAAAAAACGGTGGTAAAAAAATAAATCGGGTACACTTTGAATGATTAATCTCCCCCATCTTCTCTTTGTATCCACTCGTGCTCAAGTTCAATAAACTGCACATGTAAATGCAGTCTAATGCAGAAAGTGCACTGACTCAGCTGTTTGGGAATCTCCTATAGGTTTCAATTACTTAATTAGATTGTAATTATGTTTATATGATAAAATGACATAAGGCACAAGTTATCTGCTTCTTTAGGTCAGGTTCTCATCATGCAGCAGCTGCATACAGATGATGCCATGTTCATGTGTTGGAAAATGGGCGCACACTTCTGCTGGTAACAACACCGTTTTACCAGCAACATTGTGCTCTTATTGGTTATGGTCTCATCTGCAAGTGCATAATATATAGTGCATAATAAATAAGGGAGATTTATCAAAACCTTTGTGGAGGAAGGGTGGTGCAGTTTCCCATAGCAACCAGATCACTTCTTTCATTTTTTAAAAAGGCCTAGGAAAACTGAAAGAAGCAATATGATTGGTTGCTATGGGCAACTGCACCATTATTATTCCACACAGGTTTTGAAAAACCTCCCCCTCAGTCTTCAAAAAAAAAAAAAAAAAAAAAAAGAGTACTCTGGGATACCAAAGTGTATCCCCTATCCTAAGAATAAGGGATGAGTGTCTTATTGCAAGAAGTCTGACAGCTGGTATAACCCAGAGAGATCTCCTTTAAAATAAAATTTGTTCTCAGGGGAACACGCCCCCTCCCATAGACTTGAATGGAGGGGGGGTGGCGTGACATCACACCCCCAGTCCCGGAAACCCGGAGGTTTCCGAAACTGGAGACGCAGCTCCCGCATAGATAGATCAGACCTCTTATTTTCTATCCTTTGGATAGGGGATAAAATGTTTTTGTCCGGAATACCCCTTTAAGAAAGAAGTATGAGCCTCATTACGGTCAGTAGTTTTATCAAAATCAGACACAAAACCGACACAGAAAAATATTATAGAAGGTATGGTCACCCATGCCGCATTTTCATGCGTATTTGCTGCTGCATATTTTCCTACCCACTTGAAGTATATGTTTAGAAAAATCAGCTGCAGGAAATATACTGTAAAATACAGCATGTGTGACCATACCCTTAAAAAGGTAAAGGGGAAATATTTGTGCCCCACATTTGTATTATACAATGGCTGTGATTTGGCAGTTTTACATGCTAAAAATCAGCCATCTTTTTCAAGCTGAATTTAGCAGCATTCAATGGAAAAACACTTTAATATATATTTTTTTTATGAATGAAAAGGACATATTCTGTGTCAACATCTGTGAAGGTTAACACTAACCAAAAAAAGACATTGGTCTTCATTTACTAAGCTAAAACAGACTAGTTTTTGTTGGGTTATTCCAAGTTATTTTGGCGCACAGTGGCCCTCGTTTACTATTGAAAACCCGACATGTTTTGTTGGGTTCTGCGCCAGATTTTGCACCAGATTTTGCGCCAGAACTGAAAAAACCCCGACTTACTCTCCATTGTGCTAAGAAAACCGGAAAAAGGGGCGTGGGCTCCAAAAAAGGGGCGTGTCCTTGTCATTTTTACAAAAAAACAACATATTTACTAAGGTTTCCACAGAAAATGTGGTGGATTTGAGCTGAGAAAAACCCTACAGATCAGATCATGTGTAAAAAAAAAAAAAAAGCAAAGTGTAGGGAAAGTGGAAAATGTAGAGAAACCTTAGTAAATACCGTGGAAAATAAATTGTAGGGAATTAAAACCCACAAAGAAACCTACACTCCACTCTTAGTAAATGAGGGCCAGTGCCTGCGACATGTCGGCACCAGGAAAATAAAAAAAACTCAACATTTCTTTGTTAAAAAGACGAAAAAAGGGGTGGTCTGTTGCAAAGGGGCAGGGTCTGTCCAAAAAGGGGCATAAGGACATGAAGATGTACTTTAGATCACATGAAATAACCTTCATGTGATATCTCCCACCTTTTCAGTATTAGGTATGACCGTTTTATCTCTGGCACACAATATTAGCTTAAAGGGTACTCCGCTACTCAGCGTTTGGAACAAACCGTTCCGAAAACTGGAGTCTGCGGGAGCTCATGACATCATAGCCCAACCCCCTCATGATGTCACGCCGCCCTGCCCCCTCAATGCAAGTCTACGGGAGGGGGCGTGGCAGCCGTCATGTCCCCTCCCATAGACTTGCATTGAGGGGGTGGAGAGTGACATCATGAGGGGGCAGGGTTATGATGTCACAAGCTCCTGGCGCCAGCTCCAGCATTCGGTACAGTTTGTTCCAAACGCTGAGCAGCGGAGAACCCCTTTAAGACTGGATGAGAAAAACATTTACACGCCTGAATTTTAAAAGGGGCACTTAAAACCGATTCAGAAATAACTACAAAGTAACATACATCTACAAAATTCTCGCACCATCTTCTATACAGACTTTTCTTCAGAGGTTCTAGAACAGAGATGCAAACTCTGTAACCAGTTATCTAAGTTCCATAACATTCCAGGAAGGTACATGTGAGCTACTAATGGGAGTAGTAAAGGATGAGGACAAGGTATGTACTAATGGGTGGAACGGTGGCTGCTGTCATTAAGATTGATCACTGTGGCTGCCACTAACCAGCAGTTACTTACAGCCCTAACGTTGAGAATTGTGGCTGGCTGGCACCGGTAAGAATGTGAGGGGCCATACATGTCATTGCTTAGGGAATATGCCACTGCTGTTGGGGAGCATTGTGGCAAACAGTCTTTTTTAAGAAATTTAAAGAAACACTTAAAGCGGTTATCCACCATATGGTGATTTTTGTATGTATTTGGTAGACCTTTGTCTGGTCTTGTCTGGTCTTGGGGCTAAATGGCTATGTTGTGAAATCACCATAACACTGTGGCTAGCTTTTTGTGAACTTGTATTTCCTGTTTGACCTTTTTTATTTATTTTTTTTATTTTTTTTTACTACAAATCCCACAATTCAATTTTCCTCCCTCCCACACATCAACCACCCCACCCATTGAAACATAAATTAGCTGCATCCATTCAAAAGACCTGTGGTTTTCAATCAGGGTGCCTACAGCTGTTGCATTAGTTGCAGATTGATCTCTCTCCCACCAAGTGATTGCTCCACCCATTGAAGCAGACAGGCTCCCTGTCATCAGCTGACTAGTGAATCAGGTCTCGGCCGCAATGCAACCTGGGAAAAACCTTTTGTATGCTGTTAAAAATAAATATTGGGGTGAAAATAACATAAGAATTGTGAGAAAACTGTCACACACAGGTACAGACACTATATTATGAACTACACTAACTTTACAAACCCTGTAGCATAGTCAAATAATAAAAAAAAATCCTGGAATAACCCTTTAAAGGGAAAATTTACAAAGTACAATAAATTATTGCACATGGTGGGCCGAATTTCCGAATAGATTTAATAGTTTTTTGTTTGTTTTTTCGGGTTTTTTTGTGTGTGTGTCGTGTACCAGAATTTCCAACAAAAAATCCAAAAGACCCTACTAACTCTCTACTCTACTCAACGCTGTCTTCACAAAGAAAAACACTCTACATTTTCAAAAAAAAATATTCAAATTTATCAATGTTTCCACTGAGAATGTGGCAGGTGTAAAAAGAGCAAAATGTAGGGAAAATCGCCAGATACAAGATACAATAGTAAATACCATGGAAAAATACCTGTCAGAAACAAAAACCCACAAAGAAAACTACACTCCACTCCGATTCTTCAGGACCTTAAAAGGGAAGACTTGGTTCCGTTGGAAGACTCAAACTGAGAGGTAAAAACGGGTTTTCCTAAGGGCGCACACTGCTACAGTAGGTTAAAACCACGGACATCAATAGTAAAATAATAAAACGGCTTTAATGACATAGACGACGTGCTTAGAGAGCACAGTTTTTAGCTCTCCGTTTGAGCCTTCCAAAAGAACCAAGTATTCTCTGCAAACTCCGTGCATCTACGGAACCGGGTCCAGGCTGCCACGCAACTACTCCTGTTCATGCACAAAAAAAGGTGTTGAGCTCTGAGCCTAACACGTCCAAATACTTAGGCATTTTACAAAGTTGAAACAGTTATTGTGTTGCCCTTGGTAATGGCACAAGGATAGCGCCAACAATGTCTATTTTTTCTTTCCATATAAACCTGCAGGACCTAAAGGGATACTTTTAATCAACTGATGCCAGAAAGTTAAACAGATTTGTAAATTACCTATATAAAAAAATTTTTTAATCCTTCCAGTACTTGTTAGCGGCTGTATTCTACAGAGGAAATTCTCTTAATTTTGGATTTCTTTTCTGTCACGACCACCGTGCTCTCTGCTGACACCTCTGTCCATGTCAGGAACTGTGCAGAGCAGGAGAAAAATCACCATAGCAAATAGGGATCGACCGATTATCGGTATGGCCGATATTATCGGCCGATAATCACGATTTTGGGCATTATCTGTATCAGCAATTACCTTGCCGATAAGCCGATAATGCCCCGCCCCCCGCACCGCCCCCACCGCACCGCGACCGCCACCCCCGACCCACCGCACCGCGCCGCACCCCCCACAGTGATGCTGGGCGGTATACCGGTATGGATTTTTGCCCATACCGCTATACCGATCGGGCCCCTCCCCACCCTCCGAGTCAATAAAAAAATTACACTTACCCGTAATGGGGGTGGTCCGGGCCATCCATCGTTCCTGTAGTGTCCGGGGGCGTTCCGGGTGAAGAGTGAACCGGTCCGGGCTGTCCTTCTCCGGCAGTCATCTTCTCCACTCCGGGCAGGCTCCGGCCTAGTACACTGCATAGACGCCGCTACGCCGTGACGTCAGGTGCGTCGCTGCGCACGGGCATCACTGCGCAGCGGCGTCTATGCAGCGTACTAGGCCGGAGCCTGCCCGGAGTGGAGAAGATGACCGGTGGAGAAGAAGGACAGCCCGGACCGGTTCACTCTTCACCCGGAACGCCCCCGGACACTACAGGAATGAAGGATGGATGGCCAGGACCACCCTGACAGGTAGGGGGAGAGAAGCGGGTGGTGGCGGCGGCGGCCTATGGCCCCGCAAAAGCCACTGCAGATCATTGATTTAAAGCGCCCGCTTTAAATCAATGATCTGCAGCGGTGTCGCAGGGGGTTAAATAGCCGATAACTTATACCGATATTCCGGTATAAGTTATCGGCTATCGGCCCTAACCTGCACCGATTATCAGTATCGGCCCTAAAAAAACGATATCGGTCGATCCCTAATAGCAAACCTCTCCTGCTCTGGACAGTTCCTAAAATGGACAGAGGTGTCAGCAGAGAGCACTGCGGTCGTGACAGAAAAGAATTTTTTTATATAAGTAATTTACAAATCTGTTTAACTTTCTGGCAACAGTTGATTTAAAAAAAATAAAAATAAATACCGTAAATAAGTTTTCCACTGGAGTATGCCTTTAACCAAGCACAAATCTGGCCATACACACAAATTAAGCTCATCTCCTTAATTTTAGCAGAACTGGCCAACCATCTAATGTGTATGTGGTTCCCCAAACTCTCAAAGAAAAAAGGTTTGGGCAGCTGGATTTCAAACATGGCCAATTGTGTTCTGAAGGTACATAATCTACTGCCATTCACTAGCTTATAACTAGAAGTGGGTTTCCTGCTGCGTGCTATGCTACCATTCATTTTAAAAGGCCCGCTGGCAATCTGCAAATCTGCCACTACTACGACTGTCCACGGACCCATTCAAGTGAATGGTAGCGTAACTTGCAGTGTATTTTTAATGCAGCGGGAAACCTGCTGCTAGAGCATGTGAACACACCCTCAGGGTAGGGTCACATGTAGTGCATCCTCAGTGTATTTGATGCTACGGATACACTACTGACCGTCCCTAGAGGGTGCCTCCAGCTGTACCCCTGTGTCCTCGCAGCTCCCTCTGTCTGCTTGTAGCAGTGGATTACTGCTGTGAGCAGGACACACAGGCACATCTGGAGGTACACTCTATAGGGACGGTCAGTAGCGCATCCACAGTGTCAAATGCGTTGCCGATGCACTTACACTATCACTTTAACTGAAGGACTTCAGGAGTAGTACTATTTGGAATGTATCCTTTAAAACTAGTATATGTTGTGCAGTTGTAGGGTAACATTTGCTAGGGAGAGGTCAGAGACCTTGTCAAATAGGAAGAAGACCTGCTAAAAGTGGCTATACACCTTCAATAGCTGTTGTTCTGAGCTCCCAATACACATGTATGTTCGGCAAAGGTTTTTATTTTCTCAACAGAGAGAGGAGGGGCAAACTGCTGCTAGATAGCACTGGTACAAAAGGGTTGGGTAGTTGAAATCTGTCTGTGGAAGTGCCCCTCATACACTTTAGATTAGTGTTTCCCAAACAGGGGGCCTCTAGCAGTTGCAAACCTAATACTCCCAGCATGCCCAGCCAACCTTTGGCTATCCGGGCATGCTGGGAGATATAGTTTTGCAACAGCTGGAGGCCCCCTGGTTGGGAAACACTGCTTTAGGGAGTTAGGCAGACACACTGCTGTCAGTGGATTCTGCAGACCTTTCTATAAATCCCAAAAGGCAAGAAGTAGTGAGATTACACAATTTGACAAGACAACGATAAACATTTGCAACAACAAAGCCAGCAGAATAATCAGTATGTTGACTTACAACAATCAGTATTTATAAAGTAGATTATCCCATGGATAAAATACCTGTCTCAAGTACTGTACTTCCCCATTACATCCAAGACCAGGGTAAATAAGCTTATTACCATAATTTTTATTTTTGCTAATTTTATTTGATGGTATTTCACACAGCCAAGCAGAACTTTACTTCGTACGGATGAGGAGAAACAACTCGATAGTGCCATCTACAGATGAATGTTTTCAGATTGGACGAGAGCCAGAGTTGTAGCAGAGTTAACAATCCTAGTCATGGCGCGTTAACATACCAAGTATCAGTGTTAAAGAGGTAGTCCAGTATCAAAAAAACTTATCCCCCATCTGCAGGATATGGGCATAAGTGTAAGATTGTGGGGGGGGTCCGACTGCTGGGACCCCCCATGGTCTCCCAGCCGGTACTCCGGCTCCCTGCATGAATGGAGGCATGTCAACCACGGCAGGAAGCTGTCTCACAGAGACGCAAGGAGGGGAGTGCAACAGCCAACGCTTTGTGAGGTGGTCGACACACCTCCATTCATGAGGAGAGCGAGGCGTAGTACGGGAGATTGTGCAAAGTCCCAGAGGTAGGACCCCCCACGATCAGACACTTATTCTGTGGATAGGGGATAAGTTGATTGATACTGTATAACACCTTTAACTCTGCTACAACTGTACATGTCAAGCTTTTCTAAATTTGTTGACATTTTTCCATGTATCTTACTTGGGCTTGCAGAAATCAGTGTACACGCTACCAAAGCCACACATTTAGATGTAAATAAATGATTTTCAGTTGTGGAAACTTCTGCAACAAGCCTGCTGTGTGTAAATATACTCTAAAAGAGATGGACAATGAACTACAGGGTGGACACCTATAGGCGGCACAAGAGCTAGTTTTCTTCTTTCTGGAGGAGCACAATTTTGTATCCTTACCCAGGGAGCATTACCATAAAAAGACTTCCTACTAACAACCTCCAAAAAGGAGACCAAGAAGGTTTTTTGTTTTTTTTACCCGCATAAAGTATTCACCTAATAAAGCCAGTCCAGGGTGTGTAGGCACAGTCCATCACTGTACTTTGATCATACAAACATGACATAAGTTATTATAGTCACTTGTTAAAAAGCAAACAAAGCTGAACATCCAGGTCACAATCCCTCAGGTTCTCAAAACAGGTTATCCAACCAAAACATACCTGTGTATCAGTGTACATGTAGGAGACATTGGTGCTAATAACATTACTTATTACTATTGTGCTTGGAGCCATGTGGAAACCTCAAAATCCACAGAACTTCCTTACACAGCTCTGTAGATATAGGTAAAATATCCCAGCATACAGAAATTGTGTTGCTGCAGAGCGTATACATGCTGAAGCGGCCAGAAATGTTCACAAGCAATGTATCTGTGCAAATATAGGCTGGGTGTATACACTGTTGTCCAGTCAAATCTTTTTTTTTTTTTTACTGAAGAACCCAAGTAAGATAATGCATTACAAAGAATGTGAGAATATACCTACCCGAGCGATCCCGGATGACCAGATTGCGGCCCTCTCTTAAATGGATGGTCAGGAGGTAAGACATGGCATTAGGAAGACTGTTCACACTGTCATAGCTTTCAAGGCCCTGAAGAATACAAAATAAAACATCTGTTAAATATCACATGCATTTTCCCTTTAAAATGTGACTAAAGATATACAGAAACAGTTGCCATTAGCAACTCTTTCTAAACTTAAAGTAAAAAAAAAAGACCATTAGTCTGGTGGGACTTTAATATAAATCATTTGCTTTTACGAAAGAAGAGTGTTTTTATAGTGTTGACTGAAGTGTATTATCCTGATCAACGAGCCGAGTAGCAGCAGTGCATTTGTTATGTTATGGTCAATCCTGGTTGAACTACATGCAGGAGCCTATGACCCTACTACACATAGCTACCAAGCTACTGCTTCAGAAACACTGCTCTACATCGGGCTCTACCAGGGCCTCACAGATTGCCACTGAAGACCTCTTCCACTCCTCGATGACCACATTACGAAGCTGGTGGATGTTAGAGACCTTGTGCTCACCAGTTTTACATCAGATGATGCCCCACAGATGTTGAATAGGGTTAAGGTCTGGAGACATGCTTGGCCAGGCCATCACCTTTACCCTCAGCTTCTTTAGCAATGCAGTTGGAGTCGTGTTTGAGGTCATTATGTTGGAATACTGTCCTGTCTTTGAAGGGAGGGGATCATGATCTGCTGCAGTATGTCACAGTACATTTTGGCATTCATGGTTCCCTCAATGTACTGTAACTCTCCAGAGCCAACAGCACTCATGCAGCCCCAGACCATGACACTCCCACCACCATTCTTGACTGTAGGCAAGACACACTTGCCTTTGTACTCCTCACCAGGTTGCCACCATACACTCTTGACGCAATCTGAATCAATTATGTTTTATCTTGGGCTCATCAGACCACAGGATAAGTGGAGAGATTTATCAAAACCTGTATAGAGAAAGACTGGAGCAGTTGCCCATAGCAACCAGTCACATCGCTTTTAAATTTTTTAAGAGGCCTTTTTAAAAAGTGAAGGAAGCACTAAGATTGGTTGCTATGGATAACGGTTTTACTTTTCCTCTGCAAAAGTCTTGATCGATCTCCCCCTTTGTACCAGTAATCCAAGTCCTTACTCTACTTGTTTACAGCAAATTGTTTGCAGACTTTCTTGTGCATCATCTTTAGGAGAGGCTTCCTTCTGGATCAACAGCCTTGCAGATCAATTTGCACTCAACTTCTTTGGTCAACCATGGCAAGGTCTGTTTTGAGTGGAACCTTGCCCACCGTGCTGCAGCTCAGTTTCAGGGTCTTGGCTATTTTCTTTTAGCCTAAGCCATCTTTATGTAAAGCAACTATTTTTTTTTTCCAGATCCTCAGAGTTCTATGCCATGAGGTGCCATGGTAAACTTCTAGTGACCGGTATTAGAGAGTGTCAGAGTGATAACACCAAATTTAAGACACCTGCTCCCCATTCACACCTGAGATCTTGTAATACTAACGAGCCATTGACACCGGGGAGGCAAAATGGCTAATTGGGCATTGGATATTTTAACTTAGGGGTGTATTCACTATTGTTGTCAAGGCTTAGACATTACTGTCTGTGTGTTGAGTTGTTTTGAGAGGACACAGCATTAAACACTGTTATACAGGCTGTGTACTTACTACTTTACATTGTAGCATTTCTTTAGTGTTGTCACAGGAAAAGATCTAATAAAATATTTACAGTGAGACACTGTAGGTTGGTTATTCCTTTATATTTCTAATTTTATTTAAATCTCATTTGTCATTTTTCTAAAAATCCTTGTCTGAGACCACTGTTAACATTACATAAGCATTTTGTTTAGAATACCGAGGGGATAGATTGACTACCGTTTAAAGGGGTACTCCACTGCTCAGCGTTTGGAACAAACTGTTCTGAACGCTGGAGCTAGTGACGTCATAGTCCCACCCTCCTCATGACGTCATATCACCCTCATGACCTCATGCCCTGCCCCCTCAATGCAAGTCTATGGGAGGGGGCATGATGGCTGTCATGCCCCCTCCCATAGACTTGCGTTGAGGGGGGACAGGGGCGTGACGTCATGAGGGGGGGTTTATGACGTTACGAGCTCCCAGCGCCAGCTCCAGCGTTTGGAACAGTTTGTTCCAAATGCAGAGCAGCAGAGTACCCCTTTAATATTCATATAAAAATAGGTTTCTATCATTGCACAGTAGTCAAATCTATTTTGGTCACATTGAGTACCAAGCTATTTTTACTCCTGCGATCACTTAAAACCTATTTCCATTCAGGATGCCCTGAGTGAAGTGTCATGTTTGGGAAAATATCTGTGTGTAGTCACTACTTCCTGAAAACTGAGAGACATATAGCCTGATCATATCGTATAGACTATAATCCCATAACAAAAAAAACAAAAAAAAATCCCCAAGAAAAATAACACCCTTGTTCTGTTAAATTTTAGAGACAAAACAAGCAGTAGGAGTACAGAAATGGGGTAGACTGTTTCCTATGGACACATGCATATAAACCTCAAGATAAAGCCTATTGCATGAAACGATCATTTGTACACAAAGGGGGTAATGTACTAATGCATTTTTGGTGAAAAATTCCACTTAGTTGCAGCACATCTTTTCACTGGCATAAAAAGCCTTTTGTTGCTGGTGAATCTAGTGGGTGTGTTTTGGACGAGGAGAACAGGTTGCACAGTTTTCAGATTGATGTACAAAGTGCGACCAGGCCAAAAGACACACAGATTTGCGCAATGGCCACTCCAGCCCGGACCAGGTGTAGACATCTGTGCTGGCCTGGCTGCCACGTTTCCTACACATTTATGAATCTCACCTGAATTTACCATATCAGCTTAGTTTTGTTGGGGAAAAAGGGGAATTACAAGAGATTGCTAGTTTCCCAAATTTCCTTATACAATGGCCCTACAAAAGGTTTATTAAAAA
The DNA here is from genome assembly GCF_029499605.1 of Hyla sarda. NCBI lineage: Eukaryota > Metazoa > Chordata > Amphibia > Anura > Hylidae > Hyla > Hyla sarda. The sequence continues at coordinate 108,473,159 of NC_079192.1, forward strand.
GACGAATCTCAATGGTGATTGCAATGATAAGGTTTATGCAGTTTGACTATTTGTTTGATGTATGGGTAGCAGGCCGGTGAGCAAATTTGTGTGACTATTTGTAACACTGCGCCTTCCCGTTTATTTTCATTGCCTGCTGCACAAATCTGTGTGAACCCGGCCAACCATGTGTATAAAAAGGTGCGGCCCAGTGTATAGCCCTACAGGAGAAAGGGAGCAAAAGTCCCAGCCAATTCTTATTTATTTTTTATTTTTTTAAAGCTTCAGTAGTCCAGGAAGTTTAACATATCATGCCACCTATAATAGCTTGCTGGCAAAAACATCTACTTGCTTTTATTTTTATAGTGTCTACATTCTGTAGCACTTAAAGCTTGTCATCTGTCACTGCCCCCATTGGGGCTCACCATCTAAATTCCAGATTAACCTATCAGTTTTGGAGTGTGGGAGAAAAACAAAAGTATCCAGGGCAAACCTACTAAAACATAAAGAGACCATACAAACTAGATGCAGATGTTGATTTGAACTCAGGACCCAAGTGCTGCAAGGCAACAATGCTAACCTATCCGTACATTGGAGGGCCAAACTCACAGTTCATTGGAAGGCGGCAAAAATCTGCCCTCAGTTGCACCACTAAAGTTCTAAATCACTTCTGGAAGCAATGTCAACATGACAACTGTAAGTTTGGCGCTTCATGGACTGGTTTTCCATGGCTGAGCAGCAAACTAAGCTGTCATAAGCATTCATTGGATCGAGTTTGACCATTTTTTTTTGTGTTAATGACAAGTCTAGGTTAGGTTATGTTCACACATACAGGATCCTGTGCAGATTTGATGTGTAGGATCTGTAACTGCAGATTAGAAGCTGTGCTCAGTCATTCAGTTTACATTGAAATCTGCAGCAGAAAATCCTGTGCATCAAATCCTGCGCATCAAATCTGCATACGTGTTGACGTACCCTTAGGCAGATTCCTGCTAAACGTGTCCTGCCAACATTCATAGTATGAAATATAAAGTTTGTTGGAGGTGGAAATTTGATCTGGAACAATTCTTTATGGTTTGTGCTCGGCTCGAATCCAATTGAAATGAAATTCTTAAGCTACAAAATAAAAATTGACATTCTTCAGAATACTAAAATCCCATTCTTATGTAAACAGCAAGAGGGAGGCCCTTTCCTGCGCTTCTCTGTTGAAAGTAAGACCCATAAGACATAGTATATTGTTTGTGATTTAGAAGAATAGGACTAGCCTGCACAGACCCTGAACTCAACCCTATCAAACAACACCTATAAGATGTGTATAAAGTAGTCTCTGAGATAGACTTTATTTCAGTGTACAAAATCCTGGCCTCAAGACCTTCAGAAATGACATCTAAGAATGTGCAGGTGAGGCCCTGCTGACCTTTGTGCTGAAATTCAGACCCCTCTCACCTACTTTCTGCGCCCCATTGTTTGGGGACTGTTCTACTACTATTTTTTTACAGCCAAGTTTGTTGGTCTGGTGGGAGTTTTAGCCCCATTTGACAATCATGGAAGGGAGTCGCTACCCCAGGAGGTCCCAGGGGGTCCCAGTGGTCAGACTCTTATCTCCTATTCTAAGTGTCAAGTACCAGAGAATGTCTTTAAATGTCTATGCCTACTGAATCCATGATGGATTTCCTTGATTATTTACTTGAAAAGTTACAGTGCATCCTAACACACAACACTAAAATAAGCAAGTCACAGCCTGCAATAGGATTAAGGTGCTTAAATAAAATAGTTTACTCTGTTTTTTTCTCTGTCTGACCAACACCTTAGATAATTACCACTTGGCTTGTTAGTTTATGTATACACCCAAAAAGCCAAAACTTTGACTAGAGAGATGATTTCTTTAGATTCCCAGCCCCCTACAAATTCCAACACTGGTGAGGAAATAGGCCTGGTTCCTTGGCAAGTCACTGGTCCCAGAAGTAGTGAACAGGCAGGTAAAAGTGCCTTCCTATGCAGAACTATAGATTACAATATCACCGGCCGGGGCAGTCTCCCAGGCAGTTCAGGACTCTGAAACAAATAACGCCGGAATACCATTGAAACCTCTGGACGCCCCAGGATTCTTCATAAGGATTACTCACTAACCACAGGACAGCCCTGCACTCCCCTAAGTAAACAACAGGGGATATATGAGAATCAAAACTTACATATAGTTAATTCTATATTGGACTAATAGGTCTTCTCATGACATGCCAAATCTGCTCTATCCGAAACTCCTTCAACTCACATTTCCTTGTTATTGCACAATCTAAAACGGCTCACTCGCTTGCCTCTCTCATCTGCATTCAACTCCTCTACTATGAACGCTATTTGAATTACTACAGCAAAACGATCTTTAGTTTCCTCATCCTCTTTTTAACTATTGAAACGCCAGTGAACTTCAAGGATGTTTATCATCAATTTTTTGAGTGACAATTTTTTATTGGATTTTTTTTTTTATAGATTTTTTATCTATTTAATAAATTCTCATAGCACTGGTATTTACAGTTTTTTTAATATCTAAGGATCTTTTTAAACATCTTAGGCTTGTTCGGCCAAAAAACGCTGCATCCAGATGTTAGCTGTAAATCAATGAGAAATCGCAAAATTCTTTCTCCATTTGGCGTTTTTCAATTTGCGTTTTTTTTATCCTTTTGGCATTTTTTTTCACTCTTTAGGCGTTTTTCAGCTCCTTGGCGGTTTTGCAAAATTGCAGCATGTTGAGCCTATGGCGTTTTTTTTCCCCCTGAAACCTTGGTGTTTTTCTCCCATAGAAGTCTATGGGAGTAAAAAAAAACACCAAGAAAAATGCCATGTGTGTTTTAACTTTGGCGTTTTTGCAGGCGGTTTTTATTCTCTTTTGGACTTTAGCGATCCAAAAAAGTGATGAAGATACCTTTTTTAATAAAATTTCTCAGGGTACCATTAAAAAATAAAAATAAAAAAAAGACACAGTAGTGATGTAAAAAATTGTATTTAACGGAATTTTATCTTTTTTATAACAACATTTTTATAAATTTTTAAACAGGGATCAATTTACGTGGGCGGGCAGGGCACTAAAAATGTAGCTGACAATAATAAAAATGTAGTGGGTGTGTATTTTTCACTTTTTTCTTTATCTTTTAGTTGGTACTACTACTCCCAGCATGGAACACTGTTTCATAATGGGAGTAGTAGTACCTGGACTTATTGACAGATCGCCCCGGGTTCCGTTGCGATCCTTCTGTATGATGTATAGATGCGGGTGGCCGCTCTTCTATGGTCCCCTGCACTGACGAATATATACACCTATTCATATTTCCCGCAGAGAGCTGTGATTGGCCAGATGGTTCCAGCCAATCACAACTCTCTGTGGGAAATCTGAATAGGTGTATATATAAGTCAGTGCAGGGGACCATAGAAGAGTGGCCGCCCGCATCTATATATTATACAGGAGGATCACAGCGGGTGTCAGGAGTGACATCCGCTGTGACCTTTCCTTAACTGCAGGTACTACTACTCCTTACATGGAACAGAGTGTGCTCCATGATGGGAGCAGTAGTATTTGCAGTTAAGGACAGACCACAGCAAGTGTCACTCCTGACACCCTCTGTGATTGTCCTATCTATTGCAGAGAGGCTTTCTCCTGCACTCCGCATCTCTGCTCTGTACTCCACTGAGAGTGGTGATTGGCTGCCACCATCCGGCCAATCCCCACTCTATTCACATCACGGGCCAGCCGGAGTACAGAGCAGAGATGTGAGCGCTGCATAGAGCCGCTCCACATCTCTGCTATATTATGGACAATCGCATTGGGTGTAAGGATTGACACCCGGGGCGATATGTCTATTAGTACAGGTACTACTCCCATCATGGAACAGTCTGATCCAAGCTAGGAGTAGTAGTACTACATAAAAAAAAAAATTGAGAAAAAAAAGTGAAACACACATACACAAATTAAAAATGAATTAAAAGTTCATTATAAAAATGTCCTTAAATATATTTTTTTTTTTTACCATCCCTACTGCATCCTTTTTTGGTACCCAACACATTTTGAAAAAAATGCCAAAAGGGGCCAAAAATGCAATTTCAACTCAAATGCAAAAACGCAGGAAATTGCACTGGCATTTTTTTTTGGCAGTGAAAAAAAAAAAGGCTCTTTTCACACCTCATTTTTAACAATCCAGCAAAATATTTAGTTTTCTTTGTTTGTTTGCACAAAATGGACACTATTTAAAAATGTATCAGGCAGAAACCTTTCCAATTCCGCTGACCGGTGATAGAATGAACATGTGAATTTTTTCGGCGGAATCCGCTCAGAAATGCATTGCTCTCTATGAAGACGGCACATTTCCAAGTGGTCCTAGCACCAGCATATTTGTGGAATGTCTGTCAGTGTTTTTCAAACATGGCCTACAGATTTTAGCTGAACAGAAGAGTGCAGAGGTCTGCATTATCCTATTCAGCAGAAACAAACATACATATTTTGGACAAGTTTTATAAGAGAAACCTATGTATTCTTTAAACTGATCCCTCACAAGAGTCTTTACGATTGAAACATATGTGTTTAACAGAACCAGTAAAATGTGGTATGAAAAGAGCCTTATGAGTATGGCAAGCTTACTATAGCAATATGTACAATGTATTGGCCAAACCTGGGGATTTTAGCTGGACCAGCTTACAGTGGTTCCCCAAGTTACAATATTAATTGGTTCCAGGATGACCATTGTATGTTGAAACCATTGTATGTTGAGACCAGAACTCTATGGAAACCTGGTAATTGGTTCTGAAAGCACCAAAATGTCATCCAAAAATAGGAAAAAGTGAGGATTAAACAAAAATAAGTAGATAACTAATATAGATAAAGCAAATCCTTACATATAAAAGTAAGAAAGATCTGCTTGGAGCTGTAAATCGCTGTCTATGTCAGTGTTTCCCAAGCATGGAGCCTCCAGCTGCTGCAAAACTACAACTCCCAGCATGCCCGGACAGCCAAAGGCTGTCCGGGCATGCTGGGAGTTGTAGTTTTGCAACATCTGGGAGCACCCTGCTTGGGAAACACTGGTCTATGTAGAGGACAGGAGCTTCTTCAGGGTCCTGTACAGTACACGCAATGTCCTAAAAAAGTAACATGGAGTCGCCCTCACCTGATGTCCAAAGGAGCAGGTAACCCTGATATAGATAAAGGGTACAGAACATGTAATACCTCCCTGTACTGTAGAGGGTGCTACCAGACATCAGTCAGTGCATACGCTTCAGTAATACAGGGGTTTTACCAGTGAATGCCCATTCTGATTGGTCACATCTTCCAGCTATTGATGCGTTTCATAGATCTGGACTGTCCGTAGTATTGTATGTTGAGTCTGGTTTCAACTTACAATGGTCCAGAAAAGACTATTGTATGTTGAAAATATTGTATGTTGAGGGATCATTGTACTAATGTGTATACAGTGGCCATATCAGCAGGTGTCAGGAGTTATACTTTAAACTGCCAGATACTTTTGGGGTCAGGAAGATTAGCGACCACCAAGAGGTGTCTGGCAGTGAATTTCCCTCAAGTGACACGCAAATTGTATGGCGAGGGAAGAAAAGCTGGAAAGATACCTGTTGACCGAACTGCATTTGGCGAGTAGACAAATGAAATATAAGCAAAATGTTCTACTACTTACTCCAAGTTCTTCTGACATCTGTGATGATATTGACGAGTTCAAGTCAATACTTCCTGAGCCATCCTAAAATAGAAAAAAAGTTGACAAATGTAAAATTAAAAAGTAAAATTAAAGTGTAAAAAAATAAATAAAATAAAAAAGGGTAATTATTTAGAATTAATGTTTTTTGCTAAATCTCTTCCAAGGTAGGGGGGGGGGTAGGGCAGAGTTAATTATTTTCAGGCCTTCTTTGTCGTTTAGAAAGTTATTCCTGCTGCTTTGCAGTACAACCCGCACAATGCAGCAGCTGGAAGAGTTTTCTTGAGCCTGAAGAAGAGCTGGGTACTACATACAGACAGCAAAGCAGTAACCTGATATTTTTAGCAATTTGGCAGAAGTAACTGCTAGCGTTGAGAACATGTAATGGATTGCCAGCATCATATTCAGGCAAACTGCATCATCAACAATTGGAAAGCCACAACCCCCCGCATTTTCCACTATTCAGGTGTATGTCATCATGGAACGGCAGGTGATATTTACTACGTGGCTTTCTTCGTGAAGACAAGTCATCCCCACCACTCTGGTGATTAGAGCTCTATTGTCTTCTCATGCTAAATCCTGTGCTGATAAAAGGAGGGGATTTAGTAAGATTGCCAGTTGAACACTAGTCTAGAAAAAAATTGTTGGATTTTTTTTTTGCAATGCATGTAGTTTAAGAGTTGCACATCTCTAATTTTTTTTTTTTTTTTAATAATAAATAGTAATAGTATAATATATATATATATATATATATATATATATATATATATATATATATATATATATATATATATATATATATATATTTTAAAACATCCTGAATGGTTTTTAACCCATTAAAGGGGTATTCCACTGGTAAACTTTTTTTTTTTTTTAATCAAGTGGTGCCAGAAAGTTAAATAGATTTGTAAATTACTTCTATTTAAAATATTAATCCTTCCAGTACTTCTCAACTGCTATATGCTCCACAGGAAGTTCTCTTTTTGAATCTGTCTGACCACAGTTCTCTCTGCTGACACCTCTGTCCATTTTAGGAACTGTGCAGAGCAGGAGAGGTTTGCTATGGGGATTTGCTTGTACTCTGGACAGTTCCTAAAATGGACAGAGGTGTCAGCAGAGAGCACTGTGGTCAGACAAAGGAAATTCAAAGAGAAAATGAACTTCCCGTGGAGCATATAAGCTGATAAGTACTGGAAGGATTAAGAGTTTTAAAATTTGTTTAACTTTCTTGTACCAGTTGATTTAAAAAAAAAAAAAAAAAAAAGGTTTTCCAGTGGAATATCCCTTTAAGAATGCGGACAATTTTCATTTTTGCGTTTTTAACCATTACAAAACCATACATAAAAGGATTTTTTTTTTTTTTTTTTTTTTTGGGGGGGGGGGGGGGGGGGTAGGCAATTGTACCCAGTATACAGTTTTTTCATATACTACAACAAGGCTGTGGGGTATTCATATTTGAGGAAACATTACTGGTGTCAAAAGGGGGCACATACAACTGGTGACAAGAAAGGAAGGGGGGTGCATGAGATGGAGTACATGTGGCTAAAGAGGAGCGCTATTATTGGCCACAGGAGAATATATTACTGGCTACAGTGGAACATTATTACTGTGGTGGCCCAGTACAGGAGTTGCACCCCAGTACCCTTGCTGCCCTGTCAGGCAATCTCCATACAGTGCCCCTGGGCCCCCTGCACCTGCTCCCTTGTATATTTGACCCTAAGTGCCTGTTATACAGTGTATTGTACATATAGTGTGTTATGCCTGTAAGACCTGTTGTCGCATTATTAAACTTATGTGATTGCAACCCAGGGAGGTACCAGTGACCATGTGACCTAAGGGTGACCTATGGGACCCCTCAGAGTCTCCCCCATATAAGCCCTGGGTGGAGCCTCTGCTCTCTCTCTTGTAGCTGAGTTGCAGTAAGGTCAAGTGTGTCTGGAGTCCAGAAGAGGCCAAACTGTCAAGCAGCCATGGATCCAAAAGTCCACTACCCCCCCTGGTCCAAGTCAACACCTGGTAAGGTACAAACTGGGTATAGTCAGTCTCAGTCAAGTCAGTCCAAGTAAAGTCTGTATCAATTCAGCGTGGCCTGCATCAAAATTGTCCAAGTCCACTATAAGTCCCAGCAAGCCCTGTGGTTTCTGAAGTCCCTGGTCACCTCTGTGGGCCTAGCCAAGCTGTATAGACTGTTACATCTGTCTGACTCAGTAAAGCTGCAGTTGTTCCGTAACTTTGCATCAGAGTCATTATTTTCCCCTGTGCCTAGCCCAGGATACAGCGGTATTCCTTCAGGTGGTGTAGAGGATAAACCACGCCCTGGCATCACAAACACAAGGGGTTAATGCAATCTGACCCTAGGGTAATTCCATCTGTCCTCATCACACCCTCACCACATTACTGGCTATAGAGAGAATTATTAAATGAGTAGATGACAGATGAACGTAGCACATACTGAGTTTTAAAAATAAAGTATTTGAGTCTTTGGAGCTAGTTCTCATATTAAGGGGGTTGTTTGAGAAAATACATTTAAATTCATTTTAGGGAAAAAAATGGAAGGGAGAACTTTCTTTAATGGTTGGAATTGATGAAAATGTTTTTCTATGACAACCACATGAGAGGGTACTGGCAGCACAGTCAGTCAATCTGCCATCTTCTTGGTGACACATGAAATGTTATTGTTCTTATAATGCATAGCATCAAGTTATTCACCTCCAGAGTATTCTGGAACTGTATGTGCAGTACTGAGATTTCAAGCATAACCATTGGAAGAATGTAAATAACTAGTGAGGTGCTAGGTCGCAAAGTCATTTTTAAAGATTGGCCGATAGTGAGGACACATTCTGTAATTTTCACTATTGAGTGATTCTTTTTAACACACACACTGCCAATGATGTGGTATGTTATGTCCTATTACACTGTATCGGCTCTCAAAGTGTTACAAACTAAACCTTTACTGTAATGCGAAAAAAGTCGTGTACATTTAAAAGAGGTACTCCACCCACAGACATCTTCTCCCCAATCCAAAAGGAAAGGGGATAAAGATATCTGATCGCGGCAGTCGTCCTGCTGGGAAACCCCCCCCCCCCCCCCCCAATGTCTCCTGCAGCACCCCCTGTCATCTTGCATGGAGAGAGCTTCGATGACTGGAGATGCAATGCATGTCTATGGGAGGGGGTGCTGCAGGAGAGATCGCAGGGGTTCCAAGCAGCGGGGCCCCCAGAATCAGACATCTTATCCCCTATCCTTTGGATAAGGGATAAGACGTCTAGGGGCGGAGTACAGCTTTAAAAGGTAGTTAAGGGAGGCAACACAAGGGAGTCCAAAATTGCATCCTCTGTTTTCCTGCAGAGTGATCCATGGTAGCTTCATTGTTTTAAAGTATATGGGGCTAATACTTAAATAGTTAACATTACACATAAACTGTATAAGCAAATGTAAGAAACTTTTATTAACTGTATTGTGCCTATTATTTTCCCCCTTTGTAAAAACAACTGCAGTGAGGAGACAATGGTCAGACACATGCACATCTTTAGGACTGGGTCATTATTTTTGGGATGGCTTCTGTGAATTATGACAGAACCTGCTTTAGTTTGGAAGCTTATGCAAGTGAATAATTTTGTGCAGCAGGTAAAAAAAAATCTGCTCAAAATAAGAGATTTACTACTGATATACTGAAGATACTAAACACTACAGCAAATCAATTTTCACAGAAAAAAAATAAAAAGAACAGCTCCATGAAATGACAATGGGGCTAATCCATGTAGAGATCTGCTGGCACATCAGATGCACAAATTAGAGTTTCAGTTTTGGATTTATGCCCAGATTCATTGAAAATTCCATGTCACATTTGCCATATGAAAATGCAACAAACGTGGAAAGAGCTTAAAAGATTCAAAAGCCATTTCTTAATAAACTAAAAAAATAAATAAAATAAAAAACTATTCTGACCCCCCCCCCCCCCCCCCCCCAATGGCCATTTAAATGTCTCTTTAGATGCCGCTGTAGCTGAAGGGTTCTTATGGGTTAATAGTCACCCCCACTCATCTGTGTGCCAGCTATCTGAGGTGGCCCCCAGCTACTCAAAACGCCAGTGTCATACCTCCCTGACCGCACCGTGATGTGTATACACCTCATGGGTTGTCAAAGGGGTACTCCCATGGAAATTATTATTATTTTTTTTTTTTTTTTTTTTTAAATCAACGGATGCCAGAAAGTTAAACAGATTAGTAAATTACTCCTATTAAAAAAAAATCTTAATCCTTCCAGTACTTATTAGCTGTTGAATACTACATTTAAATTATTTTCTTTTTGGAGCTCTCTGTTAACATCATGACCACAGTGCTCTCTGCTGACATCTCTGTCCATTTTAAGAACTGTCCAGAGTAGGAGAAAATCCCCATAGCAAACATATGCTGCTCTGGACAGTTCCTAAAATGGACAGAGATGTCAGCAGAGAGCTGTGTGTTCCAAAAAGAAAACTAATTTCCTCTGTAGAATACAGCCCCTAAAAAGTACTGGAAAGATTAAGATCTTTAAAAAGAAGTAATTTACAATTCTGTTTAATTTCTGGCACCAGTTGATTTAAAAAAAAAAAAAAAGTTTTCCATGGGAGTACCCCTTAAAGGGGTACGCCACTGCTCAGCATTTGGGACAAACCGTTCCTAACGCTGGAGCCGGGAGCTTGTGACAAAGCCCCGCCCCCTAAATGCAAGTCTATGGGAGGGGGCGTGGCGGCTGTCATGCCCCCTCTCATACTTGCATTGAGTGGGCTGGGCGTGACGTCATGAGGGGGCGGGGATATGACGTCACGAGCTCCTGGCGTCGGCTCCAGTGTTCAGAACAGCTTGTACCAAACACTGAGCAGCGGAGTACCCCTTTAAAGGCAGTGTATGTATTCAGCAAGTATTGTGCATCAAATACACATTCAAACTACCTGCAGATTTTTGTGTGTGAAATCCGCAGAAAGTAAGGTACCTTTAAAGCTGCAGTACACTGCAGTAAACATTTTATTATTTGGCGTAATCCCTTTTTTTCTTTGACAGGTTTCGGTTGGACCCAAGATACTTTTTCATAGTTTGTTCAGAACCTTTTAAATGGTTTGCATGCAGCCAAACCCAACAAACTTGAGGCATGTGATTTCGGAACAATACACATCCTGTTCAGCGAATTGCTTAACTAACAACTTTCTGGCCTGTTCCCTGAGCCTCACCCATTGAAAGCATATATGCACACGGGAGGCTGGCCTGTCAATGTCAATTAACAAATACACACAGAAAACTATTGAAATTATTTGCCCGTAGCTAAGATTTAAATATTTTTAGCTATCGCCTGACAGCTGCAAACCCGCATTAAAGGGCCAATGCACAAAACACACTGCCTGTACGCATGTCTTGTGGGGGAAAAGGAGTCTTGTATAGTGCTTCTGTAAGGAAGTGTAAGATCTCATTGGTTTTACCCCAGTTTTGTGGGATAAATTTGTCGCACAGTTTGTCTGTGCTGTTTAGAGAAGTTTCATTGAGATTGTTGCTTTAGAAGACATTTTTAAAGAGAACATACCAAGTTGTGTTGTCAGAAACCTATAGGCAACTTTTTATAGTTTGCCGCAATATTTTGGCGCAAGTGCGCTGAGGCGCAAATCTACACCAGTCCTCTGTTGGCTTACAGACTGACTATGGACAACATTATCAGAAAGTTGCACATTTGCCGCACAGGTTAAAAAGTCGCACAAAAAAAAGAGGGACATGAAAGCAAAGTAGAGTACTGAAGTAAGAAATGTGATTTATCACATGCCCTGCGCTATGTAATAAATTTGGCGCAGGTACACAGTTTCCACCACATGAATTAATGGAGTAAAAAGATGTTCACCTACTGCACTTTTTATGAATAGTAGTTGGTAAAAAATAAGTCCTGGCCCGTCTGTTCTTATACTATTCCGCTTTTTTTATCTTAGTATACATAGGGTTATCCCAGACATGCTCACTTTCACTTACTGTGGATTTACCAACCACATCTGCTGGAGGTTTGTGCCAAACATCTACTCCTCTGTAAGTAAAATAATATTTTCTCACATTGCTTCTGACCTTCCCTCCAATAACCTCAGATTGTTCTTGTGTTTAGTATATATACCTCAATGTGTGTATGTATTTGTATGTTTGTATGTGTGTGTGTGTGTGTGTGTGTGTGTGTGTGTGTGTGTGTGTGTGTGTGTATGTATATGTGTGTATGTATATGTGTGTATGTGTGTGTGTGCATGTTACATAGTTAGTATGGTTGAAAAAAGATATAGGTCCATCAAGTCCAACCAGGGAATGTGCGTGCATGCGTGTGCATGTATGTGTGTATGTGTGTATGTATGTATGTATGTGTGTATGTATGTATGTATGTATGTATGTATGTATGTATGGTAGGAGGTGGAGAGAGGAGGTGGAGAGAGGAGGTGAGAGAGGAGGTGGGGATAGAAGGTCAAAAGCTTCCTCTGTTGATTTTCCTCCACAACAAGGCTTAGGAAGGAAAAACTGGGCAACGTCGGGTACTCCGCTAGTTTCTTTATAAAAAAAGACTTCCCTACTAAATCTTATTTAACCCATTAACATATATAAAAGGTTTTAATCATTTCCCCTACTTTCTCTTGTTAACCCCTAATCCCTGATAATAATAAAAGCTTAAAGGGGTACTCCAAAGGATAGGGGATAAGATGCCTGATCGCGGGGGTCCCGGGGACTGATTATAAACGGGGTGCGGCGTGCAAGATCACGGGGGTCCCCAGCGGTGGGACCCTCGCGATCAGGCAGTGGTCCCCAGCAGTGGGACCCCCGCGATCAGGCATCTTATCCCCTATCCTTTGGATAGGGCATAGGATGTCTAAACCCAGAGAACCCCTTTAAGACCTTTCACCATTTAAGTAGCCAGTCTTTGGACATGTTCTATTTTTATCAATATCTCTTAGTAGGTGAGGCATCCAGCACTGGACACAGTATTTCAGATGTTGTCTCCCTACTGTGTGGCTGCACTGTTCCCTCATGTCAGAAATCACTACTTCTTAATCCCTGCTCTTCTGACTCTTTCACTAAAACACAGACTTGCCAATACGATACCCTAAAGCTATGTTCACATGGCAGAATATTTGCAAAATGTTTGCATGAAAAACACAGGCAAATAATCCATAAATAGCAGGCACCAGCAGAAAATGTCGGTGCTAGGACCGCTATCTTAAGACTGCTTCTCCAAAAGACAGCAATGCATTTCCAAGCAGATTCCTCTAAAAGAATTGACAGGTCAATGCTTTCGGCAAAGGATCAAATCAGGATTTCTGTAGCAGATATTTCTGACTTGGAAATTCTGCTTTGTACAAAGTGTAGCAGGACCCCATTTTTTTCAATGACATTTTCAAGTGGAAATTACACTGATGCAACAACCAAGAGGTACTTTTTTCTGACTACTAGAAGGGATGAAACCTCCAGTGGGGTGCAAACCGCTCTCTTCCCCCATTGCAATACATACTAGGCCCTAAGGCATGTTTTTACTGGATCCTTAAATTTAAATCTGGCTGCAAACTTGTCAAATACTTTACCAGGACTGTAAAAGTCAGGGAATGTGTAGTTTGCCACTCATTGGCAACCATTATTAGAAGGCATTATTCTAGCTAATTCACGCTCGTTCATGCTCCTCAGAATAACAAAGATAAGTACACATTCAGCAATCTTGTTTCTAATCATCATAAAAAGCAGACATCATGAAATGCTCCTTGCGTCAAGCAACCTACAAAATATATCAATGACCAACATCTGACCACTGCCCCAGCAGAAGTGAACATTGCTTACTCAGACATACCTCATTGACTTCTTGTTTGCTATCAGACAAGCCTTCAGCCATGCACTCTTTCTGCAACAAATCTAATATGCTTTTGTCACCAAATTTATCTTGCTCTTCCTTGGTTTCTGAATCTGTCGTCTCCACAACTTCTGACTCTGTTACTGTGATTTGCATGTGGACGCCATCCTCATGCATCCAGCTACTACCTTCTTTCAGATGTGTGACATACTCCATCTGCTTTCTGTGGGACTTTATGGAAGATGAGTAGCTATTGGAAATGGAGGTAGAATCAATGTTACAGTCTGTGTAATCACGTTCTCCATGCATAGTATATCCAATGTCCATCATATCAGGCACTGAAACACTCATCCGATTAGAGAGGTGCCTTTTCCTGATATCTAAAACTTTCCGTGAGCTTCTCTTTGACCTCTTAATTTGCAAGTTGTGAAATAAAGGTCGGGTCTTCTCTTTCAAAGAGTCCCAAACGGATGTCTTATCAAATTCCATTGCTGCCAAATCCAATGGAACGCAACTCCACCTGCAATTTGCCTTCACCTGTAAAAAGCAGAAACAGACATTTAGAAGTATAATAATGTTTAGTTGTAAACTTTAAATCTTTATTTAAAAAAAAAAAAAAAAAAAATGGTTCCAAACCTAAAGCGCAAGAAAGAATTTGGCATCCCCACATGTCAGAAATACAGTGGGCATGAGGTACATTTTTAAGGACCTTTTCTTCTCTCTTAGTAAAAAGTACATCCAGAAAGAACACCACACACACACACCCTTTATAACCCCTACCTTTCCTTCTTTCTCTTGCCACAGAGCCATAATATTATTTATATATATATATATATATATATATATATATATATATATATATATATATATTAGTATGCATTTTGATCAAGTTGTATAAGCCTACCTTTTACTTCATGGCCACTTAATTCAAGACTGTCCTTAACCACAAAAGGAATAGTACTGTGCAGTGACCACCATGACACCAGCACCCACAAGGTGAATGAACCACTGAACCAGAGGTCAGACAACCCTGCTGCTGCCAGACCATCACATATGAGAATAATTCGGAATAGTTAAAGTACAGGATATCAAATTATTATTAATTATTATTATTATTATTAATAATAGTAACTTGTAAATAATTGGTCAAAATACTGTAGTTGTAAAGAGCAATAAAACACAAGTAAATATAGCACTATTATGGACATTTATCAACGGGTTTAGTCAGGTTTTCTTTACTATAATTGTCGCAAAATTGTCGCAACTGTGACTACGCAATTTTTCGTGCAACATTTTGACTGGAAAGCGAGAAAAGCAAGTTTTCCAAAAATTTACTAAGTAGTAATAATTTTAAAATGGACTACGGGTAGTCAGGTATTAACTGTGACAGTCGCAACTGCGCAAAAAAAAGTCGCAACAGGGTTAAAAATTGACTAAATTTACTCCAGCTCAAACATGGAGCAGAAAAAGCTACTACCAAAGTAAAAAAGGAAAAATTGCTTACGTGAAAGAAAATCATCAACAGGCTGAAAGCAGTTGATAAATAAATCACACATAAGCAAAAAAAAAAGTAAAGAAAAAAAATACTAAAAAAAAAAAAAGAATACATAAGCAAACATTGAGAAATGTCCCTCCATGTGAGTAAAGTTTCCAGCAATAACTATAAGATTGTATTATAGCCATGGGCTTCAAACTGACAATACTACTATTTCTAGTGTTTAAAAGTATACTATTTGTCAGTTTTGAATGCAGCACGATTCCATTTATGAATGTTCAGTTGTTAAAAAAAAAAAAAATAAATAAATAATTTAAAAAAAATCTGTAGTCTCCATTTATGAGCAACATGTATTCTAGTACCCATCAAGATGCACTGAATTAAAATGGCTATTCTGTTACACAAAGCAATAGCATATCGCTAAGATATGCCATCACTATGGTGGGGAAATAAATGTCAAGACCTCTATCAATCCTAAAAATGAGGGATGGAGT
Organism: Hyla sarda; assembly: GCF_029499605.1. Taxonomy (NCBI): domain Eukaryota; kingdom Metazoa; phylum Chordata; class Amphibia; order Anura; family Hylidae; genus Hyla; species Hyla sarda. The sequence continues at coordinate 108,488,647 of NC_079192.1, forward strand.
AATGGTTTATCCTCTTCAAAGTGTTACCTGCAGAGTGACACTCCTGCTGTCTGAACCACAAGTCATCAGGGCGATTTCTGGGAGCCTCTCCCCGCCCCACTAACCTAAAGTGATAAAATATTTCCCTATACCCAAACTGATGTGGTAGCTTGGGGGGTGTAGGGTATGGGGAGTGTAGCTGTGCAGGTAATAAAGGGTATTTGTTAACTCTTGCTATTCGTGACGCTTGCTATTCTTTTCCTACCGCCGCCCTTCCCAGGAATGATAGGGAGGTAGACGATACTGAGTTTAAGTAGATAGTAATAATGGATTGTCCACAGCTTGTAAACAGCTTGAACTTTACTGAAGATTTTCTGTATACTTCAACAACATAACAGTCTCTTATCAATACAGCTTCCTTTTGGAGATTGACAATGGTTGGGACTTTAGCTTTAAGAGTCTCTAGACTATTGCGCTGCTCCACTGGATTTAAAGAATTAGTTGCGGTCCAGTAGTCAGGCTAGTATTAGTAGGAATTAGTATAAGACTCACAATTTTTGGTTCTGCTGAGGCCGTAGGTTTTGAAGCCTAGCATGTCATTGAAAGTTGTGTAGCACACCGTCCCGTTAGTCCGGCATCCACGAGAGCCGCAACCCAAGAGAGCGATAATTGGATGCAGCTCCCTTATATGGGCAGGGGCTGGACTAAAGCTAATTGGTCCATACGGATGTCAATCACCATTACAGAGAATGCTGGGAAACACGTGATCCAAGGACCTCCTAAGGTTCTACAACATACCATAGAGGTTACTAGCATGGTCACATGACCGAAGGTCCTGCGACGCTGAGCAAGGTAAGTACCAGAGTTTTCTGTACTTCCGACTCCTCTGTATTAATATGCAAATGTATTTTATACATTCCTTGAAGGAAAGAAAGGTAACATACCTGTCATTACCACAGGACTACTGGCTGGGAAGCCAACAGTCTACTGTATTGAACAGTTTGTGTGCTGATCTGCTGGTGAAGATAGGGCAGTGGGAGGATCAAGGAAGGGGCATTTATTATAAAACATGATTTCCCTAGTAGAATCCCATAGTCTTGTTTAAAGTTTAAAGGGGTACTCCGCCCCTAGACATCTTATCCCCGGGGTCCCGCTGCTGGCGACCCCCGGGATCACCGCTGCGGCACTGCGCTTTCATTACTACACAGAGAGAGTTCGGGGGACGGATACAGTGGACGGAGCAGGGTAATGTCATAGCTCCGCCCCTCGTGACATCACGACCCTGCCCCCTTAATGCAAGTCTATGGCAGAGGGCGTGAAGACCGCCACGCCCCCTCCCATAGACTTGTATTGAGGGGGCTGGCCGTGACATCACGAGGGGCAGAGCCATGACGTAACTGTGCTCCAACCCCTGTATCGAACTCGCTCTGTGCAGTAATGATAGCGCGGTGCCGCAGCAGCAATCCCATGGGTCCCCAGCAGCGGGACCCCGGCGATCTGACATCTTATCCCCTATCCTTTGGATAGGGGATAAGATGTCTAGGTGTGGAGTACCCCTTTAAGCTAACAATCGAGTTTACAAGTTTTTATAGCCTTAGCTGAATGGCAGCAGTTTTTCCAATGGTTTACACCTTCAGTCTTGAACTATTGACCCTCCATTCCCTTCAAACAAGTGTCTCTAGTCCTGCAAAAAACATATTTCCTTAACCCCTTATCGGTGAGAGGCTAGGTTACCCATGGGTTCCCTGTAACAGCAGAACACAACACTATGGAAAGTATACGTATTTCCGATCCTTATTGTGCATTGTGTGCCATATCGAAAGCACATGAAAAGCATGCTTTTTTTCACGGTCACTTAACGTGTTAGTTTTGCGGTTGTGTGAGGCACTGCATGCATTGATCTTTATTCTTAAAGAAGAGAAGTCATTAATTATAACTTTTTGTGAATTGGGACATTTAAACTTGCTTTTTTTTATATTTTTTATTTTTTTTTATTATTACAATCTAAATTTAGTAGGAGTCGGAGTCTGTGCATTGTTTGCTGACTCCGACTCCAGGAACCCAAAATTTTGTCCGACTCCGACTCCACAGCCCTGGTAAGTACTATACATTCTTATATAATATAGAATTACTAATATATACATTTATTAACATACAAGTTAAACTTAAGGAGAGGCAACTAGGGGCTGTCCCACCTGAGGAACCCTACCTGAACGTAGTTACTCCGACTTTGGGGACCTCCACACAAGGTACTGGATGCAATATGGTACCGGGACACCACACTGGCAAAGATCTATCCATTAAGGCTATGGGAGAGGCAAAGACCACCAGGGACCTCCCAATGACTTATGGGTCAGGCAGCATAAGTGTGATAAAAAAAGTTCCCTTTAAGGGTACATTCACACGAGCGCATCCGCAGTTGAAGGACCACTGTATGCTGCCTTTACAGGTGCCTGCTCGGAGTGGCAAATCCACCGCTATGAGCAGACACACTGCGATGTGAGAGTTGCTGTGCACATACACAGTATACTCGCACATCGCGGCCGCTCTCGGCATAGCTCATAAAGCAGGGGGAGCGGCTGCGATGTGTGAAAGTTTACGCGCATGCGCAGCCACTCTTACATTGCTTCAGTGTGTCTGCTTGTAGTGGTGTATTGCCGCTCCGAGCAGGCACCTGTATAGGCAGCATACAGCGGTCCTTCAGCAGCGGATCTGCAGCGTAATATGCGCTGGGGATCCATTCGTGTGAACGCACCCCAATATTCCTTTTGTATGGCGCTTCATTAGTGGTACTGTCCAGACTACCATAGTAAAAGATTTGCTCAAAACAACATGCTGAATAATTGCTATTTGAGCAATTCAAGGAACATGGAGTTTTATACTGCAGAAGCCATTACATAAAATTATATACCAAAATCCTGGAACATGGGGAAAACTAGTGAATTTCAAAGATGGAGAAACCTCTCTGACCAAAGTGGTTAAAGATAAGCAAACAGACATAACTGGTAAAAGACTGCTTTATGTCATATGTTCCAGCAACACACCTGGTATCCATGTAAACTACATTACAGTGACGGCAAGCTGTCAAACAATACTCATAAAAAGGATCACCAGGGAACGGTTTTAATCTGATTCTCTAGAAAAGCAAACCATTTACTCTGTTCAGGAACAAATACATTAAATACTGTATGACTTTCAAGCAAACCTACATTAGCAGAGAGTAGGTGTGATGCATAAAATATAAGGAGGTAACAGTGGGTGGCTGTTTAGCTATAGCAAATAAAAAGAAGATCAAATTCAGTGGAACCTGAATGCTGCTAAATGTAGGCTGACAAAATGCACATCTAACCAGCAAATAATCACTACAGCCTTTTTATAAAATATACTTTTCTTATCTTATTTGCTGTTCCATAGTACAGTAAGCTTATATGGCTAAAGCTTTTTACGGCTTACTGTACTATCATATATTCTTAGAATTTTGACTTTGCAATAAACATGAACCATATAGTGCCCAGATGTGTACAACCATAGGCAGTGCGTCGCACGTGTTGGAAGTGACAAAAATGCAAGCATGGATTGCTTCCTAAAATATGCATGAAACAGATGACAAGCCTTATCCCAAGCACATGAATGGGGTTTCTGCAACCCTATATACATGGAACAGAAAGCATTGACTGGCAATGGGAGTACTCCCCATGAGGATTTATGGCACTGCAACCGCATATCCACAGCACTTAATTGTGACATTAATTGTCATGAAAACTCCACAACAAGGCTATATTTACACAGCAGAATTTTCGTGAGGAATTCCGCAAAAGAATTCTGCCAGAAATTGGACTGAAATTTAAAGCATATTGGGAGGAATGTATCATTGGTTCTACCCTGGTTTTGTGGTACAATTGTCACACAGTTTGTCTCAGAGGCAGTTCAGAGACATTTCATTGCAACTTTTGCTTTAGAAGGGTTTTCAAAAAGATCATACCACGTCATGAGTTCAATTGACATCATGCAGTGGTCAGGAATTTCTGATTTACAACCTTCCAGTTTGACGCAACTTTTGGTGCATGTACACAGTTTCCACCACATGAATTAATGGGGTTAAAAAGACAGACATTCACCAACACCACTCTTGATGAATACCCCCCCATTATATAGTTAATGGGATTCCGCCGCCCCATTCACACAGCCAAATTTTCATGACTGACATTCCGCCGCAGACCTGTCTTTAAATCTGGGGCTTTGAATTTTGTCAGATTTTTCACATTTGCTGAACAGTATTTGTTTGGAATTGCGGCTATCCGGTCGTGTGGAAATAGCCTAAGCGTGACTGCAATATTAAAGTTTGCTAAACTGAAAGAGAGTGTCAGGTATAACACGTTTTCAATGACTAACACAAGTAATTCACAAGTTTATGCAACAAGCTTATTTTAAATGCAGGATTTACATAGTTGCAAAATGATGCAAGTAACATCACCACAATGGCTACAACAAATGATGCACAAAGCAGATAAAAGAAACTATCTGATGAATCATTTTCATACCAAGAGTCCTAAAATGCTGTTAATAGACAATTGTATGTAATTTACAGTGTTCCTAGAATTTTATGCTTCCATGTGCCCCCCGTGTGTTGCTACTAATACTGCTGGGGGCGGGCTTTGAGCAGAATGAGTCTTCTTCCCCCTCTGGCAACTGATAACCTAATCCTATCTTACTGCTCAGCTATACAGGCACATCTTTGCACACACACAGTGGGAGAATTATCAAAACCTGTGCATATGAAAAGTTGACCAGTTGCCCATAGAAACCAATCAGATTGCTTCTTGAATTTTTCACAGGCCTCTTTATAAATGAAAGAAGCGATCTGATTGGTTGCTATGGGCAATTTTCCTCTGTACAGGTTTTGATAAATCTCCCCCACTGACCCTAGCCTGACAAAGCAGGGCTGACAGCTATTTAAACTCAACATCAACTAATCCCTCATGAGTCCCAGGGTGGACTAAACAATAAATTCCAAAACCTTTTGGAGGGCTGACCCTCCTCGGGGACTAATACCCTTCTCTAGGGTCTCATTAAAACTACTCTTTTATTGGTATGCTTTAAAACCATATATTCATAAATGGATTGACAATATTTAAAGATTTCAGATACTCTCTATGGTAATAAATGTGGAGAATGTTGTACTTGACTACTGGGCACAACTCCTGATTCTTATGCCAGTTTCTGCTGGTTTAACAGGGATTAGGAATAATGGGATTTGAAGGCCTCTCACACCATTTTTTTTTTTTTTTTTTTATTATTCTTTTCTTATTTTACATCACAAAACAGACAAAATTACAAACCATACAGTTATACAAGACAAAACAGAAATATAAAATACAGGGTTCTATTTATTATCCTATATCTCTCTATATTAATTATTAACAGCATAGAACCCAAAGGATACCTGTCTTATAGTTACCTATGTACATACCCACTTCATACCCCACCCACCTACCCCTTCCACACAATCCTTATTCTAGTGCCATGGGAAAAAAAAAATATTATATATTTATATATATATATTCATTCAATTTATATATATTTCGTTCTCTTCCCTTGGATATATTATACACCATTAAGCCAGCCTGCCCATATTTGAGAAAACAAGTCACTACATCCTCGCTTAAGATAAATCGCCCGCTCCCAAGATATAACTCTTTCCATTTTTAATCGGAATTCCTCTATGGTTGGAGCTTTTGCTTCTTTCCAGTTCCTAGCTATAAGAACTCTAGCATTAAATAGTAATCTGCTTAAAAAAGTTTGTTTAAATTGGCCTAGCTCATGAGTATCAATACAACCCAAAACACAAATTTTTATATCTACCGGGACTTTAATTCTTTAACTCTCACACCATTTTAACTGTTAGGGATAATACGGAGGGCAAGTAAGACTCCCAATTAGAATATCCCTTCCCCATTAACTTATGTCATATTGTCCGGAGTTTTTACGGTCCCATAAGTTTCATCTTTCCTTTATAGTGCTCCTTCCTATAGAGAGTCTCTGTCTAAAATTGTTTTCACGAGCCTCCCCAACGTTTCGCCAGATGACCTGGCTTTGTCAAGGGCCGCAGGTTAAAGGTTTCAGTGATGTGTTAATCACAGGATCAGCTCACGTGTCTAAAATAGATTTTCAAGTGTAACATATCATAATTGTAATTTCTAGGGTTCTTCCTATAAAATATATTACATATAATATGAAAATCAGGTAGAATGTATTTTTATAGCATCAATCCCAATGGTGATCCAGATGTTGCCAGCCCAGCCAATTACCTTCTGAGCAAAAATTATCAGTGTAATACAGTGCTTTACACCATACCAAAATGAACATGATTTGCACCACAACATCCCGCTAACAACAAGTACCCCCTTAGCTTAGCATTCACCTCTTGTATCTCTTGCTCTCCCATAGAGAGCGAGGTAGCTGTTCTGTGCATATGAAGAGCTGGGGTGCAGGGTAGGAGATAGCGGGGGATCTCAGTGGTCTGTCACGCACCCCTAGCCTGAACCTAACATTCTACCCCCCCCCCCCCTTCCAGAGTTCCTCTTTAACAGTCAGGGTGTATCTCAACATGCTCCAAAAATTTGGTTTGGGTGGAATATTTTTGTGGCTAATCGCTATTTAAAACTGCCATTTCTGGCCTACTGAGAGCCTCAATAGGGGATGTAGAGCACTTTGCCTTGTTCTAACATGCATAGGGAGTGTGCCGTGTTAGTGAAATAATAGTGTTATTCAGTATGACATGCAGATTACAGGCATTGCTATTAGAATCACTGCTGCAGAGAGTTGGTGTGGTAGCAGGGAGACCAAATGGTGTCAACATTTAAGAGGAGAGATTGTACATTTTTTTAAATTTTGAGAACCCATTCTGGGGTGCATCGAGCTGGCGGTCCTCCACCAGGAGAGATATCGCCTGTTCCAGCCCCCGCCTCCCAGCGCCCCCTGACTATGAAAGTGTGAAGGTTTCATTTAATCAGTTATGGTTATCAATCTAAGCTATTCCATTGGATTCTTGTGGTATTTCCACAGGTAATATGACGTCGACAACCATAGGGCCTCAGTCTTGAACAGATTACATTGATTTCTTTAAATTGAAATTTAAGATTTATATTAGATTCCCAACTTTAATGTCCCAGCGTTTACTTTGAACTAATACTGTATGACCACAAAACCAAATCTAACAAGGAGTCACATGGTGGCACAATGACAGAGCCCATAGGTGGCAGCAGCATGAGATCATAATCTGTCAGAATGACATGGCCTGGAATTGGCCACAGCACAAGGAGACCATATAGTGGCAAAACTGCCCAGTCTGGAGGAGGCAACAGCCTGACAAGACCATAGGGCCTCACAAGAAAAGATTAAAGATATTTTTGAAAATTTAAATTGAAGATTTTTCATAGCTAGTGCTACCATAAACTATTTTTAGGTAATGTACCAGGCCATGCTGCATCATAAAATCATCTAGTGGCTGAATGGCACAGCCTGGAAATGGCGGCAGCATGAGTAGACACTAGGGCTTCACAATCCCTAGATAAAAATTGAAATCGAAGATTTATTGTAGCTAGTGCTACCATAAAATATTTTTATGTAATGGCATAGGCCTGGAGGTAGCTGAAGCTTGAGGAGACCATATGTATAGTGGCTGAATGCCACAGCTTGGAGGTGGCTGAAGGATGAGGAGACTATAGTGGCTGAATGCCACAGCCTGGAGCATGAGGAGTCCCGAAAGTGACCCAGAAACAGAGTGGTGCGGTGGGTGGCAATAACAGTACCTGGTGAAAAAGGGTCTGATGCGGAGGAATGTTTGTAACTGGGGAGCAGTGCCTTAAATGGGCACTGTCACCAACCTTTTTGTTTGAAGAACACAAAAAAACGCAAGAGCGGAAAAAAAAAAAAAAAAAAAAAAAAAAAAGGAGGTGCGATTGGCGCTCTACTCCGGGTAGGAAGTCAAATGGAACAGACCCGATGGAATTTTTTGGGATTATTTATTGTATAAAATAATAAAACAAAAGAAGGTGCATATGGACAATGCGTTTCAAGGGGCGGGATCCCTCTTCATCAGGTCCAGTGATTGGATACAGGTAAGTGACAGTATTTATATGCAGAAAAAAAAAAAAAAAAAAACATGTTCGGGGTTATATGCATGGATTTAAAAACAACCTCATTTTGCATATATAAATCAAAACTGAGTGACATACAGATCAGAGATAAAATTGCAATAATTAATACCATTTATAAAAGAACAGAAAAGACCTCTGAGAGGTCATATAGATTATATTAGTTGGTCTAAAATCTGGTCTCTCTCCTTTTGAGTAAATTAATGTGTCATCCGTAATTTAGAGTAGCCGGGTCTCTAGAACACCCGGTCCTGTGTTTAGCGCAGCAGGACCAGAAAGGGCCCAAACACTAATGGGGGACCATCTGCCGGGATGTCGACCAAAAACATCCATAATCAGGTAAAGGGTTGTATGTTTGAGGATTCCAATAGGTATAATAATATAAATATGTGCAGAGTATAAATAAATGGTAGATAAACAATAGATGGATAACAATTCTGATATGAATGTGATGTATGATGAATTTACACATAGAATGCCATAAAATTATAATGCTGAATTAAATAATTTTGACATATTTATGTATAAGTACTTTCCTTATGTGGTAGGTTGACTAGGAAATGTCATAGACTTCTATATAAACTGATTGCCAAGCTGGGAATGGAGACCACAGTCTGTTAGTTACTTTCCATTTGGTTCTTCCATGCGGAGGAATGACCTATCTTATTGGATCAATTTGGTTGCTTTGATTAAACCATACGGCTGCAGTGATTGAAGACAATATATCCAGTACATTTCTTTCTTAGCTATTGCTTCAAATCGATTTGGGACATGTTTGGAAATTAAATCTATCTGCATCATGGAGATCGTATTGCTAGTTTCTTTGTGTTTAATAGTAACATGCCGTGATAAACTGTGGCACATAAAACACTTCTTAATATTGCATCTATGTTGATTTAATATTTGGTGCAATTGTTGTGAAGTACGCCCAACATATTGTTTTCCGCAAATACAGTTGATCAGACTGACAAGTCATGTGCAGTTTTATGGGAAATGTTTTGCCCGTATGTGTGCTCGAAAAATGGTTACTATCATTTAAGTGACATACAGCAGAGACATCTCTTTCTTACACTTGAAGACCTCTTTGCTGAGTGTGGTGCTGAATTGGAATTGTCGGATGTCTGTCTTTTTATCCGGCTGGGTGCGATCATGTTCTTGATTGAAGGTGCCTTTCTAAACATCATTTGCGGTCTGGATGGTATTAAATCTTTCAGATATGGATCCCATTTGAGGAGGTTCCAATGTTTGTTTAGAATTATTTTGATGTTCTGATGGCCTGTTAAGTGGTGATAAAATTGGTGTTGAATGCCACTTTTTTTTGTTTTTCTTTATCTTTAACAGAAGCTGTATTTTCAGCAGAGGTAGATGTAGGATTTACCCACGCAATAGATGACAAGCATTCTTCCTGAGTGAGCATTTTTGCTTTTTTATAGGCATTTTCTACTAATGTTTTAGATACCCCTTCGCTGAGAATCAATTTTTCAGGATCTTTGCTTGTTTAGAAAAGGAAAATTTCATTGGTTATTTTCTAAATTGACCGTAAGGTAGGTTTTCTTTCCACTTATGAAAGTGGCCACTTGAAAACAGTATATAACTATTTGAGTCTACAGTTTTGAAGAAGGTGGAAGTTATTGTATCTCCTTCATGTGAAATTAGTAAATCCAGAAATTCTATTGTATTTACTGATATGTTTAGAACAAGGGTGATCCCCCAGTCAATAGCATGAATTTCCTCGATTACTGTCTCAATTTCACTTCTGTTTCCCTGGCGTAAATCTGGAGAGGAAAAAATGGCAGAGCTCCTCATGGGACGAGTATCGTTTGATACACTGTGTGATATCAAGCAAGTGATGTGTAGTGGGTGTTAGTAAACCACTCACCTTGCTTAGTTGTGTATATTGACACAACTACAAATGCGCTTGGATGATCATGCAGGTGGTGCAGCCTCCTGGTCCCGGATCTTGAAGTGCTCCTGGCCGGTAGGTACAGTGGTAAATATGAGAGTAAAAATTTACCAGGTTTTCGGTTACCATGTTTACCTGACGAAGGAGCTCCAAAGCTCTGAAACATGTTGTTTCTTTGGCAAATAAAAATTATTTTGAAGAAACTGTGACCCATCCTTGGTGGATTGCGCCGACCCATCCTGATAAATTTTTACTCTCATATTTACTTCCGTTTCCCTTCCAGAGTACGAAGCAGAGTATAAATATTTATATATCTTTTATAAACGACCGTGTATTTTTGAAAATGCTGTTGTTCATTAGGAATTTTTCCTCGAAGCACCCCATGAAGAAATTTGCATATAAGGGTGTGACACTTGTCCCCATGGGCGTCACTCTTATTTGTTGGAAAGTCACCCCATCATATGTAAAAAAGTTATTTTCTAAAATAAATTTTAGACACTTCATTAAAAATGTGGTCTGTTCTGATGGTATCTCAGGATCGACTTCTAAAAACGATAAAGTGCTGTTTAATCCCAGGTCATGTTTGATATTAGTATATAATGCTGATGCATCCATTGTGAGAAAAACCATGTTTTCTTCCCATTTGGAGTCTTTCAGTATTCTGATCAGTTGGTCTGAGTTCTTTAAATAACTGGGCAAATTTTGGACATAGTTTTGCAATATTAAGTCCGACTAGCAAAGTTTCCCAGTATTTGAACTATTAATCCCCCAAATAATCGGCCTGCCGGGGAGGCATTTCTGATCTATATAGTAGAAGGGGATAGATGTATTTTGGATCCATAGGAAGTTTTTTTTTTTTTCTTTTTTCGTAATTATATTTTGTGATAGACTCTCACCCTCTAGAGTTATGATTTCCCGTTTTAATGTGGGGAATGGATCTTCTTTGATCTGTTTGTAATATGTGGTATCTCCCAGTATCTTCCAAACCTCTTTGTTGTAGTCTTCATATTACTGGATTACAATTCCGCCCATAAGTGTTCGGGCCCGGTCTGGTCCTGCTGCGCTAAACACAGGTCCGGGTTTTCTAGATACCCGGCTATTCTAAATTACGGATGACACATTCATTTACTCAAAAAGGAGAGAAACCAGATTTCAGACCAGCTAATATAATCTATGTGACCTCTCAGAGGTCTTTTCTGTTCTTTTATAAAAGGTATTCATTATTGCAATTTTATCTCTGATCTATATGTCACTCACAGTTTTGATTTATATATGCAAAATGTTGTAATGTTTTTAAATCCATACATATAACCCCGAACATTTTTAACTTTGGCAGGTTTTTTCTGTATATAAATGCTGTCACTTACCTGTATCCAATCACTGGACCTGATGAAGAGGGGATCCCGCCCCTTGAAACGCATTGTCCATATGCACCTTCCTTTGTTTTATTATTTTATACAATAAGTAGTCCCCAAAATATTCCATTGGGTCTGTTCCATTTGACTGAGTGGGGGACTTCCTACCAGGAGAAGAGCGCCAATCGCACCTCTTTTTTTCCGCTGTTGCGGTTTTTGTATCCTGCATTCCAGACCATCCAGGAGGCCTCAAGGACGGAGGTGGTGCCAGCAGCACTCCCAGTTTCCAGCACACAGATTCCTGTATTCCTCAACGCACAAAACCAGAAGGTGAGCAAGACTTCTAATCTTTTATGATCTAGTTGGTTGCTAATGGTAACAGCACATTGTTGCGCCTTGTATCTGTTTCTTTTTTTCATATTCTACTTGCAACCTTTTTGTTTGATATGTTGTAGTACTTATGTACTTCTCATATAGATTTTTTTAATTTGATTAAAATAGTGTATTTTATTTGAATACTGGCCACTAGGTGTCTCCCTCTTAGTGGCTGGCTGCCACCTGCCGTGACTTCATGACTGAATTAGGACAGATTCCAGCCAGACAATCGGTCCTTATTCAGTCAGCCTGCGCTCCCTCCCTGTCAGACAGGCGGAAGAGAGCGCTGTGAATGCCGGGTCTGCGCTCATTGGCTTCCAGCCCCCTGGCGTTTACAGTTTGAGGGCAGCGCAGCACTGAATCTCAGTGCTGCGCTGATGCTCCAGGACTGTACACGTCCTGTATGGGTAATTGAGGTCTTATTTCACTTACCCGTACATTGTTCCGGTCCCGGGTCTTTGCGGTGAGCACGGCAGGTGGGCGATGCTCCTATACTCCTCCTCTCTGGATAACACTACACTGTTAAACAGGGAGGAGGAAACCCCGGAGCAGTCTGCTGTGCTATTGGCCGACAGGGGCGCAGCATAGATGAGGTGAGGGCGGAAGTTGGCACCCAGCAGGAGTCAGTGACGTCGCGCCTGCTGGGGGAAGTTGGCTTCCGGCAGAGGTAAATATACGAGCAGAAGATGAGCCATTTTTAAAGGCAGGGAGGGGGTTAGGGATAGATTAGCAATAGGTAGAGACAGAAACAAAATACAGATGGTGGAAGCTACTCTTTAAATCTGTTTGGCACTATCCATATTTGTGAAGTGTTGGTGTGGCACCATGGTCAATCTACTCTGATGCATCAGGCATTGGTGGGTGGAAATCCTGGCTGATCCATGCCCGATTCATCTTCACAAAAGGTCAGTCTCCTGACCTTTTCGTTGCAAATAGAATTTTTCATGAAATTCGGAACAAATTCGGATTAGTCAGCTTCAATTCGCTCATCTCTAAATAGTTATGAGAAGATATGCTTCATAAATTGTTATTTAATGCAAGTGTTCAATATTTCAGATGGGTCAAGAGAGGAGACAGAAAGAAAATGCTTATATTTTAAAATTAATGTGAATCTGGAGCTACATTATACCCACTGCAAGCTATATTTTCCCAAATGATTTTAGTTAGGTTGTTTTCCTTTCTACTACTCACATTTGGTCTTGATGCCTCATGATCTCCCATGCCAACATCATCTCTTTTTTTGGATTAGTAAAGCTCTCCTCAAATTCTGCAATGTATTGAAACAGGATAATGCCTGCATAGCCTACACTGGCAAGAGTTAAAGGAACATCTGATTCAACATTCCTTGTCCTATTTATTGGAATAACTATTGGAGGGTGAGACAGTTGCTTTAGTTGTCTATCCACACCTGACCCGACTGGACAAAAAGAGAGGGGCTGCAAAAACTCGACACTGTGCTAAAGGAGCTATCAATACTTACTACTTTTAAAATGGGGCATATTGCCAATTTTATGCTGCCTACAACATGCTGAATTGGAGGGGGGGGGGGGGGGGCAGACTTTTGTCCTGCTGGCCTCAAATAATTTATGAATTTCTCCCTTATTATAGAACATGGGGGAACTTTATCAAGGGTGGTGTGGGTGAATAAGTTTTATATCTGTATTTTGTGTGGTATGTGCTCTTAATTAGAGTAGTACTGCAGCCATAGAACACATCCCCTACAGGAGACTGCCTGCGATCTCCTTTACGGGGCCCAGCTCTGCTGTGGCTCTCCCCATGCAGGAGGCGTGTCGGCTGCAGCATGATGCTGCGGCAGACACGCCCCCTCAATGTATCTCTATGGGAGAGGCAGTGTTCGTGCATCCCCTCCTCTCCATAGAGCTGAAAGGAGGGGGCATGTCTGTCGCCCTCTTAGGGAGGTAGACGACACAAACATTAGCCGTGCAGAGCCACAGCATTTCCGGGGCCCCGTACGGGAGATCACGTGGGGTCCCAGCAGTTGGACCCCCCTCCCCGATCAGACACTTATCCTGCAGATAGGGGATAAGTGTTGTATGGAGTACTCCTTTGGGGTCTATTAACACGTACAGTATTCAGCGCAGATTTGATGTGCAGGATTTTCTGCTGCAGATTTCAATGTAAGCTGACCACAGCTTGAAATCCAGCACAGAATACTGTACATGTGAATAGACTCTTAAAGAGTACCTGCCACCAACTCCATTGCTTTATATTAAAGGTGCTGGTATGTTGCCCTCTTAATTTCACTTTCATTTTCAAGTTTTTCGCTTTCATTTTAGCCCAGTATTTCCTTCATAATCCCCTTTCAAAGCTTGCTCTCTGCAGACAGTGTTCAATGTAGCTGAGGTGCGCCATGCAGCATGCACAGCGCTTGCTCCCGTCTGCCTGATTGGCAGACAGGGAGCTGCGCTGTGCTTGTCAGTGTCCAGGCTGCACTATGAGAGTTAGGATTCATGCATGAGTCAGAACTCTAAGAGAGACTTGCAGCCGGGACATGTAGGGAGACCCCTAGTGGTTTTTAAAAGTCAAAATAAATATATAAATATATATATATATTTTTTTATGACATGGTATTAGAAAGTTGTTTCTAATACATTAATTAACAACATATAAAACGTTTTTGTGATGACAGGTACTTTAAGTGGTTGCATGGCATGTGATAAATAGGGTGCTAGTACACTATTTCAAAATTTCACAACTTTGTATTGTTCCTCCTTTGTGCAATTGTTTTAGCCTGTTGTAACAAAAAGGGGTACACTTTACAAATGCTGTCCGCAGCCAGTCTCATAAGCCAGGTCAGGGCTGTGTAGATTTGCAGCAATTAAGGGTTTTGCCACAAATTGTGCTACAAGTCACAGATGATAAATTCATGACCATTGCAAAAAAGTAAACCAAAACTATGGCATAGCTACACAATTTTAGGGGGAAAACAAAAAAAAAAGCAATTTATAACAAGTCGCAAAGAAAAAAGTCTCTGAACATCAACTGCAAACTACAGATCACCACAAAAACAGGGTTAAACCAAAAAGAATCCCCCATGTTTTGAGGTTTGCACACTACAGCCTTGCATTAAGCAGATACCAGAAGATTTGAGAGAAGAATTGTGAGCCGCAGTAATCAGATGACCAACCACACCAAAAAGAATTCTCAGCCAGCCATTCGGTTTAGCTTATTCAAAAGATTCTCATCACAATGCTCTTAAATGTCCTCCTCAGCCACATTCTAGGTTAACCCTTTAAGGACGCAGGGTTTTTTCATCTTCATTTTTCCTCATCACCGTCTTTCAATTTTGCACCTAAAATTCCATATTATGGCTTATTTTTTGTGCCACCAATTCTACTTTGCAGTGCCATTAGTCATTTTCCCAAAACATCCACAGCGAAATGGAAAAAAAAATGTCATTGTGCGACAAAATTGAAGAAAAAAAATAAAGCAATTTTGTAACTTTTGGGGGCTTCAGTTTCTACGCAGTGCATTTTACGATAAAATCAACATCTTATCTTTATTCTGTAGGTCCATATTGTTAAGGTGATACCCTACTTATATAGGTTTGATTTTGTATTACTTCAAAAAAAAAAAAAAATAATAACTAAATGCAGGAAAATTTATATGTTTAAAATGGTCATCTTCTGACCCCTATAACTTTATTTTTCCATGTACGGGCCAGTAAGAGCTAATTTTTTTTTTGCGCCGTGATCTGAAGTTTTTATTGGTACCATTTTTATATTGATCAGACTTTTTGAACGCTTTTTATTCATTTTTTCATGATCTAAAAAAAGTGACCAAAAATACACTATTTTGGACTTTGGAATTTTTTTTTTTTTTTTTGTGCGTACGCCATTGACCGTGCGGTTTAGTTAAGGACATATTATAGTTTGGACATTTCCGCACGTGGCGATACCACACGTATTTTTATTTACAGGTTTTTTTTTTAATGGGAAAAGGGGGGCGAATCTGCTTTTTGGAACACAGTGCTCTCTGCTGACATCACGAGCACAGTGCTCTCTGATGACATCTCTGTCCATTTTAGGAACTGTCCAGAGCAGCATATGTTTGCTATGGGGATTTTTTCCTACTCCAGACAGTTCCTAAAATGGACAAAGATGTCAGCAGAGAGCTCTGTGTTCCAAAAAGAAAACAAATTTCCTCTGTAGTATTCAGCAGCTAATAAGTACTGGAAGGATTAAGATTTTTTTTTTAAATAAAAGTAATTTAGAAATCTGTTTAACTTTCTGGCACCACGGGGGGCTCTCTCACTGCACATACCGACCTCATACACAGATCATTGCCATGCATTGACATGGCAAAGATCAGTGTAATCGGCGGTCGATTGCTCATGCCAGGATTTAAGGCAGGTGAGTAGACCTCCGCTCGTCTTCTAGCTGATTGGGACATCGCGTTTTCTCCGCGATGGTCCCGATCAGCCCGAATGAGCTCCCGGAAAGCTTTTACTTTCATTTTAGATGCGGCGATCAACTTTGAACGCCGCGTCTAAAGGGTTAGTAGCGTGCGGTGCAACGATCGGTGCCGCACGCTATTCCCAGGGTCCCAGCTGCCCTTAGCCGCCGGGATCGACCCGGTATGACATGGGGTCACGGCGTGAGCCCGCGTTTTATAACGGGACCGGGCGCAGGGCCATGCATCCTTAAGAGGTTAAACATTATATATACAATGTAGAAAGTGGGGGTACACTTTCCTCAAGTCTGGTCTGGATTGTCACCAACAAATGGGTGTATATGTAAAAAATTATGTAGATCCAGTGAATTAATTTAAAACTATTATTACAATGATAGTGCTTGTGGTGTCCTTTGTAGGGCCCTTACATTGGACTCACCACAATGAGCAAGGTAGTGAATGTATAAAATATTCATACAATGAAAAAAAAAAATAATGATAATTAGACATATAATATGCAGGGTAAAAAAAGTGCTGATATCCCAGTGTGGCAAATAGTCTGTAGCGCTTATAGATGTATGCACGGAGATCGTGCCTTGTATGGTTGATTACAAATCGTCTGAGTAGCGATGTCTCGATAGAGCTCATATCTGGTCAGGATACTGCATGCGGCAGCTTGTTGGTAAGGGGTTAAAATAAATTTGCTCTGTGGCGCTGGGGTTTCCTTGTGTGGGATAGAGGTTGGCAAGTGGCATATAGATAGTCTCTTATTGTAATCCTGTGGGTGCACGAGGCAGCGCTGGAGGCCCCTCAAATGTGGACCACTCTACCCCAGTGGCACATGGAAAGTTTTGAGGGGATTTGGCACACTGTGCCTCTTACCAGCAATGTCCTGGAGCCTGGTTGCCAGAAAAAGGTTTTCGCTGGGGAGACGTCCGCTGGCAGGCGGGATGCGTACAACCCCGGAAGCGTGCTCCGGTAAATTTCTTGTGATCCGGTGAATGATGGTAAAGATAGTCGGGTTTGCCAATACTGGGGTACAGGTGATAGAGGCTTGACGCGTTTCGAGGTACTTATCTACCTCTTTTTCAATAGCAATCTGCAATGTTTGCTATTGAAAAGAGGTAGATGAGTACCTCGAAACGCATCTAGCCTCTATCACCTGTACCCCAGTATTGGCAAACCCGACTATCTTTACCATCATTCACCGGATCACAACCAGGCTCCAGGACATTGCTGGTAAGAGGCACAGTGTGCCAAATCCCCAAATCACCTAAAAAAAACTTTCCATGTGCCGCCGGGGTAGACTGGTCCACATTTGAGGGGCCTCCAGCGCTGCCTCATGCACCCACAG
This sequence comes from Hyla sarda, assembly GCF_029499605.1. Classification (NCBI taxonomy): domain Eukaryota; kingdom Metazoa; phylum Chordata; class Amphibia; order Anura; family Hylidae; genus Hyla; species Hyla sarda. Next base: position 108,506,182 of record NC_079192.1, read on the forward strand.
GATTACAATTAAGAGACTATCTATATGCCACTCACCAACCTCTATCCCTGTGTCGCCTGGGTTGAGTGGGATACACACAAGGAAACCCCAGTGCCGCAGAGCGCATTGATTTTAACCCGTTACCAACACGCTGCCGCATGCAGTATCCTGACCAGATATGAGCTATACAGAGACATCGCTACTCAGACGATTTGTAATCAACCATACAAGGCACAATCTCCGTGCATACATCTATAACCACCACAGACTATTTGCCACACTGGGATATCAGCACTTTTTTTATCCTGCATATTATATGTCCATTTTTTATTTTTTTTTCATTGTATGAATATTTTATACATTCACTACCTTGCTCATCGTGGAGAGTCCAATGTAAGGGCCCTACAAAAGGACACCACAAGCTCTATCATTGTAATAATAAATTGTTTTGTTTTAAAATTAATTCACTGGATCTACATAATTTTTTACATATATTTTATATTCACCCATTTATTGGTGACAATCAAGCCCAGACTTGAGGAAAGTGTAACCCCAATTTATACATTGTTCGCAGGTTGTACGGGATACACAACCTTTTTCACATTAGTACACGTCTGGCAGTAATACTATTGTCCCTATTGTCGGGTTGCAGCTACCTATACACGTTTTGAATTATACAGTGGTTGTTAACTTTCCCACATGGTATAATGTTCCAAAAAATAAAAAGGGAACACTAAGATAACACATCCTAGATCTAAATAAATGAACTAATTGTATGAAATACTTTCGTCTTTACATAGTTGAATGTGCTGATAAAAATCACACAAAATTATCAATGGAAATCAAATTTAGCAACCCATGGAGGTCTGGATATGGAGTCACACTCAAAATCAAAGTGGAAAACCATACTACAGGCTGATCCAACTTTGATGTTATGTCCTTAAAACAGGTCAAAATGAGGCTCAGTAGTGTGTGTGTGGCCTCCACGTGCCCGTATGACCTCCGCCTGGGCATGCTCCTGATGAGGTGGCAGGAGGGATGTTCTCCCAGACCTGGACTAAAGAATCCGCCAACTCCTGGACAGTCTGTGGTGCAACGTGGCGTTGGTGGATGGAGAAAGACATGATGTCCCAGATGTGCTCAACCATATTTAGATCTGGGGAACGGGCAGGCCAGTCCATAGCATCAATGCCATCCTCTTGCAGGAACTGCTGACACACTCCAGCCACATGAGGTCTAGCATTGTCTTGCATTTGGAGGAACCCAGGGCAAACCGCACCAGCATATGGTCTCACAAGGGGTCTGAAGATCTAATCTCGATGCCTAATGGCAGTCAAGCTACTACTGGCCAGCACATGGAGGGCTGTGTGGCCCCCAAAGAAATGCCCCCCCACACCATTACTGACCCACCGCCAAACCAGTCATGCTGGAGGATGTTGCAGGCAGCAGAAAGTTCTCCATGGCATCTCCAGACTGTCACGTCTGTCACGTCTGTCACATGTGCTCATCTGTGAAGAGCACAGGGTGCTAGTGGCAAATTTGCCAATCTTGGTGTTCTCTGGCAAATGCCAAACATCCTGCATGGTGTTGGGCTGTAAGCACAACCCCCACCTGTGGATGTCAGGCCCTCACACCACCCTCATGGAGTCTGTTTCTGACCGTTTGAGTGGACACATGCACATTTGTGGCCTGCTGGAGGTCATTTTGCAGGGCTCTGGTAGTGCTCCTCCTTGCACAAAGGCGGAGGTAGCTGTCCTGCTGCTTGTTGCCCTCCTACGGCCTCCCTCTTGGTAGCACCTCCATGCTCTGTACACTACGCTGACAGACACAGAAAACCTTCTTGCCACAGCTCGCATTGATGTGCCATCTTGGATGAGCTGCACTACCTGAGCCACTTGTGTAGGTTGTAGACTCAGTCTCATGCTACCACTAGAGTGAAAGCACCACAAGAATTCAAAAGTGACCAAAACATCAGCTATAAAGCATAGGAAATGAGAAGTGGCCTGTGGTCACCACCTGCAGAGCCACTCCTTTATTGGGGGTGGGTCTTGCTAATTGCCTATAATTTCCACCTGTTTTCTGTTCCATTTGCACAACGGCATGTGAAATTGATTGTCAGTGTTGCTTCCTGAGTAGACAATGTGATTTCACAGAAGTGTGACTGCTCAAAAAAATAAAGGGAACACTTAAACAACACAATGTAACTCCAAGTCAGTGTATATATTGCAAACCAGCCAAAAGGTATAAGCTGCCCTGTGTGTACATGAGGAGCAGCTCTAATTCTGGCCATTATATAACAAGTATATAGTATTTAACAGATTTCTGCTATGCAGGCTTCAGCTTTTTTTTTTTTTTTTTTTGCAGTTCACTTGTTTGGGGCTGCTTATCCACCATCCGGACTATCCTGTATTGACATCTTTCATCAATTTTTCTCTTCTGTCCACCCCCAGGGAGATTAGCGACAGTGCCATGGGTTGTGCACTGTATACAAAGGCAAATCTAGATCTCTGGAGATGGACCTTGAGATTGTTTATTTTTTTTCCACAATTTTGGGTCTCAAGTCCTCGGACAGTTCTCTTCTCCTCTTTCTGTTTTCCATGCTTAGTGTGGCACACACAATGCAAAGACTAAGTGAACTTCTCTCCTTTTTATCTGCTTCTAGGTGCGATTTTTATATTGCCCACACCTGTTACTTGCCCAAGGTGAGTTTAAAGGAGCATCACATGCTTGAAACAATCTTATTTTCCCACAATTTTGAAAGGGTGCGATGAGGGGCAGGAGGCTTGTGACATCACGGCCATGCCCCTTGTCACATCACAGCCATGCCCCCTCAATGCAAGTCTATGGGAGGGGGTGTGATGGCTGCCACACCCCCTCCCATAGACTTGCATTGAGGGGCGTGGGTGTGACGTCACAAGGGGGTGCGGCCATCAGGTCACGAGCCTCAGGCACTGCACCTGATGCTCTAAACGAACACTGAGTACAGCAGGGAGTTTGCGGGGGCCCCAGCAGCGGGACCCCCAAATCAGACATCTTATCCCCTAATCTTTGGATAAGGGATAAGATGTCTAGGGGCAGAGTACCCCTTTAACCGTTTAAGGGCATTGTATACATGTTCTAAATTTTCTCTCATGACATATGGAGCTTCGAGTAAGGTGCACATGTGAAGCTTCTATTAACTGTACGAATAAATGTCAGATGAATACATAAGTGAAGCCTACATAAGTGAGGTTGATCACACCTTTGATCATTCTAACACTAGATCATTCAGCATCAGCTTTTTTGTTGCCGATGAAGCAGTTTACAGCAGTAGAACAAGGATCTATTCGTTGCTGAAAATTCTGCTTATGTCACAAAGGGCATGGGGATTGTCTCCACTCTCCTTCTTGATATTATTAAACGTCAGTTAAAATAAATAAAAGTAAAGAATCAATTTCCTTTTCAGCAGGAAGATCTGCAGCAGTAATTAAGCTTTGTCGTCATAACGCCTCAGGAAGGCAGGACAACTCTCAGAGAGATGAAAATAAGGATATTGCATCAGATACAATAACAGTAGTTCCTATGAAACAATTTGGCTGCCGTTCAAAGCACATAAGAAAGTCAATGATGTCTACAGAGTCTACACTTAACAGAAAATAAGACGCCATTCAGTGTAGCATCCTCACGTAGCTTTCTCAGGTCTGTCCGTGGCAAACTCAACAAGTTGTCCCACCCTCATTGCTTCCCGTTTACAACACACTAGAGAGGAAATGCACGATAAACATGTGATTGACTCATTGGAACGGATGGCTCTTCTTCCAGGACTTGTATGTTTGAAGGAGCCTACACTATGCTGAAAATAACCCCACTTGGATAAAATAACTTACCAGTTACAGGTCGGGTGGGGAGACTCCAAGACAAAAAGATATTAATAGCTGAAAGAATAAATAAATATCCCTTTATAGTAGCTCGTCCTGCAGGATTTATTATAATGTGGAAACTCCTGAGAGGTAGAGGCGGTGCACTACATTAAATTACTTTATCTACTTGTGGTGCCTATCCTTCCCCACCGCTTACTTCTGTTGTCATATTTGACATTTTTTTTTACTGAAATAAGTAGAGGACAAATGCCTGCAGCATGAAGCCTTCACCTGCACAAACATTCCAACCCAAAACTAGGAAACCCCATACTTCAAGGCTGGACAAATCTCAGGCGCAATATAACCCATTAACAGCTATAGATATCTTCATATAAATCTACCCACAATTTAAAATTTAAAGCTTAGCGTTTCCTAGTTTAAAAAAAAATATATAGAATTTTAAACATAAAAGGGAGATTGATCATTTTGAACAAGTTTTTTGTTTTAAAAAGTTGCAAATTTGTAGCATTGCTGGGTTTTGTGACTTTTTTTGCAACTTTTTGTGCCAAGTGATCTTTGTCAAACTTCTTCCTTGAACGATTCCGCCCTTTGTCTTTAATTCACATGTGATAAATTCACAACCGCTGCAGTCGCACAGGGCTCCAAATGTTGCAAATCAATACCAGCAATTTGTTCACTTACAAAGCTTTCTTACTACAACAAAAATCCACATAAGCATGCATACTAAATTTCTCACGAGTGAAACTTTTGATAAATTAGGCTCACGTACACATAATTTGAGCCTGCTATGTTAGTAATAAAAATGTGCATAGTTTAACATAATGCTTACTCTATAAACTCTTCAAAAAAAGCTAGAGGAGCTCAGTCTTTAGCCTTTATAGCTCCTCTCTTGAATATTTTTCTAATGAACAATATCTTATAACAGGTTTTTACAAACTAAACTTAAAGGGGTACTCCAGCCCTGAGACAGGGGGTAAGATGTCTCACTGCTGGGGACCCCTGCAATCTCACACCCCCTCCCATAGACTTGCATAGCGGGGGTGATGTCACACAAGGACGGAGTTGTGACGTCACCTGGCTGTTTGTGAGCTGGCACTGAGGCGTGCAGCTCAAACAGGTGGGTGGCGAATACAAGCGGCGGGACCCCGCGGTGTGAAGTCTTATAAGATGTCTCAGGGCCAGAGTACCCCTTTAAAGTGCACCTGTCATTTGCAAAAACTTTTTTTTACAATGTAAATATTATTATTTGTAATCTACCGTATATACTCGAGTATAAGCAGAGTTTTTCAGCACGATTTTTAGTGCTGAAAACACCCCCCTCGGCTTATACTCGAGTGAACTCTCCGCCCTTAGTGGTCTTGAACCTGCGGACCTCCAGAGGTTTCAAAACTACAACTCCCAGCAAGCCCGGGCAGCCATCGGCTGTCCGGGCTTGCTGGGAGTTGTAGTTTTGAAACCTCTGGAGGTCCGCAGGTTGAAGCCCCCTGTGGCCTTCGACATCATCCAGCCCCCCCCCCCCCCTCACCCCCTTTAGTTCTGTACTCACCTCCGCTCGGCGTTGGGATGACGACAAGGGGATGATGAAGGGGGGGTGGGATGATGACAAGGGGATGATGTAGGGGGGGTGTGGGATAATGACAAGGGGATGATGTAGGGGGGGGGTGGGATAATGACAAGGGGATGATGACAGGCGGTGATGATGAAGGGGGGAGGATGACAGGCGGTGATGATGAAGGGGGGGATGATGACAGGCGGTGATGATGATGAGTGTGTTAATGATGGGGGTCTGGATGATGACAGGGGGGGGGGGGGGGATGATGTATTTCCCACCCTAGGCTTATACTCGAGTAACTTTTTTTTCTTTCTTTTCTTTCTTTTTTTCCCTGGGATTTTGGGGTGAAATTAGGGGCCTCGGCTTATATTCGGGTCGGCTTATACTCTAGTATATACGTTACATTGGTTTTAAAAAAAAGAAATGTAAATTTTTGGGTGACAAAATGCTGTCTTGTCCATGCAGCTATTGTATGTCTTGGCTGGGACAAAATACAGGAAGTGTGAACGGACAAGCAGGGCTCCGCACGCCGAGGACAAGCAGGGCTCCGCACACGCTCTCAGCTTACACAGCAGGCTGATTGACAAGCCAGGAGCCTGCACAGAGCCCTACTTGTTTTGCCCACATTTCCTCTATACCCCCCAGCTTAGACACACAGACAATAGCTGCATTGACAAAAAAAGTATAAAAATAAATAAAATGCTATCAAAATATGCAGCCTTTAAAAAGGGGTTGTCCAGCATTCTGTGTCGAAAAAGTATAATAAATCAACTTAATATAATGTTATTAGCCATAGTGCAGAGATCTCTACATATCAGCTCCGATGTCTGGCTTGCAGCTGTGACAGTTGTTATACAAATAGATAAATCAGGTATCTAATCACCTTGAGTAGGCAGTGCTGCCAGTCTATTTGTAAAGTCTATTTGTAAAGTATATGTAAAGGGGGGAGTGACGTTAAAACGTAACTTTTACTAGTTATACACTAAAACACACAAAGATTATGTGGTGGCCGGTACCGTATTACATACCGTACCTAGTGTAGAGGTCCCCAAAGTCAGAGTAACTACGCTCAGGTAGGGTCCCTCAGGTGGGACAACCCTTAGTCACCTCTTCTTAAGTCTAATTGTCTAATGTTAATATATGTATATATTTAATAATAGTATATATCTAGGATAATGTATAGTATTTACCTTGTTTAGCGTCGCAGGACCTTCGGTCATGTGACCATGTTAATCTCCTCTATGGTATGTTGGAGGACCTTAGGAGGTCCTTGGGTCACATGTTACCCACAAATCTTTGTAATGGTGGTTGACATCAGTAATGGACCAATTAGCACTAGTCCATCCCCTGCCAATATAAGGGAGCTGTAGCCAATTATCGCTCTCTAGACTTGCTGCTCTCGTGGATGCCGGACTAGCAGGACTGATCTGCGCAACTTTCAAAGACACACTAGGCCTGAAAAACCTACCGGCTTCAGCAGAACTAAAACCGTGAGTTCTAAACTACCCCCGCTAATGCTAGCGTGACTACTGGACCGCAACTAATCACCTAAATCCAGTGGAACAGTGCGTAATACTTAAAGACTCTAACTTGCTAAAGTCCCAACCTTTGTCAATCTCCAAAGAAAGCAGTTGTAAGCATAAGAGACTGTTCCGTTATTGAAGCTTGCAGAAAATTTTCAGTAAAAGTTATACTGTATCTGTTTCAGAAAACTCTCCGGTTGTGGACATGCCATTATTATGTACCTCCCTATCGCTCTTGGGAAGGGTGGTGGTAGGACAAGTATTACTGAGGAGCCCCCACCCTGGTGTCACGAATAGCAAGGGTTAACAAGCGCCCTTTAACTACCGCACAGCTACACTCCCCATACCCTACATCCCCCAGGCTATCACAATTAAGTGAGTGTTTAAATAGGTAATATGTTACCATCAATTAGACGCAAATAAGGACAACTGTTAAACTCATATGTTCCTCATAATACATTGATACAAATAGAGTCACTATCTCATAATACACATCTCCATATTCCGCCCGACGTGTTTGCAATAGGCAAAATGTCTTCCTCAGGGGCATGGAAGGAGACAGTGACCTAAATGAAACATCAGCTATTGCATATAGTTACTTGGCAACGAGATACACCAATGCATATAGTTGTTTAACAAGGACCAGAGTCGCTGATACAGTAGCGGCCGTGGTTAAGAAAATCAAGTGTTCAATGTCTGTCAGCACAACATAAGAAAATATAGCGAGCAGGAGTCGTTGCAAAAGGTCCGGTCTGTAGACCTATTCGGGCTACTGCGTCCACGCTCAAACCCGCAGTGGCGCAGAGACGTGCAGTTGTGCCGGCTTCCCTCCACAATGTAAAACACTCACTTAATCTTTGTGTGTTTTAGTGTACACTCGAGTATAAGACGAGTTTTTCAGTACGATTTTTCATGCTGAAAACACCCCCCTCGGCTTATACTCGAGTGAACTCTCCGCCCTCAGTGGTCTTCAACCTACGGACCTACAGATGTTTCAAAACTACAACTCCCAGCAAGCCTGGACAGCCATCGGCTGTCTGGGCATATTGGGAGTTGTAGTTTTGAAACCTCTGGCGGTCCACAGGTTGAAACCACTGCCCGGGCCTTAGTCATCATCCAGCCCCCCCCCTCCCCCTTTAGTTTTGTACTCACCTCCGCTCGGCGGGACGTTCGGGTGAGCTGGTCCGGGCCATCTGTGCTGCTGGACCATCCGGTGGAGAGGGATAGTCGTTCCGGGCGGTCCATCTTCACCAGGTGGGCCTATTGTCCGCGCTGCACGCCCGGCACCGGAATACTAACGTTACCTTGACGACGACGACGCACAGGGAAGTTGCTCATGAACGTGGCGCGGAGAAGACCCCCACCCGGTGAAGATGGACAGCCCGGAACGACTATCCCTCCCCACCGGACGGTTCTGCAGCAGAGATGGCCCGGACCAGTTCACCCGAACGTCCCGCCGAGCGGAGGCAAGTACAAAACTAAAAGGGGGAAGGGGGGCTGGATAATGACGAAGGCCCGGGTGACGACGAAAGCCGATGGCTGTCCGGGCATGCTGGGAGTTGTAGTTTTGAAACATCTGGAGGTCCGCAGGTTGAAGAACACTGTTAAATCAGACATTGACAAGCGGTGATGATGAAGGGGGTGGTGTGGGATGATGACAGGGTAATGATGAAGGGGGGGGGGGGGAGAATGATGACAGGGTAATTATGAAGGGGGGAAATGATGACAGGGTAATGATGAAGGGGGGAAATGATGACGAGGTGTTAATGACGGGGGGGGGGGGGGGGAGGATGATGTATTTCCCACCCTAGGCTTATAGTCGAGTCAATAACTTTTCCTGGGTTTTTGGGGTGAAACTAGGGGCCTCGGCTTTTATTCCGGTCGGCTTATACTCAAGTATAGACGGTAACTAGTAAAAGTTACGTTTTAACATTATATATCCCATATGGTCAATGGGGTTAACATAAAAAATAAATAAAAAAACTACTACACCACAGAACGGCTTTCTTATTTTAAAATTTTTTTAATAACATCATGTCCCAGAATAAAAAGCGATCAGAGTCTGATCAATACCTAAATGGTACCAATAGTAACAGCAGATTACAGCACAAAGAAAAAAAAAAAAAAATATATATATATATATGTTTTAAAAAAAATTTAAGTTAGTAAAACAGGCTGACCTAAAGAATCAAAACAACATGTAAGTTTGACCACAATGAGAATTGCGTAAAAAAAGAAAAACCCCAAATTTTCTAAAAAAAAAATAAAAAAAATTCTTCAATTTCTCCTCCAAATAATTATGCTCTGAAACAAAAAAAATAAAATAAAAAAGATAAATAATGTTATGGAGGAAAAAACTAAAAAAGTACAAAAAGTAAACAAACTATTAAAGATTTTATTTACATACAATTTCAGTTGAACTTTTGTGTACCAGGAACAGTGGATTATGCTTCATTTTAGTCCCTTGGACACTTTTTTTGTTTTTGTTTTTTAATTTCCACACCCCTGAAGGCAGCAAAAAGTGTTTCTCAGATAAAACAGAGGTGAACCTGTTCCGAAGGAAACTACTGTGATTGAAAAAGGTTTCCTTAAAGCATACCTATCATCATCCTAACTCTCCCTAATTCCCCATCCCCATCTGTCCCTGACTGTCTAACACTATCCCCGTCCTTTATTAAAACCCCCGGTAGTTCAGTAGCCTGGTGTTTGTGAGGGGAGTTAGTCGGCATGGCCCGGCAGGCGCAATGTCATCCGATGCCTGCCGGGGCTCGCAAACCAGATTTGTCCAATAAAAAGAGCAGCGCTCCATTGACTCAGGACCAGCACACGCAGGCTCGCCTTGTCGGCGTTCGGAGCCTGAGGACGCAGCTGGCCGGTTGAGTGAGGAGCGCACCCCTCTGAAGTGCAGGCACAACACTCGCTCCCGCCTGTCTGATCGACAGGCAGGGAGCTGTGCTGAGTCCTGGCTGCAGAGTGATTTCGGACTCATGCACTGAGTCCGAAATGCTGGCAGCCAGGACTGCTAAGGAGACCCCTAGTGGAGGAATTTTCAAAGTAAATATACACATAAAAATAATTTAAAAAAAATAAAATAAAACCAATTAGAAAAGTTTTCAATAGAGTTTTATCTGTCATATATAAAGTTTTTTTTATGAGAGGTATACTTTAAAATCTAACGAGCAGTAATATGCTTACCCCCATTCACATTACTAGTTTCTCCCTGAACATACAGGAGGGGAATGGAGTGCAGAGATGGAGCTCTGAATGTGAGGTGATGTCACAGCTACAAGCCAGACAGCTCAGCTGAAAGCGGAAGCTGTGCAGCATGCCTAATAACATTTGTCAGTTGCTTTATTATACTTTAGGACACCATACACAGGTTGTTTCTTTCGCTGGACAACTCCTTTAAGTACCATAGAAAGAGGTTTGTTGCTGGTTCTTCTGTTGCAGATGGAAATTAAACTACACAGAAAAGCACATATTTTGGCCTACAAATGTATTAAAAAGACTACTGATTACGTGGACTTTGGTGTAGCTTATAGGGAATTTTGGTACAGGAAAAAGAATGTCAACAAATAGGTAATGTTGTGCCAAGCTGATCATGACCTGTGTATAGAGCGCAAACAAAAGTCTACAGCTGTTTTTACATTGAGTTATACCTGAGCATTCAAATCCATGTAAAAGCTATGGACAATCACTGAAATAATATTCATTGGATGTTTTCTGCATGCAAATAGACTTCATAATAAACTGCCCAACCATTTAGCTGCTACTCAAATGATATGTCTATATTATACATACTTTCTGATCTCTGAGTGTTAGAGACAGACAGACAGACAGACAGACAGAATGAAGTATGCTAGTGAGAATCATATGGGCGATATACAAGTGTAGGGAAAAGATACAGCTCATACAGCACAATATAAAGATAAAAAGCAAGATCTATAAAGAGAATGATATTGCTGCAAAATACAGTATGCACAAAGAATAAAAAATACCTTTTCAAAAAGGTGTCCATAACCTTGAAGTGTACCATTCCCAATCAATATAAAAGCATAAGAATCCTTCTCCAATAAGTACTAACTTACCCTCATACTGGCATACTGATAGAAACAGAAAGTCATTTCTAGCAGTGCATTTTCTGAGAAAATAAGGGGGTAGTGCAGGAAAGAAGAGATCCAATCTGTGGGTTTCCAAGAGGAACTAAAAAGGTAATTGTGTTAAATAGTAGAATCACAACAAGAAGCAGATGGTTATCAAAACTGTTTTAGGTCCTTTCAATTTGAAAATTAGTAAAATAAGGATTTGATTATATCCTCAGCTTTATGCTGTATCCCTTTAACCTAGTATTCTCCCAGTGTCTCCAGCTGTTGCAAAACAAAAACTCCCAGCCTTTGGCTGTACGGGCATGCTGAGAGTTTTAGTTTTTCAACAGCTGGCGACACTATTTGGAACACACTGCTGTAGCCCATCTGCAGAGGAAGTAGAAGATAAAAAAATATTTATAAAAATCACACTGTTTACCTGCCATTGTATAGATCGCAAACTTCTGAAACAAATTCCTGATAATTATGAGACAAAAAAAAAAAAAAAGTGTAGAGAATAGAGATTCTCTAGTGGCAGCCACAAAGGATCTGGTATATGAAAGCTAGGTGTCCAGCAAACACCAGCCCCACGCAAGACAGCCACCTCATCACTGCTTTTCCAATGGAAAAAATTAAGCATTGTTACCATACAGCCATTTGTTTTTACCAACAAGGAAAGAAACTTAAAGTTATTCTAGAAGAACAGTACTCCAGACATACAGTAAGTTGGGTGTAACTCTTCAACTACTAGAACAGGAAAGGTAAGGTTATAGGAACGACAGTAAACAAGTCAAAGAGATCAGCAGCACCAAGCCCTTCATAGAAGAGAAGAGAAAGAATTCACACACTCATTGTAAGGTCTCTATAACCATAACCTAGCGATCACGCATTGATATAGTCTACACAGCTCACTAAACACATTAGAAGAAAAAAAAAAAAATGTATATAGATATAGAGATAGAGAGAGATAGACAGACAGACATTCTGCTGGGAAATGCAAGACAGCCAAATACACAAATGAAACAGTATTGCAGGTCTCTGCCTAGCAGGTTGAAGAATTCTGGCAGAATATTCTGCAGGCAGAACAAGCTGGGGCTAGGACCATGCGAAATCTCCATAGTCGGCATTGCTATTGCAGAGTGGATTCCGTCGAAATAATTGACAAGTTTATACTTTCTGCGTAGTCCAGAATTTGAATTTCCGCAGCAGATGTTTCCACCGCGTAAATTTTGCCACGTGCAAAGTACAGCTGAATCTCAAAACAACAAGAGTCTGCTGCAATGGAGTGGAATTTTGGCATGTGAATACTTCCACTTGAACTAGGGAGTCCATTGAGTGGTCCTGGCAGCTATCTCCGTAGGCACATTTAATGTACCTTCACATGGTGCATTTTTCCATAAATAAAAAATATGCTACAAAATACACTGCAGAAGGTCAAAGGGTTGCCTCAAATTACTGCAGCATTTTTTGTAATTGTTGAATTAGCAAAATGAATTTTTCCACTGGATACCAATCGGAAATTCTGTAGCGTGAACATGACCTTACTTTCAATCACTAAATCTCCCTGAGGATTTATAGACCCAAAAAAAAAAAATTAAATATATTATAAATATATATAACCACACACACACACACACACACACACACACACACACACACACACACACACACACACACACTAGCCGTGCAACTATATACAGCTGCTCAGCTATTCCTGCAGATAAAACACTATATCTGGCTTCCTTTATCATGTCCTTAAAGGAGGTATTCCAGGGGGGGGGGGGGGAATTATATATATCTCTATATCTCAACTGGCTCCAGAAAGTTAAAACAGATTTGTAAATTACTTCTATTAAAAAATCTTAATCCTTCCAATAATTATCTTTTCTGTCTGGCAACAGTTCTCTTTACTGACATCTCTGCTTGTCTCGGGAACTGCACAGAGTAGAAGAGGTTTGCTATGGGGATTTGCTTCTACTCTGGTCAGTTCCCGAGACACGTGTCATGAGAGAGCACTTAATGCACTGGTCAAGACCAGTATATGGAGGGTTAATCCAATCACTTTTCCAATAGATCACCCCTTGGGGCAATCCAATAGTACCCTAATTTCCCATATACCCACTAAAAATATTTAAACTTTATTGTTAATTGAATCAAAAATTATATAAAAAATATCCACACTTTAAAAAGGTATCAGAGCAGTACTCCCTGGTTTGTATCCAAACACTGTAAGTATCTCCACTGAGACTATTATCGTTATCTTTCGCTGAGTGTGCCTGCAGATCACACTCCAGCTTCCTCCGGAGACTGCTCTGATTTACTTAAAAACACCCTACTCAGCCCCCCCCCCCCCCCGACATGTTTCGCTACTATGTAGCTTTGTCAAGAGGTATGAAGCCCCATACCTCTTGACAAAGCTACATAGTAGCGAAACATGTCGGGGGGGGGGGGGGGCTGAGTAGGGTGTTTTTAAGTAAATCAGAGCAGTCTCCGGAGGAAGCTGGAGTGTGATCTGCAGGCACACTCAGCGAAAGATAACGATAATAGTCTCAGTGGAGATACTTACAGTGTTTGGATACAAACCAGGGAGTACTGCTCTGATACCTTTTTAAAGTGTGGATATTTTTTATATAATTTTTGATTCAATTAACAATAAAGTTTAAATATTTTTAGTGGGTATATGGGAAATTAGGGTACTATTGGATTGCCCCAAGGGGTGATCTATTGGAAAAATGAGAGAGCACTTAGACATCGGCATCTCCGATGTACCTCACTGCTGTGCGCTGGTGAGTCACCGGAAGCTCACCAGCTCACAGCAGTGAGGTACATCGGAGATTTTGGAAACTTCACCCCTCACTGAATTTAATAATGGGTGCAGTGAGTATTTACACCCCACTGGCAATTGATAGATCTTTGGAACAGTGGGCTGTGCAAATGAAAAATAAAATTTTTTCATTTTCATGGACCACTGTTCCAAAAATCTGTCAGACACCTGTGGGGCGTAAATGCTCACTGCACCCATTATTACATTACATGAGGGGTGTAGTTTCCAAAATGGGGGTCACATGTGGGTATTTTTTTTTTTGCGTTTATGTCAGAACCGCTGTAAAATCGGCCACCCCTGTGCAAATCACCAACTTAGGCCTCAAATGTACAAATTTTGGGGGTCTTTTTTTCCTTTTAACGCTTGTGAAAATAAAAAGTATGGGGCAACACCAGCATGTTAGTGTAATTTTTTTTTTTTTATATTTTTTATTTTTATTTTACAACAAGCTGGTGTAGCCCCCAACTTTTCCTTTTCATAAGGGGTAAAAGGATAAAAAGCCCCCCAAAATTTGTAGTGCAATTTCTCCCGAGTACGGAGATACCCCGTATGTGGCCCTAAACTGTTTCCTTGAAATACGACAGGGCTCCGAAGTGAGAGAGCGCCATTCACATTTGAGGACTAAATTAGGGATTGCATTGGGGTATTCTACACCCGTGATTCCCAAACAGGGTGCCTCCAGCTGTTGCTAAACTCCCAGGATGCCTGGACAGTCAGTGGCTGTCCAGAAATGCTGGGAATTATTGTTTTGCAACAGCTGGAGGCTCCGTTTTGGAAACACTGCCATACAATTTGTTTTAAATTTTTATTGGGGGGGGGGGGGGGGGAACAGTGTAAGGGGGTGTATATGTAGTGTTTTACCCTTCATTATGTGTTCGTGGAGTGTAGTGTAGTGTTTTTAGGGTACGTTCGCACTGGCGGGTTACAGTGACAGACCGTGCATGCTGGGAGTTTTAGTTTTGCAACAGCTGGAGGCACAGTGGTTGGAAAATACTGAGTTAGATAACAGAACCTGTGTGCCTCCAGCTGTTGCAAAACTACAACTCCCAGCATGTACTGATCACCAGAGGGCATGCTGGGAGATTTAGTTATGCAACAGCTGGAGGTATGCAACTACAACTCCCAGCATGCCGAGACAGCTGTTTGGGCATGCTGGGATTTGCAGTTCTGCAACATCTGGGAGGGCTACAGTTTTAGAGACCACTGTAAAGTGATCTCCAAACTGTGACCCTTCAGATGTTGCAAAACTACAAATCCCAGCATGCCCGGACAGCAAACAGCTGTATGGGCATGCTAGGAGTTGTAGTTTTGCAAGATCTGGAGGGTACAGTCTGAGATCACTAGATAGTGGTCTCAAACTGTAGCCCTCCAGCTGTTGCAAAACTACATATTCCAGCATGCCCAAACAGCTGTCTGGGCATGCTGGGAGTTGTAGTTTTGCAACATCTGGAGGGCTACAGTTAGAGACCACTATCTAGTGATCTCAGACTGTACCCTCCAGATGTCGCTAGGCAACTCACCGGCTTCTGTAGGATCCAGCCGCATGACGTCGCTGCCCGCCGATCTCCGTCGCCCGCAGCCTCCGGATCGGTAAGTGGATCTTCGGCACCGGTCCCTGTCAGGTTTCCCTGTCCTGCCCCACCTATTGTGGGTGGGCAGGACGGGGAAAACAAAAGTTAACCCCCCCCCCCCGCCCCCCATCTGCTATTGGTGGTCGCGTCTAGACCACCAATAGCAGGGATAGGAGGGGTGGCACCCCTGCCACCTCACTCCTATCCCTTCAGGGGGATTGTGGGTGTCATGGACACCCCGCGATCCCCCTTCTATTCCGGGTCACCATAGACCCGTAATTGCGCAAATCGCAAGTGTGAATTCACTTGCGATTTGCCGCGATCGCCAACATGGGGGGGGGGGGGGGGGCTTTGCACGGGATGCCTGCTGAATGATTTCAGCAGGCATCTCAGTTCGATCCCCACCCGGTGCGCGGCGGGGGCCGGAATTCTCCATGACGTACGCGTACGTCATAGGTCCTTAAGTACCAGGGTGTCATGACGTAAGTGTACGTCAAGGGTCCTTAAGGGGTTAATGATGCATTCTAAAATGCCCGTCAGCTAGATCTGAAACAGGAATGGCAATGGACCGCATTGTGCCCAGAGGATGCGGGAATCAGCAAAACGGTCCATGGCCGTACTAATTATATAAAAAAAAAAATACATTTAAAAAAATTATATATATTTTATTATTTTTATTAGTTTGGAGTAGCCGTATTAGTCGAATATATATTATTCCTATGGTGTGACCTGAAGGAAGGCCCATTTTACACCATCCATCCCTCTGCCTCTGATGTTCATCCTTGGACACTAATCATTTCAAATACATCTTAGCACAGATAAAGCTGTGACAGCTGCAGTGCAGATCAAGGCTGGGGCAGAGAGAGGCCCTCTCTCATTGTACAATGGGACATTCACATGCAGTCATGTTCTAACATTATGAAATTAGATAATACTAAAAAGGTTATAAGTGAATAAAAACCATCTCGCTCAATCTATTGTTTGACTCCAACCTAATGCCTCCTTGTGCTCTCCAGGTCACTGAATTGCCACCAGGAACACTGTATCAGCTCCGTACAACATTATAAAGCAGTTGTCTCCAAAAAGTGGCCCTCCAGATGTTGCAAAACCGCAACTCCCAGAATGCCCGGACAGCCAGCGGCTATCCCTGCATTCTGGGAGTTGAAGTTTCGCAACATCTGGAGGGCAACAGTTTACAGACCACTGTTTTAAAGTCACAGAATCAATCATTGGATCTGGACTTCTGTAATGTAGTTGATGCCCCTCAATTAGGAGCGAGGGAAAGAATAAATAAAACACACACACACACCACAAGAAAATTATTTTACATATTCGGTGACCAAACAGGTTACTGTAGTTGACAGCACCGATACCAGCTCATTTTATGGATTCAAAGACCTATGCAACAACTGGAAAGTTTTACTTGAAAAACCTGAAATGAAATGAGTCAGTACACACAAGCATGGTCCCCTGCAACCTTGCTTTTTGTCTTTACTGTAGGCAAACTGATTTCTAAAGAACTTGACATGTCAAATAGCCAAGAACATGGGCCCAGAATTAGCCATCTGTCTGGGACAAAAAAAAGAGTCATTTTTTGGCTCAGTCAGATTGATACATCTGGGCCATAGAATATTGAATGGTTTTGACACACTACACCAAGCTTCAACATAACTGGGTGTTTTTAGCTGTGGGTCATTATCCTGTTGGAGAACCCATAACCTGCAACTGAAACCAAGCTTCGGAGACATGAAGCATACATAGAAAAGAACGCTGTACCTACTTGGAAGCATGGAGGAGGCTCTTATGTTTTGGGGATGCTTTGCTGCATCTGGCACAAGGTGTCTTGAATCTGTACAGCACAACACCCCTGAGGAAGTTGCCGACGGGCAACGGAATGTGTGGGGTCTAGGGGGGCACCTGCCTGGTCATTCCTTCCATCAGCCGTCTGTGGTTGCCTCTCCAGTGTTGTTATTGAGTATTCCAGTACAGGTTGTAGGAGTGTTATTTGCTCTGGGGTAGAGTAATGAATTGACTATGTGTATTGATTATCAACTATTTATCCTATTGAGCATCTGTGGAAGGAGCTAAAAACATTTAACCGGGAGAAGGCACCTTCACACCTGAGACAGGAGCGAGCCAAGATACCTGTAGACTGATAAGTGCAGAAGTCTCATTGAGGGAATGTTCACATGGCAAAATGGGATTTTTGCACATTTCACATGATGTGAACATGGCCTGACAGCTTCAGAAATCACTTGACTGCAGTGACTGC
Source organism: Hyla sarda (assembly GCF_029499605.1). NCBI lineage: Eukaryota > Metazoa > Chordata > Amphibia > Anura > Hylidae > Hyla > Hyla sarda. The sequence goes on from NC_079192.1 coordinate 108,523,848, forward strand.
CTCAAAAAGGTTGTGCAAATAAATATTAAAAAGGAAAACTGTCAGTCTGTTTACCCACACTTAACCAAATACACTAGGTTATAGTGTGGGTGAACAGGAGTCCAACAAGGAGTCACTTACTTAAATATGTCCAGTAGGTCCTGAGATATGTCCCCAAGAAGATTTTCTGCTGAATTCAGTAAATTGCATGCAGGGGGCGGGGCTCCGCTGGCGCAATTTACATATACATTCTCTGTGACTCCACTTTACTAGAATGTGGAGTCAGACAATAAATATGTAAATTGAGCCAGCGAAGCCCGGCCCCCTGTGCACAATTAACTGAATTCAGCAGAGAATCTTCTGGGGACATATTCAAGTAAGTGACTCCTGTTCACCCACACTATAACCCAGTGTATTGGGTTAAAGGGGTACTCCGATGTAAAAAAAAAAAACTTTTTTAAATGAACTGGTGCCAGAAAGTTAAACAGATTTGTAAATTACTTCTATTAAAAAATCTTAATCCTTTCAGTACTTTTTAGCAGCAATTTGGACAAGACCAAAAAGAAATAAAAAAAATAAAGATTTTGCTCTGTAGCACAGTGCTCTCTGCTGACACCTGATGCCCGTATCAGGAACTGTCCAGAGCAGGAGAAAATCCCCATAGCAAACCTATTCTGCTCTGGACAGTCCCTGACACGGACAGAGGTGTCAGCAGAGAGCACTGTGGACAACACAAAAAAGAAATTCAAAAAGTAAAGCATTTCCCCTGTAGTATACAGCTGCTAAAAAGTACTAAAAAGGATTAAGATTTTTTTAATAGAAGTAATTTACAAATCTGTTTAACTTTCTGGCACCAGTTCATTTAGAAAAAAAAAAAAAGTTTTCCATGGGAGTACCCATTTAAGTGTGGGTGAACAGACTGACAGTTTTCCTTTAAGTTCTGGTAACATTTTTGTCCAGGAAATCCCAGCAACTCTGTACCCACTTCTTAACTCCTTACAAATGCAGGGCATACCTGTACGCCCTCCTCCCGCTCCCCTTCTATGACGTGGGGTCACGGGTTGATCCGTAGTCATAGCGGGGTGGTCCCAACAGCTATCAGCAGCCGAGACACGTGGCTAATACCGAACATCACAGATCGTGGTGATTTTCAGCATTAACCCCTTAGACGCCGCCATCAAAGTTGATAGCTGCATCGAAAATAGAAAGAAAAAAAAATTGATAGAGATTTATTTTTTATTTATCCAGGCAGCTCAACGGGTCTGTAGGTGAAAAATTGAAAGTGCTATGATTTTTATCAGGCGAGGAGGAAAAAACAAAAGTGCAAAAATTAGAAAGCCCGTCATCCTGAAGGGGTTAAAGGGAACTGCCTGCGGAATTGCTGGAATTCCCATATACTTGTATGGGACTTCAACTAAAAAAATTCAGTAGACTTCTCATTTTTGCAACGGGCTAGAAAGTTTGTGTAAACTGCGCCACAAAACCTTATTAGTTACTCTTTAAAATGGAAACATTTTGCTACAAAAAGGTATGTGGGTAGCCATACTGGGAGTCAAAAATCTTTACAGAGATTCTTAATAAGGTTTGGAATAATTAATACAGGCCAGTTTAAAATGAGCGTAATACATTTTGCATCTTTTGGATACGAATCCCTTCCCAACCAAAGGTCTAAGGCTGTACTAGATTTCTGTTTTGATTGCTCACACAACATGTCAACACAGCCTAATACTCAGTTTATCAATTGCTATGATGCTCTAAGTCCAGCGCAATACTGTGCATCAAAACATGTTTATTCCGATTAAAATAAAGAAAATATATTGCATGATCCAGGTTTTAGGTGTGTGTGGTACCCTTACTTATAGTAAAAATCAAATGGGCAAAACCCCATTCAGATAGGGGGTCACATGATTCTCCAGGTACGCTTGGATAGAAGTTAATTCCTTACATCATAGGCCCAGCAATAGAAACAATTTAAAAAGTAACAACATAAATAATATACAGAATTTATATTATATATATATATATATCTCTATCTATCTATCTATCTATCTATCTATCTATCTATCTATCTATCTTAATACGTTCAATGTATAGTTCTATGTGAATAACTAAATGGTAGAACCATATAACTAAGGGGTCGTTTATAAAATCGAACACACAAAAATACATTTTCCCCAAATGGATTGTCATGAGGAAACAAGTAGCATTTCTCGCACCCACAGGTGTAAATGTTGGTAGAAATTGTGGGAACCGGTTTGCAGAAAAAACTGGCCAGCAAACATAAAAGCATTGTATGTCAACAAATACTGTATAGTAATACAAGAAATTCCTGCAGATCATTGGGGTATGGGACTTATGTAGACAGAAAACATTTTTGTGCCTCCTTTTTCATATAGAATCACTGAATATTGTAACACAACATCAGCTATGACCCAACAGACCTCCCCAGACCATTCTACATGTTCTAGAGCTGCTAATAAATGCTTGGTATCCTGAATATACCCTGAAATGTTAGGCACCAACAGTAAAGTTACAGCTCAAAAGACATCTACCAAATCCTACAGGTTTCAGGACATTATTCTGTTTTTCTCGGGCTACACCTTTATTTTGTGACTCTTATGGATGCTCAATATTATTATGGGTACCCTCTTTTGTTTCAGCCTGTGTGTTGTTCCCCCCCCCCCCCCCCCCCAAAAGGGATATTGAGTCAACAAATCCATACAAGTTTATAGTACATGTGATACATCTAAGGAGATTTGCTGGCACAGCAAACTTGTGCTTCACAAAGTGCAATGGAGCGAGATAAGTCCTGTTAGGCTAAGGCATAAGATGACTATTGGGGGAGGTGCTTCACTAAGCAAAAAGTCCTTATAAGACAAAAACAAAAAAAGTTATAGAAATGAAAAAAAATGTCACTTACCATCTCACGTATAAAACCATTATCGTTCATTTTAATCCCTAAAAACTGAACACGAGAGCATGTGGACAGAGGCTTGAGCTCCGCTCCAGCCTCTGTACACATCCTCTCGTGTCCAGTTTTTAGGTATTAAAGGGGTTCTCCACCATAAGGTGATTTTAGTACGTACCTGGCAGGCAGTAATGGACATGCTTAGGAAGGATCTGCGCTTGTCTTGAGGCTAAATGGCTATGTTGTGAGATTACCATAATACTGTGTCTAGCTTTTTGTGAACTTGTATTTCCTGTTTGACTTTTCCTTTTTTCTTTTTTTTTTTTTTACTACAAATCACAATATTCTATTTTCCTCCTTCCCACAAATCAGCCACCCCACCCATTGAAACATAAATGAGCTGCAGACCTGTGGTTTTCAATCAGGGTGCCTACAGCTGTTACATTAGTTGCAGATTGATCCCTTCACCCATTGAAGCAGACAAGCTCCCTGTCATCAGCTGACTAGTGAGTCAGATCTCGGCCGCATTGCAAGCTGGGAAAAATCTGAGACAACAGTCATTTTGTATGCTGTTAAAAAATAACTAGTGGGGTGAAAAATCACAGAAGAATTGAGAAAACTGTCTCACACACAGGTACAGACACTATATTATGAACTGCACTAACTTTACAGCCCCTGTAGCATAGTCAAATAAAAACATTCACAGAATACCCCTTTAAAATAAAGGATAATAGTTTAAAATAAAATGAAATTAAAAAATAGATAAAAAAATAAAAATAAAAATAAAAATAAAGTGTGATGATACCACTTTCTGAACTGGAACCTGGTGACATGTAGTGACAAAATACACTATTATTTATAAACTATTCTAATTACAAAGGTTTAGTGTTAGATGCCTTGGTTACTTCAGTGAAAATGTTTATTTATTTATTTTTTAATACACCTACTTTGGCACGGTCATCACAAGAGGCAGGGCATGTTGTATTTTCTTTATAAAGAAACAATTAAATAAATTGCACTCAGTGCACTCTTTAATTCACCATTAATACACTTTTAATATCAGGTTACATGTACTTCACAACCTTGAAATCCATTTTAAAAGGAGGAGTTTGCAGGAAAACTTCACAGACATCAATTCAATCCAGATGTAGAAATCTCAGGAATTTGATATTGAGCCTTTATAAATCCGAGACCATGCAAATGTAAAACCACATAAATGCCAGGAATTTGCACACCAACAGACAGAAGAAATAAGACATTTTGCATACAACAGACTGGAAGGATAGGAAGGGGACTGCTGAAAGCTAAATATATACAGCTCTGAATTGTTTCCCAGAAACTTATTGAGACCAAGTTAACTTTTCCAGAAAACAGAAATTTCAGGATTTGCCAGCTCAGCCAGAAGGGGACAAAGTTTTATTTTTATTTTTTCCAGTTAACTTAAAACAAAGTACATACAGACATTATACACACACACTTCAAACAAGTGTTATGACTAAGAACTAACTACATACTGTCTTTGGAAGATCTTATGTTGTTATTATCAAAATATCTTGTATGACTAGCCAGAAATGTCACACAGTTCATGTTTCTGCTTATTCATGGCCTGGAAAATATATAGTCTACAATTCTAAGTATATAAAAGCAAACTAAAGAAAAAAAATAAAAATAATAAGTGCCCTGTCATATAGAATTAAATCACATGTACAATGCATTAAGAAAGTTTTCAGACTCCGCTTTTTCCATTTTTTTTTTCCTTTTTTGCGGCCTTGTGCTAAAAGAAATTAGACTTTTTGCTTGGCACTTGATATTCGCTTTGGGGCCTACCGTTTCTCTTCATCATCTGTAAGATGTTTCCACACCTTGATCAGAGTCACCTGTGGTAAATTCAGTTGATTTGACAGGATTTACAAAAGGTATCTCCTTGTCTATGGAAGGGTTCACAGCTGATCATGCATATCCCAGCAAAAAGCCATGGAGGAGGAAAAAACTGACTGTAGAGCTCAGACTACATTGTGATAAAGGGGCACTCCGCCCCTAGACATCTTATCCCCTATCCAAAAGGATAGACTTGCATTGAGGGCGCATGGCCATGATGTCACGAGCCTTCGCCCCGCATCGCCAGACATTCGGCATGGAGCGAAGTTCGCTCCGTATACTGGATGTCTGGGTTGCCACAGCAGAGATCACGGGGGTCCCCAGCGGCAGGACCCCCGCAATCAGACAACTTATTCCCTGTAAGGTATAAGATATCTGAGGACAAAGTACCCCTTTTAAAAAGGCACAGATCCTTGAGAAGAGTACAAAAAAAAAAAAAAAAAAAAAAAAAAAATTTCTGCTGCACTGAAAGTTCCCAAGAGTAGAGTGGCCTCTATAGTTCTAAAAATATTGCAACAACTAAGACTCTTTCTAGGACTGACTGCTCCACAGAACCAGGGTGAACCAGAACCCAACGGTCACTGGTTGTGCAATATGTGCAAATGGGAAAAAAATAAAAAATAAAAATTCCAGAAGGTCTGGGCCTCTCAGTAAAAGACGCAAGTAGTAAATTTTCGTCAATACTTGCATCATTTCTTGATAAAAAAAAATTCCAAAATGTCATGAAAAATTTTAAAATTTAGCATTTTTATAACTTTGAAGCTCTCTGCTTGTAAGGAAAATAAACATACCAAATAAATTATTTATTGATTCACATATACAATATGTCTACATCATAAAGTTGACATGTTTTTACTTTTTGAAGACATCAGAGGGCTTCAAAGCTCAGCAATTGCAAGTAAATTTCAAAATCTGAATTTTTCAGGGACGAGTTCAGTTTTGAAGTGAATTTGAGGGTCTTTATGTTAGAAATACCCCATAATGGACTCCATTATGAAAACTGCACCCCTCAACGTATTCAAAATGACATTCAGAAAGTTTGTTAACCCTTTAGGTGTTTCACAGGAATAGCAGCAAAGTGAAAGAAAATTCAAAATCTTCATTTTTTACACTTGCATGTTCTTGTAGACACATTTAAAATTTTTACAAAGGGTAAAAGGAGAAAAAGCCCCAAAATATGTAACCCAATACCTCATATGTGGATGTAAAGTGCTTTGTGGGTGAACTAGAGGGCTCAGAAGGGAAGGAGCGACAATAGGATTTGGAGAGAGAGTTTTGCTGAAATGGTTTTTGGTGGGCAGGTCACATTTAGGAAGCCCCTATGGTGCCAGAACAGCTTGGGAAACTACACACTTCAAGGAATGTAACAATTGGTACAGTGAGCCTTAAAAGGAGAACTCTGGTATGGAAAAATAAAAAAAAATAAAAAATTATCCCCTATCCTAAGCATAGGGGAGAAGTGTTAGATCGCGGGGGGTCCGACACCTGGGGCCCCCTGCGATCTCCTGTACGGGGACCCGGCTCGCTCCTGCTCAATGCAGTTCCCGTACAGGAGATCGCAGGGGGCCCCAGCTGTCGGATCCCCCCGCGATCTAACACTTATCCCCTATGCTTAGGATAGGGGATAATTTTTTTCTTTTTTTCCCATACCGGAGTTCTCCTTTAACACCCCACAGGTGTTTGATGACTTTGCGTTGAAGTTGGATGTGAAAATTAAAATTTTTAGTTATTTTTTTTTTCACTAAAATGCTGGTGTTACCCCAAATTTTTCATTTTCACAAGGGGTAATAGGTGAAAATGTCCCCCAAAATTTGAAACACCATTTCTCTCGAGTAAGAAAATATATTGTATGTGTATGTAAAGTGATCAGCAAGTGCACTAGAGAGCTCAGAAGGAAAGGAGCGACATTGGGCTTTTGGAAAGCGAATTTTCCTGAAATGGTTTTTGCGGGGCATGTCTCATTTAGGAAGCCCCCACCAGAACAGCAAAAAAACACCCCACATGGTATACTATTTGGGAAAATACACCCCTCTGGGAATGCAACAAGGGGTACAATGAGCTTTAACACCCCACAGGTGTTTGATGACTTTGCGTTGAATTTGGACGTGAAAATGAAAAAAATAATAATTTTCACTAAAATGCTGATGTTACCCCCAAATTTTTCTTTTTCACAAGGCGTAATAGGTGAAAGTGTCCCCCAAAATTTGAAACCCCATGTCTCGAATAAGGAAATACCTCATATGTGGATCCCCTTTTGCCATTATTCCCCCTCCATCTTAATCCCCTTGTGCCATTATTCCCCCCTCCCTCTGATCCCCTTTTGCCATATTGGATAATAATGGCACAAGGGGATTAAGATGGAGGGGGAATAATGGCAAAAGGGGATCAGAGGGGGGGGGGGGGAATAATAGCACAAGGGGATTAAGATGAAGGGGGGGATGCATTAGTATGAAGGTAAGAACATGCCTTTTGGACATACTTTCAGCCTTTGGGGCTACAGTCGCCAAAAAGGTTGAGAATCACTGCACTAGAGGGCTCAAAAGGGAAGGAGCGACACTGGGCTTTTGGAAAGCAAATTTTAGTGAAATGTTTTTTTTGGGGGCATGTCACATTTAGGAAGCCCCCATGGTGCCAGAACAGCGAAAAACACCCCCATGGCATACTATTTGGGAAACTACACCCCTCAAGGAACGTAACAAGGGGTGCAGTGAGCATTTACACTCCACTGGAGTTTGACAGATCTTTGTAACAGTGGGCTGTGCAAATGAAAAATTACATTCTTCATTTTCACGGACCACTTTTTCAAAAATCTGTCAGTCACCTGTGGGGTGTAAATGCTCACTGTACCCCTTATTACATTACGTGAGGGGTGTAGTTTCCAAAATGGGTCACATGCGGGTATTTTGCATTTATGTCAGAACCGCTGAAACCAGCAGCCACCCCTGTGCAAATCACCAGGTTAGGCCTCAAATGTACATTGTGCGCTCTCACTCCTGAGCCTTGTTGTGCGCCCGCAGAGCATTTTACGTCCACATAATGGGTATTTCCGTACTTGGGAGAATTTGTGTTACAAATTTTGGGGTCTTTATTTCCTTTTACGAAAATGAAAAGAATAGGGCAACACCAGCATGTTAGAGTAACGTGTTTTTTGCACTAACATGCTGGTGTAGCCCCCAACTTTACCTTTTCATAAGGGGTAAAAGGAGAAAGCCCCCAAAATTTGTAGCACAATTTGTCCAGAGTACGGAGAGACCCCATATGTGGCCCTAAACTGTTGCTTTGAAATACAACATGGCTCTGAAGTGAGAGAGCGCCATGCGCATTTGAGGCCTAAATTAGGGATTTTCATTGGGGTGTACCCGGATGCAAGCGTTTCACTTGCCTCCTCCACCAAAAATACTGTAAGTCAGTTTTCCCCAAACAGGGTGCCTCCAGCTGCTGCAAAACTACAACTCCCAGCATGCACTGACAGACCATGCATGCTGCGAGTTGTAGATATGCAACAGCTGGAGACACACTGGTTGGGATTGGGAAACACTGAGTTAGGTAACAGAGTACCGCAGTGTTTCCGTACCACTGTGGCATTTGCACGGGATGCCTGCTGAATGATTTCAGCAGGCATCCCGTTCCGAACCCTGTCCGGCTAGCGGCAGGGATCGAAATTCCCCACGGGCATGGTCCCCAACAGGTTAAGGCTATGGACCTTTGCACAGATTTTTTTCCCCCTTTCTTCCTTAATCTAAAATTAAACAAGTTTCTAAGTAGTCTTCATTATTCATTAAAAAGGTCCTATAAATTTTGTTTCCGCACAGTGTATGTAAGGCTATCAGATTTACACAGCATGTTTTCATGCACCAAAATACACATGCAATATACACATAAAAAAAAAATAAAAAATTAAAAAAAAAATTACAAAAAGCAGAACAACTTTGCTAAAAATTAGGTTCGGCTAAAACTTAAACATCAGGCAGTTCAGTTTGTCAAAACCTGCTAAAATAACATTAGCCACATGACAGAAAGGAGAAGGTGGATGGATAACATAGCCACAGGGAATCCTACAATTCAAACAGCTCTCCCAGCCAAACATGAGGCAGAATAGAGGTGATGTCAAAGCTACTATAAAAACCTATGCACATAGCTTCAGCAGCCATTTTAGAGATAGGTGCTGGATGAAGATCTCTGTGAGGGACACTTAGCAGTGAACAACAAAGAGGAGCAGGACACAAACATAATTGTAGTAAAGCAGCACAGAGTTCTGCATCTGTTCTGTCAGTGTAAAATCTGGATTGGAAGTTAAATGTGACAATTTTAATTTTTTGCAACCAATTGTGAAAAAAAGCTGTGGGTGTTGTGTCACTTTTGTGCACTTTCTAGGATCCCAATTCCTTTTTTTTTCCCCCCAGCTTATAAAAGCCATTGCTTCTTCATTTTCCATACACAAAACCTGTTGCTACTCCCAAAAAGGGGTCATGAAAAAAGGGATTGCTTCTTCTGATAAGTCTGTGTGCATATAACACTGAAAGGCATCTGCTTCCAAAAAGCGATGATTTTTTTGGACATTACATTTTAAAAACTATTACAAAATCCGCCAGTGCAGTGTGTTTTATTCAACCTGTTAGTACCACTGGGTACCATCCGTTTACACATACATGCTGCCATAACATTGAAATTAATTTGAAAACCGCTCAGAAGTACATATATGACCCAACAGTGTTATGCCGGACTTTTTAGAGCAGGGGTCTCAAACTCGAATTATCTGGGGGGCCACTGGAGATAGCGGCTGAGTGAGGCTGGGCCACATGCGCCCCTCACATATAATGTTCCCATCATGTGCCCCCTAAGTAGATAGGTTAGCCCCTGGTGATAAGCAGGTCCTCCCTTATTAGGCAAGTTAAGTTTCACAGCTACACTACTTACATCTCCCTGTTGCGGGGAGCCTTCTTTGTGGGGATGCGCGCATTAGGTGACATCACCACTTGCGCTGCGCAGGACATCAGCGTCCCGCGCTTTGGATGCGATGACATCACCAATCGCGCGCATCCCTCCAGGAAAGCTCGTTATAAGCTCCAGCAGGGAGATATAGGTACAGTAGCAGTGTGTGCTGACATGTGAAGTCTTCCGGCATTGGGTGCTGCTTGCCCGAAGCAGGGCTAAATGCCTGAAGAAATCACCTGCCCGGCGGGGGGCCGAAATGGCCTGCAGCCAAGAGTTTGAGACCCCTGTTTTAGGGAGTGTTTTTACACTTCTTTTTTGGACTATTGGTGCAGTACAGGGTCGGACAGAACTAGTTTGGTTAGAACAAGACATTTACCAAAGATCAGCAAACCAGCAGAACTTCGCTTTTGACGAGTAGTATGCTCAAATTCTTGTACTAAAAATCAATGTGAGCAATCCCAACCCCCATGAAAAACCCTTTGGACACACATGAAAATGTGCCTCAAAAATTTGCGCAAACAGAAAAAATACCTGTAAGATAGACATGAAAAAACACCCAAAAGACATAATTTTGTCTTGAAACAAATATTTATTTTTCTGCTTCTATTTTATACTGTGTGAACAGCAGCTCAGAATATGGATGGAGAGCACCAATGGAGGGCAGCTCACACAGGCTGTAGAGATGGAGGAAAGCAAACAGAGGGCAGTCTGCAGAGGGAAATCAAAATGAGCTGCATACAAGTATAGCAAAAAAAAGCAGAGAATGCAGAGAAAGCTGTAGACTCAAACATGCAAATCCACATGAGAAGAATCTGAACCAAGAAGAAAGATGTAAACTTAAAATAAGGAATGAATATTGTAGCATTTTACTTTGTAAAACAATTTAAACTCAACCATTAGCAGATGTAAAAAAAACATAAAATCCCTTTTGTATATAGTTTTGGCGCCATTACATGTATGCATGATAAACGTGCAAAGCATTTGTAGGTGAAAAGCTAAAGAACACACACATAAGTGTCTTTTACAGGTGTGCTTCTTTAACAATGGTTATTCTGACTAATCAATCACATAGGCTTCAAGGTTTCTATCCTACGTAGGCAGTGGAAAAACTAACCTGCAAGGAGAGATTAAATGCAGAGTACATGCTTTACTGAATGAACAATATAATGGGTGATCTGCGGTAGTGAAAGGAAGAGAAAATGGTAAATCAAACAAATTAAATCTTTACCTAGTGCTCACCATGGCTTACAGGATGAGACTCTTCAAGAGATAAATTATTTTGGGCCAAGAACGTTTGTGCTGCTTAATCCGCTCTTATCCCTTTCTCTGCTTCACTAACATGTACACAATTACAGAGACTTTAGGACGTTCAACCACACAGAAGCTTATTTCTGAATGGTCTCTGTATTTCACTGATGATCCAGCTAAGCACCCCGCACAACAAACTGAACCCTGATCAGTTCAAGCCTAAGCTTACTGTAAAGAGAAAGCAGTTGGCAATACGTATTTTGCTGTGGTGAGCCTATAAATGCCAATACTAACCTACATTACAGTAGGCCTGGATTAAGTCATGTGCACATGACACACAGCCTTTCCTTTATAGGCTGCTATAACGTGCACTATATGTATAGAATTATCCCACACCAGAAGCAATGCATCTAGAAAAGAATTCCACAACACATATGGCATACAACAGAGCATTTTTTTTCCATAGAATGACAACAAAAAAAAAATGTATACCTCCATTTAAAATTGGAGGCATAGTGAGGTACAGTAAAGGCACCATATTAGGGCTCAATAGAATTCAGAGGTCATACAGAAATTGTAATATTGTAGTGTGCATGAAATGTAAATGCATAGTATAAAGACTTCTTGGACAACAGAAAAGACCAAAGATTGTGACATCACCTTTAAGTTAGGTTCAGACAACGGAATTTCCACCTGCAATTCCGCTTTGAAATTGCAGGCAGAAATTCTGCTTACTAAAATGTGTTTTCCGTTCACAAATTCACACTTCAAAATTTTTGCAGCGGAACTTGTGAAAAGAAAATCTGCTTTAAAATTTCCGCCTGAAGAATGACGTTGCTCATTCTAAAGGCGGCAATACTCATGGAACACATTGCAGTCTATTGGGGACTGCAATGGCCGCACTGGAAGTCTCCGGGCGAAAATTTTCCGTCTGGAGATTCCGTAGTCTGAACCTAGCCTTTTTATCCAAAGCACACAGCACATGCAGTATATTTGTCAGGTCTTACTAATGGTATGTTCACGGCTCTCAGAATATAAAAATTATATTTAATATATTATATATATATATATATATATATATATATATATATATATATATATATATATATACACACATATATACATACATATATACACACACACGTTCATTCTTTCAGCAGACCAGTTTCAGTGGTAGAATTCTCCGCTACTGAAATTCCGCAGCGTGAAGGGGTCTGCGGGAGACCCATTCACATCAATGTAAAAAAGGTCCACACAGCAGAATTTCAAAGCACAATTCCACATGCAGATATTCTGGTAGTGTATGTTCACACTACAATCTAAGAACACTAGTTATTTACAAACATTCTGCTAATGACAATATACAATCACCCATGTTTACTAACATTGTTGTATCTCATGTCAGCTTGAAGGCAGGCAATTTCAGCAGGACTGGTTGACTTCAATGCAGTGTTTCCCAACCAGTGTGCCCCCACCTGCCGCAAAACTACAAACTCCCAAGGGCTGTCTGGGCCCCCTCCCATAGACTTGCATTGAGGGGATGGGCGTGACGTCACACGGGGGGTGGAGTTCTGACATCACAGACTTCCGTTCCCGTAGTCGCGACTCAGACCCTCCAGCGCTTCCGGAAAAAAAACAGGTGGGTGCCGCATGCAATACTGCGGGGGTCCCCAGCGGCAGGACCCCCAAGATCAGACATCCTATCCCCTATCCTTTGTATAGGGGATAAGATGTCTAGGGTGGGAGTACCCCTTTAATAGATATGAGTGAAGTTAGCCAAGTTTCCGCTTGTTTTTTGTTTTTGTTTTTCCTGGCAATTTTTGGAAAACTACCACTGCATTTTTTGAGCCAAAATCAGTAGTGGATCTATAAAGAGAGGAGAAGTGAAATGCAACTCCTTCCTTTATATGTCCTATCCCTTATGAATACACTTCTGGCTTTGGCTCAAGAACTGCAGCAGCAGTATTCCAAAAACTGCGAGAAAAATAAAAAATAAAAATAAAAAACACACAAGTGGAAACTTGGCCTTACAGTGATTTGATTCTTCACGAACTTCTCAGCTCAGCAGTTGCTGACTTTAGCCTGCATAAATTAGTTCGGCTTTCAGGTGCTCCGGCGGGCTAGAAAAGGTGGATACAGTCCTACGAGAGAGTCTCTAGCCCACCGGAGCACCTGAAAGCTGAACTAATTTATGCAGGCTAAAGTCAGCAACTGCCGAGCCGAGAATTTTGTGTCAAATCAAAATCACTGTAACTTCTCTCATCTCTACTGCTTAATATCACACTCAGCCCAAATAACCTATTTGCACGGCCCGCACAAATCACCACTACTGCCCAAAGTAACCAAATTCCAGCTTTTAATTTCTAACCCAGGAAAGAACTGAAAAAGACATCGGACTACAGTAATAGCTAGAGGCAACACTTGTACTAATTCTTAGGTTGAGGGGCACTGCACGTGTTTCACTTGCTGGCGGATACACAGAAAGGCATTACTGGACAGATTGAGAGATTATTGCTACCAGAAAATTAGAATTAACAACATTGGCTCGGATTTGCAGAAAATTGCAACAGAGGGGAAAAGACAATGGTTTAATACATTAGTGCCAAGAACATTTAGGCAATAGTTACATGGTGACGTCTGTTAGCTGCAGCTATACTGGCAGCATTGCTGGTCTGCTCACTTTTGCTATATACCATAAGACCGCTATGGATTTAGCAGTCAATATGGTGCAAGGTCTATCCCATGTTAACAACAGGGGGAAGACTGTGTCAAATGTAGTGTCCTACCAAGGATAATTACATCTGTGACTCTACATAAATAAAATAAAATAAATGCATTGTATAGCACTTTCATGATCTAGATACAGGAGCTACCACCATGCCCAGTACTGCACATGCCTACGTCATCGTGGTTTTTTGACGCAAAGAACATGAACAGCGGCCACACATACACTCAGAACAAGTGTTTACCAAAGGCATCTTCAAATTGTTTATAAAGCCAAATCACAATCAAATATTTATACAGTACACTGACTCTCCACGATTACATAGTTATATTTACTTAAGTCTTTGTGCACGTTTCCAAGGTGAACACAGGGAAGGAACGTAGCACTTTGTAGAAGTCTCAGTCTTGCAGACTGCAAAGTTATCTGTGACACAAATCCCTGGGTTGAGTACAGTTCATGCTGCGGCCTCAGTCATACCATACAAAAGACTGGGCAGGTGGGACAGAAGCTAACTATAGAACAGAGTGACTCATATCTAAAGACCATGCAGTAAATCCAGGCTATACAGAAACAGGGAAATCCCTCTTTATACAAAACATTAAATATTTATCATCTGCCAGGTGGATGTGGGAATTCCCATCACAGAGCATACGCTTCAGTTCCACTTGTATTCCATATGCTAAAAAAGGGTATACAATGAAAACAGAAAACCTAGTTAACCTAAAGTGGTACTCCTGCCTCACAGGGATGCTATACTGCTAGCTATAAGAAAGAATGGGCTACAGTTCAGATTTAAAGATGCAAATCATCCTTGCAGCCAATTCTATTCACCTTAAAAGGGGTACTCCAAGGAACTATAGCCCACCCTTTCCCTCTCACCAACCTGATTGTCTAAATATTCATTAGCTATATAGAGCAGTTTCCCTCTTTCAGCTGTCACTTACATGCAGGGAGTGAGAGAGAGATGTCATTATCAGATCCACCTTGTCTTTGTGTAAACTCCTCACCGAGACCTAGCCCTCACCCTCCTGCAAGACAAGCACCATGTGATTTCTGGCTTCACAGGCACTTCCCCTCCCACTCCCTGTATGAGGACTTTGCGGCAGAGAAGCCCAGTGAAGATTCTCAGTCAAAATAACATAACACTGCTCTTTTTCTGCTGTAGATCTAATCACTGACTGCTGTCATTCAGATCATTGGATGATTTATTGCTGGGGGGATGGATAGTTTGAAAGAAAAGACATGTAGTGTGTGCTGCTGACAACAATACAGAATGCACATAAATAGTGAAAGCAATTGACTGGCAGCCATTACACAGAGCTGCACTGACTTTTGGGAGTTGTAGTCTGTGCTGCAAGCAAGGAAAAATAATATTTAGGAGAAAACAGGGGCCACAAGAGCTGCCAAAACCACATGGATAACTACAGGGGACATAGAACAGGCATTGTGGTGGCTTTGGTGCATTTTTTATTTTGCTTTACTTCCTTTGGAGCACCCCTTTAATGTAGCTGTCCTGGTCGGAGCTCCCTACTCAGTTGGTAGACATGTGCCATTGTATAAAAGAGAAAAAAAATAATAAAATAATTAATAATAATAATAATAATAATAATAATAATAATAATAATAATAATGAGTCAGCACTGTGGCACCATCTTTCTCAGGATTGGTGTGTGTCCCAGAGGTTGGACACTAGCCAAAAGCAATATTTCATCACTTTACTAGACAGGAATATACCCCTAAAGGGTAGGGTCACACGTGTCATACTTTGCTGTATATTTTCTGCAGCCGATTTTGCTACCTATAGATACGCAGCAGCAAATACGCAGCAAAAATAGGTCATGTGTGACACTACCCTTTAAAGAAACTACCATCAGATAATACTGAATACAAATGCAAATTTTATTGCTGTAAATAGTATTCAGAGAAAGAGATTGTTAATTCAGAGTCAGCAGCTAGTCACAAGCCACTTATCAGAGATCTTCCTTAACAACTCTGATATTGATTCAATGTTTAAGTGTAAAATGACTGCAATAAACTATGCTCCATCTAAATAATACACTGAATGACAAAGATGGCTCGTCTGAATCCATTACTATTGGACAAAAAATAAAATAAAAACATATTTACATCAAACAAGCCAGTGGATATTATGAACACACATACATATATATCACCTTATCATGGTGGGACGGTACACACTACTTGGCCAAATGGTAAGCTAAGCACCTACATTTTTCATTATAGCATTTCGTACATGATTCTCTTTGTGCTAGCAGTGTGCTGCTGTATTCCCCCGCTTGTGTATATTTAGCCTAGCAGTGTTCACCTGTATGCAGAGTCCTTGCAACAGTATCCTTGTTTAACAGCATTCCCCCCCAATCATGTGACCCAGATCGGGGAACTAATCATATGTCACCTTGCCCTCCTGTGAGTTGCGGGCCGCCGGCACTTGAAATCTGTGCTTGTGCCCGGGCTGCAAAAACAAACAAAATAAACTTTAACTCACCTTCCCACATTCCCCCGGTAACTGCCTCACGCTGGGCGATGTCCCGCCTCGGTCAGTGATAGGCTGAGCGCACTGTCATGTAAGGAGCCTGCCGGGGCTTGACATCGATCGATGCGGCTGGTGATAGGCTGACGGCTCTGTGATGTTCCCATCACCAGCGTGAGGCCGTTACCGGCCGGAGCAGCCCAGGCACAAGGAATATGTAGTACAGTACAGATTTCCAGCGCCGGCAGCTTGCAACTCACAGGAGGACGAGGTGACATGATTAGTTGCAATGTGGGGGACAGCGCAGCGCTGATAAACCATGGTGGCAGGGGGTGGTTAGAGAAGCAGAACAGCACCTGTGGGTCACATTTGATTAGTTCCCCAATGTGGGGACAGTATGCTGCGGCTGATAATTAATTCATTCGAGGGGGGAGGGGCCCAACCGGTATTGTGGTATGGGAAAAAATTCATATCGTGCAGGGGAAAAAAAAAAAATTCGGTATGAACCGGTATACCGCCCAGCACTTTGGCAGACCAAAACTTAATGCAACTCCTCCTCCCCAGTTAAGCACTAACATACGTAAACGTTTTTTCCTTTTCCAAAGATGTGTCCAAACCAATGTGACGTAACAATGAAATTGATTTTCTTGTTTCTCTTGGCCTGCTTCCTCTATTATCACAAGTGTAATGAAAGTGCATTTTTGCACAAGGATTACAATAGAGTGTGCAAACAAGCAAGATACACTTGTTTTTGTTTTGTACTCCTGACTAGAGATGAGCGAAGTTACAGTGATTCGATTCGTCACAAACTTCTCGGCTCGGCAGTTGCTGACTTTAACCTGCATAAATGAGTTCAGCTTTCAGGTGCTCCGGTGGGCTGGAAAAGGTGGATACAGTCCTAGGAGAGAGTCTCCAGCCCACCGGAGCACCTGAAAGCTGAACTCATTTATGCAGGCTGAAGTCAGCAAACTCAGAGCCGAGATGTTTGTGACAAATTGAATCACTGTAACTTCGCACATCTCTACTCCTGACCTGGCAGCCACCATACACTCTTGACACCATCTGGATTAAGTTCATCTTGGTCTCACCGAACCTCAGGACATGGTTCCAGTAATCCATGTCTTTAGCCTCCTTGTTTTAATCAAACTTTCTTCCAGGATGACAGCCATGCAGAACAATTTGATGCAGGGTGCACGTATGGTCTGAGCACTGACAGGCTGAACCCCCCCCCCACACACACACACACACACACACACACACACACTCAACCTTTGCAGCAATTCTGGCAGCACTCATACATCTATTTCCCAAAGACAACCTCTGGATATGATGCCAAGCAAGTGCACTTTCTTTGGTCAACCATGGCGAGACCTGTTCTGAGTGAAACCTGTCCTGTGAAGCTGCTAAATAGCCTTATCCATCGTGATGCAGCTCAGTTTCAAGGTCTCGTCAATTTTCTTATAGCCTTTTCCATCTTTATGTAGACCAATAATTTTTTAAGCTCCTCAGAGAGTTCTTTGACATTAGGTCCCATGTTGAACTTCCAGTGACTAGTAATACAGAGTCTTAGAGTGATAACACCAAATTTAAGACATTTGCACTTAAAAGGGGTACTCCGGTGGATTTTATTAAAATATTATTTATTTATTAAAATATATTTTTTTAAATCAACTAGTGCCAGAAAGTTAACCCCTTAAGGACCAGGGGTTTTTCCGATTTTGCACTCTTTTTTTTCCTCCTTACATTCACAAAAATCATATCTCTTTTTGCACCTAAAAATCCATACAATGGCTTATTTTTTGCGCCACCAATTCTACTTTGCAATGAGATCAGTCATTTTACCCAAAAATCTACGACGAAGCGGAAAAACAAAAAATTGTGAGACAAAACTGAAAAAAAATAAATAAATAAAATATGCCATTTTGTAACTTTGGGGGGCTTCTGTTTCTACACCGTACATTTCCCGGTAAAAATTACACACGCTCTATTTTGTAGGTCCGTATGATTAAAATGATACCTTAATTATATACCGTATATACTCAAGTTTAAGCCGAGGCCCCTAATTTCACCCCAAAATCCCAGGAAAAGTTATTGACTCGAGTATAAGCCTAGGGTGGGAAATACATCATTCCCCCCTGTCATCATCCAGACCCCCGTCATTAACATCCTCATCATTATCACCCTGTCATCATCACCTGTCATCATCCCCTTGTCATCATCCCCCACCCCCTTCATCATCCCCTTGTCATCATCCCACACCCCCCCCCCTTCATCAATCATCCTCTTGTGAACTATCCGCCCTCAGTGGTCTTCAACCTGCGGACCTCCAGAGGTTTCAAAACTACAACTCCTAGCAAGAGTTGTAGTTTTGAAACCTCTGGAGGTCCGCAGGTTGAAGACCACTGCGGCCTTCGACATCATCCAGCCCCCTCTCACCCCCTTTAGTTCTGTACTCACCTCCAGGACTCTCCGGTGGGGAGGTCATCCGGTGGGATAGTGGTTCCGGGCTGCTATCTTCACCTCCAGAGGTTTCAAAACTACAACTCCCAGCAAGCCCGGACAGCCGATGGCTGCCCGGGCTTGCTGGGAGTTGTAGTTTTGAAACCTCTGGAGGTCCGCAGGTTGAAGACCACTGCGGGTGGAGAGTTCACTCGAGTATAAGCCGAGGGGGGTGTTTTCAGCATGAAAAATCGTGCTGAAAAACTCTGCTTATACTCGAGTATATACGGTAGGTTGGATTTTGTCATACTTCTGAAAAAAAAAATCATAACTACATGCAGGAAAATGTATACGTTTAAAATCATCATCTTCTGACCCCTATAACTTTTTTATTTTTCTGCATATGGGGCGGTATGATGGCTAATTTTTTGGTACCATTTTTGTATTGATCGAACTTATTGATCGCTTTTTATCCATTTTTTCATGATATAAAGAGTGACCAAAAATACACTATTTTGGAATTTTTTTTTGCGCGTACGCCATCGACCGTGCGGTTTAATTAATGATATATCTATTATTCAGACATTTCTGCATGCGGCAATACCACATATGTTTAATTTTATTTACATTTTTTTTTTTATGGGAAAAAACTTATTAGGGGAGGGGTTAAATAATCTTTATTCACTTTAATTTTTCACTTTTTTTTTGCAGTGTTATAGCTCCCATAGGGACCTATAACACTGCACACACTGATCTTTTACATTGATCACTGGTTTCTCATAGGAAACCAGTGATCAATGATTCTGCCGCTTGACTGCTCATGCCTGGATCTCAGGCACTGAGCAGTCATTCGGCGATCAGACAGCGAGGAGGCAGGTAGGGATCCTCCAGTTGTCTTGTAAGCTGTTCGGGATGCCGCAATTTCGCCGCGGCGATCCTGAACAGCTCCCTGAGCTAACCGGCATTGTTTTACTTTCACTTTAGATGCTGCATTCAACTTTGAACGCAGCACCTAAAGGGTTAATGCGATGGGTTAATGATGCGCGCTATTAGCCACGGGTCCCGGACGTTGTTAGAGGTCGGGCCCTACCTACTATGACACGGGGCCACGCCGCTGCCCCACATTATAGAAAGGGAAAGGACTCAGGACGTACCTGTACGTCCTTGGTCCTTAAGAGGTTAAAGGGGAACTCCTGTGGGGGGGGCGGGAGGGTTAATTTTTTTTTTTCAAATCAACTGACTACAAAAAGTTAACAGATTTGGACATTACTTCTATTTGATAATAATCTGATAAGTACTGGAAGGGTTCAGATTTTTATCAGAGAGAAATTTGCGAAGTTCTTTCCAGCCTGACAACAGTGCTCTCTGCTGACACCTCTGTCCGTGTCAGGAACTGTCCAGAGTAGGAGAGGTTTTTCTATGGGGATTTGTTTTTAATCTGGACAGTTCCTGACACGGACAGATTCTACATGAAAAAAAAAAAAAAAAATTCTATATTTCAGGAAAAATTTGAAAATGTTGCATTTTGGAAGTCGGGGGCGTTTACAAAGCCCCCATGGTGCCAGAACAGTGGACTCCCCCCATGTGACCCCCTTTTGGAAACTACACCCCTCACAGAATTTAATAAGGGGTGCAGTGAGCATTTACACCCCACTGGCGTTTGACAGAGCTTAGGAACAGTGGGCTGTGCAAATGAAAAAATAAAAAATTATTTTATATTTTCATGGACCACTGTTCCAAAAATCTGTCAGACATCCGTGGGGCGTAAATGCTCACTGCACCCCTTAATACATTCCATGAGGGGTGTAGTTTCCAAAATGGGGTCACATGTGGGGGGGGGGGTCCACTGTTCTGGCACCATGGGGGCTTTGTAAACACACATGGCCTTCAATTCCAGCCTAATTCTCTCTCCAAAAGCCCAATGGTGCTCCTTTTCTTCTGAGCCTTGTAGTTCGCCTGCAGAGCACTTGACGTCCACATATGGGGTATTTCCATACTCAGGAAAAAAGCCTCCCAAAATTTGTAACCCCATTTGTATGGAAATACCCCACATGTGGCCCTAAACTGTTGCCTTGAAATACGACAGAGCTCCAAAGCAAGAGAGCGCCATGTGCCTTTGAGGCCTATATTATGACTTTGCAATAGGGGCGGACCCAGAATGGGCTTGTCTCTACCAAAACCCTACGGCAGTGTTTCCCAAACAGGGTGCTTCAAAACTCCAAGCCTGCCAGGACAGTCAATGGCTGTCCGGCAATACTGGGAGTTGTTTTGCAACAGCTGGAGGCTCCATTTTAGAAACACTGCCGTATGAGATGTTTTTTCATTTTTATTGGGGGGGGGGGTGTAACTGTGTAGGGGTATATGTAGGGTTTTACTTTTTATTTTGTGTAGTGTAGTGTTTAAAGGGTACATTCACATGGCGGGGGTTCACACTTGTAGAGGGAAACCCACTGTAAACCCACCCGTGTGAGAGTGTACCCTGTACATTCACATTGGGGGCCCCCCCAGCACCTTCAGCTGTTGCAAGATTACAACTCCCAGAATGCACTGACAGACCGTACATGCTGGGATTTGTAGTTTTGCAACAGCTGTAGGCTCACTGATGGGGAACAGAATCCAGTTAGGAAACAGAATCTAGCTCAGTGATTCCAACCCATGTGCCCCCAGCTGTTGCAAAACTACAACTCCTAGCATGTATGGTCTGTCAGTGCATTCTGGGAGTTGCAGTTTTGCAACAGCTGGAGGCAAATGGGTTGGAATCACTGAGTTAGGAAACAGACTCCAGTTCAGCGTTTCCCAACCAGTGTGCCTTCAGCTGTTACAAAACTGCAACTCCCAGCATGCACTGACAGCCGAAAGGCATTCTAGGCATTGTAGTTATGCAACAACTGAGGAATAACAGTTTTGAGACCACTAACTAGTGGTCTCTAAACTGTAGCCCTCCAGATGTTGCAAAACTACAACTTTAAGCACGCCCAGACTGGCCAGGCATGCTTGGAGTTGTAGTTCTGCAACATCTGAAGGGCCAGATTTTGCAAAACTACAAACGCCCAGCATCCCTGACTGTCTGAGCATGCTGGGAGTTGTAGATTTGCAACATCTGGAGGGCTACAGTTTGAAGACCACTGTATAGTGGACTCCAAACTGTGCCATTTCAGATGTTGCAAAACTGAATTGATCGCCGACATTGGGGGGGGGGGGGGGGGGGGGGGTCTTGTTCTCAGGACCCCCCTAGGCATTGCCACGGAATGCCTGCTAATAGCCATCAGCAGTCATGCCGGACCCAAGTACCAGGATGCCCTCCGTCCCCAACAGGT
The DNA here is from genome assembly GCF_029499605.1 of Hyla sarda. Lineage (NCBI taxonomy): Eukaryota > Metazoa > Chordata > Amphibia > Anura > Hylidae > Hyla > Hyla sarda. The sequence goes on from NC_079192.1 coordinate 108,545,768, forward strand.
TAAACAGATTTGTAGATTACTTCTATTTAAAAAATCTTAATCCTTTTAGTACTTAGCTGCTGTATATTACAGCTGAAGTCCTTTTCTCTTTGAATTTCTTTTTCTTTTCTGTCTGACCACAGTGCTCTCTGCTTACACCTCTGTCCAGGTCAGGAACTGTCCAGAGCAGGGTAGGTTTGCTATGTGAATTTGCTCCTGCTCTAGACAGTTACTGACATGGACAGAGGTGTCAGCAGAGAGCACTGTGGTCAGACAGAAAGGAAGGAAATTCAAAAAGAAAAGAACTTCCTCTATATTATACAGCAGCTGATAAGTACTGGAAGGATTAAGATTTTTTACATAGAAGTAATATTCAAATCTGTTTAACTTTCTGGCACCAGTTGATTTAAATAAAAAAAATGTTTTCCCACCGGAGTACCCCTTTAACCCCTTAAGGACTCAGACAATTTAATTTTTACGTTTTCATTTTTTCCTCCTCGCCTTCTAACAATCATAACTTTTATATTTTCATCCACAGACTAGTATGAGGGCTTGTTTTTTGCGCGACCAGTTGTCCTTTGTAATGACATCACTCATTATATCATAAAATGTATGGCGCAACCAAAAAACACTATTTTTGTGGGGAAATTAAAAAGAAAAAACGCAATTTTGCTAATTTTGGAAGGTTTCGTTTTCACGCCGTACAATTTACGGTAAAAATGACGTGTGTTCTTTATTCTGAGGGTCAATACGATTAAAATGATACCCATTATTATATACTTTTATATTATTATTGCGCTTAAAAAAAAATCACAAACTTTTTAACCAAATTAGTACGTTTATAATCCCTTTATTTTGATGACCTATAACTTTTTTATTTTTCCGTATAAGCGGCGGTATGGGGGCTCATTTTTTGCGCCATGATCTGTACTTTTTTTTGATACCACATTTGCATACAAAAAAAGTAATAAATTTGTTATAATTTTTTTTTTTATAAAATGTATTAAAAAAGTAGCAATTTTGGATTTTTATTATTTTTTTTTTTTTTTTTTTTTTTTTTTTACGTTCACGCCATTCACCGTACGGTATGATTAACATTTTATTTTAATAGTTCGGACATTTACGCACGCGGTGATACCAAATATGTCTATTAAATTACATTTTTACGCTTTTTGGGGGTAAAATAGGAAAAAACTGATGTTTTACTTTTTTATTGGGGGAGGGGACTATTCTTAGCAATACCATGATTGCTAATACTGATCTGTTCTATGTATAGGACATAGAACAGATCCGTGTTATCGGTCATCTTCTACTCTGGTCTGCTCGATCTCAGACCAGAGCAGAAGACGCCGTGAGCCGGACGGAGGAAGGAGAGGGGACCTCCGTGCGGCGTTCTGAATGATCGGATCCCCGCAGCAGCGCTGCGGGCGATTAGATCATTCATTGAAATCGTGCACTGCCGCAGATGCCGGGATCTGTATTGATCCCGGCACCTGAGAAGTTAATGGCGGACGCCCGCGAGATCGTGGGCATCAGCCATTGCCGGCGGGTCCCTGGCTGCGATCAGCACCCGGGATCAGCCGCGTACGACACGGACAATGTATGTCCTGGTGCGTTAAGTACCACCACACCAGGACGTACATTTACGTCCTGCGTCCTTAAGGGGTTAAACAGGTTGTGCACTCACTACTTTACATTGCATTTAAAAAATGTAAGAGGTTTCTATACACACACGCTGAAACAGACATTCATTCCAGGGTATATACTCATTAAAAACCTGTTAGGATAGATAGGTTCTTTAGTAACATCACAGGTATGACAGGCAGCAGTAATGCTGACAACTATAACAGATCATGACTATATAGATTTATCATATTATCCTAATACCCTGGGTTTTCCAGGAGGAAGAGAAGATTAAGTATGTCACATCCCTTGTGACACACATAGACACTATGCGGACAGCAATGTAGTATACAAGGAGCACGAGCTGTCCTTCCAAGCAGCATGTCTTCTCCATGTGTCACACACAGATGTATTCATGGACATAAAAACATAGACCAAAGCACAGCCGCTATACTGTCAGGTAGTTAATGGGGATCTAAACTAGTAATGTTTTTATAGTGAGTATTAATACACACATAGCAACATATCTGCCATTGTGTCCAATTAACAATACAGACAATGCAAGTGACAAAAATTACTTCTATCTGAAGCCGACTACTGACAGTGCATCCTTCTCCACCCGAAGTCATCATACAGAAGAGAACAGTGGTCTCGTGGCTTTCTACCTGTGTGGCCATAGTTGTAGTTTAACCACCAGCTGGAGAACGCTGATATATGGTCATTACCACACAAGATGCATGCCAAATGCTGAACGTTCTCTTGATATCGTGTACTGGCAGAAATACAACCATCACATGACACAAGTCTACAATTCACAGCTCGACTGGACATGCTGGGAGTTGTAGTTTAGTGATGGCTTGAAGGAGGATCAAAAAGATCTTTAACAATTCATCCTGTTGCCATTAGAGATGAGCGAACTTACAGTAAATTTGATTCGTCACAAACTTCTCAGCTCGGCAGTTGATGACTTTTCCTGCGTAAAATAGTTTAGCTTTCAGGTGCTCCGGTGGGCTGGAAAGGGTGGATACATTCCTAGGAAAGAATCTCCTAGGACTGTATACACCTTTTCCAGCCCACGGGAGCACCTGAAAGCTGAACTAATTTATGCAGGAAAATTCATCCACTGCCGAGCCGAGAAGTTTGTGACGAATCAAATTTACTGTAAGTTAGCTCATCTCTAGTTGCCGTCCTTCCAGCTCGCTCCAGACTTGACATACAACCATTTCACAAGGAAATTGCTGCTCCGCTCTCGGTGTTTAGAACACAGACCGGACTGGATATGACAGATGACAGATGGATACAGGAAAGTAACCACAGAAGCATTAAAGGGGTATTCCAGGAATTTCTTATTTGACTATGCCACAGGGGCTGTAAAGTTAGTGTAGTTCATAATATAGTGTCTGTACCTGTGTGTGACGGTTTTCTCACAATTCTTCTGTGATTTTCACCCCAATATTTATTTTTATCAGCATACAAAATGACTGTTGTCTCAGATTTTTCCCAGCTTACAATGCGGCTGAGACCTGACTAACTAGTCAGCTGATGACAGGGAGCCTGTCTGCTTCAATGGGTGGAGGGATCGCTTGGTGGGAGAAAGATCAATCTGCAACAGCTGTAGGCACCCTGATTGAAAACCACAGGTCTTTTGAACAGATGCAGCTCATTTATGTTTCAATGGGTGGGATGGATGATGTGTGGGAGGGAGGAAAATGGAATTATGGGATTTGTAGTAAAAAAAAAAAAAAAAAAAAAAAAAAAAAAAAAAAAAAAGAAAAACTCAAGCAGGAAATACCAGTTCACAAAAAGCCACAGTATTATGGTAATTTCACAACATAGCCATTTAGCCCCAAGACAAGCGCAGATCCTTCCTAAGCATGTCCATTACTGCCTGGCAGGTACATACTAAAATCACCTTATGGTGGATAACCCCTTTAAGTGGTTATCCTGGATATAGGCTTAGCTGGAGAAAAACAGTCAAATACACACACACACATATATACAGTATAGAATATTTATACTAAGTACACCACGCCTATCCCCTGACACCAGCACTGGGACCGCTGTGTGATTGACACACAGGTCCCAGCGCATGCGCCCTTTATCTTTCATATGTGAGCGCCGACCGACATTACAGAGCAAGCGCTCTGTCCGACACCTCCGTGCACCCGGGCAATACTGGAGGCAGAGAGTGAGCGCTCTCTGCCTCTAGGGAATGCTGAAGCGCCTAGTGCATCGCCTGCACGGGGAGAAGTAAGAGAAGGACTGTCCGTGCGTACAGAGGCCTCAGACAGTTGAAGTGAGTGCTCGTGCTCTGTAAAGAAATGTCGATCGGCGCTTACATATGAAAGATAAGGGGCACATGCACTGGGACCTGTATGTCAATCACACAGCGGTCCCAGCGCTGGTGTACAGGGGATAGGTGTGGCGACCGCGGGGCATAGCGATCCCCTGGCCACGCCTATCCGACTGTCAGTGGCAGCATATAAAAAAGTGTTTTTTGAGCTAATAAGAGGGATAAAAGTAAGGCTGGAGACATATTTTACACACCATACACATACAGTAGTGCTTTAATGACTACAATAGGTCTTAGCAGGACAGAAGTAGTCCATAACTGGTTACCAATCAGTGCACCTCCAGCTGTGGAAAGACTGTCCAGGCATACAGGGAGTTGTAGTTTGGCAACTGCTGGAGGCACTCCGATTGGGAAACTGCCTTAGATGTTGATGTCAAATTGTGATTGTGACATCCATGACTCCGGTGACACAATTGCTGGGACGCAATGAAGGCCCTAGGTATGCCATGTATTTGCACCTACTCAGCTGTGTCATCTGAAGGGTCAGATAGGCTACCTGACAGCTTAGAGGAGTACTGCAGCCTAGACAACTTATCCCCTATACGCAGGATAGGGGGATAAGGGTCTGCTCATGAGGGTTCAAACACTGGGACCCCTGCGATCTCCTGTACAGGGCCCCAGCTCTTTAGGTGTGTCACCCACAGCTGACATGCCCCCTCCATGAATCTCTTTGGGAGAGGTGGAGATTCAGCATTTGTGCATCCCCTCCTCTCCCATAAAGCTGAATGGAGTGGGCGTCTGTCCATCTTAGTGAGGTTCAAGACACGCATTAGCCAAGCAGAACCGCGGCAGTTCCAGGTCTCCGTATGGGAAATCGAGGGGGTCCGACCTCTGGTTGTTTAAAGGAGTATTCCAGCGCAAAATAATTTATCCCCTATCCAAAAGGATAGGGGATAAGTTATAGATCGCAGGGGGTCCAAGCGCTGTGGCCCCCCGGGATCTCCTGGACGGGGCCGCGGCAGTCTGCAGGAAGTGACGTTTCGTCCCCAGCAGAAAGCCACGGCAGACACGCCCCCTCCATGTATCTCTATGGGGTACATGGAGGGGGCGTGTTGACCACTGCATCATGCGGGGAAGGAACGCCCCCTTTCCAGCATACTGCTGCGGCCCCGTCCAGGAGATTCCGGGGGGCCAAAGTGCTCGGACCCCCTTGATCTATTACTTATCCCCTATCCTACAGATCTCCTTTAAGGCTGCAGTACTCCTTTAGGGTACATTCACACATACGCAGATTTGATGCGCAGGATTTCAAGCTGTGTTCAGTCATTCAGTTTACATTGAAATCTGCAGCAGAAAATCCTGCGCATCAAATCTGCGCAGAATACTGTACGTGTGAATAGACCATTAAAGTGTAAAAGATAATACACAGCACTACAGTGTATTACGTGTGTGGTTGGTAGAGTGCACGTCAAAGTCCCCTTTCAGTATTAATGCAAAAAAATAAAGAAAGTTCAGCAATCTAAGTTTAAAAAAAAATTTAAAAAAATAAAAAAATCAATGATTGGTATAGTCACGTCCAGGACAACCAGAACTAATTCTCATTATGTATCCCATGTGGTGAAAGCTGTAAAGATGTAGAGGAAAAAACAGAAAATAAAGTGATCGGAAAGCCATTTGTACTACAAGTGGTCTCCATCAAAAAAAAAAAAAAAAAAAATACACCTTGCCATCACAAAAATAAACCACACACAAGCCCTGATATGGGTATGTAAAAAAAAAAAAATATTATTAATAATAATAATCCTTAGATAGTGAAAAAGAATTGGTCGGTCATTAAGGGGTTAACAAAGACTACAAACCCCACATAGATGCCCCTTCTCCCCTCCCCGTAGATACACCATCATCCGCGTATACACATTTATATACATCCATAACACACAAAGTTTGGTGACACCATTGCTGTGTACAGGCAGAGCCGCACAATCCCGTCCTCCTCTCGCACATTGTAGTGTGCACAGTGCCCGCCGCCCCCTCACCTGTCCGGGTGCCCGCTTCTCATCTCCCGGGGCCGGCTGTTGTCTATTATAACCGCAGTGTCTGAGCAGGGACCGCGCACTCGTCCATGGGGCACTCCACCTCCTGCTTCTGCCCTGACTTCCTCCTCCGCCATAACCAGCCCCTTATGGGGAGGCGGCTAACCTGTCAGAGCCGGGCAGGGAGGAGTGCGGTCCGGGCTGGGTGCCCAGGTGCTCTTCCTGTGGAGATAACGCGGCTACCGAACACTGTAATTAAACAATGAGCGGCCCCGGTGCTGTGTCTGCGCTTCTCCTGTCATACACTCCCGTATACATGGCGCTACTTGGAGGAGCTTTTCCATAAGACCACCCTGTTCTGTAGGACTGACTGTAGTCATTGTTGTTACATGGTTTCTTTGTAATGTTTCAATCTGTGAGAGTTGGGTGACAAGACATCCGAGGAGTCCTGCAGCTTTTCTGAACCTTCCAATGGTAATTTAGTCATAGGAGCAATCATTAGGCTGTGTTTCCACTTGTCTTTTTTTGCCAAAACCGCAGTATTTGCCACATGTTGTCTTTTTTTTTTGGGGGGGGGGGAAGAAGCCAGGTGTTAGGGTGCGTTCACACGGAGCAAGAGGAATTTACGAGTAATTCCTCTTGAATTCTCCGCTCCAAACTAATTCACATCTCCTCTGCCCATTGACTTTAATGCTATTTCTGCTGTCTTGTTCACACTGCGGAAATTCTGTTAGCGGAATTTGGACGCTGAATTCCGTTCCGCTTGAAGAATGAGCATGTTCATTCTTCAAGCGGAATCCGCTAGCAGAAATCAATAGAAGTCAATGGTAAAAAAAAAAAAATTTCCGCTGGAAATGGCTGAAAAACCCTTCACTTCTTTCTCCCCCATTTCTTACTCCAGCGCTACTCCAGACTAATGAAGCAGCGCTGAAGACCGCTTCTGGGTATAGTAGGAAATCCCGCACATGCGCAGTATCAGCCGGCATGAGAAGGAGAGTGTCAGGACTCAGCCTGAGGATCTCCAGCGGTTCCAGAAGTCGCTACAGGTGGGTGCTGCATGGTAGATCCAGGGGGTCCCCAGCAGTGGGACCCCGGCGATCTGACATCTTATCCCCTATCCTTTGGATAGGGGATAAAATGTCTAGGGGCACAGTACTCCTTTAAAGTCGGATGGAGTAATAGGAGAAAATGCCCCCCAAAATTTTTAACCTAATTTCTTCTGAGTATGGAAATACCCCATATGTGGATGTAAAGTGCTCTGCAGGCGAACTACAATGCTCAGAAGAGAAGGAGCGCCATTGAGCTTTTGGATAGAGAATTTGTTTGGAATGGAAGTTAGGGGCCATGTGCATTTACAAAGCCCCCCATGGTGCCAGAACAGTGGACCCCCCCCCCCCCAAATGTGGAAACTACACCCCTCACAGAATTTAATAAGGGCTGCAGTGAGCATTTACACCCCACTGGTGTTTGACAGATCTTTGGAACAGTGGGCTGTGCAAATGAAAAATAAAATTTTTCATTTTCACGGACCACTGTTCCAAAAGTCTGTCAGACACCTGTGGGGTTTAAATGCTCACTGCACCCAGAATTACATTCCATGAGGGGTGTAGTTTCCAAAATGAGGTCAAGTGGGGGGGTCCATTGTTCTGGCACCATGGGAGCTTTGTAAACACACGTGGCCTTCAATTTTGGACAAATTTTCTCTCCAAAAGCCCAATGGCGCTCCTTCTCTTCTGAGCATTGTAGTTCGCCAGCAGAGCACTTTACATCCACATATGGGGTATTTTTATACTCAGAAGAAATGGGCTTTTTTTTCCCTATTTTCCCTTGTGAAAATGAAAAATTTAGGGTAACACCAGCATTTTAGTGAAAAATTTTTTTTTTTTCATTTTCCCATCCAACTTTAACGAAAATTGTCAAACACCTGTGGGATGTTAAGGCTCACTATACCCCTTGTTACGTTTCGTGAGGGGTGTAGTTTCCAAAATGGGGTCACATGTGGGTATTTATTTTTTTGCGTTTATGGCAGAACCGCTGTAAAATCAACCACCCCCATGCAAATCAACAATTTAGGCCTCAAATGTACATAGTGCGCTCTCACTTCTGAGCCCTGCTGTGCACCCCTAGAGCATTTTACGTTTTACCTCTTGTGAAAATGTAACGTATGGGGCAACACCAGCATGTTAGTGAAAAAAAATTTTTTTTTTTACAATAACATGCAAGTTTAGACCCCAACTTTACCTTTTCATAAGGGGTAAAAGGAGAAAAAGCCCCGCAAAATTTGTTAGGCAACTTCTCCCGAGTATGGAGATACCTCATATGTGGCACTAAATTGTTGCTTTGAAATACGAGTATGGAGATACCTCATATGTGGCACTAAATTGTTGCTTTGAAATACGACAGGGCTCCGAAGTGAGAGAGTGCCATGCGCATTTGAATAAGGGATTTGCATAGGGATGGCCCGGGATGCAAGAATTACACTTGCCTCCAATACCAAAATAACACTATGGCAGTGTTTCCCAAACAGGGTGCCTCCAGCTGTTGCAAAACTTTCAGGATGCCTGGACAGTCAATGGCTGTCTGGCAATACTGGGAGTTGTTGTTTTGCAACAGCTGGAGGCTCCGTTTTGGAAACAGTGCCGTACCAGACTTTTTAAATTTTTATTGGGGGTGGGGGGGGCAACTGTGTATGGGTATATGTATATGTAATGTTTTACTTTTTATTTTGTGTAGTGTAGTGTTTTTAGGGTATATTCACACTGGCGGAGGTTTACAGCGAGTTTCCTGCTGGGAGTTTGAGCTGCAGCGGAAAATTTGCTGCATCTGTTTTACTTTTTATTTTGTGTAGTGTTTTTAGGGGGCATTCGTTTTATATAACTGTTTATTTTTATTTTCAAAAAGAAAACATACAATATCAACATTAAGTGAAATACAGAGGTTTAAAGTGAGTTTCCTGCTGGGAGTTTGAGCTGCAGTGGAATGCAGCAAATTTTCAGCTGCAGCTCAAACTCCCAGCAGGAAACTCGCTGTAAACCTCAGCCAGTGTGAATGTACCTCCAGCAGTTGCTAAACTGCAACTCCCAGCATGCCTTTTGCCGTGCATGCTGGGGGTTGTAGTTATGCAACAGCTGGAGGCACACTGGTTGCAAAACACAGAGTTTGTTACTTAACTCAGTGTTTCACAACCAGTGTGCCTCCAGCTGTTGCAAAACTACAACTCCCAGCATGTACAATCTATCAGTGCATGCTGGGAGTTGTAGTTTGCAACAGCTGGAGGCAGCCGGAGGCATACTACTAAAACTTCCAGGATGCCCTTTGGTTTTCCTTGCATGCTGGGGGTTGTAGTTATGCAATAACTGGAGGCACACTAGTTGCAAAGCACTGGGAGTTTGTTACTTAACTCAGTGTTTCGCAACCAGTGTGCCTCCAGCTGTTGCAAAACTACAACTCCCAGCATGCATGGTCTCAGTGCATGCTGGGAGTTGTTGTTATGCATCAGCAGAAGGCACAACTACAACTCCCAGCATGCCCTTTGGTAGTTTTGTGCATGCTGGGGGTTGTAGTTATGCAACAGCTGGAGGCACAAAAATGTGCCTCCAGCTGTTGCATAACTACAACCCCCCAGCATGCACAAACTACCAAAGGGTGTGCTGGGAGTTGTAGTTGTGCCTTCTGCTGTTGCATAACAACAACTCCCAGCATGCCCTTGTGTGTATGCTGGGAGTTGTTGCTTAGCAACAGCAGGAGGCCAGCCTTACCACCTGCTGCTACGCAGGGAAGATCCGCCTGCCGTTGCTGCCGCCTTTGCTGCTGGTGGCCAGATTCAGGGGTGGTGCGGGTGGAGTTAGGGACACCCCCACAGCAGGCGTTCTGATTTGTTGGCCAGTGCCACCTCACTCCTGCTGCTAAAGGATGATAGGTGCCATCTCGGATGGCACCTATCATCCTTTTTTTCCGGTTCACCAGGACCCGATTGACCCGGAATTGCTGCAGATCACTGATCTGAATTGATCTGCGATTTGCGGGGATCGTCGACATGGGGGGGGGGGGGGGGGGGGGGGGACTCATTCTGTAATTCTGAAACGTTACTTGTAAAAGTTCTTTACCAAAAGATGTCCTGTGCTAATAGTCAGCTCATGAAGCGTTACTGCAAGTTCCTAATTGTGAGGAGATGTGCTAATGGAGTTTTTGCTTTAACCCCTTAAGGACCAGGCCATTTTATACCTTAAGGACCGGAGCGTTTTTTGCAATTCTGACCACTGTCACTTTAAACATTAATAACTCTGGAATACTTTTAGTTATCATTCTGATTCCGAGATTGTTTTTTCGTGACATATTCTACTTTAACTTAGTGGTAAAATTTTATGGTAACTTGCATCCTTTCTTGGTGAAAAATCCCAAAATTTGATGAAAAAAATGAAAATTTTGCATTTTTCTAACTTTGAAGCTCTCTGCTTGTAAGGAAAATGGATATTCAAAATAATTTTTTTTGGGGTTCACATATACAATATGTCTACTTTATGTTTGCATCATAAAATTTATGAGTTTTTACTTTTGGAAGACACCAGAGGGCTTCAAAGTTCAGCAGCAATTTTGAAATTTTTCACAAAATTTTCAAACTCACTATTTTTCAGGGACCAGTTCAGTTTTGAAGTGGATTTGAAGGGTCTTCATATTAGAAATACCCCATAAAAGACCCCATTATAAAAACTACACCCCCCAAAGTATTCAAAATGACATTCAGTAAGTGTATTAACCCTTTAGGTGTTTCACAGGAATAGCAGCAAAGTGAAGGAGAAAATTCAAAATCTTCATTTTTTACACTCGCATGTTCTTGTAGACCCAATTTTTGAATTTTTGCAAGGGGTAAAAAGGAGAAAATTTTTACTTGTATTTGAAACCCAATTTCTCTCGAGTAAGGACATACCTCATATGTCTATGTTAATTGTTCAGCGGGCGCAGTAGAGGGCTCAGAAGGGAAGGAGCGACAAATGGTTTTTGGGGGGCATGCCGCATTTAGGAAGCCCCTATGGTGCCAGGACAGCAAAAAAAAACACATGGCATACCATTTTGGAAACTAGACCCCTCAGGGAACGTAACAAGGGGTAAAGTGAACCTTAATACCCTACAGGTGATTCACGACTTTTGCATATGTAAAAAATATATATATATTTTTTACCTAAAATGCTTGGTTTCCCAAAAATTTTACATTTTTAAAAAGGGTAATAGCAGAAAATACCCCCCAAAATTTGAAGCCCAATTTCTCCCGATACAGAAAACACCTCGCATGGGGGTGAAAAGTGCTCTGCTGGCACACTACAGGTCTCAGAAGAGAAGGAGTCACATTTGGCTTTTTGAAAGCAAATTTTGCTCTGGGGGCATGCCGCATTTAGAAAGCCCCTATGGTGCCAGAACAGCAAAAAAAAAACACATGGCATACCATTTTGGAAACTAGACCCCTCGGGGAACGTAACAAGGGATAACGTGAACCTTAATGCCCTACAGGTGTTTCACGACTTTTGCATATGTAAAAAAAAAAAAAATTTTTTTACCTAAAATGCTTGTTTTCCCAAAATGTTTACATTTTAAAAAAGGGTAATAGCGGAAAATACCCCCCAAAATTTGAAGCCCAATTTCTCCCGATTCAGAAAACACCCCATATGGGGGTGAAAAGTGCTCTGCTGGCGCACTACAGGTCTCAGAAGCGAAGGAGTCACATTTGGCTTTTTGAAAGCGAATTTTGCTCTGGGGGCATGCCGCATTTAGGAAGCCCCTATGGTGCCAGGACAGCAAAAAAAAAAACCCACATGGCATACCATTTTGGAAACTAGACCCCTCGGGGAACGTAACAAGGGGTAATTTGAACCTTAATACCCTACAGGTGTTTCACGACTTTTGCATATGTAAAAAAATATATATTTTTTTTACCTAAAATGCTTGTTTTCCCAAAAATGTTACATTTTTTAAAAGGGTAATAGCAGAAAATACCCCCCAAAATTTGTTAGGCAATTTCTCCCGAGTACAGCGATACCCCATATGTGACCCTAAACTGTTGCCTTGAAATACGACAGGGCTCCAAAGTGAGAGCGCCATGCGCATTTGAGGCCTAAATTAGGGACTTGCATAGGGGTGGACATAGGGGTATTCTACGCCAGTGATTCCCAAACAGGGTGCCTCCAGCTGTTGTAAAACTCCCAGCATGCCTAGACAGTCAACGGCTATCTGGCAATACTGGGAGTAGTTGTTTTGCAACAGCTGGAGGCTCTGTTTTGGAAACAGTGGCGTACCAGACGTTTTTCATTTTTATTGGGGAGGGGAGGGGGGCTGTGTAGGGGTATGTGTATACGTAGTGTTTTTTACTTTTTATTTTATTGTGTGTTAGTGTAGTGTAGTGTTTTTAGGGTACAGTCGCACGGGCGGGGGGTTCACAGTAGTTTCTCGCTGGCAGTTTGAGCTGCGGCAGAAATTTTGCTGCACCTCAAACTTGCAGCCGGATACTTACTGTAATCCTCCGCCCATGTGAGTGTACCCTGTACATTCACATTGGGGGGGGGGGGGGGAACATCCAGCTGTTGCAAAACTACAACTCCCAGCATGTACGGTCTATCAGTGCATGCTGGGAGTTGTAGTTTTGCAACAGCTGGAGGCACACTGGTTGTGAAACACTGAGTTTGGTAACAAACTCAGTGTTTTGCAACCAGTGTGCCTTCAGCTGTTGCAAAAGCTACAACCCCCAGCATGTACGGACAGTGGAAGGGCATGCTGGGTGTTGTAGTTATGCAACAGCTGGAGGCATACTACTTTGGCTGGGGATGCTGGGGATTGTAGTTATGCAACAGCTGGAGACACACTGGTTTGCTACTTAACTCAGTGTGCCTTCAGCTGTTGCAAAACTACAACTCTCAGCAGTCACCGACAGCCAACGGGCATGCTGGGAGTTGTAGTTATGCAACCACCAGATGCACCACTACAACTCCCAGCATGCACTTTAGCTGATTGTGCAAGCTGGGAGTTGTAGTTATACAACAGCTGAAGGTACACTTTTCCATAGAAAGAATGTGCCTCCAGCTGTTGCAAAACTACAAGTCCCAGCATGCCCATAAGGGAATGCTGGGAGTTGTGGTGGTCTGCCTCCTGCTGTTGCATAACTACAGCTCCCAGTATGCCCTTTTTGCATGCTGGGAGCTGTTGCTAAGCAACAGCAGGAGGCTGTCACTCACCTCCAACGATCCTCGCCGCACAGGTCAGTCCCTCGTCGTCGTCGCCGCCGCCGCTGCTCCTGGGGCCCCGATCCCAACATTGACGCCGAGGATCGGGGTCCCCAGCACCTGGGGTGCACGTCCCGCACCCGCTCACGTCCTCCGGAAGAGGGGTGGAGCGGGTTGCGGGAGTGACACCCGCAGCAGGCGCCCTGATTGGTCGGCCGGTAATCCGGCCGACGAATCAGGGCGATCGTGAGGTGGCACCAGTGCCACCTCACCCCTGCTGGGTCTGGCTGTTCGGGGCCGTCTCTGACGGCCCCGATCAGCCAATAATTCCGGGTCACCGGGTCACTGGAGACCCGATTGACCCGGAATCCGCCGCAGAACGCTGGACTGAATTGTCCAGCGATCTGCGGCCATCGCCGACATGGGGGGTCATAATGACCTCCCCTGGGCGATATCCCCCGATGCCTGCTGAACGATTTCAGCAGGCATCGGGCACCGGCTCCGCTCCAGATGGCTGCGGGGGGCCGGTAAAACACATGACGTTCTCATATGTCATGTGTCCTTAAGGACTCGGAAATGGAGACGTATGAGAACGTCATGTGTCCTTAAGGGGTTAAGGTGTATATTTATTCGGCTGAATATTTCTCCTAGTGAGGATCTTGAGAAAGGCTTTTGTTTGCCGAAACGTGTCTGTCTGTTTTTATCCCATTTTGTATCCCCATGATGTTTTTACAATCACAAAAGAAATAAAGCTTTTTTTTATATATATACCTGGTGTCCAGGAGTGCTGAGGATTCCATGCTCCTGAGTGAGTGAAGTTTCTCTCTAGCATTGTCTTGCATTAGGAGGAACCCAGGGCCAACCGCACCAGCATATGGTCTCACAAGGGGTCTGAGGATCTCATCTCGGTACCTAATGGTAGTCAGGCTACCTCTGGCAAGCACATGGAGGGATGTGCGCCCCCCCCCCCCCAAAGAAATCCCACCCTACACCATTTCTGACCCACAGCCAAACCGGTCATGCTGGAGGATGTTGCAGGCAGCAGAACGTTTTCACAGTGTCTCCAGACTCTGTCACGTCTGTCACATGTGCTCAGAGTAAACCTGCTTTCATCTGTGAAGAGCACAGGGGAGCCAGTGGCGAATTTGCCAATCTGTTATTAAGGAACAACAGCAGTCACAGCAGCATTATGATTTCAGGTGTCCGGATGCCAAAACTGAGACTCTGAAGAACATTTCCACAGCAGCAGTAGTGATGCAAGGATCCTGTCAAACTGATTTCACAGACTCTATCCACAAACTACATTACATTCTTAGAATGTGTACAGAGGTTTGCAACTTCCTTATCTGTATGAAACTAATGCACTTACAAAACCATATTTATTTTAATAACGTGCAACTTGCTTATTTGCATTTCCTATAGAAATATGGGCTTTGTGCATGTTCTGAACTCTATTTACTTTCAGTCAATTACTTCCTTTATTAGCAACCACAATATCTATAAATGTAATAGACACAACAGCTATTCTGCTTAGGGGTTATTAGATGCACTCCAGAGGACACGAAAATACTATTGTCATTATATGACCCGTGAGGGACGGGTTATACATGAGATAGTGATGTAAAAAAAATTTAAGCATAGGTTGAAAATTTCCGTTAGACAGTGAAGGGAATTTGCTGAGGCCGCCATATCACATGCCATTTAAAAAAAAGTACAGGTACAAACTTAATGGAGTATTTCAGGATTAGAGATGAGTTAGCCGAGCTCGGTGAATCCAGTCCAGTCTTGAAATACGGTTACCGTATATGGTTTTCCGCTAAAAAACGTATGGCAAAAACCATATGCAACCGTATACAACCGTATGACTCCAAATTAAAACGTATACGGTTTTTCCCATATACGGTTCCAAAACATACGTACGGTTCTATCCGTTTGCATCAGTTTTTGCCAACGGTTTTGCTATTTTGTTGGAATTAGTTTTCCAGCAATTTAATAAAGGTACTATTGTTCTATTTAAATTCCAATCTGCGCATGTGTCAACTCCATAAACGGATTAGAAAAACCGTGTGTAACCGTATTCTGAAATTCTGTGTACGGTTCTCATAGACAACAATGTTAAAAGAACCGTATACGGTTCGCATACGGTTTTCCAACTGGAGGCAAAAACGTGGTCGACAGCGTTTTTGCCTACGGTTGAAAAATCGGCAAAACCGGATCCGAGGCAAAACGGATGCAACCGTACACAACATTTGGAATACGGTTTACAATGCATTCTCTATGCATACGGTTTCAGATACGGTCGTAAAGTTTTTTTGTGGAAAACCGTATACGGTTACTGTATTTGAAAAACGTGGTGTGAACCCAGCCTCACTCAGAACTTTACGAACTCAGCTCACTTGAGTCTGGCATTGGTACTCATATTAGCAGAATGGATGAGGAACACATGGCCCCTGAACGAATGGAGGATATTCTAGGAACACTGACATGACGTCAGGGTAGTCAAACATACCTTGCAGCTAGCGGCAAGATCACATGACCCCAGGTTATCCCATCATTGCTGGCAATATGTGGTATACAGCTCCCAGGCCAATCAGGAGACAGCATAGGGGTGGGTCTAGGAAGCTAATAAAACACTTTCCCCTGCTTTGCAGACGCTATTTTGGGGGAAAACTAAGAGAGAGCAGGGAGGAACTACTGATCCCAGAAAGCCTCACATACCCAATAGAAAGCAGTTTCTCCACCACCCCAAATCATCCCAAAACAACAATTTCCTAAAACATTTTTTTTTATTAAAAAAAAATATTTAATGAAGGAATGCTTGGCAGGGAATGAGGGAGAGGAAAGATCACCTCTGCCATGTCCTCTACCATTAAGCATGTTGGTGACAGTAGCAGCTCTGTGAACATCACCCATTTGCTAAGGCACAGTACAGGTAGTGGCAGCAGCCCAAGGCCTCATGGTAGTAGTAGCAGCAGCAAGGAAAAGTTGTCACTGTTTTTCAGGGTTTGTGTTGTTTTGGAGGATAATCAGACTCTTGTGGACTGGTTGACTAATTCTCAGGAGAAGGAAGAGTCTGAAAGAGCCTGATGATATGAAGGTGAGCTGGTGTTAGTGGATTTCTTACCATTTACCAGTTACATGGAGTGGTGGAAATGTTTGTTCCATTATCTCTGTCTTTGCTTCCCCCCATTAGTTCTAAGCAGAAAGATCACATAAGCCACAAGGAAGAGTTCTGGGAGGACAGTCAGTCTTAGCATTGTGTTGCAGAGGTGGAAGCTGTGGCGATCATAGCACTAGTGGGACTGGTGGTGATAGGCATGGTGGAGATACTGTAAGGCATCTTCTCTGACTTTTTTTTTTGCTAAGATCAAGTGTAGTATCTGTTCTTATCAGTTTTATGCCGTTGGCAGGCGACACTGGTGAGGATGGGTGCTGCATGGTAGGTGGCAGGTGTACCAGGGCGTTCTGGGGCTGGTTCTGAGGAATCAGCTCGACGGCTGCTCCTATGTGACCTGTTTCTTCCGGGTCTCGCCATGAGGCTGAAAGGGTCTAGAGCCGAGGTACTTTAGTTTCACTGGGAGTACTGACTCACTGAGTGGAAGCACGGGCACCATGAACTCTTCACCTTGTGGCACTCACCTCTTCATTCCCGGCCTTCTAGCTAGGATCAGAGGAATTTTTATAGATCCAGCCGGATGTCCGGACAATATATCTGCACACATTCACTTATTTATTTCTTTTTTGTCACTGTTTCACTTTTTGCATGTTGTGCGTTCACAGGATTGTTACGATGCGGTAGCTCTTCTGGGTGTCCCTCCTAGCTGTCTAGGGGAGGTGTGTGTGGCCATCAGGTTCCTCACCTCCCTGCAAAAACCCTGGGTACTCCTGCATGGGCAGGGTACCGACCGTTTACAGCTCTGCAGGCAGATACCTTGGCTGACGTCAAGGGGGATGCCGGGAGCATTTGTGGTCCCTTAGTAGCTTCGGCAAAAAGGGACATCGAACCTGGAACTGCGGTAAGGGTACAAGTATTGAAACTACTCCACCAGATGACTCTCATCCCCTGCTCCTCCAGATCCCTCATGCACAGGCAGCACATTCTCTATCTTGTCCTTATCCGTGTCATGTCCTCCTCCTCTATCCTGTCAGTTATCTATTGGGGAATCTATGTTGTTCAAAAAACTATATTGGCCCAGTCACCCTGTTGTAATGCATCTTAATTCGCAACTGGCCAAGTTATTAGTTGTGCAGGCGCTACCATACCATCTTGTTGACTCCACGGCCTTTAGGCAACTAGGCCACGCTGAGGTGGTGCATACCTAGTTACCATTATTTTGCCAAAAAAGCCATCCCCACTCTTTTAAGAAATGAAAAAATGTCCAATCAGGATTTGCTCTACTAAGCAGCCTTGCTAAGGAACTTTAGTCACCTGTGACAATTACTGATATGGAGAAACTAAATCAAGTGCACTAAAACAAAAGAATGTTGAGTGAAAAACAATATTTTAGATTCTAATAATGCATTAACCCCTTAAGGACATAGGGCGTATCCATACGCCCCCATTTCCAAGTCCTTAAGGACCGAGGGCATATGGATACGCCCTGAGCATTTCCGGCCCCCACCGCTAGCCGGAGGGGAGTGGGGGCCGGATGCCTGCTGAAATCGTTCAGCAGGCATCCCGGAATATCGCCCAGGGGGGTCATTATGTCCCCCCATGTCGGCGATTGCCGCAGATCGCTGGACAATTCAGTCCAGCGATCTGCGGCGGATTCCGGGTCAATCGGGTCTCCAGTGACCCGATGACCCGGAATTACTGGCTGATCGGGGCCGTCAGAGACGGCCCCGAACAGCCAGAGCCTGCAGGAGTGAGGTGGCACTGGTGCCACCTCACGATCGCCCTGATTCGTCGGCCGGTTTCCCGGCCGACCAATCAGGGCGCCTGCTGCGGGTGTCACTCCCGCAACCCGCTCCGCCCCTCTTCCGGAGGACGTGAGCGGGTGCGGGACGTGCACCCCAGGTGCTGGGGACCCCGATCCCCGGCGTCCCTGTTGGGATCGGGGCCCCAGGAGCGACGGCGGCGGCGGCGAGGGACAGTCCTGCAGTGAGGATCGTTGGAGGTGAGTGACAGCCTCCTGCTGTTGCTTAGCAACAGCTCCCAGCATGCAACAAGGGCATGCTGGGAGCTGTAGTTATGCAACAGCAGGAGGCAGACCACCACAACTCCCAGCATGCCCTTATGGGCATGCTGGGACTTGTAGTTTTGCAACAGCTGGAGGCACATTCTTTCAATGGAAAAGTGTACCTTCAGCTGTTGTGTAACTACAACTCCCAGCTTGCACAAACAGCTAAAGTGCATGCTGTGAGTTGTAGTGGTGCATCTGGTGGTTGCATAACTACAACTCCCAGCATGCCCGTTGGCTGTCGGTGACTGCTGAGAGTTGTAGTTTTGCAACAGCTGAAGGCACACTGAGTTAAGTAGTAAACCAGTGTGTCTTCAGCTGTTGCATAACTACAATCCCCAGCATCCCCAGCCAATGTAGTATGCCTCCGGCTGTTGCATAACTACAACACCCAGCATGCCCTTCCGCTGTCCGTACATGCTGGGGGTTGTAGCTTTTGCAACAGCTGAAGGCACACTGTTTGAAAAACACTGAGTTTGTTACCAAACTCGGTGTTTCACAACCTGTGTGTCTCCAGCTGTTGCAAAACTACAACTCCCAGCATGCACTGATAGACCGTACATGCTGGGAGTTGTAGTTTTGCAACAGCTGGATGTTTCCCCCCCCCCCCCAATGTGAACGTACAGGGTACGCTCACATGGGCCCGTGCGACTGTACCCTAAAAACACTACACTACACTACCACAAAATAAAATAAAAAGTAAAAAACACTACATATACACATACCCCTACACAGCCCCCCTCCCCTCCCCAATAAAAATTAAAAATGTCTGGTACGTCACTGTTTCCAAAACGGAGCCTCCAGTGGTTGCAAAACTACAACTCCCAGCATGCACTGATAGACCGTCCATGCTGGGAGTTGTAGTTTTGCAACAGCTGGATGTCCCCCCCCCCAATGTGAACGTACAGGGTACACTCACATGGGCGGAGGATTACAGTAAGTATCCAGCTGCAAGTTTAAGCTGCAGCAAATTTTCTGCTGCTGCTCAAACTGCCAGCGAGAAACTACTGTGAACCCCCGCCCGTGTGACTGTACCCTAAAAACACTACACTACACTAACACAAAATAAAATACAAAGTAAAAAACACTACATATACACATACCCCTACACAGCCCCCCTCCCCTCCCCAATAAAAATTAAAAACGTCTGGTACGCCACTGTTTCCAGAACGGAGCCTCCAGCTGTTGCAAAACAACTACTCCCAGTATTGCCAGATAGCCACTGACTGTCCAGGCATGCTGGGAGTTTTACAACAGCTGGAGGCACCCTGTTTGGGAATCACTGGCGTAGAATTCCCCTATGTCCACCCCTATGCAATCCCTAATTTAGGCCTCAAATGCGCATGGCGCTCTCACTTTGGAGCCCTGTCGTATTTCAAGGCAACAGTTTAGGGACACATATGGGGTATCGCCGTACTCGGGAGAAATTGGGCTTCAAATTTTGGGGGATATTTTCTGCTATTACCCTTTTTAAAAATGTAAAATTTTTGGGAAAACAAGCATTTTAGGTAAAAAAAATTTTTTTTTTTACATATACAAAAGTCATGAAACACCTGTGGGGTATAAAGGTTCACTTAACCCCTTGTTACGTTCCCTGAGGGGTCTAGTTTCCAAAATGGTATGCCATGTGGTTTTTTTCCTAAATGCGGCATGCCCCCATAGCAAAATTTGCTTTCAAAAAGCCAAATGTGACTCCTTCTCTTCTGAGACCTGTAGTGCGCCAGCAGAGCACTTTTCACCCCCATATGGGGTGTTTTCTGAATCGGGAGAAATTGGGCTTCAAATTTTGGGGGGTATTTTCTGCTATTACCCTTTTTAAAAATGTAAAATTTTTGGGAAAAATAGCGAGTTAGAAAATTTTGTGAAAAATTTCAAAATTGCTGCTGAACTTTGAAGCCCTCTGGTGTCTTCCAAAAGTAAAAACTCATAAATTTTATGATGCAAACATAAAGTAGACATATTGTATATGTGAACCCAAAAAAAAATTATTTTGAATATCCATTTTCCTTACAAGCAGAGAGCTTCAAAGTTAGAAAAATGCTAAATTTTCATTTTTTTCATCAAATTTGGGGATTTTTCACCAAGAAAGGATGCAAGTTACCATAAAATTTTACCACTAAGTTAAAGTAGAATATGTCACGAAAAAACAATCTCGGAATCAGAATGATAACTAAAAGCATTACAGAGTTATTAATGTTTAAAGTGACAGTGGTCAGAATTGCAAAAAACGCTCCGGTCCTTAAGGTGAAAAAGGGCTCGGTCCTTAAGGGGTTAAAGTGGTTTTGCAGTATGAAAATACACAATCATTTTATAGCAATTGATAAAAATCTGTTTCTGGTACAAGATATCTTACATTGAGGTCATTGGTAGCGCCCCCTGCTTCCCTTTTTCAGCTGATTCTTGTGTCCCCCTTCTGCATAGTCCAGCAGTGGACACACAAGTTTTGTTGCTGGCCTTCTTACCTCATATTGATGCCTTTTGTAGAAATTTGTATATCATACACTTTTATGCACTTCCATCAGCCTATATATTTAAAGAGAAAATAAGTAGTACTGCACAACAATTCCTAAACCTAAATCTCTCTCTGTCTTAGAAAGAGAGAATGGATTTGTGTAATGTACAAATAATAAATAAAGAAAAATTGTTGGGGGGAGGGGGGGGGTTAGGCAATGTCAAAGAAAACTAATGGAAATTAAATCATGTAACCCTATGTGTTTGGCTGCATTCACATCTCGTTTTTACACTACGGGTGCCGAATCCGGCTGGTGGAGGGACACATCGGGCTCTCCCGTACCCCAGCCGGACCAGCACTGAACTCCATTCACTTTAGTGAGCCGACCGGAGTCAAACGGTGACTCCGGTCGTCTTATTTTTGACCCGTATCCAGTTTTGTGACTGGACCTAAACCGTAGTATACTACGGTTTTAGGTCCAGTCACAAAACTGGATACAGGTAAAAAATGAGCCGACCGGAGTCACCGTTTGACTCCGGAAGGCTCATTAAAGTGAATGGAGTTCAGCACTGGTCCGCTGGGGTACGGGAGAGCCCGGTTTGCCCCTCCCCCAACCGGATTTGGCACCCGTAGTGTAAAAACGAGATGTGAATGCAGCCTAAGGGTGCATTCACACCACGTTTTGTACATACGGGTGCCGGATCTGGCGGGGGAGGGGCAAACTACTCTAGCCTAGTGTTATAATTCAGTAAAACCAATTTTGTTCCTGTTGGTGTCTTTCTCAATCTCTGCTGCAATCCTACAAAATTTCCGAAACAGACGATTATTTTCCGATTTGTTGGTTCATATATGCATTAATGGGGCTATCTAGGAATAGAAAAACAGAGCTAATTTCTTTCATAAACTGCTCCACATCTGTCTCCAGGTTGGGTGTGGTTTTACAACTTGGCTCCATTCACTTCAATGGAACTGAGCTGCAGTACCACCCCTAACCTGGAAACAGACCGGGAGCGATTTTCGAAAGAAATTAGCTCTGTTTTTTGATTCCTGGATAACCCCTTAAGTCCCAATACGCGTTGGATCTGAAGCCTTGTGCCTCCTAGTTTGTTTTCTGTTTGTTACTATATTGCTCGGGCAGGATAAACATCCATCTTGACTGAGAAGTAGTGGATATAGGGAGCTGTTCAGATGAATATGCATTTTATTAGTTTATGAATGGTTTTGAAAGACCACTTACCAATTGTGAGTCTAAAGCAGTGTTTCCCAAATGCGGTCCTCAAGCACCCCCAAAGGGTAATGTTTTCTGGATTTCCTTAGTCTTTCACAGGTGATATAATTATGGTCAGTGAATCAGGCGTCACCACAGTTATATCACCTGAAATACTAAGGAAATCCAGAAAACATGACCTGTTGGGGGTGCTTGAGGACAGCGTTTGGGAAACACAGCGTTTTTCTTTTGGAAACGCTGCCCTATGTTAGTGGTTGGACAAAAGGCCGCTGCCGGAAAACTTTTTCTTTTCCAGGGGACATGATCACAATGGTGCCCACCCACAGAAAGTGAAGAGGCCAAGCTGCAGAGGGAAAAGGCTGAGGTCCATTCACACTATAGAATTTCTGAATGGAATTCCACTAGAGAACTTCCACAGCATAAGGCCAACATTTTAGTCATTTTGACCTTTTGACCTGTTTACACTGAAGAATATCTGATGAATATTCCGAAATCTGCACAATGCCGAAAGAATGAACATGCTCATTCTTTCAGCAGGATTTTGTATAGACTGCATTGCTGTCCCAGTGCCTGCTCCACCCATTCCATTGTGTAAGTGGGTCCTAAAAATGGGTCCGAAAATGACACTGGCAAGGCCTTTTTTAACATTGATAGTGTTGGACTAATGGTGTGTATTACTCCAGGGAAATTTTTTTTTTCAATTTTGTGGGATAATTCCTTTAACCCACTGGGAACATCGGGCATATAGATACACCCTTGTTGTCTGGGCTTTAACCCCTTAAGGACTGAGCCCTTTTTCACCTTAAGGACTGAGCCCTTTTTTGCAATTCTGACCACTGTCACTTTAAGCATTAATAACTCTGGGATGCTTTTACCGATTGTTTTGATTCTGAGATTGTTTTTTCGTGAAATATTCTACTTTAACACAGTGGTAAATTTTTGTTGTGACTTGCATCCTTTCTTGGTGAAAAATCCCCAAATTTCATGAAAATTTTGAAAATTTAGCATTTTTCTAACTTTGAAACTCTCTGCTTGTAAAGAAAATGAATATTCCAAATAAATTATATATTGATTCACCAATACAATATGTCTACTTTAGGTTGGCATCATAAAGTTGACATGTTTTTACTTTTGGAAGACATCAGAGGGCTTCAAAGTTCAGCAGCAATTTTCCAATTTTTCACAAAATTTTCAAAATCGGAATTTTTCAGGGACCAGTTCAGTTTCGAAGTGGATTTGAGGGGGTCTTCATATTAGAAATACCCCACAAATGACCCCATTATAAAACTGCACCCCTCCAAGTATTCAAAATGACATTCAGAAAGTGTGTTAACCCTTTAGGTGTTTCACAGGAATAGCAGCTAGGTAAAGGAGAAAATTCAAAATCTTCATTTTTTACACTTGCATGTTCTTGTAGACCCAGTTTTTCAAATTTTACAAGGGGTCAAAGAAGAAAAAGCCCCCCAAAATTTGTAACGCAATTTCTCTCAAGTAAGGAAATACCTCATATGTGTATGTCAAGTGTTCAGCGGGCGCAGTAGAGGGTTTAGAAGGGAAGGAGCAACAATGGGATTTTGGAGAGTGAATTTTGCTGAAATGGTTTTTGGGGGCATGTCACATTTAGGAAGTCCCTTTGGTGCCAGAACAGTAGAAAACCCCACGTGGCATACCATTTTGGAAACTACACCTCTCAAGGCACGTAGCAAGGGGTCCAGTGAGCCTTAACACCCCACAGGTGTTTGATGACTTTTCGTTAAAGTTGGATGTGTAAATGAATATTTTCTTTTTTTTTACTAAAATGCTGGTTTTCCCCCAACTTTTACATTTTTACAAGGGGTTATAGGAGAAAATGCCCCCAAAATTTGTAACCCCATTTCTTCTGAGTATGGAAATACCCCATATATGGATGTAAAGTGTTCTGCGGGTGAACTATAATGCTCAGAAGAGAAGGAGCGCCATTGAGCTTATGGCGAGAGAATTTGTTTGGAATGGAAGTCAGGGGCCTGTTGCATTTACAAAGCCCCCCGTGGTGTCAGAACAGTGGACCCCCCCCCCCCACATGTGACCCTATTTTGGAAACTACACCCCTCACAGAATTTAATAAGGGGTGCAGTGAGTATTTACACCACAGCTGGAGGCTCCGTTTTGGAAACACTGCCGTACAATACGTTTTTTTTTTTTTTTTTTTTATTGGAGTGGGGGGTGGGGACTAGGGGTATGTGTATATGTAGTGTTTTACCCTTTATTATGTGTTAGTGTAGTGTTTTTAGGATACATTCATACGGGCGCAGGTGTACAATGAGTTTCTCGCTGGGAGTTTGAGTTGCTGCGGAAAATTGGCCTCATCTCAAACTTGCAGCAGAACTCGCTGTAAACCCGCCCGTGTGAATGGCAAACCTCCAGCTGTTGCAAAACTACAACTCCCAGCATGCACTGACACATGATACATGCTGGGAGTTGTAGTTATGCAACAGATGGAGGCACATTGGTTGCAAAACACAGAGTTTGTTACTTAACTCAGTGTTTCACAACCAGTGTGCCTCCAGCTGTTGCAAAACTAGAACTCCCAGCATGGGACCGCCACCGCTGCTGCCGCCGATCCTGCTGCTGCTGTCGCCGCCACCGATCCGAGGGGACCCCGGCGGACCAGGGCAAGGTAGGAGACCCCCGCCGATGCCAATCTCCGCCATCTTCGCTGTCCCGATCACCGCCCAGCAGGGTCGTTCCGACCAATCAATCATGTGATCGTGAGGTGGCACCTGTGCCATCTCACTCCTGCTGGGTCTCGGACAGCCCCATTCATCCTTTTTACCGGGTCATCAGAGACCCGACTGACCCGGAAAAGCCGCAAATCGTTGGTCTGAATTGAGATCGCCAACATGGGTTTGCATGGGGTGCCTGCTGATAGATATCAGCAGTCACCCCAGTCCAGTCCACGTCCCGGCTAGTGGTGGGGACCGGAATTCCCACGGGCGTATCCATACGCCCTCAGTCCTTAAAGGGGTACTCCGCCCCTAGACAAAGGATAGGGGATAAGATGTCAGATCGCCAGGGTCCCGCTGCTGTGGACCCCGGAGATCGCCGCTGCGGCACCCCACTATCATTACTGCACAGAGCGAGTTCGCTCTGCGCATAATGACGGACAATACAGGGGCTGGAGCATCTTTACGTCATGGCTCTGCCCCATGTGAGGTCACGGCCTGCCCCCCTCAATGCAAGTCTATGGGAGGGGGTGTGGCGGTCATGACGTCCCCTGCCATAGACTTGCATTAAGAGGGCAGGCCGTGATGTCACGAGGGGCGGAGCCATGACGTCACGCTGCTCCTTCCCCTGTATTGTCCGTCATTACGCACAGAGTGAACTCGCTCTGTGCAGTAATGATAGCGGGGTGCCGCAGCGGCGATCCCCGGGGTCCATAGCAGCGGGACCCTGGCGATCTGACATCTTATCCCCTATGGATATGGATAAGATGTCTAGGGGCGGAGTACCCCTTTAAGGACTTTAAAACGGGGGCATACGGATGCGCCCAGTGTCCTTAAGGGGTTAAAGGGGTACTCCGGTGGAAAACTTTTTTTTTTGGTATTTATAAGTCAATTAGTGCCAGAAAGTTAAACAGATATGTAAATTACTTCTATTAAAAAATCTGTACCCTTCCAGTATTTTGTAGCAGCTGTATGCTACAGAGAAAATTCTGTTCTTTTTTAATTTCTTTTTTGTCTTGTCCACAGTGCTCTCGGCTGACACCTCTGTCCGTGTCAGGAACTGTTAAGAGCAGCATAGGTTTGCAATGGGGATTTTCTCCTGTTCTGGACAGTTCCTGATACAGACATCAGTTGTTAGCAGAGAGCACTGTGGACAAAACAAAAAAGAAATTAAAAAAGAACAGAATTTCCTCTGTAGCATACAGCTGCTAAAAATTGCAGGAAGAATAAATATTTTTTAATAGAAGTAATTTACAAATCTGTTTAACTTTCTGGCACCAATTCATAAAAAAAAAAGTGTAAAATTAAAAAAAAATAATCTTTAAAATATATATACCACCCTCCCCTAATAAAAAACAAAATCTCCTTATTTTCCCTTTGTAGGAAAAAAAAAAAAATTATAAAAATAATAAACATTTTTTATAGCTGCATCCTTAAAGGGGTACTCCACCCCTAGATATCTTATCCCCTATCCAAAGATGACCCGCCGCTGGGGACCGCGATCTCCCTGCTGCACCCAGCGTTCATTTAGAGCGTTGCGTGAGGCGCCAGAGGCTCGTGACATCACGGCCGTACCCCGCTTGTGACGCCATGGCCACACCCTTTCAATGCAAGTCTATGGGAGGGCATGGCCATGAGGTCACGAGCGGGGCATGACCGTGATGTCACGAGCCTCCGTACTGCATCGCCAGTCATCCGGCACAGAGCGCTCCGTGCACTGGATGTCTGGGGTGCCGCAGCCGAAATCGCGGGGGTCCCCAGCGGCAGGACCCCTGCAACCAGACATCTTATCCCCTATTCTTTGGATAGGGGATAAGATGTCTAGGGGCGGAGTACCCCTTTTAATTGTTTGAACTATAAAAATATAATGCTTATAAATACCTAACACCAAAAATACAGATTTTTTATTACACCGTATATCAGAAACAAAAGAATAAAAAGCGATGAAAAGTCCCATTAAAACAAACATGGTATCGATAAAAGTGACAGATCATGGTGCAAAAAGTAAACTCGCATATATATCCGTATACAGAAAAAAAATATGGTGAAACATTCCAAAATTTTATGAAAAAATTGAAAATTTAGCATTTTTTAACTTTGAAGCTCTCTGCTTATAAGGAAAATGAATATTCCAAATAAATTATTGATTCACATATAAAATATGTCTACTCTATGTTTCCATCATAAAGTTGACATGTTTTTACTTTTGGAAGACATCAGAGGGCTTCAAAGTTCAGCAGCAATTTTCCAATTTTTCACAACATTTTCAAAATCGAAATTTTTCAGGGACCAGTTCTGTTTTGAAGTGGATTTGTAGGGCCTTCATATTAGCAATACCCCACAAATGACCCCATTATAAAAACTGCACCCCTCAAAGTATTCAAAATGACATTCAAAAGGTTTGTTAACCCTTTAGGTGTTTCACAGGAATAGCAGCAAATTGAATGAGAAAATTCAAAATCTTCATTTTTTCCACTGGCATGTTCTTGTAGACCCAGTTATGGAATTTTTACAAGGGGTAAAAGACGAGAAATCTTCCTAAAATGTGTAACCCAATTTCTCTCGAGTAAGAAAATACCTCATATGTATATGTCAAGTGTTCGGCGGGCGCAGTAGAGGGCTCAGAAGGGAAGGAGCGAGAGTGGGATTTTGGAGAGTGAGTTTTTCTGAAATGGTTTTTGGGGGGCATATCATATTTAGGAAGCCCCTATGGTGCCAGAACAGCAAAAAAAAAAACATATGGCATACTATTTTGGAAACTACACACCTCAAGGCACGTAACAAGGGGTCCAGTGAGCCTTAACACCCCACAGGTGTTTGACGACTTTTCGTGAAAGTTGGATGTGTTAATGATTTTTTATTTTTTTTTTCACTAAAATGCTAGTTTTTCCTCATATTAAACATTTTTACATGGGGTAATAGGACAAAATGCCCCCCAAAATTTGAAACCCCATCTCTTCTGAGTATGGAAATACCCCATATGTGGACGTCAAGTGCTCTGCTGGTGCACTATAATGCTCAGAAGAGAAGGAGCGCCATTGAGCTTTTGGGAAAAAATGGAAGTCAGGGGCCATGTGTGTTTACAAAGCCCCCCGTGGTGCCAGAATAGTGGACCCCCTACATGTGACCCTATTTTGGAAACTAAACCCCTCACAGAATTTAATAAGGGGTGCAGTGAGTATTTACACCCCACTGGCGTTTGACAGATCTTTGGAACAGTGGGCTGTGCAAATGAAAAATTACATTTTTTGTTTTCACGGACCACTGTTCCAAAAATCTGTCAGACACCTGTGGGGTGTAAATGCTCACTGTACCCCTTATTACATTACGTGAGGGGTGTAGTTTCCAAAATGGGGTCACATGTGGGGGAGGTCCATTGTTTTGGCACTATGGGGGCTTTGTAAACACACATGGCCTTCAATTCCGGACAAATTTTCTCTTCAAAAGCCCAATGGCGCTCCTTCTCTTCTGAGCATTGTAGTTAGCCCTCAGAGCACTTTACATCCACAAATGGGGTTACACATTTTGGGGGGCTGTCTTCCTATTTTCCCTTGTGAAAACAAAAAATTTAGGGTAACACCAGCATTTTAGTGAAAATTTTATTTTATTTTTTTCATTTTTCCATCCAACTTTGAAGAATTTTCATTAAACACCTGTGGGGTGTTAAGGCTCACTATACCCCTTGTTACGTTCCGTGAGGGGTGTAGTTTCCAAAATGGGGTCACATGTGGGTATTTCTTTTTTTTGCGTTTATGTAAGAACCGCTGTGAAATCAGCCACCCCTGTGCAAATCACCAATTAAGGCCTTAAATGTACATGGTGCACTCTCACTCCTGAGCCTTGTTGTGCATCTGTAGAGCATTTTACGCCCACATCTGGGCTATTTCCGTACTCAGGAGAAATTGCGTTACAAATTTTGGGGGTCTTTTTTTTCCTTTTACCTCTTGTGAAAATAAAAAATATGGGGCAACACCAGCATATTAGTGTAAAATGTTTTTTTTTTTTTTTTTTACGCCAACAAGCTGGTGAAGCATCCAACTTTTCCTTTTCGTAAGGGGTAAAAGGAGAAAAAGCCCCCCAAAATTTGTAGTGCAATTCATCCCGAGTACGGAAATACCCCTTATGTGGCCCTAAACTGTTTCCTTGAAATATGCGAGGGCTCCGAAGTGAGAGAGCGCCATGCGCATTTGAGGACTAAATTAGGGATCGCATAGGGGTGGACATTCTACGCCAGTGATTCCCAAACAGGGTGCCTCCAGCTGTTGCTAAATTCCCAGCATGCCTGGACAGTCAGTGGCTCTCCGGAAATGCTGGGAGTTGTTGTTTTGCAACAGCTTGAGGCTCTGTTTTGGAAACACTGCCATACAATACGTTTTTCATTTTTATTGGGGGGACAGTGTAAGGGGGTGTTTTACCCTTTATTATGTGGTAGTGTAGTGTTTTTAGGGTACATTCGCACTGGCGTCTTCTTTCAGTGCAGACTTGCGTCCTCAGAAGACAGAGCAGGGGGAGGGGAGATGAGGAGCTGTGTATGTCCTCTCTCTCCCCCTGCCCTGCTTTTTCTCATGCACACCTACATCCTCCAGGAGGGGGAGATGAGGGGCGTGGCTTCTTTCTCTCATGCAGTTCTGAAAGAACAGAGGAAAAAAAAAGCCATGACATGTTGTCCACAGCCTAATCCTAACATGGCCGACGTTGTGGACAACAGTAAGAGATCCAACACAGAACTACAGAACTTCCTGGCCCACAAACAGGTAAGAAAAAAAGACATATGCTACACAAACATATAATACATGTCAATTACAAAAAACATGAACATTAAAAGAAGATGTAATATAGCCAAATATCTTAACCACCGGAGTACCCCTTTAAGGGGTTAAAGAGTCAGTTTTTCTCAGATGTTGCATAAGCAGTAGTTCAATATTTTTTTATTTATTAATTTATTTATTTTTGATTAGTTACTTCCTTTTGCTAACGTAGTGCTAACAGATCTCACAGTTGTCCTGTATTGTACAGTTGTACTTCTTCCTCAAATTGTTCTTATTGGGGCACGTGATTAAGTCATAGAGAGAGAGGGTTAAAAGGGTTTACTGGGCTAATATGATTAAGAGGATCAGGATAGGCTGTTTATCCCTTATTGACGGGGCGGGGGGACACAAGGCAGTTCACTTTGTAGTGGTGATGGTCCATGCATTTCAAAATTCTGAAAGGGTTTATCCACCATACCTGGCAGACAGTAATAGACATGCTTAGGAAGGATCTGTGCTTGTCTTGGGGCTAAAAGGTTATGCTGTGAGATTACCATAACACTGTGGTTAGCTTTTTGTGAACTGGTATTTCTTGTTTGATTTTAATTTTTTTTACTACAAATCCCATAATTCTATTTTCTTCTCTCCCACACATCAGCCACTCCACCCATTGAAACATAAATGAGCTGCATCCATTCAAAAGACCTGTGGTTTTCAGTCAGGGTGCTTACAGCTGTTGCATTAGTTGCAGATTGATCTCTCTCCCACCAAGTGATCGCTCCACCCATTGAAGCTTACAGGCTCCCTGTCATCAGCTGACAGGGAAAAATCTTAGACAACAGTCATTTTGTATGCTCTTAAAAAAAAAGTATTGGGGTGAAAATCACATAAGAATTGTACACACAGGTACAGACACTATATTATGAACTACACTAACTTTACAGCCCCTGTACCATAGTCAAATGAAAAAAAATCCTGAAATACCCCTTTAATGCTGCTCAGTGCATGCTATGGAATTCATTCAGCGGAATCTATTCAGAAAAGCCCATTAGGCCATTTTTTCACACGGCTGAATTTCTGTACGGAATTCCACCAGAAATTAAGTCAAAATGTACTGCACATTGATTTCGGTGGGATTCCACAGTCCCATTCAGACAGCAGAATTTCCACAGCAGTCTTATATTTTGCGGAATCCCATTAAAATTTATGGGACTTGAATTTTGGCGGAATTCTGTGTTTTGAGAATACAGAAACTCCGTTGCAATTCCTAAATTCCTTTTAGCAATCTTTGCTGCACATATTTTGTGCAAAATTTCCGCTGTGTGCACATAGCCTTAATCAATCAAGGTGTCGTGGTGGTGCCAAACAGCAGATCAGCGATTTTTGTCCTACTCTAAGAATAGGACATAAATCATATTATCCTGAAAAAAAAACCTTTAACCTATTTTAGCCTAGTATGTTTTTTGAAGTTGGAATGCACCAGAAGGGAACCTACACAGGCATAGTAATAACAGACTAATGGGCAATGCTGACATATTGAGACACACTGCCAGGACTTTCCCAAGTACCAGAATAAACCTAATGGCAGAGCCTATTTTTCTTGTTGATTTTGCTCCCACCTAGAACTTTATTTTGGTGCATATAACCAGTGGCGTTTCCAGCATTCATATTTAGGGGCGGCACATGGGGGGCCAGTGACAAAAGTGGGGGGGGGGGCAATTTTAAAATGTGTGTGTATATATATATATATATATATATATCAATCATAAATAAATACACACACACTGTGCAGAACATGTTTAATAAAAAAAAAAAAATTTATTTAAAATCTTCATACATTCTTGTCGCACAATGATTTTTTTTCTCCGTTTTTGCCATAGATTTTTGGGTAAAATGACTGATGTCACTACAAAGTAGAATTGGTGGCACAAAAAATAAGCTATCATATGGATTTTTAGGTGCAAAATAGATGGAGGCAGCACTGTAGGGTCCATTGTCGGGGGATCCGCAGCGTAAAATATGCTGGGGATCCACCCCTGAATGAGCCCTTAGGGTACGTTCACACGTACAGGATTTGCTGTATATTTTCTGCAGCTGATTTTGCTACCTATTGAAGCTAATGGGTTGCAAAATCAGCTGCACAAAATATGCAGAAAAAATATGCAGCTGGTCCTGTACATGTGAATGTACCCTTAAGGGGTTAATGATAAACTAGCAGTGTGTTCACATGTTGCCCTTCCAGAGGGGTCACTTTCCCTCCTCCAGTGTCCACAGGTCACCAACAGGTCACATTACCAGAACAATTTATGGAAAAATTGCGGCAAAAATTGCGCGGCTTTACCGCCATTTACGAAAACTCGCGGTAAAAATGCGCAATTTTGCCGCGATTTTTCCCAAAAATTGTTCTGATAATGTGACCTATGGACACTGAAGGAGGGAAAGTGACCCCACTGGACTGCTACTATACACATGACCCAGCCCCAGGATATACTGCTGATCAGGGGGGAGAGAGGGAGGACACCGGACATCACTCACCTCACATGAAGCTGCTCGGTGTCCCGGAGGCCTGTCATCTCTCGGCCCCGCCCTCTCCAGTGCTGGGGGCGGAGCCATCATCAGGTACCTTCATCCCTGCTCTGCCTGTCTCTGCTAATGATACGCAGACCAGGAGCAGCACAGGTATATCCTCAGCAGCTGCAGCGGGCTCTTTACCCAGCTGGTCAGTCCGCACCTGGCCCCGATACTAGTATCGGGACATCCCTAGTTATTTTAAATTGGGGGGGCACAAGGGGGGGCACGGCCTGATCTAGCGACGCCACTGCATATAACACATCAAAATTAGCTCTAAAGAATGCTGCAATAAAGGCCCCATTGTTTTCAATGGGAATGTGTGCCGCAGTTCACACTGAATTTCCGCACATTTTGATTTTTTTTTTCACACAACATTTCAAATATGCTGCAGTCAATTATGTCACTTATTCTAAGCATTGCTCTGGGCAACATTTACTCTGCGCAAATTTTGATAAATCTCGCAGTGTGTTCATCTAGAGAAAAGGAGATGTCTACTCCATTTATGTCAGCATGGCACTGTTATTTGTATGTAAGCTTCCTGTAACACTGCACTGCCATAAGCAGTACCATGGCCATATAAGAGAAAGTGCTTTTCTTGTTTTTCTGTTACTATAGATAGTATTAATTTGCGTGGCAGAAATACAACGTGGACAGCTAGAGCCTTTCCTAATCTGGAGTAATCTCTCATAATCTGAAGTAACCACAAGTGCAAATTAGTTTAATCCTTTACTGCTAGAGGAGACTTCATAGGATTTCACATTTATCTCAAGAGAATTTATAGTATTGTTCCTGTTTTTTATCCACCCTGTTCTCCAAAATCCAGAGAGCACCTATGTTCCCTTTGGGAATGCAGAAGAAAAGTGTGTTTTCTTGAATACTCTCCTTGCTGTCCTTACTCGTTCCATGTTCGTGAGCTCCTGGCGTCCCGCTTTTTGATGCACACGCACCGCACCGTAATTTAAGATTAAAGTTACCACTTGATGTCATCCCTGCGCAGTGAGTGCTCCCTCTGTTTCTCTTCTTTGATTGCTATTAAAATATAAGGTAAACTAAACTGCACAGTCGATGGCGTACACGTAAAAAAATACCAAAGTACAAAATTGTGCAATTTGGTCACTTCACATACCATAAAAATATTAATAAAAAGCGATCAAAAAGTCCCATCAAAACAAAAATAGTAACAACAAAAACTACAGACCACAGCACAAAAAAGGAGCCCTCATATATCCCCGAATGCAGAAAAATTAAAAAGTTATAGGGGTCAGAAGATCACAATTTTAAACATACTAATTTAGTTGCATGTAATTAGGATTTTTTTTAAAGCGCAACTATCATGGATATTGTACCCCCCCAGACTAATACCATGATAGTATAGATGATGACACTTGTAATGCAGTTATACCTTTGGCTGCTCTTTATCACACTTAATCAGCAGGAAAATATTTTTATCCTGCGGTCAGCAACAGTCGGATAGGCGTGGCTGGGGTGGTTTGTAATGCCCCACCTCCGCCACGCCTATCCTCTGTAAGTGAGCGCTGGGACCACTGTGTGATTGACACACAGGTCCCCATCCTCGATGTTCATGATGTGCGGGCCAGCGTGACTCCACTGAGCCTTTACATATTATGTGCACCTTTATGATATACAGTGCCCGTACTCCCCGTCTTTCTTCTCCTGGTGCCGGAGACGCGCTGCTTCTGCTTTCACTAGAGGCAGAGAGAAAGCACTCACTCCAGTTGTCTGCCACGAGCTCAGTGCGCCGGTACAGTGCTAGAGGCAGGGGGCGAGCTCTTTGCCTCTAGTGAAAGCAGAAGCAGCACGTCTCCGGCACCAGGAGAAGAAAGAATAAGAGTACGGGCGCTGTATATCATAAAGGTGCACATAATATGTAAAGGCTCAGTGGAGTCCCTCAGCGGGGACCTGTGTGTCAATCACACAGTGGTTCCAGCGCTCACTCACAGGGGATAGGCGTGGCAGAGGTGGGACATTACGAAACCCCCCAGCCACGCCTATCCGACTGTTGCTGACCGCAGGATAAAACAATTATCCTGCTGATAAAGTGTGATAAAGAGCAGCCAAAGTGTTAGCTGCATTACAAGTGTCAGCATCTATACTATGATGGTATTAGTCTGGGGGGTACAATATCCATGACAGTTGCCCTTTAAAGTAGTAAAATAAAATAAAACCTACATCAATTGGGTATCCTTGTAACCATATGGACCTACAGAATAAAGAGAAGGTGTCATTTTTACCAAAAAACTGTGTAGAAACGGAAGCCCCCAAAAGTTACAAAATGGAGTTTTGTTTTTTTCAATTTTACCCCACAAATATATATTTTTTTTGGTTTTGCGGTAGATTTTGTTATTAAATGATTGATGTCATTACAAAGTACAATTGGTGGCACAAAAACAAGCCCGTATATGGGTCTGTAGGTGCACAATTGAAAGTGGTATGATTTTTAGAAGGAAAGGAAGAACAAAACGAAATGAAAATTGACCTGGTCCTTAAGGTGAAAATGGGCATCCTTAAGGGGTTAAGGATGTGTTAGCTGTAGATCTTGCTCAATGGCTGTGTGTGCGGCAGCATGCATGACACCTCCCTCCTCCACCCCTCCTTTCCTTGATTTATTGATGAACAGGGCTCGTCTTTCAGAAATGTGTATGTGAATGTCAATCAAAATAGAAAGGATTGTAAAGCTGCAGTAACCAAACACAGCTTATACAATGTACTGAGCTGTCTACTTCCAGGACTGTTTTGCATTATTAATAAAATAAAAAAATAAAATACAAACAAAAAAAACTATCCTATCCCCTATCCAGTGATACTCTACCCACTCATGATGGGAAATTGAAAATGCTGCCCTATGTCCTGCCATTATGTTATAGGACAGGAGTAGCTGAGTAGATTGAAATATACTATATAGGCCCAGATTTATCAAACTGTGTGAGAGAGAAACTGAAGGGATTTTCCCACAACAACCAATCACAGCTCAGCTTTACCAGAGCTCATTAGCTGAGCTGTGATTGGTTGTTGTGAGAAAATCCCTCCAGTTTTTCTTTCACACGGTGTGATAAATCTGGGCGATAGTGTTTTAGGAAAATGTTTAGTATAACTTTCGTTCATTTAAATCTCTGCACATTCTGTGCTTTGGAAGCCTGCACGTGGTCTCTCTTATTTATTAGGACTGCCCACTGGACTCCTAAACCTTAAATAAGTGTAATTTATTTTATTTGCAATATTGTCATCTTTTTTTAAAAGCATCCCGGCCCTTATTGAAATGGTTCAATGAATCCACCATCACAACATCACATGGCAGAGAGTTCTATATTCTCATTGTGAAGCAGTAAATTAGCTAATGGTTACTCATAATCATCTTATCTGTTCTGAGAGTAATCCTTAATT
Source organism: Hyla sarda (assembly GCF_029499605.1). Taxonomy (NCBI): domain Eukaryota; kingdom Metazoa; phylum Chordata; class Amphibia; order Anura; family Hylidae; genus Hyla; species Hyla sarda. The sequence continues at coordinate 108,581,187 of NC_079192.1, forward strand.
CTAAATAACTAAATATTTATTTGTCTGAAGGCTAGATGTAGGTATTAGAATTCCAGACTGTAACTCTATCCGGTATATCCTGTTGTTTATGAATTATATAAAGCAGACAAGAAACACTAGAATATATTCATGTGACTCCATAACAACAGCTCTTATCTACCAAGGACAATCTCAATTTCCACTAGGGGCGTGACTTTGCAATGCTGGGCACTTTGCTTGGGCCTAGACAATGGCCTTAACAGTCCCTATCATTAAATCAAGCACAATATAATGAATATACTTACCTGTATTTTGATTTCCTATATTCTGTGACTGCATGACAGGCGATCCTCATTAGGCTAAGTTTCCACTTGTTTTTTTTTCTGGCAGTTTTTGGAAAACTTCCACTGCAGTTTTTGAGTCAAAGTCAGAAGTGGATCCATAAGGGAGAAGAAGTGCAAGTCCTTCCTTTATATGTCCTATTCCTTTTGAATACACTTCTGGCTTTGGCTCAAAAACTGCAGTGGTAGTTTTCCAAAAACTGCCAGAAAAAAAAACAAGTGGAAACTTAGCCTTACAGGTACAAGAAACCTGGCTAAAACCTAATGTCCTTCTCTTTAGCCTCACTGTATTGCTAACATTGATTTGGGGAGAACATAGTTTAACATACATATTCCTTTTAAAAAAACAACAACATTGCAGCTTATCTCAAGTTAAACGGATATTCCACAATGCTTCTAATAAAATGTTCTGCGAACAGATGGCATTAAAGTGGAAATTTGTGGCAAAAATTCACAATGTTATATTTGGAGATAAAAAGGACTGCACACAAGGCCAAAACTTGAGCACAACTCATTGATCATTATGCCAAGTCATTATTGAGCTGCTAGTGTTGGAGCTTAGCCTAGTGAGCTTATTAGACTTATAATTGGGTTAGTAAAATTACTAATTTGCACAATAACGGTAAATCTACACCATTGCTGCAGCAACCTTTGAGAAAATCGTAAGAAAAACATATAAAAATGCAGCAATTAAAATGTAATGTATGAACACAGCTTCAAGAGAGTTGTATAACTACTATATATATATATATATATATATATATATATATATATATATATATATTATATATATAGTAAAATTAAGGGAACCGGCACTGTACAGTAGGACTTAAAGTCCAAATCGGGTGCTCAGCCTTCACAGGTTCAAACTCCAAACCCTTCTTAAACAACTCCAAAAAGGAAAGCGGCACTCCAATGGCAGAAAACAGGTGTATTTATTCACCCATCAAGTCAAGCGCACTTGACTTGATGGGTGAATAAATACACCTTTTTTCTGCCATTGGAGTGCCGCTTTCCTTTTTTGGAGTTATTTATATATATATATATATATATATATATCCGAATCCCATAAAGAATGCATGTTGAGCTGGGAGGGGAGGGATCTGAGAGTTAGAAGGATCTGGTAGGGAGTGCTGTCATTTTGTAGTTTACAGGAAGTCAGCTGACCCAGCACTGACATTCTGCTCTGACACACTAAGCACTGGAAGGTTTGTAGATTCAGACTGGTGATCATGTGACCAAGTTACTGTAATGAAATTTATAGAAGCAGCTCTGCTGAAATAAAACAGATGGTGCTGTATGTATGTGCATGATATAGGAAAAAATAAAATAATATGAATGGACAGGACAGAGATCTTTCTAGTAATCTTTTTTACCTAGGTCAGTAACCGTGACAAGGAACGTTCTCTTCGTCTAAAGGAATGGTAGTGTTATCCAATTATATGGGGGTAATGTGTAGTCACGGTGTGGTGCAAATATTTGTTCTTTGTATAGTGCTGTTATTGATTTCTGTATAGTGTTTTTTATTTTATTTAATAACAATATGACTGTATTAGTCACTGTGGTAGTAATAAGTCATCCTGGGGTGAAGGTATTATTTTATGTTTCTAAACCCCAACCTTTGAGAAAATCCTGTGTTTGTCCCTGGTGAGCAGCGATGCATACACTGTAGAGCAATTCATTTACATTTACAGGCCACGGGGAATGCACAATATTCTGCCTTTTCCCGGGTGCTTTCAACCCACACTGTATCAGTGATTTGGTGGGGGAGGGGGGGGGGGAGCACCAAAATGCACCTTCCCCTATGTAGACAAAAAATCTTGCACCAGCCATTTGCCATAGGCTCGAGGGGCAGATACTTGGGCCCCTCAGGAATTACTGGGCCCAGGGTAGGTGTATTTTTTGCCCTGCATTAAAAGTTTGTGCTTCACCACGGTATAGGTCCTGATCCATTGATTTTTGCTTTGATGCTAGCCTGGTGTTTTGTACTTCTGTGTTTAGTCTTTTGTGATCCTGTAGCAGTGTATCTTGTTCTGTATGGGGTCCTCACTTCAGTTACCTGTTTACTCGCCTTTATTCCTGGTAATCTTGCCACTATGACCCTTATTTACTAAGAGTGGAGTGTAGCTTTCTTTGTGGGTTAAAATTCCCTATAATTTATTTTCCACTGTATTTACTAAGGTTTCCCTACATTTTCCACTCTGCCTACATTTTACTTTTTTTTTTTTACACATGATCTGATCTGTAGGGTTTTCCTTATAGGCCACCCTTAGGCAAAAAAATAAATAAAAAAAAAATAAATAAAAAAAAACTAATTTCCCATACACCCTGAATTGTTAAAAGTGCAATCTTTATTACTCAATGTCCGCACATGAAATGAAGTTTAAAATTATCATCCGCCACATTGTCCTGACGTGGGCTGTATTTTGACCAGCCGGTCTATTTCTGTAAATACATTAAACAGTGCAAGGTGCCTGCAGTAACACCTGCACAAAAGGGCATTCAGGACAAGGCATCTGTATTTAAAACTTATATGGCCCCCCTCAACATGTTTCAATACCGAAGTAGCGTTGTCAAGAGGCTAATGGGCACTAAGAGAAAAAAGCCGTGCTGGGGGTTCTTATAACCTCTCTTCATGAGGTCACAGGAAGCTGTATTAGAAATAGCCTCCAATACGATTGGTCCCACTATGATTGATATATCTATTGGCCACTAATGATGGCCAGAGGGGGCAGCCTATCCGCAATCAGATATATAGTCTGCCAATCCAGAGCCAGATTCCATGATTGACAGTTGAGTCTGCTAGTTGAGCTGTCTCACATTCTTTATTGACAGTTTTGTATAGCCAATGAGTTTCTGTCATGTCCGGTTATGACGTGTTGTGCAGGGAACCTGCGCAATGTGAATGGCTCGCTCGCTCCGTAATGATTATATGTGCGCATGCGCCAATATATGCCGAACGCTCGAGTACTTCCGGCTGCACATGGACCTATGCGCGAAAACTTAGTCGAGCAGGGATAATTCTATGTGCGCATGCACCGTTATATGCCTAACGCTCGCGTACTTATGGCTGCGCTTGGACCTGTGCGCGAAAACTTAGACGAGCGGGGAGACAGATGAGCAGCATAGATGCGCAAAAAGTTGACAAGAAGATGGGTGGGTGCTTCATCTCCTGCCAAGGTTCTACTTTAGAATAAACTACTGCAAATTTTGGTTTCAGTTTCATTTCTAAATGATTCATATAGGTTTTCTGAACAACAATTCTCCCAGACTCTTTCTGTGTGCATTTTGTATAGGCAATTATACAGTAAACAATAATTATTCAACGGTATTCAAAAGTATTATATATATTGAAAGACAGATCTCACAGACTCTTTTTGTATAAATTTTTTGCGTAGACAGGTATACAGTAAACAAAACATATTCAACGGTCTTCTTGCCAACTTTTTGCGCATCTATACTCCGCATCTGTCTCCCCGCTCGTCTAAGTTTTCGCGCACAGGTCCATGCGCAGCCGGAAGTACGCCAGCGTTAGGCATATAACGGTGCATTTGCACATAGAATTATCCCCGCTCGTCTAAGTTTCCGCGCATAGGTCCATGCGCAGCCGGAAGTACGCGAGCGTTCGGCATATATCGGCGCATGCGCACATATAATCATTACAGAGCGAGCAAGCCGTTCACATCGCGCAGGTTCCCTGCGCAGCACGTCATAACTGGACATGACAGAAACTCATTGGCTATACAAAACTGTCAATAAAGAGTGTGAGATAGCTCAACTAGCGGACTCAACTGTCAATCATGGAATCTGGCTCTTGATTGGCAGCTATACATCAAATTGCTGATAGGCTGCCCCTCTGGCCATCATTAGTGGCCAATAGATATATCAATCATAGTGGGACCAATCTTATTGGAGGCTATTTCTAATACAGCTTCCTGTGACCTCATGAAGAGAGGTGATAAGAACCCCCAGCACGGCTTTTTTCTCTTAGCGCCCATTAGCCTCTTGACAACGCTACTTCGGTAGTGAAACATGTTGAGGGGGGCCATATAAGTTTTAAATACAGATGCCTTGTCCTGAATGCGCGTTTGTGCAGGTGTTACTGCAGGCACCTTGCACTGTTTAATGTATTCACAGAAATAGACTGGCTGGTCAAAATACAGTCCACTTCAGGACATTGTGGCGGATGATAATTTTAAACTTCATTTCATGTGCGAACATTGAGTAATAAAGATTGCACTTTCAACAATTCGGGGTGTATGGGAAATTAGGTTTTTTTTTTTGGGTTGCCTAAGGGTGGCTATAAGTTTGTGGATTATTTCTCCACCCTCCATATATCTGTCTCCATTTAAGCTTATGTTTTCCTCAGCTGAAATCCACCACATTTTCTGTGGAAACCTAAGTAAATATGTTGGGATTTTGTGGAAAAGTCGGGAACACGCCCCTTTTCGGTGATCACGTCCCCTTTTCCTGATGGCCACACACCCTTTCCGGGTTTTCATAGCAAAATGGAGAGTAAGTCGGGGTTTTTTCAATTCTGGCACAAATTCTGGCGCAGACAGAATTTCTGGTGCACTGCACCAGAATCTGGCGCACAACCCGACAAAACATGTCGGGTTTGCAATAATAAATGAGGGCCTATATTTTTCTGGAAACCTGTTTGTCATTACTGTCATACCTACTTTACCGCTTTGGTCGTAGACTTGTTAGTCAGTACTCTATATACCTGTCATTACATCTTCCTGATATCTGTTTGTTACTCCTTTGCATACCTGCCGTTATATTTAATCCGGCTTCCCTGTCGGTTTGTTCTTGCCTGTTTACCCTTCCCATACTGACCTGTTTTCCCTGACCTTCGTAAAGTTCTATTTGTTTTATTGACTAGTGTTGCCCCTGCACTTTATATAGTGCAGGGATCGCCGTCTAGTAGTGGATCTGCTTTCTAGGGCAGATACGCAAGTAGGCAGGAAAAGTGGTTTTGAGCGAACTCAGGGCCACGCTATTCCTGGCTCGACGTGACACTTACTGTAGTTTGTTATTGATGTGGTCACTCTGTATATACCCAAATACTTACCAAAGCATGACTTATTGTTATAGCTACATTTATGTATTACATTTCACAAGGTTTATCTTTGGTATATATTTGTATTTCTTTGGGCGTCATTTCAGGGTTGCTAATGTGTGTTTGCTACACAGCAAATATATGCAGCAGATTGGAGATATTTGTCTGTGCATGCTAGACCATGCACAGCACTTACGCTGATCATTACAAGCATACAGGAACGGTGATGTGCCCGCTTGTAGCTTGCTAGCATCTCCAGTGACCATGGTATTGTACCATGAGACAGAGTTACCCAATGACACTACAAGGCTAGTGGATATGTGGAATAAGATTGTGTACAAGCTAGTAGCATCATGTCTTTATATGCAGCTGGTACTGGTAAACGATCTCCTCCCCTATATATTAGTTTTTGTAATGCTTATGCATGCATTGGTACATAGTTAGTATGGTTGAAAAAAGACATACATCCATCAAGTCCAACCAAGGTATTATAGGGAAGGAGTGTGTTGGGATGAAGGGGAAGGAATGTGATTTTATATTTCTGCATAAGCATTAATGTTATTTTGTTCCAGGAATTTATATAACTCTGTTTTAAACTTTCAACTGTTCCTGCTGTGACCAGTTCCTGAGGTAGACTGTTCCATAAGTTCACAGTTCTTATGGTAAAGAAGGCGTGTCGCCCCTTAAGACCAAACCTTTTCTTCTCCAGACGGAGGGAGCGCCCCTTGTCCTTTGAGGGAGTTTAACCTGGAACAGTTTTTCTCCGCATTTTTTTGTATGGGACATTTATATACTTATATAGATTGATCATATCCCCCCTTAACCCCTTAAGGACCCAGCCAATTTTCAATGTAGGACACGGCCATTTTTTGCACATCTGACCACTGTCACTTTAAACATTAATAACTCTGGGATGCTTTTACCTTTCATTCTGATTCCGAGATTGTTTTATCGTGACATATTCTACTTTATGTTAGTGGTAAAATTTTGTCGATACTTGCATCATTTCTTGGTGAAAAATTCCAAAATTTGATGAAAAAATTTTTGCTTTTTTTTTTTTTTACTTTGAAGCTCTCTGCTTATAAGGAAAATGAATATTCCAAATAAATTATATATTGATTCACATATACAATATGTCTACTTTATGTTTCCATCATAAAGTTGACATGTTTTTACTTTTGGAAGACATCAGAGGGCTTCAAAGTATAGCAGCAATTTTCCAATTTTTCACAAAATTTTCTAAATCGAAATTTTTCAGGGACCAGTTCTGTTTTGAAGTGGATTTGAAGGCCTTCTTATTAGAAATACCCCACAAATGACCCCATTATAAAAACTACACCCCTCAAAGTATTCAAAATGACATTCAAAAGGTTTGTTAACCCTTTATGTGTTTCACAGGAATAGCAGCAAATTGAAGGAGAAAATTCTAAATCTTCATTTTTTTACACTGGCATGTTCTTGTAGACCCAGTTATTGAATTTTTACAATGGGTAAAAGGAGAGAAATCTTCCTAAAATGTGTAACCCAATTTCTCTCGAGTAAGAAAATAATTCATATGTGTATGTCAAGTGTTCGGCTGGCGCAGTAGAGGGCTCAAAAGGGAATGAGCAACAGTGGGATTTTGGAGAGTGAGTTTTTATGAAATGGTTTTTGGGGGGCATGTCACATTTTGGAAGCCCCTATGGTGCCAGAACAGCAAAAAAACAACAACACATGGCATATTATTTTGGAAACTACACCCCTCAAGGAACATAACAAGGGGTCCAGTGAGCCTTAACACCCCACAGGTGTTTGACGACTTTTCGTGAAAGTTGGATATGAAAATGTTTTTTTTTTTTTTCACTAAAATACTAGTTTTCCCTCAAATTTAAAATTTTTACAAGGGATAATAGGACAAAATGACCCCCAAAATTTGTAACCCCATCTCTTCTAAGTATGAAAATACCCCATGTGTGGACGTAAAATGCTTTGCGGGCAAACTACAATGCTCAGAAGAGAAGGAGTCACATTTAGCTTTTGAAAAGCAAAATATGCTGAAATGGTTTTTGGGGGTCATGTCCCATTTAGGAAGCCACTATGGTTCCAGGACAGCAAAAAAACAAACACATGGCATACTATTTTGGAAACTACACCCCTCAAGGCACGTAACAAGGGGTCCAGTGAGCCTTAACACCCCACAGGTGTTTGACGACTTTTCATGAAAGTTGGATGTGTAAATGATTATTTTTTTTTCCCTCAAATTTAAAATTTTTACAAGGGGTAATAGGATAAAATGCCCCCCAAAATTTGAAACCACATCTCTTCTGAGTATGGAAATACCCCATGTGTCAAGTGCTCGGCTGGCACACTACAATGCTCAAAAGAGAAGGAGCGCCATTGAGCTTTTGGGAAAAAAATTGTTTGGAATGGAAGTCAGGGGCCATGTGCGTTTACAAAGCCCCCCGTGGTGCCAGAACAGTGGACCCCCCCACATGTGACCCTATTTTGGAAACTACAACCCACACAGAATTTAATAAGGGGTGCAGTGAGTATTTACACCCCACTGGCGTTTGACAGATCTTTGGAACAGTGGGCTGTGCAAATGAAAAATTACATTTTTCATTTTCACAGACCACTGTTCCAAAAATCTGCCAGATACCTGTGGGGCGGAAATGCTCACTGTACCCCTTATTACATTATGTGAGGGGTGTAGTTTCCAAAATGGGATCATATGTGGGTATTTATTTTTTTGCGTTTATGTCAGAACCGCTGTAAAATCGGCCACCCCTGTGCAAATCACCAATTTAGGCCTCAAATGTACATGGTGCACTCTCACTCCTGAGCATTGTTGTGTGCCCGCAGAGCATTTTACGCCCACACATGGGGTATTTCTGTACTCAGGAGAAATTGCGTTATAAATTTTGGGGGTCTTTTTTTCCTTTTAACGCTTGTGAAAATAAAAAGTATGGGGCAACACCAGCATGTTAGTGTAAAACTTTTCCTTTTCATAAGGGGTAAAAGGAGAAAAAGGCCCACAAAATTTGTAGTGCAAATTCTCCCAAGTATGGAAATACCCCATATGTGGCCCTAAACTGTTTCCTTGAAATACGACAGGGCTCCGAAGTGAGAGCTCCATGCGCATTTGATGACTAAATTAGGGATTGCATAGGAGTGGACATAGGGGTATTCTACACCAGTGATTCCCAAACAGGGTGCCGCCAGCTGTTGCTAAATTCCCAGCATGCCTGGACAGTCAGTGGCTGTCCGGAAATGCTGGGAGTTGTTGTTTTGCAACAGCTGGAGGCTCCGTTTTGGAAACACTGCCATACAATACATTTTTCATTTTTATTGGGGGGGACAGTATAAGGGGGTGTGTATATGTTGTGTTTTACTCTTTATTATGTGTTAGTGTAGTGTTTTTAGGGTACATTCGCGCGTTACGGTGAGTTTCCTGCTAGGAGTTTGCGCTGCGGTGAAAAATTTGCCGCAGCCCAAACTTGAAGCAGGCAACTTACTGTAAACCTGCCCGTGTGAATGTACCCTGTACGTTCACATCGGGGGGCAAACCTCCAGCTGTTTCAAAATTACAAATTCCAGCATGTACTGACAGACCGTGCATGCTGGGAGTTGTACTTTTGCAACAGCTGGAGACACACTGGTTGGAAAACCTTCAGTTAGGTTCTGTTACCTAACTCAGTATTTTCCAACCAGTCTGCCTCCAGCTGTTGCAAAACTACAATTCCCATCATGTACTGATCGCCGAAGGGCATGTTGGGAGATGTAGTTATGCAATAGCTGGAGGTACGCAACTACAACTCCCAGCATACCGAGACAGCTGTTTGCTGTTTGGGCATGCTGGGATTTGCAGTTTTGCAACATCTGGAGGGCTACAGTTTTAGAGAACACTGCAAAGTGATCTCCAAACTGTGGTCCTCCAGCTGTTGCAAAACTACAAATCCCAGCATGCCCAGACAGCAAACAGTTGTTTGGGCATGCTAGGAGTTGTAGTTTTGCAAGATCTGGAGGGCTACAGTTTAGGGACCACTATATAGTGGTCTCAAACTGTAGCCCTCCAGCTGTTGCAAAACTACATATTCCAGCATGCCCAAACAGCTGTCTGGGCATGCTGGGAGTTGTAGTTTTGCAACATCTGGAGGGCAATGTTACTAGGCAACGCACCGGCTTCCATCGCATCCAGCCGCACGTCATCGCCGCCTGCCGATCTCCGTCGCCCGCAGCCTCCGTCGATCGCCCGGATCGGTAAGTGGATCTTCGGCGCCGATCCCCGTCCTTTCCCCATCCTGCCCCGCCTGTTGTGGGTGGGCAGGATGGGGAAAACGAAAGTTAACCCCCCAGCCCCCGATCTGCTATTGGTGGTCGTGTCTAGACCACCAATAGCAGGGATAGGAGGGGTGGCACCCCTGCCACCTCACTCCTATCGCTTCAGAGGGATAGTAGGTGTCTTAGACAACTGCGATCCCCCTTATATACCGGGTCACTATAGACCCGTAATGACCCGGAATCGCGCAAATCGCAAGTGTGAATTCACTTGCGATTTGCCGCGATCGCCGACATGGGTCTGATGATCCCCCTGGGCGTTTGCACGGGATGCCTGCTGAATGATTTCAGCAGGCATCCCGGTCCGATCCCCGCCCGACGCGTACGTCAAGGGTCCTTAAGGGGTTAAATGTCTCTTCTCAAGACTAAACAAATGTAAGTCTTTTAACCTATCCTCATAGCTGAGATGTTCCATGCCTCATATCAGTTTAGTCGTGCATCTCTGCACCCTTTCCAGCTCCCCATCGTCCCTTTTATGGACTGATGACCAAAACTGAACAGCATATTCCAGGTGAGGCCATACTAATGCTTTATAGAGGGGTAGCATTATGTCCCTGTCCCTTGAGTCCATGCCTCTTTTGATACATGACAATATCCTGCTTGCCTTAGAAGCAACTGCCTGACATTACATGCTATTCTGTAGTCTATGATCTACAAGTACACCTCGATCCTTCTCTACCAGTGACTCTCCCAGTTTAACCCACCCCCCTAAGACATACAATGCATGTGGGTTTTTAGTACCCAGATGCATAACTTTACATTTATCCACATTGAACCTCATTTGCCAAGTGGATGCCCAGACACTTAGTCTATCCAAGTCATCTTGTAACCTATACACATCCTCTATAGACTGTACCGTGCTACAAAGCTTGGTGTCATCTGCAAAGATAGAAACAGAGCTGTTAATACCATCCTCTATATCATTGATAAATAAATTAAACAACAGCGGGCCCAGTACTGAACCTTGGGGTACACCACTAATAACTGGGGACCAGAGTACGAATCATTGACCACCACTCTCTGGGTACGATCCTTAAGCCAGTTTTCAATCCAGTTACAAACCCAAAGACCTTAATTTACCTGTCAGACGTCTATGAGGGACAGTGTCAAGCACTTTAGCAAAATCCAAAAACACTATATCCACAGCCATTCCTCTGTCAAGGCTTCTACTCACATCTTCATAAAAGCAAATTAGATTGGTTTGACAACTTCTATCCTTCGTAAACCTATGCTGGCTATCACTTATAATACTATTCCCCCCTATGTATTCCTGTATGTAGTCCCTTATAAGTCCTTCAAACAATTTACCCACAATGCACGCTGAGCTTACTGGTCTATAATTACCTGGGGAAGACCTAGAGCCCTTTTTGAAGATTGGTACCACATTCGCCTTGAGCCAGTCCCTCAGGACAATACCAGACACCAGAGAATCTCTAAATATCATGAACAAGGGTACAAAAATGACTGAACTTAGTTCTCTAAGAACTCTTGGGTGTAATCAATCCGGTCCTGGAGATTTGCTTACATTTATTTTACTTAATTTACCTTGTACCAACTCTACATTAAGCCAGTTCAGTACATTAAATGATGTGTTACCAGCACTGGCCCGGCCTGCATCAGCTCCTCCATCTTCCTTTGTATATACAGATCTAAAGAACCCATTCAGTAGTGACCACCTCCCCATTATCATTATTAAGGGGTCCGTCATTGTTTTTTTTGCATATATATATATATATATATATATATATATATATATATATATATATATTTTGATTTGTTATGCTTTCTTTGGCCACCTGTCTCTCATTTTTAATCTTTGCTGTTTTTATTACATTTTTACAGATTTGATTAAGCTCTTTGTACTGTTTAAGGCTAGGTTTCCACTTGTTTTTTTTTTTTTTTTTGACAAAAACGCCAATAAAAATGCCCATTCTGCCGCATGGCTTTGTTTTGTGTAAAAGCGCTAAGGCCAAATGTTAGCTGCAAGTCAATAGTAAACTGCAAAATACCAAATCCACTTGGCGTTTTTCAGTTTGGCTTTTTTTTTCATCCTTTTGGAGTTTTTGGGCTCCTTGGCATTTTTTAACGACCTCTTGTCGAGACTTTGGCGTTTTTTCGGTAAAATCCTGGCGTTTCTCTCCCGTAGAAGTTTATGGGAGTGAAAAAACGCCAAGAAAATGCCATGTGGGTTTTAACTTTGGCGTTTTTTCAGGCGTTTTTTTATGCTCTTTTGGACTGTAGCGATCCAAAAAAGTGATGGATACCTTTTTTATTAACATTTAGTAGGGTACCATTAAAAAATAATAATAAAAAAGATAGATACAGTAGTGATGGAAAAATTGTATTTAATTAAATTTTATATTTTTTATAACAAAGTTTTTATAAATTTTTTAAACAGGGATCAATTTATGTGGGCGGGTAGGGCACTAAAAATGTAGCCGACAATAATAAAAATTTAGTGTGTGTGTGTTTTTTACTTTTTATTTATTTTTTTACATTTTTTAGGTAGTACTACTACTCCCAGCATGGAACACACTGTTCCATGATAGGAGTAGTAGTTACCTGTACTAATTGAAAGATCGCCGGGGTCCACTGTGATCCTCCTGTATAATGCATAGATGCGACGGCCGCTATTCTATGGTCCCCTGCACTGCCGTATATATACACCTATTCATATTTCCCGTAGAAAGCTGCGATTGGTCAGATGGTTCCAGCCAATCACAACTCTGTGGGAAATAGGAATATGTGTATATATACGTCAGTGCAGGGGACCATAGAAGAGCAGCCGCCCGTATCTATACAAAATACAGGAGGATCACAGTGGGTGTCAGGAGTTGCACTCTCTGCGATCTGTCTATTAATGCAGATACCACAGCTCCCAGCAGAGTGTTCTCCATGTTGGGGGTAGTAGTACCTGCAGTAAGGGACAGATCACAGTGGATGTCACTCCTCCTGACACCCGCTGCGATCGTCCTGAAGTGACTGTCGGGATCAGCTGTTCTCAAGGCTATAGAGCCGGGTGATCAGCTGATGCTGAGCTGTAGATATACATCGTATACCTACTGCCCCAGCAAGAACTTACAGTGAGCCTGCAATGTGTATACAGTACACACATTGCTGGCTCACTTAACCCCTTGCTGAGCTGTGCGCTAAGCCAGCCCGGCAAGGAAAGAGTTAACTTACACTGCTGGACAGTGTAGGTTAACACCTTGGGCGGTATACACTATATACAGCTATCTATAGATAGCTGTTTATAATGTATACAGAAGATGGAGAAGTCCCCTTACCTCTGTCCAGTCCCCACGGGTCCGTGTAGCTCCGCCCCTAGTGATGACGTCATTAGGGGCAGAGCTGCAGACGGGATCCAGGCTAGTAAATGTGAAGCTCTGTTCACATTCCGTTTTGGATAATGGGAACAAACCCTTCTGCCAGTGTCTACCCAGACAAGGAGACTCCAGCTGTTGCTAAACTACAACTCCCAGCATGCCCAGACAGCCAAAGGCTGTCTGGGCATGCTGGGAGTTGTAGTTTTGCACCAAATGGAGGCTCCCTGTTTGGGAAGACATTGCATTATATGTGCTCTCCCCTAACTAATTTTTTTGTGTTTTTTTTTTTCTTCTCGTTTCAGATCCGTGTATGCAGAGGATTACGGCAGATTCGATGGATTACAATGGATTAACTGGATTTTTTTATTTTAATAAAATGGTTAACGAGGGCTGTGGGAGAGTGTTTTTTAAACTAAAATAATTTTTCCAATGTGTTGTGTTTTTTTTATTGAATTTTCAGGCTTAGTAATGGAGGCTGTCTAATCGACGGAGTCCATTACTAAGCTGGAGCTTAGCGTTAGCCTCATAAACAGCTAGCGCTAACCCCCAATTATTACCCCAGTACCCACCGCCACAGTGGTGCCGAGAAGAGCCGGTACCAACAGGCCCGGAGCATCAAAAATGGTGCTCCTGGGCCTAGGCGGTAACAAGCTGGCGTTATTTAGGCTGGGGAGGGCCAGTAACAATGGTCCTCGCCCACTCTGGTAGCGTCAGGCTGTTGCTGCTTTGTTGGTATCTGGCTGATACTGAATATACAGGGAACCCTATGCATTTTTTTTCCCATAAATACATTTAAAAAAAAAAAATGCATAGGGTTCTCCCTATTTTTAGTATCAGCCAGATACCAACAAAGTAGCAACAGCCTGACCTTACCAGGGTGGGCGAGGACCATTGTTACTGGCCCTCCCCAGCCAAAATAACACCAGCCTGTTACCGCCTAGGCCCAGGAGCGTTGGGTTCTGGAGTAATAATTGGGGGTTAGCGCTAGCTGTTTTTGGGGCTAACGCTAAGCCCCGGCATAGTAATGGATTCCATCTATTAGACAGCCTCCATTACTAAGCCTGAATATTCAATAAATAAAAAAACACAACACATTGGAAAAATTATGTTATTTTAAAAAACACTCCCCCACAGCCCTCGTTAACCATTTTATTAAAATAAAATAAATCAAGTTCATCCATCGTAATCCAATGAATCCACCGTAATCCTCTGCATACACGGATCTGAACCGAGAAAAAATAAAAAATCCACAAAAAAACGGGTTAGGACTTTTTTTGCGCTCTCTACAGGGGAGAGCACCCATAATGCAACATCTACCTAAACAGGGAGCCTCCAATTGGTGCAAAACTACAACTCCCAGCATGCCCAGACAGCCTTTGGCTGTCTGGGCATGCTGGGAGTTGTAGTTTAGCAACAGCTGGAGTTTCCCTGTCTGGGTAGACACAGCCAGAAGGGTCTGTTCCCATTATCCCAAACGAACAATGTGAACAGAGCTTTAGACTTACTAGCCTGGATCCCGTCTGTAGCTCCACCCCAAAGATGTCATCACTAGGGGGCGGAGCTACAAGGGCCCGGCGGTGACAGAAACAAGGGAGGTAAGTGGACCTCCTGTTCTGTAAACACCATATACAGCTATTTATAGATAGCTGTATATTCTGTATACCGCTCAAAGGGGCTATAGGAACAGGGAGTCCTGTCAGTCTGGTGAACCCCTGTATTCTATACGGCCGGGGGAGGTGAGTAGTGATGCTGTACATCACTCCTCATCTCCCTACACTCTGTGGACTGGGCGTTCAGAATACGACCCACAGAGTGGTACTTTGAAGGCAGTGAAAAAACTGCAACAGAGTACAAATTTGGCTGTTTCCACACACCAGGTGAAAGGCTAGAAAAACTGCCAAAACGCAGAAAAAATCTGTAGCAGTTTGTCTGGCGTTTTTCTGGCATTTTTTTAGGTGTACAAAAAAAAAAAAAACAAGTGGAAACTTAGCCTAAATGCTGTAGCTGACCCCTGAGATTTGCATTTTTTAAAGCAATTTTTTTGTTGCTTATTGCTCTTTTAACATAATTTGTCAGCCATGTAGGATTCAGTTTTAATCGATTATATTTGTTCCCCATAGGAATAAATTTAGCTGTATAGTTATTCAGTGTTGATTTGAAAATTTCCCATTTATTGTCTGTATCAGTATTTGAGAACACCTCCCCCCAGTCTATGTCCTGTAGTGCAGCTCTCAGCCCAGCGAAATTTGCCTTTTTAAAATTATGTTTTTGCCCTCCCAACCAGTATTTGTTTTCTACTCTTATAAACTATTAACCCCTTAAGGACACAGCCCCATTTTCACCTTAAGGACCAGAGCGTTAAAGTGACCACTGTCACTTTAAGCATTAATAACTCTGGGATGGTTTTACTTATGAATTTGATTCCAAGAATGTTTTTTTCGTGACATATTCTACTTTAACATAGTGGTAAATTTTTGTCGATACTTGCATCATTTATTGGTGAAAAATTCTAAAATGTCATGAAAAAATTTAAAATTTAGCATTTTTCTAAATTTGAAACTCTATGCTTGTAAGGAAAATAGACATACCAAATAAATTATATATTTATTCACATATACAATATGTCTACTTTATGTTTGCATTATAAAGTTGACATGTTTTTACATTTGGAAGACATCAGAGGGCTTCAAAGTTCAGCAGCAATTTTCCCATTTTTCCCATTTTCAAAATCAGAATTGTTCAGGGATCAGTTCAGTTTTGAAGTGTATTTGAAGGGCTTTCAGATTAGAAATACCCCACAAATTACCCCATTATAAAAACTGCACCCCTCAAGGTATTCATAATGACATTCAATAAGCATGTTAACCCTTCAGGTGTTTCACAGGAATCGCAGCAAATTGAAGGTGCATTTTTTACACTCCCATGTTCTTGTAGACCCAGTTTTGGAATTTTGGGGGTAAAAGGAGAGAAATCCCCCCCAAAATTTGTAATACAATTTCTCTCGAGTATGGAAATACCTCATGTGGATGTAAAGTGTTCAGCGGGAGCAGTAGAAGGCTCAGAAGGGAAGGAGCGACAATGGGATTTGGGATAACACATGTTCATTTTCACGTCCAAGGTTAACGAAAATTTGTCAAACACCTGTGGGGTGTTAATGCTCACTATACCCCTTGTTACTTTTCGTGAGGGGTGTAGTTTCCAAATGGGGTCACATGTGGGTGTTTTTTGTTGCGTTTTTGTGTTTATGTCAGAACCGCTGTAACGATCAGCTACCCCTGTGCAAATCACCTCAAATGTACATGGCGCTCTCTCACTCCTGAGCCTTGTTGTGCACCTGCAGAGCATTTTACATCCACAAGGGGTATTTCTAGTATTGAGATGATTTTGGCCACAGTTGTATCACTGCCCTGAAGAAATAAACTTCATGTAACAGCAACACCAGTGCCTCCTCAAGTCTTCTTTCCAGTTTGGATTGCATTTCTGAGGATTGAGCACGGTGACAGGTTTCATCTTTCATGTGTCCAGGTGTTAGCCCTATTCACACTACGCCTCCCAGCCAACATAAGGTACGCGGCAGTGCCGTACTAACTTTATCTACTACAAAGTATTGAGATGAAATTTTGTTATTGACCAAATACTTATTTTCCACCATAATTTGCAAATAAATTCTTTAAAAATCAGACAAGGTGATTTTATAGATTTTTTTCTTATTATTATGTCTCACATAGTTGAGGTATACCTATGATGAAAATTACAGGCCTCTCTCATCTTTTTAAAGAAGATCTGTAGTGCTCTGAACTTTATCCCCTATCTGAAGGATAGGGGATAAGTTTTGGATTGTGGGGCCCCCCGCAATCTCCTGTACGGGGCCGTAGCAATGTACAGGAAAGGGGGCGTTCCGTCCCCGCATGACGCGGCAGCCGGCACGCCCCTCCATGAATCCCATAGAGATACATGGAGGGGCGTGCTGGCTGCCTCGTCATGCAGGGAAGGAATGCCCCCTTTCCTGTACATTGCTGCTGCCCTGTTCAGGAGATCGCAGGGGGGCCCCAGCTTTCGGACCACCCGCAATCTAAAACTTATCCCTTATCCTTCAGATAGGGGATAAAGTTCAGAGCACTACAGGTCTCCTTTAAGTGGGAGAACTTGCACAATTGGTGGCTCGTTAAATACTTTTTTGCCCCAATGTATATATCTATGAGACAAAATCCCACTGCACATTCAGGCAAATAAAGCTGGGTGCATGCAGTAGTTAGCAGGGTCAGATCTAAGGTTCCCAGATAAATTCAAACAAAAATAGTAACTGCAGCACTCTCACGATAACGTCACAATAACGTCTCACGATAACATTTGATGTATTTAAGTTTACCTTTTTAACGTTATTCTGTTGCTGCTGTTACTATTCTTGTTTGGATCTATCTATCTAATGTTCAAATAAAAGCAGTACATCAAATGGTAGTAAGAAATTGCAGAAGGGGTGCACTCTTATCTGGAACCGTGGTTGCCTGGTTTACCACTAAATACAAAACAGATAGATGCAGCACACTATAGAGATGAAGGCAAAATTTGTGATTTATTCCGTGATGTATCGGAGACAATGTTTTTGTAACCTCGCTTGAAAAAGATAGCGTAAGGCTATGGAAACGTTGTATCTGATACATCATAGATTAAATCACAAATTTTTACTTAATCTCTGCATCTGTCTGCTGTATCTATCCATTTTCTATCTATCCATCAGTATTCTATCTATCTATAAAATAGTAGCCACAGCAGCACTTCCATAAGGAAAGAAGTGTGACTTTATTCAACACCAAAGTGCCAGAGTGACGTTCCGGCCATCTCACATTAGCCATGTGAGATGCCCAAAACGTTGCTGGCATTTTGGTGTTGAATAAAGCCACACTTTACTTTATGGATGAGCTGCTGTGGCTACTTTTTTGTGGATATCTTGGAGGCTAGCGACCAAAGACTTAGACAGTGAGCACTCTATATGTGCTATATTTTTTAAGTACCGCTCCTTTGCTTTTCTCTCTCTCTCTCATCATTTTACTCAACTAGAAGTATAGTGAAATTTTTCAAAAGACCACCTCTCTGAGAAAAACCAAACACTTGTCCAGATCAGATTTTGTGTGACAGATTTTCAGTCTGCCATACGATATGAATAGTGCCATTTTCTTTAAAAAAAGACCACCCCGTAGAAGACTAGTTTTCAGTGCACTTTTTCTGTATAAAAAGATTTCACTGTAAAAACATAGCCAAAAAAAACGCTAAAAAACATAAAAAAGTCTAAAAAATATTTTTCTGTGCCTCCTCTGTCATCTTTCTATTTATTTATATTTTTTTCTGTACTATAAGAATTTAAAAAAAAAATTAAAGGGAATTAAAAAGAATAATAAAAAAAAACAATCAAAAAATAACAGAAGTGGTGAAATATGTTGCTGTGTCTTCTATGTCATTATCTATCTTTCTTTTTTTATGTTCTAACAGTATAATAGAAAAAGAAAACAAAAAAGCGGTGAAATATTTTTCTGTGAAATTGGGGCAATGAGTACTATTATGTTTGACCATTTGAAAATTTGCCATGACACTAGTTTTATGATGTTGTTAAATAGTTAACCATATAAAAATTCCAGACTGCATTGCAGGTTTTTTCACGTGTATACTATAACTCTTATGCAACATGGAGCTTGGCTGAATTCATGTGACGACGTGTTTCTATCTTGACTCATTCTTAGGAAATTAAATATGATCACCTACTGTTTACGGAGGTGAATAATGCTGGCATTTGCTTGGGAAAAGTAGAAATGCCCAAGTATGACTGCAGGAAATAGTTTTTAAAGAACAAGGACAATATAAAAAAATAAACTTGTGTGGGCGTTACTTTTCATTAGAAGCAGGTAACATTAATAGGGAACAATTTACATGTTAATATGTCGGCTAGAAATTCCTTACATTTCTTCCAAATTAATTATTACATTCTTTAGAAGTATATGACTGCAAAAGTAGAAATATAATCATAATGTGAAGGAGTACTGTGTTATGACATGTGGACTGTTGGGTTTATATCAGTCTGAATGTAGAACAGGTTTCCCATACGATAGGACTACTGTAGAAGAAATCCCAATAAAAAGTTAAAAAAATTCCATGAAAAGGAATTTGTGATTGGACGGACTGCTTTAATAAAGAGCAAGTATAAAATACCCATAGCACTATTATAGTTTTAAAATGGGCTACCCCTAACACAACAGATTAACCCTTGGGGGTTAGAAAAAACCTTTATGTAACGTGTCAAAAAATGTAGATGTTATTTTATTAGTCAATTCTAAAAGGTGAGTATACACAAAACAATTAAAACACCAATTCTCAATTGCATTTTCGCCACTACAGGGCTAATTAAATACAATATCTACTATAGGGGTGTAGGAATATAAGACCCATAGTACTAGAAGTCCTGCTTAGCTGCGACAATGTTTATTATATATTGTCCTCACTAGTGTACGTACACTCTACTCCACATGTACAATGCTGCTAGTGTGAGTGAACATTACTCACTTAAAAGGTAAAGAAGACTCATTGGTCACTTAAATAATGAAAAGTGGGTGTTTTTATTCATTAGCTGGACTAGTCCTATATGTGAAGACGTCTCTAATATTTATTGTGGGTGTCTAAATTTGCATAGTAACGGAAGTAACATATTTCAATTTTTTAACACGTTATATGAAGGTTTTTTTCTAACCCCCAAAGGTTAAAGGGGTATTTCATGAAAAAAAAAAAAACTTATTTTTTTCATAGCAACTGGCTCCAGAACGTTAAACAGATTTGTAAATTACTTCTATTAAAAAATCTTACTCCTTCTAGTACTTATCAGATGCTGAAGTTGGGTTGTTCTTTTCTGTTTGACAACAGTGCTCTCTGCTGACACCTCTGTCCATGTCAGGAACTGTCCAGAGCAGGAGAGGTTTGCTATGGGGATTTGCTGCTACTCTGGACAGTTCCTGAGATAGACAGAGGTGTCAGCAGAGAGCACTTTTGTCAAAAAGAAAGAACAACTCAACTTCAGGAGCTGATAAGTACTGGTAGGATTAAGATTTTTTAATAGAAGTAATTTACAAATCTGTTTAACTTTCTGAAGCCAGTTGATATTTACATTTTTTTTTTCACGGAATACCCCTTTAACCCCTTAAGGACGCAGCCCTTTTTCACCTTAAGGACTGAGCCCTTTTTCGCAATTCTGACCACCGTCGCTTTACGAATTAATAACTCGAAAACGCTTTTACCGAATATTCTGATTCTGAGAATGTTTTTTCGTGACATATTCTACTTTATTTTGATGGTAAATTTTCGGCGTTACTTGCATCCTTTTTTGGCTAAAAATCCCCAAATTTCATGAAATTTTTTTCAAATTTTGCATTTTTCTAACTTTGATGCTCTCTACTTGTAAGGAAAATGGACACTCCAAATAAATTTAATTTTTATTCACAAATACAATATGTCTACTTTATGTTGGCATCATAAAATGGCCAGATTTTTGCTTTTTGAAAAAATTTGAGGGCTTTAAAATGGAGCAGCAATTTTCAAAAATGTCATGAAAATTGCAAAATCTGAAGGGACAGATGTTACAGAACTACAACTCCCAGCATGCCTGGGCAGTCTAGGCATGCTGAGAGTTGTAATTTGGCAACATCTGGAGGGCTACCGTTTGGGCACCACTGTAACAGTGATCTCCAAACTGTGACCCTCCAGATGTTGCAAAACTACAACTCCCAGCATGCCTAGACAACCTTTGGCTGTCTGGGCATGCAGGGAGTTGCAGTTTGGCCTTCCTAGTGGTTGCCACAGTAAAGATCACTTTACTTTCACTTTCATCCCCCCCCCCACCGTAGTTTTCCTACCTGAGCCAGGATCCAGCAGTCTCCAGCGACGATCGGGGGTCCCCAGGCATCTTCTCACTGTCCTGCCCTGCCATTGGTCAGAATCAGTTCTGACCAATGGTAGGGGATAGGAGGAGATCGCAGCACTGCGACCCCCCTCCTATCCCTCAGGATGATCAGGGCTGTCCCTGACAGCTCCGATCATCCCTATTTTCCGGGTGATCGAGTCACCAGAGACCCGATCAGACCGGAATAGTAGAAAATCGCATGTCTGAATTGACATGTGATTTTCTGCGATCGCCGACATGGGGGGGTCTCAGCTTCTCTCCCATATTTCAAAGGTAATTTGTCGACTTAACTTACCTTGACTCCCACTGCTGATCTGCTGGGTCCTTTTCCTGCAGTGTGTTGGTGATTTCCTGGTTCCTCTGCACCATGTTACTGACGTGTGCTCCTGGCTTTATGTACACCATATAATCACAAAATCCTTTGAGGCTGTGGCCCCTCCGGGACTAAATCCTTTTAACTAGGTAGCCATCCTTTTTAAAAAGTATGTATACCTTTATTGTATCTCCATTAAATATTACCCTGTGTTTCCTATACACAGTGCAGTAAACATAGAGGAGGAACAGCTGTGAGCTTTTAGCAAGCAAAGGGAGCCATCTTGATTTAGGAAGAAGAGATAGTAAATTTTGTTCTGAAAATAAAGGGCACTGTCCCACTATATGAAGTCAGGTTGACTAAGGCAATCTTATACAGCGTGAAATAGCTATCACCTCCACTGCAATAAATTAATGATAAGTGTCATATTTATACAAGGATCGCATCCCTTTGTAATTTTACAGATTTTTGCACTGTATATAGGAGAACAGATGGGAATATTTTAATGGAGATATAGTTAAGATATAAATACTTTTAAAAAAGGGGGTTTTCTAGTTAAAGGGATTTAGTCCTGGAGGGGCCATGGCCTCAAAGGGTTTTGTGATAATTATTTCCCTGGGAATTCCTTGGGGATTCTTTGGTCTTTGTTTATGTTTATGCCTATGGCTTTCAAGAGTGAAAGGCAGGGAACATAGCTGATGGATTTGGTCATATGATGGTAATATGTATGGTGATAATATTCCTCCTTGTATACTATTTTTGGTAATATTGGTCTCAGTATACTGGATTTGGTCAGTAACAGGATAATTGTAATATGTATGGTAATAATATTTCCTCCTTGTATACTGGTAGTATTGGTCTTGGTGTACTGGATTTGGTCTGTAATATTATGGTGATAATATTTGTTTCTTGTATTCTGGTATTATTACTGTCTGTATGGCTATTATATAGAGGTATACAGTATTAGCAGTGTGGCATTTATCATAGCCTGAGGTCATAATGCCTGAAATGCAGCTATGACTTGAAAGAAACAAACAGAAAAAAATATTAGAGTTTTTATTTTATTTTATTGTGTGCTACTTAATGCAGTTTTTGTGGCTTTTTATCTGTGACTCATGGTCAAGGTTCAATGAAAATGATGACAGGTTCCCTTTAATGCCATTTTTCCTATATTTTATGTGGAAAAGCACCCAGCTATTCCTCTTAATGATCAATCTGTAACTATCTATTCATCCTGCTCTCTAAATTTATTGCATTTAGTTTTATGTGAAGGTTCAGAAAAATGTAGAATGGATTGACGATTAATCCAAGCTGTTTTACAATTTTCTTTCTAATTATATATTATTTTCTATTTTCTGCTATATTTGTAACATACAAAAAAAATAAAAAAAATAAAGAAAGAAAAATAGGTTTGTGCATTAGCTTAACTTCCTGATATGATCTATAAACTTGTGGAACTAGATTTAGCCTTCACAAGTTGTGCATCCGTCTTGTTGTGGCGCCGGCTCAGGGAGGTGTAAAGAAAATCATAAACACATTCATAGGAACATTTTGGCTGATCTTTTATTTCATGTGCCTGGGGTTCCTGGCAGGGCATGCCGTTTATTCTTCAAATGTACTTTCCTAAATTGCCTTAATAGCACTCTGAGCAAACAAGGGGGAGGCATGTCAAGCAACAGAAAGTGCAGTCAATGCTTTGTCAAGTAAACAATAAAAATGATCTCATACTAAAAAAATTATATTTAAACAAGTAAAGTTAATCTTATTTACTGAGAATTTTATAGCTTATAAACCAACAAATTTGTTGCTAAGGATGTGTTCACACATTTAGGTTTTTAATTGCAATTATTGAATACAAAGCCATAAATGGAGGACGCATATAAAGGACTAAGATTTCTCAGATCCATTCCTGACTTTGTATTCAATAATTGTAATTAAAAACTGAACGTGTGAACACAGCCTTGAGCTTGAAGTACATTATTGCATTGTGAGTTTAAACTGCTCTTATGCACCTAACACTATATGCATTATATAGATGAAAGTATTGGGCCCCTCCTCTTAATCACTGAATTCAGGTGTTGCATCCAGTTCCATTGCCACATAATACATTGTAGCTCTCATTTACTATTGTAAACTCGACTTGCTTTTGTTGGGCTGTGCGCCACAATTTGGCGCATTGCACCACATATCCTGTCTGCATTAGAATTTGTGGTACAATGTGCCTAAAAAAAAACCTGCAAACCCAACAAACCCAAAAGGGAGTGTGGTCGGACAGAAAATGGGTGTGGTAGATGAAAAAAGGGGCATGTTCTCGCAACCTGACCTATTTACTATTGAATTCCTGTGAATATATGGCTGGAAATTCTCACATGAAAAAAACCTGATCAGATATTTCCCGCCCTGTGTGTCCTGAGTAAATAGAGTGGAATCTTGCAAGTCAAAAACAAAATTGCACAGTAAAAAAAAACAAAAAAACACTCAGTAAATCAGGGCCTTAATGTATTATTAAAAAGTTGAAGTGTATATGAACCACAGCAACCATGAATTGGAGACCACATAAAGTTACAGAATGGGGCAATTAAGGGGCATAGTGTATATAAGTTGGCAATGCTCTGTGAGAATAATAAACATGCTAAACGCACCTCCTCTGGTCCTCTGCAGCTGCCTTGCCCATGCTCCTAGTCCTCTGCTGGTCTCTATTTCTTCCTGATTTTGTATCATCCTGACCACATTTTGTATTGTCCTGACCACATAACACCATTGCAGTGGTGTCCTGCCTCAGTTTCTGATTGGCTGAGAGTGCAGGAAGTACTGAGAAGTAGGGATCGGGACTGTCTGGACTGCAGCCGCAGGGTTTCAGAGAAATATATTAACATAAGAATATAAGTATATGAGTATAAGTAATTTCATTTCAAGCCAGTTTGGGACAATATATACGTATAATATACGTATGAAATATATATATATATATATATATATATATATATATATATATAATTATTATTATTTTTTTTGCTCTACTCAAACCCTTTCACATTGTATTTAGCATAAAAGGATTTTGTTGGCTGTATTGTCTGCTATGATATGCAGGCAACATTAGACCCCTTTCACACTACCGTTATCACCCAGTAGTGTGGAGGCCGCCTGGGCCACCAGGAAAGATAACTGGGGGCAAAATACAGCTTGTGCCGTCTTTTTCTCCCGTTTCTCCCGCTGAAAATCAACGGCGCCCATTGTACCCCATTGACTGTAATGGGGTCCATCGGGACCTGCTGTTTGATTCCCATTCTTGAAGGGGGTGCAAAGAAGCCTTAGATAGATTTTAGGGTATAAAAGCACACGGTACCTTTCCTGGAGCTGATGGAGGTTGACAGTCTTATATAAATTGCCTTTTTATATCTCAGCCAAGTTTCAAGGAGGCAGGGCTGAGCTGTTCAAGTGCCACAGCCTGGGACACCTACCCCACCTCCATGCCACTTGTCTGAGAAAAAAGGCAATTTTATAGATTTAGCAACCACCATCAGCTCCAGGAAAGGTACAGTTTCTTTTAATACCATAACAGCTATCCAACAGTGTCTGCAGCTCTTAGCAGCAAATAAAGCTGACAGATTCCCTTAAAAGGACATCTGCAGCGGAAAACAGGATAGGGGATAAGTGTTTGATCGCGGGGGGTCCGAACGCTGGGACCCCCCGCGATCTCCTGCATGGGGCCATGGCTCTGCCGAGGCTCTCCCATCAGGCGTGCCTGCCGCAGCAAGACGCGATGGCAGACACGCCTCCTCCATGTAACGCTATGGGAGAGATGGGGAGGCTGCGGTCTTGCCTCCCTTCCTCTCCCATAGAACTGTATGGGGAGGGGGCATAACCGTCGACCTCTAAGGTTACACTGAGAGCTAATGCGGGGGCCCCGTTAAGGAGATCGTGCGGGGGGGGGGGGGGGGGTCCTAGTGATCAAACACTTATTCCCTCTCCTGTGGAGTATTTTCTGCTGCAGTTGTCTTTTAAGATAAACTAACTACATGAGTGCATGATCTCACTTCCACTGGATACTATTTTTTTCTGTATCTGTGAAGTCGATTTTCTCAGAAAGTATCCACTTGCCAATTTACTACTTTAAACATATGAAGTTAAGGCGACCGTTTTCACCTCTATTTTGCAAAAAGTATCTCTGCATTGTCCATACATTGTATGGGGTAGCTGGGGTTTTGCTAATGACTGGTTGTGATAATGGAGTTTTGTTGAGCACAGGAACAAACATTATTTCCCAAAGCCTGCAACCAGGATGTTGTCTGCCGGCTTTTTCTGTTCCTGGCTCGGCTGTAGAAGTGTAATTAATCTTAGAAGTCCATGCTGTTCCTTGCTTAATACACAATTCTCACCAACACTTTGGAGACTAGAAAGGCTTGAATTGTTTTTGTTAGGAACAGACTCCTCATGTGAAGAACTTGCATATAAACACAGTTTCTTTCTTCAATTACTCTTTTTCTTACCTAACAACGTTAGTTCTTACATTTATGATGTAAAATCAGAAGAATTCTAAACTTAAAAACGATTTAATTTGAACCATGTTGCCCCATGCCCCCCCCCCCCCCCCCCCATCATGCTGCTCTAAATAGAACAGTCTACAGCAAGGGTACTGAACTATTTTTAGTGAGGGTCCGCTTATCCAGGTCTGCCATCCGGTGAAGGTCCGAGCTGAACGCTAAGGCCTGGTTCACTAATAGCGGCCTCAGTGCCATGAAGGAAAGAGCAAACGAGCAACTGAAGTGTGGAGGACGTATGACCTCAATACTGCCACACACTGTACCCCTGAATATAAAACTGTCACACACTGTACCCCTGGTATATTACTGCCACACCCTGTACCCCCTGAATATAAAACTGCCACACACTGTACCCCTGGTATATTACTGCCACACACTGTACCCCTGAATATAAAACTGCCACACACTGTACCCCTGAATATAAAACTGCCACACACTGTACCCCTGGTGTATTACTGCTACACACTGTACCCCTGAATATAAAACTGCCACACACTGTACCCCTGAATATAAAACTGTCACACACTGTACCCCTGGTATATTACTGCCACACCCTGTACCCCCTGAATATAAAACTGCCACACACTGTACCCCTGAATATAAAACTGTCGCACACTGTACCCCTGGTATTTTACTGCCATACACTGTGCCCCCTGAATATAATAGTGCCACACACTGGGCCCCTGGTATATTACTGCCACATACTATGCCCTGCAATATCACTGCCTGACGCTATTCTCCTGCAATATTACTGCCACACGCTATTCTCCTGCAATATTACTGCCACACGCTATTCTCCTGCAATATTACTACCACACGCTATTCTCCTGCAATATTACTGCCACACGCTACGCCCCCAAATACATTTTTGACAAACACTGTGCCCTGTACAGTGGCAACACACAAGGTATATCCACATAGGTCATTTGATGCAGAAGTGCCTGTGACTTAAAAACTTTGGGAAGTTCGCAAAAATTTCTGCAAGAGATCTATCATGAGTCATAATACCCTAAAGGCTGCGTTAACACGATTCTTTCCGTGCAGAATGTCCGCCTGGAAAATACTGGCAGACATTCTGCACAAAAGATAGTCCCAGCATGCAGTAGGACCACTCAGAAATGTGGCGTCTCATAGACGGCTGTGCATTTCCGAGTGGAATCTGCAGAAAGAATAGGCATGGCTGGTCTTTATGTGGATGCCATAATTGGGATTTCCACAGCAAAAACTTGTTTTTGAGCGGAACATTCCAGTGGAATTCCGCTTGAAATTTTGCTGTGTAAACATAGCCTAATGCTATCCAGCCATGCTTGGAGTTGCAGTTTTGCAACAGCTGGAGTCCCCCTGGTTAGGATACACTGGTGAGGGGTAATTCATCAAGACTGATGTAAGTGCACATCTTTTTACCTAATGAACTTGTGAGGCGGAAACTGTGTACCTGCACCAAATTTATTACATGGAGCTAATCACATTTCTTACTTCCCTACTCTACTTTGTATGGCGCCTGCTCTGCGACTTTAAGTGCAAATTTTTAACCTGTGCATCTTTTTAATACTGTCCACAGCCAGTTTTGCATGCCAAGTCAGGGCTGGTGTAGATTTGCGCTTCAGTTAGCGCAATTGCGCCAAAAGATGTGCCAAACTGAAAAGTAAATAGAAAATCTCCAATGAAATCTACCCGAAATCTAGTGTCAATGGTTTTTCTGCATATTATTTGCATATCCACAGCAAAAGCCATAGACTCGGTACATGACAAGTCACTGTTGTAGCCAGTTACAGACAACACTTCATCACTGGAGCCCATCAGAGATTTCCGTGTCGCCAGTGTTACTGTAGAATAAATTAGCCTGGTATTGCTTCATTAAAAAATCATGGAACATGTACAGTGATCCCTCAACTTACAATGGCCTCAACATACAATAGTTTCAACATACAATGGTCTTTTCTGGACCATAAAACCAGACTCAACATACAATGTACGGACAGTCCGGATCTGTGAAACATGTCAATGGTTGGAAGAACCGACCAATCAGAATGGGCATTCACTGGTAAAACCCCTGTATTACTGAAGTGTATGCACTGACTGGTGTCTGGTAACGCCCCCTACAGTACAGAGAGGTATTACATGTTATGTACACTTTACCTATATCAGGGTTACCTGCTCCTTTGGACACCAGCCTTTGGCTGTCCGGGCATGCTGGGAGTTGTAGTTTTGCAACAGCTAGAGGTTCCCTGTTTGGGAAACTTTGACATAGACAGTGATTACAGCTCCCAGCAGATCTTTCTTACTTTTATATGTAAGGATTTGCTTTATCTGTATTAGTTATCTACTTATTTTTCTTTATTTCTCACTTTTTCCTATTTTGGATGACATTTTTGGTGCCTTTAGAACCAATTACCAGGTTTCCATAGAGTTCTGGTCTCAACCTACAATGGTTTCAACATACAATGGTCGTCCCAGAACCAATTAATATTGTAACTTGAGGGACGACTGTACATTTTAGAATAGATTAGGAGGATAGATGAGAAATCAAGATACCCCAGATGTTTTCTCAGTTTCAAGAACTAAAATGGGCAATGTCACTTTACTTTTTATTGACATATCACAGAGACAGGGTCTAAGTGCTGGAACCCCCACGAATGAGGAAAATGAGCTGGAATGAGAGTGTGGTAGTGGGTAATACTCTCCGACTCTCAGCAATCTTTGTCTTTCTGCTCCATTATAACTCTATGGGGCAGCAAGACAAAGATCGCTAAGAGCCGGGCAGTAAAGCACACTACCGCTGATCTCAGTGCTGAGACCCTAACCGATAAAAAAAACTTTTCACATGTCTCTGTGACATTTTGTTAAAGTGACAGGTAAACTTTAGAAGCAGGGGTGGGGCTTAGATTTGAAACCCACTCAGAGTTGGTGTTTTCCTGACTTGAGAGGTGTGACACTAGAGAGAGATGCTCGGGTAGGGGGTTTGCTGTAACCACTTCAACCACTTAACCCATCTGGGAGAGGTACAGTCTTTAAAATTACAATCCACCACTGCACAAATTAGTGGGACAATAGGCTTGCTCATTTTGATGCCAGTCAATCTGGGGTGTCCCACTATTATTGAGATCTCCAGTCCTCCAGGCCTCGACTTAAAGCAACCCCCCCAAGCGGCTTAACCAGTTGCTCAGCTGACCACCCAGCACCACCACCCTTGCACTATCTATACATTGCATTTAACTTGAAAATTCTTGTCACCTCATTTTTTTCATTGCTCTCTCACACAGCGTGTCACTTGTCGTGGCCCGTAAAAGTGGCCTCATGTGCTCCAGGCTTTTTTTTTCACCCCTAGGAAACTTTGCTAACTCCAGGCTTTACCAGGCTAAAGGGCTTGTCAAAAAATGCAGGTTGTTATCTCTACCAGAGCTGAACTGTCTAGGAGCCATGACAACCCAGTCTGGCTCATTTGTGCACACAAGAATAACAGAGTAAATTACATTAAAGGTATAATGTACCCAGACACTTTCACATTTCTACACAGGGTATAAAAATATTAATACAGCTTAATTGTAACTACACTCTGATATCTGCATCACTAACATGCATTGACTGGCATATAAAGTAACATAGCACTAACTATAAAGTACACTTAAAGGGGTACTCTGGTGGAAAACGTTTTTTTAATGAACTGATGCCTGAAAGTTAAACAGATTTGTAAATTACTTCTATAAAAAAATCAACTCCTTTTGGTACTTTTTAGCAGCTGTATGCTACAGAGGAAATTATTTTACTTTTTGAAGTAAAGACATCACGAGCACAGTGCTCTCTGCTGACACCTCTGTCCGTGTCAGGAACTGTCCAGAGTAGCATAGGTTTGCTACGGGGATTTTCTCCTGCTTTGGACAGTTCCTGATTCGGGCATCAGGTGTCAGCAGAGAGCACTGTGGACAACACAAAAAATGAATTAAAAAAAGAAAGATTTTCCTCTGTAGCAAACAGCTGCTAAAAAGTACTGAAAGGATAAAGATTTTTTACATAGAAGTAATTTACAAATCTGTTTAACTTTCTGACACCAGTTCATTAAAAAAAAAAAAAAGTTTTCCACCAGAGTACCCCTTTAAGTAGAATCATTTAGTTAATCCGGAAGGTTCCCTCCACACCTTACACAGTCTTTGGTCGTGAGGAAACAGTAGGAAAACATTGTGTAATTATAGACATTGTACTTGTGGAAATTCCTGCTGGAAGAGAAGATAAGAACAGTCATGAAAACATCTTATTCTGGTAAGAACTAACTGTATAGTAGAAAAATAGGTAGGTGAAGCTAATTTTATCCCTGCGTCATTTTCAGTAAATTGCGTGCTTTCAAAAACAAATAAGTCATATTTCCAAAGGAATGTTGCTACGAGGAATTACGCTGAAAGGGAAAGTGAGATTCTTTAGAATGCTAAATGATGTTTAGCAACAGAGGTATTTTTGACAGTTGAAGGGTCAAACACTGCAGACATTACAGATCCTGCAGGGTACTCTGATATTTTGGACCTGTTTAATCTGCTTCTGATGCTCACTCGCAATGATATGCCCGGTACAAGTGATAGGTCTCCTATTCCAGTGTGTTTAAATGGGTACTCCACTTCTAGACATCTAATTCCCCATCCAAAGGAGAAGTGGTACCCAACCCCCCCGTGATCGGATGTCTAGAGGCAGAGTATCCCTTTAAAGTCTGCACAAAAAAAAAAGTGCTGCAATTCGGTCTGAACTGCAGAATGTATTCCTATTGTAAAGAATGGGCGTGAGTTGAACACGTTTTTCAGCATGTATTTTGCCGAGCAATGCACAGCAGAATATGGAAAATTAGCAGAATGAGGAAAGCTAAGTGTGAACATAGCCTAAGGAAGCTCTTCCTTGGGGTCCATCACTTTGGCAGACCCAGACTGTCTCTTTTCATCTGATTGGCAAGAATGTATTGCTTCATTTCCATTGCTGCTGCCTTTACAGGGGTAATTTGTAGCCAAACGCAGCCTGGTGCCGGTATGTTTGGCCAGCGCTCCACTGTCAGGGGAATGTCTGCACAGAAATTTTCCATGTGGACATTCGCCAGTCTGAACATAACCTAATAGTTGATCAGCAAAGAATTGCTAAAAAACCTGTGAAGACCTGAAGACCACTGGTCAATATGAATTTCTTTTTATAATATAATTTTGTAGATTTAGTTGTCCTTTTTTCTTAATGCTGTTTTTCTTTTGATGTTACTGTAGTGTTCCACTGGGTCCACTAAAAGAGTTTTCTGGTTGGAAGCCGTGTGCACCTTTATGCAGTAACATTGTTTTATGCTGCGGTGTGTTTTACATGTCACCTTTAATCTGCATCATGATGTATATTATTTTATGTTTTCAACCTTAATTCGGGTTCTCCATTAAATATATACCCCAGGAATATTTCACAAATACCATAATAAGCAATTTTCTCTCTTTTTTCTTCTTATTTTATCATTCTCTATTTTCCAAATTCACTGACTCCTGAGGACTGGTTTCCATATATTACTTTTTATATATAACCTCCATTAATCTGCATCTAAGCAGTGCTGTGGCTGAAAAAGGGCTGCCTACTTTAATGAAAGGTTTGCCCACATTAAGATTTGTTGGTATTGTGAACTATGCCCATTGTGTAGTCTTTAAAATGTGGACCAGTATGGCATAGTGTTTCCTCGTACTCTCCTGCCCTGTCAAGCAGTGTCCCTCAGTGCCCCCAGGGCCCCCTGCAGTTATTTTCCCCCATGGAAATATGTTATGCATTTTATTGTGTTGTGACTTTAATAAATGTACCATGTGATTGTTACCCAGGAGGTACTAGTGACCCACTGACCCCAAAGGTGACCTATGGGCTCCCTGCTAGTCTCCCCCATATAAACCCTGGGTGGAGCTAGCATCTCTCTCTTGTTCCTGAGGTCCAGTGCAGTCAAGTCGTCTTAGTGTGTGTGTCCAGAACATTGGAGGCCTTAACTCAAGTCCTGCAGCCACAAGTCAAGTGTACAGTGAGGTAAAGTCACAGACCTGTCAGTCAAGTTTGCTGTCTATCCAGTGTGGCCTGCACTAAATTCTTCTGTCTACTATAAGTTCCAGCATACCTGCGAGGTCTCTGTGTCACTGGTTACATCCTTGGGCCCGGCTTTACTGCATAGACTGTAACAACTGTCTACCCTCAGTAAAGCTACCGTTGTCTGTAACTTGGTGTCAGTGTCTTCATTGCCCCCGTGCCTAGCCCAGGATCCAGTGGTGTACCTTTGGGTGGCTAAGGCTAAACCACGCCCTGGCGGCACGAACACAAGGGATTAATACCATCTGCCCCTAGGGTAACAACATCTGCCCTGCACCACACACTCCGCCATTACCACAAAAAAAAATGTATTTCCCTCCACCTCTCCGGGTGCCTCCAGTGTCCCTGAAGCGATCCTCTTTCTGAACTGCAGCACGACGTGTCAGGCCCAGGAAGAACCCGGCCCAATGTGTCATACTGCCGCTCAGTGAATTTCGGTCAGTGATTAAGAATTTCTATCCATTCTGCAAAATGGGATTTTCACTGAAAGATTAATGATATAAACTTATAAAATATAATATAATATAGAAAATATTATTTTATTTTGCCAGAATTCTGTGCAGTCTGCAGTGTTGTCAATGGTGACCTGCATGGGTCTGCACGGTCCTAGCACTGACAGTGCCTGCTGCATTGAACATCTCTGCACGAAATTTGTCCGGGAAGAAATTTACAGTGTAAATATACCCTAACTGTTTTCTTCCCAACAATTGCTCTGCTTTCTTATTCTCAGCAAATCCCCGCTCACTGCTGCCATGTCAAGCGGATGCTCACTTAATTTACAAGCTCAACTCCTCTTGCTAAATCCGCTGTTCACATTATGAGGAAAACACAGATAGGGGCTGACAGACCACAATGCAATCCTCTTAAGCCTCACAGATACACTCACACCAGGGCCAAGGGTACATGGGAACCATGATAGACATTCACTCTCATCAGACACAACAACATATGTATAGACACAACCTTATACAACCCTCATTACACATACATCTGTATCCCAATGGGCTCTCCATTTAGTTATGCTTGATTGGCATATAATGGTGCATGGGCTTCATTAAAAGGTATAAAAGTGCCTGGCCAGCATCCTTATTGTTCCCCATAATAAATAGGTCAGCAGTCACAAGCGGTTTCAATTAACCCCCTTAAAGGGGTACTCCGGTGGTTAAGATTTTTGACTATATTGCATCTTCTTTTAATGTTCATGTTTTTTGCAATTGACATGTATTATATGTTTGTGTAGCATGTGTCTTTTCTTCTTACCTGTTTGTGAGCCAGCAAGTTCTGTAGTTCTGTGTTGGATCTCTTACTGTCGTCCACAGGGTCGGCCATGTTAGGATTAGGCTGTGGACAATGCGTCAGGGCTTTTTTTTTCTCTCAGAGCCCGGAGGACGCAGGTCTGCATGAGAGAAAGAAGCCACGCCCCCTCATCTCCCCCTCCTGGAGGACGCAGGTCTGCATGAGAGAAAGAAGCCACGCCCCCTCATCTCCCCGTCCTGGAGGACGCAGGTATGCATGAGAGAAAGAAGCCAGAGCAGGGGGAGAGAGAGGACATACACAGCTCCTCATCTCCCCTCCCCCTGCTCTGGACGCAGGTCTGCACTTAAAGAAGACAGAGAAGATAAGAGGATAACAAAGTACACGGGCTGAGGATGTATAGGCTGCAGGGGAATAAATCTCGGACTGGGGATGATTTCTATGTGTGAAGGAGGGGGGGGGGGGGGGACTCCTGAATGACACATGCTGGGAGTTGTAGTCCCTGTTATGTGTGTATGCTAGTGTTTACAAACCAGTGTGCCTCCAGCTGTTGCAAAACTACAACTCCCAGCATGTCCTGACAGCCTTTGGGCATGCTGCGACTTGTAGTTTTGCAACAGCTGGATGCACACTGATTGGGAAACACTGGCCTAGCCAATTCAGTATATTACAAACAAAGTGCATTGTTTCCCAACCAAGGTGTCTTCAGCTGTATCAAAACTACAACTCCCAGCATGCCCGGACAGCTTTTGGCTGTCCGGGCATGCTGGTAGTAGTAGTTTTGCAACACCTGGAGGCACCCTGGTTGGGAACCACTGGTGTATGCCCTATAGAGGTGCGGTGAACTACAACCCCCAGGAGACTACAGAGGCAGCATGCTGGTGTTATACCACAGACTGAAGACTCCTGAATGACACATGCTTGGAGTTGTAGTCCCTTTTGTGTGTGTATGCCAGTGTATCCCAACCAGGGCTGATTAGTGTGCTGCGTATAAGGAGGCCGACCCGGGAAAATAGTAGGGTGGGTAAAGGGCGGAACAAACAAAGACAGAAAAAAGGAGCCGCCCCAAACCAGCAAGGCATGTGGCATGCTGGGATTTGTAGTTTTCAGCACAGCAAGAAACAGGAAATAGAAGCAAAGATAGGAAAACAAAGTGGGGGATAAAAAGACAACAAAGAACGGAAATAGAGTCGCCTAAACAACAAGAATAGAAATGAAACAAAACAAATAGGGTAAGTCAAAAACGGAATAACACATTGACCACCGGAGTACCCCTTTAAGGACCTGGACAATTTTCAATTTTGCACTTTAGTTTTTTCTTCCTTTTCTAAAAATCCTAACACTTTTAATTTTGCACCTGCAGCCCAATAAAAGGGCTTGTTTGTGCATCACCAATCGTGCATTGTAATGGCATCACTTATTTTATAAGATAATCTACAGCAAAACAAAAAAAAATTACTTATGTGTTTGGTGAAATAAAAAAAAAAAAGCCATTTTGTTACTTTTTGGGGCTTCCATTTTTACGCAGTGCACTTTTCAGTAAAAGAGACACCTTATCTTTATTCTGTAGGTCTATGCAGTTACACAGATTCCTAATTTATGTAGGTTTTATTTTATTTTACTACTTACAAAAATTATAACTACATGCACCGAAATTAGTATGTTTACAATTGTCATATTCTGACTCCTATAACTTTTATTTTTCCGCATACAGGGCTATACGAGGGCTCATTTTTTGCACAGTGGTCAGTTTTTGCTTTAATGGGACCTTTTGATCGCTTTTAATTAATTTTTATGGTATATAAAGTAACCAAAAATGCACAATTTTGGTATTTTTTTACATGTACGCCATTGACCATGCGGTTTAACTAACCTTATATTTTGATTGTTCGGACATTTATGCACTCAGAGATATCATTTATGTTTAAGTTTATTTTTAGTTACATTATTTTATTTAAAAAAAATGGGAAATGGGGGTGATTCAAACTTTTATTATGGGAGGGGCTAATTCACATTTATTAACTTTTTTTTTACACTTTTTACATTTTTTTGTACCCATAGGGGGCTATACCATGCAATCTTTTGATTGCATATACTGTTCAATGCTATGCCACAGCAAAACATTGATCAGTGTTATCGGTGATCTGCTGCTCCAGCCTGCCGTGGCTGGCTGGGAGCTTCAGAGCACAGATCGGACCGCGTGGAGGCATGCAAGGGCCCTCCTGCCGTCCTCTCTGCTGATTGGGACATTGCAGTTCCGCTGAGCTAACCGACACATTAACCCAGCATCAACTTTGACCACGGCGTCTAAAGGTTTAATGCCAGGCATTGGCCTGATTGGCAATGCTCAGCATTAACCCTGGGTCCTGGCTGCTGATATCAGTGAGCTTGCTTCAACCATTGCTAACGGGACCAGTGCGTACAGGTACTCCCTGCGTCCTTAAGTACCAGGACGCAAGGGCGTACCCATACGCCCTGCATCCTGACCGGGTTAAGCTGCTTGTGATAGATATGTAAACGCTACCCAATTCTAAAATATTATCAGTGATCTCCTCAGTGTTGCAAATATAAATAAGAAATGAAAATGGCAAGGAGTTTTTTTCCCCATTTGCTGTACGATATGCAATCGACTGTGCAAAATGTGTGTTTAGAGAAAAAGATCTCCTTATTATCTGTATCTCAATTACTAATAATCACTGCCAATTAATAGATACTAATAGAGTATTTACCACTCAGGTGAAGTGTTCTTAACCCCTTATAACGGACCCATTTTTTACCTTAATGACAAGGCTCTTTTTTATTTATTTTTATTTGACATGTGTTTGTTTAACCCCTTAAGGACCAGGGGTTTTTCCATTTTTGCATTTTCCTTACCTTTAAAAAATCATAACTCTTTAAATTTTGCGCCTAAAAATCCATATGATGGCTTATTTTTTGCGCCACCAATGCTACTTTGTAATCACGTCAGTCATTTTACCCCAAAATTTACGGCAAAACGGGGAAAAAAAATAATTGTGAGACAAAAAAAAATTTAAAAAAAAGCACGCCATTTTGTAACTTTTGGGGGCTTGCGTTTCTACACAGTACATTTTCGGTAAAAATGACACCTTCTCTTTATTCTATACGTCCATACGATTAAAATGATACCCAACTTATGTAGGTTTGATTTTGTCGTACTTCTGGACAAAATCATAACTACATGCAGAAAAATTTAAATGTTTAAAATTGTCATCTTCTTACCCCTATAACTTTTTTATTTTTCCACGTATGGGGCGGTATGAGGGCTCATTTTTTGCACAGTGATCTGAAGTTTCTAGCGCTATGATTTTTGCTTTTTTTCATGATATAAAAAGTGACCAAAAATGCACTATTTTGGACTTTGGAATTTGTTTGTGCATACGCCATTGACCGTGCGGTTTAATTAACAATATATTTTTATAATTCGGACATTTACACACGCGGCAATACCATATATGTTTATTTTTATTTACACTGTTTTTTTTTATGGGAAAAGGGGAGTGTTTCAAACTTTTATTAGGGAAGGTGTTAAATGATCTTTATTCACTTTTTTTTTTCACTTTTTTTTGCAATGTTATTGCTCCCATAGGGACCTATAACACTGCACACACTGATCTTTTACATTGATCAGTGGTTTCTCATAAGAAACTGTGGTGTCCCAGTACCGCATTTCATACGGTACTTATTTATCTATGGGTCCCCGTTAGGGTTGCCACCTTTCCCTCCGGAAAAATACAGGTCGTGGGTGTGGCTATGTGGGGGTAGAGCTAAAAAGGGGAGGGGCCCGATTGCACAGAGGACGAGGGATCAGGGTTTTAAGAAATGGCATGGGGGATGGGATGGGGGTAAAGAAATGGCATGGGGGATGGGATGGGGGTAAAGAAATGGCATGGGGGATGGGATGGGGGTAAAGAAAGGGCATGGGGGGTGGGAGGGGGGTAAAGAAATGGCATGGGGGATGGGAGGGGGTAAAGATATGGCATGGGGGATGGGATGGATACAATATTTATGTGGGGGGAACTTTCCTATATCGCACAAAAAAATAACATTTAGAGAATAAAACTTACAATTGTAAATAACATTTATTTAACAGGCAATGAATTTAAGGGGTTACCCAGCAAATACAAATATAATATATATACATTTGACAACCTCACCAAATAGTGCAAATGCAAACATTTTAACAGCTCCTCTGTATACGCACTACCAACAACAAAGAATAGAATGAAAAAATCATCAAAACCAAATTGATACCGATAAAGCCCTCATATAGCTCTGTAGGTGGAAAACTGAAAATGTTGTACTGAATAAAACCACTATATACAGACCAGTATACTATAAAGGATCTGTACACAATATAAGTGATTATATACAGGACCATATGGCGGTAGATATCAGCTGTACACAGGATGTATATACCATATAAGTGATTATAGTTACATTTTGGGACTCACAATTACATCTTTTCTGATCTGCGGCGTCCTCTTTCCTTTTCTTCTCCGTTCGGATGAGACCGCCATGTGGATCTCTTAACATCTGCAGGAAAAACATTTCAGACTCTGCATATATTCAGTGCCCTCCCCTCCTCTACACAATCTTCCCATCTATAGGCCCACAAACTGTAATAAAGCCCTCCTTGGTGTCCTGCACAGTAAAAGGGAAGGTAGGTAGGTAGCCGGGTAAATAGGTAACCAGGTAGGTAGATCAGGAAGCCGGATATGTAGGTAGGTGACAAGCCAGGTAGGTAGGGGGCTAGCTAGGTAGTTAGGCAGCCATGTATGAAGGCCAGGTACATAGTTAGATAGCCTGGTATGTAGGTAAGTAGTTAGGCACCCAGGTATAAGTTAGGTAGCACCCCCAATAAGTATAGGCAGTTACACCCCATCCCCCGTTCCCTATAGGCAGTCACCCCCTCTCTTCCCCATAGGTATAGGCAGAGTCACCCCCTCTCTTCCCCATAGGTATAGGCAGTTACCTCCCCCCCTCTTCCCCATAGGTATAGGCAGTTACCTCCCCCCCCTCTTCCCCCTAGGTATAGGCAGTTACCCCCCCCTCTCTCTTCCCCATAGGTATAGGCAGTTACCCCCCCTCTCTCTTCCCCATAGGTATAGGCAGTTACCTCCCCTCTCTTCCCCATAGGTATAGGCAGTTACCTCCCCCCTCTTCCCCATAGGTATAGGCAGTTGTCCCCCCTCTCTCTTCCCCATAGGTATAGGCAGTTACCCCCCCTCTCTCTTCCCCATAGGTATAGTAAGTTACCCCCCTCTCTCTTCCCCATAGGTATAGTAAGTTACCCCCCCTCTCTCTTCCCCATAGGTATAGGCAGTTATCCCCCCTTTCTCTTCCCCATAGGTATAGGCAGTTACCCCCCCTCTCTCTTCCCCATAGGTATAGGCAGTTACCCCCCTCTCTTCCCCATAGGTATAGGCAATTACCCCCCCTCTCTCTTCCCCATAGATATAGGCAGTAACCCCCCCCCCTCTCTTCCCCATAGGTATAGGCAGTTACCCCACCTCTCTTCCCCATAAGTATAGGCAGTTACCCCCCCTCTCTCTTCCCCATAGGTATAGGCAGTTACCCCCCCCTCTTTTCCCCATAGGTATAGGCAGTTACCCCCCCTCTCTCTTCCCCATAGGTATAGGCAGTTACCCCCCCCCCTTCTCTTCCCCATAGGTATAGGCAGTTACCCCCCCCTCTCTCTTTCCCATAGGTATAGGCAGTTACCCCCCCCCTCTCTCTTCCCCATAGGTATAGGCAGTTACCCCTCCCCTCTCTCTTCCCCATAGGTATAGGCAGTTACCCCAGTCATTTCATTGCACCTATCGCTTCTGGGAAGGGCGGCGATAGGCTGGAACATAGATTCAGCATACCAGCCCCCACCCTGGCGTCACGAGTGACTGGGCTAATATTAACCCCTCATATACCAACATCATACCATCCCTACCATACACCCCCCAAGGGCTACCACAAAACCACTGATCGATGATTCTGCCACTTTATTGCTCATGCCTGGATCTCAGGCACTCAGCAGTCATTCGGCGATCGGACAGCATGGAGGCAGGTAGGGACCCTCTGGCTGTGATGTAATTTCGCTGCGGCGATCCCGAAAAGCTCCCTGAGCTAACCGGCATGGTTTTACTTTCACTTTAGATGCAGCGTTCGTGAACGCTGCGTCTAAAGGGTTAATTGCCCGCTACACCGCGATCAGTGCTGCGCGCTATTAGCCATGGGTCCCGGCCGTTGTTAGAGGCCGGGCCCGACACGCCGTGGCCCCGCATTATAGATTGGGAGTGGACTCATGATGTACTGGTACGTCATGGGTCCTTAAGAGGTTAAATGGTAATAACTTTAGAACGCTTTTTCTGAGCGGAGCGATTTCGAGATAGTTTTTTCATGACATATTGTACTTTATAAAAGTGGTGCATTTTTGTTGACACATGCAGCATTTTTTGTGAAAAACTCAAAAATATTGTGAAAAACTGGAACATTTCGGGTATTTTTTTTTTCTTTTTTTTATGGTGTACACTGTGCGGTAAAAGTGATGTTATATTTATTTATTTAGTACGATTATGGCGATACCCATTTTATATAGCATTCTATGTTCTTTTTCCTTTTCTGAGCAAAAATATTTTTGTGCCATTCATTTTCATATTCTTTATCTCTATAATCCTAGATAATCTATAATTATTCTTTATTTCTATAATCCGTATTGGAAGTTAGGACATTAATTCCCTGTGATTCCATGCCAGATTTTCGATGTGGCCTATTATCTTCTACTGAGGAAGTAGCCCAGTGAGGCTCATAAATGCGTATAGCATAAAGTCCAGCTTCTGCTTTTATTATATAGCAAGCTAGTCTAGTCTTCAGTATAAAAACTTTTTTTATTTTTCATCTGGCGCCATTGAGTGAGGGCTTATTTTTTGCTGGATGATCTGTACTTTTTATTAGTATCATATTTTTTATGATGCAGGCTACCTTTTGATCTTTTTTATTCCGCTATTTGTACCAAAATTGGCGAATCTTCCACTTTTTTGCAAATCTTGTGCTTCCCCTGTCAACACCATAGATGCCGTGATCCGGATTGTTCACAACATCTATGGGGTTAATTCTGCTGGGACCAGCGCAATCGTGGCCACTCCAGCTGTGATTGATAGCCAGGTCCCGCCCTCAGCAGTGCAGGAGATCGCTAGGATGTATGCATACATCGTATAGTGGGAAGTCGTTAAAGGGGTATTCCAGGAAAAATACTTTTTTTTTTTTTTTTTATATCAACTGGCTCCAGAAAGTTACACAGATTTGTAAATTACTTATATTAAAAAATCTTAATCCTTCCAGTACTTATCAGCTGCTGAAGTTGAATGGTTCTTTTCTGTCTGACAACAGTGCTCTCTGCTTGTCTCAGGAACTGTCCATAGTAGGAACAAATCCCCATAGCAAACCTCTAATGCTTTGGACAGTTCCTGAGACAAGCAGAGGTGTCAGCAGAGAGCACTGTTGTCAGAAAGAAAAGAACAACTCAACTTCAACAGCTGAAAACTACTGGAAGGATTAAGATTTTTTAATAGAAGTAATTTACAAATCTGTTTAACTTTCTGGAGCCAGCTGATATAAAAAAAAAGTTTTTTTCCTGGAATATTCCTTATGGACCTAGGGCATACCTGTACGCCTGTGGGAATTTCGATCCCCGTGGCGCGGGGACCTGGATGACTGCTAATATCTATCAGCAGGCACCCAGTGCAAACCCCTGTGGGGGGGACCCCCCATGTCGGCGATCACCTCAAATCGCCGGTCAATTCAAACCGGCGATCTACGGTGATTCCGGGTCATAAGGGTTTCTGGTGACCCGAAAAATAAGGGATAGAAGTGAGGTGGCAGGGGTGCCACTTCTCCTATCCCTGCTATTGGTCGGTAAGAAGCGACCGACCAATAGCAGATCAGGGGGTGGGAGGGTTGAAGTTTGGTTCCCCCTCTCTGTCCACCGACTGTTGTCCAGGCAGAACGGGAACTGTCCTGTGACTGGCGGTGGTGGAGTTCACTTACCGACAGTGATCAGCGGCGGGTGGCAATCCTCTCCCTGGTGCGGTGACCCTGTGACTATGGAAGCCAGTGAGTTGTTGCCTAGCAACATCTGGAGGGTCTCTAAACTGTAGCCCTCCAGATGTTGCAAAACTACAACTCCCAGCATGCCCAGACAGCTGTATGCTGTTTGGGTATGCTGGGATTTGTAGTTTTGCAACAGCTGGAGGGCTACAGTTTGGGGATCACTGTGTGGTGGTCTCTAAACTGTGGCCTTCTAGATCTTGCAAAAGTACAACTCCCAGCATGCCCACAGAGCAATTTGCTGTCTGGGCATGCTGGGATTTGTAGTTTTGAAACATCTGGAGAGCCACAGTTTGGAGATCACTGTGCGTTATTTCTAAACCGTGGCCCTCTAAATCTTGCAAAACCACAGCTCCAAACATGCATGAACAGCAAACGGCTGTCTCGCCATGCTGGGAGTTTTAGTTACGTACCTCCAACTGTTGTATAACTACATCTCCCAGCATGCCCTTCAGCGATCAGTACATGCTGGGTAGTTTTGTAACAGCTGGAGGCACACTGGTTGAAAAATACTGAGTTAGATAACAGAACGAGGGTACATTCACACGGGCAGGTTTACAGTGAGTTTCCTGCTTCAAATTGGAGCTGCGGTAAATTTTCTGCCGCAGTGCAAACTATTAGCGGGGAACTCACCGTAAACCCACCTGTGTGATTGTACATTAAAAAAACTACACTACACAACACTAACACATAATGAAGGGTAAAACACCACATATACACCCCCTTACACTGTCCCCCCTCAATAAAAATGAAAAATGTTTCATACGGCAGTGTTTCCAAAACGGAGCCTCCAGCTGTTGCAAAACAACAACTCCCAGCATTTCCGGACAGCCACTGACTTTCCAGGCATGCTGGGAGATTAGCAACCGCTGGAGGCACCTTGTTTGGGAATCACTGGCGTAGAAAACCCCTATGTCCACCTCTATGCAATCTCTAATTTAGTCCTCAAATGTGCATGGCGCGCTCTCACTTCGGAGCCCTGTCGTATTTAAAGGAAACAGTTTAGTGCCACATATGGGGTATTTCCATACTCGGGAGCAATTGTGTTAAAAACTTTTTTTTTCTTTCTCCTTTTACCCCTTATGAAAAGGAAAAGTTGGGGTCTACACCAGCCTGTTAGTGAAAAAAAAATTAAAATTGTTACACTAACATGCTGGTGTTGCCCCATACTTTTTATTTTCACAAGAGGTAAAAGGAAAAAAAGACCCCCAGAATATGTAATGCAATTTCTCCTGAGTATAGAAATACCCCATATGTGGGTATAAAGGGCTCTGCGGGCGCACTACAAGGCTCAAGAGTGAGAGCGCACTATGTACATTTGAGGGCTAAATTGATGATTTGCACAGGGGGGGCTGATTTTACAGCGGTTCTGACACAAACACAAAAAAATAAATACCCACGTGTTACACACACACCTCATGGAACATAACAAGGGGTATAATGAGCCTTAACACCCCACAGGTGATTGACACATTTTTGTTAAAGTTGGCTGGAAAATGATAAAAAATATATTTTTTAACTAAAATGCTGGTGTTACCCAAGGGAAAATAGGAAAAAAAGCCCCCAGAATTTCTAACCCCATTTTTCCTGAGTAAGAAAATATGTGGGTATAAAGTGCTCTACGAGCGAACTACAATGCTCAGAAGAGAAAGAGAGCCATTGGGCTTTTGGAGAGAACATTTGTCTGGAATTGAAGGCCACGTGTGTTTGCAAAGCCCCCATAGTGCCAGAACAATGAACCCTCCTCACATGTGACCCCATTTTGGAAACTAAACCCCTCACGTAATGTAATAAGGGGTACAATGAGCATTTATCCTCCACAGGTGTCTGATAGATTTATGGAACAGTGGTCCATGAAAATGAAAAATGTAATTTTTCATTTGCTCAGCCCACTGCTCCAAAGATCTGTCAAATGCCAGTGGGGTGTAAATGCTCAATGCACACCTTATTCAATTCTTTGAGGCGTGTAGTTTCCAAAATGGGGTCACATGTGGGGGGGAGGGTCTACTGTTCTGGCACCACGGGGGGGGGCTTTGTAAACGCACAAGGCCCTTGGCTTTTATTCCAACCAAATTCTCTCTCCAAAAGCTCAATGGCGCTCCTTCTCTTCTGAGCATTGTAGTGCGCCAGCAGAGCACTTGACGTCCACACATGGGGTATTTCCATACCCAGAAAAAATGGGGTTACAAATTTTGGGGGGCATTTTCTCCTATTTCCCCTTTACACATCCGACTTTAACAAAAAGTTGTCAAACACCTGTGGGGTGTTAAGGCTCACTGCACCCCTTGTTACGTTCCTTGAAGGGTGTAGTTTCCAAAATAGTATGCCATGTGTGGGGGGGTTTGCTGTTCTGGCACCATAGAGGCTTCCTAATGTGACATGCCCCCCAAAAACCATTTCAGCTAAATTTGCTTTTCAAAAACCAAATGTGACTCCTTCTCTTCTGAGCATTGTTTTATGCCCATAGTGCACTTGATGTCCACACATGAG
Organism: Hyla sarda; assembly: GCF_029499605.1. Taxonomy (NCBI): domain Eukaryota; kingdom Metazoa; phylum Chordata; class Amphibia; order Anura; family Hylidae; genus Hyla; species Hyla sarda. Next base: position 108,624,939 of record NC_079192.1, read on the forward strand.
GTATTTCCATACTCAGAAGAGACAGGGTTACAAATTTTGGGGGATGTTTTCTCCTATTGCCCCTTGTAAAAATGTAAAATCAGCATTTTTCTGAAAAATAAATAAAACAAAAATTAATTTACACATCCAAATTTAATCAAAAGTCGTCAAACACCTGTGGGGTGTTAAGGCTCACTGTACCCCTTGATACGATTCTTGAGGGGTGTAGTTTCCAAAATAGTGTGCCATGTTTTTTTTTTTTCCTGTTCTGGCACCATAGGGGCTTCCAAAATGTGACATGCCCCCCAAAAACCATTTCAGAAAAACTCACTCTCCAAAATCCCATTGTTGCTCCTTCCCTTCCGAGCCCTCTAGTGCACACACAGAGCACTTGACATCCACATATGAGGTATTTCCTTACTCGAGAGAAATTGGGTTACAAATTTTAGGGTGAATTCTCTCCTTTTACCCCTTGTAAAAATTTTGAATTTTGGTCTACAGGAACATGCGAGTGTAAAAATTTTTATTTTCTCCTTCACTTTGCTGCTATTCCTGTGAAACACCTAAAGGGTTAACACACTTACTGAATGTCATTTTGAATACTTGGAGGGGTGCAGCTTTTATAATGGGGTCATTTATGGGGTATTTCTAACATGAAGGCCCTTCAAATCCCCTTCAAACCTGGACTGGTCTGTGAAAATTTCAGATTATGAATATTTTGTGAAAAATTTTCAAATTGCTGCTGAACTTTGAAGCCCTCTGGGGTCTTCCAAAAGTAAAAACATGTCAACTTTATGATGCAATCATAAAGTAGACATATTGTATATGTGAATCAATATATCATTTATTTGGGATGTCCATTTTCCTAGAGAGTTTCAATGTTAAAAAAATGCAACATTTTCAAATTTTTCATAAAATTTTCACATTTTTCACAAGAAATTATGCAAGTATCGACAACATTTTCCAATAACATAAAGTAGAATATGTCACGAAAAAACATTCTCCGAATCAGATGAAAAGTAAAAGCATCCCAGAGTTATCAATGCTTAAAGGAAAACTGTCACATGTTTTCTCCCGTACTATTCACAGGTACTAATGGATAGTGCGGGAGACGCTGATTCCTATGAGCCCTACCTTGCCCGGATCTGCCCAGCCGTTCGCCCGCAATTGTAGTTTTATTATATGTGTATATCTTGCTGTAACTGGCACGGGCAGGGCTTCTGTAGCTTAACTGGTACTGACGTCAGCGCCGCTGAATATTCATAAGCAAGCGGCGCTTTGGACGGGCGGCACTGACATCAGTGCAAGTTAAGCTACAGAAGCCCCGCCCGTGCCAGTTACAGCCAGATTTCCACATATAATAAAACTACGATTGTGGGAGAACGGCCGGGCGGTTCCAGGCAAGGTAGGGCTCATAGGAATCAGCGTCTCCCACACTATCCATCAGTATCTGTTGGTAGTGCGGGTGAAAACATGTGACAGTTTTCCTTTAAAGTGACAGTGGTAAGATGTGTAAAAAAATGATCGATTCCTTAAGGTGAAAATGGGCTGGGTCCTTAAGTGGTTAAAGAGATTGTAATTTGCATTCTCACAGAAGGGTAGGTGGCGTAATTGCCCCAATACTAATCAGTTCTGTTGTTTCAGCCTATAAAACTATATTTGGGTCAATAATTTGTTGGTATGTAAGCATTAGTTTCAGCACACAGGTATTAACTTGCTTGGACTACTAACGCTTGTTGATGACCTTGTCAATAATTGTATTTATTATATGGTATCTAATACTGTGATCTTAATTGACTATTGTAAACTCAACAGCTTTTCTTGTGTTGTGCGCCTGAATGTGGCGCAGTGCACCGCAACTTGGCACAGTACGCCACATATTGTGTCTGTGCCGGATATTTGTGGTGCAATGCACCAAAATAAACCTACAAACCTGAAAAGGGACATGGCCTGTCGGGAAAGGGGCACAATTTCACAACACGACCCATTTACTATTGAATTCACAAAAAATCCAGCCAATAAATAGCTGGAAATATCCACAATTTTTCCACAGAAAATTTTCCTGACTTTCCTGAAATCTGTGAATCCCCCATAGTAAATAGAGAGGAATCCTGCAAGTTCAAAACAACATTTCACACTAATAAAAACCGAGCAATAAAAATAGTAAATCAGGGTCATTGTGTATAATGAAACTAAATGACATCTTTGCTATACAATAAAACTCATTCTTATATCATTACAACGTATGCTATTTATAATATACCAGTGGATGAAAATATTTATTTCAGCATGATTCGCTTTCCCCTTAGTAGCAGTCGCCTTAATCAGTCTATGTAAAATATGAAGCTGTGCTGCCACCTTGTGGGTATGAAGCCAACCATCAACGTTCTTAAGTGTAAAGCCTGCCAATGTGTTTATACAGATACATCCAATTCAATTAACAAGACCAAAGAAATATCTAGATTTGTTTTTTAATGTTAGAACAATGCTAAAAAGGTATGTTAGAGTATGGCAGAAGCATGTTACAATCATACATGGCTTTCACACAGATTGTACTAAATTACAAGTTGCATACAGTGTTCAATATACATTTACTAGAAAATGAATTCATTCAGACAATAAGAAGATAATATTTGGATGATACTCCTCAGCCTTACAGTGTTATATGTATGACGGTGTTCACACTTTGCAGCGAAATGCATTTTGCATGAACTAGTGGTTTATTTAATTGTTCTAACTGTATTGTCGGATTAAAAAAACTTTTAATATGTTGTACATTTTGGCAAAACATGAACCTTTTTTTAATATACCGTATTTTTCGCCGTATAAGACGCACTTTTCCTTCCCCAAAACTGGGTGGAAAAAGTTGGTGCGTCTTATACGGCGAATACACACCTATCGCGGCAGTCCCTGCGGCCATCAACGATCAGGACCCGCGGCTAATACAGGACATCACCGATCGTGGTGATGCCCTGTATTAAGCCTTCAGACGCGGTGATCAAAGCTGACCGCCGCGTCTGAAGGGAAAATGACACTAACCCGGCTGTTCAGTCGGGCTGTTCGGGCCCGCCGCGGTGAAATTGCGGCATCCCGACCAGCTTACAGGACACCGGGAGAGACCTTACCTGCCTCCTCGGTGTCTGCTCCGTGCCGGGATCCCCTGCATGGCCGGCGCTCTCCTTCGACGTCAGCACGTCATCGCACACGCCGTCCCGTCATCCAATAGGAGCGGCGTGCGTAGCGACGTGATGACGGCCATGTGATGACGGCTACGGAAAGCGTGGTTCCTGGGGAAGAAGACGTCCGGAGCGTCGGGGACACCACGGGGACGCGGCAACAGCGATGGAGCGACATCCAGGGCAGCGTTGACGGGTCCAGAGCGGCGGGGACATGTGAGTATTACCTCCTATACCAGTGGTCTTCAACCTGCGGACCCCCAGATGTTGCAAAACTACAACTCTCAGCATGCACGGACCGCCGTTGTCTGTCCGGGCATGCTGGGAGTTGTAGTTTTGCAACATCTGGAGGTCCGCAGGTTGAAGATCACTGTTGGGTTCAGAGTCTTTTTTTTTCTAGATTTTGCACCTTTAAAATTGGGTGTGTCTTATATGCCGATGTGTCCTATAGGGTGAAAAATATGGTACTTAATTTAATTTTTTTTTTTTTAAATAGAAATCATGGCTTATAAAAACACCACCAGGGGTCCCCACACCATCCAGAACATAATCCTGTTTGGCTTCAGCATCAACTTTGTCCAAACTTAAAACAGGCTGGGACAAAGTCCTGTAAGTGACGGCGGTACTAGAGCTCCTCTGTGCTCACTCCTGTCCTATCAGACTGCAGCATGAAAACAGAGAGGAGGGGGTTACAGAGCAGCCTGCAGTGATTGGATAAGGAGACCCAGCCCTCAGGGAGGAAGATGAGTTATGCAGAGTGAGTACACGTCCCCTTCAGTGCACACAATATGAGCAACAGATAGAAGGTATTTGTGAGAAATATAGGTGCTTGACAAATAAAAATGATATATACACGATCAGGATTAGGTACTGAGTAACATATAACTTTTTTTTTTTGAGATATGAAAGTACTCTTTAAAACTGAAGGGTCCCGACAATGCAATTGAATAACCTTATTGCGGCACTTATAAATGCAGTTCAGAAAGTCAGCAACAATTCATCTTGACAGCAATGTTTGGACACAACCTATATGTGGACAGCATGTTAGACTGCAGAAAGTATAATCAATAGACTCCAGCTTCTATTAATTCTGCTGCTCATCTAGTCCAGTGTTTTTCATCTTTAGTCCACAGATAGGTTAGATTTTTAAGGGGTATTCCAGTCTCAAAGTTGTAGCATATCACCATCAATATGTCATCACTTTATGATTTGTAGAGGTCCAAACTCTATGACCCCTAGGCAAAAATAGGCTTAAAAAAATTCCCTTTCTTCTGTAATACCCCAAAAGCAAAGTAAATGGCATAAAAAGCATAGTTTTTATTGCATTTTACTATTGACTTTCCACACTTTATGTAAAAAAAAAAAAAATAAGAAAACACCAGGAAAAAAGCCACAATGGTGGTTTCCCAAAGATACTACAAGTGAAACAACTTCTAAAGTCACATAAATTATCGAACAAGATAATACAAGATTAAGAAAAATATTACTTATATCATTGTGATGTTTTTTTTAGACTGTTACAGTGCAAATTCTGTTGGTGAATGCAGAGGATTCTATGATTTCTGCTGATGTGAATATATTTTATCTGTATAAAAAGTATTATGCTAGAGTACAGAAGCTTAAAGAGTTAATTCGCTACCCAGCATCTGGAACATTGAGTTCCAAACGCTGTGTGCAGGCTTCTGTGTTCACACCCGCCCCTTCGTGATGTAACGCCTGGTCATGTGACGTAACGTCCTACCCCCTCAATGCAAGACTATGGGAAGGGGCGCAACGTCACGAGGAGGTGGGCGTGAACACGGAAGCCCGCACACAGCGTTTGGAATTCAATGTTCCGGATGCTGGGGAGCGGAGTAACCCTTTAAAGGGGTTTTACAGGCAAATTAGAATGATTGCCTTACCTCAGGATAGGCCATCAATGGGTAATTGACAGGATGCAAAAAACTCACACCCCTGCCAATCAGCTTTTGGGGCGACCCACAGCACCTGGATGTGAAATAGTGTACAGGGCCAGAAACCTTTTTTAGCTGCATACATTGTGTAGTGGTCCTGCTGGGTTACTGTAGCTCACCTTCTATTTATATGAAGATAGGCAATCAATCAATTTTGCCTGGAAAACCTTTAATCCTCCATATTAAAGAGGTATTCCAGGATTATTAATTTTTATTTGACTATGCTACAGAGGCTGTAAAGTTAGTGTAGGTCATGATACTTTATAGTGTCTGTACCTGTGTTTGATGGCTGGCCTCACAATTCTTATGTGATCTTTGCACTGATGTTTATTTTTTAACAGCATAAATGACTGTTTTCTCAGGTGTTCCCAGGTTGCAATGTGGCCCGAGACATTACATCACTACTCAGGTGTGCAAAGGGAGCATGTCTGCTTTAATGGTTGGAGGGGAGATCATTTCCACAAGTTGGCTGATGTGTCTATGGCAGAAAAGTTACCTCACATTTACAAACAAGTGATCCTTGGACTTGTAGTTGAAGGGAGGGAACTCACACAGGAAATAGCCATTTTACAAAAAGATAGCCACAGCATTATGGTAGGCTCACAACACAGTCATTAAGCCCAAATAAAAGCACAGATTCTTTCTAAGCATGCCCATTATTGTCTGGCAGGTAAGTACTAAAATCCCCTCATGGTGCATAACCCCTTTAAGGCATTATTCGCACATTGCAGCTATTTTTCAGAATATTTTGAAGCCAAAATTGGGACCGCATGCAAAGAAAAAAAGAGAGATGTAAATAGTAGTTATACCTTCCCTGTTTTTAGGATCCACCCTTGGTTTTGGCTTTAAAATAATGATGCAATTCCTAAGTGAATAGGCTTAAATGGGCACTGTTCTCAAAAAAAGAGACAAATCAAACCTTTTGATCAGTCAAGGTCGGATCAAAAAAAAAAAAGTGTGCACTTAGCAGACTCTGTGTAATGTGACTGGGATGGTCTCATAATGTGAGTCTATGAAACTTTCTTTGTCATAGAGACGTGAGAGAAGTACGTGGCATGCCTTATTTCCTGCTCGGTTAGCGTCTGAGCTATATGAAACCCAATAAAAAATATTTGAACTGTTTTAGGATATTATACACTCATTGGCCACTTTATTAGGAACACCTGTTCAATTGCTTGTTAGATGGCAGATGGACAAACATTAAAATGCCTTGTTGATGTCGGAGGATCAGAGAAGAATAGGCAGACTTGTTTAAGATGACAGAAAGGAACTCTACAGCAGCAGAAGACCACACCCGGTGTACTGTCAGCCAAGAACAGAAAACTGGGTTGCATTTCACACAAGCTCACCAAAATTAGATAATGGAAGACTGGAAGAATGTTCCCTGACCTGTTAAGTCTTGATTCCAGCTGCAAAATTAAGATGGGAGGGTCAGAATTTGATGTAAAAAACATGAAAGCATTAATCCTTCTTGTCTTGTATTAGTGGTTAAGGCTGTTGGTGGTGTAATGGTGTGGGGGACATTTCCTTATCACACTTCGGGCCCCTTAGTGCGACAGCCTACCTGAGTATTGTTGATGACCATGTCCTTCCCTTTATGACCACAGTAGATCCATCTTCTGATGGCTTCTTCCAGAAGGATAATGCACCATGTCACATCACATTTTCTTATGAGGTCACTGTACTCCAATGGCCTCCTCATAATAAGTAATTTTTGGAACTATAAATCAGACTGTGACAGTCTAAGGAGCGCCTAAATGTTAGGGTTATGGAGGCCGGGTAGTCATGGTGCCATTGGGTGCATGTCCCAGATGCTCTGAGCTAGTAAAACCAGTTTACATTTGTACACAATAAAGTATTATGTTATAATTTATGTACTCTCCCTGTTTCTCTATCCTTCTTAATACTTATTACTTATAAAAAATATTTTCAGGCCTTTACAAACAGTAGACACTGTATATGGAAGAATTTGAAATGTCTTTGTATTCAATACACTAATATGTATTTTCTGACAGCAACTTGTTTAAGAAGAATTTCAGTCTATTGTAGTGTTTGTTATCTTAGTACTCTTGTCTAAGTTGTGTAGTAGTTTGTGGTGCTTTCAACTGTATCCCCCTGGGATTATTGTTGGTAATTATCCTGCAATTACTGAAAGTGAGCAGTAGATGGCAGACTGCACAAGCAAATTAACTAAGCAGTAACTAAAGTTGGGGAAGGAGGAGTTTTTGTACACATGTGCTCATAGCCATCTTGGATTTTTCAGTTCCAGCTAAGCCAATAAAGAGAAAGGACACAGAGGAAGCTGCTTACCAGGATTTGGCCCAGAGGCATAACTTGTAGATTCTGGGCACAAATGCCAAATCTGTAACAAGCCCCATGTCTACCATGTGCTTTTTAAAATACTGGTGTTTTCTTGTGTAGCAGAGGTGCCTTTGGTCCCCCTTAGGCAGCAGGGCCCCCTGTGTACCCACTATAGTTGTGCCCCTTATCTGGCCCCAAGAGTGCTGCAGCAGCTGAGAGGAATCTGCTAGCAAGTTGGAGAGATCCAGAGCTTGTTACAGGAAATCTCTCTGTGAGCAGTAAAGTGGGAGTAAAGCTGGAATGTTCTGAATACAGCTTGTGTGTGGGTAAGCCTGAATCCCTCTCCCCGGCCTCCCAATAGGGCACAGTGAATTCACATACAGTGTGGACATTTTAATAGTTTCAGCCTACTCAAAGTAAAACTGTGTAGCAGAACTTTATATGTGCCCTATCTGTTCAATGTGCACCAACTAAAGGTACACAACAGCCGGTAGGGCGAAGATTAGGATGGGCCCCATGTGGGCTTGTATGTGGGTCAGACCTATATACACATTGCTTTTGTCTTTTTTTGTGCTATTCTATACCATTTTATTATGCTATGCATGGTTTTCTTCCTTTATGCAATACAAAGTTAAAGGGGTACTCTGGTGCTTAGACATCTTATCCCCTATCCAAAGAATAGGGGATAAGATGCCTGATCGTGGGAGTCCCGCAGCTGGGGACGGCCGTGATCATGTTATCACACGCCGCCGGCCCTGCGGTCAACTGTAATCAGTCCCGGAGCGAACACGCTCCGGGGACTGATTACAAACGGGGTGCTGCATGCATGATCACGGGCATCCCCAGCTGAGGGACTCCCGTGATCAGGCATCTTATTCCCTATCCTTTGGATAGGGGATAAGATGTGTAAGCACCGGTGAACCCCTTTAAGTCCAAGTTAGCTTTGTGTCAGTTTTATTAATCTTTCAAAGATGTTCTCAACAGGACAATCTGCACCCTGGATGCTCCATTGGGTGGAGGCACTGCTGCAGATACTGTATGTACCCCAGCTCCCAGAAAGTGGAGGCTCACGATCGGCCTTCTTAGTGCAGAGAGGTAACAAGGACAAGGCACCACAGAGATTTAGGTAGACAACCCCAAAAACATTGTAAAATGCTGTCCTGCATAAATTGGCTTTGCATCTGTTTGAAAGGTCATTAGACTGAAATATAAACATATTATAGTATATGGCTGAACAGCATATAGAGGCATTAATCTAAAACTATGTACAGTATGTTTGTATTTGTTTACACTCTATATAGAGGGTACTGTTCTCTCTATATATGCACAGTATATAGGTACTGTTGGGCTGCACTGTATAAACAAGACATGTTGCAGCACTGTATTTAGGACATATAACAACACTGTATGTGAAGGGCTTATCTATGGAACTGTTTTTATCACTGTATTAGGGACAAGAAGACACAGACAAAAACAAAACATGGATGCTGCCTGTTTTTACCTTAAAGGGGTACTCCGCCCCTGGCATCTTATCCCCTATCCAAAAGATAGGGGATAAGATGTTAGATCGCCGCGGTCACGCTGCTGGGGACCCCGGGGATTGCCGCTGCGACACCCCGCCATCATTACTGCACAGAGCGAGTTCGCTCTGTGCATAATGACGGGCGATACAGGGGCCGGAGCAGCATGACATCACGGCCCGTCCCCTTAATGCAAGTCTATGGTAGGGGGCGTGACGACCGCCACGCCCCCTTCCCATAGACTTGTATTGATGGGGGCGGGCCGTGACGTCACGAGGGGCGGAGCCGTGATGTAACGATGCTCCGGCCCCGATCTCGCTCTGCGCAGTAATGACAGCGGGGTGCTGCAGCAGCGATTCCCGGGGTCCCCAGCAGCGGGACCCCGGTGATCTTACATATTATCCCCTATCCTTTGGATAGGGGATAAGATGTCTTGTGGCGGAATACCCCTTTAAAAACACGGGACAATTTTTCAAATCTGGCATGTGTGTCTTTTAAGTGGTAATACCTCTGACAATAGGGCACAGTGAATTCACATACAGTGTGGACATTTTAATAGTTTCAGCCTACTCAAAGTAACACTGCATAGCAGAACTTTGTATGTGCCCTATCTGTTCAATGTGCACCAACTAAAGGTAAACAACAGCCGGTAGGGCGAAGATTAGGGTGGGCCCCACGTGGGCTTGTATGTGGGTGAGACCTATATACACATTGCTTTTGTCTTTTTTTTGTGCTATTCTATACCCTTTTATTATGCTATGCATGGTTTTCTTCCTTTATGCAATACAAAGTTAACTTTGTCCAAGTTAGCTTTGTGTCAGTTTTATTAATCTTTCAAAGATGTTTCCAACAGGACCCCACATCTGCACCCTGGATGCTCCATTGGGTGGAGGCACTGCTGCAGATACTATATGTACCCCAGCTCCCAGAAAGTGGAGGCTCAATACTGTTCTCTCTATATATGCACAGTATATAGGTACTGTTGGGCTGCACTGTATAAACAAGACATGTTGCAGCACTGTATTTAGGACATATAACCACACTGTATGTGAAGGGCTTATCTATGGAACTGTTTTTATCACTGTATTAGGGACAAGAAGACACAGACACACAAAAAAAAAAAAAAAAATATGGATGCTGCCTGTTTTTACCTTAATAACACGGATCAATTTTTCAAATCTGGCATGTCTCTTTTAAGTGGTAATACCTCTGACATGCTTTTACTTAGCGACGCGATTTTGAGATAGTTTTTTGTGACATGTTGTACTTTATATTTTTGGTATGCAGCATTCTTTGTGAAAAACTCCAAAATATTGTGAAAAATTTGAAAAACTCAGTTTTTTTTTATGGCATTTATTGTGTGGTAAAAATTGTAACTTTTTTTCCGTGGGTCAGTATGATTGTGGCGATACCCAGTTTATATAGCTTTGTTATGTTCTTTTGTCTTTTCTCAACTAATCCTTTTTTCTGCCTTTTTTTTTTTTTGGTCTTATTCTAACAGCCATACCTTGTTTATTTTTCATCCAACCCCATTGTTGAGGGCTTATTTTTCGCATTTTCTGTATTTTTTACTGGTATCATTTTTTATTCATGTTTTTTTGTTGTTTATTTTTACAGCGTTAACCGTGCGGGATTATGGACGTAGCAATACCTATTACGTATGGGTTTGGTTTGGGTTTTTATTTTTTGGGTGATAATGTAGGGTTTTATTGGGAAATGGGCATTTATTAAATTTTTTTACACTTTATTCATTTATTTAAAAACTTTTTATTTTTTTACTTTTCACAGGTTCTACTATGCTGCAGTACATCTGTACTGCAGCACATTATAACAGTCAGTACTACACTGACTAACAGCCTGTGCGATCCAGCCTATGGCTGGACTTTACAGGCCACTGTACTAGGCAGACAGGAGGCCATCAGCTAGCCTCCTGCTGCCATGACAACCAACGAGATCCTGCAATCGCATCGCGGGATTAGCAATGGTGGACAGGGGGAGCCCCCTCCCTTTGTCAACCCCATTGGTTCCATGATCAGGACTGATCACGGCATCTATGGGGTTAAAGGGGTACTCCACTGGAAAACTTTTTTTTTAAATCAACTGGTGCCAGAAAGTTAAACACATTTGTAAATTACTTCTATTAAAATGTTTTAATCCTTCCAGTTCTTATCAGCTGCCGTATGATCCATAGGAAGTTATTTTCTGATTACATTTCTTTTCTGTCTGACCACTCGCTCTGCACTCTGCTGACACCTCTGTCCATGTCATGAACTGTCCAGAGCAGGATTGGTTTTCTAAAGGGATTTGCTCCTACTCTGGACAGTTCCTAAAATGGTCAGAGTTGTCAGCAGAGAGCACTGTGGTCAGCCAGAAGGGAAATAAAAAAAATAAAAAAAGAACTTCCTGTGGATCATACAGCAGCTGATAAGTACTGAAAGAATTAAGATTTTTTTAATAGAAGTAATTTACACATTTGTTTAACTTTCTGGCACCAGGTGATGCAATCTTGGTCTTGGCAGCTGTCGAGGGACCCCGGTTGTGATTGACAGCCGTGTCCCGCCAGTGATCTCCTAGAGTGCAGTGCCCTGTGAAGGGGATTGCTAGGACCTATGCATACGTGCAGTTGCGCTAACTAGATAGCAACTTGAATGTATGCATACGTCCTAGGGCAGGAAGGGGATACAGCCCACCTCAATAACAGCTCCAAAAAACATTTATTTTATTTTGTTAGCTTTTTTGTAGGCACTTTTAACATGGTTCTGCATAAAAAAAAACGCCCAAAAAACACAAAAACATCTTCAAAATAAAGCAACATTTTTTTAAGCCTTTATCATTGATTTCAATGGGGAAAAAAACCTCCACTGTTTACAGGCGAAGCCGCACTAAAAAAGCGACGTCATTTTTTCAGGAAATAAAAAACACTATTTTTCACAAGGCTCCCATTGAAACCACTCTGTGTCCACACACCATTAGAGAGAATGTATCATGTACCCCAAAAAGTTGAAGTTTTTCATACTTTACGTTGACTCCTGCCTTCCCCCTCATTGTAGCAATCATCCCCATTTTTCCCAATGCTTACATCTCTGATTAAATTTCTTGTGAATTAAGCGCCAATTCTGCTAGTGTGCGAGCAGAATACTGTAGTGTGAAGGGCCTTGAGATGAGGCACACACTTTTTATGAAAATTGTCCCTATTGTAAATGTCTGATATAAAAAAATGGCAAAGGGCAAAATCAAAAGTGGGGCCCCAAAAGTCGTAATAGTGCACTAACCAAATTTGCACATTTTTGGTCACTTCAAATACCATAAAAAAATATCTAAAAAGCAATTGAAAAGTCCCATCAAAACAAAAATGGTACCGATAAAAACTACAAATCACAGCGCAAAAATGACCCTCATGCAACCCCATATACAGAAAAATAAAAGAGTTATAGGGATCAGAATAGTACAATTTTATATTTTTGTATAGTTCCCCCATATTAGGTTGGCAATATAGTTCCCCCACATTAGGTGCAGTATAGTTCCCCCACATTAGTTGCAGTATAGTTCCCTCACATTAGGTGCAGTATAGTTCCCCACATGGGTGATGGTGGATCCTCTGTGTCAGTGAGGGATTGGCGTGGACCGTACCAGAGGACCGGTTCTAAGTTGCTACTGGTTTTCACCAGAGCCCGCAGCAAAGCGAGATGGTCTTGCTGCAGCGGTAGTAACCAGGTCGTGTCCACCGCTAGCGGCTCAACCTCACTGACTGCTGAGACTGTCGTGGTACAGGAGGACTAGACAGAGGCGAGGTCAGATGTAGCAGAAGGTCAGGGCAGGAGGCAAAGGTTCGTAGTCAAGGGCAACGGCAGAAGGTCTGGAACATTGGAATTGGACACACACAAAAACGCTTTCACTAGGCACTAGGCAACAAGATCAGGCCATGACAGGAAGGGGAAGTGGGTATTTATAGGGAAGGAACAGGTGCAGGTACTGATTGGGCCAGGCGCCAATGAATGGTGCACTGGCCCTTTAAATCTCAGAGAGCCGGCGCGCGCGCGCCCTAGGGAGCGGGGCCACGCGCGCCGGGACTGAGCAGACAGAGGACAGGGCAGGTGAGAAGATTGGGATGCGACCCGCGGGCGGGCACGTCCTGCTACGCGGATCGCATCCCCGCCGGCAGTGACAGTGCAGCGCTCCCGGTCAGCGGGTCTGACCGGGGTGCTGCAGAGAGGAGAACGCCGTGAGCGCTCCGGGGAGGAGCAGGGACCCGGAGCGCTCGGCGTAACAGTTCCCCACATTAGGTGCAGTATAGCTCCCCCACAGACATACAGCCCTCAGCCATATACAGTGTATGGCTGGAGGCTGTATGCCTGTGTACTGCCCCACTTCAATGCTCCGTCCACCGCTCCTCCGGTCCGGGGTCACAATCTACTGCTATGGCCCATGGGCCATAGAAGTAGGTCCCGCCGGGACTGGAGGAGCGGTGGTGGGAACACTGAAGATGATGTGCAGGTAACTTACCATGTGTGGGTGCGTCCTCCTCCTCGATGCTCCGCTCCTCCGTTCCTATGGGCGCACACACGGGACGTCAGTGACGTCCCTGCGTGCGCTACCTCCCGGCAGCCCTGCATTTTTAAAGTTAACGTGGGGCCACAGAAAGGTAGCCGGAACATCCTTGTGTCCCGAAAAGATCATACATGAAAAGATCCTATATTAGCCGACACTGGTTTTGCTTACATGTGTCGACTGCAACAAAGTACTTGTCCCACCATCTCAGCCTGTCCCCTTCATACCAGAAGGTATCAGAATAAGATAAGACCAAACCAGAAATAAGATGCTGAAGAGCGTGGATAGGTAATTCACTGTCCGCTATCTAAGGGCGCCACCTCCAGACTCCACTAGATTTTAAAGGAGTCTTGTCCTCCAGTTTATGATGTTAAAGGAGTCTCCTCCTACCTGATGTGAGGCAAATGATTCCTCCTGATTGAAGAGGCACCTCATTTGCCTCTAGACATTAAAGGGGTTATCTGGAGAGCTAATAAAACTTTAACTTTCCCAGTACGCTCATTTACGGTCTTGTCTCATCTTATCCTGACACTTTGTATTTGGAATTAAGGGGTCAGGCTGAGATACTAGGGAAGGTACGATGTTGTGATTACCTCATGTGGGCAAAACCAGGCCTCCGTAGTGGTAATGTACACACAATGTTGCAACATCAGTAACATTGTACACACATTAGCCACCACTGGTTTTGCCTATATGTGGTGATCACAACACAACCGTCTCAGCCTGTCCCCTTCATACCAGAAGGTATTAGAATGAGGCAAGACCAAAAGTGGAGTACAAGGAAAGGTAAGTCCTTTTCCGCTGTTTTGATAATGCCTTTAAGGCCCCACCTCCAGACTCCACTAGATGTTAAAGGAGTCTTGTCCTCCAGTTTATTATGTAAAAGGGGGTCTCCTCCTACCCCTTGTGAGGCAAATGATTCCTCGTGATGGTCAAGGCGCCTCATTTGCCTCTAGACATTAAAAGGGCTATCTAGAGAGCTAAAACAGCTTTACCTTTGACCATTCCCCAGTGGCTCACTAGTTGGTCTAATCTTTTCCTAACACCTTCTCACTTGGAATAAAGGGGGCAGGCAGAGATACTGGGGAAGGTACGATATTGCGATTACATCATGCAGGCGAAAACAGGCCTCCTTGGTGGTAATGTACACACAATGTTGCAAAATCAGTAACATTGTACATACATTAGCCACCACTGGTTTCACGTACATGTGGTGATCGCAATATACCTTCCCCACCATCTCAGCCTGTCCCCGTCATACCAGAAGTTATCAGAATGAGACAAGACTAAACTAGAAGTGATTGGGAGGGGAGGAAGGAAAGGTATCACTGTCTCAGTTCTGCAGGTAACTCCTTTAAGGGCGCCTCCTCCTGACTCCTCAAGATTTAAATGGAGTCTAGTCCTCCAGTTTATGATGTTAAAGGGGGTCTCCTCTTTCCCCAAGTGAGGCAAATGATCCACCACTGAGCAGCCCGCAGGACTGCAGCATGAAAGTGATGGAGCCTCAAGTTTGAGGCTTGAGTAGGGTGTACCCGGCACACCCCGTTTGCACGCCTATGAATCCAGGTCTTTATTTTCTTACCCCCTTAAGGACACAGCCCATTTTGACCTTAAGAACATTTTTTGCCATCCGCACATGTGTCACTATATGCATTAATAGAGAAAATCCAAAGAGAACAGCACTCCTGTAGTTCCTTACAAAAATGATGAGGTGCACACAGTCACGACAGATCCAGGTCACAGATCTCCATAGACAGCAAACGAAATAGGCGACAGCACTCTCATAAGATGCAAATAAGCGGTCTTTATTCACATAGGCGTGGTGGCGACGTTTCGGCTAGCTCACCTAGCCATTAATAACTATGAGATGCTTTTACTTATCATTTCCATGACATATTCTACTTTAACCCCTTGGGGACAGAGCCCATTATAACCCTAAGGACGGGAGCATTTTTTGCACATCTGACCACTGTCACTTTATGCATTGTTTTTTTGTGACATATTGTACTTTATGTTAGTGGTAAATTTACGTCGATACTTGCATCACTTCTTGGTGAAAAATTTACAAATTTCAGGAAAAATTTGAAAATTTAGCATTTTTCTAACTTTGAAGCACTCTACTTGTAAGGAAAAGGGACATGTCAAATAAATTACATATTGATTCACATATACAATATGTCTGCTTTATGTTTGCATCATAAAGTTGACATGTTTTTACTTTTTGAAGACATCAGAGGGCTTCAAAGTATGGCAGCAATTTTCTAAAAATCTGAATTTTTTAGGGACCAGTTAAGTTGAAGTGAAGTGAATTTAAGGGTCTTTATGTTGGAAATCCCCTATAATGGACCCCATTATGAAAACTGCACCCCTCAGAGTATTAAAAATGACATTCAAAAAGTTTGTTAACCCTTTAGGTGTTTCACAGCAATAGCAGCAAAATGGAGGAGAAAAATCTAAATGTAATTGTAGCCCCATTTTTTTCATTTCTACAAGGGGTAAAAGGTAAAAAGGCCCCCCAAAAATAAATTTTCTCTCGAGTAAAGAAATACCTCATATGTGGATGTAAAGTGCTCTGTTGGTGCACTAGAGGACTATGGCATTTTGGACAGCAAATTTTGCTGAAATGGTTTTTGGGGGGGCATGTCCCATTTAGGAATCCCCCATGATGCCAGAACAGTAAAAAAAACAAACACATGGAATACTATTTTGGAAACTACACCCCTTAAGGAACGTAACAAGGGGTATAGTGAGCCTTAACCCCTTAAGGACCCAGCCATTTTACACCTTAGGACCCGGCCATTTTTTGAACATCTGACCACTGTCACTTTAAACATTAATAACTCTGGAATGCTTTTAGTTATCATTCTGATTCCGAGATTGTTTTTTCGTGACATATTCTACTTTAACATAGTGGTAAAATTTTGTGGTAACTTGCATCCTTTCTTGGTGAAAAATCCCAAAATTTGATGAAAAATTTGAAAATTTAGCATTTTTCTAACTTTGAAGCTCTCTGCTTGTAAGGAAAATGGATATTCCAAATATTTTTTTTTTTTATTCACATATACAATATGTCTACTTTATGTCTGCATCATAAAAGTGACATGTTTTTACTTTTGGAAGACACCAAAGGGCTTCAAAGTTCAGCAGCAATTTTCCAATTTTTCACAAAATTTTCAAACTCACTATTTTTCAGGGACCAGTTCAGGTTTGAAGTGGATTTGAAGGGTCTTCATATTAGAAATACCCCACAAATGACCCCATTATAAAAACCGCACCCCCAAAAGTATTCAAAATGACATTCAGTCAGCGTTTTAACCCTTTAGGTGTTTCACAGGAATAGCAGCAAAGTGAAGGAGAAAATTCACAATCTTCATTTTTTACACTTGCATTTTCTTGTAGACCCAATTTTTGAATTTTTACAAGGGGTAAAAGGATAAACTTTATACTTGAATTTGTAGCCCAATTTCTCTTGAGTAAGCACATACCTCATATGTCTATTTAAAGTGTTCGGCGGGCGCAGTAGAGGGCTCAGAAGCGAAGGAGCGACAAGGGGATTTTGGAGAGTACGTTTTTCAGAAATGGTTTTTGGGGGGCATGTTGCATTTAGGAAGCCCCTATGGTGCCAGAACAGCAAAAAAAAAACACATGCCATACCATTTTTGAAACTTGACCCTTTGAGGAACATAACAAGAAATAAAGTGAGCCTTAATACCCCACAGGTGTTTCACGACTTTTGCAAGGGTTAATAGCAGAAAATACCCCCCAAAATTTGTAACCCCATCTCTTCTGAGTATGGAGGTACCCCATAAGTTGGCATGAAGTGCATTACGGGCGAACTACAATGCTCAGAAGAGAAGGAGTCATATTTGGCTTTTTGAGAGCAAATTTTGCTCGGGGGCATGTCGCATTTAGGAAGCCCCTATGGTGCCAGGACAGCAAAATAACCCCCCATGGCATACCATTTTGGAAACTAGACCCCTTGAGGAATGTAACAAGGGGTACAGTGAGCATTTACCCCCCACTGGTGTCTGTCAGATCTTTGGGACAGTGGGCTGTACAAAATTTTTTATTTGCACAGCCCATTGTTCCAAAGATCCGTCAGACACCTGTGGGGTGTAAATTCTCACTGCACCCCTTATTACATTCCGTGAGGGGTGTAGTTTCCGAAATGGGGTCACATGTGGTTTTTTTTTCTTTTTTGCGTTTGTCAAAACCGCTGTAACAATCAGCCACCCCTGTGCAAATCACCTCAAATGTACATGGCGCACTCTCCCTTCTGAGCCTTGTTGTGCGCCCCCAGAGCACTTTGCGCCCACATATGGGGTATCTCCGTAGTCAGGAGAAACTGCATTACAAATTTTGGGGGGCTTTTTTCCCCTTTACCTCTTGTCAAAATGAAAAGTATAGGGCAACACCAGCATGTTAGTGTAAAAAATTTTTTTTTTTTTACACCAACATGCTGGTGTAGACCCCAACTTCCCCTTTTCATAAGGGGTGAAAGGAGAAAAAGCCCCCCAAAATTTGTTAGGCAATTTCTCCCGAGTACGGCGATACCCCATATGTGGCACTAAACTGTTTCCTTGAAATACGACAGGGCTCCGAAGTGAGAGAGCACCATGCGCATTTGAGGCCTGAATTAGGGATTAGCATAGGGGTGGACATAGGGGTATTCTACGCCAGTGATTCCCAAACAGGGTGCCTCCAGCTGTTGCAAAACTCCCAGCATGCTTGGACAGTCAACGGCTGTCCGGCAATACTGGGAGTTGTTGTTTTGCAACAGCTGGAGGTTCCATTTTGGAAACAGTGACGTACCAGACGTTTTTCATTTTTATTGGGGAGGAGAGGGGGGCTGTGTAGGGGTATGTGTATATGTAGTGTTTTTTACTTTTTATTTTATTTTGTGTTAGTGTAGTGTAGTGTTTTTAGGGGACAGTCACGCGGGCGGGGGGTTACAGCGAGTTTCCCGCTACGAGTTTGAGCTGCCGCGCAAAATTTGCTGCATCGCAAACTTGCAGCCTGATACTCACTGTAAGCCCCCTGTCCATGTGAAAGTACCCTGTACATTCACAGGGGGGGGGGGGGGGGGGGGACCTCCAGCTGGTGCAAAACTACAACTCCCAGCATGCACAGTCTATCAGTGCATGCTGGCAGTTATAGTTTTGCAACAGCTGGAGGCACACAGGTTGGGAAACACTGAGTTAGGAAACAGACAATGTTTCCCAACCAGTGTACCTCCAGTTGTTGCAAAACCACAACTCCCAGCATGCCCAGGCAGCCGAAGGGCATATTGGGAGTAGTGGTTACGTAACAGCTGGAGGAGAACAGTTTGGGGACCACTGTGTAGTGGTGTCCAAGCTGCAGCCCTCCAGATGTTGCAAAACTACAACTCCCAGTATGCCAAAACTGTCCAGGCATGCTGGGAGTTGTAGTTCTGCAACATCTGAAGGGCCAGATGTTACAGAACTACAACTCCCAGCATGCCTGGACAGTAAGGGCATGCTGAGGATGTGTAGTTTTGCAACATCTGGAAGGGCACAGTGGTCTCCAAACTGTGGACCTCCAGATGTTGCAAAACTGCAACTCCCAGCATGCCCAGACGCCAAGGGCTGTCTGGGCATGCTGGGAGTTGTAGTTTACAGGGTCCCATTACAGCAATGCATGTCGCTTTACGGCGACGTGCATTGCTGTAAAGGGCCCGACCGCGGCTGAAGATCTACTCACCTGTCGCCGCCGCCGCCATCTTCATCGTCTGGATCCGGGTCTTCAGGGACGAGGTAAGTACCGGGGCCGGTCCCCAGCACTCCCCCGTCCCCCGCCACGTCCTCCGGTCTTCCTCCCGTCCTGTCCGGACTTTCAGGGGCCGGGCAGGACGGGAGGAAGTAACCGCCCCCCTCCTGCGATTGGTCGGTTAGTTAACCGACAGATCGCAGGGTATAGGAGGAGGTGGCCGGTTTGCCACCTCGCTCCTATACGTTAGCATGGTCCTGGCTGTCTGTGACAGCCGGGATCATGCGAAATTACCGGGCGGTCGGGTCGCAGAGACCCGATCAGCCCGGTATCGCCGCAGATCGCAAGGGCGATTTCCCTTGCGATTTGCGGCGATCGCCGACATGGGGGGCCTACATGGCCCCCCTCGGCGTTTGCCCTGGATGCCTGCTGAAGGATTTCAGCAGGCATCCGCTTCCGATCTCTGCCCGGGGCGCGGCAGAGACCGGAGAAACACCAGGACGTACTAGTACGTCCTGGGTCCTTAAAGCCCAGGGTGCCAGGACGTTCTAGTACGTCCTGGGTCCTTAAGGGGTTAAAGGGGTACTCTGCCCCTAGCATCTTATCCCCTATCCCAAGGATAGGGGATAAGATGTTAGATCGCCACGGTCCCGCTGCTGGGGACCCCAGGGATCGCCGCTGCGGCACCCCGCCATCATTACTGCACAGAGCGAGTTTGCTCTGGGCGTAATGAGGGGCGATACAGGGGTCGGAGCAGCGTGACGTCATGGCTCCGCCCCTCATGACATCACGGCCTGTCCCCTTAAAGCAAGTCTATGGCAGGGGGTGTGACAACCGCCACGCCCCCTTCCCATAGACTTGTATTGACGGGGTGGGCCGTGACGTCACGAGGGGCGGAGCCGTGACGTAACGATGCTCCGGCCCCTGTATTGCCCGTCATTACCTGCAGAGCGATCTCGCTCTGCGCAGTAATGATAGCGGGGTGCTGCAGCAGCGATCCCCGGGGTGCCCAGCAGCGGGACCCCGGCGATCTGACATCTTATCCCCTATCCTTTGGATAGAGGATAAGATGTCTAGGGGCGGAGTACCCCTTTAACACCCCACAGGTGATTGACGAACTTTCGTTAAAGTGGGACGTGAAAATGAAAAATTGGATTTTTAAACACTAAAATGCTGGTGTTACCCCAAACTTTTCATTTTCACACGGAGTAATAGAAGAAAATTCCCCCCATTTGTAAACCCATTTCTCTCAAGTAAGGAAATACCTCATATGTAGATGTAAAGTGCTCTGTGGGTGCACTAAAGGGCTCAGAATAGAAGGAGCCACATTGAGCTTTTGGAGAGCGAATTTTGCTGAAATGGTTTTTGGGGAGCATGTCGCATTTAGGACAGAACAGTAAAAAAAAAAAGCACATAGCATACTATTTTGGAAACTACACCCCTCAAGGAACATAACAACACCCTTAACATCCCACAGCCTTAACACCCCACAGGTGACTGACGAACTTTCGTTAAATTGGGACGTAAAAATAAAAACATATATATTTTTTTCAATAAAATGCTGGTGTTACCCCAAAATTTTCATTTTCACAAGGGGTAATAGGAGAAAAATCCCCAAAAATGTTTAACCCCATTTCTTCTGAGTATGGAAACACCCCATATGTGGATGTAAAGTGCTCTGCAGGCGAACTACAATGCTCATAAGAGAAGGAGCGCCATTGGGCTTTTGGAGAGAGAATTTGTTTGGAATGGAAGTCGGGGGCCATGTGCATTTACAAAGCCCCCTATGGTGCCAGAACAGTGGACCCCCCCCCCACATGTGACCCCATTTTTCAAACTACACCCCTCACAGAATTTAATAAGGGGTGCAGGGAGCATTTACAACCCACTGGCATTTGACAGATCTTTGGAATTGTAGGCTGTGCAAATGAGCGGTGTAGTTTCCAAAATTGGGTCCCATGTGGGTGTTTTTATTTATTTTTTACGTTTATGTCAGAACCGCTGTAACGATCAGCCACCTTTGTGCAACTCACCAATTTAGGTCTCAAATGTACATGGCACTCTCTTACTCCTGAGCCATGTAGTTCGTCCGCAGAGCATTTTATGTCCACATATGGGGTATTTCTGTACTCAGAAGAAATTGCGTTACAAATTCTGGGGGTCTTTTTCTCCTTTTACCTCTTGTGAAAATGAAAAGTATGGGGCAACACCAGCATGTTAGTGTAAACATTTTTATTTTGTTACACTAACATGCTGGTGTAGCCCCCAACTTTACCTTTTCATAAGGGGTGAAAGGAGAAAAAGCCCCCCAAATTTTGTAACGCAATTTCTCCTGAGTACGGAAATACCCCAGGCCCTAAACTGTTGCCTTGAAATATGACAGGGCTCTGAAGTGAGAGAGAGCACCATGCGCATTTGAGGCCTAAATAAGGAATTTGCAATAGGGGCGGACCCGAATACAAGGATGGGGCTTGTCTCCACTAAAACCCTAAAGCAGTGTATCCCAAACATGGTGCCTCCATCTGTTGCAAGACTCCCAGCCTTCCAGGACAGTCAAAGGCTGTCCGACAATACTGGGAGTTGTTGTTTTGAAACAGCTGGAGGAAATACTGCCATATGAGACGTTTTTAATTTTTATTGGGGGGGGGGGACGAACAGACATGTAAGGGGGTGTATATGTAGTGTTTTACTTTTTATTATGCGGTAGTGTAGTGTTTATAGGGTACATTCGCACTGGCGTGGGTTCACAGTGAGTTTTCCGCTAGGAGTATGAGCTGCGGCGGAAAGTTTGCCGCAGCTCAAACATGTAGAAGGAAACCCACTGTAAACCCCCAGCCATGTGAATGTACCCTGTATGGTCTATATGGTCTGTCAGTGAATTCTGGGAGCTGTAGTTTATCAACAGCTGGAGGTACACGGGTTGGAATCACTGAGTTAGGAAACAGACTCTAGCTCAGTGTTTCCCAACCAGTGTGCCTCCAGCTGTTGCAAAACTACAGCTCCCATGCTGCCACCAACATTCTGATGCTGCCGCCGCAGATCTAATGCCGCCGTTAAGCCGCCGGCCATGTCCCCCAATGAAATTAACTTTAATCCCCCCGCCCCCAACTGCCATTGGTTGGTCAGTCCTGATTGACCAATGGCAGGGGATAGGAGGAGGTGGCACCCCTGTCACCTGGCTCCTATCCGTTAGAAAGGTCTGAGCTTTCTGTGACAGCTCTGATCACTCTTATTTTCCAAGCGATCGGGTCACCAGTGACCCGATTGGGCCGGAATCGCCGCAAATTGCCGGTCTGAGTTGACGGCGATCTGTGGTGATCGTGATCCTGAGTACAAACCCCCCCCAGGTATTTGAATGGGATGCCTGCTAGATATCAGCAGTCATCCTGGTCCGGTCACCGCTCGGCGGAAATACGGAAATACGGAGGGCATACAGGTCCTTAAGTACCAGGACGCCCTCTGTCCCCAACAGGTTAAAATAGTGGTAATTTCTTTGTGAAAAATTCCCAAATTTCATGAATATTTGGAACATTTTGCATTTTTCAAACTTTAAAACTCTCTGCTTGGAAAATGGACATGCCAAATAAATGATATACTGATTCACATATACGTTGTGTCTACTTTATGTTGACATCATAAAGTTGACATGTTTTTTTCTTTTTTGAAGACATTAGAGGGTTCAAAGTATAGCAGCAATGTTCAAAATTTTCATGAAAAATTCAAAATTGGAATTTTTCACAGACCAGTTCAGTTTTAAGTGGATTTGAGGGTCATTAGAAATCCTGAATAATGGACCCCATTATGAAAATAGGACCCCTCAAAGTATTCAAAATAACGTTCAGAAAGTTTGTTAACCCTTTAGGTGTTTCACAGGTATAGCAGCAAACTGGAGGAGAAAACTCAAAATCTAAATTGTTTACACTAACGTTCTTGTAGCCCCATTTTTTCCCCCTCATTTTTACAATGGGTAAAATGAGAAAAAGCCCCTCAAAATTGGTAACCCAATTTCTCTTGAGTATGGAAATACCTTGTATGTGGATGTAAATTGCTCTGTGAGTGCACTACAGGGCTCAGAAGGGAAGGCGTGACATTGGGCTTTTGGAGAGAGAATTTAGCTGAAATGTTTTTTTTTTACCTGAACAGCAAAAATAAATAAATAAATCCACATGGCATACTATTTGGGAAACTACACCCCTCAAGGAACACCCCACAGATGATTGACGAACTTTCGTTAAAGTTGGATGTGAAAATGAAAAATTAGATTTTTTTAAACTAAAATGCTGGTGTTACCCCAAATTTCTAATTTTCAAAAGGGGTAATAGGTGAAAAGCCCCCCAAAATGTGTAACCCTATTTCTTTTGAGCATGGAAATATCCCAGATGTGGGGCCATGTGCATTTACAAAGTCCCCATGGCCAGAACAGTGGACCCCCCACTGCCCATTTTAGAAACTACGCCTCTCAATGAATGTAACAAGAGGTGCAGTGAGCATTTAAAACCCACTAGCGTTTGACAAATTTTTGGAACAGTGGGCTGGGCAAATGAAAAATGGAAATTTTCATCTTCACGATCAACTGTTCCAAAAATCTTTTAGAAACCTGTGAGGTGTAAATGCTCACTGCACCCATAATTACATTCCTTGAGGGCTGTATTTTCCAAAATGGGGTCACATGTGGGTGTTTTTTTATATATCAACTGGCTCTGGAAAGTTAAACAGATTTGTAAATTACTTCTATTAAAAAATCTTAATCCTTCCAATAGTTATTAGCTTCCGAAGTTGAGTTGTTGTTTTCTGTCTAACTGTTCTCTGATGACTCACGTCCCAGTTCCTATGGGGATATTCTCCCATCATGCACAACTCCCGGGACGTGACATCATCATTGAGCAGTTAGACAGAAAACTTCAGAAGCTTATAACTATTCGAAGGATTAAGATTTTTTAATAGAAGTAATTTACAAATCTGTTTAACTTTCCGGAGCCAGTTGATATATATATATATATATATATATATATATATATATATATATATATATATATAAAAAGGTTTTGCCTGGAATACCCCTTTAATTTAGTCCTCATATGTACATGGCGCTCTCACTTCTGAGCCATGATATGCGCCTGCAGAGCACTTTACGTCCACATATGGGGTAGATCCGTACTCGAGAACAATTGTGTTACACAGTTTGGGAGTCTGTCTCCTTTTAGCTCTTGTGAAAATAAAAAATATGGGGCTACACCAGCATGTTAGTGTAGAAAATGTAATTTTATTTACACTAACAGGCTGGTGTAGCCACCAACTTTTCTTTTTCTTAAGGAGTAAAAGGATAAAAAGACCCCAAAAATTTGTAACACAATATTCTCCCGAGTAAGGAAATACCCCATATGTGGCCCTAAACTTTAGCCTTAAAATCCGACAGGGCTCCGGAGTGAGACGGCTCTATGCGCATTTGAGGCCTAAATTAGGGATCTGCATACCCTAAATTAGGGATTTCAATACCCTACGGCCTAAGGATTTGCATACCTTACTTCCTGCTGCTGCTGCCTCTGGATCCCGTTTCCGGACCCCGCCACCGCTTCCACCGCTTACAGGTGACCCACACCACCGCCGATCACCCGCTCTGTCGTCCGGACTAGGAGCAGAGCGGGTGCAGTCGATTGTTCGGCTGGTCTCGGTCTCGCAATCAGTGCCACCTCACTTCTGCTGGTCAGGGGTGATTGATGCTGTCTCGGACAGCACCGGTCACCCTTATTTTCTGGATCCCCAGAGACCAGTATCACGTTGAACGCTGACCGGTCAGAAATGACCAGTGCATTACAGCGATCACTGACCGGTCAGAAATGACCGCCATATTATGGCAATTGCTGAAAAGGACTCCCCTGGATGATATGCTGGGATGGCTGCTGTTAGACAACAGCAGACATTCCGACCTGATCATACGGGGTGATTCCGAAAGGCAGCACAGTAAATGTACAGCACTGTGCGCTAAGTAACTTGGCAGTGATGTACATTTACAGCGCTTGTCCATAAGGAGTTAAAGGAAAAAGTTATATCCAAAGGATAGGGGATAAGATGTATGATTGCGGGGGTCCCACCGCTGGAGACCCCCGCAATCTGTCATTGCGCACCCACCTTAGTGAGCTCTCCACAGCGCTGGAGGCTCCGAGTGTATAGCGTGACGACCACGGGGTTGGAGTATCGTGACGTCAAGCTCCACCCCCTCAATGCAAGTCTATGGGAGGAGGCGTGATGGCCGGTCCCCAGTGGCGGGACCCCCACGGTCATACATCGTATCCCCTATCCTTTGGATAAGGGATAAGATGTATAAGGGCCGGAGTACCCCTTTAAGTTATTGTAATGTCATGGAAAATCTCCTCAAGCAATTATGGCCAGTTCTTATCATCAATATCCGTGTTACTTATACAATACTGTTTAGTTTTGTTTCCTGGGGGAAAATAGTTCTATTGTATGTAAGTAATATATAATTGTAGAATGGAGTCAGTACCATGGTGTAACATACTAATAGTGAACATTCCATATGTCTGAAACATACACTAATAATCCATGTATTCAGGATAATTATGGAGTATAAAAGTCAATTCAAAGTCTTGTAGAACAGGTTCAAGAGCTGATGTCAAACCATGAAAATAATAAAGTGCTCACCTAGTTATGGTAATTGCAATATAAATGTATTGTTTTTGGCTGTACAGTACATGTGAGGGTACTCTGATCCCCTGTACAGGACAGCATAGTAAATACTCGGTGGTCCTATAATTTGTCATCCAGCCTAGCCTGTCTACAAGAACCTGGTGACCTGGACAGTCAGTGAGGTTGCTTTGTCCTTGCTGGGTTTCTTCTTCAGATAGAGAAGGAACAGGACCTGGACATGGATTGTGAGTGAGCCCCAATGGACATAGACATATAGGGGGACATGTATCATTTCCAGTGTATAATAGAAGTTTTTTACCCCTCTGCCTGTTGTGTAAATTTGGCGCAGCTGCGTTAAATTTATCATTCTTGTGCAGCTACTTTCTTGAATTGCGTTTAAATTTAGAATTCTCCTCAAAGCATAAATTTACACCGCAGCTCTATTTAGTAGGAGCTTTGTCTGCAGTGTATCTGCACCTAAACAGTAAATGTGTCCTCGTTATTAGTTTTAGAATTTTTTCTTCATTATGTAGAGTTTTAATCTCACAATAATATCACATCTCCCAATTATAACACATCAGTTAGACCAATGTCCTTATTCTTTAACATCTGTGACACCCCTGTGCAAATCACCTCAAATGTACATGGCGCACTCTACCTTATGGGCCTTGTTGTGCGCCTGCAGAGCACTTTGCGCCCACATATGTGGTATCTCCGTACTCTGGCTAAATTGTGTCCCAAAAAATGGGGATCTTTTTTCCCATTTACCTCTTGTGAAAATGTAAAGTATGCGGCAACACCTGCATGTCAGTGTAAATAATTTAATTTTTATACACTAACATACTGGTGTAGACTCCAACTGTTCCTTTTCATAAGGGGTAAAAGGAGAAAAAGCCCCCCAAAATCTGTAAGGCAATTTCTCCCGAGTACGGCGATACCCCATATGTGACCCTAAAATGTTGCCTTGAAATACGACAGGGCTCCAAATTGAGAGAGCGCCATGCGCATTTGAGGCCTAAATTAGGGTTTTGCATAAAGGTGGACATAAGGGTATTCTATGCCAGTGTTTCCCAAACAGGGTGCCTCCAGCTGTTGCAAAACTCCCAACATGCCTGGACAGTCAATGGCTGTCCGGCAATACTGGGAGTTGTTGTTTTGCAACAGCTGGAGGCTCCATTTTGGAAACCGTGCCGTACCAGACGTTGTTCATATTTATTGGGGAGGGGAGGGGGTCTGTGTAGCGGTATGTGTATATATAGTGTTTTTTACTTATTTTATTTAAGTGTAGTGTAGTGTTTTTAGGGTACAGTCACACGGGCGGGGGTTGACAGCGAGTTTGCTGCATCTCAATCTTGCAGCACTCCCTGTAAACCTCCGCCCATGTAAGTCTACCCTGTCCATTCACATTGGGGGGAGGGGGGGGGGGGAAACATCCAGCTGTTGCAAAACTACAACTCCGAGCATGCCCTTTGGCTGTCCGTGCATGCTGGGAGTTGTAGTTTTGCAACAGCTGGAGGCACACTGGTTGCGAAACACGAAAACAGACTGTGTTTCGCAACCAGTGTGCCTTCAGCTGTTGCAAAAACTTCAAATCTCAGCATGCAGTGACAGCAGAAGGACATGCTGGAACTTGTAGTTATGCAACAGCTGGAGGCATACTGCTACAACTCCCAGCATGCCCTTTGGCAGTCCTTGCATGCTGAGGGTTGTAGTTATGCAACAGCTGAAGGCACACTGGTTGCAAAACACTTGAAAGTTTTTTACTTAACTTAGTGTTTCCAAACCAGTGTGCCTCCAGCTGTTGCACAACTTCAATTCCCAGCATGCATGGTCTGTCAGTGCATGTTGGGCGTTATAGTTTGGAGGCACAGCTGGAGGCACACGGGTTGGGAAAAAGAGTTAGGTAACGAACAATGTTTCCCAACTAGTGTGCCTCCAGCTGTTGCAAAACTATAATTCCCAGCATGGCCAGACATGCTGGAAGTTGTATTTCGGCAATATCTGAAGGGTCAGATGTTGACGAACTACAACTCCCAGCATGCTTGGGCAGTCTGGGCATGCTGGGAGTTGTAGTTTTGCAACAGCTGGAGGTCCATAGTTTGTAGACCACTGTATAATGGTCTGCAATCTGTGGTCTTCCAGATGTTACAGAACTACAACTCCCAGCATGCCTCGACAGAGTGGGCATGCTGAGATTTGTAATTTTGGAACATCTGGAAGAGCACAGATTGGAGACCATTATACAGTGATCTCCAAACTGTGGCCCTCCAGATGTTGCAAAACTACAACTCCCAGCATGCCCAGAAAGCCAAAGGCTGTCTGGGCATGCTGGGAGTTGCAGTTTTGAAACTCCCAGAGGCAGCAGTGAGATCGCTTTACGGCGATCTCACTGCTGCCAATGAAGATGCCGCCCTGCTGCTGCAAACTCACCGCAGGGACGCACCCCCCCGGGACCGCCTGGAGGACGCCGCTCGCATTGGGACTGCTCAGGACACCTCATGGCCGGGTAAGTGACGCCGGGGGACGGGTAAGGGACACTTAGCAGAGCGGTGTGTGTCCCGATCCCCGTGATCCGGACTCACACCCCGCAATGCTATCAGCTACTCAGATTTGACTGATAGCAGCGATCGGGGGGGGGATGAAACCCCCCCCCCCCCCGTGGTCACATGGTAAGATGGATGGCTATCAGTGATAGCCACCATCTTACCGGGCGCTGGGGAAAAGTATAACGGAAAGCAGTAAATTGTAAAAATAAAAGGAGAATGATCTACAGTGTTAAGTGGATTACAAAGCTATTTTAATGTGACGTAATCAAACATTTCCTAAGTAAATGTATTAAATTGTTGGATCATAAAATACCAAAACCAATATACAAGTGATCTAATGAATAACTGAACTGTAAACAAATATTCTATATGCAAATTATTTTAAAAGTGCTTTGGAATAACCAAGGAGTAAAAAGCAATATAAAGCAAACCAAATGAGGAATTGAGATAGGAAAGTTAAAACATTCTGGTGATTCCTTAGTAGAACTTTCCTTCAGAAATAGAAAGGATCGCTACGTGCAGTTAAAGTTGGCTTATATTTACGGGGAAAAAGACGCACGTGCGTCAAAATTTTTGGTGCAAAGGAAAAAAACGCAGGTAATAAATCCATGTGTACTATAGATGTCACTCCAAGGTACCCTGATTCAGCCACATCTGGACGACATGCTCTACCAAAACGTGCGCAAAAAAAATGCGCAAAAAAAAGGGCTTGCGCAAAATTTTGCGCAAAAAAATACACACAAAACAGGGGTAAAATCTTTGATACATGTCCCCCATAGAATGTATTGGCAATTATCAACCATTTGGCCCATCTAGCTTGCCCAATACATTTTGTGACAAATTAACTCACTCTTTTAACCCCCCCAAAAAACATGTAAATCCTCATCCAATATATTTCTGCCTATATGCGTAATGCATGTAAACCTATGGGAAATCTGTGCTGCTATCTTACTTCATGCTGCTGAACTTGTATTTCCCCCACATTAGGTGCAGTATAGTTCCCCCACATTAGGTGCAGTATAGTCCCCCCACATTAGGTGCAGTATAGTTTCCCCACATTAGGTGCAGTATAGTTTCCCTGCATTAGGTTGTAGTTCCCCCGCATTAGGGGTGCAGTACAGTTCCCCCACATTAGGGGTGCAGTACAGTTCCCCCACATTAGGAGTGCAGTACAGTTCCCCCACATTAGGGGTGCAGTACAGTTCCCCCACATTAGGGGGGCAGTACAGTTCCCCCACATTAGATGCAGTACAGTTCCCCCACATTAGGTGCTGTATAGTTCCCCACATTAGGTGCAGTACAGTTCCCCACATTAGGTGCAGTACAGTTCCCCACATTAGGTGCAGTATAGTTCCCCACATTAGGTGCAGTACAGTTCCCCACATTAGGTGCAGTACAGTTCCCCGCATTATGTGCAGTACAGTTCCCCACATTAGGTGTAGTAGTTCCCCACATTAAGTGCGGTACAGTTCCCCACATTAAGTGCAGTACAATTCCCCACATTAGGTGCGGTACAGTTCCCCACATTAGGTGCGGTACAGTTCCCCACATTAGGTGCGGTACAGTTCCCCACATTAGATGCAGTATAGTTCCCCCACATTAGGTGCAGTATAGTTCCCCCACATTAGGTGCAGTATAGTTCCTCCACATTAGGTGCAGTATAGTTCCCCCACATTAGGTGCACTACAGTTCCCTCACATTAGGTGCAGTACAATTTCCCACATTAGGTGCAGTATAGTTCCCCACATTAGGTGCAGTACAGTTCCCCACATTAGGTGCAGTACAGTTCCCCACATTAGGTACAGTACAGATCCCCACATTAGGTGCAGTATAGTTTCCCCACATTAGGTGCAGTATAGTTCCCCCACATTAGGTGCAGTATAGTTCCCCCACATTAGGTGCAGTATAGATCCCCCACATTAGGTGCAGTACAGTTCCCCCACATTAGGTGCAGTATAGTTCCACCCAAATGGTGCAGTATAGTTCCCCCACATTAGGTGCAGTATAGTTTCCCCACCTTAGGTGTAGTACAGTTCCCCACATTAGGTGCAGTACAGTTCCCCACATTAGGTGCAGTATAGTTCCCTCACATTAGGTGCAGTATAGTTCCCCCACAGTCATACAACCTTCAGCCATATACAGTGTATGGCTGGAGGCTGTATGCCTGTTTACTGCCCCACTTCAGTGTTTCGACCACCGCTCCTCCTATGGGCCATAGCAGTAGGTGGTCGGAGCACTGAAGATGACATGCCGCTGGTGAATTACCATGCGTGCGTCCTCCTCATTGATCCGCTCTGATCTTCTATGGGTGCACGCATGGGACGTCAGTGACGTTCCGTGCTTGCGCTACCTCCCGGCGGCCCCAGCATTTTTAAAGTTAACGCGTTTCTGCAGAGAGGTAACAGGGACATCCTTGTGTCCTGAAAAGATTTTTCAGGACACAGGGATGTCCCGAATGTGACGGGGGCCCCCTCCGGGCACAGGGCCCGGAGCAGGCGCTCCAGAAGTGCCAATGATCATCCGGCCCTGCAATTGTTACTACTTACTAAGCGTTCCTCATTTCTCTCAACTCTACCCTCTAGTCCATCCTACATGCATCAACCAGACTCATCTTCCTCTGCAACTGTTATATGGACGATGCCGCCTGGTGCCAGTCACTGCACTGATTGCCTATTCAGCTCAGAATACAGTACAAAATCCTCACTCTCACCCACAAAGTTCTCCACAATGCTGCACCTTTTTACATCTCCTCCTTCATCTCTGTCTACCATCCTACACATTCTCTCTGCCCTGCTAATGATCTAAAACTAACATCTTCTATAATCCGAACCTCGCAGTTCTGTCTCCAAAACTTTTATCATGCTGCACCATTTTTCTGGAATATAATACCCAACACTCAGACTTATACCTAACATCCACCATTTTAAGTGTGCCCTAATGACTAGGGCCATACCTTCTGTGGGCCGGGCTGTTTGTCTGCCCTGAACAGTGACACACTTAGCCAGGTGCCACAGCCTCGCTTTAAAGGATGCATTTAACATAACTAGGACAGAATTGCCGGCTGGGCCCTAGAGAGCTGTGGTCCACGGCCATCCCTTTAAGTATGGCGGTCAGCGGTGGCCACTTTAGCAGCGTGATCATGTGACATAGGGTGGCTGGTAAATATAAACGTGCCACGCAGGCATGTCTATTTGACAGGCCCCTCATGTCGCCCATTGTGAAGAGCAGAGCCATCATACTCCTGCAGAAGAAGAGGATAGCAGCACGGAAGCGGCAGGTGATTATTTTTTTTTGTTTGTTTTGTTTCTGCTTTTTTTTTTTATGTTGGCAATAGAGGCTACATTTACCTAAAGGGGCTGCTGCTTTTACTAGTTAAAGGGGGTTGCTCCTACTACTACCTATAGGGGTCTGCTACTAAAAGAGGCTTCTGCTACTACCATCTAAATGGGGCTGTTTCTATTCCTACCTAAAGGGGCTTCTGCTATTACTAGTTAAAAAGGTTGCTACTACTAACTAAAGGGGGCAGCTGCTATTGCTACCTAAAGGGGGCATCTGCTACCGCTAATACGTAAAAAGGGCTTCTGCTACTACTACCTAAAGTGGGCTGCTGCTATTGCTTCCTAAAGGGGGCATCTGCTACCGCTAATACGTAAAGGGGTTCTGCTACTACTTCCTAAAGGAGGCTGATTCTACTAACTAAAGGGAGCTACTACTTCTACTACTAACTAAAGGGGGCTCCTGCTATTACTACTACCTAAAGGAGGCATCTACTACTAGTGTCTAAAGGGGGCTTTTGCTATTACTATCTAAAGGGGGCTTCTACTACTAATACGTAAAGGGGGCTTCTACTACTAGTGCCTTAAGGGGGCTGCTGCTACTACTATCTGAAGGGGATTGTGACAACTACTACTACATAAAGGGGACATCTGCTACTACTAATATATAAAGGGGCTTCTGCTATTACTCCCTAAAGGGGGCTGCTACTATTACTTCCTAAAGGGGGCTGTTACAACTACCACTACAAAAAGGGGACTTCTGCTACTACTAATACATAAAGGGGCTTCTGCTATTACTCCCTAAAGGGGGCTGCTACTATTACTTCCTAAAGGGGGCTGTTACAACTACCACTACAAAAAGGGGGCTTCTGCTACTACTAATATAAAAAGGAGCATCTGCTATTACTACCTAAAGGGGGATGCTTCTACTACTACCTAATTGAGGCTGCTTCTACTACTACCTAAAGGGGGTTACTACTACTACCTAAATGGGGCTGCAACTACTACTTTTACATGAAGGGGGCTGCTACTACTGCTACCTAAAGGGGGCTGCCACTGCTACTGCTGCCTAAAGGGGCTTCTGCTGCTGCTACTAATAGAACCTAAAACAGACTGTAACTACTGCTATCTAAAGGGGGCTGTTACTACTATATACAGGGGACTGCAACTATATACAAGGGTCTCCTATCTACAGGGGGACCTACCTACAGGGAGTAACCCCTACTTATTGGGGGGCTGCTACTGCAGCTAACTAGAGGTGGAACCGAACTTCTTGCGGATCCTGCGTAATGGGGAAACTAGTTATTGAAAGAGCTTTATTGTCCGTTCAGTCATTACAAGTCATACAATAAATTACAATCACACAAAGCATGACAGTACAATACACAGCAAAGGTTCCCTAAGCTATACATCGCACATCATGCTACTCTAACACTCCGCTCCATCCTGTAATAGAAAAGCACAAGAGATCGAACAACAAAACAATACAATCTGTGATCGGGGTAGGGGTGTGGGCGACTATGTGGGGGTGGGGGGGGGGGCGGATCACAGGGCCAAACTGCTGGGATATATCTTCAAGGAGACATGGGAGAAGGAGAGGGGTCTTCACTCCTCTTCTTCCTCATCAACGGCCGGGCTGTCCAAGATGGAATAGTCTCTAAGCAGGCTCTTGATGAACCTGCGGCAGTCCCGGATGGACATGTTCTCCCTGTTGATCACGAGGCGGTTCCTGGCAAGCCACACTGCATCCTTAAAACAGTTCATAAGGCGCCAGGCCTCCTGGATGGCCTCCACATCGTGGGTCCCAGGGAACAGACCGTAAAGCACCGAATGGTACGATAGGCAGCTCCTGGGTACAGAGTCTCTGAGTTCATGTTCCAGGGCGTCCAACAGACCCTGTGCAAAGGGGCACTACCAAAACACGTGAAAAGATGTTTCCTCCACGTAGGGGCACCGGGGGGCAGTACCGGGTTGTGCACAAGTTGCGGGCATGCATGAACGACCTGAGAGAGAGTCCTCCCTTGACGGCCATCCACGACAAGTCCTTGTGTCCATTGGTAAGCCGCTTTGAGGCCACATTTGTCCAAACTGTCTCTGCAGTGGCTGCAGGGAGTCCCGGAACCAGTTCGGTCAAGTCCTTAGCTCAGATGAGCTTGTAGATTGTCTTCGGCTTCCATAGGTCGGGTTTCAGTCCTTCCAGCTGGTGCTCCCTCACAAACCGGACAACATCCCCATAGAACCAGGGAGTGTTCCAGTTGTAAGGGATGGAGCTGTCCCACTTGTCCCAGCCCAGCTGTCTCCAGAGGGGCATGAGAAACAAGCGAGACATGGACCTGCCCGCTGAGCCAGTCTTTTCAATAAGAGTCCGCTGCACGGTGACACATGCAAAGGAGGCCCTCAGCAGAGTGGGGATATCGGGTATTCCCTTCCCACCCTTGCGGGGCTCCTTGTACATCACAGTCCTCTTGACTCTGTCCATTTTGCCCCAGATGAAGCAAAACACTGTCCGGGTGATGGACTTGCAAACAGTGGTATGGGAGGCCTGGCCTGTGCGGTATACTGGAGAACAGGCAAAACTTCACTCCGCAGGACAAGTGCCTTGCCTTCAATCGAGAGCTTTCTGGAGCTCCACAGTCCGATCTTAGAGTTCATCTTTCCTAGTCGGTCTTGCCAAGACTTAAGGGCCGCTCCTTCCTTCCCAAACCAGACTCCAAGAATTTGAATGAAGTCCGGCTTAACAGTAAAGGGGAAGGGGGCGGAAGAAGCCAGGTGCCATTCCCCGAAGAGCATGGCCTCTGACTTCCCGCAGTTGACTTTTGCCCCCGAAGCTCTGCCAAAGTCCTCGCAGGTCTGGACGAGTGCAGTCACTGAACGCTGGTCAGCGCAGAAGACGGTCACGTCGTCCATGCAGAGCGAGCACTTGACCTCGTAGCGATCTGGTCCTGGTGCGGTGATCCCTCTGATCTCTCCATTCTCTTCTCAGCAAAGAGCTCTATAACACAAACAAAAAGAAGAGGTGAAAGAGGGCAGCCTTGTCTAACCCCGGAAAGGATGGGAAAGGGGTTAGTCTTCCAGCCATTCACCAACACCGTGCTGTAAATATCAAAATACATGACGTTAACAAAAGAGCAAAACATCTTCCCCAGACCTAGCCTGCGCAAAGCCCTGCCCATGAATGCATGGGAGACATGGTTGAACGCCTTCTCCTGATCTAAGCTGACCAGGGCGGCGCGGCCACCACAGTCCTGGATGTAATGGACCATGTCTCTCACAAGGGCAAGGCTGTCAGCAATCCTGCGACCAGGAATGCCGCAGGTCTGGTCCGGATGGACGATCTGCCCGATGACAGGTTTCAGCCTGTTGGCCAGCACCTTGGCGAGGATCTTGTAGTCAGTTTTTCAGGTCACATCTCTCCCCCTTCTGCTTATACAAGATCGTGATCATCCCTTCCCTCAACGACGGAGGCATTCTGCCCCCCACCACCATCTCCTTGTACACCTCTAACAGGTCCGGAATGGGGAAACTACATGAAGGGACCTGTCTACCTACTGGAGCAACCTAACTACTTAATGGGATGGACCTACATACTCTTCCCCAACTCACTTATCTACCCACTTAACTGAGTGGGACACCCAGGGGTTTATCAGTTCTGTTCAGAGCGCTATAGGTGCTAAAAAAGTGTGGAACCTAAAATGTTTGTTTGGCAGGTTCTATGAAGATGAGTTGTGGCTGAAAGAAACAGCATGACGGTCTGTGCCGGATGGAGAAGAGAAAGGAAAGTGAAGGAGTCCAATTAGAGAAGACATCACCTGATGTAACTGTATGTAATCTATTATTTGGTCTGCAGAGCCGATGTATAGCTGGTATCTATCTCTATATGGTCACTGTATGGGGCGGGTCAGGGATGGTTTCCTCCTTGTATACCAGTATTATAGGTAATATCGGTCTCAGTTTACAGGATTTGGTCAGTAATAGTGTTGCTCGCGAATATTCGTAATGCGAATTCTATTCGCGAATATGGCATATTCGCGAATTCCCGAATATTCACGAATATAGCACTATATATTCGTAATTATGAATATTCATTTTTTTTTCTCACAGTACACATCACAGTGATCACCCCTCTCTGCTTCCAGCTTTTGTGGTGTAAAGAAGGCTCTAATACTACTGTGTGAGACTGGCAAGCGAATTTTACGCATGTGCGTGGGTCTATGCGTCTGAACTGCCAAATCCGGGAAGGCTATTTGGCCTGAAAACTGGGACATATTGATGTTGCAGTGTCCCCCAATGCTGTAATCTATCTCACCTTGTCATTGGGTTATCATATGAAAGGGAGCGTTTCTATATACCCCAGGATATTACAAGAATGTATTAATCATTAAACTGTGGGTCTAGGTTCCGGATTGGATGCGCTTTAGGGGTCATTTATACCCCAAATTTGGTGCCAGCTTTTGAAAAGACCCAGGGGGCATCTAAAACCCCCATTTGTTGGAGCCACATCTGATGAATAGTATTGAGATTACATTGATACCCTGTTTTGGCTATTAAGTTATAATTGCTTTATCCTGGTAACATTAATGGAGTTGAATTGAGCTAAATCTCTTCATAACATAGTGGACCTTCTTGGCAATGATTCCAGCTCGTATATCTGACTGTCATCTTTTTCAGTTTGATCCACTCAACTGTGCTTTATCATTCACATGATTTTACTGTACCTCAGTACATTATTTGCAATATTCTATCTATTTATATGTAACTTTCTCCTCCATTCCCTGATGAACCCTGGTTATTTGCTAAGGGAGAAACGCGTTGGAAAGGGAGCACGAGATGCCATATAAATCTGTTCTGTATACAATTTATTTATAATAAGAGAGAACGTCCAGCACTCGATGTCCGTTGCAATAGTGTTTATTGGCATAAAAACTGATACATGAACAGGACAGAGCGTAAGCCTACGTGGGCTTACGCTCTGTCCTGTTCATGTATCAGTTTTTATGCCAATAAACACTATTGCAACGGACATCGAGTGCTGGACCTTCTCTCTTGTTTGCTGTATTGGGCGGTTGCGCTTCCGCCAGTCCGTGCACACCTGTGTCCAGTGGGAGGTGAGAGCTGTCTACTTACCGGCCATTTATTTATAATGGGTTGTTTACACTACCCTGTCCCTGTCCACACTTATTGTTGAGTGAGGGCAAGGGTTTAGAATAGGTAGGGTTGTTTATTGAATAGGGGCTCACCTGTACCCCCTATCCCCTCCCTACCCTCAACTTTGTCTCCCCTTTGTTGAGAGACACAATACTGTTTGTGTAACTGAGACTACATGATATGTTTGTTTGTCTAATTTGGCTATTATTCCAATAAAATTTAAATTTTATACAGGCCTAATTAATGATTATTATTGTGGTTGTTTACAATTAATTACCGTATCATTCAAGGGCATAGCTAACAGTATACTTGAGAGGGTATATTTATATTTCCTCGATTGGTGGATTACATTTTATAAGTGGTCAGAAACTTTTAAATAACTCATGAAAGAATAAAGTTGCGTTAAAACCAAGCACATTATTGTTTTTCTTGTAAAATTCCCAATAAGTTTGATGTCTAGAGAGAGGGAGGAAGGCGCCTCATGTGCGGGATCAGTAGATCTTGTTGGTGGGGGTAGGGGACGGTAATTCCCAAGCCGCTTACCAAAGTTGGTTGTGCGCCCACACACAACAAGGTAAAGTGCAGAAGGAGTAAAGAAGAAGGTCCACTGCAGCCCTCCTGGGTAAGAGTAAAATCAAAACCAAAAGACCAGGGAGTCAGGAGTTTGTCTGGCGCAGAGAGGAACCATCAGGCAGCCAAGTAAAATCAATGGATTTATTAGATGCAACGCGTTTCGCTGCGCATGCGCAGCTTCATCAGGCAACAATAAGTTTGATGTGTCACATTTTTTGTCTGTATATGTACCCTCAGAATTGTATTATTATTATTATTATTATTCTGATGTAAGCAATGCAAGAAGGGTTTTTTTGTATTATGGACAGGAAAAGGCTGGAAGCCACAGGAACAATGGGAAAAAACATTTATTATAACTCTGTGTGTTGTGGCTGACATTATGTAGTTAAATACTTTATAAGCAGATGTTTCAGAAAGAAATGCGCACAGAAGTTCCCATGTGCCCGAGTTGCAAAAAAAATTAGAAGTTGATAGCTCCATCCACAGAGGACCTCTGGGGTCTTGTTCAAGCATGAATACTTTATATTGTTTCTCCTAACAAACAAAATCACATCATGTGTGATGGAGGGAAATGTTGCTAAAGAAATTATACAGGTTATTAAATTAAAAAGTTACCTTTTATCTTTGCACTGTGGGTGTTTACTTCATGTGCTTAATAAAACATGTTAACACTACTATATTAATAACACAAAAATTGTGTTTGTCTATACTTAGTGAACAATCGTACCCAGTTTTTTCATTAATTTTTAAATCCAAAGGGTTCACTGCCAATTTTTGGAGATTTACCAGCAATCTGTTGGTGCTCCCTGGAACCCAGATCTCAGCAATATTAACTGTGTTTGGGATGTCAACAGATGCAAAACCTAGTCTGCGTCTACTTATCCCTTATCCTAGAGGATATCAAATACTCTATGATGATATGATGTGTTGATGTGGTTGTATAAGATATGAGTTAGATTTTTTCTAGTGATGATTGACATCTCCCTTTGTCCTCAGAACAACATAAAATCTATTTAACCAATAGAAGGAAATATTTTGTGCTTGCAAGAACATATGTACATTTGGGGACAAAAGGCGTACCTGTTTGCCCTCGACCCGCTCCCCTTCTACGACACGCGCTCAGGAGCTGAGCGTGGGTCATAGCAGGGTGGTCCCACTAGGACCCATGGCTAATGCCGGACATCACTGATCATGGTGATGCCTGACATTAACCAAAGTTGATCATGGCGTCTAAAATGTTAAAAAAAAAATGTCCCAGCTGCTCAGCAGTACTGATCGGGACCACCGTGGTGAAACTGCGGTGTCCTGATCAGAGACGCTCTCCGATCGATGATCTGATGCTCCAGTCAGCCATTGCAGGCTGGAGCAGTAGAGCACTGATAACACTGATCAAGGCTATTCTATGGCATAGGATTAAAGGGGTACTCCGGTGGAAAACCTTTTTTTTGACTGGCAGCAGCAGTGTCCCCTGTCCCCCCCAAAAAAAATAAATGGAGAGCCATTTGCATATAGCATTCACTTGTATATAGTATTTACCCTGTTTAATGTATTTTAAAGCTAAAAAAAAATCACTTTAAAGGGGTACTCCGGTGAAAACCTTTTTTCTTTTAAATCAACTGGTGCCAGAAAGTTAAACAGATTTGTAAATTACTTCTATTAAAAAAATCTTAATCTTTCCAGTACTTATTAGCTGCTGAATACTACAGAGGAAATTTTTCTTTTTGGAACACAGAGCTCTCTGCTGAATCACGAGCACAGTGCTCTCTGCTGACATCTCTGTCCATTTTAAGAACTGTCCAGAGTAGGAGAAAATCCCCATAGCAAATATTTGCTGCTCTGGACAGTTCCTAAAATGGACAGAGATGTCAGCAGAGATCACTGGGCTTGTGATGTCAGCAGAGAGCACTGTGTTCCAAAAAGAAAATCATTTCCTCTGTAGTATTCGGCAGCTAATAAGTACTGGAAGGATTAGGATTTTTTAATAGAAGTAATTTACAAATCTGTTTAACTTTCTGGCACTAGTGCCGGTATTAACCCTTCAGACGTGGCGATCAAAGTTGATCACCGCGTCTAAAGTGAAAGTAAAACCTTCCCAGTAGTTCAGTCGCGCTGATCGGGACCATAGCAGTGAAACCGCGGTGTCCCGATCAGCTGTACGGACACAAGGAAGATTCACTGCTCCATGCCTGAGATCCAGGCAGGAGCGGTGGAGCACTGATAACACTGATCAATGCAATGCTATGGCATAGCATTGATCAGTGTATGCAATCAATGTATTGCATGTTATAGTCCCCTTTGGGGGCTATAACATTGCAAAACAAAACTGTAAAAAAAATTGTTAATAAATGGGATTTAACCCCTTCCCCAATAAAAGTTTGAATCACCCCCCTTTTCCCATAAAAAAAACTATGCAAATAAAAATAAATGTAAACATATGTTGTATTGCCGAATGTGCAAATGTCTGAGCTATAAAAATATATAATTAATTAAACCACACGGTCAATGGCGTACATGTGAAAAAATTCCAAAGTCCAAAATAACGTGTTTTTGGTCACTTTTTCTACCATAATAAAAGAAAAAAAAGCGATCAAAAAGTATGATCAAAACAAAAAGGGTACCAATAAAAACTTCAGAGCATGGTGCAAAAAATTAGCCCCATACATCCCCGTATGCAGAAAAATAAAAAGGTTATAGGGGTCAGAAGAGGACATTTTTAAACGTATACATTTTCATGCATGTAGTTATGGTTTATTCCAGAAGTACCACAAAATCAAACTTACCGTATATACTCGAGTATAAGCCGAGTTTTTCAGCACGATTTTTCGTGCTGAAAACACCCCCCTCGGCTTATACTCGAGTGAACTCCCCCACCCGCAGTGGTCTTCAACCTGCGGACCTCCAGAGGTTTCAAAACTACAACTCCCAGCAAGCCCGGGCAGCCATCGGCTGTCCGGGCTTGCTGGGAGTTGTAGTTTTGAAACCTCCGGAGGTCCGCAGGTTGAAGACCACTGCGGCCTTCAACATCATCCAGCCCCCTCTCACCCCCTTTAGTTCTGAGTACTCACCTCCGCTCGGCGCTGGTCCGGTTCTGCAGGGCTGTCCGGAGAGGAGGTGGTCCGGTGGGATAGTGGTTCCGGGCTGCTATCTTCACCGGGGAGGCCTCTTCTAAGCGCTTCGGGCCCGGCCTCAGAATAGTCACGTTGCCGTGACAACGACGCAGAGGTGCGTCATTTGCGTCATTGTCAAGGCAACGCATCTATTCCGGGCCGGAAGCGCGGAGAAGAGGCGCCCCCGGTGAAGATAGCAGCCCGGACCACCTCCTCACCGGACCACCTCCTCTCCGGACAGCCCTGCAGGACCGGACCAGCGCCGAGCGGAGGTGAGTACTCAGAACTAAAGGGGGTGAGAGGGGGGCTGGATGATGTTGAAGGCCGCAGTGGTCTTCAACCTGCGGACCTCCGGAGGTTTCAAAACTACAACTCCCAGCAAGCCCGAACAGCCGATGGCTGCCCGGGCTTGCTGGGAGTTGTAGTTTTGAAACCTCTGGAGGTCCGCAGGTTGAAGACCACTGAGGGCGAATGATGAGAAGAGGATGATGAAGGGGGGGTGTGGGGATGATGAAGGGGGGTGGGGATGATGAAGGGGGGGGGTGTGGGATGATTACAAGGGGATGATGAAGGGGGGATGTGTCGGATGATAAGGGGATGATGAAGGGGGGATGTGTGGGATGATAAGGGGATGATGAAGGGGGATGTGTGGGATGATAAGGGGATGATGAAGGGGGATGTGCGGGATGATAAGGGGATGATGAAGGGGGGATGTGTGGGATGATGACAAGGGGATGATGAAGGGGGATGTGTGGGATGATAAGGGGATGATGAAGGGGGGATGTGTGGGATGATAAGGGGATGATGAAGGGGGGATGTGTGGGATGATAAGGGGATGATGAAGGGGGGATGTGTGGGATGATGACAAGGGGATGATGATGAGGATGTTAATGACGGGTCTGGATGATGACAGGGGGGGATGAGGTATTTCCCACCCTAGGCTTATACTCGAGTCAATAACTTTTCCTGGGATTTTGGGTTGAAATTAGGGGTCTCGGCTTATACTCGGGTCGGCTTATACTCGAGTATATACGGTATATAAGCAGGGTATCATTTTAACTGTATGGACCTACAGAATAAAGATAAGATGTAATTTTTACCGACAAATGCACTGCGTAGAAATGGAAGCCCCCAAAAGTTACAAAATGGTGTTTTTTTTTCAATTTTGTCACACAATGATTTTTTTTGGTTTCGCCGTAGATTTTTGGGTAAAATGACTGATGTAATTACAAAGTAGAATAGGTGGCACAAAAAAAGCCATCATATGAGTCTGTAGGTTCAAAATTGAAAGGGTTATGATTTTTAAAAGGTGAGGAGGAAAAAACTAAATTGGAAAAACCCTGAGTCCTTAAGAGGTTAATTGCATGGATCTAAATAATAAATATAAGGTGTAATTTTTACTGAAAAGTGCACTGCATGGAATTGAAAGCCCCCAAAAGTTACAAAATGGCATGTTTTTTTTTTTTTTCCCACAAATTTTTTTTTGTTTCGCCATACATTTTTTGGTGAATGATTGATGTAAATTGGGTGGTTTAAAAAACAAGCCTTCATATGGGTCTGTAGGTAGAAAATTGAATGTGTGATGATTTTTAGGGAGGAGGAAGAAACAAAAGAGAAAAAATGAAAAATGGCCCGGTCCTCAAGGGGTTAAAAAATTTAGCTGTTGCAATATTATTCAAATTCAAAAGAATATAGACTGTGTGGGGGTAAATGGAGTTTTAATGGAGTGATAGCATGAGATAGGAATCATGGACATTGATAAGACTTCTTAGATGCAATGGTTAAGAGTTAATTCTTCATAGAATACCAGTATACTGTAGGTTCAGACATATCTGCTCCCCACAGATTCTCTCATTGAAAATAAGAATAAATTCCTATTTCTTGGAATTAGTTATTGATTTGATCAAAAGTGTCAGTCAGTCAACCCTTTCTTCTTCCACACACTACACATTTATTTCATATTTAGGCAAAGATTCATGTGTCGTTTGATGTGGTTTTCAAACTGATCTGTCTTCTTGGTGCAGGCATATGGTTCAGTGGATTTCTTCCAGTGATTTGAAAGTAATGTCATGTCTTGCTTTGATATCAGCTTCATATGAACTTGGATTCACCTTACACTGTT
The DNA here is from genome assembly GCF_029499605.1 of Hyla sarda. Classification (NCBI taxonomy): domain Eukaryota; kingdom Metazoa; phylum Chordata; class Amphibia; order Anura; family Hylidae; genus Hyla; species Hyla sarda. Next base: position 108,667,555 of record NC_079192.1, read on the forward strand.
TGCCAACTAAATTAAAAATATATACGTGAAAATGGTTCTTACATTTGGTCAATTCTTGGTCAATGGAACTAACGCTTAGACTCTATAAATCCTGTATAGATCACATCTAATAATTTATATAAAACAAAAGATGCTGAATTTGTTTAGATATTTGGTTTTATTCCAGACAAGTTCATTAGTTCATTCACAGTTTATTCAAAGTACATCAACATATCAGTTTACATATATATATATATATATATATATATATATATATATACATATATAATATATCTGCTTACGTCTCCCCTAGCATTAGCAAAACTACAACTCATCCAACAGCTTGTCCTCACTGACAGTAGCGGGACACAAGCTGACAGTGGGAGGTTTTTCCTCCAGCTGTGAGCCCTGCGCCCACAGCTGTCAATCAAGGAAGTGTGTCCATGACATAGGTGATGATGCATGGACACAGCAGGACTAGTATGTGTCCAAGCAGGCAGGGGGGAGTGGGGGCAGTTGTTTGACTGGCTTTTTCAGTATGAAATACTGAAATTTTTCCAATGAAAGCAATTGCAAAACCTTTTGGTTTTGCATGCTTTTCAACATATCAAAAGTTTTTGTATCTGACAGTGCCCATTTAAAGAGCACCTGTCATCAAACCATATTTTCTAAACTTACTTTTATATTCCCTTACTACTCCTAACACCCCTGCTGCCCTTAAAACATTTCTGTGCTTTAAAAAGCTCTGTATCATACCTTTCCCCTTGCTCACATTGTGTGAACTCCCATCAGGAGAAAGTAGGCGTTCCCCAGCAGGCGCGACATCACTGAAGCCTATGAGAGCTGTGCCTCACCATGCCCCGCACGCACGCTGGTGGGGGGGGGATAGAGACGAAACTAACTGTTTGACTTGCACAGGGCCATTTTTTCAATCATACTAAAAACATGTAAAGGTTGAGAATATTAACAGCAAGTAAATAGGAAAGTGTCTTATAATTACATAAGGGGCAATGTGTTAAAACTTTAGTTTGGTGACAGGTACTCTTTAAAGAGATGCTATAATTTAGAAATAAACAAACTTTTGATGTGTTCCAAGACATGTCAAAGGTCTAAATCACATTGGGTGTCACTTCTGGGACCTGCTGAAATCTCTTGTTATAAGCTGGATCGATGAGACACGAAACAGTTCTGTGGTCCTAACTGTTTCCCGGCACCTGGTCACTCTCCCAGCATCATGCACCGTTCTCTGGGACTGCTTGTGAAGATAATGTTGTCCTACAATAAAGAGAATCCAAGCTAAACCCACTGTAATTGTGAGTTCTACGTGGAGCATGCCCTTTCCCGGCTTTTAACTAGTGATTGCAGCAGTAGTAAAACCCGGAGCGATTAAAAAAATGTTGATGTCTTAACAATATGTTTTCTTTTTTTTTTTTTTTTTATAATCAAAGCAACCCTTTAAGAAATGTGGACCATTATATCATGTGATAGAAGACGAGAAAATAATTGAAAAGTCCCTATTTCATGAATTCTACAGAAGGTAAATCAGATCAGCTTACTTTCAGCAAAACCTTTTTCTCCATTATTCTATAAAATAATTATTTTATTTTGGAAAATCTCAACATATCAGCATTAATTTAAAGAATTAGATACTGTATTTTGTTATCCCTTCAATCCTATGGACCAAGAAATAAACCAGTGGCTTTCAACAACTTTGGAATCATTGGGAAAATTGACTTCTCGTTGTGGAGAGCAGGAAGTGATGTTGTCAATCCCTTTGCTTTTATGTGCTTTGTATGCTTATTTGTACATGTATGGTGCCCTGGGATTACTAGTTCTATCTCTAACCTCTAATAAAACAGTTACCCTACATAAAAAAACAACTAAAGAAAGCAAATCTACTAAACTACAGTCTATAATTAACAATTCATGTCCAGGAATGATCCACATGACATCAAGAAAAGTATTATTGTTATAGGCATCTAATCACCAATGATGTAAAATAGTTGATCCGACGTGTTTGAAATTTGTATTTGTAATTGTATATAGTGTATACAATCATGGCCGTAAATGTCGGCAGCCCAGAAATTTTTCAAGAAAATTAAGCATTTCCGACAGAAAAGGATTACAGTAACAAATGTTTTGCTTTTCACATGTTCATTCCCTTTGTGTGTATTGGAGCTAAACCAAAAAAGGGAGGAAAAAAATTAACTTGGACATAATGTCACACCAAACTCCAAAAATGGGCTGGACAAAATTATTGGTACCCTTTCAAAATTGTGGAAAAATAAGATTGTTTCAAGCACGTGATGCTCCTTTAAACGCACCTGGGGCAAGTAACAGGTTTGGGCAAGATAAAAATCACACCTGAAAGCAGATAAAAAGGATAGAAGTTCACTTAGTCTTTGCATTGTGTGACTTTGTGTGTCACACTAAGCATGGAAAACAGAAAGAGGAGTGTTACCTTATGCGTTCCGGCCACACACGCTAGCCGTGAGCGCATGGTCCCCTTACCTGCTGCTGCCGACGGGGCTGGGACTCGCATCGTGGTACGTGCCCGCATGCGATCCCCAGTCCGTCACTCTCTTCTGCCTCTGCCTCTCTGCTCGGGCATGCTTGTGTCCCTATTCCCTAGGGCGTGCATGCCGGAGCTTTAAGATTTAAAGGGCCAGTACGCTCATTAGTGTAATTCAACTGTGGCTCATTTATAAATCCCTCCACCCTCCTCCCTCCCCTGCCGGATCTTTGTTGCCTTGTGCCTTAGAGAAAGCGTTCCTCAGTATTGCCTTGCCTTGTATCTGATCCCTTGCTTGTGACTTTGACTTTGCTCCTCTGCCGCCTGCCTACTGAACTCCTGCTACGTCTTGACTACACTACTGTGCCACCTGCCCTGACCTTCTGCTACCCAGACTACGAGCTGTCTTATCCCTCCTGTGCCTCACATCTCCTCAGCCGCCTCTGTGGTCGAGCCATGCCAGGGGTAGCGACCTGTGTGTCGCATGCCGCAGCAAGTCCATCCCGCTTTGTGGCGGGCTCTGGTGAAAACCAGCGGCACCTTAGACTCCTCTCCCTGGTACGGTCCGATTCATCTGCCACACAGGTCCAGCGGATCCACATCCACCGGTGTTCCTGTCTTCTGAAACGTGAGTGTTACAAGGAGAAGAGAACTTTCTGAGGACTTGAGAACCAAAATTGTGGGAAAATATCAATAATCTCAAGGTTACAGGTCCATCTCCAGAGATCTAGATTTGCCTTTGTTCACAGTGTGCAACATTATCAAGAAGTTTGCAACCCATGGCGCTGTAGCTAATCTCCCTGGGCATGGATGGAAGAGAAAAATTGATGAAAGGTGTCAATGCAGGATAGTCTGGATGGTGGATAAGCAGCCCCAAACAAGTTCCAAAGATATTCAAGCGGTCCTGCAGGCTCAGGGAGCATCAGTGTCAGTGCAAACTATCTGTTGACATTCAAATGAAATAAAACTCTATGGCAGGAGACCCTGCTGACAAAGAGACATCAAAAATCAAGACTAGATTTTGCCAATGTGAACTTGAGTGAGCCAAAATCCTTCTGGAAAACGTTTTGTGGACAGATGAGACCAAGATAGAGCTTTTTGGTAAAGCACATCATTCTACTGTTTACCGAAAACGGAATGAGGCCTACAAAGAAAAGAACACAGTACCTACAGTGAAATATGGCAAAGGTTCAATTATGTTTTGGGGTTGCTTTGCTGCCTCTGGAACTGGGTGCCTTGAATGTGTGCAAGTAATCATGAAATCTTCGGATTACCAATGGATTTTGGGTCACACTGTACAACCCAGTGTCAGAAAGCTGGGTTTACGTTGGAGATCTTGGGTCTTCCAGCATGACATTGACCCCAAACATACGTCAAAAAACACCCAGAAATGGATGGCAACAAAGCGCTGGAAAATTCTGAAGTGGCCAGCAATGAGTCCCGATCTAAATTCCATTGAACACCTGTGGAGAGATCTTAAAATTGCTGTTGGGAAAAGGCGCCCTTCCAATAATAGAGACCTGGAGCAGTTTGCAAAGGAAGAGTGGTCCAACATTCCGGCTGAGAGGTGTAAGAAGCTTATTGATGGTTATAGGTAGCGACTGATTTCAGTTATTTTTTCCAAAGGGCGTGCAACCAAATATTAGGTTAAGGGGTTATCCACATAAGGTGATTTTAGTACATACCTGCCAGACAGTAATGGACATGCTTAGGAAGGATCTGTGCTTGTCTTGGAGCTAAATGGCTATGCTGTGAGATTACCATACCACTGTGGCTAGCTTTTTGTGAACTGGCATTTCCTGTTTGAGTTTTTCTTTTTTGCCTACAAATCACATAATACCATTTTCCTCCCTCCCACACATCAGCCACCCCACCGATTGAAACATAAATGAGCTGCATCCATTCAAAAGACCTGTGGTTTTCAATCAGGGTGCCTACAGCTGTTGCATTAGTTGCAGATTGACCTTTCTCCCACCAAGCGATCCCTCCACCCATTGAAGCAGACAGGCTCTCTGTCATCAACTGACTAGTGAGTCAGGTCTCGGCCGCATTGCAACCTGGGAAAAAACTTAGACAACAGTCATTTTGTATGCTGTTAAAAATAAATATTGGGATGAAAATCACATAAGAATTGTGAGAAAACCAACACATACAGGTACAGATACTGTATTAAGAACTACACTATCTTTACAGCCCCTGTAGCATAGGCAAATAAAAAAGTCCCGGAATGCCCCTTTTTTTCGTTAGTTCCAATACACACAAAGAGAATAAACATGTGTATAGCAAAACATGTGTTACTGCAATCCTTTTTTGAAAATTTCAGGGGTGCCAACATTTACGGCCATGATTGTATATTTTTGATGATAAGAGATGCAAAAAATGAGACTAATAATTAGCCTCCCGCCCCCTCCCCGGACGTCGGGAGGCTAATGGCCCGGATGCGGTTATAAACCAGAAGTGTGGATGCTGTAGTTAGACGCCGGCTTCACTGAGCCACACGTTGAGACCAGGACACTTTCCCGTCTCTCCTGCCACTGCAGGATCACCTTGATTTATACACAGATGGCGCTGATTGTAAGTAGAATCTGCAAACAACAATAAAAAACGTGGTCTCAAATGGCTGGAGGTGCTCAACCCCAAATGCAGTTGTGCATTTATACTGGGGGAGCAGATCCTGCCCTTGTAGTCCGTTGCTAGGGGCGATCCCCAGCATAAAAATGCATACAATGGAGGATGCTTACAGTGGACTACAAGTGCCACAATAGAATCCTACACCAGATAAACAGTGTGGATGTGTAACAATTAGAATAATACAATACAGAAATGTAGGTGCACTACTGTGGTAGATGTATACAATGACATTGGCTATTCCTCAACACTGATGTTAAAATTGAGATATTCGCCAGTGTCTCCTTATATGAAGGACACACCAGAGCCCGCACACCAACGCCAAGGTTTCTCAAGTGGCACGGGACCTAACGCTAACCTACCTGTGCGTGAAAAAGCAAAAACAAGGGACCAGTGGGCAAATACAGTGTTACGCCGAGCGCTCCGGGTCCCCGCTCCTCCCCAGAGCGCTCGCAGCATCCTCTCATTCGCAGCGCCCCGGTCAGACCTGCTGACCGGGTGCACTGCAATATCACTCTCAGCCGGGATGCGATTTGCGATGCGGGAGGCGCCCGCTCGCGATGCGCATCCCGGCTCCCGTACCTGACTCGTTCCCCGTCTGTCTTGTCCCGGCGCGCGCGGCCCCGCTCCTTAGGGCGCGCGCGCGCCGGGTCTCTGCAATTTAAAGGGCCACTGCGCCACTGATTGGCGCAGCAGGCTTAATCAGTGTGTTCACCTGTGCACTCCCTACTTATACCTCACTTCCCCTGCACTCCCTCGCCGTATCTTGTTGCCATTGTGCCAGTGAAAGCGTTTCCTTGTGTGTTCCTAGCCTGTGTTCCAGACCTCCTGCCGTTGCCCCTGACTACGATCCTTGCTGCCTGCCCTGACCTTCTGCTACGTCCGACCTTGCTCTTGTCTACTCCCTTGTACCGCGCCTATCTTCAGCAGTCAGAGAGGTTGAGCCGTTGCTGGTGGATACGACCTGGTTGCTACCGCCGCTGCAAGACCATCCCGCTTTGCGGCGGGCTCTGGTGAATACCAGTAGCAACTTAGACCCGGTCCACCAACACGGTACACGCCAATCCCTCTCTGGCACAGAGGATCCACCTCCAGCCAGCCGAATCGTGACATACAGCAACACTAGGCCGACATGCAGCCTGCTCCCAGTTACCTCTAGCGTGACTGAGCACATACACAATGGGAGGAGGGAGAGAGGCTACAAGCTCCACCCAAGTTGGCTGATATAGGTGCATGGCCTCACAGGTGCAACCTTAATGCTGCCTGGAAAATGTTCAAGGCGCATTAACATATGGAGTTTACACACCTCCAAGTATAAATTTTCAAACAACAACAAAAAACATGGTCTCAAATGGCTTGAGGTGCTCAACCCTAAATGCAGTTGTGATTTATACTGGGGGAGCAGATCCTGCCCTTGTAGTCCATTGCTAGGGGGCGATCCCCAGAATAAAAATGCATACAATGGAGGATGCCTGCAGTGGACTACAAGTGCCACAATAGAATCCTACACCAGATAAACAGTGTGGATGTGTAACAATTAGAATACTACACGACAGAAATGTAGGTGCACTACTGTGGTAGATGTATACAATGACAACCTATTTGGAGTTGAGCACCTCGCGCCATTTGATACCACGTTTTTTGTTGTTTGTTTAAATTTTATACTTGGAGGTGTGTCAACTCCAAAATTAATGCGCCTTGAATATCTTCAAGGCAGCATTAAGGTAGCACCTGTGAGGCTATGCACCCATATTAGCCAACTCAGGTGGGGCTTGCAGCTTGCCTCCCTCCTCCCATTGCATGTGTGCTCAGTCACGCTAGAGGGTATCTGGGAGGAGGTTGTGAGTCGACCGAATGCTGCCGTAATTGCCCACTGGCCCCTGTTTTGCTTATTACGCACAGGTAGGGTTAGTGTAGGTCCTGCGCCATTTTGAGAAACATTGGCGTTGGTGTGCGGGCTCTGGTGTGTCCTTCATGTAAGGATACACTGGCGAATGTCTCAATTTTAACATCAGTGTTGAGGGATTAGCCAATGTCATTGTATACATCTACCACAGTAGTGCACCTAAATTTCTGTATTTAAGTAGAATCTGCACTTGCTGTTTGTGGATCTCTTGTAGGGATTATTTAACCGCTGAACTTAACCCTATCTCCTATGCGTTGTCATTATAGGGGTCTCCACATGTTAAATCTGTGAGTATGCTAATATGAGCACCCCTGTCATGTCAGCTGGAGTGGGGTTGGTCAAATATTTATTAAGATTGTTTTTCTTTACAGGGGCTGATTACTTCCCTGGACTAACTGAAAATCATGTTGGGGGCAATTTAACCCCTTAAGGACTCAGGGTTTTTCTGTTTTTGCACTTTTGTTTTTTCCTCCTTTCCTTTTAAAAATCATAACCCTTTCAATTTTCCACCTAAAAATCCATATTATGGCTTATTTTTTGTGTCACCAATTATACTTTGCAGTGACATCAGTCATTTTACCCAAAAATTCACGACGAAACGGAAAAAAATCATTGTGCGGCAAAATCGAAGAAAAAACGCCATTTTGTAAATTTTGGGGGCTTCCGTTTATACGCAGTGCATATTTCGGTAAAAATGACACCTTATCATTATTCTGTAGGTCCATACGGTTAAAAAGATACCCTACTTATATAGGTTTGATTTTGTCGTACTTCTGGAAAAAATCATAACTACGTGCAGGAAAATTTATATGTTTAAAAATGGCCTCTTCTGACCCCTATAACTTTTTATTTTTCCACGTACAGGGCGGTATGAGGGCTCATTTTTTGTGTCGTGATCTGAAGTTTTTATTGGTATGGTTTTTGTTTTGATCGGACTTTTTGATCACTTTTTATTCATTTTTTAATGGTGTAAAAAGTGATCAAAATACGCTTTTTTGGACTTTGGAATTTTTTTGCGCATACGCCATTGACTGTGCGGTTTAATTAACAATATATTTTTATTGTTCGGACATTTACACACGCGGCGATACCACATATGTTTATTTTAATTTTTATTTACACTGTTTTATTTTTTTTATGGGAAAAGGGGTGGTGATTCAAACTTTTATTAGGGAAGGGGTTAAATGACCTTTATTAACACTTTTTTTTTACTTTTTTTTTGCAGTGTTATAGGTCCCATAGGGACCTATAACACTGCACACACTGATCTCCTATGCTGATCACTGGCGTGTATTTCACCGCGGCGGTCCCGAACAGCCCGACTGACTAGCCGGGATACTTTCACTTTCGCTTTAGAAGCGGCGGTCAGCTTTGACCGCCGCTTCTAAAGGGTTAATACCCATCGCTGCGATCGTCAATGTGTGGTATTAGCCGCGGGTCCCGGCCGTTGATGAGCGCCGGGACCGACGCGATGTGATGCGGGGTCGCAGTGCGACCCCGCTTCATATCGCGGGAGTCGGCGCAGGACGTAAATATACATCCTGCGTCGTTAAAGGGTTAAGCCCAAGTACATCACATTATATATGATATACTATTTGTTATATACATCTACTACTGAATTTATTGGTTCCCCTGAGGACATCCTTGTGCCTTTTTATTGGCACACGGATAGAAAGGCGTTGGGAACAAGGAACAAGTGATATACCACAAGTTAATACCTTTGGTTGTATCTAAGACTAAGTGTGATGTAGACGTACCATGGGGGAGGAGTCTAACTTATCCCTAATACTACTATAGGTTAAGTCCATATCTTTTTCCACATGTATCCATAAGGGATAGAATTGGACTCAACTCTAATTTTCCCTACACATCTTTTCCTGGGTTTCACTATTTTCTACTGGTGGATTTTAAAGGAAAATAATAAATGTTATATTTTAGCAACACCCCTATACTTTATTAACTTTCTCAAGTTTCCAGTCTGTGGGGTTATTATCTGGGGAGTGTAGTCCCATTAACTGTACTACATACTATATCTGCACAATTCGCACATGTCAGATTTTTCATAGATATGGAATCCTATGAATCCCACTGCATAAATAAATCTTCTGCAGAAATAAGCAACATGCTACTTAATTCTATAGAGTCTGTACATTAAAACTGAGGATTAGACACATGGAATGAAAATATATAGCATATGGATCCATGGGGCATCCATGGCAGAAGTCCAAGGGTCAGCCTCAGATTTCTGTCTTAAAAATGCTCATCTTTAAATCTGATACTAGTTATCACATGCTTAACAGTTTAGCCGAGCTCCTATGATAAAGAAGGAGAATTAGATTTTCCTATATTAGATTGCTATGTTGGCTGCATATGGCCGTCTTGTGTCTGCTTCCCTGGCCCCAAGATAAGACAACTTCATAAGGTACAGCTGTATTTCCCAGGATAATGCTCAGTCAGTACTCGCTCCAGTACGCCTCCTGTGATGCTCTGCCCAGCCATAATAAAAATAAATTTGCTGTCATTTGACTACTCCTTCTTTCTCCTCTGTAATGAGGGCACTATTATTTCTTATGTTTTGTTAGGTGTTTTACGTATTTATGCACATGTATATGTTTAAGTATGTATCTACATATTGGTTTGTTTATATGACTGTATTTGTAGTCTTTCTCTTCATATATTGTATGCTTTGCCAAGATCAACAATTCTTGGAACATCTTTTTTTGTTAATTATTTTTTCTTTCTCTAAACTCAAATCTGTTTTTAGTAAAGTAAAATAAAATCAGGTCAAATAGATGTGATGATCAATTTGATGTGTATTCCTTTGATGGACAATATTTAGGGGTAATTTAGGTAACCATAAAATCACATTGGCTGATTTTTAAATAATTTATTTGCTAATTATGGTGGAAAATAAGTATTTGGTCAATAACAAAAGTTAATCTCAATACTTTGTTATATACCCTTTGTTGGAAATGAGGTCAAATGTTTTCTGTACGTATTCACAAAGTTTTCATATACTGTTGCTGGTATTTTGGCCCATTCCTCCATGCAGATTTCCTCTAGAGCAGTGATGTTTTGGGGCTGTCGCTGGGCAACACGAACTTTCAACTCCCTCCAAAGGTTTTCTATGGGGTTGAGATGTGGAGACTGGCTAGGCCACTCCAGTACCTTGAAATGCTTCTTATAAAGCCACTCCGTTGCCTGAGCAGTGTGTTTGGGATCATTTTCATGCTGAAAGACCCAGCCATGTTTCATCTTCAATGCCCTTGCTGATGGAAGGCGGTTTTCACTCAAATTCTTTTCTTTACATGGATCAGTCGTCCTCCCTTAGCAGAAAAACAGCCCCAATGCAAGATGTTTACACCCCCATGCTTCACAGTAGGTATGGTGTTCTTTGGATGCAACTCAGTATTCTTTCTCCTCCAAACACGACGAATGGGTTTTTACCAAAAAGTTCTACTTTGGTTTCATCTGACCATATGACATTCTCCCAATACTCTTCTGGATCATTCAAATGCTCTCTAGCAAACTTCTGATGGGAACGGACATGTACTGGCTTAAGCAGGGGGACATGTCTGGCACTGCATGATTTGAGTCCCTGGCGGCGTAGTGTGCTACTGATGGTAGCCTTTGCTACTTTGGTCCCAGCTCTCTGCAGGTCATTCACTAGGTCTCCCCATGTGGTTCTTGGATTTTTGCTCACCGTGATTGTGATCATTTTGACACCACAGGGGGAGATCTTGCGGGGAGCCCCAGATCAAGGGAGATTATCAATGGTGTTGTATGTCTTCCATTTTCTAATAATTGCTCCCACAGTTGATTTCTTCACACCAAGCTGCTTGTCTGTTGCAGATTCAATCTTCCCAGCCTGGTGCAGGTGTACAATTTTGTTTCTGGTGTCCTTCGACAGCTCTTTGGTATTGGCCATAGTGGAGTTTGGAGTGTGACTGTTTTAGGTTGTGGACAGGTGTCTTTCATACTGATAACAAGTTCAAACGATTAATACAGGAAACAAGTGGAGAACAGAGGAGACTCTTAAAGAAGAAGTTACAGGTCTGTGTGGTCTGAGGTCTGAGGTGACCAAATACTTATTTTCCACCATAACTTGCAAATAAATTCTTTAAAAATCAGACTGTGATTTTATGGAATTTTTTCCTCATTATGTCTTTCATAGTTGAGGTTTATCTATGATGAAAATTACAGGCCTCTCTCATCTTTTTAAGTGGGAGAACTTGCACAATTGGTGGCTGACTAAATAATTTTTTGCCCCACTGTAAATGTCATAGGCTCCAAAATAGGTGTAAAAATATCCCAAGACAGTTCAGACTTGACATGGAGCCTTATATTAGTATTTCTTATGAGCTGTGCAATATTATAACAAACCTTTATCCTTTCAAAACACTAAAAAAGAGATATATCATAATTGTCTGTTCTAAACATATGCTGAAGCATTTCCTTTTGACATACGTTTTTGTGTGCTTAATCATTTATGAAAAAGAAAGAATTTTTTTTTTGATATAAATGTGTGTCAAGGTACATGGCTTCCAAACTCTTAGGGTACATTCACACACTATATATATATATATATATATATATATATATATATATATATATATCTTTGAGAAATGATAGGGACGATTTCCTATTGTAAATGTACTGGAATTCTGGTGAAGTTTGTGGTTTACATGACTTGAACTATGTTTTTTATATGAATTTAAGACCCTTTTATGCCTCTAATGTAGCTTTCCAGAAAGGGGTGAGGTGAAGTGGGAAAGAGGTTTTGGTTTGCATGCAACTCTGTTTGTCAAAAATGATGCCAAAATTGTGGCTAAATGTTTTAGAGAAAAAGTAAGCCAACTAGTATAGTATTTGGTCTAAACTTAGACTGGGCATTCAAAAGATGCACAGAGGCACTGTCTAGTTTACGTTTTCACTGTCTAACTATTACACAGGATTAGTAAATCTGGGCCATGACTTAACAGTCCAACATTAGCAGCCAAAGGCTATTTAATAGGTTAAATGAGCATTGTAGAAATTAAAGGATTTATCATAAGAGACAATTTGCTTTAGAATACCTGTCATTTCTTTTATGTCCACCTGATGGCACAATAAGATCATACTAATATGATCAGACATGGTCAGTCAGCAAATTTGTACGTGCTGTTTTATCAATTGAGTTAATACACCTATTCCATGTAAAAAAATGTACAGTCCAGTTCTCTTACAAATTTACTTACCTGTAGCCTCAAATCAAATCTCATTTAAATGAAACTATTTTTGTGCCCTCCACAGGGAGATCACTGACAACCCCAATAACAAAATGTTATCATTCCACATTGACAACTTGAAGTTGTACAGGGAACAAGGGTGCAGGGGGTGAAAAAAGTCTGAGTATGAATAAGGTAAGTATATTACAAATGGTCTAAGTCAGTGGTCTCAAACTGTAGCCCTCCAGATGTTGCAAAAGCATGCCTTCCCAGCCAACGGTCTAGGTGGCAGAATAGTCGCATACTGTATATTGTATTTCAAAATATGAAAAGACAGCACAGTAATATTCTCCATGTCATACCTCTGCTGCTCTATTACACTCCCCAGAAATGGGCTCCACAAGTTCTTTCTTTGATAACTGGCAATTTACATATTCAGCCTCTAATGCTATGTTCACATGATGGAATGTCGGCACGGAGAAACTCTGCGCGGACATTCTGCCGGCACTAGGACTGCACGAATGCGCCGTCTCATAGATGGCTATGCATTCCGTGGAGACTCCCTACAAAGAATGAACGTGTTTATTCTTTGTGCGAAGACGGAAAAGGAAGCTTTTGTGCCGGAAACATCTGGCATGGAAATTCCACTGTGTACACATGGCAGTAGAATCACGCTGAAGCAGAATCTCCGTGCTGGATTCCAATGTGCAATGCGGCAACAAAATTCTGACATGTGAACATGGCCTAAAGATGCATGCCACGAACTTCTAAAATTGCTATCCACTGAATGCTGGTACAGACCATGCTTTCCAAGACACTTGCACAGATTTACTATTGGTAATGCACCAAAATTTAAGTGCAATTTGTAGAAAAAAACTGGGGCACATCATTTGCATACATTATCATGGTAAACCTTGTACTTGGAACACATTTATTATAAGCTTTAAACACTTTTCTGCTGGGCCTGAAACAATAATGAAGCCTTAGTAAAATGGTTGTGGCTTCAGAGAAAGGGGGACATCGCTTTATATGTACCATAAAGTGCACCAGAATCTGCAGATTTGATGCAAATTTTCCCAATTAACTTCAATAGGAAAGTCAAAATTTGCAACAAATATGCAGCATTTCAGCTCTGTGTGTAATTACAGGTACCAACCATGTGAAAGAGATTTTAAAAAGTAAATAAATCTGGTACATATGTTATTCATATTTATCATCTTGATTTTGGAGTGCCAAAATACTCTGTCTACCATGTTTTATTTCTATTCTTATGTTGTACATCACTGACCCATGGTATGTATATTTTGAATTTCTTCTTGTTTTTGTAAATCCCATAATATTGATATATATATATATATATATATATATATATATATATATATATATATAGCAACAGAAGAATGCAGCAGCACACTGCCAGCACAAAGATATAGATGAAACATGAAAATGCAGTTAAAACATGGAGAGCTATACAGCTATGGTGTAATAGATGCAAATGTGAAACTATGAAATAGTGAGGCACTTAGCTCGCAAATTTGTCTCCGCCGGCGGTCAAATAGCTTGGACCGTCCCACCGCGAAATTCTTTGTCTATATATATATATATATATATATATATATATATATATACACAACAATGCACACCTGGATAGTAGAAAAATGCTGATGGTGCGCGCAGATTCTGGGGCTATGGTCAGAAGCCCTCCATTTGTATAACAGAAAAGGATCTCTCCACAGCACACAAAATAAGGTGAAAAAATTGAGGATTTCTTCCATATTAAAAAGTGTTTTCACAGAAAGCTATGGATATGACTTTATAAGAGACAGTCCTGAGGACCATTATCTGGTCCTATGTACCCTTACACCCGTTCCAGAGCCACTAGGGGTGGTAGCTAGACTTATACCACCACCGTTACCAGCCCCCGCCCCAGTATCATCTACTTTGCCCGTCACCGAAGCCTCAGAGTGTTAGGCAGGACATTGAACAACTGACTAAGGCTGTGAAGGAGCTTGCCACCCGGGCCGCTCCACCTGACCGTGAACCGCCCCTACCTAGAAAACCTACTCCTGCTCTCCCCAATTTCAATTACCGCAATCCTCCGCCCAATAGACCCTTGGGGCCTCAAAGACCCCTTTGCACTACTATAATAAGTCAGGACATTGGAAAATGCAGTGTTGGGATTTAAACGGATTTTCCCTGAGGTCACGGACCAGCCCTCAGGAAAACAGTCCTAAGCCAGGACTCTTACTTTATGTCGCCTCCTGCCCCTATGTAAAAGTTATTGTAGAAGGTGTACCGTTGGAGGCATTGATAGATACAGGGTCACAAGAGTTTACTATACCTAAAAGTGTTTTCTATCAGTATTTTGATTCTAGTTTATTGTGTGAGCCTGATGATGTTAACTTCCGAGTAGTATGGGCAACCAGTCCCCAGACATGGATACTGGAAGTCAACCATTCAGTTGGGAGGGCATGTACTTAGCGGGCAAGGAGTGATTGGAACTAATGTGACATATAAGGGGTCTGCTGAGTTTATATTGGGGATGAACATTATGAAGAATTGTTTCACCGAAGTGTTAGAAGCCTTGCATGCCTCTCTTCCACATATGTCCCCTTCAGGGCAGCGGGCTGTGCAGCACCACTTGAAAGTTCTACAGGCGGAGCAGAAGTTTGCCAACAAGCAAGGTGAAATCTGCAGAGTGCGAATTCAAGGAGATCATCGTCTGGTGTTGTGCATGTCCCGGAGTCAAGAATAGGCACTATGAAGCCCTGTGTGAACCTATGCAATTGGAAGATCATCCTCTTGTTCGAGCTGCGAGAAGCCTTGTCACTGTCACCAACAGGAGAGTCTAGTTACGGTTAGTTAACCTGTCTGACTCTGCTACTGTCTTGCCCAAGTACACTCCTGTAGCCCAGCTGTACCTCCTAGAGTCTAAATACATTGTGACAGAACGTCTGGTGGCCCGACAGCATGCAGCTCAAGTAGCTGAAGGATCCAGTGTGATGGTGGGCGCAACTCCAGGTTGGAGATGACACTACCGAAAGGGACCAAGTCAATGGAATCATCAATGTTGCCAAGAGGTACCATGAGGCTTTCAGCAAGTACCCTGATCCAGCATTGATTAATGGACAGTTAAGATAAACAACAAGGAGAAAAAAAAAAGTATTGGCGTCAAGGACACACAGGAATTAAATCTCCTCTTTGCCTCCTCGACCCCCCCCCCTCCCAGCCAGGACAGTGAAGGTGGAATACACGGAGCATCTTCTCCAAAAATAATAATGTACAACAAGAGACATCTAACTTAATAGTAGAGAAGAAGCAGTCCTTTTGTTGTTTTCGCTCTCCTTTCAACATGACACCAAAACATAACCCTAGAAGATCAGGCAGGGCTGGGTTTGAAACAAACCCAATGTCTAAATATTTAAAATCTACTCATGAAACAATTAAGACACGTACACAGTCACAAAACCCACCTTAAATGGGAGGATCAAGATTCACACCATTGTTGGTGGATGAGGGAAATGAGGACAGTGAACAAGGGGAGAGCAACAACCAGGTCCTCTCATCAATTTTATTAGAAGTACAGAAATTTAATAAGGCTATTTAAGATCTTACATCTCAAGTTGGAGGACTTAGCAACAACATATCTCTTATTAGAGATGACACAAATAAAATTAAGGGAAGAGTAAAACAAGCAGAAAAGGCTATCCCCACTCTGGAAAAGAATCTAGGTGAAATGCGCAAGAAATGGGACGAGGTGAAAAAAGAGAAAGGCCCACATTTATCATTGCAGTGCAAGTGAAGCATTTTTTTTACACCTTTTTTTTGTGTGCTGATAATGTGTAGGAGTACCAAATTTATTAAAAGGTAAAAGAGCTTTGATAAATTTTGTGCAGGTCACATTTTCTGAAATTTCTGTCTACACATACACCAAAAAGCTACACCATGTCTGGGCTGGTGTAGATTTAGAGACTTTTCAGTGGCTTTGCGCCTTTTTTTGCTCCTTTTTACAAAAGGCGCAATGATAAATCCCTTCCATTCTATTGCCAAAATCAGTGGATTGCAACTCAAAATCAGTGGATTGCAACTCAAAATCAGCAGAAATGTGTAAACAAAAAGGGGCAAAAAAAGGCGCAAAAAACCCTGCTTGCGCCTTTTTTGCCCCTTTATTAGACACAAAAAACTGTCTAAAGACATTGATAATTGTGGGCCAATATGTTTTTGAAGGAGAAAGTGATTGATCTGGAGGATTGCTCTAGAATAAATAATGTTCGCATATTTGGCCTTCAGGAGGGAGAAGAAGGAGAGGGCCCAACTACATTTATGAAACTCTGGTTAATAGAGACATTTGGTTCCCAAAGCTTCTCAGAAAATTTCTGTGTAGAGAGAGCTCATAGGATACCCACCAAGAAACCTGTACCAGGGTCTCCACCAAGAACCTTACTAATTAAATGATTTAACTCTACAGATCGAGACAGTATATTGAGACTCTCTAGAGAAAAGGGGGCTATAGAAAGGGGTAATTCTAGAGTGCTGATGTTCGGAGATTTTTCTAGGGAGACCCAGAGGAAAAGGATGCAATTTACAGAGGTTAAGAGAAAGCTAAGATCAGCCGAAATTCCTTTTTCTTTGTTTATTCCAGCTAGAATGAGAATTAAATATCATGACCAGATTCTAATTTTCTACTCAGGGTAAGAAGTAGATAAATGGTTAGAGAATACAGGTCTATAAAGATGGGGAATCCGGCAGGTTCCTTTTTTTCTTTTTTCTTTTGATATTATGTTATTGCGGGCGTGGGGGGAGGGTGGTTGGGGGGAGGCGTGGTTAGTGTAAGTTAGAGTTTTGCAGTAGATGGCTACGAGACAAGTTAGTAAGGGGGGGGGGGGGGGGTGAAATAGGGGATGAAGGTGGGAGTGAATGCCGTCAGCCCGGGGTCAGGAAATCAGGTTTTAAGGGGAAAAAAAGGGGGGGGGGGTAGTAATGGAAAAAAAAAATTATTGCAAGGAATATTAGGGGGATTAAGGATAAGAGGAAAAGACTTGCTGTATTTGACAGGATAAATAATTACCTCCCAGCGATAATAATAACCCTAACAGAGATGCACTTAAAGGGGTTGTGCGCTGCCCTGTCTTTCGGAGCTCCGCACGCAGCGTCCGGAAGTTCATTACTCCGAACACTGCGTGCTGGCTCCCATGTTCGCGGCCCCCTCGTGACGTCACGCCCGCCCCCTCTACCAAAGTCTATAGGAAGGGGGCGTGACAGCGGCCGCGCCCCCTTCCCATTGACTTTCGTTGAGGGGGCGGGCGTGACGTCACGAGGGTGCCGGGCGTGACGTCACGCCCGGCGGCCGCGAACACGGAAGCCCGCACACAGCGTTCGGAGTAATGAACTTCCGGACGCTGCACGCGGAGCTCCGAAAGGCAGGGTAGCGCACAACCCTTTTAACAAAAGAAACAGTAACATTGATTGAAAAAAATGGGCTAAAGTATCATATCACTCCACCATTTCACCTTACTCGGCTGTGGTGTCAATATTAATACACCATGCTGTTAATTTTAAGGAATATGAGGTAGATATCGACCCAAGGGGCAGCTACGTGTTTCTATTCTGCAGATGGGTAGATACAGTTATAGCAGTAATATATATCCCCCCACCATTTTCGGTAGAAGTTCTGCAAAAATTAACAGCATTTGTGGATGGGAAAACATATCGAGAATTTTTTGCCATAGGTGACTTTAACTGTGTTATGGATCAAGTAAAAGATTGGAGGGGTAGTGAGGCGAGATCTAGTAAAACATTGTTGTACAAATGGTGCCATGAAAGTGGTTGGATAGATGCATGGCGCCGCCTGTACCCAATTAAACAAAACTTTTCTTACTTTAATATGACACATAAAACGGCATCCAGGATTGACTTAATGCTGGTTGATGAACAAACACTCACTTCTGTTAAAAATAAGTTATGAACCTAAAACTGTGTTGGATCATGCTCTACTGGTAGGCTATATTAGGAATAGTAATATGGGGCGAACACACATAATTTTTCTATTGATCCACATTGGTTACATATTAAAGAAGTAGTAAAAGAGGAAGAAAATTAGATAATGGATTTTTGTGCAAGAAACAAAGGATCCACTGGGTTACAAATAGTGATGAGCGGCATATGGCATATTCGAATTTGCGATATTTCACGAATATGAGGACGAATATTCGTCCCATATTCGTAGAATTCGAATGATCGTGATTTTCGTGATGTTTTCTTTCCATTGCGAAATTTCACCATTGCGAAATTTTGTTATTGCGAAACAGAGATCATTTCCTGAATCTTTGCCAGTTGCTTTTCGCATCGCGATTTTCTGCTGCCATGCGAAGCAAAGATGGTGGGGAGTAACTTTTCACCTTTTCAAGTGAGGAAAAACTGCAGATTTGTGTAAGTAATGTCACCACAGTAATTTCATTATATTTAACTGCATTTTAGACTAGTTTAAAAGTTATGATATAAAATCAGATAGGAGTGTCTCCCAAACAGTGTGTCTCCAGCTGTTGCAAAACTACAACTCCCAGCATGCACTGACAGACCATGCCTGCTGGGAGTTGTAGTTTTGCAACAGCTGGAGGCACACTGGTTGTGAAACACTGAGTTAGGTAACAAACTCTCAGTGTTTCGCAACCATTGTGCCTCCAGCTGTTGCAAAACTACAACTCCCTGCATGCAACTCGCTGCATCCCCCCCCCCCCCCCCTCTCCCCCAATGTGAATGTACAGGGTACATTCACATGTGCCGGGGCTTACAGTGTGTTTGTAGCTGAAGCAAATTTTGCGCTCCAGCTCAAACTCTCAGCGGGAAACTACTGTGAACCTCTGCCCGTGTGACTGTACCCTAAAAACACTACATTACACTACACTAAGACAAAATAAAAAGTAAAAAAAAACACTACATATACACATACCCCTACACAGCCCCCCTCCCCTCCCCAATAAAAATGAAAAATGTCTGGTACGGCACTGTTTCCTAAACGGAGCCTCCAGCTGTTGCAAAGCAACTCCCCAGTATTACCGGACAGCCATTGACTGTCCAGGCATGCTGGGAGTTTAGCAACAGCTGGAGGCACCCTGTTTGGGAATCACTAGCGTACAATACCCCTATGTCCACCCCTATGCAATTCCCTAATTTAGTCCTCAAATGCTCTTTGTGCTCTCACTTTGGAGCACTGTGTTATCTGTGGTATTACATAGGACTGCAGGTCACATCTACTACATTATCTGTACTGAGTGAGTTATCATTGTGTTATCAGTAGTGCTTCTTCTGTTTAAAAAAAAAAACAATTGGGTTCTCTTCTGCTTTTAAAAAAGCAATTGGTTGTCACAGGATACAAGGCACAAAGGACACAAGCAAAAGCGCAGAAACACTCTCCTCTCTAAACCACCATGTTAATCTGCAAAGGAATGCTGGTGGGGAGTGATGTTATATACTGGTCGTGCCAGCAAGTTTCTATTGGTTGCTAGGGACGTTGCTAAGCTCTGACAACTGTGCTTGCAGAACTCTCATTGGCTCACAGGCATAAGTAGGGCAGAATTTCAAAGAATATTCACATTGCGAATATTCGTATTGCGTTTATTCGCAATGTGAATATTCACATGCATAAACCTTTCGCCTCACAGTCTCATCCCTGGGTCTTTAATGATACAAGCATTGCATTTATCAGTCGAAGGAGATCCCTATAATGTGCTCAGTTTTTAAAACAGTTTGAAAAAAAGATGAATATTTGTAATAGCGAATTTTTAGCGCAAAATTCATAATATTCGCGAATATACGATATTCGCTGCAAATATTCGAAATGCGAATATTTGTGAGCAACACTAGTTACAAATGGTGTGGGACACGTTAAAGGCTTTTTTGAGAGGTATACTTATAAAAAGGATAGCAAATGTCAAGAGGAAATGTAGAGAGAAGGAGGAACAGATCAAAAGACATTAAAGACACAGAAGTTATATATGCACAAACCATTGAAATTAAGGATTGGGATAGATTAATTCTAGCACAGAACAGATATAAAGAATACACTTTGGAGAAGGCACAACACACATTATTTTTTAGGGGACAAAAACAGTATGTAGAAGGGGGAAAAACAAATAAATGGCTTATGTGTATAATAAAAAACCAGAGAGAGAGAGAGAGAGCAAAGATATCAGGGCAATAAAGGATGAAAATAATAGATTGGTCTAAACCAAGGAAGAAATTGAACAGACAATTCTTAAAGGGGTACTCCGCCGATAGACATCTTATCCCCTATCCAAAGGATAGGGGATAAGATGTCAGATCGCCGGGGTCCCGCTGCTGGGGACCCGGGGATCGCTGCTGCAGCACCCCGCTATCATTACTGCGCAGAGCAAGATCGTTCTGCACGTAATGATGGGCGATACAGGGGCCGGAGCATTGTTACGTCTCACGGCTCCGCCCCTCGTGACGTCACAGCCCGCCCTGTCAATACAAGTCTATGGGAAGGGGGTGTGGCGGTCGTCACGCCCCTGCCATAGACTTGCATTAAGGGGACGGGCCGTGATGTCATGAGGGGC
The DNA here is from genome assembly GCF_029499605.1 of Hyla sarda. Classification (NCBI taxonomy): domain Eukaryota; kingdom Metazoa; phylum Chordata; class Amphibia; order Anura; family Hylidae; genus Hyla; species Hyla sarda. The sequence goes on from NC_079192.1 coordinate 108,688,363, forward strand.
GGGGCCATGACGTCACGCTGCTCCGGCCCCTGTATCGCCCGTCATTACGCACAGAGCGAACTCGCTCTGTGCAGTAATGATGGAGGGGTGCCGCAGCGGCGATCCCTGGGGTCCCCAGCAGCGGGACCGCGGCGATCTAACATCTTATCCCCTATTCTTTGGATAGGGGATAATATGCCAGGGGCGGAGTACCCCTTTAAATATTATAGAGTTGTATAAAAGTGAGGATAAACAAGCAAATTTCGAGATAGAAAATTATCTGGATAAATAAAATCTACCAAAAATCTTGGAGGAACAAAAACAGGAAATAAATAAGGAAATTAGTTTAGAAGAGCTTAAAATGGTATGAAAATAATGCACAGGGAACTCCACCCCAGGGAGTGATGGGTTGATGTTTGAGATATACAGAGTATTTGGGGCAACTCTGTTACCTTTTCTTTTGGAAACTTGTAATGAATCCTTAGTTACGGGGAAATTATGCCCTTCAATGGCGTAAGCCTGTATTGATGTTATTCCAAAAAAAGGTAAAGGTGAGCAAGAAGTTGGTTCTTATCGTCCAATATCATTACTTAATACTGATTATAAACTGTTTGCTAAAATCTGGGCTCTCCGTTTACAGAAGGTTATCAAGGAAATTATTGGGGAGGAACAAAAAGGTTTCATACAAGGGAGGAATATATATAGCAATATCCAGAGAACATTTCTTAATATACAGATTGGAACAGGAGGTGCCCTCTCTCTCCTGTCCCTAGATGCTAATAAAGCATTTGACGGCGGAGTGGGGATACCTGGAGAAGGAGGTGGAGGAAATTAATATGGTGGATAAAGTCCGAAAATATGAATCTATATATTATCTCGGGAAAAAGAAAACTGTGGAGAATAAGAAAGAATGGGAGAAATGGAAATAAAGAGGGTTATGTGACTTTAGGCACATAAAGCCCCGGACTGACAGCAGGGGAGGGGTTCGGATAGAGAGGGATAGGAAGTACAGGAGGGTGGGGGGGGAGGTTTTAGGGGGGGTGGGAGAGTAGGAGAAGGGCTGGGAAAAAATACAAAAAAACGAGTATGTTATATTTTCTATGAACGTATGATGATATTTGTATGTTTTTTTTACTTGGAATAAAAAAAAAAAAAGAAAACGACTGTTCACCATGTGACTTGTCATGTGATTGTTACCCAGGAGGTACCAGTGACCAGGTGATCCTAGGGGTGACCTATGGGCTCCCTGCTAGACTCCCCCACATAAGTCCTGGGTGGAGCTAGCTCTCTCTCTCTCTTTCCTTACAAGTCTTTGCTGACGTCAAGTCGAGTCCTAGAGAGTGTCCAGAGTCATAGGAGGCCTCAAGTCCAGTCTGCAGCTACAAGAAAGCCACAGTCTCAGTATTGTCAGTCATCAGTCAAGTCAGTCACAGTCATCATTTGCCAAGTCAACGTGGCCTGCATTAAATTGACCCCATCTACTACAAGTACCAGCAAGGCCTTAACCCCTTAAGGACCAGGCCATTTTACACCTTAAGGACCGGAGCGTTTTTTGCAATTCTGACCACTATCACTTTAAACATTAATAACTCTGGAATGCTTTTAGTTATCATTCTGATTCCGAGATTGTTTTTTCGTGACATATTCTACTTTAACTTAGTGGTAAAATTTTATGGTAACTTGCATCCTTTCTTGGTGAAAAATCCCAAAATTTGATGAAAAAAATGAAAATTTTGCATTTTTCTAACTTTGAAGCTCTCTGCTTGTAAGGAAAATGGATATTCAAAATATATTTTTTTGGGGTTCACATATGCAATATGTCTGCTTTATGTTTGCATCATAAAATTTATGAGTTTTTACTTTTGGAAGACACCAGAGGGCTTCAAAGTTCAGCAGCAATTTTCCGATTTTTCACAAAATTTTCAAACTCGCTATTTTTCAGGGACCAGTTCAGGTTTGAAGTGGATTTGAAGGGTCTTCATATTAGAAATACCCCATAAAAGACCCCATTATAAAAACTACACCCCCCAAAGTATTCAAAATGACATTCAATAAGTGTTTTAACCCTTTAGGTGTTTCACAGGAATAGCAGCAAAGTGAAGGAGAAAATTCAAAATCTTCATTTTTTACACTTGTAGACCCAATTTTTGAATTTTTGCAAGGGGTAAAAAGGAAAAAAAATTTACTTGTATTTGAAACCCAATTTCTCTCGAGTAAGGACATACCTCATATGTCTATGTTAATTGTTCGGCGGGCGCAGTAGAGGGCTCAGATGGGAAGGAGTGTCAAATGGTTTTTGGGGGGCATGCCGCATTTAGCAAGCCCCTATGGTGCCAGGACAGCAAAAAAAAAAAACACATGGCATACCATTTTGGAAACTAGACCCCTCAGGGAACGTAACAAGGGGTAAAGTGAACCTTAATACCCTACAGGTGATTCACGACTTTTGCATATGTAAAAAAAATATATATATTTTTTACCTAAAATGCTTGGTTTCCCAAAAATTTTACATTTTTAAAAAGGGTAATAGCAGAAAATACCCCCCTAAATTTGAAGCCCAATTTCTCCCGATACAGAAAACACCTCGCATGGGGGTGAAAAGTGCTCTGCTGGCGCACTACAGGTCTCAGAAGAGAAGGAGTCACATTTGGCTTTTTTGAAGGAAATTTTGCTCTGGGGGCATGCCGCATTTAGGAAGCCCCTATGGTGCCAGAACAGCAAAAAAAAAAACACATGGCATACCATTTTGGAAACTAGACCCCTCGGGGAACGTAACAAGGGGTAAAGTGAACCTTAATACCCTACAGGTGATTCACGACTTTTGCATATGTAAAAAATATATATATATTTTTTACCTAAAATGCTTGGTTTCCCAAAAATTTTACATTTTTAAAAAGGGTAATAGCAGAAAATACCCCCCAAAATTTGAAGCCCAATTTCTCCCGATACAGAAAACACCTGGCATGGGGGTGAAAAGTGCTCTGCTGGCGCACTACAGGTCTCAGAAGAGAAGGAGTCACATTTGGCTTTTTTGAAGGAAATTTTGCTCTGGGGGCATGCCGCATTTAGGAAGCCCCTATGGTGCCAGAACAGCAAAAAAAAAAAACACATGGCATACCATTTTGGAAACTAGACCCCTCGGGGATCGTAACAAGGGGTAATGTGAACCTTAATGCCCTACAGGTGATTCACGACTTTTGCATATGTAAAAAAAATATATATATTTTTTACCTAAAATGCTTGGTTTCCCAAAAATTTTACATTTTTAAAAAGGGTAATAGCAGAAAATACCCCCCAAAATTTGAAGCCCAATTTCTCCCGATACAGAAAACACCTGGCATGGGGGTGAAAAGTGCTCTGCTGGCGCACTACAGGTCTCAGAAGAGAAGGAGTCACATTTGGCTTTTTTGAAGGAAATTTTGCTCTGGGGGCATGCCGCATTTAGGAAGCCCCTATGGTGCCAGAACAGCAAAAAAAAAAAAAAAAACACATGGCATACCATTTTGGAAACTAGACCCCTCGGGGATCGTAACAAGGGGTAATGTGAACCTTAATGCCCTACAGGTGTTTCACGACTTTTGCATATGTAAAAAAAAAAAAAAAAAAATTTTTACCTAAAATGCTTGTTTTCCCAAAATGTTTACATTTTTAAAAAGGGTAATAGCAGAAAATACCCCCCAAAATTTGAAGCCCAATTTCTCTCGATTCAGAAAACACCCCATATGGGGGTGAAAAGTGCTCTGCTGGCGCACTACAGGTCTCAGAAGAGAAGGAGTCACATTTGGCTTTTTGAAAGCGAATTTTGCTCTGGGGGCATGCCGCATTTAGGAAGCCCCTATGGTGCCAGGACAGCAAAAAAAAAACACATGGCATACCATTTTGGAAACTAGACCCCTCGGGGAACGTAACAAGGGGTAGTTTGAACCTTAATACCCTACAGGTGTTTCACGACTTTTGCATATGTAAAAAAATATATATTTTTTTTACCTAAAATGCTTGTTTTCCCAAAAATTTTACATTTTTAAAAAGGGTAATAGCAGAAAATACCCCCCAAAATTTGTTAGGCAATTTCTCCCGAGTACGGCGATACCCCATATGTGACCCTAAACTGTTGCCTTGAAATACGACAGAGCTCCAAAGTGAGAGCGCCATGCGTATTTGAGGCCTGAATTAGGAACTTGCATAGGGGTGGACATAGGGGTATTCTACGCCAGTGATTCCCAAACAGGGTGCCTCCAGCTGTTGTAAAACTCCCAGCATGCCTAGACAGTCAACGGCTATCTGGCAATACTGGGAGTAGTTGTTTTGCAACAGCTGGAGGCTCCGTTTTGGAAACAGTGGCGTACCAGACGTTTTTCATTTTTATTCGGGAGGGGAGGGGGGTTGTATAGGGGTATGTGTATATGTAGTGTTTTTTACTTTTTATTTTATTTTTTGTGTTAGTGTAGTGTAGTGTTTTTAGGGTACAGTCGCACGGGCGGGGGTTCACAGTAGTTTCTCGCTGGCAGTTTGAGCTGCGGCAGAAAGTTTGCCGCACCTCAAACTTGCAGCCCGATACTTACTGTAATCCTCCGCCCATGTGAGTGTACCCTGTACATTCACATTGGGGGGGGGGGGGGGACATCCAGCTGTTGCAAAACTACAACTCCCAGCATGTACGGTCTATCAGTGCATGCTGGGAGTTGTAGTTTTGCAACAGCTGGAGGCACACTGGTTGTGAAACACCGAGTTTGGTAACAAACTCAGTGTTTTGCAACCAGTGTGCCTTCAGCTGTTGCAAAAGCTACAACCCCCAGCATGTACGGACAGCGGAAGGGCATGCTGGGTCTTGTAGTTATGCAACAGCTGGAGGCATACTACTTTGGCTGGGGATGCTGGGGATTGTAGTTATGCAACAGCTGGAGACACACTGGTTTGCTACTTAACTCAGTGTGCCTTCAGCTGTTGCAAAACTACAACTCTCAGCAGTCACCGACAGCCAACGGGCATGCTGGGAGTTGTAGTTATGCAACCACCAGATGCACCACTACAACTCCCAGCATGCACTTTAGCTGATTGTGCAAGCTGGGAGTTGTAGTTACACAACAGCTGAAGGTACACTTTTCCATAGAAAGAATGTGCCTCCAGCTGTTGCAAAACTACAAGTCCCAGCATGCCCATAAGGGAATGCTGGGAGTTGTGGTGGTCTGCCTCCTGCTGTTGCATAACTACAGCTCCCAGTATGCCCTTTTTGCATGCTGGGAGCTGTTGCTAAGCAACAGCAGGAGGCTGTCACTCACCTCCAACGATCCTCGCCGCACAGGTCAGTCCCTCGTCGTCTCCGCACCCGCCGCTGCTCCGGGGGCCTCGATACCAACAGGGTCACCGGGGATCGGGGTCCCCAGCACCCGGGGTGCACGTCCCGCACCCGCTCACGTCCTCCGGAAGAGGGGCGGAGCGGGTTGCGGGAGTGACACCCGCAGCAGACGCCCTGATTGATCGGGCGGTAATCCGGCTGACGAATCAGGGCGATCGTGAGGTGGCACCAGTGCCACCTCACCCCTGCTGGCTCCGGCTGTTCGGGGCCGTCTCTGATGGCCCCGATCAGCCAATAATTCCGGGTCACCGGGTCACTGGAGACCCGATTGACCCGGAATCCGCCGCAGATGGCTGGACTGAATTGTCCAGCGATCTGCGGCCATCGCCGACATGGGGGGTCATAATGACCCCCCTGGGTGATATGCCCCGATGCCTGCTGAACGATTTCAGCAGGCATCGGGGACCGGCTCCGCTCCAGATGGTTGCGGGGGCCGGTAAAACACATGACGTTCTCATACGTCATGTGTCCTTAAGGACTCGGAAATGGAGACGTATGAGAACGTCATGTGTCCTTAAGGGGTTAAGGTCTCTGGGTCACTTGTCACCTCCGTGGGCCCTGGCTGAACTGTATAGACTTTTCCACCTGTCTAACCTCAGTAAAGCTACCGTTGTCCGTAACTTGGAGTCAGAGTCATTATTGCCCCTATGCCTAGCCCAGGATCCAGCGGCATACCTTTGGGTGGTATTGAGGATAAACCACGCCCTGGTGTCACAAATACAAGGGGTTGATGCCATCTGCCCCTAGGGTAATTCCATCTGCCCTTTGCATCACACCCTCTACCTCAAAATCATTATTTAAATTATTATCTCATGTTCTCTTTAGCTAAATATGCCTTACTGTACAGTACAATGCTATTACAGCCATTGACAAGTCTTTGAGGATGATTCTATCATCTGGGCTGACAGATGGGTAGACTTAGCACTTAGCCGTGTTGATGTGTTTGATGGTAAATAACTGTATTTAAATTGGATGTATCAAACATGAAATTGTCTGGTGTCTCAAAGACTTTTCCCAATGGGCAATGCTGAGACAGATTTGGTTTATTAGCAAAGAGGAAGCTCACACAAATATTGGATTATTTTCAGTAAATAATGATGCATTTATTAGGGCTTTTATAAATAATGTACAAGGTTTCATGCATAAGGTTTTATTTTATCCCCATTAAAGCTCCTATCTGCACAGAGCTGTAAAAAAATCTGTGGGGCTTTACCTTTTTATATGCTTATGTTTTTGTACTTAAGCATATAGAGGTTTTTCTGTTCAGTTCATGCTCCAATGGATGTTGTGTTATAGAGGTATTCTCCCATAAAAGCATTGTTTTTTAAGGAAGAAAATCTCTGTAATATGATGCCTTATGGAGAAACAATAGAGTGCCAATTGTTCTGTAGTATGGAACTGTAATGATGTGCATCCATGTAGCTCTAATAACAATGCTTAACAATTTGACAGAGACTGACTTGGCTGCTGATGGACAATGCTGCAGGATTAGCTTGCTTGCTCTTGACTGTGGCGGCAGGACTTGACTTGAGGCCCCCAATACTCTGGACACACATACTAGGCACGACTGACCTCAGCAAAGACTTGGTGAAAAGAGAGAGAGCTAGTTCCACCCTGGGCTTATATGGAGGAGACTAGTAGGGAGCCCATAGGTCGGTCTTGAGGTCACCTGGTCACTGGTACCTCCTGGGTAACAAGCACATGGTATATCACATGGTATAACTCTTAAAGTGATAACACATTTTATACAGTACAACATATTTACAATGGGAAAACTAATGCAGGTGGCTCTGGGGACACTGAAGGAAGCTGCCTGACAAGGCAGCAGGAGCACGGAGTAACACCTCCCATAATGGGCAACCACACATTAGTCCCCTCCCGCCCCGTCCCCGCCCCCCGGCTGCTCACTTCAGTGCTGACTGCTGAAGAAAAGGGATGGCAGACGGACGCCACCTCTCACAGCCTCTGCGGCTCTGCCTCTCTACTCCCCGCTAAGGTGTCACTTATACCGAAAAGTTCGCTGCGTAGAAAAATTGTGCAAAATGGTTTTTTGTTTTGTTTTTTCAATTTTGCCCTACAAATAATTTTGTTTGTTTCACCGCAAATTTGGAGGTAAAATTTGTGATGCCATTAAAAAGTACAAGCCCTCATATGGGTTGGTGGATTGAACAATAAAAGAATTATGTCTATTAGAAGGCAAGGAGGAAAAACCTAAAAAAAAACAAGCTCAGTCCTGAAAGGGTTAATATGCACAGTGATTTCACAGTACAAGGTAATTATACACAGTAATGTCACAGTACATGAATAATATGCAGTGATGTCACAGTACAGGGATAATATACACGGTGATATCACAGTACAGAGATAATACACACAGTGATGTCACAGTACAGGGATAATATACATAGTGATGTCACAGTACAGTGAAAATATACACAGTGATGTCACAGTACAGGGATAATATACACAGTGATGTCACAGTACAGGGATAATATACAGTGATGTCACAGTACAGGGATAATACACACAGTGATGTCACAGTACAGGGATAATACACACAGTGATGTCACAGTACAGGGATAATACACACAGTGATGTCACAGTACAGGGATAATATACACAGTGATGTCACAGTACAGGGATAATATACACAGTGATGTCACAGTACACAGATATACACAGTAATGTCACAGTACAGGGATAATATACACAGTGATGTCACAGTACAGGGATAATATACACATTGATGTCACAGTACAGGGATAATACACACAGTAATGTCACAGTACAGGGATAATACACAGTGATGTCACAGTACAGGAGTCACAGTGATGTCAAAGTACAGGGATAATATACACAGTGATGTCACAGTACAGGGATTATACACACAGTGATGTCACAGTACAGGAGTCACAGTGATGTCACAGTACAGGGATAATATACACAGTGATGTCACAGTACAGGGATAATATACACAGTGATGTCACAGTACAGGGATAATACACACAGTAATGTCACAGTACAAGGATAATACACAGTGATGTCACAGTACAGGAGTCACAGTGATGTCAAAGTGCAGGGATAATATACACAGTGATGTCACAGTACAGGGATTATACACACAGTGATGTCACAGTTCAGGAGTCACAGTGATGTCACAGTACAGGGATAATATACACAGTGATGCCACAGTACAGGGATAATATTCACAGTGATGTCACAGTACAGGGATAATATACACAGTGATGTCACAGTACAGGGATAATACACACAGTGATGTCACAGTACAGGCATAATATACACGGTGATATCACAGTACAAGGATAATACACATAGTGATTGTCACGATGCCGGCTGGCAGGAGGTGGATCCTCTGTGCCAGAGAGGGATAGCGAGGACCGTGCTAGTGGACCGGTTCTAAGACACTACTGGTTTTCACCAGAGCCCGCCGCAAAGCGGGATGGTCTTGCTGCGGCGGTAGTGACCAGGTCGTATCCACTAGCAACGGCTCACCTCTCTGGCTGCTGAAGATAGGCGAGGTACAAGGGAGTAGGCAGAAGCAAAGTCGGACGTAGCAGAAGGTCGGGGGCAGGCGGCAAGGTTCGTAGTCAGGGGAGATAGCAGAAGTTCTGGTACACAGGGTTTAAACACACAAAACGCTTTCTCTAGGCACAAGGGCAACAAGATCCGGCAAGGAAGTGCAAGGGAGGAGGTTAGATATAGTCAGGGACCAGGTGGGAGCCAATTAAGCTAATTGGGCCAGGCACCAATCATTGGTGCACTGGCCCTTTAAGTCTCAGGGAGCTGGCGCGCGCGCGCCCTAGAGAGCGGAGCCGCGCGCGCCAGCACATGACAGCAGGGGACGGGAACGGGTAAGTGACCTGGGATGCGATTCGCGAGCGGGCGCGTCCCGCTGTGCGAATCGCATCCCCAACGGCCATGACAGAGCAGCGCTCCCGGTCAGCGGGACTGACCGGGGAGCTGCAGGGAGAAAGACGCCGTGAGCGCTCCGGGGAGGAGCGGGGACCCGGAGCGCTAGGCGTAACAGTACCCCCCCCCTTAGGTCTCCCCTTCTCTTTATCGGGTAACTGCCTCCCCTGGGATGAGGACACCGGGAAAGGATGGAGGGATTCCTCAACGGCAGGCAGAACCGCAGGAGTAGGAATGGGGAGAGAGGGCAGAGGGCGAGACCTGGCACGGGGCAGTGTGACACCAGGACGAGGGCCATGAGGGGACACAGAAGCTTGCCTGATGGAACTGGGAGGGGGGGAGGGGCATTTCCTGTGGCAGGCAGAGTCCTTAATGACCTTAGGGGGACCGGATACAGGAGGAACCACAGGGTCACGGCAGGGAGTACTGGGAACCGGTTGAAGGCAGTCCTTGGAACAAGAGGGACCCCAACTCTTGATCTCCCCAGTGGACCAATCCAGGGTTGGGGAATGGTGTTGAAGCCAGGGTAGTCCAAGGAGAACTTCAGAAGAGCAATTAGGAAGGACAAAAAATATAATCTCCTCGTGATGAGGTCCGATGCACATTAGGAGGGGCTCCGTGCGGTAACGCACGGTGCAATCCAACCTGGCTCCGTTGACCGCGGAAATGTGGAGTGGCTTGACAAGACGGGTCACCGGAATGCGGAATTTATTCACAAAGGACTCCCGAATAAAATTCCCAGAAGCTCCAGAGTCCAGGCAGGCCACGGCTGAGAGGGGAGGGCTGGCTGAAGTGGAAATCCGAACAGGTACCGTGAGACGTGGAGAAGCCGACTTGGCATCAAGAGACGCCACACCCACGAGAGCTGAGTGCGAGCGTGCGTTTCCCAGACGTGGAGGACGGATTGGGCAATCCACCAAAAAATGTTCAGTACTGGCACAGTACAGACAAAGATTCTCTTCCTTACGGCGATTCCTCTCTTCCAGGGTCAGGCGAGACCGATCCACTTGCATGGCCTCCTCGGCGGGAGGCCTAGGCGCAGATTGCAGTGGAGACTGTGGGAGAGGTGTCCAGAGATCTAAGTCTTTTTCCTGGCGGAGCTCTTGATGCCTCTCAGAAAAACGCATGTCAATGCGAGTGGCTAGATGAATGAGTTCATGCAGGTTAGCAGGAGTCTCTCGTGCGGCCAGAACATCTTTAATGTTGCTGGATAGGCCTTTTTTAAAGGTCGCGCAGAGAGCCTCATTATTCCAGGATAGTTCAGAAGCAAGAGTACGGAATTGTATGGCGTACTCGCCAACGGAGGAATTACCCTGGACCAGGTTCAGCAGGGCAGTCTCAGCAGAAGAGGCTCGGGCAGGTTCCTCAAAGACACTTCGAATTTCCGAGAAGAAGGAGTGTACAGAGGCAGTGACGGGGTCATCGCGGTCCCAGAGCGGTGTGGCCCATGACAGGGCTTTTCCAGACAGAAGGCTGACTACGAAAGCCACCTTAGACCTTTCAGTAGGAAACTGATCCGACATCATCTCTAAGTGCAAGGAACATTGCGAAAGAAAGCCACGGCAAAACTTAGAGTCCCCATTAAATTTGTCCGGCAAGGACAGGCGGAGGCTAGGAGCGGCCACTCGCCGCGGAAGGGGTGCTGGAGCTGGCGGAGGAGATGGTTGTTGCTGCTGTAGCTGCGACTGTACTTGCTGTAGTTGTGACTGGAGTTGCTGTGTCATGGTGGTCAAGTACGACAGCTGGTGATCTTGTTGCGCTATCTGTTGCGACTGCTGGGCGATCTGACGAGCTTGCTGGGCGACCAGCGTAGGGAGGTCAGCGACAACTGGCAGAGGAACTTCAGCGGGATCCATGGCCGGATCTACTGTCACGATGCCGGCTGGCAGGAGGTGGATCCTCTGTGCCAGAGAGGGATAGCGAGGACCGTGCTAGTGGACCGGTTCTAAGACACTACTGGTTTTCACCAGAGCCCGCCGCAAAGCGGGATGGTCTTGCTGCGGCGGTAGTGACCAGGTCGTATCCACTAGCAACGGCTCACCTCTCTGGCTGCTGAAGATAGGCGAGGTACAAGGGAGTAGGCAGAAGCAAAGTCGGACGTAGCAGAAGGTCGGGGGCAGGCGGCAAGGTTCGTAGTCAGGGGAGATAGCAGAAGTTCTGGTACACAGGGTTTAAACACACAAAACGCTTTCTCTAGGCACAAGGGCAACAAGATCCGGCAAGGAAGTGCAAGGGAGGAGGTTAGATATAGTCAGGGACCAGGTGGGAGCCAATTAAGCTAATTGGGCCAGGCACCAATCATTGGTGCACTGGCCCTTTAAGTCTCAGGGAGCTGGCGCGCGCGCGCCCTAGAGAGCGGAGCCGCGCGCGCCAGCACATGACAGCAGGGGACGGGAACGGGTAAGTGACCTGGGATGCGATTCGCGAGCGGGCGCGTCCCGCTGTGCGAATCGCATCCCCAACGGCCATGACAGAGCAGCGCTCCCGGTCAGCGGGACTGACCGGGGAGCTGCAGGGAGAAAGACGCCGTGAGCGCTCCGGGGAGGAGCGGGGACCCGGAGCGCTAGGCGTAACAGTGATGTCACAGTACAGGGATAGTATACACAGTGATTTCACAATACAGGGATAATATACACAGTGATGTCACAGTACAGGGATAATACAAACGGTCATATCACAGTACAAGGATAATACACACAGTGATGTCACAGTACAGGGATAATATACACAGTGATATCACAGTACAGGGATAATACAGACAATGATGTCACAGTACAGGGATAATATACACATTGATGTCACAGTACAGGCATAATATACACATTGATGTCACAGTACAGGGATAATACACATAGTGATGTCACAGTACAGGGATAATACACATAGTGAAGTCACAGTACAGGGATAATACACACAGTGATGTCACAGTACAGGGATAATACATAGTGATGTCACAGAACAGGGATAATACACACAGTGATGTCACAGTACAGGGATAATACACACAGTGATTTCACAGTACAGGGATAATATACACAGTTGTCGCCTCCTGCAGTCATATACAGAGAGAGGGCCTGCAATCAGAGACAGGGTGCAGCTGCAGAGTCAGACATATAGACGTATGATTCATGACAGTGTAACCTGTTAAATGTGAAGTGATAGTATTACAGTTTTCAGATCACATTTTTCGCCACAACACTCTGTCTGCTCTGTGTAAATGAGCTGTTACTGTACAACGCGATGTGAAGAGCTCTGGCTGTCCTCTATACAGCTCTGCTGCTCCTCACTCTGGTCTATTAATAATAGACCTGGGTGAAGAGTAGTGTTGCTCACGAATATTCGCAATTCGAATATTATTCGCGAATATCGCATATTCGCGAATTCGCGAATTTCGCGAATATAGCGCTATATATTCGTAATTACGAATATTCGCATATTTTTTTTTTTTTTTTCACAGTTCACATCACAGTGATCACCCCTCTCTGCTTCCAGCTTGTGTGGTGTAGAGAAGGCTGTAATACTACTGTGTGAGACTGGCGTGCGAAAATTCGCATATGCGAACATTAGCATATGCTAATTTTCGCATATGCGAATTTTCGCGTACACTGATTTTGTATATGCTAATATTCACATATGTTAATTTTCGCATATGCGAAAATAAAACGAGAATATAACGAATATGCGAATATTCACAAATATATGACGAATATTTGTCCATATATTCGCGAATATTCGCGAATTCGAATATGGCCTATGCCGCTCAACACTAGTCAGCTGCAGACCCAAAACTACAACGTGCATGCTGCTCCAAGCTTGCTGGGTGCCGCATCACTTTTTCAACCAATCTGGTGCAAAAAAAAATTCTATTTGGAATATCCCCCCTCTGTGCCCCCATCTTATAGTAAAAGCGTTCTTCTGTTTGCCAAGTGAAGAAAAACATGAGTTTTACCATTCAACTTACAATTTTTTTCCCAAACAAATCCACATCAAATGCCTCCCTATAAACACCAGCAAACATACACACAAATGGGAGGTCTAGTCAGGGCTGGTGCATGGATTTTTGACACTCTAGGCAAAACCTAATTTTGACAACCCTTTGGCTCCGCCCATTGAACCCCTTGGCAAATATAAGATCAGGGGTAGAATTAGTCCCGTAAGCCTCATGGTAAATTCTAGACTTGTCCTCCTCCCTACAATTATAACTATACTGCACCTAATGTGGAGAACTATACTGCACCTAATGTGGGGGAACTGTACTGCACCTAATGTGGGGGAACTGTACTGCACCAAATGTGGGGGAACTGTACTGCACCTAATGTGGGGGAACTATATTTCACCTAATGTGGGGGAACTGTACTGCACCTAATGTGGGGGAACTATATTGCACCTAATGTGGGGGAACTGTACTGCACCTAATGTGGGGGAACTATATTGCACCTAATGTGGGGGAACTGTACTGCACCTAATGTGGGGGAACTATATTGCACCTAATGTGGGGGGACTATACTGCACCTAATGTGGGGGAACTATATTGCACCTAATGTGGGGGAACTATATTGCACCTAATGTGGGGGAACTGTACTGCACCTAATGTGGGGGAACTGTACTGCACCTAATGTGGGGAACTATACTGCACCTAATGTGGGGAACTATACTGCACCTAATGTGGGGGAACTATACTACACCGAATGTGGGGGAACTGTACTGCACCTAATGTGGGGGAACTATATTGCACCTGTGGGGGAACTGTACTGCACCTAATGTGGAGGAACTGTACTACTAACCTAATGTGGGGGAACTATACTGCCAACCTAATGTGGGGGAACTATACTGCCAACCTAATGTGGGGGAACTGTACTACTAACCTAATGTGGGGGAACTATACTGCACCTAATGTGGGGGAACTATACTGCCAACCTAATGTGGGGGAACTGTACTACTAACCTAATGTGGGGGAACTATACTGCACCTAATGTGGGGGAACTATACTGCCAACCTAAAGTGGGGGAAATATATTTCCATCCTAATGTGGGAGATTTATACTGCCAACCTAATGTGGGGGAACTATACTGCCAACCTAATGTGGGGGAACTATACAAAAATATAAAATTGTACTATTTTGATCCCTATAGCACTTTTATTTTTCTGTATATGGGGATGTGAGGGTCATTTTTAGCGCTGTGATTTGTAGTTTTTTATCGGTACCATTTTTTTATTTTTTTGCTTTTTAGATATTTTTTATGGTATTTGAAGTGACTAATAGTGCTAATCTGATTAGTGCACTATTACGACTTTTGGGACCCCACTTCTGATTTTGCCCATGGCCATGTTAAGCCTAAAACCGGCCCTGAATACAATCCTCCTACACTATGCAAGCAAGAGTGTGTGTGTGTATATGTATGTGTGTGTATATATATATATATATATATATATATATATATATATATATATATACATACATAAACACACACACACACGCATGCGCGGAGTGAGTTTGTGCTTTAGGGTGCACACCCTAATGCAATAGGCTGCGCACGCCTATGGGTGGGGCTATGACGTTACAAGCTCCCAGCGCCGGTTCCAGCGTTTGGAACAGTTTGTTACAAACGCTGAGCAGTGGAGTACCCCTTCAAGAAGTTAAAACATATTAAGAGATTACCCAGTCAATATATTTGCTAAAGAGAGGCGTTCTTTAAAGGCACAGTGACCAACTACTCACTTATTAACCCCTAATGTTCGTGACGCCAGAGTGGTTTTTGGGGATCAGTAACCACCCAAACGATATCTCCGTTATCCCAAGGTTAGGCAGGGCAAAAAGAGGTCAGACAGTTGTTACAGTCTTTACAGCTCGGCCAGAATCCCAGAGAGGTGGGCAGTAACATGGAAAGGGCCCTGCAGCTTGCTTGGGGATGCAATACTTTTGGATCAGACTTCTGTTTAGCCACTCCGACTATAATTGACTTGACTGGTAACTTGACTCGGTTGTAAGTAGAGACAGTAGACATAGATGACTGGACTTACTGACGTATGCAGGCTTTAGGCCTCTAGGTGTACTGGATGCTGGAACTCAGGTGCGTGTGCTTTTCTGTTCCTCAGCAGAAAGAGCTAAGAGGCAGATTGTAATGGCTGCCCCTCCTATAAAGGGGGCTGAGCAAGAAGCCCATAGGTCAAGCTGCAGGTCAGGTGGTCAACTGGTGCTCTCTGGGTAACATAACCGATCAGGTGAACATAACATGTGATACCTCCAAAGGTCCTTTATACTTTATATACCTATACCTAAGATTATGCACTATATTTACAACACTATACATAACATTATGCACTATATTTACAACACTATACAGAACATTATGCACTATATTTACAACACTATACATAACATTATGCACTATATTTACAACACTATACATAACATTATGCACTATATTTACAAGGGGTACTCCACGGAAATTTTTTTTTTATAAATGAACTGGTGCCAGAAAGTTAAACAGATATGTAAATTACTTCTATTTAAAAATCTTAACCCTTCCAGTACTTATCAGCTGCTGTATACTACAAAGGAAATTCTTTTCTTTTTGAATTTCCTTCTTGTCTGACCACAGTGCTCTCTGCTGACACCTCCCCATAGAAAACCTCTCCTGCTCCGGACAGTTCCTGACATGGACAGAGGTGTCAGCAGAGAGCACTGTGGTCAGAGAGAAAATAAATTTGAAAAGAAAAGAACTTCCTGTGGAGCATACAGCAGCTGATAAATACTGGATGGATTGAGATTTTTAAATAGAAGCAATTCACAAATATGTTTAACTTTCTGGCACCAATTGATTAAAACATTTTTCTTCCAGGGGAGTACCCCTTTAACCGCTTATATTCACACGGCAGAATTTCTGCCTCAAATTAAAGCCCATAGACTTCTATGGGGTTCCGCATTACCATTCACACTTCAGAATAGGCTTTAATTTGAGGCAGAATTCCGCAAGTGGAAATTCTGTCATGTGAATAGACCCTGCACCCCAAGAAAGGTGAGGGGATAAGGGTTTTAGTAATGTAAGGGGTGTGCTTTATGTGTTGTATTTATGTATTTTATAAATAAAAATGGATAAAAAACAGATAGATGTATAGTATTCTGGCTATAGACAGGGCTGGACTAGGGCCTCCTCCCTCAGCCTTTCTATAATCCTCCTCTACAAATACATAGAAGCTGACTGGGGAGTGTGACCAATGATTCACTCATCTGATACAGGATATGCACATATTTAACCCTTACACACTTGTGATACCTCAGTGTATGGTGTACTGGCATTGGAATATACATAAACACAGTTATGCAGTTAACTCATAATACCCCACACACACTTCTTGTGATACCAGTATCCCGTATCAGCATTACAGATGTAGTTGTTACCCCCTCTGGGCCATTTTATCACCCTCTTTATTACCCCCTGTGCTATTTCATTAATTCCCTTAATCACTCCACTATGACACACCTGGCATTTGTCTCTCCGTCTGGGTCCAGCAGGCTCAAGTGCAGGGGTGCCGGCTCCCGTTAGTCTCCTGGCTAATGACGTCTTCTTGCTCTGCTCTTCGGGCACAACGTCGGGGGTATCACTCGTCCTATCTTGCAGCCACCACGCCGCACCGCTAACTGCCTTTCAGGATCAGTCACTACGGGCTGTGGGCACTTAGGAAGAGTGACTAGCATTTGACGGTCCTGCGACACACCTGGGACTAATGTGTCACAGTACAGTTTGGAAAACCTTAGAGTGTAATTATCCTGTAGACCTGATATAAGTGATTACAGTGCAGTTACATCTAAGTCATCTTTGATCGGAGTCTTTCACCTTTCCTTTTCTTTTCCATCTAATTCAGGACACCATGAACTCTATGTGCTCTATGGTGCTGATCAACACAGTAAACGATGTATCATTATTCAGTAATAATACCCCTTAGTGGCCCCACTTAATCATGGTGCCCCTCGGTGCCTACACTACACAGTAATTGTGCCTTTTTTTGTCATCCCCCTACTTAGTAATGGTGACTCCTTAGTGCCCTACATTCTGGTTAAGAAATGGGTCTACCTTAGTTCCCCCCAGTCAGTATTGCTGCCCAGTTGATGCCCCCCACTCACTGGACAGGTGCAGGAGGGCACAATGATGTCATAGAATCACAAGTGCAATCATATTGGGCAGGTGCACGCTTCATGAAAGGCTGATCCTTCTTCCTAATTAAAGGGGTACTCCGTTGGAAAACTTTTTTTTTTAAATCAACTGGTGCCAGAAAGTTAAACAGATTTGTAAATGACTTCTATTAAAAAATCTTTACCCTTCCAGTACTTTTTAGCAGCTGTATGCTACAGAGGAAATTGTTTTCTTTTTACATTTTTTTGTCTTGTCCACAGTGCTCTCTGCTGACACCTGATGCCTGTCTCAGGAACTGTCCAGAGCAGCATAGGTTTGTATAATCCTTCCAATAGTTAGTAGATGCTGAATTCTACAGAGGAAATTATTTTCTTTTTGGAACACAATGCTCTCTGCTGAATCACGACCACAGTGCTCTCTGCTGACATCTCTGTCCACTTTAAGAACTGTCCAGAGTAGGAGAAAATCCCCATAGCAAACATATGCTGCTCTGGACAGTTCCTAAAATGGACAGCAGATGTCAGCAGAGAGCTCTGTGTTCCAAAAAGAAAATAATTCTTCCAGTACTTATTAGCTGCTAAATACTACAGAGGAAATTAAGATTTTTTTTATAGAAGTAATGACAAATCTGTTTAACTTTCTGGCACCAGTTGATTTAAGAATAAAAAAGTTTTCCACCAGAGTACCCCTTTAACCTATGGTTAATAGAACAGTGTGAACTTACATTATATTTAGATTTTTCTTCTCTTAGGACCATTGAGCACCATTTTTTTGTTTATAATGTGATAGTTTCAGTGAGGTATTGGTGTAAAGCAGGTAGATTGGAGGCAGAGGTGTAAATAGAAAATGCTTGTCCCAATAGTAAAGACTGCACCCCATAGTATACTGATCATGCGGTCACTGACAGGTGACATCTTCTCTGACTGTAGATGTTCTTTTCTCTTTACTTCTCCAAGCGCCCCAGACCACCATGACAACTTCTCCCTTACACCAGTAATGACAGTGTGGTGTCCCGGTACAGGACCTAGTCCTGTCCCTGTCTAAAGTCCCCTCAGCCAGAGTCCCTGCATTTCCATAGGGCTCTCCTGCAGGGCTTACCCCTGGTTGCCTCATATAAATTATGTTGATATATTATTTAATGTATAGGAAATATAAATGTATAGGACCTTTCCCGGGTCACGTGATGTACATTTGTAATGTATAATTGTTTAAGGACCTTACTGGATCATGTGATTTACCCAGAGTTCACTGGGTTCAGGACTTACAGGTTTGCTGACCAATGAGCTTGATCCAGACCCATATTATATAAAGGGCTGTAGTCTGTAAATTCTCTCTCTTCCCTGCTGTACACTGAAGCAAGCACAATCCGCAAATCAGCATAACTTCATTCAATTCATCTAGGCCAAAGCCTGAAAGAACCAGCAGCCACTAAAACCGTGAGTTATCAAGCTCAAACCTACAAATTCTCTGTGACTACTACCAGCTAAAATCTTATAGTTAGTAGCACAGTGGCCTGCATAAAAAAAGCTAATTATTTCAAGTCCCAGCAAAACCTGTGAGGAACCTGCATTCCGGTTTTCTCTGAAAGACAGCATCATTGTAAAGACTGTTGCATACCAGTTAAAGTAAAGTTTTCCCGTTACTTCATAAAATCTGCTGTGGACATTCCGTTTATTATCCCTGCTGTTTGTGGGCCGGTTTGTGGCAGGAAAATTACTACTAAGCAAACCTCACCCTGGCGTCACGACAACTAAGAGTTAATACCACAAGACCCTGTAATACTATTCCAAAACCCGTACATTACATATCCTGAGGACCACCACAACAGAACAAAAAGACACGGGACTGCACTCACCATCCAAGGATTCTTTATTTACATTGAGGAAGTCACAGGCAAGCATCAAGGAGGAGGCAGGGACGGAGCCCCTGCCTCCTCCGTGATGCTTGCCTGTGACTTTGCTAGTCAATAAAGAACCGTTGGATGGTGAGTGCAGTCCCATATCTTTTTCTTCTGTCATTACTGCACACATTCTATTTGGACTTGGCACTGCCGCAACCAACCTGTGTTCATGATCGCCCTGTCCGACCCCTGAAACGCGCCTGCGTACCCTAGTCCTGCTAGTGCCGGGCCTCCAGTTTTCTCCAGTCCTCTCATTCCTCCCTTACAGCAACACAACTCCCATCCATTAATACTGCTGCTACCATCCTGCTGCTACTGCCATAACTGTGTCTGATAACTTTTATATATATATATATATATATATATATATATATATATATATATATCATCTGGCTCCGGAAAGTTAAACAGATTTGTAAATTACTTCTATTAAAAAATCTTAATCCTTTCAGTGCTTATGAGCTGCTCAAGTTGAGTTGTTCTTTTCTGTCTAAGTGCTCTCTGATGACACCTGTCCCGGGAACTATCCAGAGTAGAAGCAAATCCCCATAGCAAACCTCTTCTACTCTGTGCAGTTCCCGAGACAAGCAGAGATGTCAGCGGAGAGCACTGTTGCCAGACAGAAAAGAACAACTCAACTTCAGCAGCTGATAATTGTTGGAAGGATTAAGATTTTTTAATAGAAGTAATTTACAAATCTGTTTAACTTTCTGGAGCCAGTTGATATATATATATATATATATATATATATAAGTTTTTTTCCTGGAATACCCCTTTAACTACAAAAAATAGAAAATAATGGTGCCCGGGTCAAACTAAAATAAATTCAGAGCCTAAATCAGTCCAAAAGATCCTCCTTTGTATGCACTACCCTTCTGTGCCACCTCTCACATATTCTACTGCTCATGACTCTTCCCTGTCTGCCATAGGGAAGCCACAAGTGTCAGTCTATCTCTCTCTTTCACATAGACTGCGGCTCATGGTCCCCCAATACAGACTGCTGCACAGCACTCACCAAAAACTTGTCTTGCTTGCCTCATTTCTCACAGATTCCTCTGCTGCCCTTATTACCTCCTCTGGATCAGCTGTGCTCTAGCTAGAGATCAAGAATGTTTTAAAGGGGTACTTCGCCCCTAGACATCTTATCCCCTATCCAATGGATAGGGGATAAGATGTCTGATCACAGGGGTCCCGCCGCTGGGAACCCAGCAATCTCTGCTGCAGCACCCCCTGTCATCTGCTGCATGGAGTGAACTTTGCTCCGTGCCTGATGACCAGAGCCAGATCATCATTGGCACTCATGGAGCACCTGCTCCGGGCCCCGTGCCCGCAGGGGCCCCCCGTCACACTCGGGACATCCCTGTGTCTCGAAAAATCTTTTCAGGACACAAGGATGTCCTGGCGGTTACCTCTCTGAGGAGTTTGCGCACGCAGGGACGTCACTGACATCCAGTGCTTGCTCCCGTAGAAGAAATGCAGAACAGAGCAGCGCAGCGAGGAGGACGCGCACACATGGTAAGTTACCAGAGGCACGTCATCTTCAGTGTTCCGACCTCCGCTCCCGGGACCTACTGCTATGGCCCATAGGCCATAGCAGTAGATCGTGACCCCAGTCCCCGGACCGGAGGAGCGGTGGTCGGAACACTGAAGTGGGACAGTAAACAGGCATACAGCCTCCAACCATACACTGTATATGGCTGAAGGCTGCATGTCTGTGGGGGAACTATACTGCACCTAATGTGGGGGAACTATACTGTACCTAATGTGGGGGAACGGTACTGCACCTAATGTGGGGAACTATACTGTACCTAATGTGGGGGAACTATACTGCGCCTAATGTGGGGGAACTGTACTGCACCTAATGTAGGGGAACTATACTGCACCTAATGTGGGGGAACTGTACTGCACCTAATGTGGGGGAACTATATTGCACCTAATGTGGGGGAACTGTACTGCACCTAATGTGGGCAAACTGTACTGCACCTAATGTGGGCAAACTGTACTTCACCTAATGTGGGGGAACTGTCGGGGGGGGGGGCAACATATTGAAGTGCTCCGTCTTCCAGGCAGCCTTAATCTGGCCCCGCTGATGAAGGGCGATACAGGGGCCGGAGTACCGCGATGTCGCGGCCAATGGATTCACAGGCGCAAAAAGCCATATACACCGGTAAAAGTCGCATCATAAATGCAGCACACCCTGTACCGTTTGGACCTTGATAAATTACCCCCATAAAAAGTAAATGTGTAAATCAGCCTTATAACACTAAGCAAACATAATACCACCATGCAGTGCCCACATACTGACATACAGTAACCATGTAACTAAAATTTTATTCTATTAGGTGGCTTACTTAGCGAACTGAGCATGGAGGAGGCCCTGGGGCAATTAAAATTAGATCTTTAGGAACTAGACTACATTTTCAACAATGAATGACATTTTTCAGGAAGGTGGAGGAAAGAGGGATGGTCTTATAGCTATACAAAGGAGAGCCACTCCGATCAGTGATTTCACCACTGATCCTCATTTATTATTTTTGGGGTAGGCCATGCATGGTAGCAATTGTCTTCCGCTCTTTAGACCCTCATCATACCCTCAAGACATTTCGCAGGTATCTCATAACTTCCTTTATTTGTTCTTACATTTACATAATCTATTTGCGGTAAGCTCTCCTGTTTCCTTCTTTCGATACCAAGCACATATGTGGCGACCAGGATACATTCGAGATCCTACACTGATATATAGTGATGGTCTTAAAGGGGTAGTCCGCTACTAGCCAAAGGATAGGGGATAAGATGTCTGATCGCGAGGGTCCCACCACTGTGAACCTCCGTTATCTCCCGTAGCACGTGGTGTTTTAAACGAATGCCGGTTTCCTGCGGCAGTGGTCGTGACGTCACTGCCACGTCCCCTCCATTCATGTCTATGGGAGGGGGCGTGTTGACATACACGCCCCCTCCCATAGATATGAATGGAGGGGGCGTGACGTGACAGCATGAGGGGGCGTGGACGTGACATCACGATTACTGCCTCCGGCTCCGAGAGTTCTGTACAAAATGTTCAGAACGCTGGAGCAAGGAGTACCCCTTTAAAGAGATACTCCGCCCCCAGACATCGTATCCCCTATCCAAAGGATAGGGGATAAGATGTCAGATCGCCGCGGTCCCACTGCTGTGGAGCCCAGGGATCGCCGCTGTGGCACTGCGCTAAAATTGCTGCACAGAGCGAGTTCGCTCTGTGCGAAATGACGGGCGATACAGGGGACGGAGCAGCGTGACATCATGGCTTCGCCCCTTGTGACATCACAGCCCGTCCCCTTAATGCAAGCCTATGGCAGGGGGCTTGGCGACCATCAAGCCCCCTCCCATAGACAGGTATTGAGGGGGGCGTGCCATGACGTCACGAGGGGTGGAGCCGTGACGTAACGATGCTTCGGCGCTCTGTGCAGTAATGATAGCGCGGTACCGCAGCGGCGATCCCGGGGCTCCCCAGCAGCAGGACCACGGCGATCTGACATCTTATCCCCTATCATTTGGATAGGGGATAAAATGTCTAGGGGAGGAGTACCCCTTTAATGCTCTTTCTCTCATGCAAGTTTTCAGATTTTGGTTGACATGCGTTGATCACGAGCAAGTGGTATGTGGAAAACAAGCTATTCATACGTAGTAGCATCACTTGACTCATATCGTTGTTGCCTGAGGAACCTCCATGGGCTTCAAAGAGTCGGAAAAGTTGTCACTTAGGTTTTTCTTCCCCACAGTTGTGTGACAAGGCCTTTGCACTCCAATAATCTCCCTCACTGTATCCCGGAATCTCTTACTCACGAAGCAGTACAGGAAGAAATTGACGGCGGTGTTGAGTAAAGCCAACATATTTCCAATGTCCATGGCCAAGTGGACCCTCCAATCATTGTGGACAGAGGATACATACATATGAATGATTATGACAATGGTCCGGGGAGCCCATAGCACAGCAAATACAGTTGTGATGCCTATGAGTATGGCAGTAGTCTTGCCTATTCTAAGCTTGTACCTCTTGGTCTCTGATTTCTTTCTAAGCCTGAGGATGATGATGGAGTTGATGAGAAAAAAAAACGTACAAGGAATGAAGTAAATAATGAAGCAATGGACCCATTTAAGGACACGATCTAGCAAACCGGGTGTTCTGGGATCCCTCCAAACATCACTCCACCAGTAGAAAGGGATGCCGGTCACAAATGATGCTAGAAAGACACTTACAATAACCCTACGTGTACGTTCTGGATAGGAGAGAGAGCGATATTGTAAGGGAAGACACAAGGCTACGTATCGGTCCATGGTCAAGATGACGGTGATCCAGATGGAGGCATGGTTAGAGGAGAACTCAAGGACACTGACCAAATGGATGAAAGCATTGGGCACCTTGCGATGAAGGATGGTAGTCTGAAGAATGAAGCCTACAAAGATGATAAAAATTTGAGTCAAAATGTCAGAAGTGGTGAGGGCCAGGAGGTAGAAGTAGGAGGATTTCTTGCTCCTAGAGGCCAGTTTTGAGAGGGCGAAAGCCGTTAAGATGTTCACTGTCGGAAGAAAAGAACATTACAGTCAAGAAAAAGCTAGAGCCTTAACAGAAACATACATTTTCAAAGGTCAAACATATGTGCAATGTCAGATGAAAACCCACCATTTACTATGGACAAGCCCTTTAAGCTTCACCCTGTCTCCCATTTATGAATAAATATATCAGAGGGCAGTACAGAGATCTCTCCCATGTCTATTTATACCCAGGACTGTATCTATAAGGCTGCATTCACACCTCGTTTTTTACATACGGGTGCTGGATCCGGCTGCGGGGGAGGCAAACCGGGTGCTCCCGTACCCCAGCCGGATCAGCCCGTGACTCCATTTACTTTAATGAGCCGACCGGAGTCAAATGGTGACTCCGGTCGGCTCAGTTTTGACCCGTATGTGGCTTCCTGACCGGACCTAAAACCGTAGTATACTACGGTTTTAGGCCCGGTCCAAAACCGCATACGGGTCAAAACTGAGCCAACCGGAGTCACTGTTTGACTCCGGTCGGCTCATTAAAGTAAATGGAGTCACGGGCTGATCCGGCAGTCACAAGTCACGAGAGCGCCCGGTTTGCCCCTCCCCCAGCCGGATCCGGCACCCGTATGTAAAAAACGAGGTGTGAATGCAGCCTAACAAAGGGGCATCCCCTACATCTAGAGGAAAGAGGGGGAGATTTATCAAAACCTGTCCATAGCAACCAATCAGATCGCTTATTTAATTTTTAACAAGGCCTCTGCAAAATGAAAGAAGCGATCTGATTGGTTGCTATGGGCAACTCAACAATTTTTCCTCTGGACAGGTTTTGATAAATCTCCCCCACAAGTTTCTACACCAGCACAGACAGGGGTTCTTTACTGTAAGAGCAGTGAGACTGCTCATGGGCGACCTGAATAAACGAGATCAGGAGGGGCCTGGATGCATTTCTGGAGAGTAATAACATTATAGGTTATGGATACTAGATTTATAGGGACAGAACGTTTATCCGGGGATTTAGTCTGATAGGTGGAGTCTTTCCCTGATTTAGTTTTTCCCTGAATTGGGGCAATTAACATCAGTGTCATAAGGTTTTTTTTTTTTTTTGCCTTTTTCTGGATCAACACAGTAGAAACACAATAGGGAGACACAATAGGGATATAGGCTTAACGTCTTTTTTCAAGCTTATGAATGATGTTATTCATGGATGGAAGGACCTCTTGCTTTATGATTGAACACCTCACACATAGAATAGGATGTAGCTGAGGTGGTAACTCTTTATGGACCAAGCCTTCTTACTGCACCTCAAAGTCTCACCATGTAGGGCCAGTCAAGGATCAGAGTCTTGTATGGCGAGAACAAATATATCTTTTAGAACAAAGGTGATTTTTTTTGTAGGTGATATGGGCTTTTAGCCAGGCGACGTGCAGATTACTGTAAGATATGAGTGTGTCCAAGCATTAACACCCAGACCCGTCCATTTCCTCCTGTCCACCATTGTGGCTTTGGTACACCGAGGGAACACAGAGCAGCTGTCGGCGCTGTGATCACTGTCACGTCTGCACATTCACTATGGAGATACAGCTATGGGCCGGTCTGGATGTTTTGTAAAGTAAATACACACAGCGATAACCAATGTCCATGACCACGTGCCCATGTAAAGATGGCAAACAGCTTGAGGACATCTGTGCACACTTGGCTTGCTCGAGCACACATTAGGCCCATACTGAAGCACAATGCTACTTAGGTTCTCTCAATGGAAAATGACATGTAAATACCTAGTGTCCACAGATTACATAAAGATTGAGGTTATGAATATTAATGAAGGTGCAGATAACACTGTAGTCCATAGCAGGCGAATGCCTTCATATTTTTTACCCTTTATTGGCAAAGTTGGAGATGGCGAGGGCAATATCACTGTTTTCATGGGTAATCGTACTACCCAACCAGGGTGCCTCCAGCTGTTGCAAAACTACAACTCCCAGCATGCCTGGACAGCCATGGCTGTCCAGGCATGCTGGGAGTTGTAGTTTTGCCAAGTCGAGTGATGGGGTTGCCAAATAACTTGTGACTATGAAGCACCAGTCCCGACCATGCAATATAAGAATGGCCACCACAATAAATGGCCGAGGGATAGAGGACACTGATTATCTGGGCACTTTGTGGTGTTATCTGCAGAACTGGTTCAAGGGCTCTGTACACTGAGGACAAGCCGGGCTCTCTACACTGAGGACAAGCGGG
Source organism: Hyla sarda (assembly GCF_029499605.1). Classification (NCBI taxonomy): domain Eukaryota; kingdom Metazoa; phylum Chordata; class Amphibia; order Anura; family Hylidae; genus Hyla; species Hyla sarda. Next base: position 108,714,425 of record NC_079192.1, read on the forward strand.
CTCTGTGCACTGAGGACAAGCAGGGCTCTGTACACCAAGGACAAGCAGGGCTCTGTACACCAAGGACAAGCAGGGGTCTGTACACCGAGGACAAGCAGGGCTCTGTACACCAAGGACAAGCAGGGCTCTGTACACTGAGGACAAGCAGGGCTCTGTACACTGAGGACAAGCAGGGCTCTATACACTGAGGACAAGCAGGGCTCTGTACACTGAGGACAAGCAGGGATCTGTACACTGAGGACAAGCGGGCTCTGTGCACTGAGGACAAGCAGGGCTCTGTACACTGAGGACAAGCAGGGCTCTGTACACTAAGGACAAGCAGGGCTCTGTAGACTGAGGACAAGCAGGGCTCTGTAGACTGAGGACAAGCAGGGCTCTGTACACTGAGGACAAGCAGGGCTCTGTACACTGAGGACAAGCAGGGATCTGTACACTGAGGACAAGCGGGGCTCTGTAAACTGAGGACAAGCGGGGCTCTGTACACTGAGGACAAGCGGGGCTCTGTACACTGAGGACAAGCAGGGCTCTGTACACTGAGGACAAGCAGGGCTCTGTAGACTGAGGACAAGCAGGGCTCTGTACACTGAGGACAAGCAGGGCTCTGTACACTGAGGACAAGCAGGGATCTGTACACTGAAGACAAGCAGGGCTCTGTAGACTGAGGACAAGCAGGGCTCTGTACACTGAGGACAAGCAGGGCTCTGTACAATGAGGACAAGCAGAGATCTGTACACTGAGGACAAGTGGGGCTCTGTACACTGAGGACAAGCGGGGCTCTGTACACTGAGGACAAGCGGGGCTCTGTACACTGAGGACAAGCAGGGCTCTGTACACTGAGGACAAGCGGGGCTCTGTACACTGAGGACAAGCGGGGCTCTGTACACTGAGGACAAGCGGGGCTCTGTACACTGAGGACAAGCGGGGCTCTGTACACTGAGGACAAGCGGGGCTCTGTACACTGAGGACAAGCAGGGCTCTGTACACTGAAGACAAGCGGGGCTCTGTGCAGTGAGGTTCTGTGTCATGCTATGGGTCATACATCAGGATGATTGACAAGCCAGGAGCCTGCACAGAGCCCTGCTTGTCCTGTCCTCACTTCCTGTATTTGGACTCCTCACAGAGACTCACATGCTATGGCTGCAGAGACATAATTTTGTCACCAAAAAATATACACATTTTTTTAAATCAAAGTATATTACAAATATACATATAATAATATTATCTGCATTATATAAAAAGTTTTTGTTGACGACAGATACACTTTAAAGGGGTACTCTGGTGGAAAACTTTTTTTAAATGAACTGGTGTCAGAAAGTTAAACAGATTTGTAAATTACTTCTATTTAAAAATCTTAATCCTTCCAGTATTTATTAGCAGCTGTATTCTACAGAGGAAATTCTATTCTTTTTTAATTTCTTTTTTTTCCGTGTCAGGAACTGTCCAGAGCAGCATAGGTTTGCTATGGGGATTTTCTCATGCTCTGCACAGTTCTTGACACGGACAGAGGTGTCAGCAGAGAGCACTGTGGACAAGACAAAAGGAGGGCAATGCTTGCGGGTGAGGTGAGCATTTACCCCGATAGGGACAGCGCAGCGCTGGGCTAATAATTAATTTGGGGGGGGGGGGGGGGGGGGAATACAGTCATATACCGTGGAACCGCCATAAGTTACAAAAATACCGTGATACACATATTTGGCCATACCGCCCAGCCCTAATGGTAAGTGTCACGGTAAGGGTGGTTTCACACCACGTTTTGTACTTACGGTTGCCGTATACGACTGGGAGGAGGGGGGGCGGGGCTTAATCGCGGAGCCTGCACTCAGCCGTATAGGGGAACCGTATTTAATGCATGTCTATGAGCCGACCGGAGTGAACGTTTTTGCCTGCGGTCGGGAAACCGCATACGGCCGAAAACGCAGCCAACCGGAGGCTGCATTTCACTCCGGTCGGCTCATAGACACGCATTAAATACGGTTCCCCTATACGGCTGAGTGCGGGCGCCGCGATTAAGCCCCGCCAACCCCTCCTCCCAGCCGTATACGGGAACCGTAAGTACAAAACGTGGTGTGAAACCACCCTAACACATACATGTCTGGGCCCAAGGTTTCTCTGCAGAACATTGCCCAAATCCTTAACTACCCCATCAATGTTTACTGACTGTACACGTTTGGCTGTATATAACCCTGTTATCCAGCGCCCGATTTTACACCAAATGGTGCTGTTGTCATTGGAAACCACAAGGGCCCTGAATTACTTTCCACACAGCCACCGCTCATTGCCTCCAAGTGTTTACAAACTGGTATATTGTAATCTTTTATATCATTATATTTAATCATTAACTCTTAATTATTTTCACTAACCCTTCACTGATCATATTTTGTATAGACACCAATGAGAAGATTTATCAAAACCTGTGTAGAGGAAGAGTGGTGCAGTTGCCCATAGCAACCAATCAGATTGTGTCTTTCATTTTGCAGAGGCCTTGTTAAAAATGAAAGAAGCGATCTGATTGGTTACTATGGGCAACTCAGCAACTTTTCCTCTACACAGGTTTTGATAAATCTCCCCCCAAAGAGTACAGATACATCCTTTTTTTTTAAATTTCTTTTAAAATGAACCTACACAATGGCGGTATTCTACCTTTATTTCACTCCACCCCACATATATTTTTTTTAAATATTTCTCAATACATTATAAGGATAGGGGATAAGATGTCTGATCGCAGGGGTCCCACTGCTGGGGACCCCTGCGATCTCGGCTGCGGCACCCCAAATTTCGCTGGTGATGCAGGGAAGAGGCTTGTGACGTCACAGTAATGCCCCCTCAATGCAAGTCTATGGGAGGGGGCATGACAGCCGTCATGCCCCCTCCCATAGACTTGCATTGAGGGGCCGTGACCGTAACGTCATGAGCCTCTGGCGCTGCATCCAACGCTCTAAACGAACGCCGTGAGCAGCAGGGAGAACGTGGGGGTCAGACATCCTTTGGATAGGGTATAAGATGTCTAGTACCCCTTTAAGTGGAAACTGAGGGTGAGTTCCCACACTTTTTTCTCAGGACTTGACCCCTGGTAATAAGTATAAGATTTGTAATTCCTACAAAGTATAAAAGCTGGTGAGGTCCTGTAAGTTGGTTTTTGTGAGGGGTTGTAGAGACGCCGGAGCTCTCATAGAGGGCACATTGTGGGCACAGACGTCTCCTGTTGGCAGTGGGCAGTAGTAGAGAACACATCTCCTCTGCAGCCCTTAGGATCACAAGAATTCTTCTTGTAGGTAGTTTTGATAATAACTTTATATTAGGGGTTATTTGTGATATTTCCATATATAATACAGATTTGCTGTATGGATAATTGTAATACTTCTAATACATCAGCAACCAAGGACGTGACATCATCAGGTATAGAATGTGATGACATCACAGATGGTGGTCGGTTATACCACTGCAGGATACAGGCAAACCCTTCACTTTCTGTTAGTTCAGATTGAAAGCGCTCAGTTTTCCTGAGAGTGAAATATATTTCTTCTTCAAATATGACGAGCCCAACCCTGGCTATCCTGCCATTGTTTTGGGCATTATGGACCTTCGTGGGTGTCCTTACCACCTTCACCATGACCATCGTACAAGGCCATTACCAAACAGGGATCATCAGCATCAGGTAGGAGACTCTATAGGGACATTGGTGGGAATCCTACAATACACCATGCGCTTTAAGAAAAAAATAGATGTTTCTTGTTATTGTTACTAGTGACCGACCCTTGTTACTAGTGACCGGCCCTTGTTACTAGTGACCGGCCCTTGTTACTAGTGACCGGCCCTTGTTACTAGTGACCGGCCCTTGTTACTAGTGACCGGCCCTTGTTACTAGGGACCGGCCCTTGTTACTAGTGACCGGCCCTTGTTACTAGTGACCGGCCCTTGTTACTAGTGACCGATCCTTGTTACTAGTGACCGGCCCTTCTTACTAGTGACCGTCCCTTGTTACTAGTGACCGACCCTTGTTACTGGTGACCGACCCTTGTTACTGGTGACCGGCCCTTGTTACTAGTGACCGGCCCTTGTTACTAGTGACCAGCCCTTGTTACTAGTGACCGGCCCTTGTTACTGGTGACCGGCCCTTGTTACTAGTGACCGGCCCTTGTTACTGGTGACCGACCCTTGTTACTAGTGACCGGCCCTTGTTACTAGTGACGGGCCCTTCTTACTAGTGACCAGCCCTTGTTACTAGTGACCGGCCCTTGTTACTGGTGACCGACCCTTGTTACTAGTGACCGGCCCTTCTTACTAGTGACGGGCCCTTGTTACTAGTGACCGGCCCTTGTTACTGGTGACCGACCCTTGTTACTAGTGACCGGCCCTTGTTACTAGTGACGGGCCCTTGTTACTAGTGACCGGCCCTGCTAATGTTATATATGGAATCTATTTCTCCTCAGTGACACTGGAGCACAATACCCAGAATCCACCGTGCTGACTGTGGTTTCCACCGTGTCTTCTCTGCTAGGTAAGTGCACTACATGTATCTATAGGAATTATTATTAGTGCCATCCTGAATACAAAGGTGTAGCTAAAGTGTCATGGGTGCAAAAGTTTAGCCTGGGCCCACCTGACCACGCCCATCAACTATCAAGCAGAAATGCCATTCAGGAGCATAGAAAAGCTAGGTCAGATATTGTCACCTAACTTTTCCATGCTCCTGAATGGCATATCTGCTTGTAGTTGGATTGCTTTATGCACAGGCAAACTTCAGATGTCATATATTTATCCCTGCAGTGGCGGGCATGTGGTCGCTGTACTAAGCAGATGTGACATTCAGGAGCATGGGGAAGCTGTGTGTGACAGACCCTGTAATGACTCATGGTCCTGTAATGATTACAGTAGCATAAGTAATTACAGGGTTTGTCATACAGCTTTCTTAGGCACCTGAATGGCCAGAAATGTGTCAGTACTAAGCCAATCATGTGCCATTCAGAAGCCTGTAATGATTACAGGGTCTGACTATCACACAAAGCTTTCCCAGGCTCCTGAAAGGCACATGATTTACTTAGTACTGACACATTTTAGCCATTCATGAGCATGGGAAAGTTTTGGCCTGGTCTTGGGGTACTAGCTCTGTGTACACATTGGTTGGTGGGAGGGTGTCGGGGAGGGTGCTGAGGGGGAGAAGTGTACAGGGATGGTATAATGAAGGGGGCGGGGCTGAGGAGCTGTGAATAGTAATGAAGGGGCGGACCCAACTAGCAGTGAATAATAAAGGGGCAGGGCCAACAGCCGAAGTGAAGACTTGTTATTGTCGCTAAAAGCCCATTGGGAATGCTCCTTATTGCTAGATTCTCAGGAATAGTATGTAGACAGTCTGCTCGTATCTTCTGAACAGCTGCACGTAATGGGGTAAGAGAAGCAACGTTAAAAAGAGGGTCGTCCGCACTATAAGCTTAGGTAGGTTAGTGTGGGTGAGCCTCCCGTCAGTCCGCCCCTAAACGTAGTACTGTACTGATTGGTCTGTGTGACCCATCTATGCAGCCACAGGCCGCAGCATATAGTGTAGTGGCAGGGGGGGGGGGGTAACTGTGACCCTTACCACCTTTATAGCTGCGTCACAGCTTGAGTAACTACTAACATGGCCGCCATGACAGCTTCAGCACATGTTCTCAGACAACTTTTGGCAGATCCACTATGTGTTACTGAATTATATCTCCTGTATATTTTCTAATTGTTAATATCTTCAGACATGTATATGCTTTGTGTGGTATATATACCATCTATAGACTGTTCTGTATATGGATTTCAGAGGCCGGGATTTTGTTTATAATCTACAAATCCATGGAGATCCAGGCCCTGAAGAAAATCCTTTGTGGAGTCACCTGCCAAACGTGGATGTTGGCATTCGGATGGATTACGTGTGTTGGCAACATCATTACCCCATTGATACAGGTTTGTTTATACAGATTCTGTGGTGTTAGGGCCCCTTAGCTGGTCACCTATGAAGCCCCCTTACCCAGGAGAAGAGCAGCACAGCTGGGGCCATGTATTGTCAGATAACCTGCTGATCTGTAGGTCTTGGGACAGAATGGGCCTGAGCTCACACCCCCTCACAATGATACATAAGGCCCAGTATAAGAATACAGATAATATAATAACACCATTGGCAGATGTAGGATTATCCTGGATACTTACCATTGGCAGATATTAAGTATCCAGGACAATCATATATCTGCTAATGGTGTATAATGATATGGAGCTCTATGTGTTGTCTGATGATAGGTCATCTAGGACAGGATATGTATATTGTGAAATGTCATATTTTCTTTGTTTTCCTCTAGGATTCAGCAATGCTTAATGATAGCTGCCTGGCAGTTTTATCTAGCATGGTCATCTACGGAGGCATATCATTGGCATCTCAGCTGTACCCGGGCTCCAGGGACCGTAGATGTAGACGCCTTACCACCACGGTGCTGTCAGTTACCATCTTGCTGGCTAACATTATCCGTATCCTTTACAATTCACTGTTATGTTATGGGATTAAAGGAAACTCCAGTAAATCCTTTCAGACACCATAATGACTCTTTAGGTTCTGTCCTTTGCCATTGATGGTGGTGGAGCTGGGTTATCTTGTCACTTCTCTCGTCCACCGTGAAATTGTGTTTTTCTACTAAAATATGACCCCATTCTGCAGGGTTGAGGTTATTTTCCTATAGACGTCCTCCTTTCAGGGTTATCCTGTAAAATGACAGCAATGTACACCTGCACCAGCGAGTATTGCACACAGGTATGTATATTCTACCACATAGGGCCAACTTCTTCACATGGTTATGGGATCCCAATCCCAGTAATTCCCACCACTGCTTGGTGAATAAAGGGGAAGACCAAAATGGACAAAGTCAAATGTATATTTCTGTTTTATTTTCAGTCTTCCAGAATAACGCTGACCATCTTGGAGTGGGTTGTATTGGTCTGCTCATGTATCAGCCAAATAATGCTGTATTGGGACTTCAAGGTCAGTATATGAAATCCAGATTTACAAGGTCTTGTTCACATGTAGCAGCTTTGTTGTGTCTGGGGCCTTTATATGTCAGTGAATATGAATGGTTACAATATGTCCGGCTCTTCTTTCATTTCTTAGGTTCTTACTATGACAACATCCAAGAGCAGCATGATCGAAGCCGAGAGCGTCCTGACAGTTGATCCATTGAAAGTGCCTCTACTAGATCGAGCACTTGAGGATCAACTAGATGACATGACGCCAGAGGAAGCATCATCATGTGACCATGTTATATTAGACCTGTTTTCAGCAGAGGATACACCAACATCAGACTAGGAGCCATAGGTCCTATCTCCACCCCAACCCCCCCCCCCCCCCCAAAAAAAATGGATAGATATATCTATCTATCTATCTATCTCATATCTATCTATTGTGAGAAGGTGAAAGGCATGGTGGTTGATGGTCGGTATGTGTCACCAAGGTTCCTGGCCTTGGTGAAGTAAGAGCCGGTATTTATTCAGTGTCTGTGCTGCAATGCAGACTGACACTGTGGCTGTAGTATGGCTGGAAGGCCTATCTGGGACCGCTTTTACTGGGAATGGCCAAGTGTAGGGTGGGGGCCATTCCCCACAATCCAGGCCGCCTTTTGGTGGCTTTACAGGCAACCTGCTTCACCAGCTGAGGGGGATTTGCTAGTTGGAGCTCACACTGCCAGAGAGAGCTGAGAGTGGAGTCCTTCCCTAAGAGGTTGGAAGATGGTCAGCAGCCTGCCTGGAGGCCTGGAAAAAACTTGCTTGATGCCGTATGGCATGGACTCAGGCGTGAACAAACACCTAAGGAATACAGGTGGACTTTTGTGACGTTTTCCTTTGTTCTGCATTTAAAGACTGTTTGCCAAGTGTGAATAAAACACTGAATTTTGATTTGAAAAGTACTGTTTCCTTGCCTCTATACTGCAACCACACCTATCTGCAAGAGCGAGTCATCACATTTGGTGAATGACACGGGCAACGCAGTAAAGTCAGCGATTGAGTTGCAGCACGCTGTTTGCGAAGAACGGAGCCTGGGATAACTTGTTGGAGTGGTTGCTAGGGTCCTGCCGACAAGTGACTGACAGTACAGCGGGAGTGTTTTCTCCAAAGAGTCAAGGCAAAGCAGTGTCGCCAAAATGAAGGTGGTTATAAATGCATTTCGGAGGCTTGTGTTAGAGTTAGCCCACCAACATGTTCTAGGAGGCACCTGGGCCTGCAGAAGATACAGGACCAAATTTTGCAGCGTTTTTACTGGCCCAACGTGTATAAGAAGGTTGAAAGGTATTGTGAATCCTATCCAACATGCCAAATAACTTGCGCCCATCCACATTACCGTAGTCCCCTGGTCCCCCTCCCGATTATCGAGGTCCCGTTTGAATGGATCGCTATGGCTCTTGTAGGCCCGTTGCCGAAATCCGCTAGGGGGCACCAACACATCTTGGTAGTCCTGGACTATGCTACTCGGTATCCCGAGGCGATACCTCTGCGACATACCTTGGCCAAACTCATAGCTAAGAAGCTAATGGAGATGTTTTCCCAAGTGGACTTACTTAAAGAGGTGTTGACTGACCAGGTCACCCCGTCTATGTCAAAGGTAATGAAAGAGCTCAGTAAGTTACTGCAGGTAAAACCACTACGGACCTCCGTGTACCACCCGCAGACGGCCGGCCTGGTAGAAAGGTTTAACCAAACATTAAAAAATATGTTAAAAGCAGGTGGTGTCTAGAGATGGGAAAAATTGGGATCTTTTGCTGCCCTATCTCATGTTCGCAGTGCGAGAAGTGCCCCAGGCTTCTACTGGGTTCTCGCCCTTTGAACTGCTATACGGCAGACATCCACGTGGTCTGTTAGACCTAGCTAAAGAGGCATGGGAACAACAGCCCACTCCACACAAAAGTGTAGTTGAGTATGTCACTCAGTTGCAGGAACGGATGGAAACAGTGTTGCCCTTGGTTAGGGGACATATGGGGGCAGCTAAGCAAGCTCAGAGTAGAGTTTATAATAGTCAGGCTCGGGTTCGGAATTTTAACCCGGGAGATCAAGTTATTGTTCTGGTACCAACGGTAGACAGTAAGTTTCTGGCTAGGTAGCAGGGTCCCTACGAAGTGTTCAAAAAGGTAGGGTAGGTGACATACAGGGTACACCAGCCCGGGGCGAAGGAAGCTAGACCAAGTTGTGGTAGCTTGGGGGATGTAGGATATGGGGAGTGTAGCTGTGCGGGTATTAAAGGGTGCTTGTTAATCCTTGTAATTCATGACGCCAGGGTGAGGGCTCCTCAATAAAGCTTTCCCTACCGCCGCCCTTCCCAGGAACGATAGGGAGGTAGATGATAATAGGTTTGAGGTAGTGAGTAATAATGGATTGTCCACAACCGGAAAGCTTCTGTAAACAGCGTTAACTTTACTGAAGATTTTCTGTACCCTTCATTAACATAACAGTCTCTTATCAATATAACGGCTTTCTTTTGGAGATTGACAATGGTTGGGACTTTAGCTTTAAAAATCTTTAGTCTATTGCGCTGTTCCACTGGATTTATGGGAATTAGTTGGGGTCCAGTAGTCACGCTAGCATTAGCAGGGATTAGAGTAAAACTCACGATTTTTGGTTCTGTTGAGGCCGTAGGTTTTGATGCCTAGCGTGTTTTTGAAAGTTGCGTAGCACACCGTCCTGTTAGTCCGGCATTCACAAGAGCAGCAACCCAAGAGAACGATAATTGGACGCAGCTCCGTTATATGGGCAGGGGCTGGACTAATGCTAATTGGTCCAAAAGGATGTCAATCACCTTTACAGAGATTTGTGGGTAACACGTGATCCAAGGACCTCCTAAGGTCCTGCAACATACCATAGAGGTTACTAGCATGGTGACATGACTGAAGGTCCTGCGACTCTGAACAAGGTAAGTACTATACATTTCTATACAATATAGATATACATATTAATATATACATTTATGAACATTAAAGTTAGACTCAAGGAGAGGCGACTAGGGGCTGTCCCACCTGAGGAACCCTACCTGAACATAGTTACTCTGACTTTGGGGACTTCTACACTAGGTAATGGATGCAATACGGTACCGGGACACCACAAAGTGTACCATGTAAACTTGTCGAAACCCTGAAGAGATAGGGAGACTAGTGTGGATGACAGCCCCCGGACAGGTTTGTTAGGGGTGGAGTTTCCCGTCCCTCAGTCTGGTGCAGTCTGGTGCAGTTGCCACAGTGAAAATTGCTGACAGCCTTTCCTCTGCACAGACTCAGGAGGCAAGGGAGTTCGTCAGTAGGAACACAGATGTGTTCTCAGACCTTCCTGGATGTACTTCTGTCATCCGCCATGACATAGTCACTGAACCCCAGGTAAAAATACAGTTGAAACCATACTGGGTACCTGAGTCGCGGAACAAGCCATCTCTGAAGAAGTACAGTAGATGTTAAAATTGGATGTCATCGAGGAGTCAAAAAGTGAGTGGGCCAGTCCAATAGTCTAAATACCGAAGCCAGACGATACGTTGCAGTTCTGTAACAATCTCCGCAAACTTAATGAGGTGTCCAAGTTTGATGCATAGCCCATGCCCAGAGTTGATGAGCTTATTGAAAGGCTAGGACAGGCTCGGTATATTCCTGTTTTGGTCCTCACAAAAGGATACTGGCAGGTGCCCTTGACAGAGGCTGCCAAAGAGAAAACAGCCTTTGTCACACCAGAAGGTTTATTTCAGTACAAGGTGTTACCCTTTGGTGTACATGGCGCTCCCACAACGTTTCAAAGGCTAATGGATATTGTACTTCGGCTACATCGTCGGAATGCCTCAGCTTATCTGGACGATATTATCATCCACAGTACAGACTGGGAAAGTCACCTTCCAAAAGTAAACGCTGTGGTAGAGTCCCTTAGGAAGGCCGGGTTAACTGCTAACCCCAAAAAATGTGCCATAGGTTTGGAAGAGACCAAATACCTGGGGTATGTCATTGGGCGTGTAGTTGTCAAACCCCAGGTAAACAAAATAGAGGCCATCCGGAATTGGCCCTGACCTGTCACTACCCGACAAGTGAAGTCGTTTCTAGGAATTGTGGGTTACTATGTGAGATTCATCCCATTACTACGGTGGCTGCGCCCATAACAGACCTCCTAAAGGGATGCAAGTCCGTAATGGTGCACTGGAACGAATAGGCAGAGCAGGCCCTTCAAAAGGGAATTTGTGGTACAGACTGATGCCTCAGGTAGGTTTTGGTACTGTACTCTCCCAAGAAGTCAATGGGGAAGAGCATCCCGTTGTCTTTCTCAACCACAAACTGACCCCAGACGAGACCATGTATAGTATAGTGAGAGAGAGTGCCTGGCCATTAAGTGTGCACTCGAGTCTCTCCACTATTATCTGTTGGGCAGGAAGTTTCGTCTCGTGACGGATCATTCCCTCCTTAAGTGGATGTGCCAGGCCTAGGATAAAAATGCCAGGGTCACCAGGTGGTTTCTGTGATTACAGAATTTCAAGTTTAGGGTTGAACACAGAGTGGGTCGTTTGCTAGGCAACGCCGATGCCCTATCACGAATCCACTGTTGCACAAGTGTTCACCCCCTCAGCTTGAACAAAGGGGGGGAGGTATGTGAGAACAGGATTAGATACATTCCTGGAACAAAATAACATTAATGCTTATGAAGAATTATAAAATCCCATCCCTTCCCCAATATCGCGCCACACCCCTACCCCTAATTCCCTGGTTGAACTTGATGGACATATGTCTTTTTTGGACCGTACTAACTATGTGACTATGTAAGGTGAAAGGCATTGTGGTTGATGAGCGATATATGTCACCAAGGCTCCTGGCCTTGGTGAAGTAATAGCCGGTATTTATCCAGTGTCTGTGCTGCGATGGATACTGACACTATGGCCGTAGTATGGCTGAAAGGCCAATCGGGACGGCTCTTACTGGGAATGATCAAGTGAAGGGTGGGGATCATTCCCCACAATCCAGGCCGCCTTTTGTTGGCCTTAAAGGCAACCTGCTTCACCAGCTGAGGGGGATTTGCTAGTTGGAGCTCACAGTGCCAGAGAGAGCTGAATGTGGAGTTCTTCCCTGAGAGGTTGGAAGCTGGTCAGCCGACTGCCTGGAGGCTTGGAAAAGAATTGCTTGATGCTGCATGGCATGGACTCAGGTGTGAACAAACACCAAGGAAATACAGGTGGACTTTTGTTACGTTTTCCTTTGTTCTGCATTTAAAGACTTTGACAATTGTGAATAAAACACTAAATTTTGATTTGAAAAGTACTGTTTCCTTGCCTCTATACTGCAACCGCACCTATCTGCAAGAGCGAGTCATCACACTATCTATGTAAATAAAAATACACAGCACTCCAAAAACTGTGAAAAATCAACAAGAATACGTTTATTGCATCACATGCCAAACAAAAGTGACATTTCTTCTCCCTCCTGGAACCTTTTTCAAGCCGGATGTCCTGTGTCCTGTGTGACGCTGCTTCCTTGTGACTTTTCCATCTATATAAATATATTTTATTACTTGGGTTTCCTTGTTTTATGTGTCGATATTTTCTCTATCAATGTATATAGAAAGACAAGTCATTTAGGGCAAAAAGTCCTTAGTAGGTGTCAGGTGGATTCTGGCCCCAAGACGTCAGCAACAGATTCTTAGAGTCCTGTAAGTTGTGAGGTGCGGCCTCCATGGGTCCGACTTGTTTCACCATTACATTCCCGCCACTGATGACCCTGTATAATGCTATGCAAAAGGCACAGCATTATACAATGGAGGCAACCTAATGTTCGCATATAATAGTCCACAAAGGTGACTTAAAAAATGAAAAATAAAAAGTTATGTAAAAGCCCCTCCACTAATAAAATATAAAATCACCCCTCTTTTTCTATAAAAAGGAGAGAACAGAAAACCATTGACCAAGGGACATGTCCGAGGTCACTAATCCCCTTATTCAATTCCCACTCTTAAAACATAGCTTTTATTAAGCACATATAAAATATATGAAATTGGGCTTGGTGAGGGAAGTTGTGGAGTAGTGTTGCTCGTGAATATTCGCAATTCGAATATTATTCGCGAATATCGCATATTCGCGAATTCGCGAATTTCGCGAATATAGCGCTATATATTCGTAATTTTTTTTTTGTTTTTTTCACAGTACAAATCACAGTGATCACCCTTCTCTGCTTCCAGGTTGTGTGGTGTAAAGAAGGCTGTAACACTACTGTGTGAGGCTGACGTGCGAAAATTCGCACATGCTAATTTTCGCATATGCGAATTTCGCGTATGCTAATTTTGTATATGCTCATTTTCACATGTTAATTTTCGCATACGCGTATTTTCGCATATGCGAAAATAAAACGAGGATATAACGAATATGCGAATATTCGCGAATATATGACGAATATTCGTCCATATATTCGCGAATATTCGCGAATTCGAATATGGCCTATGCCGCTCAACACTAGTGAAGAGTAGCAGAGCTGTGTAGAGAACATAATAGAATACTATCTCTGATGGATTTTTCATTGAAACAATGCTGTCAAATGTATTTCACATATAGACAGCTCTAACGATACTATACCAGGTGTTTTTTTAATAATTCTTTTTTATTATCGCTTGCATATCTTGTGTTCGTGGGGACCTCATGTTCGAGTTTCGCCTAAGGCCTCACAAAGTCTAGAGCCGCCTCTGGCCGATCCTGCCGCTGAGTTGCGGCTCACTGTTAGGACTGACGGGTGATGGAGAAGAAACCATGGACGGCCAGGTGAGTGTGTCTTTAAGTGTATCTGTCTGTAGCGTGTGTCTGCAAGTGTATCTCTGTTAGTGTATCTCGGTCGGTCAAGCGGGGGGGGGGAGGTGGCAAAAAAAAAATAGCTTGCACAGGGTCCAATCAAAACCAAAGACGGCCCTGATTGTACATTTTGTATAATATGAACAGACCATTATGTCAGTGTCTTCGCAGACAGGGACGTGGAGTTGTAGTTTTGGGAAGACATTAGAGTATAGGCGCCCTCCCGCAGATGAGAGTGCCAAAAATGTTCTAACCCATTTTTTTCTGTTTCCTTTTTCTTCTCATTTCAGATCCGTGTATGCAGAGGATTACGGCAGATTCGGTGGATTACTGCGGATGAACTGCTTTTTTTTTCCTTTTAATAAAATGGCTAATGAGGGCTGTTGGGAAGTGTTTATTAAAATAAAATACATTTTCCAATGTTTAATTTTCAGGCTTAGTAGTGGAAGCCGTCTTATTGACGGAATCCATTACTAAGCCCGGGCTTAGCGTTAGCCCCAAAAACACCTAGCGCAAACCCCCAATTATTACCCCGGTACCAACCGCCATAGGGGTGCCAGGAAGAATGGGTACCAACAGGCCCTAAGCTTCAAAAATGGCGCTCCTTAGCCTAGGTGGTAACAGGCTGGCGTTATTTAGGTTGGGGAGAGCTACTAACAATGGTCCTCGCCCACCCTGGTAACGTCAGGCTGTTGCTGTTTGGTTGGTATCTGGCTGAGAATAAAAATATGGGGAACCTTATCCATTTTATTTATTTATGAAAAAAATGCATAGGGTTCCCCGTATTTTTTTTCACAGCCCGATACCAACCAAGCAGCAACAGCTTGACATTACCAAGATGGGCAAGGACCATAGTTACTGGCCCTCCCCAGCCTAAATAACACCAGCCTGTTACAACCTAGGCCCAGGAGCGCCATTTTTTATGCTCCGGGCCTGGTGGTACCGGCACCCCTGTGGCGGTGGGTACCGAGGCAATTGGAGGTTAGTGCTAGCTGTTTTTTGGGCTCATGCTAAGCTCTGGCTTAGTTATGGATTCCGTCAATTAGACAGCTTCCATTACTTAGCCTGAAAATGCAATTAAAAGAAATCACACATCGGAAAAACTATTTTATTTAAAAAAAAAACACTCCCCCACAGCCTTTGTTACCATTTTATAAAAAGGAAGAAAATCCAGTTCATCCTCAGTAGTCCTCCAAATCTGTCACAATCCTCTGCATACACGGATCTGAAACGAGAAGAAAAAAGAAACACAAAAAACATTTTTGGCGCTGTCCGCAGGTCAGAGCCCCCATTATGCAATATCTTCCTAAACAGAGAGCCTCCAATTGTTGCAAAACTGCAACTCCCAGCATGCCCAGACAGCCTTTGGCTGTTTGGGCATGCTGGGAGTCGTAGTTTAGCAACAGTTGGAGTCTCCCTGTCTGGGAGGACACTGGCTGAAGGGTCTGTTCACATTATGCAAAACAATGTACAATGTGAACAGAGCCTCACACCCTAACCAGCCTGGCTCCCATCTGTAGCTCCACCCCTAATGACATCATATCTAGGGGCAGAGCTACACTGACCCAGCTCGGACTGGAGGAAAGTAAGGGGACTTCTTCATCTTCTGTATACAATATATACAGCTATAGATCACTGTAGATAGTGTATACCTCCCAAAGGGTTAAACTACACTGTCCAGCAGTGTAAGCTAACTCTTTCCTTTCCGGGCTGGCCCATAGGGCACAACTCAGCAAGGGGTTAAGTGAGCCAGCAATGTGTATACTGTATACACATTGCAGGCTTATTGTAAGTTCTTGCTGGGCAGCAGATATACGACATATATCTACTGCTCAGCATCAGCTCTGTAGCCGTGAGCACAGCTGATCCCGTCATTCACATCAGGACAATCGCAACAGGTGTAGCACTTCCTGTGATCTGTCCCTTACTGCAGGTACTACTGCTCCCAACATGGAGCACACTTCTGACACCCATTGCAATCAGTCTATTAATGCAGGTACTACAGCTCCCAGAATGGAGCAGAGTGTGCTCCATGTTGGGAGTAGTAGTACGTGCAGTTAATGTCAGATCACAGCAGGTGTCACTCCTGACACCCGCTGCAAACCTCTGGTATAAGCTATAGAAGCGGGCGGCAGAAACACTTGTCTGGTCCCCTGCCCGGCACTATACTCCGCTGTGATGTGAGGTTATCTTCACATCACAGATTCGTATATGTCACTGTGAGCTGTGAGTAGCCAACACCATCTGGCCAAGAGAACTTCACATCACAGCATTGTATAGTGCCGGGCAGGGGAACAGACAAGTGTGGCATGCCACCCACTTCTATAGCTTATATCAGAGGATATATCAGAAGTGACACCCGCTGCAATCTGTCTGCTAGTACAGGTACTACTACTCCCATCATGAAACAGTCTATTCCATTCTGGGAGAAGTAGTACTACCTAAAAAATCTTAAAAAAAATAAGTAAAAAAAGTTAAAACACACATTTTATTAAACACAATGAAAATGCATTACTAATAAAAAATTTATTATAAAAAATATATTATTTTTATAATTAAATGGCCCCTTTCTAAATTTTTTATATTGCCGGCTAAATTTTTGATTCTTTGCCCACCCACATAAATTGATCCCTGTTCAAAAATAAAAATATACATTTTGTTAAATATAATTTTTCCATCATTACTGTATCTTTTTTTAACCCCTTAAGAACACAGCTTATTTTCTTGCTTCGGACTATTCGCGAGATATAAAATATAATATATAAATACACTATGAGAACTGTACTGAAGATATATATAAAAACACTGGATAATAATACTCCTTTTAAATATAATTAGAACTGGACACGGAAATAGGAAAGTCTTTGTGCTATATTAGGCGCTACAAATGCTGCAAATATGGATATTTCCTCCGCAACTGGAGATGGATTATGTATAGTCAATAGCTTGGCAGGGACGGCACCGTGCCGAAATAAGTTAGTTAGCAGTAGATAATATTTAGTTGCAGCATTTGGGAGCGCTGGATGCCCCCTGTTTGTAGCCCACTCTACCCTGACTTCCCAGGGCTACAGTATTGTTGGCTTCAAACTCAGCGGGGGTTGTAGCTGATTGTCCACAGTTATTGTAATCCTCCGCTTCGGGACCTCACTATCACCGGGAGGCGCGGAGACAGGTATGCGAGGCACCGAGCGCAATGTGAGTTTGGCACTGTGTGCCTCTTACCGGCTATGCCGATTGTGGGCTGGATGCAGTTGTTCTTGCTGTCGTTGGCCAGCGGAGCAGAATGACTTCCCAATGGAGCGTGTTTCTCTAGTCAGAGGCTCCTAGGAAATAAGTCCTGCCGTGTGTCCACAGGGGGGTGATGGTAGGTAACTTCTCGGTCTAGACACGTTTCGGGGAACCACATCCCCTTTCTCGATAGAAGTGAGAGTGAATGACTGAACAAGCCCAAGAACTAACCAATCATCTTCTAAAAAGAGGTTATCCTGATGAGGTCATATAAACTGCTTTTGATAGGTTGCTCACCATTCCCAGAGATACATTGATTCATTCTTGCTCTGAAAATAAAGGATCTGACTCCAATGAACGTTTTATTTTTACTTTGAAAAATAGTGCCATGAATCCCACCATTAAAAATATTATCAATAAAAATTGGCATATAATCGGGAATGACGCAGACTTGGCTTCTATTGCGATTAGAAAACCGATAATCACATACAAAAGAAACAGATCACTAGGAGAAACATTGAATAATAACCAAGCTAAAATAACATCTAAGAAAAATGGTGACTGGTTATCAAGTTTATGCCCAAGAGGAAATAAGAAATGCGGCAATTGCCCACAATGTCAGCATAATCATAATTCCAATATAGTGAGAATAGGTGACACCATTATTACTATTCCTGATCTCATCACCTGCAGGACAACCCATGTGGTTTATTTTCTCATGTGTAGCTGAAAATTTTACTATATAGGTAAAACTATAACACAGCTTAGAATTAGGGTACGAGAGCACATCCACTCTATTAAGACAGGAATTGGTGCCCCCTGTACATGGACATACCACTGAAGGGTTAATATTTGTAGGACTTGAAGTAGTAAAGCACCTGAATTCAACATTGGATAGAAACACTAGATTGCTCAGAGCCGAAGCTATGTGGATTATGCGCCTCGATGCGCAAGGCCCCCTCGGACTAAACGAGAAAATTGACATGGTAGTATTTCTATAATTACATTTTGTCCCTCATACTCCCTATCAATATTTATTATATATATATATATATATTTGTTATTCTACTAATATTCCCTTTTCTTAGTAGTAGACATTAGGTTTTTGATTGCTCACCTGAAAGGTCACATGACCATATGCACGTCCTCACTTGAAACTACAAAATCTTCATCGCTATAACGTGAAGTGAGGCCAGAAGAAGTGCGAATGCGCAAAATAATCAGTTATAGCCTTTGAGCGCAAACAACATCTCTGCAGTCTCGGTCCCGTGGATTACTC
Organism: Hyla sarda; assembly: GCF_029499605.1. Taxonomy (NCBI): domain Eukaryota; kingdom Metazoa; phylum Chordata; class Amphibia; order Anura; family Hylidae; genus Hyla; species Hyla sarda. The sequence continues at coordinate 108,732,715 of NC_079192.1, forward strand.
CATCTAGGAGCGCTGACAGCCAATCCTGGTGGTAAGTGCGGAAATACTTTTTTTCCACTTCCACACTACACATTACAAGTCTATGTTTCATCTTTATCCTATCACCGCCACTCGGAAGAATTCAATTTGGTTGGTCTCGTTTTGCTATATCCATCTCGCTGACTTCATTAACCCCAGAGTCTCCATAGACATTTGGTGCCTTCCTATACTCTCTCCTACACACATATAGATCTCTGGAACAGTGGGCAGTGCAAAAAAAAAATGACATTTTTCATTTTCACGGACCACTGTTCCAAAAATCTGTCAGACACCTGTGGGGCATAATTGCTCACTGTACCCCTTATTACATTACGTGAGGGGTGTAGTTTCCAAAATGGGATCACATGTGGGGGGGGGGGGTCCATTATTCTGGCACTATGGGGGCTTTGTAAACACATGTGGCCTTCAATTCCGGACACATTTTCTCTCCAAAAGCCCAATGGCGCTCCTTCTCTTCTGAGCATTGTAGTTCGCCCGCTGAGCACTTTACATCCACATATGGGGTATGTTCTTACTCAGAAGAATTGTTTCTTTTTCCTTTTTTCCCTTGTGAAAATGAAAAATTTAGGGTAACACCAGCATTTTAGTAAAATTTTTTTTTTTCATTTTCCCATCAAACTTTAACAAAAATGTGTCAAACACCTGTGGGGTGTTAAGGCTCACTATACCCCTTGTTACGTTCCATGAGGGGTGTAGTTTTCAAAATGGGGTCACATGTGGGTATATATGTTTTTTGCATTTATGTCAGAACCACTATAAAATCAGTCACCCCTGTGCAAATCACCAATTTAGGCCTCAAATGTACACTCCTGAGCCTTGTTGTGCGTCCGCAGAGCATTTTACATCCACATGTGAGGTATTTCCGTATTGTGTTACAAATTTTGGGGGTCTTTTTTACCTTTTACCTCTTGTGAAAATAAAAAGTATGGGGCAACACCAGCATGTTAGTGTAAAATTTAAATTTTTGTACGCTAGCAGGCTGGTGTAGACCCCAACTTTGCCTTTTCATAAGGGGTAAAAGGAGAAAAATCCCCCCAAAATTTGTAACGCAATTACTCCCGAGTACAGAAATGACCCATATGTGACCCCCAAACTGTTTCCTTGAAATACGACAGGGCTCCGAAGTGAGAGAGCACCATGTGCATTTAAGGACTAAATTAGGGATTGCATAGGTGTGGGGGTGGACATATGGGTATTCTACACCGATGATTTCCAAACACGGTGCATCCATCTGTTGTTAAACTCCCAGCATGCTTGGACAGTCAGTGGCTTTCCGGAAATGCTGGGAGTTGTTGTTTTGCAACAGCTGGAGGCTCCATTTTGGAAACACTACCGTACAATACGTTTTTCATTTTTATTGGGGGGGACAGTGTAAAGGGGTGTATATATAGTGTTTTATCCTTTATTTTGTGTTAGTGTAGTGTAGTGTTTTTAGGGTACTTTCACACGGGCAGGTTTACGGTGAGTTTCCCGCTAGGAGTTTGTGCTGTGGCGGAAAATTTGCCGCAGCTCAAACGTGAAGCAGGAAACTCACTGTAAACCCTCCCGTGTGAATGGGGGCAGACCTCCAGCTGTTGCAAAACTACAACTCCCAGCATGCACTGACAGACCATGCATGCTGGGAGTTGTACTTTTGCAATAGCTGCAAAACCTTCAGTTAGGTTCGTTTACCCAACTCAGTATTTTCCAACCAGTGTGCTTCCAGCTGTGGCAAAACTAACAACTCCCAATTGTAGAGATGTAGTTATACAACAGCTGGAGGTATGCAACTACAATACCAGCATGGCGAGACAGCCGTTTGCTGTTCGGCATGCTGGGAGTTGTAGTTTTGCAAGATTTAGAGGGCCATGGTTTAGAAACCACCACACAGTGATCTCCAACTGTGGCCCTCCAGATGTTGCAAAACTACAAATCCCAGCATGCCCAAACAGCAAACAGCTGTCTAGACATGCTGGGAGTTGTAGTTTTGCAAGATCTAGAGGGCCACAGTTTAGAGACCACTGCACAGGGATCTCCAAACTGTAGCCCTCCAGCTGTTGCAAAACTACAAATCCCAGCATGCCCAAACAGCTGTCTGGGCATGCTACGAGTTGTAGTTTTGCAACATCTGGAGGACTATAGTTTAGAGACAACTGTATAGTGGTCTCCAAACGGTAGCCCTCCAGATGTTGCTAGGCAACAACTCACCGCCTTCCGTAGTCAGCAGGATCGCCGCACCAGGCAGAGAATCGCTGCCGATTGCCGTCGGTAAGGGACTCCACCGCCGGTCACACCACAGTTCCCCCGTTCTTCCCTGAATACCGTGTGTGGGCAGAATGGGGGAACCAAATTTTAACCCCCGCCCCCGATCTGCTATTGGTCGGTCGCTTCTGACCGACCAATAGCAGGGATAGGAGGGGTGGCACCCCTGCCACCTCACTCCTATCCCTTCAGGGGGATCTTGGATACCCCCGATCCCCATTATTTTTCAGGTCACCGGAGACCCGTATGACCTGGAATTGCCACAGGTCGCCGGTCTGAATTGACATGACCACATGTCAATTCAGACCGGCAATCTGTGGCAATTCCGGGGGGGTGGATCTCAGGACCCCCCTCGGTGATGTGCCGGGATGCCAGATGAATGATTTGCCGGGATGCCTGCTGAATGATTCACTTTTTATCGGCGTTTTTGCATGAAAAACCTCAGTGGAATTCTTGCCTAAAAAAATGCCAGAAAAAGTGCTACAGTTTCTACGTTTTGGCTGATTTTCTGGAGTTTTTTCAGGCATTTTTGCCTTTGAGTGAAAATTGCATTTTTGGCCCCTTTTGGCGTTTTTTTTTTTTTTTTAGTTTGTTCGGTACCAAAAAAAAAAAAAAAAAAGGATGCAGTAGGGATGGAAAAAGATGTACCCGACAGAGCGACCTAAACATTTAGCCGACAATAATAAAAATGTAGAAAGGGGCCATTTAAATGTAGAAATAATATATTTTTTATAATCAATTATGTTAAAATTTTTATTAGTAATGTATTTTAATATTTAATGTGTTTAATAAAGTGTGTGTGTGTTTTAACTTTTTTCTTAATTTTTTTTTTATTTTTTTTAGGTAGTACTACTACTCCCAGCATGCAGCACACTGTTCCATGATGGGAGTAGTATTTCCTGTACTAATAGACTCCTGACACCCGATGCGATCGTCTTTTCTATTGCAGAGATGCAGAGCGGCTCTATACAGCGTTCGCATCTCTGCTCTGAACTCCAGGCCAGTCAGTGATGTGAATAGAATTCATATTGTCTGCCCAGAGTGGTTATTGGCCTGACGGTGGCAGACAATCCCCGCTCTAAGCAGGAAATATGAATCAGCGATGTGAATTTATATTCACATCACTGGCCGGCCAGAGCAGAGATGCAAGTGCAGGAAAAAGCTGCTTAGCATCTCAGGGATGAAGGATGATCGCAGCAGTTGTCAGCAGTGACACCCACTGTGATCTATCCTTAACTGCAGGTACTGCTCCCAACATGAAGCACACCCAGCTCCATGCTGGGAGCTGTAATAGCTGCATTATTAGACACATCGCAGTGAGTGTCACTTCTGGACACACTGTTCCATGATGGGAGTAGTAGTACATGTACTAATTGACAGATCTTGTACTTCTGTCACCCTTTGAGATCCTCCTGTATAATGTATAGATGCAGGCGGGCGGCCGTTCCTCTATGGTCCCCTGCACTGACATATATATATATATATATATATATATATATATATATATATATATATATTTATACCTATTCATATTTCCCACAGAGAGCTGTGATTGGCTGGAACCATCTGGCCAATCACTTCTCGGTGTGGGAAATATGAATAGGTGTATATATACGGCAGTGCAGGGGATCATAGAAGAGTGGCCGGCCGCCTGCATCTATACGTTATACAGGGGGATCGCAACAGGTGTCAGAAATGACACCCAGGGCGATCTGTCAATTAGTACATGGACTACTACTCCCATTGTGGAACAGTATGTTCCATGCAGGGAGTAGTAGTACTACCTAAAAAATGGAAAAAATAAAGAAAAAAAATTGAGAAAAGTTAAAAACACACACACTTTATTCAAAGTGTCCCCGCGTCATATCGGGTCGGTCCCGGCGGCCATCAACGGCCGAGACCGATCGCGGTGATGCCCTGTTTTAACCCTTCAGACGCAGTGATCAAAGCTGACCACCACGTCTGAAGCGAAAGTGAAAGTATCCCGGCTGTTCAGTCGGGCTGTTCGGGACCGCCGCTGTGAAATCGCGGCATCCCGAACAGCTTAGAGGACACTGGGAGGGCCCTTACCTGCAGGAGCAGTCAAGCACCGATAACACTGATCACAGGCGTGTTAATACACGCCAGTGATCTGTGTAAAAGATCAGTGTGTGCAGTGTTATAGATCCCAATCGGAGCTATAACATTGCAAAAAAAAAAAAAGATAAAAAAAAGTGTTAATAAAGATCATTTAACCCCTTCCCTAACAAAAGTTTGAATCACCCCCCTTTTCCCATAAAAAAAATAAAACAGTGTAAATAAAAATAAATGTGATATTGTTACGCCTAGCGCTCCGGGTCCCCGCTCCTCCCCGGAGCGCTCACGGCGTCTTTCTCCCTGCAGCGCCCCGGTCAGTCCCGCTGACCGGGAGCGCTGCACTGTTTTGGCCGTTGGGGATGCGATTCGCACAGCGGGACGCGCCCGCTCGCGAGTCGCATCCCAGGTCACTTACCCGTCCCGGTCCCCTGCTGTCATGTGCTGGCGCGCGCGGCTCCGCTCTCTAGGGCGCGCGCGCGCCAGCTCTCTGAGACTTAAAGGGCCAGTGCACCAATGATTGGTGCCTGGCCCAATTAGCTTAATTGGCTCCCACCTGCTCCCTGCCTTTATCTAGTCTCCTCCCTTGCACTCCCTTGCCGGATCTTGTTGCCTTGTGCCAGTGAAAGCGTTTAGTGTGTCCCAAGCCTGTGTTACCTGAACTTCTGCTATCCATCCTGACAACGAACCTTGCCGCCTGCCCCCGACCTTCTGCTACGTCTGACCTTGCCTCTGCCTAGTCCTTCTGTCCCACGCCTTCTCAGCAGTCAGCGAGGTTGAGCCGTTGCTAGTGGATACGACCTGGTTGCTACTGCCGCAGCAAGACCATCCCGCTTTGCGGCGGGCTCTGGTGAATACCAGTAGCCTCTTAGAACCGGTCCACTAGCACGGTCCACGCCAATCCCTCGCTGACACAGAGGATCCACTACCTGGAAGCCGAATCGTGACAGTAGATCCGGCCATGGATCCCGCTGAGGTGCCGCTGCCAAGTCTCGCTGATCTTCCCACGGTGGTCGCTCAGCAATCGCAGCAGATTGCCCAACAAGGACAGCAGCTGTCGCAGTTGACCGCCATGTTACAGCAACTTCTGCCACTGCTACAGCAGCAACCATCTCCTCCGCCAGCTCCTGCACCTCCTCCGCAGCGAGTGGCCGCTCCTAACCTCCGCTTGTCCCTGCCGGACAAATTTGATGGGGACTCCAGACTCTGCCGTGGATTTTTGTCTCAGTGTTCCCTGCATATGGAGATGTTGTCAGACTTGTTTCCTACAGAACGGTCTAAGGTGGCGTTCGTAGTAAGTCTTCTTTCAGGAAAGGCCTTGTCTTGGGCCACACCGCTCTGGGACCGCAATGATCCTGCCACAGCCACAGTCCAGTCCTTCTTTGCTGAAGTCCGAAGTGTCTTTGAGGAACCTGCCCGAGCCTCTTCTGCTGAGACTGCCCTGCTGAACCTGGTCCAGGGTAATTCTTCCGTTGGCGAGTACGCCATACAATTCCGTACTTTTGCTTCTGAACTATCCTGGAATAATGAGGCTCTCTGCGCGACCTTTAAAAAAGGCCTATCCAGTCGCATCAAGGATGTGCTGGCCGCACGAGAGATTCCTGCCAACCTCCAAGAACTCATCCATTTGGCTACCCGCATTGACATGCGTTTTTCTGAGCGACACCAAGAGCTCCGCCAGGAAAAAGACTTAGATCTCTGGGCACCTCTCCCACAGCATCCTTTGCAGTCTTCGCCTGGGCCTCCCGCCGAGGAGGCCATGCAAGTGGATCGGTCTCGCCTGACCCAGGAAGAGAGGAATCGCCGTAGAGAAGAAAATCTCTGTCTGTACTGTGCCAGTACTGAGCATTTCTTGGTGGATTGCCCTATCCGTCCTCCACGCCTGGGAAACGCACGCACGCACCCAGCTCACGTGGGTGTGGCATCTTTTGCTTCTAAGTCTTCTTCTCCACGTCTCACGGTGCCCGTGCGGATTTCCCCTACAGCCAACTCCTCCATCTCAGCCGTGGCCTGCTTGGACTCTGGTGCCTCCGGGAATTTTATGTTGGAGTCCTTTGTTAATAGATTCAGCATCCCGGTGACCCGTCTCGTCAAACCGCTCTACATTTCCGCGGTCAACGGAGCCAGATTGGACTGCACCGTGCGTTACCGCACAGAACCCCTCCTGATGTCTATCGGACCCCACCACGAAAGGATTGAGTTCTTCATTCTCCCCAACTGTACCTCTGAGGTCCTCCTCGGTCTGCCTTGGCTCCGGCTTCATTCCCCCACCATTGATTGGACCACCGGGGAGATCAGGAACTGGGACTCTGCCTGCCACAGGAAGTGCCTCTCCCCCCCTCCCAGTCCCATCAGGCAAGCCTCTGTGCCTCTCCATGGCCCCCGTCCTGGTGTCACACTGCCCCGTGCCAGGCCTCGCCCTCTGCCCTCCCTCCCCATTCCCACTCCTGCTGTACTGCCTGCCGTTGAGGAAACCCTCCATTCTTTCCCGGTGTCCTCATCCCAGGGGAGGCAGTTACCGGACAAAGAGAAGGGGAGACCTAAGGGGGGGGGGTACTGTTACGCCTAGCGCTCCGGGTCCCCGCTCCTCCCCGGAGCGCTCACGGCGTCTTTCTCCCTGCAGCGCCCCGGTCAGTCCCGCTGACCGGGAGCGCTGCACTGTTTTGGCCGTTGGGGATGCGATTCGCACAGCGGGACGCGCCCGCTCGCGAGTCGCATCCCAGGTCACTTACCCGTCCCGGTCCCCTGCTGTCATGTGCTGGCGCGCGCGGCTCCGCTCTCTAGGGCGCGCGCGCGCCAGCTCTCTGAGACTTAAAGGGCCAGTGCACCAATGATTGGTGCCTGGCCCAATTAGCTTAATTGGCTCCCACCTGCTCCCTGCCTTTATCTAGTCTCCTCCCTTGCACTCCCTTGCCGGATCTTGTTGCCTTGTGCCAGTGAAAGCGTTTAGTGTGTCCCAAGCCTGTGTTACCTGAACTTCTGCTATCCATCCTGACAACGAACCTTGCCGCCTGCCCCCGACCTTCTGCTACGTCTGACCTTGCCTCTGCCTAGTCCTTCTGTCCCACGCCTTCTCAGCAGTCAGCGAGGTTGAGCCGTTGCTAGTGGATACGACCTGGTTGCTACTGCCGCAGCAAGACCATCCCGCTTTGCGGCGGGCTCTGGTGAATACCAGTAGCCTCTTAGAACCGGTCCACTAGCACGGTCCACGCCAATCCCTCGCTGACACAGAGGATCCACTACCTGGAAGCCGAATCGTGACAGATATCTCCGCGTGCGTAAATGTCCGAACTCTAAAAATATATAATTAATTAAACCGCACGGTCAATGGCGTACACGTAAAAAAATTCCAAAATCCAATAAAGCGTATTTTTGGCAACTTTTTATACCATTAAAAAATGAATAAAAAGTGATCAAAAAGTCAGATCAAAACAAAAATGGTACCGATAAAAACTTCAGATCACGGCGCAAAAAATTAGCCCTCAAAGGAAAAATAAAAAGGAAAAATAAAAAAGTTATAGGGGTCAGAAGAGGACATTTTTAAACGTATACATTTTCCTGCATGTAGTTATGATTTTTGCCAGAAGTACGACAAAATTAAATCTGTATAAGTAGGCTACCATTTTAACCGTATGGACCTACAGAATAATGATAAGGTGTCATTTTTACCGAAATATGCACTGCGTAGAAACAGAAGCCCCCAAAAGTTACAAAATTGTGTTTTTTCTTTGATTTTGTCGCACAATGATTTTTTTTCCCGTTTTGCCGTGCATTTTTGGTTAAAATGACTAATGTCACTGCAAAATAGAATTGGTGACGCAAACAATAAGCCATAATATGGATTTTTAGGTGGAAAATTTAAAGGGTTATGATTTTTAAAAGGTAAGGAGGAAAATATTAAAATGCAAACTGAAAAACCCTGCGTCCTTAAGGGGTTAAAATACATTATTAATAAAAACTTTAACAAACAATTATAACAAATATATTATTTTTACATTTAAATGTCCGCTTAAATTTTTTTTATTATTGTCGGCTACATTTTTCAGTTCCCTGCCCGCCCACATAAATTGATCCCTGTTTAAACATTTTGAAAAATTTCGTTATAAAAAAGATACATTTCGTTAAATACAATTTTTTCCATCACTACTGTATCTTTTTTATAATTTTTTTTAATGGTACCTTACGAAATGTTATTAAAAAAGGTATCTTCGTCACTTTTTTGGATTGCTAAAGTCTAAAAAGAATAGAAACCACCGGCAAAAACGCCAAAGTTAAAACCCATATGGCATTTTTCTTGGTGTTTTTTTCACTTCCATAGACTTCTATGGGAGGGAAACGTCAAGATTTTCCTTTAAAAACGCCAAAGTCTCAACAAGAGGTAATTTTTTAAAAACTGCCAAGGAACAAAAAATAGCTGAAAAACACCAAAAGAATAAAAAAACGACAAACTGAAAAACGCCAAGTGAATATGGCATTTTGCAGTTCCCTATTGACTTGCAGCTAAACGTCATGGGCAAAATGGGCGTTTTTGCCAAAAAAAAAAAAAAAAAAAAAAAAACAAGTGGAAACCTAGTCTTAGGGTGTCAGGCACTACTAGGGAGCATTTCCTGCTGTGGGGCTCTTTTTTGACTTGTTACGATAGTGTGGGCACATTATGTACCTTTGTGTCATCTGACATGTACTGCACCATTTTCCATTTACTGTGAGTGCTCAGCCGTTCATGCTTTTTACTTTTGTACTTACCCCAGTTGCTTTTTGTGTATATTTCATGTAATTGTTCAATTTAATATTGATACAGTATGTATCCTTTATGTTTGCTTTCTTTTAGAGTGTCTGCTTTGTTTTGTAAAGCATCCACTGTCTGCTGGATGGAGTGTTATTTAAGGATAGCTGAAATATCTTGAAGTCAACTTAACCCAATATCTGCAAGTAGATTTATTATTGCAAAAGGCTTCCACATTTAAGCATAGCTTAATTCCTCCAACAAGTTCCTAATAATCTACACACTGTGTAATGGTCTGACTAGTTTTCAGTACCAATCTAGCGAGCACGCAGCCCAAAGAGTATACACCTTTATAACATCCACTTGCCAAAGAAAGCACCGGATCAGTTTATCACCTATGAATTGGCCCTTGACAAATGTGCCTCAATGTCTCTACTGACTTTGGAACTTGATAAGAATTAAATATTTTTCTTGCAAAATCTACAATTCAGGAATGCATGATACCTCTTTGGGGATTATGTCAACTGACAGTCTGGTGAGTGGATGTGACATGTTTACTGCCACGATGGCTTCCGTTCCCAGTGATGCTCTTGTATAGCCATTAGGTATGGGCAGTAGGAAGCTGAGAAAGAAAAATGTCACAGCTTTCTTCATAATTCTAGCAGACAGTTTTACAACCTTCAGATTAAACTTTGAGCAGCAATGTTTTAGTGTTTATTTTTTGTAGACTTTAGGAAGAAGTCATTTTAGAAGTATTTTTGTTTCTGGCTGGCATGGCTGTGTATAGACATATTACATCACAATACAAACTTTGTTTGACCAAGTTGATTTCATTTCTGTGCCTTGTGTTACACCCAAAGACAGCAAGAAATTGTCTGAAGGAGGCCAAAGGGGCATTAAAGGGTACTCCGGCCCTAATACATCTTGTCCCCTATGCAAAGGATAGGGGATAAGTTGTCTGATCATGGGGGCCCCGCCACTATGGGCTCGCAAAGTTGTGTACTGAATGGCAAATTGCGGGGGGTCCCCAGCAGCGGGACCCCCGCAATCAGAAATCTTATCCCTTATCCTTTGGATAGGGGAAAAGATGTATTAGGGTTGGAGTACCCCTTTAAGAATGGGTCATGGATCATAAAGACGGTCACATTGCCCGGGTGTGTCTTCTTTTTTAACACTTCTGTTTTGTTTTGAGAACAAGCCAGTTAAAGTGCTACACTTGGATCCTTACAAAAAAAAAATTGAAGAACGTATGCTATTGTATTTTTCTTATTTAAGTCTATTGTTACTAGATAAGGAACTGCTCTTAAATCTAATGAATCCTAAATGTTCTCTCGGGTTAATATGGGGAGGTCCCAAGTTGAAGACCCCTTTGTTTTACTACCATATGGACAGGAATTATTCAACAATACATCTTCTTTTAGAACAATCACATTGTAAAAAAAAAAAAGAATAAAAAAAATTCACTGGGTTCATCATTTGGTAGAATTGTCATATTTTATGTTTATTTTCAAACAATATAAAGAATTGTTGACAAGTCTGCCACCTACAGCCTGTAGCCATTTACAATACATTTTAGGGCATATTATATATTGTACACGTGTATTTATTTCCCATAAATTATTTGATTTGGTCCACAATGTGCACTTACACCCAGAAGGCAATAATCACTCAAAGCAAAGAAAAATGGTGCATCCAAAGATAGAGAATTTTTTTATGGTCTGTATAGTCCTTTGAAACACTTGTCATGTTCATAAAATCATTCCATGACTTCATTACATAATACATTGTTCTGCACAGAAATGGAAATTTTCGGAGAAAACCAAAAATTTTGGAAGTGCTTGTGTGGGGACCACTGATGTTAAGTGTGCTGGCAGTGACAGTGGGTGTTATATTGGCACAGTTCGTGACACCAAGGTATTGTAACTCACCATGCTCCAAGGATACAGTAGTCCTCCTGGGCCAAGTACTGAGGTAATAAGTACTCCAGATGCAGAGTTACGGAATACTGCCTTTACTGAGCATCAGGACAATACAGAGCAGAGCAAGGGGAATGCAAATTAATCCAAAGAATCTATAAGCCTTGCTGGGATTTGTAGAAGACTTTCTCTTACACTTGACTTGACTAAACTTTAGTACTGACTTGATTGTTACTGCTTACTGAGGACAACTAACGCTGACTTGGGTTCTGCAGAATTTCCATTTAATTAAGCTTCACCACTAGGGTATAAACTAGACCTTTGGACCTCAGCTGTCGGAGACTTTCTACTGATGTTATCCTAGACAAGCGCTGTGTAGCCCATCGACTCCCCAGATCATATTGTCCACAGGTAGGAATTACCTACTTCTCTGGTGCGGGGAACACCTGCAGAATAGTGTTGCTGCTCTCTTTTAGACTTTCTTAGGCCTCCCTTGCATCCCTACAGCACTCCTCCTCACTCCTTTCCAAACCGTTACCTCAGCTCTAACTAACTAGACCCCTCCCCCTACACTACTTTAGGCTTAGGGCAGGGGCTTCCGATTGGGCATTAGCATCACATGGTCTCTTTTGCATTACACCACCTTAAAGGCACAACAACATTTAATGAAGTCAACATAGCACACACACACACACACACACACGCACACGCACACACACATTAGAAATCATGACACAGTAAGTTAGATTATCAAGCTATATAGCACTTGTAGCAGTGGGACACAGAACAGGCTTTTAGTGGAGCACCTGAGGCAGCATTTACCTGACAGGGCCAAATCTAGTACTGGGATATCACACTTGACCGAAAACCAAAACGGACCCACTCCCATTAGATTATGCTATAGAGCAGTGATCTGCTACCTGTGGTTCTGTAGCTAATGTAGCAGTACCTCACAGCTCAGCCACACCTGGACCCCTCTCCAGCAAAGAGTAGGATACTTTCAAATGCCAAAAATACATTTTCCATGACATCGAAAACTCCCTGCAGTGTCAATTTTACTTGCAGAATCCATATAGAAGTAACTAAGATTCATTCAGTTTTATACATATTTCATATTCATACCATACAGACCAAGATCTGTTCCTTAAAATTTTGCATCTAGGCATATTTAGACATGGTATAAGTGCCAGTGAACTGAAATACACACTGTCATTTTAACAAAACTTTATATAGATCAATAGTACAAGCAATTATAATAAAATTTGTGTAATATCCTATAGACAAAAATGCTTCCCTCCCCCTTCCTGCTAGTCTTTCTTCCACCTTGAAATCTGCTCAGTTTTGTCCTAAAAGTAATATGGAGGCGGAAGATGGGAGAGGAAGTGCCTGCAAACAAACATAGGATGCAGAGAGACAGGGAGAGACTGCAAGGACAACTCTGTAAGTGATATATATCACCCTGGGCTTTCTAAAGAGATTAGACTCCTTACTGCTTTTTTATCATGCTTTATTTACACTTTAGCCTGTTTACTGCTGTTAAGGCTGTACACAGAGACATAGAATTGCAGGATCTCCTCCTCTGTGTGTACAGTGTATAGCGACATAGAAGTGCAGGATTTCCTCCTCTGTGTGTACAGTGTATAGAGACATAGAAGTGCAGGATCTCCTCCTCTGTGTGTACAGTGTATAGAGACATAGAAGTGCAGGATCTCGTCCTCTGTGTGTAAAGTGTATAGAGATAAAGAAGTGCAGGATCTGCTCCTCTGTGTGCGCAGTGTATAGAGATATAGAAGTGCAGGATCTCCTCCTCTGTGTGCAGAGTGTATAGAGGTATAGAAGTGCAGGATCTCCTCCTCTGTGTGAACAGTGTATAGAGACATAGAAGTGCAGGATCTCCTCCTATATGTGTACAGTGTATAGAGACATAGAAGTGCAAGACCTCCTCCGCTATCAGTACAGTGTATAGAGACATATAAGTGCAGGATCTCCTCCTCTGTCTGTACAGTGTATAGAGATATAGAAGTGCAGGATCTCCTCCTCTGTGTGTATAGTGTATAGAGACATATAAGTGCAGGATCTGCTCCTCTGTGTGTACAGTGCATAGAGACATATAAGTGCAGAATCTCCTCTGTGTGTACAGTGTATAGAGACATAGAAGTGCAGGATCCCCTCCTCTGTGTGTATAGTGCATAGAGATATAGAAGTGCAGGATCTCCTCCTCTGTGTGTAAAGTGTATAGAGACATAGAAGTGCAGGATCTCCTCTTCTTAGTGTGGAGTTTATAGAGACATAGATGTATAGAATATCCTCCTCTGTGTTTCTACAGTGTATAGAGTCATAGAAGTGCATGATCTCCTCATCTGTGTGCACAGTGCATATAGTTAGAGATGAGTGAATTCTTGAAAAATTTGATTTGGACGATTCACCGAATTTTCCGAAAAATTTGGTTCTGTTTGAATTTATTTGCGGTGAATCTGTATTAAAAATGGCTATTTCTTGCCTACATTTGGCCTCAATGGGATAGTAGAACACTTTGCCTTGCTGTAACACGCATATGGTGTGTGCAGGATCAGTGAAATTGTACTGATATTCAGTATGACATGCAGATTAGAGGAGTCAATATTAGAATCACTGTTGCAGAATGGCACAATAACAGAGTTTGGAGGTGTCATCAGTATGAGGAGACCATATAGTGGCTGAATGAAACAGCGTGGAGGTTGTGGCAGCATGAGGAGACCATATAATGCCTCAATGACACAGCATGGAAGGGATGGCAGCAAGAGCTGACCATATAGTGGCTGAATGACACAGCCTTGAGTTGGCGGCAGCATGAGGAGATCATTTAGTGGCTGAATGACACAGCCTGGAGTTGGTTGCAGCATGAGGAGACCATATAGTGGCTGAATGACACAGCCTGGAGTTGGTGGCAGCATGAGGAGACCATATAGTGGCTAAATGACACAGCCTGGAGTTGGCGGCAGCATGAGGAGACCATATAGTGGCTGAAGGACTCAGCATGGATTTGACGGCAGAATGAGGAGACCATAGAGTGGCTGAATGACACAGCCTGGTGGTGGTGGAAGCATGAGGAGACCATATAGTTGCAGAATGAGACAGCCGGGAGGTGGCATCAGCATGAGAAGAACATATGGTGGCAGTATGAGACAGCCAGGAGCTGGCATCAGCATGAGAAGAACATATGGTGGCAGTATGAGACAGCCTGGAGCTGGCATCAGTTTGAGGAGAACATATGGTGGCTCTATGAGACAGCCTGGAGGTGACATCAGCATTAGGAGAATATATGGTGGCAGTATGAGACAGCCTGGAGGTGGCATCAGCATGAGGAGAACATATGGTGGCAATATGAGACAGCCTGGATGTGGCATCAGCATGAGGAGAACATATGGTGGCAGTATGAGACAGCCTGGAGCTGGCATCAGCATGAGGAGAACATATGGGGGCAGTATGAGACAGCCTGGAGCTGGCATTAGCTTGAGGGGAACATATGGTGGCAGAATGAGACAGCCTGGAGTTAGCATCAGCATGAGGAGAACATATGGTGGCAGTATGAGACAGCTTGGAGGTGGCATCAGCATGAGGAGAACATATGGTGGCAGTATGAGACAGCCTGGAGATGGCATCAGCATGAGGAGAACATGTGGTGGCAGTATGAGAATGCCTGGAGCTGGCATCAGCATGAGGAGAACATATGGTGGCAGTATGAGAGCCAGGAGATAGCATCAGCATGAGGAAAACATATGGTGGCAGCATGAAACAGCCAGGAGGTGTCATCAGCATGAGAACATATGGTGACAGTATGAGACAGCCTGGAGCTGGCATCAGCATGAGGAAAACAAATGGTGGTAGTATGAGACAGCCTGGAGCCGGCAGCAGCATGAGAACATATGGTGGCAGAATGAGACAGCCTAGAGCTGGCATCAGCATGAAGAGAACACATGGTGGCAGTATGAGACAGCCTGGAGGTGGCATTAGCATGAGGAAAACATATGGTGGCAGAATGAGATAATCTGGAGGTGGCATCAGCAGCATCAGGAGTCCTGAAAGTGACATAGTGGGGCGGTGGGTGGCAATACCAGTACCCGGTGACGAAGGTGGTTGAAAAAGGAGAACTTGGCATGAGATGTGTGGCATAAGATTTGTTGCATCAGGCAGTTGGCAGGATCAGAATAGTAACTGAGGAAGGTAGGCAGAAGGAAACGGTCTCTTTTCTAAAAGTGTTAGTGTGTAAGTATTGAGGATATGCATTACGTAAAACGTAACTTTTAATAATATTCTTAGGAAAAAATATATGCACCCAAAAGTTTTTTTTAAATCAAACAAAAGGAAAGGTGTGCAAAAAACACCATGTGCCACCTACACCACCAAGTATTGATGTGATGCAAAGACCTCTAAAAGGTGGAAGGGAACAAGGTATGGTTCATTGTAACCGGTGGGGGTAAAAATTTCCCCGGTAAGGCCCTACTCTCGCATTATTAATTCCCTTCTTGGCAAGTGTTACTCGCACCAAAAAGGGCTGCCCCACACAGGAATCTCACCCTATTTCCACCTAAAAATCATGTGAAATGGCAGTGTTTGTAGGTGGAAATAGGGATTGGTTCCTGTGTGGGGCTGCCTTTTTTAAGATGAGTAACACTTTCCTTTAAAAGGTGGAAGGGAACAATGTAATGTCCAATGTAGCAGGTGGGGGTAAAACATTCCTCTGTAAGGCCCTACTCTCGCCCTATTAATTCCTTTCTTGGGAAGTGTTACTCGCACCAAAAAGGACTGCCCCACACAGGAATCTCTCCATATTTCCACCTAAAAATCCTGTGAAATGGCAGTGATTGTAGGTGGAAATAGGGAGAGGTTCCTGTGTGGGGCCACCCTTTTTAGGGCAAGTAACACTTGCCAAGAAGGGAATTAATAATGCGAGAGTAGGGCCTTACAGGGGAAGTTTTTACCCCCACCGGTTACAATGGACCATATATTGTTCCCTTCCACTTTTTAAAGGTCTTTGCCTCACATCAATACTTGGTGGAGTAGGTGGCACATGGTGTTTTTTGCACATTTTTCCTTTTGTTTGATTTAAAAAAGCATTATATTTTATCCTAAGAAAAGTAAAGTTTTAGCTAATGCATATCCTCAATACTTACTTGTGATCTGATGCAGAAGAATGTCTGTAACTGGGGAGCAGGACCTTAACTATGTTTTGCACTATCCATATTTGTGAAGTGTTTGTGTGGCACTGTGGTTAATCTACTCTGATGCATCAGGCATTGGTGGGTGGAAATTCTGGCTGATCTATGCCTGATTCATCTTCACAGAGGTCAGTCTCTCCACATTTTTCATGGACAGACAAGTTCTCCTTGGGGTTACTGTGGCCCCCGCTGCACTAAACACTCGCTCCAGTACGCGCCCTCCAGTACGCTTAAAACAGTATTTGTCTACAAGACCAGCAGGTGTGTACTTTTGGCTGGCCTTTCATAGTATCTAGGCCCCTAAGACTTTAACAGGAACAAAATGTTACACCATTTAGATGTACATATGTGGTATGCATTTATGAGGGGAGGACAATGTGCTCCAGTACGCTTAAAACAGTATTTGTCTACAACACCAGCAGATGTGTTCTTTTGGCTGGCCTTTACTTTATCTAGGCTCTTAAGATTTTAACAGGAAAAAACGGTACACTACTTAGATGTAAGCACAGGTTACACTTAATAGAGGACAATACGCTTTTAGTGCTCTGCTCACCCTAACTGGCTGGCTACTATTAGCTTTTCAGTTGTTGTACACACCTTTGCTGCAGCACACAGTTGCTGTGTACTACACCCAAAATTGCACTTTCTCTCGCAATCTCACTACCTTCCCTATCAGTGCTTCTAGGCTGGATTTGGGCTTGAGGTGAATCACTGCTGTAAAAATGCTTTACTGTGCAACACACACTGCTGTCTGTCCCTCTCTCTCTGCAATAGAACGCTGATGTGTCTGGGAGGTGAATCTGCTGTAAAAATGTTTTTCTGTGCAACACACACTGCTCTGTCCCCCTCTCTCTGTAAAAGAATGCTGATATAACTGGCTGCAAAATGGCTGCCAACTATATAGGGCTGTGACACAGGGGTGGCTGGCTGCTGATAGGCTGCATGTGATTCAGGGTCATCCTGCCGACCCTTGTTCCCACCTTCTCAGGATTCCTTGCCCAATGTCCACACTTCTGGATCCGCCATTTTAGATGCCCGACCCCTGGAGCCTGGACAGCACTAAATGGAGTTTAATGAAATAATTCACGCGATCGAATCGTGGCGATATTCGCATTCGTTACGAATCAAATTTTTCCTGAAATTCTTAAAGAATTCGTATTTGTTAGATTCTTTTTGCTCATCCCTATATATAGACATAGAAGTGCAGGATCTCCTCCTCTGTGTGTGCAGTGCATCTAGACATAGAAGTGCCGGAGACACTATAGACATTAGGCTCCACCCACCTGCTCTGACAGATGAAGCCTGTGGAGCAGAAATCTGCTAAAAATGCCATCTACAAGTTATATAATGGCTAGAAATGGTGCTTCTCCTCATGTACGCACATGTAAAAGCTTAACCTGAAGAGTTACCTGAAATGACAGGTACACTTTATTTAGTAGGATATATATATATATATATATATATATATATATATATATATATTGGACAGATGGTTTACTTTATAGTTAATAAACAAATAATATAATTGTTATGATCTATTTCTATAATTGCTTTTTCTTCAACAGCCCCAATATACAAGCAAGCCAAGTTACCTATAAAGATGTTTTTGAATTGTGCTTACCAGGGAATCTGGAGAACCCAACACAAATATTTGAAGAACCTTTAAACTCCATGCAGATGTTTTACTGGGTTGTAGTTTAACTAAAGAACCTCAATGTGAAAGGCAATATGATAATAAAACATATCATTACAGTGGAGATATAGGATATGGTAACTTACTTATTTAGATGCTGTAAGTACTTCACTTCAATACTTCATTATTTTAGTGAGTATAGCAAGGGAAACAATTGAATACTGTATATTGACCCAATAAAAACTGCAATAACAAGTCGTAATGAGTAGTGCACAGGATGGAAGAGGGCCATATTGCTCACATTGTATTTATACATTCCATACCATAATTCATACATAAATAATTATCCTCCCTTGGCAAAGATGATGAACATGTGCAGTGATCTTGACTTCACTTTATTAAGACAGAACCTGCTTTAGAAATGCTCTGAGCTCCTTTAGTTGCCATGTGATATGAGATCATCCTCTGCCTCTCCAGCATACGTGATTTATAGACATGATTCATATAAAATTCCCAATTGTTTTTGCAAATTAAAAATAAAAATTGCTAAAAAATGTCTATCAGATTGTAATTTGTAAGCCAGCAGGCAGGTCTGAGATCAAGCTGTTAATTTCATTCCCCAGGGATTTGTCATCTACAACAATTTGTAATGAAATTACCAGCGCATAGATCTTCAGTGTAGGGTGTGGTGCAAGAACGTTTTCTAACCGCAGGACATTCAGTCAGATTATTAGGCTCCCTGAGTGATGTCTAATATGACTGCATGCGTTCATCTGCTTTTTATTTGCCTTCTAGCTGGAGAGTGCATAGTATAAAAGAAGATGAATAGAGTCCATTACAAGGATAGTTGTATTCAACCTACAATAATTTGCCCCATTGGACACAGTGTTAACATTACTGCCAACATCATTTGCTATTAATATAGATCAGTGAGGACAGGCATAAACATTACTGAAAGTAATCAAAGATATCAATGAGGGTCTCATGTATGGGCACTAGAGATGAGCGAATTTTTGAAAAATTTGATTCGGTCAATTCGGCAAAAAAAATTTGGTGTGGTCCGAATTTATTTGTGGTGAATGGCTATTAAAAATGGCTATTTCTGGGCTACAGAGAAACTCAATAGGGATGTAGAACACTTTGCCTTGCCGTAACACAGTGAAATAATACTGTTATTCAGTATGACAAATTAGAGGCGTCGCTATTAGAATCACTGTCGCAAAGCGGCACAATGACAAAGCCTGGAGGTGGCATCAGTATGAGGAAACCATATGGCGGCAGAATTACACAGCGTGGAGGTGGCGGCCGCATGAGGAGACCATATAGTGGCTGAATGACCCAGCCTAGAGGAGGCAACATAGGGCCTCACAATTGAAAAGATAAAAAATATTTTTTAACATTTAAATTGAAGATTTCAAATAGATGAACCTAAATTTTTTTATTTAATGTGATGTGCCATCAGGATGAGGAGACGCATATGGCGGCACTGTGACACAGTATGGAGGTGGCAGCAGCATGAGAAGACCATGATCTGGCAAAATGACACAGCCTGAAGTTGGCGGCAGCAAGAGGAGACCATATAGTGGCTGAATGACACAGCCTGGAGGTGGCGGAAGCATGAGGGGACCTTATAGTGGCTGAATGACACAGCCTGGAGTTGGCGACAGCATGAGGAGAACATATGATGGCAGAATGAGACAGCCTGGAGCTTGCATCAGCATGAGGAGAACATATGGTGGCAGAATGAGACAGCCTGGAGGTAGCATCAGCATGAGGAAAAGATATAGTGGCAGAATGAGACAGCCTGGAGAGGGCATCAGCATGAGAACATGTAGTGGCTAGTGGCAGAATGAGACAGCCTGGAGGTGGCATCAGCATGAGGAGACCATATAGTGGCTGAATGACACAGCCTGTGTGATGACTGGTTCTGCCAGAACCCATAGGGTTAATGATTTCTAGCCCTGTTGTTTGTTTTGGTTGCTGGGATGACGCCTCTGTGCTCTTGGGTGTGGTTAAGCTTGCTGAGCCAAATAGAGTCCTCCTGGTTGCACCTCAGGCATATATAAGGAGGCTCTTTTCAGTCATTCTCTGCTTGTGATAGTTTTTAGTAACTTACCTAGCTATCTCTGTGCTCATTCTGTTTATTCCGGTTTTGTTAATGTACTTCGTGCTCTCCAGGATTAGACTCGGCCCTCTGATTACATATTTTTATGTGTGCGTGTTTAGGTTTGTTTTCTGTTAGTCGTGTACCTCCAGCCTTTCCCGACCTTTTGTCAGTTTTGTATTTTATTGTTTTGACTTTTTGACTGTCCCTCACTTATTTAGGAAGGGACTGTCACCGTGTTTACGGACCTGTCGTCTAGGACAGGTACGTAAATAGGCAGGGACAGGGGAGTGGGCGAGAATAGTGTGCACTCCTTACCTGTCCAGATGTGACAGCCTGGAGGTGGCGGAAGCATGAGGAGACCATATAGTGGCTGAATGACACAGCCTGGAGTTGGTGGCAGCAAGAGGAGACCATATAGTGACTGATTGACACAGCTTGGAGTTGACGGCAGCATGCGGAGAACATATGGTGGCAGAATGAGACAGCCATGAGCTTGCATCAGCATGAGGAGAACATATGGTGGCAGAATGAGACAGCTTTGAGTTGGCATCAGCTTGAGGAGAACATATAGTGGCAGTATGAGACAGCCTGGAGCTGGCATCAGCATGAGGAGAATATACTGTATGGTGGCAGTATGAGACAGCCTGGAGCTGGCATCAGCATGAGGAGAACATATGGTTGTAGAATGAGTAGCCTGGAGCTGGCATCAGCATGAGCAGAACATATGATGGCAGGATGACACAGCTTGAAGTTGGCGGCAGCAAGAGGAGACCATATAGTGGCTGATTGACACACCCTGGAGGTGGTGGCAGCATGAGAAGAACATGTAGTGGCAGAATGAGACAGCCTGGAGGTGGCATCAGCATGAGGAGAACATATGGTGGCAGTATGAGACAGCCTGAAGCTGGCATCAGCATGAGGAGAACATATGGTTGCAGAATGAGACAGCCTGGAGGTGGCATCAGCATAAGGAGAACATATGGTGGCAGAATGAGACAGCCTGGAGGTGGCATCAGCAGCATCCGGAGTCCTGAAAGTGACCAGGTGACAGAGTGGGGTGGTGGGTGGCAATACAAGTACCCGGTGCTGAAGGTGGGTGAAAAGAGGAGAACTTGTCATCAGATGTGTGGCATCAGGCAGGTGGCAGGATCAAAATAGTAGCTGAAGCAGGTAGGCAGAAGAAAACGGTCTAATTTGTAAAAGTGTTCATGTGCACAGCCCAAGTAAGTACTGAGGATATGCATTATGTAAAACTTTACTTTTAATAATATTCTTAGGATAAAATATATGTACCCAAATTATTTTTTATTTATTTAACAAAAGGAAAGGTGTGCAAAAAACACCATGTGCCACCTACACGTATTGATGTAATGCAAAGACCTCTAAAAAGTGCAAGGGAACAACATATGGTCCATTGTAAACGATTGGGGGTAAAAACTTCCCTACTCTCGTCCTATTAATTCCCTTCTTGGCAAGTGTTACTCAGCCTTAAAAGGGCGGCCACACACAGGAAACTCTCCCTATTTCCACCTAAAAACTCTGGGAAATGACAATGTTTGTAGGTGGAAATAGAGAAAGGTTCCTTTCTTTGTGGGGCCAGCCATTTTAGGGTGAGTAACACTTGCCAAGAAGGGAATTAATAGTGCGAGAGTTAGGCCTTACAGGGGAAGTTTTCCCCCCACCGGCTACAATGGACCATATGTTGTTCCTTTCCACTTTTTAGAGGTCTTTGCATCACATTAATTCTTGGTGGTATAGGTGGCACATGGTGTTTTTTGCACACCTTTCCTTTAGTTTGATTTCAAATTTTTTTGGGGTATATATATTTTATCCTAAGAAAAGTAATGTTTTAGCTAATGCATATCCTCAACACTTACTTGTCTGTAACTGGGGAACAGTGCCTTAAATGTGTTTTGCACTATCCATATTTGTGAAGTGTTGGTGTGGCACCATGGTTAAGCTACTCTGATGCATCAGGCATTGGTGGGTGGAAATCCTGGCTGATCCATGCCTGATTCATCTTCACAAAGGTCAGTCTCTCTACATTTTTCCTGGACAGGCGAGTTCTCCTTGGGGTTACTATGGCCCCCGCCACACTAGGCAACCACTCTGATGGCACACTACTGGCAAGGCAGGACAGCTTTTCCAGGGCAAACTGCTAGTTGCGTCCACAAATCAAGTTTGGTTGCGCAGAAGTCCAGCGGATCTTCAAGGTGTGTTGGCATGGGCATGTCAAGGTATGCCCCCACCTGCTGGATCAGGTCCTGCTCCAGGTCTACCTGCTGCTTTTGAGTTGCTTCACTATGTGGGTGAAGAAAGCTACTCATCAGCGACTGTAGACTCAGGCTGCTGCTGATTGAGCTGGTACTGCTCCTGCCACCCCTCCCCTCCCCAGCAGTCATGGCAGTGGAAGGTGAGCGCAGAGGGCCCCCCTAGTCAGACCTGGGAGAGGATGGATGATGGCACAGATAGGCATCGGCCAACTGACTACGTAGGATCTCTCCGTAGTAAATGTCCATATAATCACCAGATAATCAAAAATATAGATATAAAAGTATCCCTTTAGGCAACCACGTAGGTCAGAGAATATATTGGTATGTATGACCTCACAATAAAGGATGGGGTATAGGTGGGGAATGAGGGAAAAGGACCTAGGAGGGGTAATAGGCCGTAGTGGATAGTTGGCCGCTACCTGTCGCTTTCCCTGTTTCACCCTCTTACTATACCTATACCTAGGCGGAGTTTACGCCCTGATAAGGGCGGCCCCGCTCTGGAACCTGGTCTATTCTTACTCCTATGGACCCTATAATAGGGAATGGTTAGGAAAAGAACTAACTGTCTCACTGGGGAACCCTAATTAGCTACAGGGATGGGGATGAAGACCCTTAGCTAAGCACTTATTGATAGGTTTTTAAAGATAGTGAGACATCACCCCAAGAGAGCAAGATAGGGGTGAACACCACAGAAATATATATACATATATAGACCGGTCCAGACTTAGTAAACTATTCTCTCTACTTGTTATATAATATTAAGTATCAAACTGTTACTAATAGCTTGCTATATATAGTATTATAGTACAAAAAGAATTATATATTTTTGCAATATGCCACAGATATTGGTACACACCCTAATCGACCATTTGGGAGGGTGTAGCCTTTAGCAATACCACAAAATTAGCCAATACGTGGAAAGACAAGTAGAAGTATTATATATTCAAATCAGATATCAAATTGGTACCATCACTATTCAAATGAGGTCAAAAAAAGCGATAATGCATATATGAATTGGTATCACAACTGTTTGCACACAGCTGATAGCATAATATCAAGGATGCATGAAAATACGTGGAGATCATAGTTTAAAGGATGTAATCTATACTCATCCAATCTAGGTGCCATATAGGGATGTCCCAACGCGTTTCACACCCCCTTGTTCATCAGGGGACGATTGGGGGGGTTGCATACTGAGTCAGAGATGAAGTGATGGCCGATGTTGGAAGCAATATTGATGGTGATTGCTAGGAGCCATGACTCCTAGCAATCACCATCAATATTGCTTCCAACATCGGCCATCACTTCATCTCTGACTCAGTATGCAACCCCCCAATCGTCCCCTGATGAACAAGGGGGTGTGAAACGCGTTGGGACATCCCTATATGGCACCTAGATTGGATGAGTATAGATTACATCCTTTAAACTATGATCTCCACGTATTTTCATGCATCCTTGATATTATGCTATCAGCTGTGTGCAAACAGTTGTGATACCAATTCATATATGCATTATCGCTTTTTTTGACCTCATTTGAATAGTGATGGTACCAATTTGATATCTGATTTGAATATATAATACTTCTACTTGTCTTTCCACGTATTGGCTAATTTTGTGGTATTGCTAAAGGCTACACCCTCCCAAATGGTCGATTAGGGTGTGTACCAATATCATAGTTAGTACGGTCGAAAAAAGACATATGTCCATCAAGTTCAACCAGGGAATCAAGGGGCAGGGGCGCGGCGCGACACTGGGGAAGGGATGAGATTTTATATTTCTTCATAAGCATTAATCTTATTTTGTTCCAGGAATGTATCTAATCCTGTTTTAAAGCTGTTAGTTGTTCCTGCTGTGACCAGTTCCTGAGGTAGACCGTTCCATAAATTCACAGTCCTCACGGTAAAGAAGGCGTGTCGCCCCTTGAGACTAAACTTTTTTTTCTCCAGACGGAGGGAGTGCCCCCTCGTCCTTTGGGGGGGTTTAACCTGGAACAGTTTTTCTCCATATTTTTTGTATGGGCCATTAATATACTTATATACGTTTATCATATCCCCCCTTAAACGTCTCTTCTCAAGACTAAACAATTGTAACTCCTTTAATCGCTCCTCATAGCTAAGATGTTCCATGCCCCATATTAGTTTAGTCGCGCGTCTCTGCACCCTTTCCAACTCCGCAGTGTCCCTTTTATGGACAGGTGACCAAAACTGAACAGCATATTCCAGGTGAGGCCGTACCAATGCTTTATAAAGGGGGAGTATTATGTCCCTGTCCCTTGAGTCCATGCCTCTTTTGATACATGACAATATCCTGCCGGCTTTGGAAGCAGCAGCCTGACATTGCATGCTATTCTGTAGTCTGTGATCTACAAGTACACCCAGATCCTTCTCTACCAGTGACTCTGCCAGTTTAATCCCCCCTAAGACATACGATGCATGCAGGTTATTAGTACCCAGATGCATAACTTTACATTTATCCACATTGAACCTCATTTGCCAAGTGGATGCCCAGACACTTAGTCTATCCAAGTCATCTTGTAACTTATGCACATCCTCTATAGACTGTACCGTGCTACAAAGCTTGGTGTCATCTGCAAAGATAGAAACAGAGCTGTTAATACCATCCTCTATATCATTAATAAATAAATTAAACAACAGCGGTCCCAGTACTGAACCTTGGGGTACACCACTAATAACCGGGGACCAATCAGAGTACGAATCATTGACCACCACTCTCTGGGTACGATCCATGAGCCAGTGTTCAATCCAGTTACAAACTAAAATTTCCAAACCCAAAGACCTTAACTTACCTGTCAGACGTCTATGAGGGACAGTATCAAATGCTTTAGCAAAATCCAGAAACACTATATCCACAGCCATTCCTCTGTCAAGGCTTCTACTCACCTCTTCATAAAAGCAAATTAGATTGGTTTGACAACTTCTATCCTTAGTAAACCCATGCTGGCTATCACTTATAATACAATTATCCCCTATGTATTCCTGTATGTAATCCCTTATAAGTCCTTCAAACAATTTACCCACAATGCACGTTAGACTTACCGGTCTATAGTTTCCTGGGGAAGACCTAGAGCCCTTTTTGAAGATTGGCACCACATTCGCCTTGCGCCAGTCCCTTGGCACAATACCAGACACCAGAGAATCTCTAAATATCATGAACAGGGGTACAGATATTACTGAACTTACCTCTCTAAGAACTCTTGGGTGTAGTCCATCCGGTCCTGGGGATTTGCTTACATTTATATCACTTAACTTACCTTGTACCAACTCTACATTAAGCCAGTTCAGTACATTACATGATGTGTTACCAGCACTGACCTGGCCAATGTCAGCTCCTTCTTCCATAGTGTATACAGAACTAAAGAACCCATTCAGTAGCTCCGCCTTCTCTTGATCGCCCGTGACAACCTCCCCATTATCATTATTAAGGGGTCCTACATGCTCTGTCCTTGGTTTTTTTGCATTTATATATCTAAAAAAATATTTAGGATTAGTTTTGCTTTCTTTGGCCACCTGTCTCTCATTTTGAATTTTTGCTGTTTTTATTACATTTTTACAGATTTTATTAAGCTCCTTGTACTGTTTAAATGTTATCGCTGACCCATCAGATTTGTATTTTTTGAAGGCTATTTTTTTGCTGTTTATTGCTCTTTTAACATCATGTGTCAGCCATGTAGGATTTAGTTTTAATCGTTTATATTTGTTCCCCTTTGGTATATATTTAGCTGTATAGTTATTTAGAGTTAATTTAAAGATGTCCCATTTACCTTCTGTATCAGTATTTGAGAACACCTCCCCCCAGTCTATGTCCTGTAGTGCAGCCCTCAGCCCAGGGAAATTTGCCTTTTTAAAGTTATATGTTTTTGCCTTCCCCGCCTGTCTTTGTTTTCTACATTTTAAGTCAAAAGTAACTATATTGTGGTCGCTATTACCAAGGTTTTCCCGCACAGTTACATTACCAACCAGCTCTGCGTTGTTGGAAATGATCAGATCCAACAAGGCATCACTTCTTGTTGGGTCCTCCACAAACTGGCCCAGAAAATTATCCTGCAATAAATTTAGGAATTGTCGCCCCTTTGTAGTTTTAGCCAACCCCCGGCCCCAATCTATATCTGGATAGTTAAAATCTCCCATTATTACCACTGTACCTGCCCGGGCGGCCCTCTCTATTTGTTTATGAAGCCGAACTTCTATCTCTTCAGTGATATTAGGGGGTCTGTAGATTACCCCAAATATTATTTTTTCAGTATTTCCCTCCTTTTGTAATTCTACCCACAGTGATTCCACCTCCTCAGAATCATCACACACTATGGCATCGTTCACACTGACTTTCATACCACTTCTTACATACAGACAGACTCCACCACCTTTTCTGTTCATTCTATCCTTGCGAAACAATGTAAACCCCTGGAGATTGACAGCCCAGTCATGCGAGGAGTCCAGCCATGTCTCAGTGACCCCAACTATATCAATATGTTCCTCCAGTATCAAGGCCTCAAGCTCCCCCATTTTATTTGCTAGGCTTCTGGCATTTGTGAACATACACTTTACATTTCCATCCTTTATGTTATTGGGGTTAATGGGATTCAAGGGTGTAAGTTTTATTTTCCTATGAAGCCTATTCCTATTAACTATTCTAACCCCTCCCTCCGCTCCACCCCCAGGTACATTTATAATTCCCACCTCTCTATCTACACTATCTTCCCCCTCTTTGCTGTAGGTTCCCTCCCCCCAAGTCCCTAGTTTAAACACTCCTCCACCCTTCTAGCCATCTTCTCCCCAAGCAAAGCTGCACCCTCCCCATTGAGGTGCAGCCCGTCCCTACGGTAGAGCCGGTAACCGACAGCGAAGTCAGCCCAGTTCTCCATGAACCCAAACCCTTCCTTCCTACACCAGCTTCTGAGCCACTTGTTTACCTCCCTGATCTCCCGCTGCCTCTCTGGTGCGGCTCGTGGTACTGGTAGTATTTCAGAAAAGACTACCTTGGAGGTCCTTGCCTTAAGCTTGCGGCCTAAGTCCCTGAAATCATTTTTAAGGACACTCCACCTACCTCTTACTTTGTCATTGGTGCCAATATGTACCATGACTGCTGGGTCCTCTCCAGCCCCGCCCAACAACCTGTCAACCCGATCCGCGATGTGCCGAACTCGTGCGCCAGGCAGACAGCACACTGTTCGGCAATCCCGGTCTTTGTGACAGATTGCCCTGTCTGTCCCCCTAATAATTGAGTCCCCCACCACTAGTACCTGTCTGGCCTGCCCTGTACTCCTCCCTCCCTCCTTACTGGAGCAGACACCCCCCTGGCGGTCAGAGGCGGTATCCTGCTGCAGTTCTGCTAGCTCTGTAATGGCATCCCCCTCATCTGCCAAGCGGGCAAACTTGTTGGGGTGTGCCAGTTCAGGACTAGCCTCCCTGACACTTTTTCCCCTACCCCTCTTTCTAACTGTAACCCAGCTAACTGCCTGACTGTCCTGCAACTCCGTCCCACTGTCCTCCCCCACCTCTATTCCCGAGAGTGCCTGCTCAGTGAGCAGGAGACTCCTCTCCATGTTGTTAATGCTTCTCATTGTTGCCAGTCGCCCCTCTAGATGCAGGATCTGGGCTTCCAAACGGACAACTAGCACACATCTCGCACAACAATATGCACCCTCAAACTGTTGTTCAAGGATTGCATACATTGAACAGGATGTACATTGGACTGCATTTTCCAACATGGAGGCCATCTAATTATGGGGATTTCACAAATGTATAGGAAAAAACAGACAGTCAAAATGACACTTAAAATTTTTTGTAGCCCTTGTGGGTTCAAAAATTAAAACTCACAGCGATCTCAACCTCCTGCTTTCAAACTCCAGTTTTTGAAACTCCTCTTTCACGCCCCCTCTTACACAGCAACACTCAAAAAGAGCAAGCTCTCAATAAGAGTCCCAAGCTAAGATTTATACACCTGTGCCCAATCTACTCCTCCTCCCCCTAGAGGTGGAACAGAGGAAAAAAAAAAAAAAAAAAAAAAAAAAAAAAATGAAAAAGGGTGTTTAAACTCTAACAGTTATCCCACTATGTGCAAAAGAGAAAAACTTACCCAAAATAAGAATGTGGGCTATAGGCAGTCGCACCCACTCCACAGATTCACTCCGCACAACAGATAATCACAGTTTTTGAAACTCCTCTTTCACGCCCCCTCTTACACAGCAGCACTCAAAAAGAGCAAGCTCTCAATAAGAGTCCCAAGCTAAGATTTATACACCTGTGCCCAATCTACTCCTCCTCCCCCTAGAGGTGGAACAGAGAAAAAAAAAAAAAAAAAAAAATGAAAAAGGGTGTTTAAACTCTAACAGTTATCCCACTATGTGCAAAAGAGAAAAACTTACCCAAAATAAGAATGTGGGCTATAGGCAGTCGCACCCACTCCACAGATTCACTCCGCACAACAGATAATCACAGTTTTTGAAACTCCTCTTTCACGCCCCCTCTTACACAGCAGCACTCAAAAAGAGCAAGCTCTCAATAAGAGTCCCAAGCTAAGATTTATACACCTGTGCCCAATCTACTCCTCCTCCCCCTAGAGGTGGAACAGAGAAAAAAAAAAAAAAAAAAAAATGAAAAAGGGTGTTTAAACTCTAACAGTTATCCCACTATGTGCAAAAGAGAAAAACTTACCCAAAATAAGAATGTGGGCTATAGGCAGTCGCACCCACTCCACAGATTCACTCCGCACAACAGATAATCACAGTTTTTGAAACTCCTCTTTCACGCCCCCTCTTACACAGCAACACTCAAAAAGAGCAAGCTGTGGCATATTGCAAAAATATATAATTCTTTTTGTACTATAATACTATATATAGCAAGCTAGTAGTAACAGTTTGATACTTAATATTATATAACAAGTAGAGAGAATAGTTTACTGAGTCTGGACCGGTCTATATATGTATATATATTTCTGTGGTGTTCACCCCTATCTCGCTCTCTTGGGGTGATGTCTCACTATCTTTAAAAACCTATCAATAAGTGCTTAGCTAAGGGTCTTCATCCCCATCCCTGTAGCTAATTAGGGTTCCCCAGTGAGACAGTTAGTTCTTTTCCTAACCATTCCTTATTATAGGGTACATAGGAGTAAGAATAGACCAGGTTCCAGAGCGGGGCCGCCCTTATCAGGGCGTAAACTCCGCCTAGGTATAGGTATAGTAAGAGGGTGAAACAGGGAAAGCGACAGGTAGCGGCCAACTATCCACTACGGCCTATTACCCCTCCTAGGTCCTTTTCCCTCATTCCCCACCTATACCCCATCCTTTATTGTGAGGTCATACATACCAATATATTCTCTGACCTACGTGGTTGCCTAAAGGGATACTTTTATATCTATATTTTTGATTATCTGGTGATTATATGGACATTTATCAGGTCCTGGTTTTTGTTTAATTCTTTTTTTGATGGTTGTTTTTGGGGTTATTCCCCATTTTTTAAAGAACATAGCTAATAAAAGTTAAGTATTAGTGTTTTCGGTGACTCCTACTTTGTGTACACTAATAACGATAGCTCAAGTCGGTGATTTTTTTATCTCTCCGTAGTAGGTCAGTTTGTCCTCCCTCTCAGTGGGTGTAAAAAAGGTCCCCATTCTGTGATTGTAGCGAGGGTCCAATAAGGTGGAGAGACATAAGTCATCCCGCTTCTGAATGGTGACAATTCGGCTGTCACTACGCAAGCAAGTGAGCATACATCGTGTGAAGCAAATTTTTCCTTAAATTCGTAACGAATTCGGATTCGTCAGATTCGATTCGCTCATACCTAATGGCCACCCTAAGTTTCTATGTTCACATAAGATAGATTTGTTGCAGAAATTAGCATTACTATTCTATGAATTTTGTTTCAGTCACAGTAATTTCTGCAACAAATCTGCCATGTGTGACCGTTGCCTAGAATTAATCTATGTGCATTGAAAGCACAATTTCTACAAGTATCAGAAAGTACTCAGCTTTTATTTATTAAACTGCACTGGAACATGATCTGGAAATGGGTCCAGGTTATTTTACTATTATTATGTTGTTTTCTCTTCTTGATACTTTCTTTTTTTTTTTTTGTACTCAATAAATCAAAATTTTATCCAAGATCCTGTATCATTTATGTGGTCTGGCCACACATGTATATTGTGTCATAATATTTAATGCAATTATATTTCTCATTGCATAGATAGCATATTTCCCATATTTGCAATATTTGCGGCCTTTTTTTTTCTATGCACCATAAAATTTGCATGCACAATATCGCATGATATGCTCAACATCGCGTGGTCTTCGCCAGCGAAGTTGACAAGCAGTCCTCAGGAGTACTGTGAATTGTGAATTAAGGAGAGATGAGTAATAAGAAGAGAGTCAAAGGTATGAATGGTTGATTGACAATTTATTAATTTTGATGATACCCTATCGCTACTGAAGAAAATGCCCGAGGCATTGAAACGCGTCTAGCATACCCATTTGAAGTATACTGCTTGCACACTGCTTCATTAACCCAATCTGCCACCCATCACTTGCAACTGCTGGATGCCCCCACTCCGGAGACCACTACAACACGCGCGCACATAGTGCCACGTTCACACGTGGACGCCTTCTCCTGCCATATCTACAAACAACTGCTCACAGCCCCGGTCTGCATACGGAGTCCCGGACATCACCATCAATACAGGCCGGACGCCAGCCGTGCCAGTTTGGGACCCAGAGACCACCGGAGATCTTGCCACTCACCTCCTACCCAGACGGGCATCCTTCTCAGCGCAGAACACAGCCGTTCCCAGCACAGGATACAGCCTTGCCAGCCCGAGCAGAGATAAAACCCTGTGGATGGTGAGTGGTGCTGTGCACCGATCATAATATACTAACACAGCGCTGAAACAACTGAACTGCCAATGAACTTTGGCAATATATGAACTATAAATGAAATATTAAGGCATCCCAACATATTAATTCTGCACTATATCACCAATGAACTATATATGAGAACTATATAAGTGCAACAAGTATATATACACAAGAACTATATCACCAATGACCTAAGTGCAATAAGCAGAACAATATATATCTATCAAATTTTTTAATTTTTTCTATTATACTTGGTACAGTTACCATTTTTATCATCTTTTATTATATGGAAATTGCATAACTTTTATATTGCCGTTCGCCCCATGCAAGGGCCCTGCTAAGGCGACCGGCACAGATATATACTTCAAAAAATTAAAAAAAATTATAAAATTAATAAATAAATAAAAAATTGTAATTGGCTATCAACCATTCATACCTTTGACTCTCTTCTTATTTCTCATCTCTCCTTAATTCACAATTCACAGTACTCTTGAGGACTGGTAACTATAAATATTTAATATTTATATCACATATTCTTCATAGCTATAGGCCTTTTTGGGTGAAGGCAACACCTTTAACCTCGAGTACCTTCTACATATCCTAGGTTAGCTACACATACCATATACTATTAAGTTGACAAGCAGCCATCAGCAAAAATGGTTGGCAGCAACTTTTCTAGGAAGGAGGAAAAAATCCTCATCAGTGTAAGTATTTTTGCAATACACCAGTGTATTTCATTACACTTCACATGCATGTTAGGTCAATCTCTTTATAGTGTTAAAATATATTCGCGCATGCGAAAATGATTTTGCAATAGATATAACTTCAGTTGAAGTAGAGAATACTTAGTGCACCAATCAGTAATAAGTCTTTGAAGGGGAAATATTAGATTTACAGCTGCATAATTAATTCTGGAGGCACAGCGGCATCATTAATTCTGTGGACATAGCGGCATCATTAATTCTGGAGGCACAGAGGCATCATTAATTATGGGGGCACAGTGGCATAATTAATTATGGGTGCACAGTGGCATAATTAATTCTGGAGGCACAGTGGCATCATTAATTCTGGAGGCACAGTGGCATCATTAATTCTGGAGGAACAGTGGCATAATTAATTGTGGAGGCACAGCGGCATCATTAATTCTGTGGACATAGCGGCATCATTAATTCTGGAGGCACAGAGGCATCATTAATTATGGGGGCACAGTGGCATAATTAATTATGGGTGCACAGTGGCATAATTAATTCTGGAGGCACAGTGGCATCATTAATTCTGGAGGCACAGTGGCATCATTAATTCTGGAGGAACAGTGGCATAATTAATTGTGGAGGCACAGCAGCAATATTAATTCTGGGGGCACAGAGGCATAATTAATTCTGTGGACACAGCTGCATCATTAATTCTGGGGACATAGTGGCATAATTCATTCTGGAGGTACAGCGGCATCATTAATTCTGGGGGCACAGCGGCATAATTAATTATTGGTGCACAGTGGCATCATTAATTCAGAGGGCACAGCGGCATCATTAATTCTGGGGGCACAGCGGCATAATTAATTATTGGTGCACAGTGGCATCATTAATTCAGGGGGCACAGCGGCATCATTAATTCTGGGGACACAGCGGCATAGTTAATTCTGGGGGCTCATCGGTATCATTAATTCTGGGGGCACAGTGGCACAATAAATTATGGAGGAACAGCAGCATAATTAATTATGAGTGCATAGTGGCATCAATAATTCAGGGGGCACAGCGGCATCAATCATTCTTTGGGGCACAGAGGTACAATTAGTCGGTACAGGGCACAGTGTTTGTTGAAAATGTATTTGGAGGCATAGCGTGTGGCAGTAATATTACAGGGGAATAGTGTGTGGCACTAATATTGCAGAGGAATAGTGTGTGACAGTAATATACCACGGACCCAGTGTGCTCAGTATTATATTCAGGGTTTGTAGTGTGTGGCAGTATTATATTTAGGGGCCCAGTGTGTGGTAGTATTATTTACAGGGGTACCGTGTGTGGCAGCAGGGCCGGATTAACCCCTTAAGGACTCAGGGTTTTTCAGTTTTTGCACTTTCGTTTTTTCCTCCTTACCTTTTAAAAATCGTAGCCCTTTCAATTTTCCACCTAAAAATCCATATTATGGCTTATTTGTTGCGTTGCCAATTCTACTTTGCAGTGACATTAGTCATATTACCCAAAAATGCACGGCGAAACAGAAAAAAAAATCATTGTGCGACAAAATCGAAGAAAAAACGCCATTTTGTAACTTTTGGGGGCTTCCGTTTCTACGCAGTGCATATTTCGGTAAAAATTACACCTTATCATTATTCTGTAGGTCCATATGGTTAAAATGATACCCTACTCATATAGGTTTGATTTTGTCGCACTTCTGGAAAAAATCATAACTACATGCAGGAAAATGTATACGTTTAAAAATGTCATCTTCTGACCCCTATAACTTTTTTATTTTTCCACGTACAGGGCAGGGCACCGTGATCTGAAGTTTTTATCAGAATGATTATTGTTTGATCAGACTTTTTGATCACTTTTTATTCATTTTTTAATGGTATAAAAAGTTACCAAAAATGCGCTTTTTTTGACTTTGCAATTTTTTTGCGCGTACGCCATTGACCGTGCGGTTTGAGTAATGATATATTTTTAAAGTTTGGACATTTACGCACGCGGCGATACCACATATGTTTATTTTTATTTTTTTTACACTGTTTTATTTTTTTTATGGGAAAAGGGGGGTGATTCAAACTTTTATTAGGGAAGGGGTTAAATGACCTTTATTAACACTTTTTTTTTACTTTCTTTTTGCAGTGTTATAGGTCCCATAGGGACCTATAACACTGCACACACTGATCTCTCATCCTGATCACTGGTGTGTATTAACACGCCTGTGATCAGTGTTATCGGCACTTGACTGCTCCTGCCTGGATCTTAGGCACGGAGCAGTCATTCGCCGATCGGACACCGAGGAGGCAGGTAAGGGCCCTCCCGGTGTCCTGCAAGCTGTTCGGGACGCCGCGATTTCACCGCAGCGGTCCCGAACAGCCCGACTGAGCAGACGGGTCACTTTCACTTTCACTTTAGAAGCGGCGGTCTGCTTTGCCCTCCGCTTCTAAAGGGTTAATACCGCATATCGCCACGATCGGCAATGTGTGGTATTAGCCGCGGGTCCCGGCCGTTGATGAGCGCCGGGACCGACGCGATATGATGTGGGATCGCGGCGCGATCCCGCTTCATATCGCGTTGCCGGCGCAGGACGTAAACATAATGGGGTTAAGAGCATCATGGGCCTGGTGCTGAGAATTATTCTGGGCCTTTTTATGAAATGTATCACTCCTACCCTTATAGAGTGATCCAGACAATGATGGTGGTATGGTATAACTCCTAACTTTATATAGTAACTCCCCACATTAGGTGCAGTATAGTTCCCCCACATTAGGTGCAGTATAGTTCTCCCACATTCGGTGCAGTATAGTTCCCTGCATTAGGTGCAGTATAGTTCCCCACATTAGGTGCAGTATAGTTCCTCCACATTAGGTGCAGTATAGCTCCCCACATTAGGTGCAGTATAGCTCCCCACATTAGGTGCAGTATAGTTCCCCCACATTAGGTGCAGTATAGTTCTCATGAATCACCAAACCCTAGGGCCGTGGCCCAGGGTGCAAAAACACCTCAATTATTCCCCTTTAAGAATTAACTTTTATTATATCCACTAGTATAAAACATAATCCCAGCAAAACAAATATTTTAAAATCTCATGTGTCGAGAGGGATATTGACAGTAAACATGGAGCCAAAGGCCTCCAGGATAAAGGGTTCTGCAGCATCCCTGCTCCAACACAACCTTAAAATCACTATATTGCCACCTCTACATGTTTCGCCATCTCCACGGCATTTTCATGAGGCAAACAGTGCCACTGTTTGCCTCTTGAAAAGTTACCATATAAAGTGACCCATGTCCAATTTGCTAAAAAGGTGGAAAATGGCCCACTCATTATGAGGTGAATTTGCATTGGTTATGAGTTCTAAGTTGTTTGTCTACATTCTCAACATTGTGTGATTACAGGAGCTCCACAGGAGTTCACAAATATGTGAACACAGCATTATAACTTTTATATACCTAAGATGTACAGAAAAATGGCCAAAAATGAAGTGAAAACCACACAATACAGTAATATAATACAATAACACTAGACAATAATTCATTCATCTACATAAAAACCATTAATTACACAAATAAATCACATTATACTCTACATAACTATCACAAACTAACCAACTAAATAACAATAAGTATGCTGAACTAACACTAACCAACTAAATAAGTCTAGAGAGTTTTTAAAAATTTCATTCAGACGATTTGCCAAATATTCAGAAAAAATTCAGTTTGATCCTAATCAGGCTTGAGGTGGCAGCAGCATAAGTAGACCCTATAGTGGAAGAATGACATAGGCATTAGGTGACAGCATAATGAGTATCCCATATAGTGGCAGAATGACACAGGCTTTAGGTGGCAGCAGCATGAGTAGACCATATAGTGGCTGAATGACTCAGCCTGGAGTTTACAGCAGCATGAGTAGACCATATAGTGGCATAATGACACAGGATTGAGGTGGCAGCATGATGAGTAGACCATACAGTGGCAGAATGACACAGACTTTAGGTGAGAGCAGCATGAGTAGACCATATAGTGGCTGAATGACTCAGCCTGGAGTTTACAGCAGCATGAGTAGACCATATAGTGGCATAATGACACAGGATTGAGGTGGCAGCATAATGAGTAGACCATACAGTGGCAGAAGGACACAGGCTTTAGGTAGCAGCAGCATGAGTAGACCATATAGTGGCATAATGACACAGAATTGAGATGCAGTATAGCTCCCCACATTAGGTGCAGTATAGTCCCCCACATTAGGTGAGGTATAGCTCACCACATTAGGTGCAGCATAGCTCCCCACATTAGGTGCAGTAAAGTCCCCCACATTAGGTGCAGTATAGTTCCCCCACATTAGGTGCAGTATAGTTCCCCACATTAGGTGCAGTATAGTTCCTCACATTAGGTGCAGTATAGTTCTCCACATTTGGTGCAGTATAGTTCTC
The DNA here is from genome assembly GCF_029499605.1 of Hyla sarda. NCBI lineage: Eukaryota > Metazoa > Chordata > Amphibia > Anura > Hylidae > Hyla > Hyla sarda. The sequence goes on from NC_079192.1 coordinate 108,768,900, forward strand.
CACATTAGGTGCAGTATAATTCCCCACATTAGGTGCAGTATAGTTCCCCCACATTAGGTGCAGTATAGTTCCCCACATTAGGTGCAGTATAGCTCCCCACTTTAGGTGCAGTATAGCTCCCCACATTAGGTGCAGTATAGTTCCCCACATTAGGTGCAGTATAGTTCCCCCACATTAGGTGCAGTATAGTTCCCCACGTTAGGTGCAGTATAGCTCCCCACTTTAGGTGCAGTATAGCTCCCCACATTAGGTGCAGTATAGTCCCCCACATTAGGTGAGGTGTAGCTCCCCACATTAGGTGCGGTATAGTTCCGCCACATTAGGTGCAGTATAGCTCCCCACATTAGGTGCGGTATAGTTCCCCCACATTAGGTGCAGTACAGTTCCCCCACAGACATACAGCCTCCAGCCATATACAGTGTATGGCTGGAGTTTGTATGCCTGTGTACTGCCCCACTTCAGTGTTCCGACCACCAGTCCTCCGGACCGGGGTCACAATCTACTGCTATGGCCTATAGGAGCTGGAGGACAAACATCGGTGGAGGCATACCCCCTTGTCTATTGTCAAGAGGTGGTCAGATCTAAAGCAGAGGAACCTGGATCTGATCATGAAGTTCAGGGATCGGAAGTGCCCAGGTACAATGCTTACATTAGTCTAGAGAGTTTTTAAAAATTTCATTCAGCCGATTTGCCAAATATTCAGAAAAAATTCAGTTTGATCCTAATCAGGCTTGAGGTGGCAGCAGCGTAAGTAGACCATATAGTGGAAGAATGACATAGGCTTTAGGTGACAGCATAATGAGTAGCCCATATAGTGGCAGAATGACACAGGCTTTAGGTGGCAGCAGCATGAGTAGACCATATAGTGGCTGAATGACTCAGCCTGGAGTTGACAGCAGCATGAGTAGACCATTTAGTGGCATAATGACACAGGATTGAGGTGCAGTATAGCTCCCCACATTAGGTGCAGTATAGTCCCCCACATTAGGTGAGGTATAGCTCACCACATTATGTGCAGTATAGCTCCCCACATTAGGTGCAGTATAGTCCCCCACATTAGGTGCAGTATAGTTCCCCCACATTAGGTGCAGTATAGCTCCCCACATTAGGTGCAGTATAGTCCCCAACATTAGGGGCAGTATAGCTCACCACATTATGTGCAGTATAGCTTCCCACATTAGGTGCAGTGTAGTCCCCCACATTAGGTACAGTATAGTTCCCCACATTAGGTGCAGTATAGTCCCCCACATTAGGTGCAGTATAGCTCCCCACATTAGGTGCAGTATAGCTCCCCACATTAGGTGCAGTATAGTTCCCCACATTAGGTGCAGTATAGTTCCCCACTTTAGGTGCAGCATAGCTCCCCACATTAGATTCAGTATAGTCCCCCACATTAGGTGAGGTGTAGATCCCCACATTAGGTGCGGTATAGTTCCTCCACATTAGGTGCAGTATAGCTCCCCACATTAGGTGCGGTATAGTTCCCCCACATTAGGTGCAGTATAGCTCCCCACATTAGGTGCAGTATAGCTCCCCACATTAGGTGCAGTACAGTTCCCCCACAGACATACAGCCTCCAGCCATGTACAGTGTATGGCTGGAGGCTGTATGCCTGTGTACTGCCCCACTTGTGTTCCGACCACCACTTCTCCGGACCGGGGTCACAATCTACTGCTACGGCCTACAGGAGCTGGAGGACAAACTTCGGTGGAGGCATACCCCCTTGTCTATTGTCAAGAGGTGGTCAGATCTAAAGCAGAGGAACCTGGATCTGATCATGAAGTTCAGGGACCGGAAGTGCCCAGGTACAATGCTTACATTACAGAGTGTTGGCGGGAGAAACAAATGTAATGTATATATACAGTTATGAAAATAAGTATGTCATCCCTGTACAAATGATTACTTAGTACACATTTTGTGATGTAAGGTGAAAAAAAATGTCTTTTTTAACAAAGAAATTTTGTGCCTGAATTTTCCCACTGTTTGCATTTGCAAACAGTGAATTTGCATTGGTTATGAGTTCTAAGTTGTTTGTCTACATTTTCAACATTGTGTGATTACAGGAGCTCCACTTCCCTCGGTTAGGAAGAGGAGAGAAGCTGAGGAGCTGGAGTTGTACGAGGAAGAGGAGGACGAGGAGGATGATGACGACGATGATGGAGAGGAGGCTGGACCATCACGTCTGCATCCCCCCCCCCAGCTCCTGAAGAGGAGGAAGAGGAAGTTCCCTACTGCCAGGAGGGTAAATATGTGAACACAGCATTATAACTTTTATATACCAAAGATGTACAGAAAAATGGCCAACAATGAAGTGAAAACCACACAATACAGTAATATAATATAATAACACTAGACAATAATTCATTCATCTACATAAAAACCATTAATTACACAAATAAATCACATTATACTCTACATAACTATCACAAACTAACCAACTAAATAACAATAAGTATGCTGAACTAACACTAACTAACAAACTAAATAAGTCTAGAGAGTTTTTAAAAATTAAATTCAGCCGATTTGCCAAATATTCAGAAAAAATTCAGTTTGATCCCAATCCGGCTTGAGGTGGCAGCAGCAAAAGTAGACCCTATAGTGGAAGAATGACATAGGCTTTAGGTGACAGCATAATGAGTAGCCCAGATAGTGGCAGAATGACACAGGCTTTAGGTGGCAGCAGCATGAGTAGACCATATAGTGGCTGAATGACTCAGCCTGGAGTTTACAGCAGCATGAGTAGACCATATAGTTGCATAATGACACAGGATTGAGGTAGCAGCATAATGAGTAGACCATATAGTGGCAGAATGAAACAGACTTTAGGTGAGAGCAGCATGAGTAGACCATATATTGGCTGAATGACTAAGCCTGGAGTTGACAGCAGCATGAGTAGACCATATAGTGACATAATGACAGAGGATTGAGGTGACAGCATAATGAGTAGACTATATAGTGGCAGAAGGACACAGGCTTTAGGTGGCAGCAGCATGAGTAGACCATAAAGTGGCTGATATGACTCAGCCTGGAGTTGACAGCAACAGGAGTAGACCATATAATGGCATAATGACACAGGATTGAGGTGGCAGCATAATGAGTAGACCATATAGTGGCAGAATGACACAGGCTTTAGGTGGCAGCAGCATGAGTAGACAATATAGTGGCTGAATGACTCAGCCTGGAATTGACAGCAGCAGTAGGAGACCATATAGTGGCAGAATCACTCAAACTTGAGGTGGCAGCACCATGAGTATACCATATGGTGGCTGAGTCACTCGGCATGGTGGCAGCAGCAGTAGGAGACCATATAGTGGCAGAATCACTTAGTCTGGTGGCAGCAGCAGTAGGAGACCATATAGTGGCAGAATCACTCAGCCTGGTGGCAGCAGCAGTAGGAGACTATCGAAACGTGTTTCAGGGTACTAATACACAACCTTTTCCTCATATTTTTTATATATATGTTATATATTTTATTATCATACCACAATCATGCACCAGTATCTCTGGTGAGGTCATGGAGGTTTTGGATTTCGGTTTTATTTATCTAATCTTTTTAATAGCACCTAGGGGTATAGGTGAACATATGATCTAGCCTCTGAGCTTTGTAGCTTTGAGCTGCACACACTGTTTTTTTGTTTTTAATGCGTATGTTACACTTAGGATGTGAAAATACGCCCCATGACTGTTACACCTGAATTAGGCGTTAAAAGCAGGTGAATAGGTCTTTTAGTGCTCACACTAATTGGCCCCTATTAGCTTCAGATAATACAATCCAGTTCAGTAGCAACATAAAGTGTACTCTCTCTCTCAACTGTCCCTGTCTATGTTCCTGCCTGCAATGATGTGGGCTTCAGGTGAATTGATTCACCGCTGTAAAGATCTTTCACTGGAAATTCCAATTAAATTCTGATTCGTCAGATTCAATTCACTCATCTCTATAAATAACATTAAACTATACTGAACTAGCACTAAGTTACCAACTATATAATCTTCATAAATACCATTAACAGATTAATTGTTATTTAAATTGTCAGTGCTTTAACAAATACTCTACAAAATGCACTAATTACATCTTAATTTGAGTTTTTTTTTATCGTAACAGTTCTCTCAGAGTTAGGAAATGAGATCATGCTGCTGCAGCGGGACCACACTGCTGCTATTGAAGATCTCAAGAAACAGCAGCAGCTTCTCAAGAAGATCAAAGAACTTGAGGAGCAACACAAAAAGCGGGTGCAGAAGCTGCTAGAACTGCATAAAAAGTTGAAGAAGTTGCCTTAGTGCATGTTTTTTTAATTTTTTTTATATATACACATTTGCATAGCTTTGTTATAAATAGTTATTTGGTTAAAACTTGTGCTTTCTTTTTTTATTAATAAAAAGATAAATAAATTAATTGATAGATACATAAATAAATAAATAAATAGATAAAATCATATACATCATACAGATATATTTAAATAAATTCATCAATAAACTGATAAATAAATTCATTAATGATTAAAAACAGAAATTAATTCATCAAAAAGAAAAAATAAAGACATTCATCCATGATTACAAAAAATAAATTAATTTATCGATAGATAGATACATAAATAAATAAATAACATCATATACATCATACTGATATATTTAAATAAATTCCTCAAACTAATAAATAAATTCATCAATAAACCAAATAAATAAATTTATTAATGATTAAAAACAGAAATAAATTAATCAAATTTTTTCAAAATAAAGACATTCATTCATGATTATAAAAAATGAATAAATTCATAGATATATACAAGATTATAAATAAATAGCTAAATAAATGAGTAAATAAATAAATAAATAAATAAAATAAATACCGTATTTATCGGCTTATAACACGCATATTTTAGACTAAAATGTGTAGCTTAAAGTCTAGCTGCGTGTTATACGCCGATAAACTGTCACTGTCCCTGTCACTGCCCGATTCCCTCCCCGTCCTCGGGTTGCATGTCCCGCCGATGCCCGATTCCCTCACCATGCTCAAGTTGCATGTCCCGCCGATGCCCGATTCCCTCACCGTCCTTGGGTTGCATGTGCCGCCGATGCCCGATTCCATCCTGGTGACCGCGCTCTTTATGGTCCTGCAGCGTCCTTATCTGTCACTGTGTATCGCACACTGACTGACGAGTGATGTTGCGTTGAGGACGTCACTTGTGCGCGGTGCACAGTGACAAATAAGGCCGCTGCAGGACTTAGAGAGCGCGGTCACCAGGATGGAATCGGGCATCGGCGGGACATGCAACCCGAGGACGGTGAGGGAATCGGGCATCAGTGGGACATGCAACCCAAGGACGGTGAGGGAATCGGGCATCGGCGGGACATGCAAACAGAGAACGGTGAGGGAATCGGGCAGCGGCGGGACAGTGACAGTGACATGTAACTATAAAACGGGGGATCTTGGACGGAATCAGGCGACGGCAGGACTATGGCCTCACAGAAGCCGCCTCAGTTCAATGATTTAAAGTGCCCGCTTTAAATCATAGAACTAAAGTGGCTTCTGCGGGGCCAGAAACTGTTTTATTGAGGTATACCCCCTCACACACACACCCTCATTTTAGCAAGGATATTTGGGTAAAAAAAAACTTTTTTACCCAAATTTCCTTGGAAAAATGAGGGTGCGTGTTATATGCCGGTGCGTGGTATACCCCGATAAATACGGTAGTAAAAAAAAACGGTATTATTGGAGGGAGAACCAAAGAGAGGGATTGACAAGGGACCCTTCAGCGCCCAGAACCGATGGTGGGGGCCAAGAAGTTGCCGCCGATGCAGGACTGTCTGTGGACAGACAGGTCCGCTTGTCTGTGACCACCCCACCTGCCGTGCTGAATGTCCGCTCAGACAGTATGCTGGAGGGGGGGGTGGGCAGTACAGTAACTCCAGTGCATACTGAGCGAGCTCCCGGCAAGTTTCCAGCCTGGCAACCCAGTACTCCATGGGGTCGTCGGTGCTCATGCTGTCAGAAGCACCAATGGACCCCATATAGCCTATCACCATATGGACCAGCTGCTGGTGCTGACTGCTGCTGCTGCTACTGGGTTGCGCAGGCTGGTAGAACAGCCTCATCTCACCCAGAAGGTCACCTGCTCGGCTGGTGCTGCTGGGTCCAGCCACCTGCTGGGTGAGATGGGCGGGGAGAACTAGAGGCCGGGGAGTTGCCTGCTCCAACCAGCTGATGAGACAGAACTGCAGTTCATGCATCCAGGCCTGCTTCCGGCTGGCTGACATGAACTCCTCCAGTTTCCCCTTGCAGCGGGGGTCTAAAAGCAAGGCCAACCAATAATCATCCCTCTCCTTAATTTCAATGATCTGGGGGTCCCTCCTGAGGCATCACAGCATGTGGGCAGCCATAGGGAAGAGGACAGCCTACTGTGACTCTTCATGACTGCCCAGGGCCATGACCTCTTGGTCCTCCTGCTGCTTTCACTGCTGCTCCCGGTGGGAGCTGCCCCACCCCTGGACTAATGGTGCCCCCAACACTGGCTCTCCCTCCTGACCAGGCCCAGACTCCTGGACGTCCACAGACTATTCCTCCTCCTCGAGCAGGCGATCTAGTGCCCTGTCCAGCAGAAACACTATGGGGAGCACGTCATTGAGGCCGACATGATCCCCGCTGACCATCTTGGTCGCCTGTTCGAATGGGGCCAACACGTGGCAGACCTGCTGTATCTGCCCCCACTCCACATTAGTGATGTAGGGGAGTTGGTGTGATGGCCTTGGAGTGCCTTGTTCAAGCAGGTACTCCCTCATAACTAGTTGCAGCTCTCACAGCCTCTCCAGCATGTGGAGGGTGGAGTTCCACCACATCACGCTGACCACAATCAGCCTGTGAGGGGGCAGGCTGTTGTCCCGCTGCAGTTTGAACAGGGACACGGCAGCTGTTGGGAAGCATCAGAAGTGGCTGGCAATTCTCTGTACCCTTTGCACCATGTCACTCAACCTTGGATATGTGCACAGGAACTTCTGCACCTCAAGGTTGAGGACATGTGCTAGGCAGAGCATGGGGTGAGACTGCCAGCATGGAGAGCGGCGAGTAGGTTGCTGCCATTGTCACAGACAACCATACCTGCTTGAAGCCTGCAGGGTGTCAGCCACTTCTGGACCTGAACCTGTAGTGTGGCCAGAACATCAGGTCCAGTGTGTCTCCACTCCCCTAGACTCACAAGCTGGAGCACGGCCTGGCAGCGCACATGCCGCACACTTACGTAGCTACGGGGACGCTTGCTGAGGGCTTAGCAGCTGTGAAGACAGTGGCTTGTGGTAGAGCAAGAGTTCACCCCTGGACACCCCCGGGCAGCACCACAAACTCAGATGCCGCCGATCCCTCCCTGGTGCCTCGGAGGGAAACCCAATGGGCAGTAAAACTCAGATATCATCCCTGCCCATGTCTGCTGGTCCAACCATCCATTGTCAGATGCACCCTATCCCTGACAGCGTGATCCAGCGACAGGGATACATTCTGAACAATGTGATGGTGTAGGGCAGGGACGTTGGTCCTGGCAAAGAAATGGCAGCTGAGGACACGCCATCTGGGTTGGGCCTGCTTCAACATCTGCTGGGATGAATTGCTGTCCACAACATTGAAGGGCCGCAGATGTTGGGCGATAACTCTTGCCAGGAGCCCATTGAGTGAACTCACGTGCCGGTTCCCGGGAGGGTAGAGCGCCATGCGTTCAAACAAGTCGGCAACCGACGGCTGGTGCCGGACGGCAGTGGAGGACGTAGAGGAGGGTGCAGTGGAGACAGAGGTCTGGCTGCCGGTGCCAGTACTTCTACAAGAGGGAACAGGGGAGTGAGAATGCATGGCTGAAAGGGGTTGGTGTGTCTGCAGTACAGTGGCAGAAGCTGCGGTCCCCTGCACACTGCTGGTGGCGCTGCTAACACCACCTCGCATCTGTTCCCACTCCCGCCAGTGGTTGACTCTCAGGTGCTGGTTAAGGGCAGTGGTACCCAGCCGAGCCAAAGACCTCCCTCTCTTCACCCTGGCATGGCACAGCTGACAAATGCCCATAGCAGCATATTCTGCCACCAGGGTGAAGTAAGCCAAAACAGGTGACTTCAGCACTGACCTCCTGTCAGATGGGGGGGTGCTGACTTGCACCTGTTCAGGCTCAGTGCGCACAGGTGGAGATGGCTGCTGCTGCCTCCTCCTGCTGCCATTACCAGTGGAGCCCCTGACGCTGGTCTCCCTGGTGACCTGGTACACAGTTTCCCTAGGGTGCCTACCTTCCTCATCAAAGCTGCTGTGAACTGACAAGGGAGGTGGCACCCATTCTGGGTCACCTTCCTCTTCGCCCCAAGATATATCAGACCCAGGGCCAAACTGTGGTGGACTGAGGGGAACAGCAGACGTGGAGCCCCTGACCTGGCTCCGCTGTCCCCTCGCTGACGCCTGGGTGTGACTAGGTGCGGGTGTTTGTTGGATAAATCCACCCACACCACTTGGAAGGGATGTAACTGGGGTACTGACAGCTATTATCCCCTCCTCCTCCTCCATCATCCCTTCCAAAAGGAGCACTGAGATGGAGATCAGTCTGATGCAGAACCTCCCCCAAGAGGTCCCTCTCACTGTAGCTGTCAAACAGGAGAAGGCTAGATTCTTGGGGGCTGGGGGCTGGTCCTACAGAAACTGGAGGGCTGCTGCTGCTCGGAGCCGGGGCAGAGGAATCCGTGGCACTGGCTTGTGCCACAAGAACCACTACTACCTCAGCATCCTGTGAGGAAATGGGGCGGCTGCAACCAACAAAAAAGTCTCTAATGAGACGAACGTCCCTGCCACCTGCGCCAGACCCTCTAGAGGAGCTGCCCCGTGCTGGCAGCGGTCCAGCACTGGAAACAACTCCCCTACTGCCGCTGCCTGAATGGCCACGAGAACTACTCATTGTATAGGGGAAAAACTTTATTGGGATGGGGACTCTGGGCCAAAAATTACTTTACCTAACAAAAGACACAGACACTGATGAAGAGACTAACACTTAAACCTAACACTAATTTTTTTCTACATACCGAAGACAAAGACAATCACGCAGACACGGACACAGACACTACTAACTACACAAACTAAACAATAAAAAACAAACTAAAAACTAAAGCTAATAAACTTTTTTATACACAGACACTAAGCTAAAACAATAAAACACACCTAAATCCTACACTATACTATACCTAAACTAACTATCTAACTCTATACCCTACACTAAAACCTATCTGCTAAACTAACCTACTCTAGATGATTTGTTTTGCTTTTAAAACAGCAAAGCACTGACTCTATACCTTACACTAGAAACTATCTGCTAAACTAATCTAAGAGGGAGAGATCAATATTTGTGAATATTTGCATATGCAAATATTTGCATATGCGAATGTTCGTGCATGCACCAGTCTGACACAGTAACTAGTATTGGAGCCTTCTTTAGACCACAATCTGAAAGCAGGGAGGGATGATCACTGTGATGTGTACTATGAAAAAAAAATTTGAATAATCGTAGTTGTGAATATATAGTGCTATATTCGCAAAGTTGCAATATTCGAGATAAATATTCGTATTGCGAATATTTGCGCGCAACACTATTTGTGGCCTGTACTCAGCCCGGAAGTGGAGGACAGACAATATACCAAGTATTCCTTAATTACTGAATATAGTACATAGGAATTATAAGATGAACATTTTCTATTGTAGTACATGAACAAAGGGGGAGCTTATGGAAAACATTTAGAGCTCAAGAGAGATCAATTAGAGATATCATTTTTTTTTTAAAGGGTTCTCTATAATTCTATTTAGTGAAGACCGGCATGAAATATTTAAAGAAATATGGCAACCATAAGTGTTTAAAGTAGGGAATAATAGAGATGTGATTGGTAGATGTGAATGGAGTTTATGTTTGGTTGTCTAAATGTTTTTGTGTTATGTGTTAAAGAGTTAAAAGAAATAAAAAGAATTTGGAACAAAAAAAAATTCCATTGTTATATGTATAACTTAAACCTCCATAAATTAGCTCATTCTGACATTTGACTATCCCAGTTAAAGAACAGTGGTGCTGAATAGCACCCTGAACAGACAGGTGGAAAGATTACTGCGCTCTACTGGTATTGCCAATATTCATCTTTCCTCCTCCTGACCTCCTCCAATGCTTCATATCCCTCTAGTTTCTTGTTGTGCCAACACTCTTCGCACGGCTTCCATCTGTTCAGATATTTGCAGTGACTGACATGTAGCTTTTCCTTCATTTTTTCACAATGGTTTTGCAATCCCCAGATTCTTCAAAACATCTTCAGGAAAAAATTTAAAGTTTCGTATGATACAGAAATGACTTTGCAGTATAAAACTCATTTTACTTTTGTCTATTTCCCCAGTGTCTTCCTTGGTGTGTATTAGGACTTTTCTGAGAATTACTATGCTGCCTACAGACCGTGGCGAGGATAGTGGATAATTTTTCAGGAGTAATAAAAGCCTGATTCAAGAATGAATTAAAATGTATTAGTCATCATGGCCATGAGCTTAGTTTTGGACACTTCTGTTTAAGCTAAGAAGTGTTCAGATCCATTATATAGAAGTCTATGGGTACTTACTGTACTGTCTATAACTTTGTTTGTAAGAATGAATTATTACATATTACTTTAATATTCTACCAGAGCAATATTAACCCCTTAACGACCACGGATGTAAATGTACGTCCTGGTTTGGCGGGACTTCTCGCACCATGACGTACATTTACGTCCTGTGTATGACCGCAAGCATCGGAAGGGTGCTCGCGCCATATACGGCAGGTTCCGGCTGCAAGCTGTAGCCGTGGACCCGCTCGTAATGGCAGACATCCGCGATCTGATCGTGCGGATGTCTGCCATTAACCCCTCAGATGCCGTGATCAATACAGATCATGGCATCTGCGGCATTGCGGCACTTTGATTGGATGATCGGATCGCCCGCAGCGCTGCCGTGGCGATCCGATCATGCAGCATTGCGGCCGGAGGTCCCCTCACCTGGCACTGGCCGTCTCCCAGAGCAGACCAGAGCAGAAGATCACCAATAATATTGATGGGTGCTGTGTCCTATGCATAGCACTGCACAGTATTAGCAATCAAAGGATTGTTATAGATAGTCCCCTATGGGGTCATAAAAAGTGTTTAAAAAAAAGTTGAAAAATGTAAAAATAAAAAGTAAAAAAATGTGAAAAATCCCCTCCCCCAATAAAAATGAAAATTGTCCGTTTTTCCCATTTTATCACCAAAAAGCGTAATTTTTTTTCTAATAAACATATTTGGTATCGCCGCGTGCAGAAATGTCCGAACTATCAAAATATAATGTTAATGATCCCGTACAGTGAATGTCGTAATGGTAAAAAAAAAAAAAAAATGCTGCTTTTTTGTCATATTTTATTCAAAAAAATTTATAAAAAATTATCTAAAAGTTGTATATATGCAAATGTGGTATCTAAAAAAAGTAAAGATGACGGCGCAAAAAATGAGCCCGCATAGGACCCTATATACCAAAAAATGAAAAAGTCATAGGTGGTCAAAATAGGGCGATTTTAGATTTTTTATAAGTACAAAATATAAAAGTATCTAGCCATGGGTATCATTTTAATCGTACTGACCCACAGAATAAAGAACTCATGTAATTTTTACCGTAAATTGTACAGTGGGAAAACGAACCCCTCCAAAATGTGCAAACTTTTAGTCTCATTTAAATTTCCTCCCTAAAAAAAATTAAGGTGTTAATTCTAGAGGATACCATATTCATAAAATAGTGCATTATGGCTATGTAATGAAGAACCATGAGGACCTTTTGCGCCATTGTATAGCTCTGCTGTGTGCAAAAGGCCTAATGGATGGTAGATGTGCAACAAACTTTTCTACAAAAGGATAAAAAATTTTGCTAACATACAGATTGTGAGACATTTCTGGTATGTGAAAAGGAATTCATTATGTTATAACTTATTCATTATCAATGCCTATAATTTATTCAAGTTCTTCAGACGAGGTGAAAAAGTTGGAAAAGCTGATCTCCATATCTGTGAAGAGTCTTTTTTGCATTGTAAATATATGTGATCTCTTTTGCTGTGGTTTCTGAACAACCTCCCCAAACACCATCTCTGCTGTAATTCCAATAAATTGTAACCACCTGTAAAAGCTAATGTGCAGTTTTCATTTCCCAGGCCAGGCAAACAAACCAAATCTGGCTTCAATGGCGTTTGCATTCTAAACATGTTCCTGGAAGATGTGCTATCGCTCCATGCTCCAGACATCTATCTAAACACAATGAGAAGGAGGCCTTATCCATCCACTCTGCAGCTGCTATCCGTAAATTCATTTTACTGCAGTCACTTTTAATTTCAAGTCAGCACAATAGGAAAAGAAAACAACATAATACTAGTCGGGTTCTTACGAATTTGTCCACCCCCCTGCTTTATCAAAGACAGTCTGATGAAACTTGCAGCCCTTGGGCATTATATCCCATTTCTTCTTGGTCTGAAGTTAATTTCTGCAGAATAGCAAGGAACGAGAAAACCAAGCAGCCAGAAACAGGGACTTCCAACACTTTAGGCCAAATTCTTAAATCTTTAGTCATAAATAAATAAACTATATAGTGAACAGTCAGGATGGCCTCCAGCTGAAGAGTGCAGCAGTGGGCTGTTTGGAAGTATTAAAACATCACTTTTTGGGAGGCAATATATTCTTCCCAAGAACAGAGGCAGTGACACAGAGCCTCTCATATTTTATTCTCTTTTTTAATTTTTTTTATTAAATAGTCAACCTTTACCTACCGTAGAGACAGTCGACTCTTGGAGAATCGTGGCCGTTCCTGGTTGATCTTGTCATTTCAAAGGGTAGTGAGAACCTGTACAAGAGTATGGTCTCTACTGGTGCTGACATGTAAAAGGAATATGCAAATAAAGAAGAGAGCAGAGTCCTGCAACTCACCTCTAAATCCTAAATCAGTGTAGTGGGGCCTCCATGGATAACCGGGATGGTGCGGGAAGCTCAGAGGCTACAAACCGGTAGGTTTTGTGCAGGCGTTTTTCTTCCGGCCTCATGTTTACGTAATTTTGTAGGAAGTCTACATCCATGTGATCAGGTGCACATAGAAAAATAGAAAGGTGAGTTTGAATCAAAACTATATAGTAAAAATAACTATTATCTATGATATAAAGAAAAATTCATTAAGTAACAAAAATTTTTAAAAATGGAGATAGGTCCACTCTATCATTAAAACCAATAGAACTTGCGCATCCAGGCGAATAATCCAGAGAGCTTCTACACGTAGCAGGATATGATCTCTGTCATCTCCTTCTTTAGGTAAAGAGGGTACCCATCTCAGATCATAAGACAAGCCAACAAAAAAATAGAAAAGCGCAGCAGAGAAGATGTACTTTACACCAAGAGAAAAGACAGAGAAAAATCTGAGTGTTTCTGACAACAGCCAGATGAATAGTTATATAAAAAGAGCTATTAGAAGAAATTGGTTCATTCTTGAATATGATTTGGACATATCCGTAGTAGCAAAGAATAATGCTATTGTCACTTAAAAAAAAAAAAAAATTACTATAGGGGAGTTTATTAAACAGAACAAGAAACATATTACTAGTACTAGACAAGAAAATTGGTTAACTAAAACCTTCCCCAGAGGGAATAGAAAATGTGGACATTGTCCCTTTTGTAAACATAATGCCTCTTCTACCAATGTAACCTGGGCAGTTATTATCATACTATTAACCCCTTAACAACCACGGACGTAAATGTACGTCCTGGATTGGTGGGACTTCCCGCACCAGGAAGTACATTTATGTCCTGTGTATGACCACGAGCATCGGAAGGGTGCTCGCGTCATGCACAGCAGGTTCCGGCTGCTAGCAGCAGCCGGGGACCCGCCCGTAATGTCCGACATCCGCGATCGCGCGGATGTCCGCCATTAACCCTTCCGATGCCGTGATCAATACAGATAACGGCATCTGCAGCACTTTGATTGGATGATTGGATCGCCCGCAGCGCTGCCGCGGGGATCCGATCATCCGGCATGACAGCCGGAGATCCCCTTACCTAGCTCCGGCCGTCTCCCGGAGTCTTCTGCTCTGGTCTGCGATCGAGCAGACCAGAGCAGAAGATGACCGATAATACTGAGCAGTGCTGTGTCCTATGCATAGCACTGCACAGTATGAGCAATCAAACGATTGCTATAGATAGTCCCCTATGGGGACATAAAAAGTGTAAAAAAAAGTTGAAAAATGTAAAAAAAGAAAAAGGAAAAAAAAAAAGGAAAAAATCCCCTCCCCCAATAAAAATGAAAATTGTCAGTTTTTCCCATTTTACCCCCAAAAAGCATAAAATTTTTTTTTTAAATAAACATATTTGGTATCGCCGCGTGTGCGTAAATGACCAAACTATCAAAACATAATGTTAATGATCCCGTACGGTGAATGGCGTAAACGTAAAAAATTAAAAAAGTCCACAAATGCTGCTTTTTTGTAACATTTTATTAAAAAAAATAATAAAAATTATCTTAAAGTTTAATATATGCAAATTTGGTATAAAAAAAAGTACAGATGACGGCGCAAAAAATGAGCCCTCATACCGCCCTATATACGGAAAAATGAAAAAGTTATAGGTGGTCAAAATAGGACGATTTTAGATTACTGATTTTGTACAAAAAGTTTTAGATTTCTTTTAAGCGGTACACAAATATAAAAGTATCTAGCCATGGGTATCATTTTAATCGTATTGACCCACAGAATAAAGAACACATGTCATTTTTACTGTAAAGTGTACAGTGTGAAAACAAAACCCTTGAAAATGTGCAAAATTTTGGTTTTCATTAAAATTTCCTCCCTAAAATTATTTTTTTTGGGGTTCGCCATACATTTTATGGTAAAAGGAGATGTTTCATTACAAAGTACAATTGGCCATGCAAAAAACAAGCCCTTATATGGGTCTGTACATGGAAATATAAAGGAGTTATGGATTTTAGAAGGCGAGGAGGAAAAAACGAAAACGCAATAATAAAATTGGCCTGGTCCTTGAGGTGAAAATGGGCTTGGCCATTAAGGGGTTAAAGATTTGATTACCTGCAGAACCACGTGTATTGTTTTCTACTACATGGAGTGCGGTTGCGGTAGATTTTATATCGGGAATGTCAGTTACAAATAAGAATCCGCGAGCACCATCATTCCATCAAATTTATGTTGTGCATGCTACTTTTAGACAAAACCTACTGTGGTAGATGTAATAATAATGATAATACTTGAAAACCAATAAATTAGCAAACATTTCTAAAATTCTATTTTCACATTATCATTAGTGCAAAAATATGGGGAAAATAGATTTTTTTTAAGTATAAAGCCTGATGGGCTGTATTTGTGCGAGGGGCGGAAGTAATTATCACTCCCTGCACTTCCAGGTGGGGCTTATTGGGAACAGGTGGGGGCGTGTGTATATAACTTCCCCCTCTCCTACAGGGGCAGAGCACGTGACGTTTGTGGAACCCTCCCAACCCTCCCTTATTTTATTCCTTCACTTTAGTGCATGCCCTCTATAGGTGTGCCCTCATTGCGCGGTTATGGCACAACTCAGACCGCTATACTAGGGTAAGATCTTGTATAGGTATGTAGGCAAACATTCCTGTCACTAGTACACGTATGGAGCCCCGAACAAAAATATTTTTATTTAAACAAGGCTACAAAATAACAAAATGTGGAAAAAGTTAAAGGATTTGAAAACTATCTGAATGCATTGTTCCTCCATTAGATGACGCATATAGAGACAATTAAACATTAGAGCGCACATAAAATATTTGGAGGTAAAGTATGTGTTACAAGTTTTGTTGTGCTTGTTGTGTTTTGTTATGTTTTTTCCTCTTTATTATCTGCAGATCTGCTACCACCTTTATGGATCTGAGGTTATATAATTGGGATTGTTCCACTTTCCACAGTAAGATCACCCTGGAGAGTATAAAATAAGGCTAACTGCATATGGCATGTAATAATTTAAAGAAATTGTTCTGTAAATCAGCCGCCGCGCGAATGATGCTGAAGGTAAACAAATTTCAAAGACACCTTGGAATATAGGTTTATGGAAGAGAATGTATTATAGAAGGCCACTGACAATTCCATCAAGAATATACCATTATTTTGCAGAGACCCACCCACCAATTACTTAGTTATCCTTAATATATGACAATGTAAAAGGGAATCCGTCAGCTGTATCTGCTGTTAACAGCTGTGGCCACAGTTGGATAACTGTTTGGGTATAATAAAAAAACTGTACCTTTCCAAATGGTTATAATCACCTTTTTATTTTTCAGCCAAGAGTCAAGAAGGCAGGGGTGAAGTGCTCAAGTGCCACAGCCTGGCATGCCTGTCCACTTGCCCTCACCTACTGCTGCCTCTTTTACTACTCTACAGGGCTTTGTATGCCCATTAAAGAGGAGCTCGAAGGTTAGGACAAGTAAGAAGACATGCCAGAATGTGGCACTTAGGCAGCTCGGCCCTGACTCTTGGTTGGGAACTAAAAAGGTCATTTGAGATGTTTGGCAACCACCATCTCCTCCAGGAAAGGCACAGATTGATTTTATACCCTAACAGCTATCCAACAGTGTCTGCAGCTCTTAGTATGGCAGCCACAGCGACGACATGTTATGCTTCAGGCTAGCTAGGAGTAGTAATCCCTTAACTGTTATATCACCTGGCATGGTGGCTTGTGACCAAGCACTATCTTGTGTCAAATTGTTTCCATAGTACAAAGTGCAGAAAAGAGACCTAGTGTGGACATTAGGATTCTGTAAAAAACTATTTTTAGAACTTCTGAACTTCTTTTGCTAAATCTAATATAATAGAGATGCTTTAGGATAGTTTGGAATGTTGCATCTTCTTTATCCGGATGAATATTTGATCACTATCCCTTTACTAAATTTAGAATTCTCTGAGGTGCTTCTTAGCATGTGTAAGCATAATGACTTATGTAGATGTAAATGTTTACAGCTGAGGCTTCTGTTAAGGATGTTCACAAACTGGTGCAAAATGTAGACTTTTTTTTTTTACTTACACGACTGTGGTTTGCAACATGATACCTGAAAGGACATATGCAGGGATATCTTCCTGATGCCATAGCCAAACAGCACTCTCTCTCCGACCAGAGGCCAATAAAAATGTGTATATTGCAGAAAGATTCTTGTTCAGACTTGTTCTCTCCCTATTTTGAGGTAAAGAATTTGTGCACTTTAAAGTTTATCCTTACAGTGTGGACAGTAACAGTTACAGTGACTTGATTGTACTAAAACTATTGGTTTGGAGAATCATGAGACCAATGCATCATTCATCTGTATACAGTAAATACTGTACATATTTTAACCCTTAACACTTTTAGAACCTCAATGTATGCAAAGATATGGTGCAATGTATTTAAAATGTTTTGCTATAAACTGCCAGTACCTCATATAATGTATTAAGCAAAAAATACCTTCTTCTCTCACAACAACTTCTTGAGGAAAATAGCTTAACCCTGTCTTATCCTCACTTCACAATAAACCTTACCGATTCTTATTTCCACCCCTTTTTGCCCTTTTCTATTCTATTCCAATGAGTTCAAACACCACAATGGCTATGGAGCACTCCATGTGAAAAATGTTCTACTTAAATACTAACTTACACGAGGCACATATTTGCTTATTTCCAGAAAGGCTTTATTATTTATTAGATAGAACATGAAGTTCTCAATAAAACCTTACACGTGTTAAGGGAGGAATTTCTGGTTCTCATGTGGGGAGCCTGGATTTCTGGCTATGTGCAACTTTACATTTAATAATAAAATATTTGAAACAATCACAGAACTGTGGTCAATGTTATATTTCTTTTCTTTTTTGGATAAACATTTTATATTTTTATTTGTGAAACAACACACCAGCTTTAACAGTTCAAGTGTTTGGATCCGGTCCAACATATAATCCTTATTACCTTCAAATAGGCATGAGAGGAGGTATTTCACTTTTTTTTTTAAAGTTTCCAGAACCAGGCTGTAGGTTCTGCATCATGTTAACACTACAGGTATTGCACCTGTCATAGACCTGGTAATAACAAAACTGGTCTAAGACCTTATGAATACACCAAAACCTCATTTAGCGTTTACCCACAAGTATCCTAGCAAAACGTTATGCTTCTATTGTTTCCAGTGACTATACTCCTGCCATGCCCTTATGTTACCTCACCTTGTACGTTTTCCATTACCGTATTTTTCGCCGTATAAGACGCACTTTTTCTTCCCCAAAACTGGGGGGGGGGGAAAGTTGGTGCGTCTTATATGGCGAATAAACACCTATCGCGGCGGTCCCTGTGGCCATCAACGGTCGGGACCCACGGCTAATACAGGACATCACCGGTCGCGGTGATGCCCTGTATTAACCCTTCAGAGGCTGGGATCAAAGCCGCTCGTCTGAAGCGAAAGTGACACTAACCCGGCTGCATCGGGAGGGACCTTACCTGCCTCCTCGGTGTCTGCTCCGTGCCGGGATCCCCTGCATGGCCAGAGCTCTCCTTCGACGTCATCACGTCGTTGCGCACGCCGTCCCGTCATCCAATAGGAGCGGCGTGCGTAGTGACGTGATGACGGCGACGTGATGACGGCGATGGAGAGCGTGGATCCCGGGGAAGTAGACGTCCGGAGCGTTGGGGACACCACGGGGACGCAGCGACAGCGATGGAGCGACATCCAGAGCAGCGGTGACGGGTCCAGAGCGGCGGGGACACGTGAGTATTACCTCCTATACCAGTGGTCTTCAACCTGCGGACCTCCAGATGTTGCAAAACTACCACTCCCAGCATGCCCGGACAGCCACCGGCTGTCCGGGCATGCTGGAAGTGGTAGTTTTGCAACATCTGGAGGTCCGCAGGTTGAAGATCACTGTTGGGTTCAGAATCTTTCTTTCTAGATTTTGCACCTTTAAAATTGGGTGCGTATTATATGCCGATGTGTCCTATAGGGCGAAAAATACGGTACTTCTGTTCTTGCTTCTGACTCCTGGCTCTGTTGGGTGATGCTCCACTCTAGTGGCCATGTTTTGGTCCTGTCATCTCATCCATTCTCTGTTGTTGCTACATTGTCTGGCTGCTGACAAATAACTACTTTGGCGACAACATGGGGAATAGGGTGAAGACAAGGACTCTCTCAAATGCCGCACCCCAGTTTAGCAAACACCAAATATGTTGCAGCCTAGGTATCTTCCTCCTCAGCCCTGAGAAATATAACAGCTGGAGTTTTCCCTATAAATAATGCATCTAGAACAGAAAACCTCTGTAATGCGGTCTCTCAGTGAATCTCAGAGAAAAGACCTTCATAGGACTTGAGCTGAGGTAAAGTTTAGTGCTTTATGGAAGTCTATGATGCCGTATTACGGCTCCATGCAACTCATATCGTAGCAAGGCTTTGTAAGGATCTGTCATTTAATGTTTAAAGGGATGCCAGAATAAAATTGGCTATGTCAGTGCACACCACTGCATGACCAGTTTTATTTATCAAGGTTATGAAAACCATTGGGGAAGGGGTCTTTATTTTGTTAAGCTCATTTGGAGTAGATGTTTGCCATGACCATAATCTTGAAATCCTGCCATTGTAGTATAATGTATTAATAAAAGCCGCAGTTATCAATAAACAGCACAATGTGAGGAGTGAATGGATGCTATTTATATCCTTACATTTGGACTGCTGGCAGGGTGCATGTAACCAATTATCAGGGGTAAAAAATGAGAATGCTTACAAATCAGTCAAGTAGCTTATGTATTGTAGTGAGAGGATTTTCCTGTGATTTCTCTGCCTGGCATTAGTGCCATGTGTCTTTTATTGAGCTGTGAATTGGAAGGAGCAAATCTGGATTTAAACATTACTCTGGGTATCAAAGAATCAAGGCAATAATTCTGGATTATCCTTCCAACCGAGACTTCATTCATGCCATCCTGTGAAAATCCAGAGAAGGATAATCTCTAAAAACTGTAAAATCTACCATTTAAAAGGCTAATCTACTGAAAATAAACAACGTTATCTACTATTGTCAATGTCAATAGAGGGTCTGGATCCACTGGTTCTGCCTGAGGTGCTATACCCTAAAATTAGGATATTTGTTATTTGTTAAAGTCTTCTAAAATGAACCCTAGTTTTATATTAAAATATGTAAATATTACATTTGTAAAATTAAATAAATCTGCAATAGACTTGGCTGTAGTGTCATTTTTGGTTACAAAAATAAAAAAAAGAAAGAAATACTCTGGTTCTCAGTCCAAGCAGATTTAAAATAGGCCATGCCCCATATTCCTTTTAAAGGGGTGCTCCACCAGAAAACTTTTTTTTTTTTATTAATCAACTGGTGCCAGAAAGTTAAACAGAATTGTAAATTACATCTATTTAATAATCTGAATCCTTCCCATACTTATCAGCTGCTGTACATTCCAGAGGAAGTTCTTTTCTTTTTGAATTTCCTTTCTGTCTGACCACAGTTCTCTCTGCTGACACCTCTGTCCATTTTAGGAACTGTCCAGAGTAGGAGAAAATCCCCATAGCAAACCTATCCTGCTCCAGACAGTTCCTCAAATGGACAGAGGTGTCAGCAGAGAGCACTGTGGTCAGACAGAAAAGGAAATTCAAAAAGAAAATAACTTTCTGTGGAGCCTACAACAACTGATAATTATTGGAAGGATTAAGATTTTTAAATAGAAGTAATTTACAAATCTGTTTAACTTTCTGGCATCAGTTGATTTAAAAACAAATTTTTCCAGGGGAGTACCCCTTTAAGGGAACAAAACATACATTACATTACTGTAGCAGTGTCACATGATCACCACTCTGATCATCAGAAAATTGAAGTGGTCTGTCCTGGATCTGCTGCCTTCCAGTGAACTACAGGACAAATGAATCACCTACTAGATTCCTCCTGGACGCTCTCAGATCTGTCTCCTCTCCTAGCTCCAGCTGTATACTGCTGCTCCTGCTATCTTTGTGGATCAGGATATACAGTAGTCAGACACCTCTCTTGAGGCTGTGTTTACCAGTTGCAATTTTGCAGCATGTGTCCTGCATTTTTGCTGTGATTATTCTGAAATCTCTGCCAAATGGTGATATTTTACAGTGATCGCACAAATCATGGCAAACAATTTTATGATGATTTTAGAAAATGTCAGCAAAAATGTAGTCAAAACATGGTCAAAATGCATAAGAAACAAGAGACACCTTAATTGTGATTATAGTCAAATCCCTTTCTCCTCATGGCAATATTTCTCAAATCGGTTCACCTGGGTGTACAGTAGTAACAGCAGCCTAGTTAGATAACCAGCTGAAGTGATGAGACTTAATTTCCTCTCTTTGCAAAGCCATAGGCTTCATGGGAAATGTACTCAGCATAGGAAATTCATTTCAGTATATAAATAGAAAGCAATATGTCTAAAAACCTGTGATTGCCACAACGGCTAAAACAGGTAAACACAAGGCGTACACAATAACCTCTATATTATTGACTATAAATAACCTTTTCTGCACTACATAAACAGATGCTTCTTTATAAAATAGATGCAAAATAGTTGAAAATACTGTTGGAATACAGATGCACTATATATCAAATAAAGAACACACATAGATATATACATATTTGAATCCCTCTCTACTTCAGTGGGTGCTTGCCATCAGCAAAATGGATGCATTTAGAATGAAATATGCCCATGTGGATAGCCCCATAGATTAACCACACAATACCAAGAGACACTCCAGACAAAGGGACAAAACATGTATGGAGGTGGTGGTGGGTTGCATCCACAGGATCTTTAGCATGTCCTTAACAGGTAGTAATTAAGGCCTGCTTGATATAGGGTATATACTTATTTGACACCTGTATATGAGTGACTATTGTGGTGCCTCCTTTTGTTCTTTGGTGTTTGGGAATTTTAAGGGTAGGTAGTTTTTAATGCAATAGCATCTATCGCTATTATATGGTATATGTATATATATATATATATATATATATATATATATATATATATATATATATAGTGTTTGGATAATTATAGGATTATTATATTGGTACAATGATTTGTGTCACTTTTTGTAGGTAGGGTATATTGAGATTAGCTGACAGTATACATGAGCTGCTGCTGGAGTTTGTAGGTTGTGATAGCCCCATAGATTAAAGGGGTACTCCGGCGCTAAGACATCTTATCCCCTATCCAAAGGATAGGGGATAAAATGCCTGATCGCGGGGGTCCCGCAGCTGGGGACCCCCGTGATCTTCCACGCTGCACCCCGTTAGAATCAGCCCCCGGAGCGTGCCTGCTCCGGGTCTGATTACTGGCGATGATGGGGATGGCTCCGCCCCCGTGTGATGTCACACCCCGCCCTCTCAATGCAAGCCTATGGGAGGGGGCATGACAGTTGTGCTCCAGCTGTCACGGGGACTGATTCTAACGGGGTGCGGCGTGGAAGATCACGGAGGTCCCCAGCGGCGGGACACCCGCGATCAGACATCTTATCCCCTATCCAAAGTATATGGGATAAGATGTCTTAGTGCCAGTGTACCCCTTTAATATTAGCTTTGTATTATGGTCATCAAAATATGCATGTAACACAGATGCAGAATACACTCATGTAAAAGCGGCATAAATAATCAAAACAGATTTGGCTCTGCTTATCTTTACTTTTGTAACCTGCGCCAACAGGTCTTAGTAATGGCGGAGTGCAGACTCCCATATAACAGTGGTCTTCTATCAGTTTTGATGGCAGCTATAAAGCCACATGCAGGGCTATCAATGGGACTACAGCAGACCCCATTGTAAACTAAGTGTCTGTCAGCTGTTTTGGGGATGTCATACAATGACCAGTATGCCATGGCTTCCATCATAAGCAAAGCCACAAGGCATATGTGAAGAGTGCCTTATGTACTGTGCAGTGCTGCCCCTTAATTCCCTTTTCTCTGCAGTATTTCACGATTTTCATTCACAGCACAAACAGTGCTGAGATGGAATTGGCCTTTTATCTCTAGCAGTAGTAAGTAATGGCTGCCTTGGCTTCTGCTGGGATTGCAGCCAACTCCACAGAAATATAGTTGAAGAGTAACAAGTGGCATTGATCGTACAAATAAAACTCTTGCCATCTGTACACATTCTCTGCTGGGTCTCTTCCTGCATAGCGCCTTGTGTTCTATATTCCTATACTTGTCTACGTTATCTGTTAATAAAATCAGCTTCATTGCCGTGACTAATCTTCAGAGAGCATTAAAAAGAGATTTAGAGGTCTCCAATAATTACAGATACATTGCATTTCCCTCTAATGTGCTGCCGCATCTCAGGGTAATTATGTTTTCTTGTCCTATGGCTCAGATAACAATGCTGAGCTGAAGAGTTTATAGTAATTAATTCTGTATTATTTTGCAGCACAATGGCTTTATAGAAGGGCACATATATATTTTGAGGGATGATGTTATTTAGTAATTAGATTTTCACCTGTAAGAATATCTATAAGATAACAGCTTTTCTGTGTGATGAAGTGTATAGGCTAGATTTGCTTACATTGCATACACTCATCAGGGATCTGTAAATGCAAAATGAAATGCCTATTGACTTAGACACAGTAGAGACGGACAGTTCAATGTCTTAATCAATACATATATTTTAACAGTTTTTAAAGGAGATATGCGGCAGAAAAAAAATTATCCCCTATTTGTAGAAAAGGTGATAAGTGCCTGATCGCGTGGGGGAGTGAGGGGGGGGGGTTGGCGGGTAAATATGGTTTGGGGATGGGAGTCTGATCGTTGGGTCCCTCGCGATCTCCTGTATAGGCATGTCTACGGGACAAGAGGAGATACGCGAACATTCTGTCTTCGTCTCTCCCATAGAGATGAATGGAGGGGACGTGTTTCAAACAGCTTCTGTGATGAATTTGACACGTCATAACAGGAGCAGAGCCAGGGCCGAGTTGGAGCCCACTACGAGAAATTGTGGGGGGTCCCTGTGGTGAGACCTCCCCTATTAGACACTTATCCCCTATCCTGCAGATAAGGGATACGTTTTATCCACCACATATCTCCTTTAAAGGAGTAGTCCAGTGGTGATTCAGTGGTGAGCAACTTATCCCCTATCCTAAGGATAGGGGATAAGTTGCAGATCGCGGGGGGTCCGACCCCTGGGGCCCCCCGCGATCTCCTGTACGGAGCCCCGACAGCCCGCTGGAAGGGGGCGTGTCGACCTCCACACGAGGCGGCGGCCGACACGCCACCTCAATACAACTCTATGGCAGAGCCGAAGCGCTGCCTTCGGCAATCTCCGGCTCTGCCATAGAGATGTATTGAGGGGGCGTGTCGGCCGCCGCCTCGTGCGGGGGTCGACACCCGCTATCTCGGCGGAGAGCCGGGGCCCCGTACAGAGAGATCGCAGGGGGCCCCAGCGGTCGGACCCCCCGCGATCTCAAACTTATCCCCTATCCTTAGGATAGGGGATAAGTTTTTCACCACTGGACTACCCCTTTAAGAAACCTCTGGCTCCTTCATTCTCCTTATCAGTAAGGAGGGTGTCTTGGAGCAGAACTCCAACTGATGGTCCATCCAAAAAATCATTATAATTGGCTGGTGAAGCCTGAGACTGTAATTTATCGACAAGGGAGCCCCTAGCAGCTGCTATAGTGACAAGATCAACTATTAAAGGAGTGTCGGAGAAGTGCATGTGTTACGCCTAGCGCTCCGGGTCCCCGCTCCTCCCCGGAGCGCTCACGGCGTCTTTCTCCCTGCAGCTCCCCGGTCAGTCCCGCTGACCGGGAGCGCTGCACTGTCATGGCCGTTGGGGACGCGATTCGCACAGCGGGACGCGCCCGCTCGCAAATCGCATCCCAGGTCACTTACCCGTTCCCGTCCCCTGCTGTCATGTGCTGGCGCGCGCGGCTCCGCTCTCTAGGGCGTGCGCGCGCCAGCTCCCTGAGACTTAAAGGGCCAGTGCACCAATGATTGGTGCCTGGCCCAATTAGCTTAATTGGCTTCCACCTGGTCCCTGACTATATCTAACCTCCTCCCATGCACTCCCTGGCCGGATCTTGTTGCCCTTGTGCCTAGTGAAAGCGTATTGTGTGTCTAAAGCCTGTGTACCAGAACTTCTGCTATCCACCCTGACTACGAACCTTGCCGCCTGCCCCCGACCTTCTGCTACGTCCGACCTTGCTTCTGTCTACTCCCTTGTACCTCGCCTATCATCAGCAGTCAGAGAGGTGAGCCGTTGCTAGTGGATACGACCTGGTCACTACCGCCGCAGCAAGACCATCCCGCTTTGCGGCGGGCTCTGGTGAAAACCAGTAGTGACTTAGAACCGGTCCACTAGCGCGGTCCTCGCCAATCCCTCTCTGGCACAGAGGATCCACTACCTGCCAGCCGGCATCGTGACAGTAGATCCGGCCATGGATCCCGCTGACGTCCCTCTGCCTTACATCTCTGATATCACCACGGTGGTCGCCCAGCAATCCCGACAGATCGCCCATCTAACCCACCAGCTGTCGGAAGTATTCACCATTGTGCAGCAACTTCAGTCGCAACTTCAGCAGCAATCATCTCCTCCGCCAGCTCCTGCACCCCTTCCGCAGCGAGTGGCCACTCCTAGCCTCCGCCTGTCCTTGCCGGACAAATTTAATGGGGACTCTAAGTTTTGCCGTGGTTTCCTTTCGCAATGTTCTCTGCACTTGGAGATGATGTCGGACCAGTTTCCTACTGAAAGGTCTAAGGTGGCTTTCGTAGTCAGCCTTCTGTCTGGAAAAGCTCTGTCATGGGCCACACCGCTCTGGGACCGCAATGACCCCGTCACTGCCTCTGTACACTCCTTCTTCTCGGAAATTCGAAGTGTCTTTGAGGAACCTGCCCGAGCCTCTTCTGCTGAGACTGCCCTGCTGAACCTGGTCCAGGGTAATTCTTCCGTTGGCGAGTACGCCATACAATTCCGTACTCTTGCTTCTGAACTTTCCTGGAATAATGAGGCCCTCTGCGCGACCTTTAAAAAAGGCCTATCCAGCAACATTAAAGATGTTCTGGCCGCACGAGAAACTCCTGCTAATCTACATGAACTCATTCATCTAGCCACTCGCATTGACATGCGTTTTTCTGAGAGACATCAAGAGCTCCGCCAGGAAAAAGACTTAGATCTCTGGACACCTCTCCCACAGTCTCCACTGCAATCTGCGCCTAGGCCTCCCGCCGAGGAAGCCATGCAAGTGGATCGGTCTCGCCTGACCCTGGAAGAGAGGAATCGCCGTAAGGAAGAGAATCTTTGTCTATACTGTGCCAGTACCGAACATTTTTTGGTGGATTGCCCTATCCGTCCTCCACGTCTGGGAAACGCACGCTCGCACCCAGCTCTCGTGGGTGTGGCGTCTCTTGATGCTAAGTCGGCTTCTCCACGTCTCACGGTGCCTGTACGGATTTCTACTTCAGCCAGCTCTTCCCTCTCAGCCGTGGCCTGCCTGGACTCTGGTGCTTCTGGGAATTTTATTCGGGAGTCCTTGGTGAATAAATTCCGCATTCCGGTGACCCGTCTTGTCAAGCCACTCCACATTTCCGCAGTCAACGGAGCCAGGTTGGATTGCACCGTGCGTTACCGCACGGAGCCCCTCCTAATGTGCATCGGACCTCATCACGAGAAAATTGAATTTTTTGTCCTTCCCAATTGCACTTCCGAAGTTCTCCTTGGACTACCCTGGCTTCTACACCATTCCCCAACCCTGGACTGGTCCACTGGGGGGATCAAGAGTTGGGGTCCCTCTTGTTCCAAGGACTGCCTTAAACCAGTTCCCAGTACTCCCTGCCGTGACCCTGTGGTTCCTCCTGTATCCGGTCCCCCTAAAGTCGTTAGGGACTCTGCCTGCCACAGAAAATGCCTTTCCCCCCCTCCCAGTCCCTTCAGGCAAGCCTCTGTGTCCCCTCATGGCTCCCGTCCTTGTGTCTCCCTGCCCCGTGCCAAGCTTCACCCTCTGCCCTCCCTCCCCATTTCTACTCCTGCTGTACTGCCTGCCATTGAGGAAACCATCCATTCCTTCCCGGTGTCCTCATCCCAGGGGAGGCAGTCACCGGACAAAAAAAAGGGGAGACCTAAGGGGGGGGGTACTGTTACGCCTAGCGCTCCGGGTCCCCGCTCCTCCCCGGAGCGCTCACGGCGTCTTTCTCCCTGCAGCTCCCCGGTCAGTCCCGCTGACCGGGAGCGCTGCACTGTCATGGCCGTTGGGGACGCGATTCGCACAGCGGGACGCGCCCGCTCGCGAATCGCATCCCAGGTCACTTACCCGTTCCCGTCCCCTGCTGTCATGTGCTGGCGCGCGCGGCTCCGCTCTCTAGGGCGCGCGCGCGCCAGCTCCCTGAGACTTAAAGGGCCAGTGCACCAATGATTGGTGCCTGGCCCAATTAGCTTAATTGGCTTCCACCTGGTCCCTGACTATATCTAACCTCCTCCCATGCACTCCCTGGCCGGATCTTGTTGCCCTTGTGCCTAGTGAAAGCGTATTGTGTGTCTAAAGCCTGTGTACCAGAACTTCTGCTATCCACCCTGACTACGAACCTTGCCGCCTGCCCCCGACCTTCTGCTACGTCCGACCTTGCTTCTGTCTACTCCCTTGTACCTCGCCTATCATCAGCAGTCAGAGAGGTGACCCGTTGCTAGTGGATACGACCTGGTCACTACCGCCGCAGCAAGACCATCCCGCTTTGCGGCGGGCTCTGGTGAAAACCAGTAGTGACTTAGAACCGGTCCACTAGCGCGGTCCTCGCCAATCCCTCTCTGGCACAGAGGATCCACTACCTGCCAGCCGGCATCGTGACAGCATGCCTAAATTGTTGAAAAAAATTTCAAATACCTGAAAAGTAGTGCAAGGACTAAAGATTAAAAATTTAGAGGAATATTAGAAAAAGGAGCAAGATACAGTATATAGTGCAGAGAAACTGTAACATCTGCGCTCCCGCCAGACACGCTGGCCTTGAGCGCTCTTTTGTCATGTTCTCACTGCCGGCGGGCTGGGATTCGCATGGTGGGACGCGCGCGCATGCGAATCCCAGCCCGTCACTCACCTTCCTGGTCTTTATTTTCCCGCAGCCACGGCGCATGTGCCCCTGCCTCCTAGGGCACGCGTGTGCCGGAGCTCTTATATTTAAAGGGCCAGAACTCATTTAATTAAGTGTATTCCCCTGTGCTCTTGTTATAAGTACTTGCTCCTCCCTTGTATCCCTGACGGATCTTTGTTGCCTTTGTGCCCTAGAGAAAGCAACTGTGTTTCTGTGTTCCTGATATCCTAGTACCTGATCCTTGTTTCGTTACCTGACCCTGTGCCTGTTCCGCCTGCCCTTGACCACTTCTTGCCAGTTTCCTTTTGTGTCAAGCCACATGCCAGCTACCTGTGTGGATGAGTTGTGCCAGAGGTAGCGACCTGGGTGCCGACTGCCACAGCAAGACCATTCAGCTTTGAGGCGGGCTCTGGTGAAAACCAGGGGCACCTTAGACTCCGCTCCCTGGCATGACTCACGTCATCATCCACACAGGCACAGAGGATCCACCACCTGCCGTGTCCTGTTACAGAAACTATGGTAAAGTTGCTAAAGATACATAGAGCAGAGTAATAGTAGAAGGTGCTCTAAAAGAATGTAATACCATTTATATGTGAAAGGTTGTTGTCACATGACAAATAAGGACATCATAAAGAGGGCTCTCCTACTCAGGACCCACCTTTATGAACCAAAATGAATATTTTCTCTGGTGGACTAGTTGCATTAATGCGTTGGCGAATATGCTATTCACTTGAATACAAGGGGTGTATTAAGGCTATCATGAGTCAGTGGCTTTAAGAAGAGTATGAGCCCACCAGCAGCCTAAAGTTTCAAAAATATTTGACAGACTTACTGCACAGATACAGTAACAGAACCAATCTTATTAGATAGATGCAGAAGCAGAACCAAACTTACTCCACAGATATGATGGCAAATCTAAGCTTACTATATATATACATTAACAGAATTAGACTTATGCATATATATATATATATATATATATATATATATATATATATATATATAACCAAATTAAACCTAATCCATAGATACAGAAGACCAGAACAAATCCCACTACATAGACATGATACCAGAATTAAGTTGCTGCATTAATATAGTAATAAAAATAAGCTTACTGCATAGATATGGTAGCAGAACTAAGTTAATAGCATATATATGTATATATATATATATATATATATATATATATATATACATATATATGCTATTAAGAGAGAGAGAGAGAGAGAGAGAGAGAGAGAGAGAGAGAGAGAGAGAGAGAGGGTGGTTCCCCTTTAAAAGAGGAAGATTAAAGACAAATAAAATATTTACACTACTTTCACTTTGGGTGGCACTGCTGCTATTTCCAGAATATACTGATAGCAGGAATATAACTATGTTCAAAAGTATAATCAGGCCTTTGTTTTCTTCACAGTAGCTCCTCTCGAGCATCTACTACTTCACAAAGGTCCACACCAGATTCTTACAAAATAAGGTAGGTAGGTCACTCCAGCAGGTAGACCCACAACATGTACGGTTGTTTCCCCAGTATACAGTACCAGTAAGTAGTTTTACTATTATAAAGTATTAATTAGTATAAAGGTGCCCCCATTATGTAAAGTAGTTTCCCCAGTATACAGGTGTCACAGTAAGTAGTTTTACTAGTATATAGGTGCCGACAGAAGGTAATTTCCCAGTATATAGGTGTCCTTAGCATGTTTTCCTAATATGTAGGGTCCCCAGCACATAGATTACCCAGTGTATAGTGCCCCCCCCCCCAGTAGGTAGAGAGAAAAAAAAACATACTCACCTTGTCCTAGCTCCACTGCAGTGACCAGCATTCTCTTCCATCTTCATTGCCACAGGCAGCTTTATACCTACAGCCACTAGAGGCCTGGAGCGTCTCTTCCTTCAAGACACACAATAACAAAATAAGTGATCTCATCTTATGCATGTGCATTGGAAAAGAGAAGATATTCCAGGCCTCTAGTGGTCGCAGGCATTAAAGGGGTTTTCTGGCAGAAGAAGAGTTTTTTCTAAAGATGCCAAGCCTGTCTGTAATAAAAAAAAAAAAAAAAAAAAACATACCTTCCGTACTTCCCCGCTGCCTCAGATATTGTTGCTCCAGTTCTCTGGTGGTCTCCTTTTTTTGGGAACTGGGCCCTAATATGTCAATACTGGGGCCAAACACTTCAGAGTGCCGTTCAGCCAATTACTGGCTGACACGGGACACCACTGTGGCCAGTGATTAGCTAAGCAGCAATTCATATATTGAGCCCCAGCAACTGAAATTTTAGAGCATCAGGACCTGCATTATTGGAGGCAGGACCCAGTACAGTCAGAATGGCAGCATTAGGGGATCCTGGCAGTTGAGTATGGTTGCTTTTTTATTTTATAGCACCCTGACTCAAATCCCTTTAACTTACTTCTTTAGATTATGGTAGACCTAAATCAGGTGTGGCCTCTTTTTATTTTTTATAGTGTGGCTGACTTTACACATGGGTGTTATACAAGAAGCATTTTTAAATCTGTGCTACCGCCACAAGTCCCAGCATTCTAATCTGGTTATCAGAAACATGGTTGGAGCAGGACTTGTGACAATTATGCACTCTTCAGAAACTATCCTTAAGAGGAATTTTTTATATAGGTATCATTTAGGCTAGGTTTACACATGCAAAAATTCCATTCGGAGCTTCCAAATGTGGGCATCGCCAACTGAATCCCCATAGACGGCAACATCTGCTAAGCGGATGTTACGCCGAGCGCTCCGGGTCCCTGCTCCTCCCCGGAGCGCTCACGGCGTTTCTCTCCCTGCAGCGCCCCGGTTGGTCCCGCTGACCAGGAGCGCTGCACTGACATGGCCGTCGGGGATGCGATTCGCACAGCGGGATGCGCCCGCTCGCGAATCGCATCCCAAGTCACTTACCCGTCCCGGTCCCCTGCTGTCATGTGCTGGCGCGCGCGGCTCCGCTCTCTAGGGCGCGCGCGCGCCAGCTCTCTGAGACTTAAAGGGCCAGTGCACCAATGATTGGTGCCTGGCCCAATTAGCTTAATTGGCTTCCACCTGCTCCCTGGCTATATCTGCTCACTGCCCCTGCACTCCCTTGCCGGATCTTGTTGCCTTGTGCCAGTGAAAGCGTTTAGTGTTGTCCAAAGCCTGTGTTACCTGAACTCCTGCTATCCATCTTGACTACGAACCTTGCCGCCTGCCCCGACCTTCTGCTACGTCTGACCTTGCCTCTGCCTAGTCCTTCTGTCCCACGCCTTCTCAGCAGTCAGCGAGGTTGAGCCGTTGCTAGTGGATACGACCTGGTTGCTACTGCCGCAGCAAGACCATCCCGCTTTGCGGCGGGCTCTCGTGAACACCAGTAGCCTCTTAGAACCGGTCCACCAGCACGGTCCACGCCAATCCCTCGCTGACACAGAGGATCCACTACCTGTAAGCCGAATCGTGACAGCGAATTTGGCCTGAAGAATGGATGAAACCATTCTTTTTGCAGTATCATTCCTCCAGCGGAATATCCGCCGCTAAAATTTAAAATGTGCACTGTGCAGCAGAATCCCATTGCCAGCAATGGGACTCTGCTGCACCTGAATTTCATGCCACCAAAAATTGGGTATAGCCAGGTGCACTTACAAAAGATAGGATATTTAGGTATTTAGTACTGAAATGTATTTATCTGCATCCCTTAGCACTGCTACATACAAAAAAACTCAGCTGTCCTACACCTATTATGACTTCTTGGCATGGAATGAGTCAACAGTCGTACAAAGACTTGAGTTTGATCGTAAAACTTTTGTCTTCGTTCATCCTGCTGAGCTTTGACTTTGCAATACTTGTACTTATTTATCATCCAGCAAAGCAGAATCTATGCGGGTCTATCAGTATTCACCGCAAAACTCACAAAGCTAATTGAAGCGAGCGGTTAAAAAACACGTGTTCAATAAATGATTACAATGCCAGACATAGTTTACCCAACTTGCATACAGATTGCTGGAAAGCCAAACCAAAAGGGGATGCAGGGAACACTGCTGAAATGCTAAACAGGCTTTGCTCAGGAGGGCTTTATTACCTGGAGTTTTAAATAAATATACTTACAATATATGCAGTAGATCTGTCAATCTTATGTAGCATCCATTCTGTATAGTTAGGAAGCTCAAGGTGTAATCCTGTCCAATTATTGCAAATGTGAGAAAATTATGAAGTTATATATTCCTTCTTTATCTTATGAACTTACATTTCCCTAATATGCTTCTGAACTATCTGAATTTCATAACCATTGTTCTGTCTGTTGATGGCATTGGCAATGAAAAACATCCAAAACTGTCATATACTATGCGGAAAATACATAATCAAGAGCTCCTGTTTTGGAAAGAAATGAAACTATCCAGTTGAGCTTGGTGGGACAACAAAGCTGTATATGAAACACATTGGCTACTTTAATAGGTACACCTTGCTAGTACTGGGATGGCCCCTTTTTCCTTCAGAGCTGCCTTAATTTTTTATACTTTCTACAAGGTGCTGGAAACATTCCTCAGAGATATTGGTCCAAATGGACATGATGGCATCACACTGTTGCTGTAGATTTGTCAGCTGTACATTCATGATGTGAATCATGATCCACCACATCCAAAAAGTGCTCTATTGGATTGAGATCTGATGACTGTGGAGGCCATTGGAGTACAGTAACTTCATTGTCATATTCAAGAAACCATGAGATGATGTGAGCATTGTGACGGATTATTTAGCTTGAAGTAGTCATGAGAAGATGGGTACACTGAGGTCAGAAAGAGGGCACGGTCAGCAACAAAACTCAAGTAAGCTGTCACATTGGTACTAAGGCCCCCACAGGCGCCTCTCCCTCTCCTCCTCGAAATTCAGCTGTGTGCAAAGTTCAGCGGAATCCCATTGAAAACATTGAGAGGCTACTGCGCTGGAAGTTCCCAGAAGAATTTTTATGTCGGATTCTACTTGGAAATTCTGCTGTGTGAAAAGACCCTAAGGGTCTATTCACATGGCAGAATTTCCGCTTGTGGAATTCTGATTGCAGAATTCCCCATTAAAGCCCATAGACTTCTATGGGATTCTGCACTCCCATTCACACTTCTGAATTTCCACTTGCGGAATTTCGCTAGCGGAATTTTGCAAGCAGAAATTCAGAAGTGGGAATGGGAGTACGGAATCCCATAGAAGTCTATGGGCTTTAATTTGAGGCGGAATTCTGCCATGTGAATAAACCCTAATAGTTCAACTGACTGAAGCTGCTACAAAGACTAATACCAGAAAAATGTTGGTGCAAATGATTTAACTTTTTTTAAGGAAATAACTTGAATGCATTGTGGCAAGTTAGCTTCTTGCATTGTTCGGTGATATATTAAACTTGCGACTTTTTTAAATTATTACAAATTTTTTGTGCAATTTCACACCAGCCAGACCACATTTAGAAACTCAATCCAAGAAGAAATAAATATACAACCCAACTAGCAACTAGCACAACATGTCTCCTATCACAGCAACATTCAAACAAATGGCTACTAGCCGTACTATACAATAGAAGAATAAATGATGCACTTACCATTCACTGCCTTGCATATTATTCTTTATTTTATATGCAGGAAAGACGCACAACGTGCAAAAGGTGAGAGATAGACGAATGCATGGGGAAGGTGCCTTCTCTGGGCGACGGTCTGTTTTACGCACTTAGCATTTTACTGGTCATTTTAGGACAAGGACATAGTTCACAGAAAAAAATTAAAACTTTAACATCAACCCTGACATCACCTTGTTATGCTATACTGGCATTAAATGCCCATTTGTTTCTATTGCCAACAACCGGAGCTGTGAGGTCTACCAGTCAATAATGGCAAACCGGTTTAAAATGACTTAATACAAGTGTCCATTCTTTGCTGTACTTGTGCAGTGTTTGCTTTCTCATTCTATATTAAACAGCAAATTGGCCATATATATTTAATTTCCAGGATATTTCTGTGAATATTATTTAATCAAATATTTACTATTTCAGAAAATTCAATAAAATATTTGTTATGTAGGAAAAGAGCGCTGACTGCGTGTGGTAACAAATTATGCACTGTTTGTCTAAAATATGATGGGGGCTAAGTGGGCTTCCACAAATGCAACTTCTTATAGCTCCATCTGTTCACGTAGCTTATGCTTTCCTAGCATGTGCAGGGATTTTTGTAGTATTTATACAGAACATGTAGACTATGGTGTTATGGCTCTGAGATTTGATTTAAGTAGGAGCCGTTCCTACTCATACAGTCTGTACTAAAGTTTAGAAGAACCAGCCTGCTCCCATTAAATAAACAAAAGTTCATATAAATTCCTTTGGAAGGTCTGCACTTTCATAATATTTAGGGAAGGAATAGAGATGCTCTGTTTGAACATAGTACAGAGCTTGAGGTGTCACCTATGTG
This sequence comes from Hyla sarda, assembly GCF_029499605.1. Lineage (NCBI taxonomy): Eukaryota > Metazoa > Chordata > Amphibia > Anura > Hylidae > Hyla > Hyla sarda. The sequence continues at coordinate 108,803,377 of NC_079192.1, forward strand.
GCTTCTGGGAAGAGGAGCCAATTAAACAGTGTTCGGTGTCCAAGTTCCCATCCGCTAGAAATCCATCACCTAGAAACTGCAAATGTATGTTTAGTAACTTTTACATTCAAGGGAGTTCACGCTTTTTGGCTAGCAAACCCTACCTGTTTTAAAGTTGGCAAGTTTTGTAGGTGACTTATATTATGGTATCAGCCTTCTGTCGTACAGTTTTTCGACATGAGGCATAAGGATATAAGGTCAAGATAGGTCATAACATTAAAGCCATTGACAAAGTAAATAATCTTGTGACAATGGAACCTGCCAATGGGTGGAATACTGTATATTAGGCAGCAAGTGACAAGTTCATGGGTTGAAAGCTGAAAAATAAGCAAGCATAAGGATCTAAGCGACTTTGATCAGGACCACATTGTGATGGCTTGATGACTGGATTAGAGTATATCCAAACGGGTTGGACTTTTAGAGTGTGTTCCTGGCCTGCACTGCTTAGTACCTACTGAAAGTGGCCCAAGAAGAGAACCAGTGAAAGGGTCATGAATGCCACAAACCAACCAGAATGCCCATGGCATGTCAGAATGCCACAAATCAGCCAGAATGCCTACTATTCCGATATGTAAACCCAGTCCTACTCATAATTATTATTTCAGTTTTTTTTTTTTTTACCTGCTGTACTATATATTATTTATTATTTAATAGAAATAGTTGTTTAGCATATTAACAGCATCTGTTATAGGTGCATATTGTTGTTCCTACTATGTAAAATAAACAGTTATATAATTGACTCTCATTAAAATGTGTGGTGGAGCCGCATACAAAGAGGATATCACTCAGTCATTGGTGTCAATGATTCCAATGACAAATTGTCGCTGCTGTTTTGATGGATAGCATTGCATGCATTAGCATGGCTACTCATTTCCAAATGTCATTGTTTAGATTATCTGCGAGTTAGGTTGATTCAGATGATCATTGATCCCAGATTCACCTACAGTATGTTTATCTGACAGAGACAATGGGGCCTATTTACTAAGATCAGCGCACCACTAAGCACACACACTACAGTATATTGATGAAGGCAGTGCTGCTACTAAGCTCCCATCTGTCATATAACAGGATCTTATGTGTCATTGCTTACTGCCGGTTTGCAAAGCTGTGTTGCAAGTGTGTAACACTGCATGTAACTATGAAGCCACACACTTTTTTGTCACTTGCAAGTGAAAAAGGTTAATAATCTTAAAGGGGTACTCCGGAGGAAAAAAAATTCAAAACAACTGGTGGCAGAAGGTTAAACATTTTGTCTATTTAAAAATCTTAATCCTTCCTGTACTTATCAGCTGCTGTATGCTCCAGAGGAAGTGGTCTAGTTCTCAAGACCCCAGTGGTTAGACCCGTCGATCAGATAGTTATCCCCTATTCTGTGAATAGGGTATACCTTGGCAAGATAGAAAACCCCCTTTAAAGGTTTCTATTTACAATTTAGATTTTTCTTGTAGATTTACATTATCTAATTTTCTCAGTTCGGTGATAGGGAAGGGTCACACATAGGGCATACAAAGTACATTTTATGTTAAGAGAAAGCCACCGGGCAGCATTAAATACTTTCACTGCACATTTTGCTATGAACAGACACATAAGGCTTCTCCCGCTGTAGGGGACTGAAAAAGAGGATTTTGGAGCACATGGGGGATATACGCCATGATCGAGATACACCTATAGCCCGACATGTGAATTTACACCATGGGGGTAGGGAAACAGATTTGAGGTTCATAGGGATCGAGAAAATAGACCCACCAGAGAGAGGGGGCGATTAGGATAGAATACTCCTCCAGAAGGAGAGTAGGTGGATCTATGAGTTACATACTTCCCAACCGATGGTCCTCAATGAACAACTAAATTTTGCTTGTTTTGTCTAGAAAACTTATATCCCCCATGTTGCAACCACTTCCTCCTACCAACCCATACTACTTACATCTGCAGGATATCAGGGTATTTCCTGTGCTTTCCATTGCGCTTACTGCATAGTTCCCAAAGATGCCATCTCCAAACTTCCATGTCGAGTATTGTTAATGGGCCATAGCTACTAAACCCTCCCCGATTGATTCCTCCTCTTCCCTTTGCCCTACCTGTGCGGTAAGTGTGAGGAAATGAGTGGAGATCCTAGTGGATCTAAAGATAGTCTTACAGCTAGTAAAGGGTTCAATAGGACAAGTAGGAGGTTCGGGAGCGGGCCCGTCCTTTTTAGGACGGCAAAACCCTCCTAGGAGTAGGGTTAATATTTAGCTAGAATAGGTGAAGGTAGGATCCCTAGGCCCCTGTTATAACATATCTCATATATATTTTTTTTTCCATAGGTTGGGGAAAGGAGAACAATAACTTAAATAACTAACCATACATGCAATGCTTTCTGTTTATCTTTCAACCATGCTATATATAGTGTGTCTGGGACCTGTTCTGGATAATGTGCTCCCCCTAAAAAACAGGGGTAACTTGGGTAACACTGCCTTCAAGATACGAATAACTTGGCTAATACTGTTCCCCAAAATTTGAATCCGTCTATCAACGGGTGTAAAATAACACCTACTGATGAGTCTTGGAGGGACCTCCTGCATTCGGCATCCACTCCCTTGGAGTTTTACCCAGGGAGGTGGATGCACATCATATATGAACCGGACCATGCTCCTTATGAACTTTAGGGGAGCGTGGAACAATAGGTTCATATGACCCACCAGTCTATATAGTGTTGCTGATGGCAACTTTCCGGGACGCCACGGGTTGCAACTACGATCCAGGGACCCTGTGCCTTCTTATAACACAGGGCACCTGGCACACGTGGCGTCCTGTACTGCCTATCAACACTGTCTACCTTCTTTAAAACACACACCTTGTGACTGATAACAACAGTGTGGTCACTTTATGTACCTACCTGGTAACTGTCACCTTGGTTTTTGGCCGAAATTACGTCTATCATATTACCTGTTTGCCGTGGCCCAATAGCGCGCCACGCTCGTAACTAGGACCCGTCCGCTGTGACGCCATCAGTGGGCGTGCCCGAATGACGCGGCACCGGGCTTCCGGTATATGGCGTAAGACGCCTGAAGTCTCCGGCAGTGAGCGCTGCGAGCGGTCAGACGGAGACTGCTCCCTGCCACTGCGGGTTAGCGCTACACCGGAGACTGCTGTAAACAGCAGAACCGTAAGTAGCCCAGTAGTGGCACTTTGCAGGTTTTCTTTCAGGTACCTGGAATAAAATAAAAAGCAGCATATTATGTGTGTTTTTCCCTAGGTACCAGGAGTAAGGTGCAAAAACTAGTGAGTGCGGGACCTTATGTAATAATCATCATCTAAGGGATCATGGTCTATAAGAGATGTATGGATTATGCATATTTTCTTTATAGGTACCTTGGGCTCGGATTCCTGCTGTTTCATAGAGAGTGAGAGCACAAGTATAAGGTGCCCCTCTTATATGAATTTAGCCACAATGTTTTGCAATTTATTATAATACAACTATTTGATATTTTCTGGGTAATACTCCTGAGGACGCCCTGATATTAGAGCAGAAACGCGTTGGGTTTAGCCCAGGCATAAGAGCGAGTAATACTGAAGTATTTGAGTAAATCCACAGAACTGTGGTAACTGTTTGGTGGTATCCAACACATCACTCTTGGATTACTTTAGGTGGCGGCATTATTCATGCACATATATTTTTTTTGTGTATTTTAACGCATACCAATAAAGGAATACATTTTAATGGCACCCCCCCATGAAATTTTAGCAATATAATTTGTTATTCTTTCCATGATCTCTTCTATATCCGGGAGGTAATTGCTTGGCGCAGGCTTATTGATATTGATGCATTATTTTTGTATATTCTCCCGCTGTAGCCCTGTGTGTGCAATGGGGTTTTGAGGCGGGCCGAGCGTGACTGTGAATTCAAACCTCACTGCACACACAGGGCTGCACAGGAAAGCCCTGTGTGTCTGCTCATAGCAAAATGTGCAGCATATATCGCCCTGCCCAGGGGATTTTTCGCTGCATATGCGCTATGCGTAACCCTTCCCTTACAAGGAAACGATAGGGAAATGTATAAGTTAGATGTCTATGGAGATCCCACATGCTACCTTTTCATTGGCAAGGAAGCCCTGTGTGTCTGCTCATAGCAAAATGTGCAGCGTATTTCCCACAGCATGAAATATGCTGCATATGCGCTATGTGTGACCCTACCCCTACAAGGACGATAAAGAAATGCATGTGTGTGATCTACTCTTGAAGTTCATATTTTCTGTGTAGGTTGCTGTTGTTATTCCTTCATATTTTTCAACTGGCTGACTACTAGGAGGACCTAAACAGGAAGACTATAAGAATGAATCAGACAGGTGATAGGTGACATGTTTAGTCCCACTACCCTGTGTCTGTATGGCTGGCTTAAAGTTAGTTACATACAATGTCAACAAACCATTATGGTAAAGAATGTGTAAATCTTAAAAAAAAAATATGACAAATTAAACTCAATAGAGTGTCTAGACAACAGTGATACTATATACTGTTTATGCATCTAGTAAATGGCAGGGACAATTATGGTTATTTAACACTAGACTCAGTCCCCCATGCCCTAGAAGTCCCCTCTATTTTCACTAAACTTTATTTTGAACTAATGAACATTGGAAGAGGATATGTCTTAAATGAAGTTGACCATCAGATCCTCTTCTATTGACATAAAATACTTTTTTGGACTCTAATGATGGGATGAATTTTACAGTTTGGCGACCTTGAGTCTCTATCCATATTTGATAGGTCAAATAAAATTCAGGTTTATCCAATAAATTAGTTTAGTATGAAGCTTACAATGAAGCTCAAAGGATCTCTTTTTAAGGGCATACAACATGCTGGAATATAATGTGTTAATTTCAATTAAATTTATTAAGGTTTTCATGGACTGTCCCATTATCACACCAAGCATCCTCAACATTGAAACACCACCTTTAACCATTTGTTTGATATTTTATTAATTTAAATCTTGGACTACAAACTAATTATTTTTATTATGGGATTATAGCTATACATTTAAAAAAAATCACATACAACGTTGTTCTGGATTATATTATATGTAGAGTAAAGTAATTTTCATAGAAATAACCATTTTTTTAACAGTAACTATGAGATTTAGCTGTGTGCACAAAAGTAACCTGCCTAAAAATGAAAATAAAACTTTTTCTTAGGCCCTATTTACATTGTTTGCATGCTGCCTATATGGCAATGCATCAAAGCCATGCAGCTTCCAAGTGTGGAGCCACATGGTCTCTGTGTGCAGCTGTATAGGCACCATTAGATACTACAGAGTTTAAAGCTCCATACATGCAGAATCCAATTGAGCATGCCTCTATTCTTTTTCTGTCAGGTTCATATGAAATTGAAGATAGACTTATTGACAAAAAAAAATAGATAAGGATGTAGTCTATGTTCCCATAGCAGGACAATTTATGGCCCATCTTAGTGTGAATTCTCCACATCTATTGTCTTAACCCCTGCATATTTGTGAGATGTAACCTGTGTCTTCTGCTTGTGAGCTTAGATTTGCTTTGGACTTGAAAAAGGGAGGAATCCCGAAAGCTTGTCTCTACAAAATGCTGTTAGTCCAATAAAAAAGGTATTACTAGATACTGCAACATTTTTTGATTTGCATCTGCATCATTGGACTAGTACGGCTACTAGGTTTTGCCTTCCTAATCCTTGTTGTGGAGGAAAATCAACAGAGGAAACTTTTGACTTCATATCCCAACCCCATATCTCGTTGTCATATCCCAACCCCATATCTCATCCTCATATCCCGTCCTCCTATCCCGTCATCATATCCCGTCCTCCTATCCCGTCCTCCTATCCAGACCTCCTATCCCGACCTCCTATCCCGTCCTTATATCCCGTCCTCCTATCTCAACCTCCTATTTCGACCTCCTATTCCGACTTCCTATCCTGTCCGTCTATCTCGACCTCCTATCTCGACTTCCTATCCCGTCCTCCTATCCCGTCCTCGTATCTCGACCTCCTATCCTGACATCCAATATCGTCCTCCTATCTCGACCTCCTACCTTGACCTCCTATCCGGACCTCCTATCCCGTCCTCCTATCCCGTCCTCCTATCTCGACCTCCTATCCCGACCTCCTATCTAGACCTCCTATCCTGACCTCCTATCCCGTCCTCCTTTACCATCCTCATATCTTGACCTCCTATCTCGACCTCCTATCCCGACCTCCTATCTCCTCCTCATATCCCGTCCTCATATCCTGTCCTCCTATCCCGACCTCCTATCTCGACTTCCTATCCCGACCTCATATCCCGTCCTCATATCCCGACCCGTAATATGTGTACCAGGTATTGAAATATCTTCAGCCGTACGGAAATTATGTGGGAACATACATTTCCCATTGATTTGCATGGGACTTTAAATGAAAACCCCGACCCTCACAAATGGGGGTAGTGAAGGCTTAAATTAACTATCCTCTATTTTCAGTGGACATATAAGTAACATGTGACCAAGTATTATCCAAATATCTCCAGCCGTTTGGAAGTTACGCAGTAACATATTTTCTCATAGACTTGTATGGGACTTTAAACAAAAAACCCCGACCCTGGCAAATGGGGGTGAGTAAGAGTTAAATGACCTATCCTATGTTTGTTGTTGACATATAAGTAACATGTGTGCCAAGTTTCATGTTAATATCTTTAGCCGTTTGGACGTGATGCTGGAACATACACACACACACACACACACACACATTGAGTTTTATTTATATATATATATATATATATATATATATATATACTAGCTGAGTGTCACGATTCGGCTTCCAGGTAGTGGATCCTCTGTGTCAGCGAGGGATTGGCGTGGACCGTGCTAGTGGACCGGTTCTAAGAGGCTACTGGTTTTCACCAGAGCCCGCCGCAAAGCGGGATGGTCTTGCTGCGGCAGTAGCAACCAGGTCGTATCCACTAGCAACGGCTCTACCTCGCTGACTGCTGAGAAGGCGTGGGACAGAAGGACTAGGCAGAGGCAAGGTCAGACGTAGCAGAAGGTCGGGGGCAGGCGGCAAGGTTCGTAGTCAGGATGGGTAGCAGAAGTTCAGGTACACAGGCTTTGGACACACTAAACGCTTTCACTGGCACAAGGCAACAAGATCCGGCAAGGGAGTGCATGGGAGGAGGTCAGATAAAGGCAGGGAGCAGGTGGAAGCCAATTAAGCTAATTGGGCCAGGCACCAATCATTGGTGCACTGGCCCTTTAAGTCTCAGAGAGCTGGCGCGCGCGCGCCCTAGAGAGCGGAGCCGCGCGCGCCAGCACATGACAGCAGGGGACCGGGACGGGTAAGTGACCTGGGATGCGATTCGCGAGCGGGCGCGTCCCGCTGTGCGAATCGCATCCCCAACGGCCAAGACAGTGCAGCGCTCCCGGTCAGCGGGACTGACCGGGGCGCTGCAGGGAGAAAGACGCCGTGAGCGCTCCGGGGAGGAGCGGGGACCCGGAGCGCTAGGCGTAACAGTACCCCCCCCCCTTAGGTCTCCCCTTCTCTTTGTCCGGTAACTGCCTCCCCTGGAATGAGGAAACCGGGAAAGAATGGAGGGTTTCCTCAACGGCAGGCAGTACAGCAGGAGTGGGAATGGGGAGGGAGGGCAGAGGGCGAGGCCTGGCACGGGGCAGTGTGACACCAGGACGGGGGCCATGGGGAGGCACAGAGGCTTGCCTGACGGGACTGGGAGGGGGGGAGAGGCACTTCCTGTGGCAGGCAGAGTCCCAGTTCCTGATCTCCCCGGTGGTCCAATCAATGGTGGGGGAATGAAGCCGGAGCCAAGGCAGACCGAGGAGGACCTCAGAGGTACAGTTGGGGAGAATGAAGAACTCAATCCTCTCGAGGTGGGGTCCAATAGACATGAGGAGGGGTTCTGTGCGGTAACGCACGGTGCAGTCCAATCTGGCTCCGTTGACCGCGGAAATGTAGAGCGGCTTGACGAGACGGGTCACCGGGATGCTGAATTTATTAACAAACGCCTCCAAAATAAAATTTCCAGAGGCACCGGAGTCCAAGCAGGCCACGGCTGAGAGGGAGGAGTTGGCTGAAGAAGAAATCCGCACGGGCACCGTGAGACGTGGAGGAGCAGACTTGGAACCAAGAGACGCCACACCCACGTGAGCTGGGTGCGTGCGTGCGTTTCCCAGGCGTGGAGGACGGATAGGGCAATCCACCAAGAAATGCTCGGTACTGGCACAGTAAAGACAGAGATTTTCTTCCCTACGGCGATTCCTCTCTTCCTGGGTCAGGCGAGACTTATCCACTTGCATGGCCTCCTCGGCGGGAGGCCCAGGCGTAGATTGCAACGGATACTGTGGGAGAGGTGCCCAGAGATCTAAGTCTTTTTCCTGGCGGAGCTCTTGGTGTCGCTCAGAAAAACGCATGTCAATGCGGGTAGCTAGATGGATGAGTTCTTGCAGGTTGGCAGGAATCTCTCGTGCGGCCAGCACATCCTTGATGCGACTGGATAGGCCTTTTTTAAAGGTCGCGCAGAGAGCCTCATTATTCCAGGATAGTTCAGAAGCAAAAGTACGGAATTGTATGGCGTACTCGCCAACGGAAGAATTACCCTGGACCAGGTTCAACAGGGCAGTCTCGGCAGAAGAAGCTCGGGCTGGCTCCTCGAAGACACTCCGGAGTTCAGCGAAGAAGGCCTGGACTGTGGCTGTGGCAGGATCATTGCGGTCCCAGAGCGGTGTGGCCCAAGACAAGGCCTTTCCTGAAAGAAGGCTTACTACGAACGCCACCTTAGACCGTTCTGAAGGAAACAAGTCCGACAACATCTCCATATGCAGGGAACACTGAGACAAAAATCCACGGCAGAGTTTAGAGTCCCCATCAAATTTGTCCGGCAGGGACAAGCGGAGGTTAGGAGCGGCCACTCACTGCGGAGGAGGTGCAGGAGCTGGCGGAGGAGATGGTTGCTGCTGTAGCAGAGGCAGAAGTTGCTGTAACATGGCGGTCAACTGCGACAGCTGCTGTCCTTGTTGGGCAATCTGCTGCGATTGCTGAGCGACCACCGTGGGAAGATCAGCGAGACTTGGCAGCGGCACCTCAGCGGGATCCATGGCCGGATCTACTGTCACGATTCGGCTTCCAGGTAGTGGATCCTCTGTGTCAGCGAGGGATTGGCGTGGACCGTGCTAGTGGACCGGTTCTAAGAGGCTACTGGTTTTCACCAGAGCCCGCCGCAAAGCGGGATGGTCTTGCTGCGGCAGTAGCAACCAGGTCGTATCCACTAGCAACGGCTCTACCTCGCTGACTGCTGAGAAGGCGTGGGACAGAAGGACTAGGCAGAGGCAATGTCAGACGTAGCAGAAGGTCGGGGGCAGGCGGCAAGGTTCGTAGTCAGGATGGGTAGCAGAAGTTCAGGTACACAGGCTTTGGACACACTAAACGCTTTCACTGGCACAAGGCAACAAGATCCGGCAAGGGAGTGCATGGGAGGAGGTCAGATAAAGGCAGGGAGCAGGTGGAAGCCAATTAAGCTAATTGGGCCAGGCACCAATCATTGGTGCACTGGCCCTTTAAGTGTCAGAGAGCTGGCGCGCGCGCGCCCTAGAGAGCGGAGCCGCGCGCGCCAGCACATGACAGCAGGGGACCGGGACGGGTAAGTGACCTGGGATGCGATTCGCGAGCGGGCGCGTCCCGCTGTGCGAATCGCATCCCCAACGGCCAAGACAGTGCAGCGCTCCCGGTCAGCGGGACTGACCGGGGCGCTGCAGGGAGAAAGACGCTGTGAGCGCTCCGGGGAGGAGCGGGGACCCGGAGCGCTAGGCGTAACACTGAGTACCCGGCGTTGCCTGGTTTTTCCTTCCTAATCCTTGTTGGGGAGGAAAATAAACAAAGGAGGAAGCTTTCGACTTCATATGCAGTCCTCATATATTGTTGTCATATCCCAACCCCACATCCCAACCTCCTATCCCGTCCTTCTATCTCGACCTTCTGTCCCGATCTCCTATCCTGTCCTCCTATCCTGACCTCCTATCCCGATATCCTATCCCGTCCTCCTATCCCGTCCTCCTATCCCGACCTCCTATCTCGACCTCCTATCCCGACCTCCTATCCCGTCCTCCTATCCCGTCCTCCTATCCTGTCCTCCTATCTCGACCTCCTATCCCGTCCTCCTATCCCGTCCTCCTATCCAGTCCTCCTATCTCGACCTCCTATCCCGACCTCCTATCCCGACCTCCAATCTCGAGCTCCTATCCTGACCTCCTATCCCGACCTCCTATCCCGTCCTCCTTTCTCGACCTCCTATCTCGACCTCCTATCTCAACCTCCTATCCTGTCCTCCTATCCCCACCTCCTATCCCAACCTCCTATCCCATCCTCCTTTCCCGACCTCATATCTCGACCTCCTATCTCGACCTCCTATCTCGACCTCCTATCCCATCCTCCTATCTCTAACTCCTATCCCGACTTCCTATCCAGACCTCCTATCTAGACCTCCTATCCCATCCTCTTATCCCATCCTCCTTTCCCGTCCTCATATCTCGACCTCCTATCCTGTCCTCCTATCCCGACCTCCTATCCCGACCTCCTACCCGACCTCCTATCCCTACCTCCTATTCCGACCTCATATCCCGACCTCCTATCCCGACCTCTCATCCCATCCTCATATCCGACCGGTAATATGTGACCAGGTATTGAAATATCTCCATTGATTTGCCCAGTTTTTCCTTCCTAATCCTTGTTGGGGAGGAAAATCAACAGAGGAGGAAGCTTTTGACTTCATATCCCATCCCCATATATTGTTGTCATATCCCAACCAATATCCCGTCCTCATACCCCGACCTCCTGTCCAGACCTCCTATCCTGACCTCCTATCCAGACCTCCTATCCCGTCCTTATCCCAACCTCCTATCCCCTCCTCCTATCTCAACCTCCTATCCCGACCTCCTATCCCGTCCTCCTATCCCGACCTCCTATCCTGTCTTCCTATCCCGTCCTCATATCCCGACCCGTAATATGTGTACCAGGTATTGAAATATCTCCAGCCGTATGTAAATTATATGGGAACATACATTTCCCATTGATTTGCATGGGACCTTAAACAAAAACCCCGACACTCACAAATGGGGGTAGTTAAGGGTTAAATTAACTATCCTATATTTTAAGTGGACATATAAGTAACATGTGACCAAGTATTATGGAAATATCTCCAGCCTTTTGGTAGTTATGAGGTAACATATATTTCCCATTGACTTGCATGGGACTTTAAACATAAACCCCGCCCCTGGCAAATGGGGGTGAGTAAGGGTTAAATTACCTTTCCTATGTTTGTTGTTGACATATAAGTAACATGTGTGCCAAGTTTCATGTTAATATCTTTAGCCTTTTGAAAGTTTTTGTGGAACATACACACATACATACATACACACACACACACGTTGAGTTTTATATATATAGACTAGCTGAGTACCCGGCGTTGCCCGTTTTTTCCTTCCTAATCCTTGTTGGGGAGGAAAATAAACAAAGGAGGAAGCTTTTGACATCACATGCAGTCCTTATATATTGTTGTCATATCCCAACCCCATATCCCGACCTCCTAACCTGTTCTCCTATCTCGACCTCCTGCCCCGACCTCCTATCTCAACCTCCTATCTCGACCTCCTATCTCAACCTCCTATCTCGACCTCCTATCCTGACCTCCTATCCCGACCTCCTATCTCAACCTCCTATCTCGTCCTCCTATCCCGACCTCCTTTCCCGCCCTCCTTTCCCGTCCTCCTTTCCCATCCTCCTATCTCGACCTCCTATCTCAACCTCCTGTCCAGTCCTCCTATCCCGACCTCCTATCCCTTCCTCCTTTCCCGTCCTCATATATCGACATCCTATCTTGACCTCCTATCATATCCTCCTATTTCAACCTCCTATCCTGACCTCCTATCCAGACCTCCTATCCCATCCTCCTATCCCAACCTCCTTTCCCGAGCTCCTATCCCGAGCTCCTATCCCGACCTCCTATCCCGACCTCCTATCTCGACCTCCTATCTCAACCTCCTATTTCGTCCTCCTATCCCGACCTCCTTTCCCGTCCTCCTATCTCGACCTCCTATCCCGACCTCCTTTCCCGACCTCCTATCCCGTCCTACTTTCCCGTCCTCCTATATCGACATCCTATCTCGACCTCCTATCCCATCCTCATATCTCGACCTCCTATCTCAACCTCCTATCTCGTCCTCCTATCCTGACCTCCTTTCCCATCCTCCTATCTCGACCTCCTATCTCAACCTCCTATCCAGTCCTCCTATCCCGACCTCCTTTCCCGACCTCCTATCCCGTCCTACTTTCCCGTCCTCCTATATCGACATCCTATCTCGACCTCCTATCCTATCCTCATATCTTGACCTCCTATCTTGACCTCCTATCCTGTCCTCTTATCTCGAGCTCCAATCCCAACCTCCTATCCAGACCTCCTATCCCGTCCTCCTATCCCGTCCTCCCTACCCGACCTCCTACCCGACCTCCTATCCTGACCTCATATCTCGTCCTCATATCCCATCCTCCTATCCCGTCCTCCTATCCTGACCTCCTATCTCGACCTCCTATCCCGTCCTCCTATTATCCTGTCCTCCAATCTCAAGCTCCTATCCCGACCTCTCATCCCGACCTCCTATCCCGACCTCCTATCCCATCCTCCTATCTCGACCTCCTATCCCGACCTCCTATCCCGACCTCCTTTCCCAGCCTCATATCTCGACCTCCTATCTCGACCTCCTATCCCATCCTCCTATTTCGACCTCCTATCCCGACCTCCTTTCCCGTCCTCATATCTCGACCTCCTATCTTGACCTCCTATCGTAACCTCCTATCCCAACCTCCTTTCCCGTCCTCATATCTCGACCTCCTATCTCAACCTCCTATCCCATCCTCCTATCTCGACCTCCTATCCCGACCTCCTATCCTGACCTCTTATTCTGTCCTCCTATTCCAACCTACTTTCCCGTCGTCATATCTCGACCTCCTATCTCAACCTCCTATCCCATCCTCCTATCTCGACCTCCTATCCCGACCTCCTATCCAGACCTCTTATCCCGTCCTTCTATCCCGACCTCCTTTCCCGTCCTCATATCTCGACCTCCTATCTCAACCTCCTATCCCAACCTCCTATCCAGACCTCCTAACCCATCCTCATATCCCGTCCTCCTATCCTGTCCTCCTATTCTGACCTCCCATCCCGACCTCATATCTCGTCCTAATATCCCGTCCTCCTATCCCGACCTACTATCTCGACCTCCTATCCCGACCTCCCATCCTGTCCTCATATCCCGACCCGTAGTATGTGCACCAGGTATTGAAATAGCTCCAGCCGTACAGAAATTATATGGGAACATACATTCCCCATTGATTTGCATGTGACTTTAAACAAAAACCCTGACCCTCACAAATGGGGGTAGTTAAGGGTTAAATTAGCTATCCTATATTTTAAGTGGACATATAAGAAACATGTTACCAAGTATTATCGAAATATCTCCAGCCGTTTGGAAGTTATGCAGTAACATATATTTCCCATTGACTTGCATGGGACTTTAAACATAAACCCCGACCCTGGCAAATGGGGGTGAGTAAGGGTTAAATTACCTATCCTATGTTTGCCAAGTAACATGTGTGTCAAGTTTCATGTTAATATCTTTAGCTGTTAGAAAGTTTTTGTGGAACATACATCTATACATATATACTTACATACATACATACATACACACACACACACACGTTGAGTTTTATATATATATATATATATATATATATATATATATATATATATACTAGCTGAGTACCCGGCGTTGCCCGGTTTTTCCTTCCTATTCCTTGTTGGGGAGGAAAATAAACAAAGGAGGAAGCTTTTGACCTCATAACCCGTCCTCATATATTGATGTCATATCCCAATCCCACATCCCGACCTCATATCCCGTCCTCATATATTGTTATCATATCCCGAACTCCTATCCCGTCATCATATCCCGTCCTCATATCCCGACCTCCTATCCCATCATCACATCTCGACCTCATATCCCATCTTCATATACCTTCCTCATATCCCGTCCTCATATCCCGACCTCCTATCCCGTCCTCCTATCCCGACCTCCTATCCCATCTTCCTATCTCGACCTTCTATCTAGACCTCCTATCCTGACCTCCTATCACGACCTCCTATCCCGCTCTCCTATCCCATCCTCCTATCTCAACCTCATATCCCAACCTCCTTTCCTGACCACCTATCCCATCCTCATATCTCGTCCTCCTATCTCGACCTCCTATCACAACCTCCTATCCTGACCTCCTATCCTGTCCTCCTTTCTCGACCTCCTATCTCAACCTCCAATCCCATCCTCCTATCCCGTCCTCCTATCTCGATCTCGAACCTCCTATCTCGACCTCCTATCTCAACCTCCTATCTCGACCTCCTATCACGACCTACTATCCTGACCTCCTATCCCATCCTCCTATCTCGACCTCCTATCCTGACCTCCTATCCCGTCCTCCTTTCTCGACCTCCTATCTCAACCTCCAATCCCATCCTCCTATCCCGTCCTCCTATCTCGATCTCGTCCTCCGATCTCGACCTCCTATCTCAACCTCCTATCTCGACCTCCTATCACGACCTACTATCTCGACCTACTATCCCGTCCTCCTATCTCGACCTCCTATCCCGTCCTCCTATCCCGTCCTCCTATCTCGACCTCCTATTGCGACCTCCTATCTCGAGCTCCTATCCCGACCTCCTATCGCAACCTCCTATCCCCGTCCTCATATCCCGACCTGTAATATGTGTACCAGGAATTGAAATACCTCGAGCTGTACGGAAGTTATGTGGGAACATACATTTCCAATTGATTTGCATGGGACTTTAAACAAAAACCCCGACCCTCACAAATGGGGGTAGTTAAGGGTTAAATTAACTTTCCTATATTTTAAGTGGATATATAAGTAACATGTGACCAAGTATTATTGAAATATCTCCAGCCGTTTGGAAGTTATGCAGTAACATATATTTCCCATTTACTTGTATGGGACTTTAAACATAAACCCCACCCCTGGCAAATGGGGGTGAATAAGGGTTAAATCACCTATCCTATGTTTGTTGTTGACATATAAGTAACATGTGTGCCAAGTTTCATGTTAATATCTTTAGCCGTTTGGACGTGATGCTGGAACATACACACATACATGCATACACACACACACACACGTTGAGTTTTATATACATAGACTAGCTGAGTACCCGGCGTTGCCCGGTTTTTCCTTCCTAATCCTTGTTGGGGAGGAAAATAAACAAAGGAGGAAGCTTTTGACTTCATATCCCGTCCTCATATATTGTTGTCATATCCCGACCTCCTATCCCGACCTCCTATCCCGTCCTCCTATCATGTCCTCCTATCCCGTCCTCCTATCCCGTCCTCCTATCCCGTCCTCCTTTCACGTCCTCATATCTTGACCTCCTTTCCCGTCCTCCTTTATTGACCTCCTTTCCCGTCCTCCTATCTCGACCTCCTTTCCCGTCCTTCTTTCATGTCCTCCTTTCCCGTCCTCCTATCTTGTCCTCCTTTCCAGTCGTTCTTTCCCATCCTCCTTTCCCATCCTCCTATCCCGTCCTCCTATCCCGTCCTCCTATCCCGTCCTCCTATCCAGTCCTCCTTTCACATCCTTATATCTCGACCTCCTTTCCCGTCCTCCTTTCTCGACCTCCTTTACCGTCCTCCTATCTCGACCTCCTTTCCCGTCCTCCTTTCACGTCCTCCTTTCCCGTCCTCCTATCTTGACCTCCTTTCCCGTCATCCTTTCCCGTCCTCCTTTCCCATCCTCTTTTCCTGTCCTCCTATCCCGTCCTCCTATCCCGTCCTCCTATCCCGTCCATCTATCCCATCCTCCTATCCCGTCCTCCTATCCCGTCCTCCTATCATGACCTCCTATCACGACCTCCTTTCCCGTCCTCATATCTCGACCTCCTTTCCTGTCCTCCTTTCCCGTCCTCCTATCCCGTCCTCCTATCCCGTCATCCTATCCGGTCCTCCTATCCGGTCCTCCTATCCCGTCCTCCTATCCCGTCCTCCTATCCTGACCTCCTATCCCGTCCTCCTATCCCTTCCTCCTATCATGACCTCCTATCACGACCTCCTATCCCGTCCTCCTATTTCGATCTCCTGTCCTGACCTCCTATCACGACCTCCTATCCCATCCTCATATCTTGACCTCCTATCCCTTTCCTTCTATCTCGACCTCCTATCCCCTCCTCCTATCCCGACCTCCTATCCCAACCTCCTATCCCATCCTCCTATCACGTCGTCCTATCCAGTCCTCCTATCCCGTCATCCTATCCCATCCTCCTATCCCGTCCTCCTATCCCGACCTCCTATACCGACCTCCTATCCAGTCCTCCTATCCCGTCCTCCTATCTCGACCTCCTATCCCGACCTCCTATCCCGACCTCCTATCCCGGTCCTCCTATCCCGGACCTCCTACCCCGGTCCTCCTATCGCGTCCTCCTATCCCGTCCTCCTATCCCAACCTCCTATCCCGTCCTCCTATCCCGACCTCCTATCCCGACCTCCTATCCCGACCTCTTATGTCGACCTCCTATCCCGACCCGTAATATGTGTACCAGTTATTGAAATATCTCCAGCCGTACGGGACTTTAAACAAAAACCCTGACCCTCACAAATGGGGGTATATATATATACATAGAAGAAAGGCAGAAGCGGCACTCCAACAAGTTTATTCACACATCTGTGCAGGCGACATTTTGGCTCGACAATAGAGCCTTTCTCAAGCAAGGTTAACAGTGTATCTCAGTGATATATATCAGCCCACATTTAATTACACATGTAAATGAGGAGGGGTGTGTCATACAAAACGTAAACAATAGTGTACATAATACTCAATGTACCGCAATCGGTCAGAAATACAGTGTATGGGAGAACATTCATATGTTCTCCTATATGGTGACAACATTCTCGTGGTGACAACATACTTAGACATGTATAAAAAAAGTGTAAAAACATAAAAGTCCATAGTGAGTCCGGTTCAGAGGGCGGAGCTCACCTGACGACGGAGATCCCGTGGTCCAATGATCTTCCACCTTCATGTGTCACAATGTGTTTGTAAACAACGGCACTACGCAGGTGCCGGATCGCTGCATCAGGTGCTTGCCGGAAGTCGTCAGCAGTCACGGGTTCATACGTATGGTCGCTTCAATCTGTACGTGTCCCAAAAAGGAGCGCATGCGCCGTAGTTTCTTGAACATGCACTACACCATCTTGAATGATTGCATAATTCAGGGCAAACGTGCAGCACGGAAAGCACACAGGATAACCATACTACTGTATTATTAGGGCAAACATAAAACTTTTTAGATAATGATAAATACATTTCTGTTATCGCTTAAACCTGAATAAATTGATATTGTATGAGGTATGTCACACAACAGTATCACAAATTTCTCACTGGGCCAACCATACAGCTATTTGCAGCATAAGTCCCAGGGGTATAACCTACGGGTCGGATTTATATTATTCCAACACCTTATCGGCTTATAGGATATACATCTGGATCCCCCATATTTTGGTCCCATCCCATTTGTCATGATTGGGCTCATACTTGATGTTCTCCTTCCCCTATAGTTAGCTGTGTAGGTATATTGCCCTGCTTAAAATGTGGTGGCTCCCTCCTACAATAAAATATATATTATAGTGAAATTGCATTGCCCATAAATAAAATACCCTCTAAGTGTTCCCGTGTGCTATGCAAAAAGGTCATGTCTAGACACAAAATGTAGATCAATCTCACGTTTCTCCAATCATCAGTGAGCCGCCTCCATACATCCAGACCACTAGGTGAGCATCTGTAACGAAATAAAATATATATATATATATATATATATATATATATCTTCAGAAAGAATACTGTATAAACAACTTATAGTATACAATTAAACCTTACAACGGATAAGCTAACAACAGGTTGAAGCGGCAAACACAACGTGACACATGAAGGTGGAAGATCATTGGACCACGGGATCTCCGTCATCAGGTAAGCTCTGCCCTCGGAACCGGACTCACTATGGACTTTTATGTTTTTACACATGTCTAAGTATGTTGTCACCATGAGAATGTTGTCATCATATAGGAGGACATATGAATGTTCTCCCATACACTGTATTTCTGACCGATTGAGTATTATGTACACTATTGTTTACGTTTTGTATGACACATCCCTCCTCATTTACATGTGTAATTAGGGGGCTGATACACTGTTAACCTTGCTTGAGAAAGGCTCTATTGTCGAGCCGAAACATTGCCTGCACAGATGTGTGAATAAACTTTGTGATTATTTCACCTACAAGTTGGAGTGCCGCTTCAACCTTTCTTCTGTAATTCCTTGGAAGTGGTCTGTTCCCAAAGTCTGGCACCCACACGGATTTCAAATCCTGATGTACGGTGCTCCTCCATCTCCATTGCTATATATATATATATATATATATATATATATATATATATATATATATATATGAAGAAGGTAAACAATTCGGCACAGCTAGATGGCAACAGCTATCAAGCAATCACTTATCTGCATCAGACGATAGGATCCATAGCCCGGTGGGGCAACAGATACATCCACTTCTGAGGGTGCTCAGTGTTAGTAGCAATTCATTTGGGTAAGATACATAGCAAGGAAAAGATCAGCAGCAATTGTTTTGTATGATACACGTACTTCTACTGGCCCGTACGGGCCAGTAGAAGTACGTGTATCATACAAAACAATTGTTGCCCACTTTGCTCGTCCTTCTGATGTCTTGCCCTCCCTTGCTATATATCTGATGTACCGAATAAAGTCCAGAGTTATTTCCGCAGAAGAGAGGTGTGCCACTGATCCTTGATCCTTTCCTTGCTATGTATCTCATATATATATATATATATATATATATATATATATATATATATATTACCCTGTATATTTTTTTTAGAATTGAGGTTATTGAGGTTGCATATATTCCTTTAGGCAACTATCATTTGCTCAACCATCTTATTTGATTGAAATTACCCGAGAGAGCAATGGGCATTTCACATGTGTCTACAAAGCAATATTGGGAACATCTGTTGGAATTTTGTGATTGCGCACATTACTAATTAGCAATCAGTGAGGATCCCCCAGGTTTATATATAAACAGTGGTCCAGAATATAAAACACTACATGAGAGCAGTCAAGAAAGCCAACTGTCACAGAGGATGAGTGACACTGTACTAAGACTACTGAGCTCTCACTGAGCATTCATTTATCTTTGGTAGTCCCATAGAGTTTAAATGGAGCAGCCTTTAATTTTTTTTGTTTTACTTAAAGAAAATCATTTATCCAAATCTCTCCACAGCAATACTACATATAAATAGGATCTCTCTTATCTCCCCTTCCCCCCCCCCCCCCCATACCATTTTAATGCTTCTTGTTGGCAGAGAAATAGTATAAAACGCTGTTTAATATCTATGGCAGTGTCCGAGGAGCTGGGCTCAACGGTCTGGGTTTGCGTCGCTCTGCCATGCCTACTTGCATGACGTCAGGGCCTTGTGTCTGAAATGAGCTGGCCAGCCAACTGGGTCACAGCCATCCTGCACGTGCACCCAAAACAACAGAATGGGCACACGCACACACCAAACAGACACAGCTGCTGCCACCTTGCAAGTAGGCGTGGTAGAATGACATAAACCCGGACCCTCTGGCCCAGCCCCCTGGACATTACCATGGCACTATGACGTCAGCACTGCCGGGCTGCAGGGCTGCACCTTCTCTCCCACTCCCCGACACTCCTAACTGATCTTCACTGCGCATGTCAGGAAGCGGCACATCATCAGGAGCATGCCCAGGAGCATAGGAAGATCATATAGGCACGTGGAGGCCACACACGCCACTGAGTCTCATTTTGGCTTGTTTTAAGGACATTACATAAAAGTTGGATCAGCCTGTAGTGTGGTTTTCCACTTTGGTTTTGAGTGTGACTCCATATCCAGACCTCCATGGGTTGATAAATGTGATTTCCATTGATAATTTTTGTGTGATTTTGTTGACAGCACATTCAACTATGTAAAGACGAAAGTATTTCATACGATTAAGTCATTCAGATCTAGGATGTGTTATCTTAGTGTTCCCTTTATTTTTTTGAGCAGTGTATAACCAATATTTACCTGGATATAGGAGTTCCTCACATTTTTTACTTCTCAGGAATTACACAGGGGACACAACTGTAACTACTGAGAACAGGTTGTAATGATCTCTTCCTTCTTAACCTTTCCTAATATTGACTTTTGGTGAATGAACAGTTGAATTTATGTTTTGTTAGAATGTTCCCTTCATACATAGCTGTTAGTCGTGCGTGATTTTATGATGTGGTTGCAGTGGACACATGCACACTCTCTGTTTTAATGAATCGCTGTTAATAATTTTTCAACAGCCAGTGACTACTCACAGTTCTTAATCATCAATGCACCTCACCCACAGGAAATAAGAACATTGCTTTTTTCCCTTCATCAGGGTTAGCAATGTACTTGAAGCATATCATAGGTACAGCTGCAGACCTGGCATGAGTAATGAACATTGTTAACTAGCTAAGTCATCCAGTCCCACTTATGAGTTTGACCACTTGCAAATTTGGCAGCCTTCAACATGACTATTCTGAAATAATCCAAATTAATTAGTTTCAGGCCAACAAATATGACTGTACAGTTCATGTGTACCAAGCCAAACCGTGGTGCCGGAGAACTCAGCTCTAAGTGTGAAGAATGAGGAGTCTGAGTTTAGTGCTATAAAGATTCCTTCATGCTAATTACACGCTCCACATCAATTGTAATTGCTGAATATTATAGTGGCAAAAATCCACCTGCATGTCCTGAATGTAAAGCTAAGCACCCTATATATGCATTACTACTTCATTGCTTCATGTCTTCTGTAATAGACCATGGCTGTTCTCCCTTTGCTGTCCATTCGTACTGGCAAAACAATCCAAGTATTTACTGATAGGAAGCAGATAAATTCTGTTCAGGTTATTTCAACAAAGAGTCCTGTTATTTCACATGTTCCTTTTTCAAGTACCACAGAAAACGTGATATTTTCCAGACATTACATTAGTAGAATATAAAATGAACTAAGGAACTTGAAACGGAACTAGCTATTGGATTATTCTAGTGATGCGCAGAATATTGTTCTCATAGGTTTAGTCAATGACTGTCTTGAGGGGGTCATTGAAATAACAAAATATATTTGGGCCTAATATATTGCTCAAATTTACATTCTCACCTTCACAGGTTTTTATCTGCTTTATCACTTAGGATAAGTCATTCAACACTGTTATCATATTAACCTTAAATAAGTAAAGAGCATTGGCATCACTGGCACACAAGCAGAGGAACCAGGTGACTCTTTAGGGTGCGTTCACACACTAGTAGCTAGCAGCGAGTTTCCTGCTGCGGGAAACCCACTGCGAGTTACGCTACCATTGATTTAAATGGTCCGCGGACAGTCTGCAAATCTGACACTATTGTAGACCCATTCAAATCAAATGTCTGTGGACCCATTCAAATCAATGGTAGTTTAACTCGCAGCAGGTTTGCCGCAGCGTGAAACCCTTAAAGGGGTACTCTGGCGCTTAGACATCTTATCCCCTATCCAAAGGATAAGGGAACAGATGCCTGATCACCAGGGTCCTGCCGCTGGGGACCCCCGTGATCTTGCATGCAGCACCTCGTTAAAATCAGTCCCCGGAGCATGTTCACTCCGGGTCTGATTACTGGCGATCACGGGGGCCGGAGCATTGTGACGTCACGGCTCTGCCCCCATGGGAAATCACACTCCGCCCAATCAATGCAAGCCTATGGGAAGGGGCGTGACAGATGTCACGCCCCCTCCCATAGGCTTGCATTGAGGGGGCAAAGCGTGACGTCACACGGGGACGAGGCCGTGATGTCACAATGCTCCGGCCCCTGTGATCGCCAGTAATCAGACTCGGAGCAAACGTGCTCCGGGGAATGATTTTAACGGGGTGGTGTGCAAAATCACCGGGTTCCCCAGCGGCGGGACCCCCGCAATCAGGCATCTCATCCCCTATCCTTTGGATAGGGGATAAGATGTCTAAGCGCCGGAGTACCTCTTTAAAGTATACTTGTCATGAGATAAAAAAAAAAAAGAAAAATACTCCAGGCTTAACTCTTTAATTAGTGCTGATCCTGCCCATGTGCATAAATCCTAGCTTGTGTCCTTTTATCCTTTCATGGCCCTTGTACCACTACATGTATTGTCTGTAAAACACAATATTGCATTGAGAAATAAACCAGACTTTTTAAATCCTATTCCCAATTCATTCTCCAAAATGCGAATCACTATTAGTGAATCTGGAAACTGACAAATTGATTCTGTTATCTACTGCCATCTATTAAGTGTTAAAAAAAAAGATTTGTTCATTGTGCAATAAGATTCATTACTGGAACACTGGATTTGAATCAAATATTTAGCAATTAAGTGAAAAGAAACAGAACAGTCACATTGAGCTCCTTGTTACTGAAGAAATTGAGCAATATCCCACTTAGGAAAAGAGCGAAGCTTTCATGATCGGGAGTGCTGGAATATGATGGTCTTACAGTTGCAATTCTCAAAATTTATGCCCAAAACATAGGAAAAGTAGCATATTTTGCTCAAAATGAGGCTTGTGCAAAAATGTTAAAATTCACACCTAAAAATTGGCATGCAAGTTTTTATACATTATCTTAGTTGACAATTTTATGCAGCCTGTGGGTTAAGTAGATGGGCACCTTATTTACAAATATGCTGCTGGATTTATTAAAATATTAAAATATGATCAATGCCAAAGGAGTGACAAAGGAGTAAACTGTTCCTACCTTCCTCACAGCACTCGGGGACCAGCTGTTCTCAAGATCACTATAGTTCCGGGTGAACGGCCAATTACAAATGTATCACCTATCCTGTAGATAAATAAATTAATGCATATTGGTGGGTATAACCAAAAGAACTATTATAGATATGCAATTGCACAGTGCCATGGCTGAGATACAGATGCAACCACAAAAATGACAGCAACACAATGTAAGACATACCTCATGACTAGTGATGAGCGGCATTGGCCATATTCGAATTTGCAATATTTCGAGAATATATAGATGAATATTCGTCCTATATTGGCGAATTGTGCATATTCGATATTATCGCATATGTGAATATTCGCATATTCGCGTATTCAAGGAAGAAAACAGTGAGGGGGTGGGCAACTTTACTATTGGTTGCTAGGGAAGTTGTTGATAACCTCTGACAAGTGCATTTGCATCATTCTAATTGGCCCACAAGTGAAAAGAAGGAATATGTGAATATGCGCAAATGCGGAAAAAATTTATGTTCGCAATTTCGAATATATAGTGAATATATTCACAATATTTGTGAATTTGCTAATTTGCGATATTCACAATAAAAATAAAAAATGCGAGTATTCGCGCGCAACACTACTCATGACCTCATCGGGACGGACCTGTTTTGTTTACAACTTTCGTTTAGATATCCATAAATCATGCATGTTGGATAAGCAGTCATACATGTAAACAGGAAGAGTAGCACTATTCATGGCAATTATATAACTTACATATGACATTTTTCATCGGATTTCTACTATGCAGACTTCAACTGCAGGTTTCAGTTGTCCCTGAGCTAGTCAGTGTAGGCTAGCTGCAATGATGGCTTCCGTATACTGCACACACACACATACACACACACATAAGATCCTGCTCTTCTATGTCTCTATATACACCCTAAGAAGTAGTAGCTTTGAGGAAATTATAGAGCAGTACTGAACATTTTACCGATCCCTTTAGGTCGCCATGATTTTTCCTTTTTGCAATTTCATTTTTTTCCTCCTTACCTTTTAAGAGCCAATGCACCTTTAATTTTCCACATACAGACCAATGTGAGGGCTTGTTTTATTCCAGATCAATTGTACATTGTTAGGACATCACACATTGCATCAAAAAATTTACAGCAAAGTCATTTTTGGAGGCAAAATGTAAATAAATATGCAATTATGCAACTTTAGGGGGGTTTCATTTCTACCCAGTGAGCTTTTTAGTTCAAATCACACACTATCTTTATTCTGTAGGTCAAAATGATTACATTGATACTATCTTTATAGAATTTGTTTTATTTTACTACTTTAAAAATCTTTTTGTAAGAAAATAAGTTTGCTTAAAGGGGTACTCCCCTTCCAAATGCTGGAGCCGGCACCGGGAGCTCGTGATGTCATAGCCTCGCCCCCTCATGTTCCAAACACTGAGCAGTGGAGTACCCCTTTAAAATTGTCCTCTGACCCCTGTAAAGCACAGGGATGTGTGAGGGCTAATTTATTTGGTGCGAGGGCTAATTTTTTGGGTGCCATGATCTGTAGTTTTTATCAGTACCATTTTTGATGGAACTTTTTGAACACTTTTTTTCCCTATTTTTTTCTTGTGTATGAAGTGACCAAAAAGCAACAATTCTGGACTCTGGTATTTTTTATGTCTACGAAGTTCACATTGCGGTTTCATTGACATTATATTTGAATAATTTGGACATTTAAACTCTTGGTGATACAACAAATGTTTATGTTTATTTTTCACATTATTTTATTTAAAAATTTGGAAAGGGGGGTGATTTAAACTTTTTTTTAGGCGAAGGGTTTATTCACATTTATAACATTTTTTTTTTTTTACATTTTTTCAGTCTCCATAGGAGACTATTACCTGAAATCATATGACTTCAAAAACTAAACAAGGATGGGCTACTAAACACCACAATTCCGCTGTGGTAGTTTTTTTTATTGTTTAGATTTTTTTTTATTGGACTATGCTACAAGGGCTGTAAAGTTAGTGTAGTTGATAATATAGGGTCTGTACCTGTGTTTCATGATGGTCTTGTAATTTTTCTGTGATTATTGCCCCAATGTTTATTTTTAACAGCATACAAAATTACGTCTCAGGTTTTCCCAGTTTGTAATGCACCCCGAGACATTACATCACTAGTCAGGTGTTCAGAGGGAGCCTGTCCTTGCTTCAATAGGTGGAACGACCACTGAGTGGGAGGAAGATCATTCTGCAAGAATTGTAGTTTTGCAACAGCTGGAGGCACCCTGGTCAGAAAACACAGGTATGTTTCATTGGGTGGAGTAGCTGATGTGTGGGAGGGAGAAAAGTGACCTCACACTTACAAGCAAGGAATCATGGGACTTGTAGTTTGAGGGAACGAACTCCAACAGGAAATAGCAAATTCACAAAAAGATAGCCTCAGAGTTATGGTAATCCTCCAACGTAACCATTTAGCCACAAGACAAGCACGGATCCTTCATAAGCATGTCCATTACTGTCTAGCAGGTGCGTACTAAAATCACCTTTTGGTGGATAACCTCTTTAAGTGAATCAATTCCTAGGGTGTACCTGTAAACTACCTGTAACTAACTGTAAACTATGATAGTACCTCCGCAGTGTTTATATCTGCCTCTGACACACTCCAGTCACTCTCACGTATCTTCCTCTTCCTTCATCCACTTTCCCCTTTCTACTTCAATGGGCAGCAAGTAACTTAATCTCTCAGTGAGCCACTCAGGACTCTATTTTGGTACTGCTGATTTATGTAAAGTTTGAAATGACAAAATAAAATGTGACAAATACTTGTCTCCAACTACTCCAAATGATGTTTTTTTTGTTTGTGGTCACAGAAAAAAAAAAATCATATGGGGTCAAGTTTGAAGCAGCTATGGAAGACAGCTCCCAAGTCCTTGGCTAAGGCTGCATTCACACCACGATTGCAGCCTACGGTTGCCGGATTCGGCTGGGGCAGGGGAAAACCGGGCACTCCCATACCCCTGCCTGACCGGCGCTGAAATCCATTCACTTTAATGAGCCGACCGGAGTCAAACAGTGACTCAGGACGGCTCATTTCTGCCCCGTATCTGGTTTTGTGACCGGACCTAAAACCGTAGTGGGAATGCAGCCTAAATTGGGAGGACATGTTCTTTAACTAAGAGATTTGATGAAGATGAATAGCAGAAAAAATGTGTTAATGTTAGACTGGTAAAGGGGAGTATTGTGGAGGAGTTATGTTTTAAAAAAGTTGACTGAGAAGAAAGAACATTTGGCTGGGTGAAAAGTATTTACCCTAAAATTGAACTACACCCATGTGAGGTTAATGTCAGTTGTAAAAGTTTTAAGGACGACCAATTTCTCCTTTTTTAGTAGATTTCACTATACGCTGGGGCATAGAGGGCTATGAACGTTGCCTGCTTAGTTTTAACACGCTACAATTGGCAAACTCCTCTTGGATTAGAATAGGATATTTAAAAATACAATGTTTGTGTGGAGGGTGCTGTTGTTTTGACACTACACAGACCTTTTTATGTTTAGTTTTTGGCATGTTGTGGGTTTTTGGCTGGCAGCCATATTGGAATATGTTTAATTTTCAGTGACAGCTGTGGTCAACACTGCCCAGGTAGACTGTGTGAGTGGGGGGGGGGGGTTCGCTCCATAGTCAGAAAGCATAAATTTTCATTAGCTACTTTAGCCTTTGTGTTTCTCTAAATCCCAAAATAATTTCAATGTGTCGGCTTGTTCTGAAACCTGCTATGTAACAAAGTTCATTCTTTCTAGAGGATGAGCAACCTTCCTCTGAGAATTTGGAGAACTTGAAATTCCTAAACTAAATCAATGTGTATGTGCAATTCTAATAGAGCTGTGCTATAAGCCTGGCCAAACGAGTGTGAAGATACACAAATTAGTACATGCATTTCTTATTTCACTATGAAGACACCTCTGCTGTCACTGCTGCAATGAACATCCTGCGGTTTCTATTGTTCTTGTTGTTACTTCTAAAGCCACTTATGTACCTTGAGTCACCTTGTGCCATGTTCCTTATGAAGTCGCATGGTTTGCTATAATAAATCTTGCTGACACTTACTATGGTTATAATGGGATTTTGTGGCCTTGGGATGGGATAAGTAAACATGAAGAATAGTGTGAATAGCTGCAGGACCAGTTAGAGAGGGACATTTGAAAGTACACTGCTTGCACAAGAAATACCATAGCCCTTTTAGTTATTCTAACTGGTAAGGGACCAAGGGGCATCTGTATGATGTTGTCAATTTGGATCATTAAACTTTTTGGCAAGGATATGTGCTGTAACATGGTTGCAGAAATATGCCCATATTATGCTCATCTTAACCCCTTAAGGACGCAGGACGTGAGGTGAGGTGGTACTTAACGCACCAGGACGTACATTTACGTCCTAAGCATAACCGCGGGCATCGGAGCGATGCCCCTGTCATGCGCGGCTGATCCCGGCTGCTGATCGCAGCCAGGGACCCGCCGGCAATGGCCGACGCCCGCGATCTCTCGGGCGTCCGCCATTAACCCCTCAGGTGCCGGGATCAATACAGATCCCGGCATCTGCGGCAGTTCGCGATTTAAATGAACGATCGGATCGCCCGCAGCGCTGCTGCGGGGATCCGATCATTCATAACGCCACACGGAGGTCCCCTCACCTTCCTCCGTGCGGCTCCCGGCATCTCCTGCTCTGGTCTGTGATCGAGCAGACCAGAGCAGAAGATGACCGATAATACTGATCTGTTCTATGTCCTATACATAGAACAGATCAGTATTAGCAATCATGGTATTGCTATGAATAGTCCCCTATGGGGACTATTCAAGTGTAAAAAAAAATGTAAAAAAATGTAAAAGTAAAAGTTAAAAAAAAGTGAAAAATCCCCTCCCCCAATAAAAAAGTAAAACGTCCGTTTTTCCTATTTTACCCCCAAAAAGCGTAAAAAACATTTTTTATAGACATATTTGGTATCGCCGCGTGCGTAAATTTTCGAACTATGAAAATAAAATGTTAATGATCCCGTACGGTGAACGGCGTGAACGAAAAAAAAAAAAGTCCAAAATTCCTACTTTTTTAATACATTTTATTTAAAAAAAATTATAAAAAATGTATTAAAAGTTTTTTATATGCAAATGTGGTATCAAAAAAAAGTACAGATCA
This sequence comes from Hyla sarda, assembly GCF_029499605.1. Classification (NCBI taxonomy): domain Eukaryota; kingdom Metazoa; phylum Chordata; class Amphibia; order Anura; family Hylidae; genus Hyla; species Hyla sarda. The sequence continues at coordinate 108,831,481 of NC_079192.1, forward strand.
TGGCGCAAAAAATGAGCCCCCATACCGCCACTTATATGGAATAATAAAAAAGTTAGAGGTCATCAAAATAAAGGGATTATAAACGTACTAATTTGGTTAAAAAGTTTGTGATTTTTTTTAAGCGCAACAATAATATAAAAGTATGTAATAATGGGTATCATTTTAATCGTATTGACCCTCAGAATAAAGAACACATATCATTTTTACCATAAATTGTACGGCGTGAAAACAAAACCTTCCAAAACTAGCAAAAGTGCGTTTTTCGTTTTAATTTCCCCACAAAAATAGTGTTTTTTGGTTGCGCCATACATTTTATGATATAATGAGTGATGTCATTACAAAGGACAACTGGTCATGCAAAAAACAAGCCCTCATACTAGTCTGTGGATGAAAATATAAAAGAGTTATGATTTTTAGAAGGCGGGGAGGAAAAAATGAAAACGTAAAAATTAAATTGTCTGAGTCCTTAAGGCCAAAATGGGCTGAGTCCTTAAGGGGTTAAAGGGGTTGTCCTAACATTACCACTTGTGTGGCGGTCAGGCATGTACACTGCTGCTGCATTTGCTCGCAATGGAACATTTGAAGATAGATGAGGACTTTACTTAACTATCTTCAGCAGTACAATAGCCACATAAACAAGGAATGGATTGGCAGAACACATGCTCAACAAGTTCTCAAGGGTCGCCAACGCCACACCCCACTAACAAAGTTATCCCTTATCCTATAGATATGGGATAGTGTTAATGATGGGACAACTCATTTGAATGGTTTAATTAATAGGATTTTTAGGAAAAATGTAACCTCTTTCATGGCATTTTTCTGTTGTATTTCTTTGGCTGTTTGGGTAACCAGGAGTTTATTTTTTAAGTCTGTACAGAATTATGAAGCACACTACAAACAGAGCACCAGAATGGGGACACTCTTGGTCCAAAACATTTATACATGACTTGCACTACATGCGTTTTAGATTTTTTTTTGCCACTTTTCTGTTGGGTCTGACGAAAGGATTGTGGCCTCTGTAAAAATAGGCATGGCCTCAGTATAAAAGAGGTGTAAGTCCTATGTAACCTGTCACGTATGTATAATTCAAAGCACGCATATGTGAATTCAACAAACCCACATATGACAGTGCCATATGAGAATTGTTACAAAAGATGCAGTTAGCAGATTTACCCCAAAGTATTTTTTAAAACATGACAATTTCAATATACAGCATAGAAGTGAAATCTGCTGTGACTCTGCACCAAAATCCACATGTAACATGTAGATTTTGCTGTGCATTATCCACAGATTTGTGGAGAGAATGCACTATGAATTTGCAATGAATAAAACCTGCTGTGTATGGATTTATCCTTAATCTACCAATGGGTAATTCAAAATATGAAATTCTTCAGCTGTCAATGGTTAAGCTTGGCTTTGCTCTTTCTGAACAATTGAAGTTCTGAATAATAAGAAAGTGTTAACGTCTCAGAGAAGAGTATTTTGGGGAATGCTTAACTTTATAACATGTGTTTTCTATAAATCAGCGAGTCCCGAAAGTTAAATAAAAGCTTGGGATTGGGGGGGGGGGGGGGGGGGGGATTTGGTGATGGTGACCTTAGAATCTTGGAGATATTTTAAGCTGTATTGGCCTTAACCTAGAGCTGCTTGTGCCAAATAGAAGTTGACCAGTACTCCCCTGCAATGTAAATTTAATTTAAAAAAAACATGAATTAGTACAACTCTATGAGACGGGGTGAGGCTTTAAGGTTCTGTGCTAGTAAATGAAGTGTACATGAGAAAAAGCCGTCTACCCTGCAATACTCAGCAAAGGAGAACATAACTTTAAGGGGGGAGCTTTCATTTCTATTGTTGTTGGTTTATGTTTTATTGTTTTCATTACATTGGTTATGCTTACACCACATTTTAAAAGAATGGATAATCTGAAGAATCTACTTTTTAAAATGTTTTTCTTTAATTAGTAAGTCTTTGTTCCGCCTGTTATTGCTCTTTAAGGGGTTCTCTGCTTACTTGTTAGGCTTCTTTCACACTACAAAATCCTTCATTTTAAACATCTGTATGAAGATCCGTGTGAAAATCAGCTGAAAACGGCAGTAACAAAATCCTATACATCCGTTAGAAAATCCCATTATAGTCTATGGGATTTTCTAATATCATGAACTATTTCTTCCGTAACTATCTTCCGTAACAAACTAACGTCCGTTATCAATAACAGACTATAACGGATTCATATGGATATTAGAAAATCCCATAGACTATAATGGGATTTTCTAATGGACGCATAGGATTTTGTTACTGCCGTTTTCAGCTGATTTTCACAAGGATCTTCCTACGGATATTTAAAAACGGAGGGTTTTGTAGTGTGAAAGCTCCCTTGACAATAAGCAGATGACTAAATATTTGTCTCTGTGATTGTTTGTACTGTGTGGGAAAACCTAGCAATAAGGCCCTGTGTACATGTATCATATTCTAATAAAAAAAACATGCATCAGATGTGTAAGAATTTTTCTGCATGGATTTACAATCCATGTCATGTACAAAAAAAGTACTATTTCACATTGACTCATATTAAAGAGATTCTCCATTCAAGAGATTCATTGACAATGAGCTAAATAAGCATTTAATATATCCAATTTCAATCCAAAATCCACCAGTAATGTGCAGATCTCTGTATTAAATTGCCTATGACAATTATAGCACATGTGAACATATCCTACTTGATTCCCCTACAGTGCCTCCACAGACAAAAAAACGGAGCATTACACATTACCTAATAGAAGTTTTAATAAATTAAAAAACTATGTTACTGTCCATATGATCAATACTGGAGCATTGACTATGAGTTAAAGTGGTATTACAAAAATGTAAAGTTATCCCCTATCCTGTCAACTTCTTGGACCTCCACCGATCACCAGAATGGTGAAAAAATGTTCCTGGGATAGGCTACATCTCATTTATCCAGATTCCCGCAGGTTAGTTGGAGGGGCTGTGGCACCAAAGGTACAATATTACATGTACTATGGGCTTGCCCTATATTGAAAATGTATTGGCAACAGGTTCAGGCGATGGTGGACAGTGTCATTGGCTCCAATATCATCCTAACTCCATCCATGGCATTACTGTTGTTAGATCTCCATTCCATTCCACCCCAGCTTAAAAGCAAAGTCTGTAAAATCTTGATATTAGCAAAATTAATTATAACTCGCCATTGGGAATCTCCTCTGTCTCCAACTATTAAAGAACTTAGATCTTCTTTAAATCACTCTTATGCCTGTGAACGAGCAATTGCATATACCACTGGGGCCATCCCTTCTATGGAAAAAAATTGGGAGCCTTGGGTGCTGTCTCCTTTCGCTCAGCCTGTGCCTTAAAGTAATACTGTATAGTGCTTTGTGGGATTGAGAGAGCCCTACGGTAGAGCAGAATGTCCTTGTTACGATGACAACCCCAGCATTGAAGAGTCCGCTAATTTCCTACACTCCTTACCAGCTTCTAGAAAGGCAACTTATATGTATACTCACTTTACCTGTCAATTTTTCCTGCTCCTTCATCCCCTCACCTTTCTCTTACTTTAACCTAACTACCTATCCCCCCTCAGTTGATAGACGGTTGTTTGCTAGCTCAACAGCTTATTTGCTTTTTTTTTTTTTTTCATGTAATTTTCTATGCATATATGTTATGTTTGTTGTTCAAAAAAACTCTTCAATAAAAATTATTGAACCAGAAAATTTTTTCCTGGTGATGCATGCATGGCCAGCATTTTATTTATTCATTTTTTTTTGTGGAGAAGTGCTCACCAATAATCAGAAGCTGAACATTGCTTTAACACCACCTTAAAATCACTATGAAAGAACATAAAATATTTCCTGATTAACTATTCCCTGTCTCCTTGGTGCCAAAAACTAGAAATATAAGTTAACACACTTGTGCTTTACAAGAGCGACAACACATTGTCTCGTCACAAGAGATCCTGTCTCACATTGGCTGCATCACCCATGGAATAACCCAGTAACCTGACACTACTTAAATACTACTTAATACTCTAATGGAGAAAGCAACACACAGCAACTTCTCAACGTCATGGCCTTCTATATGGCACTGCTGCTTAACTTGTCTAATGGAGGTCAGTGGACCCTTGTTCTTCTAATAGAAGGGACCCTCAACTGTAACACTTTTATGTCCTAAACTTTTCTCCATTACAGGTGATGGCGGGTGTAAGAGGAAAGTAATGATTTGATTATAGCTCTCAAGAAAATGACCATTTGTCCTACATAAGTGTTTATTACAGTTTTATCAAAACTGTTGTAAATACCACCAAAGAGGTAAAAGCAGCTAATTTCAAGTAATAATATAGAAATAGGCCTGTTCAAACCGTTCAGTTCTGAATGATGTATAAGACAGATGACAGTTTTCGAGCATCACGGTCAGACTAATGAGTCCTAAATGACTTATAAATGAATAGCCGTGGAGGCAGCTGAGAGGCCATCTGACACTATATTAAGGGCATATTGTCCTCAGCAGGACACGGGAAAGGTCTGGAAAATACAACGGCGGCAGACCTTTATATTTTATCCCTGCTATTATCAGCTGGCAGCTGGTTTACATTATCACCGAGAGGATAGGACCATTTGAAAGAATTATGGCATAAATTGACTTGCAGACTGCAGGAATTAAGTGTCTACACCTGGCCGAACACACAGATTTTTCCACCCCCAGTCATAAGATATAGGGCTTTTGTTGTGTCCTCTCTAGAATCCTGACGCTTCGGCTCTAGTATTTTGGAAAATCCTTGAGATTTTTCCTTCCCTCTCCCCTCAGGCTCTTTCTTTTTATAGAAGTATGCGGTGTAGAAAAGGTATGTGTTACGCCTAGCGCTCCGGGCCCCCGCTCCTCCCCGGAGCGCTCACGGCGTCTTTCTCCCTGCAGCTCCCCGGTCAGTCCCGCTGACCGGGAGCGCTGCTCTGTCATGGCCGTTGGGGATGCGATTCGCACAGCGGGACGCGCCCGCTCGCGAATCGCATCCCAGGTCACTTACCCGTTCCCGTCCCCTGCTGTCATGTCCTGGCGCACGCGGCTCCGCTCTCTAGGGCGCGCGCGCGCCAGCTCCTTGAGACTTAAAGGGCCAGTGCACCAATGATTGGTGCCTGGCCCAATTAGCTTAATTGGCTCCCACCTGCTCCCTGGCTATATCTGGTCTCCTCCCTTGCACTCCCTTGCCGGATCTTGTTGCCCTTGTGCCTAGTGAAAGCGTTTTGTGTGTTTAAAGCCTGTGTACCAGAACTTCTGCTATCTCCCCTGACTACGAACCTTGCCGCCTGCCCCCGACCTTCTGCTACGTCCGACTTTGCTTCTGCCTACTCCCTTGTACCTCGCCTATCTTCAGCAGTCAGAGAGGTGAGCCGTTGCTAGTGGATACGACCTGGTCACTACCGCCGCAGCAAGACCATCCCGCTTTGCGGCGGGCTCTGGTGAAAACCTGTAGTGGCTTAGAACCGGTCCACTAGCGCGGTCCTCGCCATCCCTCTCTGGCACAGAGGATCCACTACCTGCCAGCCGGCATCGTGACAGTAGATCCGGCCATGGATCCCGCTGAAGTTCCTCTGCCAGCTGTCGCTGACCTCCCTACGCTGGTCGCCCAGCAAGCTCGTCAGATCGCCCAACAAGATCACCAGCTGTCGTACTTGACCACCATGACACAGCAACTCCAGTCACAACTACAGCAAGTACAGTCACAGCTACAGCAGCAACAACCATCTCCTCCGCCAGCTCCTGCACCCCTTCCGCAGCGAGTGGCCACTCCTAGCCTCCGCCTGTCCTTGCCGGACAAATTTAATGAGGACTCTAAGTTTTGCCGTGGCTTTCTTTCGCAATGTTCCCTGCACTTGGAGATGATGTCGGACCAGTTTCCTACTGAAAGGTCTAAGGTGGCTTTCGTAGTCAGCCTTCTGTCTGGAAAAGCCCTGTCATGGGCCACACCGCTCTGGGACCGCAATGACCCCGTCACTGCCTCTGTACACTCCTTCTTCTCGGAAATTCGAAGTGTCTTTGAGGAACCTGCCCGAGCCTCTTCTGCTGAGACTGCCCTGCTGAACCTGGTCCAGGGTAATTCCTCCGTTGGCGAGTACGCCATACAATTCCGTACTCTTGCTTCTGAACTATCCTGGAATAATGAGGCCCTCTGCGCGACCTTTAAAAAAGGCCTATCCAGCAACATTAAAGATGTTCTGGCCGCACGAGAGACTCCTGCTAACCTGCATGAACTCATTCATCTAGCCACTCGCATTGACATGCGTTTTTCTGAGAGGCATCAAGAGCTCCGCCAGGAAAAAGACTTAGATCTCTGGACACCTCTCCCACAGTCTCCACTGCAATCTGCGCCTAGGCCTCCCGCCGAGGAGGCCATGCAAGTGGATCGGTCTCGCCTGACCCTGGAAGAGAGGAATCGCCGTAAGGAAGAGAACCTTTGTCTGTACTGTGCCAGTACTGAACATTTTTTGGTGGATTGCCCAATCCGTCCTCCACGTCTGGGAAACGCACGCTCGCACCCAGCTCTCGTGGGTGTGGCGTCTCTTGATGCTAAGTCGGCTTCTCCACGTCTCACGGTGCCTGTTCGGATTTCTACTTCAGCCAGCTCTCCCCTCTCAGCCGTGGCCTGCCTGGACTCTGGAGCTTCTGGGAATTTTATTCGGGAGTCCTTAGTGAATAAATTCCGCATTCCGGTGACCCGTCTTGTCAAGCCACTCCACATTTCCGCGGTCAACGGAGCCAGGTTGGATTGCACCGTGCGTTATCGCACGGAGCCCCTCCTAATGTGCATCGGACCTCATCACGAGGAAATTGTATTTTTTGTCCTTCCTAATTGCACTTCTGAAGTTCTCCTTGGACTACCCTGGCTTCAACACCATTCCCCAACCCTGGATTGGTCCACTGGGGAGATCAAGAGTTGGGGTCCCTCTTGTTCCAAGGACTGCCTTCAACCGGTTCCCAGTACTCCCTGCCGTGACCCTGTGGTTCCTCCTGTATCCGGTCCCCCTAAGGTCATTAAGGACTCTGCCTGCCACAGGAAATGCCTCTCCCCCCCTCCCAGTCCCATCAGGCAAGCCTCTGTGTCCCCTCATGGCCCTCGTCCTGGTGTCACACTGCCCCGTGCCAGGTCTCGCCCTCTGCCCTCTCTCCCCATTCCTACTCCTGCTGTTCTGCCTGCCGTTGAGGAATCCCTCCATCCTTTCCCGGTGTCCTCATCCCAGGGGAGGCAGTTACCGGACAAAGAGAAGGGGAGACCTAAGGGGGGGGGTACTGTTACGCCTAGCGCTCCGGGCCCCCGCTCCTCCCCGGAGCGCTCACGGCGTCTTTCTCCCTGCAGCTCCCCGGTCAGTCCCGCTGACCGGGAGCGCTGCTCTGTCATGGCCGTTGGGGATGCGATTCGCACAGCGGGACGCGCCCGCTCGCGAATCGCATCCCAGGTCACTTACCCGTTCCCGTCCCCTGCTGTCATGTCCTGGCGCGCGCGGCTCCGCTCTCTAGGGCGCGCACGCGCCAGCTCCTTGAGACTTAAAGGGCCAGTGCACCAATGATTGGTGCCTGGCCCAATTAGCTTAATTGGCTCCCACCTGCTCCCTGGCTATATCTGGTCTCCTCCCTTGCACTCCCTTGCCGGATCTTGTTGCCCTTGTGCCTAGTGAAAGCGTTTTGTGTGTTTAAAGCCTGTGTACCAGAACTTCTGCTATCTCCCCTGACTACGAACCTTGCCGCCTGCCCCCGACCTTCTGCTACGTCCGACTTTGCTTCTGCCTACTCCCTTGTACCTCGCCTATCTTCAGCAGTCAGAGAGGTGAGCCGTTGCTAGTGGATACGACCTGGTCACTACCGCCGCAGCAAGACCATCCCGCTTTGCGGCGGGCTCTGGTGAAAACCTGTAGTGGCTTAGAACCGGTCCACTAGCGCGGTCCTCGCCATCCGTCTCTGGCACAGAGGATCCACTACCTGCCAGCCGGCATCGTGACAGTATGTATACTGTTGGAAGGATGATAGACCTGTTGTAATGGAAAGTGTCCCCAGCCTTGTGCTAGTACTTATAAAGGCCATACAAAGATATTCACAGCTGTCACATAGATTAATGGGGCTGCCCAGATGGATAGGACTTCTGAATAGCAAGGGGATATGTTTGTTCATGCAGGGGGATTCCAACAAGGGACTATATTTTATGTACCGTATTTTTCGTCATATAAGACGCTCCGGCATATAAGACGCACCTAATTTTATAGGATAAAAATCTAGAAAATAAAGATTCTGAACCAAATACAATGTAAAGTATAGGACAGTGATCTTCAACCTGCGGACCTTCAGATGTTGCAAAACTACAACCCCCAGCTGGGAGTTGTAGTTTTGCAACATCTGGAGGTCCGCAGGTTGAAGACCGCTGGTATAGGAGGTGGTACTCATGTGTCTCCGCCGCTCCGGACCCGTCACTGCTGCCCTGGATGTCACCCTCCATCGCTGCCTCCGCGTCCCCGGGGTGTCCACGTCACTCCGGAACGTCTCTGCTGCCCGGTATCCTCGCTCTCCGTCGCCGTCATGACGTCGCTATGCACGCCGCTACGCACGCCGCTATGCACGCCGCTACGCAAAGGAGAGCACCGGTTATGCAGCACGGAGCACGGAGCAGACACTGAGGAGGCAGGTAAGGTCCCTCCAGGTGTCCTGTAAGCTGTTCGGGAGGGACCTTATTTCACCGCGGTGGTCCCGAACAGCCCGACTGAACAGCCTGGTTAGTGTTATTTTCGCTTCAGACGTGGCGGTCAGCTTTGATCGCCGCTTCTGAAGGGTTAATACTGGGCATGACCGTGATCGATGATGTCCTGTATTAGCGCAGGTCCTGGACGTTGATAGCCGCCATAGGACAGGTATTTGCCGTATAAGACGCACCAACCCCCCGCAATCTCAAACTTATCCCCTATCCTTAGGATAGGGGATAAGTTTTTCACCACTGGACTACCCCTTTAAGGCTTCTACTATGATCAGAAGTCTCTTAGGCTATAACCTTACTACAGATAAACAATATTCTACATCAAACTGTTTCCAACTTTCTTAAAGAGTGGTTGACAGACTATCTTTTTGGATCATGGGCCAATTTTCCAGTTTTTAAAATTTTCACTATAAGTTTCAATAAGATTGAGATCTGGACTGTTTGCTGGCTTATGTCATTGAGTTCATATGCATTTTCTGGACAAAAGCTTTAACATTCTTCTCTCTGTTACAAGGTGCATTGCCATCCTAAAAAAATCTGGTGAAAATGTTTTTTTTTTTTTAAATCAACTGGTGCCAGAAAGTTAAACAGATTTGTAAATTGCTTCTATTTGAAAATCTTAATCCTTCCAGTACGTATTAGCTGCTGTATGCGCCAGAGGAAGTTCTTTTCTTTTTGAATTTATTTTCTGTCTGACCACACCTCTTTCCATGTCAGGAACTGTCCAGAGCAGGAGAGGTTTGCTATGGGGTTTTGCTCCTGCTCTGGACAGTTCCTGACATGGACAGAGGTGTCAGCAGAGAGCACTGTGGTTAGACTGAAAAGAACAGTCAGAATCAACTTCCTTTGTAGTATACAGAAGCTGATAAGTAGTGGAAGGATTAAGATTTTTAAATAGAATTAATTTACAAATCTGTTTAAAAAAATAGTTTTTCACCAGAAAACCCCTTTAATAACAGCGAAACCTTTTTTCTATTGATGGTGAGAAAAGTGTTCAAAATTGCAATGTACACTGTGCATGGACTCTTGAGGTACAGTAATGATTGCCATCTCCTGTGGTTCTTTACCTGACATGTAGCTCCATATATTAAATGAGAGAGGAAAATTATTGTTTTCTTATGACTCTTTTTTCAAATTTTTTATATTGACGTGCAAAAATTTTACGAAAAATCTAGTTTCTGCTGCACTCGATACCCCACTATAAAAAATGTAACAACAACATTTTTTTGAGTATTTATTGAAAACAAAAAAATAAAATTTTGCATGGATGTACGTATTTTGACCATTTTTAGGACACTTTTAATAATTTAGCTCTCGGAGTCACCTGTGGTAAATTAGATTAATGGCCATGGTTTGAAAGGATCCCACCCTATCTATATAAAGTCTCACAGCTGATAATGCAAACTAATGCAAAAAACAAACTATGAGTAGAAAGAACTGCCTGTAGAGTTTAGAGACAGGATTGCGTGTAGGCATGGATCTGGAGAGAGATGCAAAAAATCATCTGCTGCACTGAAAATTCCCTAGAGTACAGTGGCCTCCATAATTCTTAAATGGAAGAAGTATTAGATAACCAAGTAACTAAGTTATCAGGGGAGAAGGACCTTGGTAAAAGAGATTACCAAGAACCCAGTGATCACTATGGTTGAGCTTCAAAGATCATGCATGCAGAGAAATGCAGAGAAACTTCCATATGGTCAACCAGTATCACTAGCTGACTCCGTTGGGCACATTAAAATGAAAAGGATATGGCACAGGTCCAATGGGAATACGGCAGGAGCCAGTTTTCAAATTCTCCCACCAGCTGTCGTATGCCCCGAACGTCATGTGAATGCAGCCTAACACAGGATCTACTACTGTCAATAGGTAATGGGGACGGACAGCTTAGCTCAGTTTACTGCACCTGTCATAGAGAAGGCCCAATACACTCTCCATAGAAAACAAGGAATTGTTTTCATCATAAGATTTCTTATAGTCACTAAAGCAAACCTCGGTACTGTTTGCACAGCTCAGAACAAGATGGTTTCTCCCTTTTTATGAACTAATAATTATAATAATGATGAAAATGTACAGTTGGGTCATTCTCCTGATCCCTTCTTTCTTTTCATAGATAACTACACTACCTTAGACTTTCTGATATGGGATCTATGGTCTCCAAAATTAAATTTACTATCAGGAAATAAGAAAGAAAAGAATATCTTTTGGCATACAGTTTTATTTATTAAAGAAAAAAATAAGGAAATACCTTTTTATACAAAGTAACTGGGCTTTCTAGGAATAATTCTAGCATACAGACTGTCCCCTATAGTTTCTGACGTGTTAGACATGATCACTATTAAGTAGAATGTTACTCATTAATGACAGTGACATTAAAAATAAAAATAATAGTAATAATAGTAATAGAGACAGTAATATCAAATAAACAGTGTGAAGCAAAGCAGATCTCCCACAAACCATTGTGATGTGGAAATGTCAGTGAAAACATGTTGTCAAGTTTTGGTTTAAATATTCTTATTCCCATGATATACACTCTTCAAAGTAAACCACAAATTATAGAGTTGGCGGTCTGTGAGAACCACTTGGGAAACCATGTTTTCAAAGCAGCATAATAAATGTAACTTTGTGTTATTGTTACAAGTGTTTTGTGATGTTCTCGGTACCATGCATTGCCAGAGCTGCAATTACAGTAACCACGTAGCTTATTATCTCTATAATGATGGGTAAATACTACATTCCATTTAACCTGTTAATAGATACCACTGTAATGACATTCCCATGGGCACACATCTTTTATACATGTGCCACACTTTCTTTTTTATTTGTTCAATTTGACAGATAATATACATGCATATACTCTAAATATTATTATATAGCATGAATGTTCTATTATGTTTGATGTTCAGCTGCATTTGATGGATATAGTCACCTTAGAAAACCACATTACAATTTTTTAAAGACATAGGCCATGATTTTCTAAAACTGTGTAAGCTTAGACAGATTGCAAATGCCCCAGATTTATTACAATGGATCATACTACTTAATAAATGTGTGGCATGCTTAGGATGACTGGTCTCAGTTTAGACCAACTATTACATGGCTTAAATTAAGCCAGGATTTTGTGTAAGAATTTTGTCACGTATGGGCAGGGAAGAGTGAAGCCCTGAACTCACCTGCTCCCACTTGCCCTGCCTACTTGCGTACCCACCCTAGGCAACGGGTCCTCAACCATGGTGACAGTCCCTGCCTGAATAAGTGCTGGGAGTAAAACGTCAACAAAATAAACTTACAATACAGACGGAGGTCAGGACACTTTATGGAAACACACACACTAAAAGAAATGATAACTAAATATACACACACAATATGTCACAGTCCACAAGCCGAGTCAGTAACAAGAGATAACAGAAAAGCCAAATCGCAGAAACAGGATAGAAGTCAGAGAGCGGAGCCAATGGGTCAAATACACCAGAAATACAAGATACAGTACAAACGTTAGCTAGGAGTATGAGCTCTTTCACAGGCAAGGTCTGGATGAATACTGAGGGTTTAAATAGATAGCTAAGCAGGTGAAAAGCCAACAAGGTCACCTGACCATCCAGAAAACAGGGCACTTCCACAGCAATCAGAGTAACAAAAGACCTCAGTGCAGATCAACCCTTTGGGTTCTTACAAATTTTGGCTCGTATTTGGTAAATGGAGTCACATGTAAAACCACACCTTTTTTACTGAGGCACATCTAACTTTTTATTTTTTCTTACCAATGATATGTTCTTTCTTGGAACATATCAGATAAGTTCCTAAAAAGTGTCTAAAACGTATGGTTGTGCCTGATGTCATATACATTTTTGACTTAAATTGTGCCATAAGTCTGTGGCATTTGTAATAGTTTATCTGAGCCATAATTTACATATAAGGCTTAAAGGGTTTTCCAGGCTAATATGATTGATGCACAATTTTCAGGATAGGCCATCAACCTGAGATTGGTGGGATGCCATATAGCACCCCACAATCAGCTGTTCGACACAGCCTCTGTGCCCATACAACACAGTGAATGGGTTTGAAAGTAGCTGGCTACATTCACTACATGTTGGTCACGCCTGGTTACTGCAGCTCAGCTTCAGTTTACTCAAATGGGAGATGAGCTGCAGTTACACACACCACCAATACACAGTGAAAGGAGCCAACTACTACCAGCCCTGTTGACTGTGTTTGGCTATATCTGGTGTTGAGCACAAATATTCGCATAGCAAAATTTTTTCATGAACATCGACACTTTGCGATTTCACACATATTTAGAATATCACAAATTATATTTGTTCTGACTAATATTCAAGTTTTTTTTTCACAGTACACATCACAGTGTCTCTCCCTGCTTCCAGCTTGTGGTCCAAAAAAGGTGAATATGCGAATGCGAATTTTATGCCAAAATTATGTGAATATCGGCACTTCCACAGGACACTGATCCTTCCCACATATTAGCTTGTGGGCCAATGAGAAGGATGCAAACACAGTTGTCCGAGGTTAGCAACATCCCTAGCAACCAATAGGAAAGTAATTAGTTTAAAGATATAATCGCGCGTTTGCGCATTTTGCAAATTTTATTATGAATTTTGCATGGAAAAAAAAAGTGAACGAATATGCGAAATTTGCAAATATAGGACGAATGCTTGTCTAACTATTTGCAAAATATCGCAAATTCGAAAATGGCCTATGTCGCATAGTATCTAACAGTGATTGATGGCCCATCTTGACAATATGACATCAATCACATTAGCTTGAAAAACCTCTTTAAATATTGTTTTGACTGGCTCAGGTTGGCTTGAAAAAAAAAAAAAAAATTATACTCACCTATCAGCTGCACTGCCACTTCCATCACAACATTGCCCGGTTCTTGCTCATCAGACAATTGCTTGCTTAGGCAGGTCACCGCTACAACCAGTGACGAAGCAAGCATTTCCTGCATGTCAACAAGAAAGCAGGTATGAAGGGATCAGCAGGGAACAAGCATCAGAGGAGAATTGGGCATGTGAATATAACTTATTTTTTATTATTAGGCTAGAAATACTTTTCATATGGACTCAGACTGCCCATAAGAAATAACCCTTTTAGAAAACCTTTTACAAATGTATCTTTTGCCAACATGATTGGCGGTGTGCAACTCTTTTCTTAGAACTAAGCAGTGATGCACACAGTACTGTATGCTTAGTTAACATTTGCTAAGTTGCAAATGTATGATCCACTTAGTGCCACTACATACCGCATTACTGTTTACCTCCTAGACACTGTTCATATACAGGCAAATGTAATGATCACTGATGTACAGACTAGAGTGTTTGCATCTCCCCTCATTTAATCTTGTCGAGAATGCACCCTAGGAGCACAGGGTTGTACAAGGGCCTCAGAATTCCATTAGTAATAGCTGTTGGATCCACAGCAATCAGCTTGTTATGCAGTATCCTGTGGATAGGGGATGACTTTTGGAGATGGGAATAACACATTAAGTCTGAATGCAGAAGGTTAACACAGGGATTTACAATGCATTTGAAAAGTCTTCAGACCCCTTTTTTCATATTTTGGGGATAAGTATTAAGACCACTTAAAAATGTATCTTTGGGGGCCTTCAATTTCTCTTGATCTTCGAGATGTTTCTACATATCAATTGGAATCTTATGTGGTAACTTCAGTTACTTGGAAATGATTTGGAAGACTGTCTGAGTAAGGTGAGAGTTGTCTGAGTAAGGTCTTACAGCTCACACTGTATATCAGAGCAAAACCAAGCCACGAGGGGGAAAGAATTGCCTGTAAAGCTCAGAGATGGGATTGTGTGAAGGCACCGATTTGGAGAAGGGTATGAAAACATTTCTGCTGCACTGAAAGTTCCCAAGAGCACAGTGGCCCCCATGGTTCTTAAATGAAGGAAGTTTGAAACAACAAGGACTTTTTCTAAAGCTGGTCACCCAACCACATTAAGTACTTGGAGAAAAAGAGCCTTGGTGAGAGAAATGACAAAGAACCCAATGGTCACTCTGGCTCAAAGATCCTGTGTGGAAATGAGAGAAACTTCCAGTTAAATTCAAGTCAACCAACCATCACTGCAGCACTCCATCAATCTGGGCTTTATGGAAGCGTGGCCACATTGAAACCTCTCCGCAGTGAAAGACACAAACAAAAAAAAAGCCCATCTGGAGCTTGCAAAAAAACAAACACATAAAAGACTTTAAAACTAAATTCTCTGGTCTGATGAAACCAAGATTAACCCCTTAAGTACCGGGCCATTTTTCATTTTTGCACTTCCATTTTTCCCTCCCCATCTTCTAAAAAATCATAACACTTTTCCACCTACAGACCCATATGAGGGCCTGTTTTTTGTGCTACCAATTTTACTTTGTAATGACATCTATCATTACAAAGTAATTATAAATGACCCCTATAACTTTTTTTTATTTTTCCGTATATAGGGATGTGTGAGGGCTCATTTTAGTTCGGACATTTACACATGCGGAGATACTACATATTATTGTTTTTATTATGCTTAAATATTTTTTACATGGAATTTGGGAAAAGGGGGGTGATTCAAACTTTTAATTAGTAAGGGGTTGATGTGTACTTTTTTAAACTTTAATTAAACTTTTTCTTTACACTTTTTTTAGTCCCCGTAGGGGACTTTTGGGAGAAATCATTAGATTCCTCATACAGATCAATGTAGTTCCATAGAACCACATTGATCTGTGTGCTCTGCACTCGATTAATAAATCCTGGTTCAGCCAGGCTGGAGCAGCACAAAATAAACCAGGCACTGTTCATCACACAACCAATACCATCCCTAGAGTGAAGTATGGTGGTGTCAGCATCATGTTGGTGTCTGGGTATTTGTATAGGTGTCTTTCAGTGGCTGGGACAGGAAGACCTGAATATTCTTGATAAAAAAACCTGATCCATAGTGCTCTGGACTTTAAACTGGGCAGAAGGTTCACCTTCCAACAAGACAATGACCTGAAGCTCACAACTAAAACAACACAGGAGGGGCTTAGGGACAACTTTGTGAATGTCCTTGAGTGGCCCAGTTTGGATTTTGCAATGGACCCAAGTTCTAATCGTTCAAACTCAACTTTTAGCAGACTGACTAAATTCAACAGAAGTAATTGGCGTACGGAGACCTGTGGATGCAGAACAAGCTTCCAACCCGCACATCTGCAGCACATTGAATATTGTCACAAAAGTGAATTCAGTTCTTAATTCTTTGTTTTATATCATACCTGGCTATTGTGTTTTCACATAGGATCTTTTTCAAATTCAACTGCAGCACATTGCATCTTCTATCTAATAAGCAAACAATGTATCGTGGATTATACAATTGTAACTAGTCAATATAAGTTTGCTGCCATTTGTATGTATTTATTACTCTACCTTTTTATAAGATCTGTATAGTGCTGATTTCTAAGATTCTGTTTTTACTTTGTCATTATGCGGTATTAAAGGAGATCTGCAGTGTAAGACAATTATCTCCTATCCCCTCTCCTGTATAGGGCCCGGCTCTGCCGCAGCTCTCCTGTGGAGGGTCAATCGGGTCCCCGGTTTCCCAGAAAAAAAGGGTGTTAGGTGTCGTCCGAGATGGCACCTATCATCCTTTAGCAGCAGGAGTGAGGTGGCAGGACTTCTGCTGTGTGGGTGTCCCTAACGGTACCCGCTCCGCCCCTATTCCAGAGGGCAAGAACGGGTGCCGGGAGTCAGTATCTGAGGCTGGGGCCGACATCCCCGGCATTGGCTGCGGGATCGGGGCCCCAGGAGTGAGTCAGTGGCGGCGGCAAATAGGAGGATCCAGGATCAGAGGCAGGAGGAAAGGCTGGCCTCCTGCTGTTGCTTAGCAGCAACTCCCAGCATGCTCAAAAGGGCATGCTGGGAGTTGTTGTTATGCATCAGCAGAAGGCACAACTACAACTCCCAGCATGCCCTTTGGTAGTTTGTGCATGCTGGGGGTTGTAGTTATGCAACAGCTGGAGGCACATTTTTTCTATGAAAAAGTGTTCCTCCAGCTGTTGCATAACTACAACCCCCAGCATGCATGGGCAGCCAAAGGGCATACTGGGAGTTTTAGTGGTATGCCTCCAGCTGTTGCATAACTACAAGTCCCAGCATGCACTTCAGCTGTCACTGCATGCTGAGAGTTGTAGCTTTTGCATCAGCTGAAGGCACACTGGTTGCAAAACATTGAGTTTGTTACCTAACTCAGTGTTTTGCAACCAGTGTACCTCCAGATGTTGCAAACTACAACTCCCAGAATGCACTGATAGACCTACATGCTGGGAGTTGTAATTTTGCAACAGCTAAAAGCGCACTGGTTGTGAAACACTGAGTTAAGTAACAAACTCTCAGTGCTTTGCAACCAGTGTGCCTCCAGCTTTTGCATAACTAAAACCTCTGGCATGCACTGACAGCCAAAGGGTATGCTGTGAGTTGTAATTTTTCAACAGCTGGAGGTCCCCCCCATGTGAATGTACAGGGTGCATTCACACGGGCAGGGGTTTATAGTGAGTTTCTCGCTGCAAGTTTGAGATGCAGCAAATTTCCCTCTGCAGCTCAAACTCCCAGCGGGAAACTCGCTGTAAACCCCCGCCCATGTGAACGTACCATAAAAACACTACACTACAGCTGGAGGCACCATGTTTGGGACACACTGCCATAGGGTGATTATGGTATCGGAGGCAAGTGTAATTCTTGCATCCGGGTCCGTCCTTATGCAAAACCCTAATTTAGGCCTCAATTGCGCTTGGCGCTCTCTCACTTCTGAGCCCTGTGGTATTTCAAGGCAACAGTTTAGTGCCACATATGGGGTATTTCCGTACTGGGGAGAAATTGCCTAACAAATTTTGGTGAGCTTTTTCTCCTTTTACCCCTTATGAAAGGTAAAGTTGGGGTTTTACACTAACATGCTGGTGTTGCCCCATACTATTAATCTTCACAAGAAGTAAAAGGAAAAAAAAATACCCTAAAAATTTGTACGAAAATACCCATTATGTGGACATAAAATGCTTTGTGGGCGCACAACAGGGCTCAGAAGTGAGAGCACACTATGTACATTTGAGGCCTAATTTGGTGATTTGCACAAGGGTGGCTGATTTTACAGCGGTTCTGACATAAACGCAAAAAAATAAAATCATTGTGGAAGCTACACCCCTCACTGAACATAACAAGGAGTATAGTGAGCCCTAACACCCCACAGGTGTTTGACAAATTTTTGTTAAAGTTGGATGGGAAAATGAAAAAAATATTTTTAACTAAAATGCTGGTGTTACCCTACATTTTTCATTTTCACAAGGGAAAATAAGAAAAAAGCCCTTCAAACTTTGTAACCCCAGTTCTTTTGAGTATGGAAATACCCCATATGTGGATGTAAAGTGCTCTGCAGGCACACTACAATGCTCAGAAGAGAAGGAGCTCCATTGGGCTTTTGGAGAGAGAATGCGTCCGGAATTGAAGGCCATGTGTGTTTACAAAGCTACCATGGTGCCAGAATAGCGGACCCCCCCCCACATGTGACCCCCCCCCACATTTTGGAAACTACACCCCTCACAGAATGTAATAAAGGGTACAGTGAGCATTTCCACCCCACAGGCGATCCATGGAACAGTGATCCATGAAAATGAAAAATTTTATTTTTAATTTGCCCAGCCCTCTGTTCCAAAGATCTATCAAACGCCAGTGGGGTTTAAATGCTCACTGCATGCCTTATTAAATTCTTTGAGGGGTGTAACTTCCTAAATTGGGTCACATGTGGGCAGGGGGTTCTTCTGGCACTATGGGGGCTTTGTAAACGCACATGGCCCCCTTCCATTCCAAACAATTTATCTCTCCAAAAGCTCAATTGCGCTCCTTCTCTTCTGAGCATTGTAGTCCTCTAACAGAACACTTTACATCCACATTTGGGGTGTCCCCAAATGGTATTACAAATTTTGGGAGGATTTTTTTTTTCTATTACCCCTTGTGAAAATGTAACATTTGGGGTAACACCAGCATTATAGTGAAAAAAATCTAATTTTCTATTTTTGCATCCAATTTTAGCAGAAAATTGTCAAACACCTTTGGGGTGTAAAGGCTCACTGTACTCCTTGTTACATTCCTTAAGGGGTGTTGTTTCCCAAATAGTGTGCCATGTGTTTTTTCTGTTCTGGCACCATTGGGGCTTCCTAAATGTGACATGCCCCCCAAAAACCATTTCAAAATTGCTAAATTTACTTTCCAAAAGCCAAATGGGACTTCCTCCCTTCTGAGCATTGTAGCACGCCCGCAGTGCACTTGATGTCCACACATGGGGTCTTTCCATACTCAGAAGAGATGGGGTTGCAAATTTTTGGGGGCATTTTCTCCTAGTACCCCTTGTAAAAATTTAAAATTTGTGGAAAAAACAGCATTTTATAAAAAAAAAATTTACTTACATATCCGACTTTAACAAAAAGTTGTCATTACCTGTCGGGTGTCAAGGCTCACTGTACCCCTTTTTACGTTCCTTGAGGTTTTTGTTTTTTGCTGTTCTGTCACCATAGGGGCTTCCTAAATCCCACATGCCCCCAGCGACATCAGTGCGCCGCGCCGTGCAGTGCATAACAACGACGCAGGGGACGCACACCGGAGGCCTGAAGCAGCGCGGACCCGACCCCGGGAACAGGTAATTATACAACCGGGGATGGGGGAGGCAACGGGGCAGCGGCGCCGGCATTGGGTGCCGCTGCCTCTTCTCTCCCCCTGGCTATCAGCGCCGTTGCCCCATTGCCGGCACCGATAGTCAGGGGGAGAGAACGGGCAGTGGCACTGATAGCCAGGGGGAGAGAATGGTCGGCAGCAGGGCTCTAGACCCCAGGACAGGCAGGGGCAGAGAAGCCGGCTGCGACGGCCTCTCTCCCCCTGCACCTGCAAAGCCGCTGCAGTTCATTGATTTAAAGCGCCCGCTTTAAATCATTGAACGGCAGCGGCTTATCGGCGTATAACACGCAGATAGACTTTAGGCTAAAAATTTAAGCCTAAAAAGTGCGTGTTATACGCCGATAAATACGGTATTTTATATGTGAATCAATATATCATTTATTTGGGATGTCCATTTTCCTTATGAGAACAGAGTTTAAAAATTAAAAAAATGCTACATTTTCAAATTTTTCATAAAATTTTGGAATATTGCTGAAAATTTACCACTAACATACTTCACGAAAAAACAGTCTTGGAATCAGAATGAAAAGTAAACGCATTACAGAGCTATTAATGCTTAAAGTGAAAGTGTTAAACACAACAAAAATGTCCCTGGAGGTTTCAGGGCAAATCGATTTATAATAACCTTTAAGGGGTTGCCCCCTGTCGGGGATAACCCTCTACTAGAACCCCCCTAAAATATAGCTTTTATTGGTATATTAAAATTATACCCCACACAAAAGTTTAAAATTCCAGCGGAATTGGTATGGTGTGTAAACTTTTTAACTGTTATACACTTATGTTACGCCTAGCGCTCCGGGTCTTTCCCCGGAGCGCTCACGGCGTCTTTCTCCCTGCAGCTCCCCGGTCAGTCCCGCTGACCGGGAGCGCTGCTCTGTCATGGCCGTTGGGGATGCGATTCGCACAGCGGGACGCGCCCGCTCGCGAATCGCATCCCAGGTCACTTACCCGTTCCCGTCCCCTGCTGTCATGTGCTGGCGCGCGCGGCTCCGCTCTCTAGGGCGCGCGCGCGCCAGCTCCCTGAGACTTAAAGGGCCAGTGCACCAATGATTGGTGCCTGGCCCAATCAGCTTTATTGGCTTCCACCTGGTCCCTGACTATATCTAACCTCCTCCCATGCACTCCCTTGCCGGATCTTGTTGCCCTTGTGCCTAGTGAAAGCGTATTGTGTGTCTAAAGCCTGTGTACCAGAACTTCTGCTATCCACCCTGACTACGAACCTTGCCGCCTGCCCCCGACCTTCTGCTACGTCCGACCTTGCTTCTGTCTACTCCCTTGTACCTCGCCTATCATCAGCAGTCAGAGAGGTGACCCGTTGCTAGTGGATACGACCTGGTCACTACCGCCGCAGCAAGACCATCCCGCTTTGCGGCGGGCTCTGGTGAAAACCAGTAGTGACTTAGAACCGGTCCACTAGCGCGGTCCTCGCCAATCCCTCTCTGGCACAGAGGATCCACTACCTGCCAGCCGGCATCGTGACAGTAGATCCGGCCATGGATCCCGCTGACGTCCCTCTGCCTTATATCTCTGATATCACCACGGTGGTCGCCCAGCAATCCCGACAGATCGCCCATCTAACCCACCAGCTGTCGGAAGTATTCACCATTGTGCAGCAACTTCAGTCGCAACTTCAGCAGCAATCATCTCCTCCGCCAGCTCCTGCACCCCTTCCGCAGCGAGTGGCCACTCCTAGCCTCCGCCTGTCCTTGCCGGACAAATTTAATGGGGACTCTAAGTTTTGCCGTGGCTTTCTTTCGCAATGTTCTCTGCACTTGGAGATGATGTCGGACCAGTTTCCTACTGAAAGGTCTAAGGTGGCTTTCGTAGTCAGCCTTCTGTCTGGAAAAGCTCTGTCATGGGCCACACCGCTCTGGGACCGCAATGACCCCGTCACTGCCTCTGTACACTCCTTCTTCTCGGAAATTCGAAGTGTCTTTGAGGAACCTGCCCGAGCCTCTTCTGCTGAAACTGCCCTGCTGAACCTGGTCCAGGGTAATTCTTCCGTTGGCGAGTACGCCATACAATTCCGTACTCTTGCTTCTGAACTATCCTGGAATAATGAGGCCCTCTGCGCGACCTTTAAAAAAGGCCTATCCAGCAACATTAAAGATGTTCTGGCCGCACGAGAGACTCCTGCTAACCTGCATGAACTCATTCATCTAGCCACTCGCATTGACATGCGTTTTTCTGAGAGACATCAAGAGCTCCGCCAGGAAAAAGACTTAGATCTCTGGACACCTCTCCCACAGTCTCCACTGCAATCTGCGCCTAGGCCTCCCGCCGAGGAAGCCATGCAAGTGGATCGGTCTCGCCTGACCCTGGAAGAGAGGAATCGCCGTAAGGAAGAGAATCTTTGTCTGTACTGTGCCAGTACCGAACATTTTTTGGTGGATTGCCCTATCCGTCCTCCACGTCTGGGAAACGCACGCTCGCACCCAGCTCTCGTGGGTGTGGCGTCTCTTGATGCTAAGTCGGCTTCTCCACGTCTCACGGTGCCTGTACGGATTTCTACTTCAGCCAGCTCTTCCCTCTCAGCCGTGGCCTGCCTGGACTCTGGTGCTTCTGGGAATTTTATTCGGGAGTCCTTGGTGAATAAATTCCGCATTCCGGTGACCCGTCTTGTCAAGCCACTCCACATTTCCGCGGTCAACAGAGCCAGGTTGGATTGCACCGTGCGTTACCGCACGGAGCCCCTCCTAATGTGCATCGGACCTCATCACGAGAGAATTGAATTTTTGGTCCTTCCCAATTGCACTTCCGAAATTCTCCTTGGACTACCCTGGCTTCAACTCCATTCCCCAACCCTGGATTGGTCCACTGGGGAGATCAAGAGTTGGGGGCCCTCTTGTTTCAAGGACTGCCTAAAGCCGGTTCCCAGTACCCCTTGCCGTGACCCTGTGGTTCCTCCTGTATCCGGTCCCCCTAAGGTCGTTAGGGACTCTGCCTGCCACAGAAAATGCCTCTCCCCCCCTCCCAGTCCCTTCAGGCAAGCCTCTGTGTCCCCTCATGGCTCCCGTCCTTGTGTCTCCCTGCCCCGTGCCAAGCTTCACCCTCTGCCCTCCCTCCCCATTCCTACTCCTGCTGTACTGCCTGCCATTGAGGAAACCATCCATTCCTTCCCGGTGTCCTCATCCCAGGGGAGGCAGTCACCGGACAAAAAAAAGGGGAGACCTAAGGGGGGGGGGGTACTGTTACGCCTAGCGCTCCGGGTCCCCGCTCCTCCCCGGAGCGCTCACGGCGTCTTTCTCCCTGCAGCTCCCCGGTCAGTCCCGCTGACCGGGAGCGCTGCACTGTCATGGCCGTTGGGGATGCGATTCGCACAGCGGGACGCGCCCGCTCGCGAATCGCATCCCAGGTCACTTACCCGTTCCCGTCCCCTGCTGTCATGTGCTGGCGCGCGCGGCTCCGCTCTCTAGGGCGCGCGCGCGCCAGCTCCCTGAGACTTAAAGGGCCAGTGCACCAATGATTGGTGCCTGGCCCAATCAGCTTTATTGGCTTCCACCTGGTCCCTGACTATATCTAACCTCCTCCCATGCACTCCCTTGCTGGATCTTGTTGCCCTTGTGCCTAGTGAAAGCGTATTGTGTGTCTAAAGCCTGTGTACCAGAACTTCTGCTATCCACCCTGACTACGAACCTTGCCGCCTGCCCCCGACCTTCTGCTACGTCCGACCTTGCTTCTGTCTACTCCCTTGTACCTCGCCTATCATCAGCAGTCAGAGAGGTGACCCGTTGCTAGTGGATACGACCTGGTCACTACCGCCGCAGCAAGACCATCCCGCTTTGCGGCGGGCTCTGGTGAAAACCAGTAGTGACTTAGAACCGGTCCACTAGCGCGGTCCTCGCCAATCCCTCTCTGGCACAGAGGATCCACTACCTGCCAGCCGGCATCGTGACAACTTAATAGGGAGGTAAGGGTCCAATTGAGCACTTATATATTTGTGTGCTTAATATCCGACACACGTCAGCTATTGGAACCCTGTCCCTACACTATAATTATCCTCCGCTGTGTTAAAAACAAGAGACTACTAGCCTCCCGGACGTTTCACTGAATGGGTCAGCTTTGTCAAGGGTAGCGAGGCTAATGACTCGCTACCCTTGACAAAGCTGATCCGTTTACACAACATACCAATTTCGCTGGAATTTTAAACTTTTGTGTGGGGTATAATCTTAATATAACAGTAAAGGTTATATTTTAGGGGGGTTCTAGTAAAGGGTTAACCCCGACAGGGGGCAACCCCTTAAAGGTTGTTATAAAGTGACAGTGGTCAGATTTGCAAAAAATGCTCTAGTCCTTATAGTGAAAATGGGCTCGGTCCTTAACACCTTAACAACCACGTACGTAAATGTATGTCCTGGTTTGGCGGTACATCGCGCACCAGGACGTACATTTACATAGTGGTTTAGAGGAGAAAGAATGCTGATTTAAATCCAAAGAACACCATACCTACTGTGAAGCATTTCAGCAAAGGGACCAGGACGACTGATCCCTGTAAAGGAAAGAATGAATGGGGCCATGTAGCGGGAGATTTTTTGTGAAAACCTCCTTCCATCAGCAAGGGCATTGAAGATGAAACATGGCTGGGTCTTTCAGCATGACAATGATCTCAAAAACACCATCAGGGAAACGAAGGAGTGGCTTCCTAAGAAGCATTTCAAGGTCCTAGAGTGGCCTAGCCAATCTCCAGATCTCAACCCAATAGAAAACCTTTGGAGGGAGTTGAAAGTTCGTGTTACCCAGTGATAGCCCCAAAACATTACTGCTCTAGAGGAGATCTGCATGGAGGAATGGGCCAAAATACCAGCAACAGTGTGTGAAAACCTTGTGAAGATTTTCAGAAAACGTTTGACCTGTCATTTGTCATTGCCAACAAAGGGTATATAACAAAGTATTGAGATGAACTTTTGTTATTGACCAAATACTTATTTTCCACCATCATTTGCAAAAAAAATCTCAAAAAATCAGACAATGGGACTTTATGGACTTTTTTTTCTCATTCTGTCTCTCATAGATGAGGTATACCTATCATGAAAATTACAGGCCTCTCTCATCTTTTTTAAGTGGGAGAACTTGCACAATTGGTGGCTTACTAAATACTTTTTTTCACCACTGTATTTGTGTATATATATATATATATATATATATATATATATATATATATATATAAATGTAAAGAGGAGAGACAGCACCGATCCAATCAGCGTGTGTAAGTAATCATCCTGGAATGCCAACCTGGAAAGGCATGCAAAAGTCCAAAGTGGATACAGCACCAAATAGCTGAGGACTCAAGATAGTAGATGGAATCAGACTTTATTTGCTATCCATGTGCAATGGACATGGATAGCAAATGGATAGCAAATAAAGTCTCATTCCATCTACATTGAGTCCTCAGCTATTTGGTGCTGTATCCACTTTGGACTTTTATATATATTAAAATATACTTACATATGCGGATAGGGGATATGTGTCTCATGCTACAAAATGATGGTGGAAGAGTTTTTATTTTTTTATTTTACTACAAGGCTGGAACATAACAAAAGTTGAAAAAAATTAAGGGGTCCATTTTTATTCTAATTTATTTTAGAAACGTTTATTAACAAATAATTTTTATTTAAAAAAATGTATTTACATTGTTGATTATGTAAAAGCAGCCACATATTAATGAATCAGTATTTTTTTTGTTTAATTCCTTATTTTTGAAAAATAGACAACAGAAAGTGCAGACAATGAAAGGCATCTGATGAATCAGCAGACATTGTAAAATATTCTAATTCAAAACCTTTAGATATAGTAATACCATATTCAGTCTTTGTCTGTGAGATATGATCTGTATCTATAGAATATGCAATAGATGGAGTAGAAATTATGAATGATGCCTGCAACAGCCAATAGCAATTAAATTGTGAATGGTCATGTAAAAAATGCTGGGGATTGGCACGCGTCTCAAACGTCTGCAGTAAGAATAAATTATGAAACAGAATACATTTAATCACAGTCTGGTGGAAAACATGTTGGCGACAATGTTATACTAGTCATATTTTCCTCTAAGTGGTCACTTCTGCTATCCTTTAACCCCCGAGGGGCCCTTTAATGACAATCACTTTAATTGTAGTCACACATTAGATGGCTTTGTAGACAACAATATTGAAGTGAAATGTAATGATTCCAAATGATGGATATTAAATAGTAAATTAGCAGGATGCTGAAAACTTGTAGGAAAGTTTCTATTCCATAAATTTCCCAGGATAGAATTATTAAACTGGAATTAAACATTCTGCTTAGCCTCGTACAGCCAATCCACTATAAAACCATTAGAAAAAACAATAATCCCAGCTGCAGAATAAATGAGGCCATTTGTTCGGTGGATGACATACTTAATGCAAACCATTTGCCAGAGGGGAGACTGAGGCCTGTTTGGTCTGAGAAGAGTTCTCGACAATCTTCAGAAGTGGAAGGAAAAGTTGTTTCAGTCATATGTGGAGCAGCTGAGTTGTGTGGGGCTCCAGATGTATCTCTGGTGAACTATTCCCAAATGAATTACATTAATCTCTGACAAATAATAAAACAACACATGGGAATTCCATAAACGAGATTGGAGAAAACTACCCATGAAATAATTCTGATTTGTGTTCAATTCCTTCCGGCAACCACAGATTGAGCTATTTGTTAATATGTGTCAAGGTTTTGTATTTCATGCAGTAATGGCTAATGTTGGATCATAATCCCTTAGCTGTATCCCTTCTGTCTCCTTCATTGTTTCTGCACCTTTTGCAGCAGTTAGAAGACAATGTAATAGAGCAGCAGGAAATGCTAGCATAATTCTTGGATGTATAGGGAGAGGTATAAGCAGCAGAAAGAGAGAAGTGCTTATGCGGTTGTACAGAACACTGGTGAGGCCTCACTTGGAGTATTGTGTGCAGTACTGGAGGCGTATGTCCAGAAGGATATGGGGGAGATTTAGAGCTCTTTTTTTTTTGCTTACAAAAGTAGCACAAAAAGTCTCATTAGCACCTAAGCAAATTTTTGTGCGACTTTTGGTTGTAAGCAAAAAGCTGCAAAAGAGATTAGGAAAGTAAATTTTAATTTTCACTTTGCAGTGGTCAGGGATTTATCAAGTGCAAAAGTTGCAAGCCCTCCAAAACAGCGTAAATGGCTTACAAAACAGCTTTGGAGAGCAGATTTTTATATTTCCCGCTTTACATTCCCCCCCTTGTCTCCCACCTGCCCGCACTGCACATCTCACATTTGTCTGCTACCCATTGCAAGACTACAACTCCCATCATGCTCTTACAGTGAGGGCATGTTTGAAGTTGTAGTCTTGTAGCAGGTAGCGAGTGGAGATGTGCAGAGTGGTGGGAGACAAAGGGAATGTAAATCAGTGTCTCCAACATTGTTAGGGTAGCGTGGATAGAATAAGATGGAGCCCGGGCTCCTTTTAACATACCTCGGCGCCGCTGAGTTTCTATATGTGATTTCATATTTCCCGCTGCTTCCCATGATTGGCCGGTACCGAGCAGCCAATCATGGAACCCAGCGGGAAATTTGATCTTACAGTAGGGACTAAAAACTGTGGCTCCTTTATATGTTAAAAGGAGCCCAGGCTGGCATCACTCTGCCGCCGGCCGGAACTCCTTCATATATTATTCCCGCTACGCCGTGGTAAGGAGTCCGCTCTGGCCTCACTGCAGCCACCTGGGACCCCCAGCATCCGGGCGTGGAGATGTGTAGGAGCCGTCCCTGCCATCCCTAAGCACTGCGGTACATGCTGAGAGATGGCAGGGACGGCTCCTGCACATCTCCCAGGTGGCTGCAGTGTTATGTCAGCCCGGGCTCCTTACCACGGCGCCACAGACTTTACAGTAATCTTTAAACTTCCCGCCGGGTCCCGTGTCATGGGACCCGGTGGGAAATATGAAATTACAGTGATTTTCTTATCACCCCTGCCAGGGAGCTTTACCGCTCTCCTCCCTGGCTTGTCACCTGGCCTCTGCTGCATAACTACAACTCCCAGCATGCCCTTACTGTAAGAGCATGCTGGGGGTTGTAGTTGTGCAACAGGGGTGGGTGACAAGCTTGCCCCCACCCCCTGCCGCAAGCTGGTCACCCGCCCCCTGCCGCACACCTACAACTCCAAGCATGTATGCTCCTGTGGCAGTGAGTACTGGAGTAATAATTGGAGGTTAGTGCTAGCTATTTTTGTGGATAACGCTAAGTCCGGCTTAGTAATGGATTCCATCTATGAGACAGCTTCCATTACTAAGCCTGTCTAGTAAATAAAAATAAAAAAAACACAGTACATTTAAAAAAAAATTATTCCAAAAAAACACTCCCCCACAAGCCCTTGTTAACCATTTTATTAACATTAAACAAACAAACGCTGGTCACTGTGCTCCTCTGGATCTAAAGTAATCCACAGGGTACACTGATCTGTAAAAAACAAAAAATGAGTTAGTACATTAAGGGGAAAAAAGTGGTAAGAAAAATGTAATAAACACACATATATATTGCACATTTTTTTCAAAGCTGCAAATTGGTGTTCTGAAGTGATATATTGTTTTTTGCTTATGTGTGCTAAAAAAAGGTATTCAAAAGTTATTTATTGGTTTTTGCTTATGTGTGCCAAATTTATCAACCCACTGTGATAGTATAATAAATGTGTCATACGAAAGCAAAACCAAAAGCATAAGAAAAATGCCTACAGAACTTGCTTACCAATAGTGTTGAGCGGCATGGGCCATATTCGAATTCGCGAATATTCGCGAATATATGGACGAATATTCGTCATATATTCGCGAATATTCGCATATTCGTTATGTGAATATTGGCATATACAAAATTAGCATATGTGAAAATTCGCATATGCGAAAAGTAGCATATGCTAATTTTCGCATATGCGAATTTTCTCACGACAGTCTCACACAGTAGTATTACAGCCTTCTTTACACCACACAAGCTGGAAACAGAGAGGGCTGATCACTGTGATGTGTACTGTGAAAAAAAAAAAAAAGAATATTCGTAATTACGAATATATAGCGCTATATTCGCGAAATTCGCGAATTCGCAAATATGCGATATTCGCGAATAATATTTGAATTGCGAATATTCGCGAGCAACACTACTTACCAAAGCAACGATGATAAATGTCCCCGATAGATACTCTAGAGAGAGTTCATAGAAGAGCTACTAAACTAGTATATGGATTGCAGGATAAAACTTACCAGGAAAGGTTAAAGAACCTTAACATGTATAGCTTGGAGGAAAGAAGAGACAGAGGGGATAGGATAGAGACTTTTAAATACATAAAGAGAATCAACACGGTAAAGGAGGAGAGCATATTTAAAAGAAGAAAAACTACCACAAGAGGACATAGTTTTAAATTAGAAGGGCAAAGGTTTAAAAGTAATATCAGGAAGGATTACTTTACTGAGAGAGTAGTGGATGCATGGAATAGCCTTCCTGCAGAAGTGGTAGCTACAAATACAAATACATATAATCTTCATATAAGATAGGGCCAGGGACTATTGATAGGATTCAGATTATTGGGCAGACTAGATGGGCCAAATGGTTATCTGCCGACACATTCTATGTTTTCTATGTCTCTCCCATTTAATTGTCACTTGACACAAAGTTCTGTTAGACTATGGCCTTTCACACTGTAAAAAATGTATATAGTGAAGAATTCTTTACAGAATAATGACATTTCTACTAAAATATTTCTTCTTTTTTAGTATTGAAATAGCTGTGAAAGATACATTTCTCAAACCCTATTGGCTGAAAGTGACAGAGAATTGATAGTTGGCAGAAGATTACTGAAGAGGGCACCATTCGGGTATCCCGAGAGCTGCGGAGATGTCATGGCTGACTGGTTTAACTTGTCAGGAAGAATTTAAAGCTTATGAATGTGGAAGATATCTGTGGCAAGCTGGAAGATTCAGTCCCTAGAGCTTTGGTCCTAAAGAAACTCTGTCCTAAAATTATAGATCAGTAAGATAAGGATAAAGTTAAAGAAAATCTCCCACCAGACTTTGCTTTTTACATATATCTTACTGCAGTGAGGTTATGTCATGCCTGGATACGTCATTGCTATGGGGTTAATGGTAGAAAAACTACAAGCAAAAATTACTCCTGCCCTGTGTCAGGATAAAAGTAAAGAACAAAAATAGCGGCAGGTTCTGGTGTGGTGATTTAAGTAAGCCAAGCACAAATCAAATTTTCATAAGGCCTCATGTTATTTAGTCTTAAAACATCCTATGTACAAGAGAGGGATTGCGCCAGAACCTGCAGCTATTTTTGTTCTTTACCCCTACACTTCAGAAGGCTATTCTACAGACAGAAAGTCCCTGAAGCCAAGGGGATAAGTAGCTGATTATGGTGGTTTGGACTGCTGGGACCCCCCTTTAGTCTCCGAATCGAAACCCCAGCATTCAGTGAGAAACGTGTGCTGTAATCGGTGTGCTGTAATTCCACATAAATTCCAGGCAGATTCCGCAAAACTGCAAAAAAATTCAGTGCCAGCTTAGCAGAACGGAATCTGAGAGTAAGGGAATTCTCCCGTGTGAACATAGCCCTTAGAGGTTTGCCAATTCGCCTCAGGTTTGTGAGGGTCTTCTCCATTGTCCTCCCACATAAGAATGGTCCTGGAGTATGAATCTCAGGGAAATTAAATTATGACCCCTGACAGTCTCTGTCATGCACTGCGGAATAAATGAGCACTACTGTATATTAGCAATAGCAAAGAAAGAAATCACATTTACCATCATGACGTAAGGAGCTATAGTTGCAGCTGTGTGGATGGGAGCTCAGATTCTTAAAGGGGTAATCCATTTATTTGTTTTTGTTTTTTTCTGTTTAGGTGTGTATTCACTCACTAGTTTGTTCAGAGCAGTTTGCTATTCCACCTGGATAGGGAATAGTTAATGCTCTGAGCGAACTCGGGGGAGTAATTTAGCCAGAGTTCTCCTGCATTCTTCTTGTTCGGTATTCTGGAGTCTATTCAGACTCATCCAGTTCTAGTCTAGTGTTTCATGTATTATATTTCCATTTCCTACTGGGTCAGCATTTTGTCCACATGGTGTGTGGAGTGTGTCTGCTGGCCAGTAGCCTATTTGGCTTTATCATATTTGGCTACTCCTATAGTGGAGTGGGGAGTCCAGTTTGTATGTTCTGTGTCCCAGTGTGAACAGTGTCTTAAATTTATATCCTGTTTGGTTAATCTGATCTTTGTCCTTTGTACTTGTACCTGCTTGTGATAGTTCTTAGTAACTTACTTGTTCAGTTTAGTGTTTTGGCTCTCAGTTCTCCTGTTTACCCCTTTCATCTCCTGGATTCTGCTGTATACTCATATCATGCCTAGTCTTGTTCATTTTATCATGTCTGCCATTTATCTGATATCCGGTTTATGAACTGTTTGTTAATTCACTACATTCTGCCCTGTTGGTGTTTGTATTCTGTCTGGTATATCTGGTTGTCTAGTTGTTTTCCATTTCTTGCCTGTGATCGACTATGTATATTATGTGTTTTTACGCCACAGCAGATGTTTTAGGGTCAGTTTAGGGCTCATTCTCCCTGCCCCTGGTCAGTCCGTGACAATCTTATCCTCCATACAAAGGATAGGGAATAAGATGTCTGATCTCAAGTCTCTGTGCAGCACCTGGCATTCGTTTAGAACGCTGGGTTGTGGTTGGCGGGGGTCGCCACACCCCCTCAATGCAAGTCTATAGGACACCATGCCCTCTCCCATAGACTTGCATTGAGGGGGGCGTGGTTTGACATTGCCGCTCGCTCCAAGTGTTTGGAACAAAATGTTCCAAACACTGGGGCAGCGGAGTACCCCTTTAAACTTCACAATAATGAGGAAGGAAGGAATAGCAAAACACTCTTGGAGGAACCATTGTGAACTAAGCATGTGGTGTCTATCAAGAAAGGGATAGGAAATCTACTTGGAAAGTGTTAACCTTTTTATGTTTCATTTAAAGTCTATTAGAAAGTAAAAAAAAAAAAAAAATCATAGACAGGTGTTCTTTAATATTAGTACTAAATCCCAAGTCTACTCTGATGCTGATAATGTTAGGAGTTAGAAAAAGTCAACTGCCCGGGGACCCCAGATGCATTTAATCTGAAGCCACGTGGCATTATGTCATCTGGAGGAAGCACTCCATTCCACCACAACGCTCCATAAAAACTGCTGAAAATCCTAAAGGGCCAGCAATATGCTTTTCTCTGTGGTTTAAGGACACATCTGCAATGTGAGAATGATAAAGAGATGCAATATAATATATAAATGCATTTTCTATATGTTGTCTTGCAATGCTTAGAGCAATGTGTAAATACAAAAAAACAATAGAGCTATTCAGAGAAAATTCATGAAAATATAATAATTTTATTGAGAAAGATAATAAACATACTTTTATAAATATATAAAAAGGAGGAATGGACATCAAAGAACAGACGGCGTCACCGGGACAGGTATGATGTTTGATATATAGACTAACAATAAAGGGTAATAGACAATAGTTAGTAATGCGAGGAGGTATATAATATTATAATATATAATGAGATCCAGGCATGAGCAGTCATGCGGCAGAATCGTTGATCACTGGTTTCTTATGAGAAACCAGTGATCAATGATGAAGATCAGTGTGTGCAGTGTTATAGGTCCCTATGGGACCTATAACACTGCAAAAAAAAAGTGAAAAAAAAAGTGAATAAAGATCATTTAACTCCTCCCCTATTAAAAGTTTGAATCATCCCCCTTTTCCAATAAAAAAAAAAAACACAGTGTAAATAAAAATAAAAATGAACATATATGGTATCACCGCGTGCGGAAATGTCCGAATTATAAAAATATATCATTAATTAAACCGCTCGGTCAATGGCGTGCGCGCAAAAAAATTCCAAAGTCCAAAATAGTGCATTTTTGGTCACTTTTTATATCATTTTTACTGAAAAATGTACTATGTAGAAACGGAAGCCCCCAAAAGTTACAAAACTGCATTTTTTTTTCAATTTTGTCGCACAATGATTTTTTTTTCCGTTTCACCGTAGATTTTTGGGCAAAATGACTGACGTCATTACAAATTAGAATTGGTGGCGCAAAAAATAAGCCATCATATGGATTTTTAGGTGCAAAATTGAAAGAGTTATGATTTTTTAAAGGCAAGGAGCAAAAAACGAAAATGCAAAAACGGAAAAACCCCCGGTCCTTAAGGGGTTAAAGGGCCAGTGCACCAATGATTGGTGCCTGGCCCAATCAGTCTGATTAGCTTCCACTTGCCCCGTGTCAATATAAGCTCACTTCGCCTGCACTTCCTTGCCGGATCTTGTTGCCTTAGTGCCTAGAGAAAGCTACTACTGTGTTTACCATTACTGTGTCCCTGACCTCCTGCTATTACTATTGACTACGAACCTTGCCGCCTGCCCTGACCTTCTGTTACGTCTGACCTTGCTTCTGCCTAGTCCTTCTGTCCCACGCCTTCTCAGCAGTCAGCGAGGTTGAGCCGTTGCCGGTGGATACGACCTTGTTGCTACCGCCACAGCAAGACCATCCCGCTTTGCGGCGGGCTCTGGTGAAAACCAGTAGCAACC
Organism: Hyla sarda; assembly: GCF_029499605.1. NCBI lineage: Eukaryota > Metazoa > Chordata > Amphibia > Anura > Hylidae > Hyla > Hyla sarda. The sequence continues at coordinate 108,864,509 of NC_079192.1, forward strand.
CTAGAACCGGTCCACCGACACGGTCCACGCCAATCCCTCGCTGACACAGAGGATCCACATCCAGCTAGCCGAATCCTAACAGTAGATCTGGCCATGGATCCCGCTGACGTGCCGCTGCCAAGTATCGCTGACATATCCACGGTGGTCGCCCAGCAATCCCGACTGATCACCCAACAAGGTCACCAGCTGACGCACTTGACCACCATGTTACAGCAACTTCAGTCGCAGCTACAGCAGCTGCAACAGCAGCTACCATCTCCTCCGCCAGCTCCTGCACCTCCTCCGCAGCGAGTGGCCGCTCCCAACCTCCGCTTGTCCCTGCCGGACAAATTTTATGGGGACTCTAGACTCTGCCGTGGTTTCCTGTCACAATGTTCCCTACATTTGGAGATGTTGTCGGACCAATTTCCTACAGAACGGTCGAAGGTGGCTTTCGTGGTTAGTCTCCTGTCTGGGAAGGCTTTGTCATGGGCCACACCGCTCTGGGACTGCGATGATCCTGTCACCGCCACTGTACAGTCCTTCTTCTCTGAGGTTCGCAGTGTCTTCGAGGATCCAGCCCGAGCTTCTTCTGCCGAAACTGCCTTGTTAAACCTGGTCCAGGGTAGTTCTTCTGTAGGCGAATACGCCATCCAATTTCGTACCCTTGCCTCTGAATTATCTTGAAACAACGAGGCTCTCTGCGCGACCTTTAAAAAAGGCCTATCCAGTAACATCAAAGATGTGCTGGCCGCACGAGAAATTCCTGCCAACCTGCATGAACTTATCCATTTGGCCACCCGCATTGACATGCGTTTTTCTGAAAGACACCAGGAACTCCGCCAGGAAAAAGACCTTGATCCCTGGGCATCTCTCTCACGGTATCCTTTGCAATCTACCCCTGTGCCTCCCACCGAGGAGGCTATGCAAGTGGATCGGTCTCGCCTGACCCTTGAAGAGAGGTCTCGCCGTAGGGATAAAAATCTATGTCTGTACTGCGCTAGTACCGAACATTTCTTGGTGGATTGCCCTATTCGTCCTCCACGTCTGGAAAACGCACGCACGCATCCAGCTCACGTGGGTCTGGCGTCTCTTGGTACGAAGTCTGCTTCTCCATGTCTCACTGTGCCCACGCGGATTTCTCCTTCTGCCAACTCCTCCTTCTCTGCCGTGGCCGTCGTGGACTCTGGTTCTTCTGGAAATTTTATTCTGGCCTCTTTGCTTGATAGGTACTGCATCCCGGTGACCCGTCTCGTCAAGCCGCTCTACAGTCAACGGAGTGAAGTTGCACTGCACTGTGCGTTACCGCACAGAGCCCCTGCTTATGGACATTGAACTGCATCACGAGAAAATTGAATTTTTGGTCCTGCCCAACTGCACCTTTGAAGTCCTCCTCGGTCTGCCATGGCTCCAGCTTCATTCTCCCACCCTGGACTGGACCACCGGGGAGATCAAGAATTGGGGTCCTGCTTGCTGCAAGAAATGCCTCACGTCTTCTCCCAGCCCCGTCTGTCGGGCCTCAGTGTCTCCTCCTGTGCCTGGTCTCCCCAAGGCTTATAAGGACTGTGCCGTGCCTCCTCATAGCCCCCGTCCTGGTGACACCCTGCCCTGTGACATGCTTCTCCCTCTGCTCCCCCTCCCCATTCCTTCTGTACTGCCTGCCGTTGATCTGTATACCCAGGACTTCTCTGTCCTCCAGAAGGAGACTCTACAATCGCTCCCAAAGTCCTCGTCCCTGGTGGAGCGACAACCGGACAAAAAGAAGGGGAGACCTAAGGGGGGGGTACTGTTACGCCGAGCGCTCTGGGTCCCTGCTCCTCCCCGGAGCGCTCGCAGCGTTCCTCTCTCTGCAGCGCCCCAGTCAGACCCGCTGACCGGGAGCGCTGCACTGACTCTGCCGGCGGGCATGCGATTCGCATAGCGGGACGCGCCCGCTCGCGAATCGCATCCCAAGTCACTCACCTGTCCCGGTCCCAGGCTGTCACGTCTTGGCGCGCGCGGCTCCGCTCCTTAGGGCGTGCGCGCCAGCTCTCTAAGATTTAAAGGGCCAGTGCACCAATGATTGGTGCCTGGCCCAATCAGTCTGATTAGCTTCCACCTGCCCCCTGTCCATATAACCTCACTTCTCCTGCACTTCCTTGCCGGATCTTGTTGCCTTAGTGCCTAGAGAAAGCTACTACTGTGTTTACCATTACTGTGTCCCTGACCTCCTGCTATTACTATTGACTATGAATCTTGCCGCCTGCCCCGACCTTCTGTTACGTCTGACCTTGCTTCTGCCTAGTCCTTCTGTCCCACGCCTTCTCAGCAGTCAGCGAGGTTGAGCCGTTGCCGGTGGATACAACCTGGTTGCTACCGCCGCAGCAAGACCATCCCGCTTTGCGACGGGCTCTGGTGAAAACCAGTAGCAACCCTAGAACCGGTCCACCGACACGCCAATCCCTCGCTGACACAGAGGATCCACATCCAGCTAGCCGAATCCTAACAGCCAGAAACCACTAGATCCTGGTTGAGCAGTTGCTTAGTACTACAACTTCCAGAATCCATTGCATCCCCTCAGCTATTCATCGCTTCTCTTCCACCCAGCCTACTCCCCTCCCATAGCATGAATTTTGGACATCGAATGGTCCTCAATTTCCCTTAACCCCTTAAGGACTCAGCTCATTTGGGTCTTAAAGACAATTTTATTTTTATGTTTTCGTTTTTTCCTCCTCGCCTTCAAAAAATCATAACTCTTTTATATTTTCATCTACAGACTAGTATGAGGGCTTGTTTTTTGTGCGACCAGTTGTCTGTTGTAATGACATGTCTCACTTTACCATAAAATGTATGGCGCAACCAAACAATACTATTTGTGTGGGGAAATTAAAAAGAAAACCGCAATTTTGCTAATTTTGGAAGGTTTTATTTTCACGCGGTACAATTTACGGTAAAAATTACATATGTTCTTAATTCTTTGGGTCAATATGATTAAAATGATACCCATGATAATATACTTTTCTACTACTGTTGCGCTTAAAAAAAAATCGCAAACTTTTTAACCAAATTAGTACGTTTAAAATCCCCCTATTTTGAAGACCTATGACATTTTCATTTTTCCGTATAAGTATGAGGGCTCATTGTTTGCGCCATGATCTGTACTTTTTATTGATACCATATTTGCTTATATAAAACTTTTAATCTTTTTTTTTTTTGGAATAAAATGTTATAAAAAAAAGCAGCTATTTTGGACTTTTTTTTTTTTTACGTTCACGCCTTTCACTGTACGGTATCATTAACATTTTATTTTAATAGTCCAGATATTTACACACGCGGTGATACCAAATATGTATATAAAATATTTTTTTTACACTTTTTGGGCGTGAAACAGGGAAAGTGGGACAATTTACGTTTTTATTGGGGGAGGGGGGTTTTCAATTTTTTTTTACTTATTGTTTTTTTACTTTTTTTACTTTTATTTTTACACTTTAATAGTCCCCATAGGGGACTATTTATAGCAATCATTGATTGCTAATACTGGTCAGTGCTATATATAGGACATGGCACTGATCAGCATTATCGGTCATCTTCTGCTCTGGTCTGCGGGAAGGCAGATCAGAGCAGAAGACACTGGAAAGGCAGCGGAGGCAGGTGAGGGGACCTCCGGCTGCCGTGCTGGATGATTGGATCCCAGCGGCAGCGCTGCGGGCGATCCGATCATCCATTTTAGTGACCGCGATGATGCAGATGCCGTGATCTGTATTAATCATGGCATCTGAGGGGTTAATGGCGGACATCCGCAGGATCGTGGATGTCCGCCATTATGGGCCAGTCCCTGGCTGCGATCAGCAGCCGGGACCTGCCGCGCATGATTCGGGCATCCGAGCTCCGATGCTCGCGGTTATGCTTAGGACGTAAATGTACGTCCTGGTTCGTTAAGTACCAGCTCACCAGGACTTACATTTACGTCCTGCGTCCTTAAGGGGTTAAAACCACTCCAAATACAAAAATCACATACTATGAAATAAATGCACACACATGTCAAAATGGCCAAAGCTTTATTTAACCTCTTTGGAACCAAGGGCGTAACTGTACGTCATTGTCCCGCTCCCCATCTATGATGCTGGTTCAAGAGCTGAGAACGTGTCATAGCAGGTCAGTCCCAACCGCCGGGATCTGTGTCTAATGCCGGACATCATCAATTGCGGTGATGCCTGGCATTAACCCCTGAGATGTCGCTGTCGAAGATGATTTAAAAAAGTAAAATAAAAATAAAAAAACTGTCTCAGCAGCTCAGCGGAGTTGATCATCTTAGAGGATGTCGGGAGTGCCCTTACCTGCCTCCTCGCCGTCCTATTGTTGGTAGGTTGCTCCAGGACGCCTCAGCAGCCTGGAGCAATCGATCACCGATAACACTGATCAATGCTATGCTATGGCATAGCATTGAACAGTGTATGCAATCCAAGGATTGCATGTAATAGTCCCCTATGTAAAAAAAAAGTTAAGAAAGAAAAAGTTAATACATTTGAATTAACCCCTTCCCTAATAAAAGTTTGAATCACCCCCATTTTCCCATAAAAAATATATGTAAAATAAACATAAACATAATTGCGTATTTTTGGTCACTTTGTATACCCTAAATAAAATGTATAACAAGCAATCAAAAAGTCACATTAAAACAAAAATGGTACTGATTATAACTACAGATCATGGCGCAAAACAATGAGCTCTAGCAGTGGAGTAAACCTTTAATCATAGACCATCCTTACGTGTACCACAAGCCATTTTACAAATGGCATGTGCTACATGTGGACATTGGTTTAACATCAGCAAGTAGAGGAAAAGTCAAACTGAAAAGCCATTTATGGAAATAAAAGAAGTGCAGCCCTTCTGTTAATGTGCTCTGCAGGCCACAATACAGGAGATTTGCTGGACGATATCTCGAATTTCATGCTGGCGTCTGGACACATAAGTGTGAATTGTCATATTGGTAAAATAATTAACTAAACCCATACTGCTTTATAATCCACCAAATGTTTCCCACAACATGTTCCCAACCACTATGTCATAAAGTGTTTTCTCACTTGTCCTCTCTTGCTGGAAGGAATGAGATGCCGGTAAGAACTCATTTTACTTTCTGTCAGTTTTTGAATGCACTGTTGTTGGCAACACTCTGCAATGCTATAGATGTGTCTGATGCTCTCATAGATTATTACCATCCGTTATGATGTAATTATATGTGACCAGAAATCTTTCCCTCAGGGTTCGGTCTACACAACATCTATACACAGCAGTATGCTCAACACTGGTGGTGAGTGAAAGGGATTTACAGTTCTATTACTGGGTCCCTCCATCCTTCCCTCTATTTCACACTGCCTGTTAGAATAGTATTTATTGGATCTCTATACCTATTGCTGATTTGGTCTACTTGGGTGAATGAAGGTGAATATAAATGGATACTCTTACATCAGTTTAAAAAAAAAAAATGAATGCTGTAGAAGCATATAGCATTGCTTACTTGTCTGCCCATAGCTATAAAATCATCAAAAATGCATTTTTTTGGTGGGTTTGTATCTCCTTACAGCTGATGTCAGAAACAGCTAGGTCCTGGTTGAACAGCTGCTAATTTCTACAAGTCCCAGAATGCATTGCTTCCCCCCAGCTCTTCATTGTAGCCCTCCCATTACTTTTTGGGTATATAACGTACCTTTGCTATCCCTTAAAGGAGAACTGTGGAAAAACACTTTTAACTTCCCCGTGCTCAGGCTGCAAAAAAACAAAAACTTTAACTCACCTTTCTACGTTTCCCCTGTTGCTCCATTATCGGTGTCCTGTTTCTCCGGTGCTATATGCTTATTAGGATCAGAACATCGCACTGCGGTCAGCGTATCGCCGGCCGCAGCGATGTCCCGCCTCAGCCGGTGATAGACATGTAAGGAGACCGTACAACAGGGAGAAGGCGGGGCCGGCGATGCACTTATTGCAAAGTGACGTTTCGAGCCTAAGAAGCAGGAAGCAGAGCAGCATCGGAGAAACAGGACGCCGATATCAGCACGACAGGGCAAAGTAGGAAGGTGAGTTTGTTTTTCTTAGTTTTTGCAGCCCAGGCACAGGGGAAGTTAAAAGAGTTGCACCGCAATTCTCCTTTAACCCTTCAGGATGGAGCCCATTTCGGCCTTAAGGACCGGAGCGTTTTTTGCACATCTGACCACTGTCACTTTAAACATTAATAACTCTATGATGCTTTTAGTTATCATTCTGATTCCGAGATTGTTTTTTCGTGACATATTCTACTTTAACATAGTGGTAAATTTTTGTCGATACTTGCATCCTTTCTTGGTGAAAAATCCGTAAATTTGATGAAAAATTTGAAAATTTTGCATTTTTCTAACTTTGAAGCTCTCTGCTTGTAAGGAAAATGGATATTCTGAATGCATTTTTTTTGTTCACATATACAATATGTCTACTTTATGTTTGCATCATAAAATTGACGTGTTTTTACTTTTGGAAGACACCAGAGGGCTTCAACGGTCAGCAGCAATTTTCCGATTTTTCACAAAATTTTCAAACTCAGTATTTTTCAGGGACCAGCTCAGGTTTGAAGTGGATTTGAAGGGTCTTCATATTAGAAATACCCCATAAATGACCCCATTATAAAAACTACACCCCCCCCCAAAGTATTCAAAATGAAATTCAGTAAGTGTTTTAACCCTTTAGGTGTTTCACACGAATAGCAGCAAAGTGAAGGAGAAAATTCACAATCTTCATTTTTTACACTCACATGTTCTTGTAGACCAAATTTTTGAATTTTTACAAGGGGTAAAAGGACAAATTTTTTACTTGTATTTGTAGCCCAATTTCTCTCGAGTAAGGACATATCTCATATGTCTATGTAAAGTGTTCGGCGGGCGCAGTAGAGGGCTCAGAAGCGAAGGAGCGACAAGGGGATTTTGGAGAGTACGTTTTTCTGAAATGGTTTTTTGGGGGCATGTTGCATTTAGGAAGCCCTTATGGTGCCAGAACAGCAAAAAAAAACACATGGCATACCATTTTGGAAACTAGACCCCTCGGGGAATGTAACATGGGATAAAGTGAACCTTAATACCCCACAGGTGTTTCACGACTTTTGCAAATGTCCCCAAATTTTTATTTTTTACCTAAAATGCTTGTTTTCCCAAAATTTTTTAATTTTTAAAAAGGGTTATAGCAGAAAATACCCCTAAAAAATTTGAAGCCCAATTTCTCCTGATTCAGAAAGCACCCCATATGGGGGTGAAAAGTGCTCTGCTGGGGCACTACAGGTCTCGGAAGAGAAGGAATCACATTTGGCGTTTTGAAAGCAAATTTTTCTCTGGGGGCATGCCGCATTTAGGAAGCCCCTATGGTGCCAGGACAGCAAAAAAAAACACATGGCATATCATTTTGGAAACTAGACCCCTCGGCGAACGTAACAAGGGGTTAAGTTAATCTTTATACCCCACAGGTGTTTCACGACTTTTGCATATGTAAAAAACAAAAAAAAATTTTTTACCTAAAATGCTTGTTTTCCCAAAAAATTTACATTTTTAAAAAGGGTAAAAGCAGAAAATACCCCCCAAAATTTGTAACACAATTTCTCCCGAGTACGGCGATACCCCATATGTGACCCTAAATTGTTGCCTTGAAATACGACAGGGCTCCAAAGTGAGAGCACCATGCGCATTTGAGGCCTAAATTAGGGACTTGCATAGGGGTGGACATAGGGGAATTCTACGCCAGTGATTCCCAAACAGGGTGCCTCCAGCTGTTGCAAAACTCCCAGCATGCCTGGACAGTCAACGGCTGTCCGACAATACTGGGAGTTGTTTTGCAACAGCTGGAGGCTCCGTTCTGGAAACAGTAGCGTACCAGATGTTTTTCATTTTTATTGGGGAGGGGAGGGGGGTTGTATAGGGGTATGTGTATATGTAGTGTTTTTTACTTTTTATTTTATTTTTTGTGGTAGTGTAGTGTAGTGTTTTTAGGGTACAGTCACACGGGCGGGGGTTCACAGTAGTTTCTTGCTGGCAGTTTGAGCTGCAGCAGAATATTTGCGGCAGCTCAAACTTGCAGCCAGATACTTACTGTAATCCTCCGCCCATGTGAGTGTACCCTGTACGTTCACATTGGGGGGGGAGGGGGGACATCCAGCTGTTGCATAACTACAACTCCTAGCATGCCCGTTGGCTGTCGGTGACTGCTGAGAGTTGTAGTTTTGCAACAACTGTAGGCACACTGGTTATTTATCACTGAGTTTGTGACCTAACTCAGTGTTTCACAACCAGTGTGCCTCCAGCTGTTGCAAAACTACAACTCCCAGCATGTACGGTGCATGGTGTACGGTGACTGCTGAGTTGTAGTTTGCAACAGCTGGAGGCACACCGGTTGTGAAACACTGAGTTAGGTAAACAAAAAAACTCTAAGTTTCACAACCAGTGTGCCTTCAGCTGTTGCAAAACTACAACTCTCAGCAGTCACCGACAGCCAACGGGCATGCTGGGAGTTGTACTTATGTAACCAGCAGATGCACCACTACAACTCCCAGCATGCACTTTAGCTGTTTGTGCAAGCTGGGAGTTGTAGTTATACAACAGCTGAAGGTACACTTTTCCATAGAAAAAATGTGCCTCCAGCTGTTGCAAAACCATAAGTCCCAGCATGCCCATAAGGGAATGCTGGGAGTTGTGGTGGTCTGCCTCCTGTTGTTGCATAACTACAGCTCCCAGCATGCCCTTTTTGCATGCTGGGAGCTGTTGCTAAGCAACAGCAGGAGGCTGTCACTCACCTCCAACGATCCAGCCGCATGAGGTCAGTCCCTCCACCGCCGCTGCTCCTGGGGCCCCGATCCCAACATTGACGCCGGGGATCGGGGTCCCCAGCACCCGGGGTGCACGTCCCGCACCCGCTCACGTCCTCCGGAAGAGGGGCGGAGCGGGTTGCGGGAGTGACACCCGCAGCAGGCGCCCTGATTGGTCGGCCGGTAATCTGGCCGACGAATCAGGGCGATCGTGAGGTGGCACCAGTGCCACCTCACCCCTGCAGGCTCTGGCTGGAGACCCGATTGACCTGGAATCGCCGCAGATCGCTGGACTGAATTGTTCAGCGATCTGCGGCGATCGCCGACATGGGGGGGCATAATGACCCCCCTTGGCGATATGCCGGGATGCCTGCTGAACGATTTCAGCAGGCATCCGTCTCCGGTCCCCAACCGGCTAGCGGTGGGGGCCGGAATTCCCACGGGCGTATGGATACGCCCTCGGTCCTTAAGGACTCGGGATGCAGGGCGTATCCATACGCCCTATGTCCTGAAGAGGTTAACTCCTCAAGGAAACAGACCATTTTTGCCTTGACGACACAGCCAGTTTCCTTTTTTGCGTGTCCTTTTTTTCCTCTTTGATTTTTTCCTCCAAATATGAGGGTTTGATTTTTTGCACAACCAATTGTATTTTGTGATGACACCTTTGATTCTTCCATAAAATATATGGCCCAACACAGTGCACTTTACATCAAAACTGACATGTTTGCTTTATTGTATGGGTCAATTCGTGTAAGTAAAACCTTTTAGTAAAAGTCAAACCTTTTAGGGTACAGTCTATGCAGCGTATTTTCTGCAGCTGATTTTGCTACCCATTGATCTCCATGGGTAAAAAAATGTGCAGCCGCATATACGCAGCAGATAAGTTGCTAGATTCCTCTATTTTCCATAAATGGAGCTCCTGAGCTTGATTCAAAGTCCTCTAATACAGCTAAGATGTACATTTATGTCATGTTTCCTCAAGGGGTTAAAGGTTTTCTAGCTCTGTAGTTCTCAGGTCAAAACTATTAAAAGTACTAGACTTCAAGGGTTGCAAACCATGGACTCCCCTTTACTCACTCTATTGGTTATAATCTGTGCCACAAAAAGGCAGACAGGCTGGCACTGATCCGACCAAAGGCCTTAGATTGATCAGGTAAATTCAGAAAGGTCCTTGTTCAGCACTACCGTTTCTGAAAAATTCTCTTTCCACAGGAGGGTTGAACTTGGGACTGGCTTCTTGTCTAAAGTATTGGCTAGGAGACTACATGTGAGCATATCAACCATTTAGCTGTACAGTGAAATGCAAGACATAAGAAAATATTAACCCTCTGCACCTCAGTGTATGCATAACATGCAAGAGAAACAGAAAATACATTTGCAATGCAATAAAACACTTTTGCAGTACCGTCACCTTAAACCCATATTATGCATGCCGCAAAACTGAGGCAACTCTAATAAATGGCAGCTGGAACTGCTATACTGGGACACCACATTATTATGTATATTTTCCAGTGACCAATATGAATGTATGATATATTGTATGACATATACGCCGCTCTGGACTGGACTTAAATGTCTGCAATAATAATGCAATACCAACCAGTCAGCAATAAACATGCCAACAGCCTGGTGAACTCAGAACACAATGAAACACATATGCCACCGTTAACTGCAATCTGTTCTCATTACATTCCCAAATTATTTATTTAGCATAAGTGTAGCAAAGGAGCCATCATGTACAGTAGTTTAGGGTTTCCTAGCTGCTGGACGTGTTAGCGAAGCTTTAATATTACAGTGGATTTTTGCAAACCCCACAAGAACATCTGTTCATGCTGTATTAGGTTGTGGTTTTCTTGCTAAGCCCTTTATACACTTTTCACTTTATTTTTTTTATTTATTTTTTGTTATTTCAAGTAAACCTGCAACCACTAGATGGCAGTGTGCCAACTGATAAACTCATCTGCAAGCAATACGAAATAATTCTCAACCATCTTCCTAAACATATGTTGGAATGTAAAAAAAAATCAGCAAATCACTCCCAAAGTCTCTTTTGTTTGGTCCATAAGGGTTAGTTTCACCATTTGTGTCTGCCTTCATCCTAAAGAAAAGTCAGTGCTCAAACGAAAAGTCATATCAATGATCCGTAATGGTCATTTATGCAATCTAGAAAATATGTGACTGGGCTTCCTTGTTTCTATGTTTAAACATGAATTTCAAAAAGCATTTGTTGTCAACAGAGCTTTTTATGGCATAAATAATTATTCATTTACTAAAAAAATATATGCTTTGTCTAGTTTTAACATACAATTTAAGGGTATTCCTTGCCAACAGAGGGTAATCCCTCATTCTCAATTTCTATTAGCATAAGCAGAGAAAGGCTAACATGTAATTCTTCACTTAACCTGTGGGGATGCTGCTCATGAATCAAACACTTCTTGTCAAGGTGCAGCAGAACTTTGTGTTCATTTGGGGGCTATTGTAACAAAAAGGCACTGTCCAAAAGGCAAACTTTAAAGCTACTAGGATCCAATAAAAATGAGTAACAGGGCTTCCTACCTGCCATGTGTTATTTTAACCCCTTAAGGACTCAGGGTTTTTTCATTTTTGCACTTTAGTTTTTTCCTCCTCACCTTCTAAAAATCATAATGCTTTCAGTTTTCCACCAACAGACCTATATGAGGGCTTGTTTTATGCACCAATTTTACTTTGTAAGGAGATCAGTCATTCCACCACACAATCTATGGTGAAACAAACAAAAAAATTATTTGTGGGACAAAATAAAAAAAACAAAAAAAAAATGCCATTTTGTAATTTTAAGTGGCTTCCGTTTCCACGCAGTGCACTTTTGGTAATAATGGTATCTTTATTCTGTAGGTCCGTATGAGTAAAATGATACCCAACTTATATAGGTTTGATTTTGTTTTACTTCTGTTAATAAATTGTAAGTTTGAGCACAGAAATTTATACATAAAATTGTCATATTCTGACTCCTATAACTTTTTAATTTTTCCGTATAAGGGCAGTATGAGGGCTCATTTTTTGCACTGTGATCTGTAGTTTTTGTTGGTACATTTTTGTTTTAATGGGACTTTTGGATCGCTTTTTATACTTTTTTTAGGGTATACAAAGTGACCAAAAATACGCAATATTGGTCTTTTTTGACGTATACGCCATTGACCGTGAGGTTTAATTAACATAATAATTTTATAGTTTGGACATTTACGCACGCAGCAAAACCACATATGTTTATATGTATATATATATATATATATATATATATATAGTCCAAATAGCAAGTGTGGAAGTGGCACAATGAAGACAACCAGCGGGTGCTCAGCAAGCCCAAGCCCAGACCACAGGCTTTCAAATTTGTAAGTATCCAAAAAAAAGGCAAGAAGCGGCACTCCAGCATCCAAAGTAAAAAAGTAGTGTTTTTATTCACCCATCAAATCAGCAATGTTTCAACCCTCTCAATGGAGTCTTTTTCAAGCATACAACAGTGTATAAGTGTTCCATATCCGTTTGTAAACAATGCTGGTGCGCAAGGACGGAAGTGCACAAATCACATGATGTGTTACATCATGCGGTCATGTGACTCAGGAGCCTCTCATTCATGAGTCTGCGCATAAGACTCATAGCTGTACAGTCCTCAAGGGATACGGTATAGCCTATGGGCGCGGCCCCCGCACGCATGATCCCGCTGGCCACGCTATCACGTGACCCGCGAGACCAAACCACGCAGGCGCCACCCACCGCAGGCATCCGTATTCCCATGCATTGACCGTCAGCCATCTTGTTTAAGGGCAAAAAGAAGGGAAAAAAACTTAGTCCCTATTTAAACCAGATAATTCTATTTGTCATTGTATGTACCACACGGAGATGATCAATTCTTATTATAGCGTGTCCAGGGTGGCTGGCAAAAAGTACAATTATTATGTAGCATGTCTCCCGCATATTCTCCATATGGTTTGGTGGTTTGGTCTCGCGGGTCACGTGATAGCGTGGCCAGCGGGATCATGCGTGCGGGGGCCGCGCCCCATAGGCTATACCGTATCGCTTGAGGACTGTACAGCTATGAGTCTTATGCGCAGACTCATGAATGAGAGGCTCCTGAGTCACATGACCGCATGATGTAACACATCATGTGATTTGTGCACTTCCGTCCTTGCGCATCAGCATTGTTTACAAACGGCTGGGGAGCACGCTTTTGTGGTGAATGGTAACCAACATGGACGCAAGGTAACTCCCCCTAATTAATGATTTATATAGATTTGTTTTATGGGTTCTAAGAATCTCACTGCAATTCATGTTGATATGCACGTATATTGTTATTGCACATGCACTTTATTAATGTAACACTTACAATGCACTCTTGATGATGTGATATATGCTTTATTTACACTGTTGTTTTTCTTGATGATGTCATTGTACCCACCCTGTTGTGGGCTTACCTTTGTTAATTGATGACCTTATAAATATGGAACACTTATACACCTTTGTATGCTTGAAAAAGACCCCATTGAGAGGGTTGAAACGTTGCTGATTTGATGGGTGAATAAAAAGCACTACTTTTTTACTTTGGATGCTGGAGTGCCGCTTCTTGCCTTTTTTTGGATACTTATATATATATTATATATATATATATATATATATATATATATATATATATATATATGTGTGTGTGTGTGTGTGTATTTTTTTTTTTTTTTTTTATAGAGGGTGATTCTAACTTTTATTAGGGAAGGAGTTAATTCACATTTAGCACAGCATTGATCTGTATTATCGGTGCTTGATTGCTCCAGGCTGCTGAGGCCTCCTGGAGCATCAGAGCACCTATCAGACGGCATCCTATTAGACGGCATCCTATCCTGCCATCCTCTCAGCTGATTCGATTAAGTGGGTTGGTGTCACTTCATATAATGTGTAGTTTTGATTCATTTTCTTATTCAAAGTGCACTTTGTTTGAGAAATTTTGCTATGAGGTAAAAAAGATTTGACTTATAATCATAACTGATGTGGTTTATAAAGATTACGCATATTTAGAAAATGGTTCACATAATGATTTTTTACTGCGTTTTTACTTTCATAAAAATAAAAACTTAAAAAAAATGTATTAAAAAAATTACAATGTGTTCAGACAGCCTCAGGGGAGTTGTATAAATACTATATATTCTGATCCCATAGAAAGAGCAGTATATCATGTCTGGGAGCAAGCAGGAGAAGATATGGTAGGTGATGATAACATAGTTCATAACATACCGTATTTATCGGGGTATACCACGCACCGGCCTATAACACGCACCCACATTTTACCAAGGATATTTGGGTAAAAAAAGTTTTTTACCCAAATATCCTTGGTAAAATGAGGGTCCGTGTGTGTGCATGTGTATACCCCGATACACTGGTTCTGACCCCGCAGAAGCCCCCAAGAAAGGCAGGGGGAGAGAGGCCGTCGCTTCCCGCTTCTCTGCCCCTGCCTTTACTGGGGTCTAGAGCCCTGCTGCTGCCGCTTCTTTCCCCCTGGCTATCGTCGCCACTTCTCTCCCCCTGGCTATCAGCACCGCTGCCCCATTGCCAGCGCCGCTGCCCCATTGCCTCCCCCATCCCTGGTTTTATAATTACCTGTTACCTGTTGCCGGGGTCGGGTCCGTGCTGCTTCTGGCTCCGGTGTGGCGTCTCCTGTGTCGTTGCCATGTGCTGCGAGGCGCAGTGACGAGTGACGTCTTCAATGTGACATCACCCGTCATTACGTAGCGCAGCACATAGCAACGATGCAGGAGACGCCACACCGGAGCCAGAAGCAGCGCGGACCTGACCCCGGCAACAGGTAATTATAAAACCGGGGATGGGAGAGGCAATGAGGCAGCGGCGCCGGCAATGTCAGGGGGAGAGATGGCCTCTCTCCCCCTGCCTTTCCTGGGGGCTTCTGCGGGGTCAGAAAAACCGAAGATGGGGGAGGCAATGGGGCAGCAGCGCCAGCAGTCTCTGGACCCCAGGATAGGCAGGGGCAAAGAATCAGGCAGCAACAGCAGGTCTCTGGACCTGCAAAAGCCGCTGCAGTTCATTGATTTAAAGCGGCCATTTTAAATCATTGAACTGCAGCGGCTTATTGGCGTATAACACGCAGATAGATTTTAGGCTAAAAATTTTAGCCTAAAAAATAAGTGTTATATGCCGATAAATACAGTCATTTCTAAGGTTCAAATAAGACCTTCAAGTTCAACCTATAACCCTAATGAATCCCTACTGAGTTGAGTTGATCCAGAGGAACGCAAAAAAAAACCTCATACTAGAGGTAAAAAATACTTCCCAACTCCAAATATGTCAGTCAAAATAAACCCCTGGATTAACGTTCTGTCACTATAAATCTAGTATACATAACCAGTGATGTTATTATTCTCCAAAAATGCATCCATACCCCTTTTGAACTCTTTTACAGAGTTCACCATGACCACCTCCTCAGGCAGAGAATTCCACAGTCTCACTGCTCTTCCAGTAAAGAAGCTGGTGTAGAAACCTTCTTTCCTCAAGACGTAGAGGATGCCCCCTTATTATAGATACAGTCCTGGGTATACAGTCCTGGGTATAAATAGATCATGTAAACTGGATATGAAAAAAGGGAGAGAGCAGAGCTTCCTCTGAGAGTAGTATGTTCAAGTAAATAGGTTAGTAAGTGAAGATGTGCTCACAGCTAAGGGTGTCTGCTCACCTTACGGGGTTGTGTGCCAGACACAACTACCATGAAGCAATTGTCAGTGATTTTACGGAGCTGCCTCCCGGGAATCAGAAGGGGGACACCCTTGCTGATCTAGGACATCAGGTTTGACGGAAGAAAAAGCAGGGATCTGATGGCGCGTGCCGCAATGATGCTCGGAGAACCAGTTAGGATTAAGGTTCTTTTTTTATTGCCATCTAATATTTTTACAGGCGTCTAATATTTGGCAATAAAAGAGAACCTTAATCCTAACTGGTTCTCCGAGCATCATTGCGGGACGCGCCATCAGATCCCGGCTTTTTCTTCCGTCAAACCTGATATAAATAGATCATGGGAGAGAGATCTCTGTACGGCCCCCTGATATATTTATACATAGTTATTAGGTCTCTCCTAAGCCTTCTTTTTTCTAAACTAAATAACCCTAATTCTGATAATCTTTCTGGGTACTGTAGTCCTCCCATTCCCAGTATTACTCTGGTTGCCCGTCTTTGAACCCTCTCCAGCTCCACTATATCTTTCTTGTACACTGGTGTCCAGTACTGTAAACAGTATTCCATGTGTGGTCTGACTAGTGATTTGTACAGTGGTAGAATTATTTCCTTGTCGTGAGCATCTATGCCCCTATTGATGCACCCCATGATTTTATTTGCCTTGGCAGTAGCTGCCCGACACTGGTAACTACATCTAAATTTACTATTAACTAAGACTCCCAAGTCCTTTTCCACGTCAGTCGTCCCAAGTGTTCTCCCATTTAATACATAACCCCAGCCCGGATTTTTCTTCCCCATGTGCATTACCTTACATTTATCAGTGTTGAACCTCATCTGCCACATCCTAGCCCAAAACCTCTAACCTATTCAGATCCATTTGTAACAATGCACTGTCCTCTATTGTGTTTACTGCTTTACAGAGTTTAGTATCTAGTATCATCTGCAAAGATTGCTACTTTACTATTTAACCCCTCTACAAGGTCATTAATGAATATATTAAATAGAACAGGACCCAAGACTGACCCCTGTGGTACCCCACTAGTAACAGTCACCCAATCAGAATAAGTACCATTAATAACCACCCTCTGTTTCCTATCACTGAACCAGTTACTTCCCCACTTGCACACATCCCCCAGTCCAAGCATTCTCATTTTATGCACCAACCTTTTATGTGGCACCGGATCAAAAGCTTTGGAAAAATCCAGATATACAACATCCAGCGATTGTCCCTGGTCCAGTCTGGAGCTCACCTCCTCATAAAAGCTCATCAGGTTAGTTTGACAGGACCAATCCTTCATAAAACCATGCTGATATGGGGTCATACATTTATTTTTATGGGTCTGGGTCTCTTCATCCAATCACTGCAGGTTGCTCAGTAACCCCCATCCTGTTTTCATTCTGCATCCTGATAGGGCAGGAGTGAGCACAGATGGGTGCTAGTCACACTCTCTCTTCCTGGACTTCATCCCAGCCTGTGCTTCAGCTGAAAAAACAATGGCACTGCTGCTGGACAGGATTATGTTCTCGATGGTATGGCATCCCCTAGTGGTCTTTTTTTAATAACATGATTTATATTAAAAAAGATAACTTTTTAAAAGTATAATAGAAAGGTTAATGTTTTATCAAGATGTAAAACATATAAAAAGTCTTTGATTCTGACATTTAAGGAACAAAGTTATCTAACAGACATGCCACCCATCTGAAGAGATATTATTTGATATCAGTTGTCTTTATGCTTTTGCAATAATTTTGACTTTTATTCTGTATAGTAAAGCAATCATAGCTTAATACTAAAGCTTTCAGGCAGCTTTTTCAATGTGTTGCAAGTGGAAACTCTGGTGTAAAAATGTCCTGGAAAGTGTTGAAGGTGGCATACATCTTCTTTTTTGAGACTGTTAATGACACCTAAGACAGTTTTAAATGTTAGCCTGTCTACTACTTTAATGGTCAAATGTAAAAGCTCTGAAAACTCAACTTTCGATTAAAAAATTTAGAGGTTATAGTAATGATCCAATACTGTCTTATACAGCATATTTTGTATTTAAAGGGGAACTCCACCCCTAGACATCTTATCCCCTATCCAAAGGATAGGGGATAAGATGTCTGATTGCGGGGGTCCAACCGCTGGGGACCCCTGCAATATAGCATGCAGCACCCACCTGTATCTGCTTCCGGCAGCGCTGGAGGTTCTGGCTCCCGACCACGAGAACGGAACATCGTGATGTCATGACGTGATGCCCCCGTGTGACGTCACGCCCCACCCCCTCAATACAAATCTGCACTGCCGTAAGCAGATACAGGTGGGTGCTGCATGCTATATTGCAGGGGTCCCCAGCGGTTGGACCCCGCAATCAGACATCTTATCCCCTATCCTTTGGATAGGGAATAAGATGTCTAGGGGTGGAGAACCCCTTTAAAAAATGATGTGTTTATGCCATAATAAGCTGCATTTTCTGATACATAAGTCCAAATCCTTTGCATAACTAAAGAGCAGAGTTTCTCATCCAGTGTGCCTCCAGCTGTTCCAAAACTGCAACTCCCGGCATGCCCGGACAGCCTTTGGCTGTCTGGGCTTGCTGGGAGTTGAAGTTTTGGAACAGCTGGAGGCACATTGGTTGGAAAACACTGCTATAGAGTTTTTTGATTCTGGCTACTTATGGCCACCTGTAAGAAAATCTTACTGCATGTGGATTTATACACTGAACACAATAATTAATCCCAGTTCATCAGCTCCCCCTAGTGGAGACGGCAATACTTTATCTTTTATGTCTGTATGCAAAAAGCTGCGGCTTTGGAGCTCGACAGCAGAAAAGAGTTGCAACCCCTATAAAGATTAAAGATATGTCACAAAATATATTTGCACAGATATTTATTTATTTGTTTATTATTTACTAATGTACTTCTTAAAAAGTAAAATATTTAAGCACATAAGATACTGGTTTGTTTAACAACTTTATCCATTTCAATAACGTATATAGTTGTAAATGCCATAACAGTTGTCACATTTATATCAGAAATTGTAAATCTTAATAAATATTTGAAAATACGATAAACGCTCATTAATTATGTATTAACCATACGATAGGTATTGCAATTCTTAAGGGCTAATAAATCGGCACCTCTCAGTAAAAGGAAGGCTAAACTACACTCCTGTGGATTATTTCTGCTTTTCTTCAGGGTATATTGTACTGTAATGTATCAAGAGAAATGTTAGAAGCAATTAAATTGAACTATGGTCCTCTGTGCAGGCGAATAGCTTGGCCGGCAGTGGTGCACAGGGTTTCTTAAAAATGCCAAGATGATGTATGCTAGGCACTGATCAACACAGGATAATATATCAAATAATTGAATAAATAGCAAATTGGATCAAGGGTATACATACTATAGCGGTATAGCAGCAGACCATACAGCTGCTATGATAAGGTGACCAGGCGTCCCCCAATTTCCAGGGACAGTGTTCTCAATCTGCGGACAAAAGATGTCCCTGGAAGTGCCTTTGGCACCATAGCTGTCGTGATTGGGGATTTGTGAGGCAGCAGACGATGGGTGTCTGGCTGCTGCTTCACTATTCGTTAGAGCAACCACTTGCCACCGTGCCACAGAGGAAGAAGCAGAGGGAGGAGTGAGTGCTCAGATGGAAGGTGGGGTGGGGGATATCACTTATATTATCACACACTACAGTTCTGGGGACTGGGAGGAGAGGATTTTGGGTATTCACACAGTAGTCCATGGATGTGTAGAGATAGTTGAGCTCCGTATAGCTGCTCAGGTCTTCGTTTTACCAGCTTGTCTATTACAGCCTAAATGAACTCTGTAGATTTAACCCATTAACACTTCTGCAAGGATTACTGTAAGGGTTACATCTTCTGAGTTTAGTAAGGCTGCAATAAACAAGTTGGTGATATGGAGACATGGGCAGACAGAGAGGGAAAGCTATGTGCCTGTAAGGGTCACGGCAGGTGGTGGATCCTCTGGGCCTGTGGGGAGGATGATGTGAGCTGTGCAAGGGAGCGGAGTCTAAGGTGCAGCTGGTTTTCACCAGAGCCCGCTACAAAGCGGAATGGTCTTGGTGTGGCATATGTCACCCAGGTCGCTACCCCTGGCACGACGACTCGTCCACACAGGTAGCTGGGATGAAGCATTGTACAGATGGATAAGGACAAGACGAGGTCAGGATAGCTGAAGGTCAGGGCTGACAGCACAGTAGCAGGGTCAGGTGACGGAACAAGGATCAGGTACATGGATAGACAGGATAACAGGAACACAGTAGCTTTCTCTCAGGCACTAGGGCAACAAAGATCCGGCAACAGGCAGTGAGAGGTGCACACGCTTATAGGGAAGGAACAGGTGAAGACACTAATTAGGGTGTACTGGCCCTTAAATCACAAAGCTCCGGTGCGCGTGCCCTAGGAGGCGGGGGAACATAGAAGACCAGGGAGGTGAGTGAAGGGCTGGAACTTCTGCGATGCGAATCCCAGCCCTGACGGCAGCAGGGACATGGGAGGAGACCACTCATGGCCAGCTTGTCTGGCTGGAATGCTGATGTTACAGTACCCCCCTTTGGTCTCCCCCTCTTCTTTCAGGAGTGGGAAAATGCTGTAAGTGTTCCGCAGGTTTCCGCAGAATAGTTTTGTTACGGACACAAGTAACACAGGAATGGACAAAATCTGTGACATTGCATTCAAGGTACGGCCCCTAGTAATGCCGGGAGATCAGTTGAATAGTCTTCGTTTTCCAGGGTAAACAGGCAGCAAAGAAAAATGTCCCCAATTCAAGACTTTACATCTCAGTTTAGCAGGTACAAAAGATTTTCCAGGTGGAACTTGCCGAAGATAGACAGGAGCTAAAGGAATCAATCGCTCAGAAGGAATATTATGCCTTAGCGTGGAGTCCAAACCTGCGACATCGGAGGACCTGGAAGGAGTGTTGGCTCTGAAGTTTTTGTTAGCAGGCCTAGGAGGAGGAGAGGAAAGAGTTTTAGACTGGATCGGCGCAAGACAATGATTTTGGCAAAACTGTCCCCAATGTGTGATTTCACCAGATTTCCAGTCTAGTTGAGGAGAATGATGTTGAAGCCAAGGAAGACCAAGAAGAAGCTCCGAAGTACAATGTGGTAGCACATAGAACTCAATGTTTTCCTTATGCAAATCTCCTACTTGCATGATGAGAGGATCAGTGCGGTATAGAACCTCACAGTTCAGATTTTGTCCATTAACAGAGGAAATGTACAAGGGCTTGGCAAGATGAGTCACTGGAAGAAGAAGTTTCTGAACAAGGGAGGCACCAATGAAGTCACCAGCGGAACCAGAGTCCAAAAATTCAGAAGTGTTGAAAGATGTCTTAGCAGGAGAAAAGACCTGAACTGGAATGGTCAAACGAGGAGAGGTAATATTCACGTCTAGGGATGCCACTCTTACTTGTCCAAGTTGAAAGCATTCTCCCGGATACGGAGGACGTATAGAACAGTCTTTGAGAAAGTGCTTTGGACTGGCACAATATAGGCACAAATTCTCATTGCATCAATGGGATCTTTCCTGATGCATTAGGCTAAAGCGATCCACCTCCATAGCCTCTTCGTCAGGAGGCAAAGAAGACTGTAGAGGTGGACGTTGGAACACAGGAGCCAGTCGGGGTAACTGCCATGTTAGGGCAGGTTCTCTTTCCAAATTAAGTTCTTCCTGCCTCTCGGCAAAACGCACATCGATACGGGTGGTCAAAAGGGATAAGTTCGCTCAGATTAGTCGCAGGATCTCGAGCAGAGAGAGCATCCTTGATTCTACTGAAGAGTCCATTTTTAAAGGTGGCACACAAGGCTTCGTCGTTCCAAGCCGGTTCAGAAGCCAGTGTGCGGAATTGTACAGCATAGTCGCCCAGAGAGGAGTTACATTAACAAAGAGTCAGTAGAGCCGTCTCGGCAGAGGAGGCTCGTGCGGGTTCTTCAAATACTTTGCAGAATTCTGCAAGGAAGGCTGGCAGGTTCGAGCAGACCGGATCATTACAATTCCAGAGAGGTATAGCCCAGGCCAGGGCTTTACCTGACAGTAGATTGACTACAAATGCCACTTTAGCATGCTCCATTGGGAACTGATTTCCCATGAGTTCTAGATGCATAGAACACTGTGTCACAAAGCCTCTACACAGCTTGGGATCTCTGTCAAACTTTGAGTGCAAGGATAAGTGAAGCTTGGACCCAGAAGAAACAGCTGACACAGGAGGAGGCTCAGGCACAGGTTGCTGCTGCTGTTGTTGTTGCTGCTGAGCGGCAGTTAGCTGTAGCACCATAGCAAAAAGTTGATTCAGCTGTTGCACTTGACAAGCTAACTGCTGCGACTGTTGAGCCACGATGGTGGAGAGATCCGAAACATCTGCTGGGGCACCCCAACAGCATCCATAGCCAGATCTTACTGTAAGGGTCACGGCAGATGGTGGATCCTCTGGGCTTGTGTGGATGATTATGTGAGCCATGCAAGGGAGCGGAGTCTAAGGTGCCGCTGGTTTTCACAAGAGCCTGCCGCAAAGTGGGATGGTCTTGCTGCGGCAGGCGGCACCCAGGTTGCTACCCCTGGCACAACTTGTCCACACAGATGGATAAGGACAAGACAAGGTCAGAATAGCTGAAAGGTCAGGACAGGCGGCACAGTAGCAGGGTCAGGTTTACGGAATAAAGATCAGGATAGGATCACAGGAACACAGGATAGACAGGATCACAGGAACACAGGAACACAGTAGCTTTCTCTCAGGCACTAGGACAACAAAGATCCAGCAAAAGGCAGGGGGAGGTGCACACACTTATAGGGAAGGAGCAGATGAAGACACTAATTAACTTGTACTGACACTTTAAATCACAGAGCTCCATCCGGCACGTGCCCTAGGAGGTGGGGGCACCCGCACCGTGACTGAGAACAAGGAAGACCAGGGAGGTGAGTGACGGGCTGAAACTCGCATGCAGGCGTGTCCCACAATGCGAATCCCAGCCCCGCTGGCAGCGGGATCATGGGAGGAGAGCACGGATCATGGGAGGAGAGCACTCATGGCCAGCGTGTCTCAACGGAGAACTGATGTTACAGTGCCATTCGGATGAGTGCTCCTTATAGGCTTGATAATTTGATTTTAACTGATGCTGGCTTCAATCTGACAGCCAATCACTAGCTGGGCACAAAGGGCACCAGACAATAGGGCTAATCCCCACTTCTAACTCCCACGCAGAGCAAAATATAGTAGCGTTATGCAATATTAAGTGGTTTTGCCCTTGTTGGCCCCTCCCCCAATGCCCCCTCCATTTTTGTAAAAAAAAAAAAATGTCCTTGGATTTTATTATAAAAATCTAGTCACCTTATGCAATGAGACCAGTGGTGAGAGGGGGCCCAACCCTCATTATTCCCATACCCTTTAGTACCAGGTGACAAGAAGCTGTGCAGGATGTCCTGCAGAAAAGAATTAAAGGATACCTCCGGGATGGACAAATTATTCCCTACCCTAAGGATAGGGATAAGTGTTAGATTGCGTTGGGTCCGACCACTTGGGCCTCCCGCGATCTCCCGAACGGAGCCCCAGCTCCCTGCATGATGCGAGGGTTTTCAACCACAGTGCAAAGCTGCGGCCGACACGTCCCCTCCATGCAGTTCTATGGCAGAGCAGGAGATTTCCAAAAGCAGCGCCACGGCTCTGCCATAGGACTGTATGGAGGGTGTGTGTCCTCCGGCGGTGGTAAAAAAATGCACGTTCCGTGCAGGTAGGCGGGGCTCCGTTCGGGTGATCACGGGGGGGGGGGGGGGTTTGGGGGCAGCGGTCAGACCCCCCGCGATCTAACACTTATCCCCTATGCTTAGCATAGGGGATAGTCTGTACATCCCAGAGGTATCCTTTAAACTGAATAAAGGAAGAGAGAGAACAAATGCCAGGCCTTTCTGTCCTGGGGGACTAAATCAGACACCGAAATTGGGGGGTACATTCTGAGCTTTTTATTCCCCCATGTTCTTTGTACTCACTGGTTTGGTAGAAGATGACAGAGAAAAATAATAGAGCCCTTTTTTATGCAGCCTGTGCAGCTCCGCTAACTGTTGCACAGACCGCTGCATGGAAATACCAATTGAGAATTGTTTTAATGATCAAATTTGGTAGCAACATTTGAAATGTAAGATGTTAAAAATGTCCCATAGCAAAAGAAGGTTTCTCATATTTTGTTTGTGTAGTGAAATGACATCTTAGTGGCACAAAATCGCTGCAAGAAAGGGTATAACTTTCATTGATTCAGCGATGTGAGTTCTTTTATATCCACAGATATTGCTATGTGGGTTATTTTGTATCCATAAATAAATCAGTGTGAGTATTTTTATATCCACAAATTAGCAGTGTGTTTTTGAATCCACACATGGAGCGGTGTGGGTTCTTCTATCCTATTCTATCCAGAGATGAAGCATGGTTAATTCTTTTGTATCCATAGATGGACAAACATGTGTTTTTTTGAATCTACAGTTGGAGCAATGTCTGTTTTTTGAATCCACAGAGGGAGTAGTGTGTGTTTTTTAAATCAATGGAGCAGTGTGTGTTTTTTATTGAATCCCCAGATGAAGCAGTGTGCATTTTTTGAATCCACAGATGGAGCAGTGTGTGTTTTTTTGAATCCACAGATGGAGCAGTGTGTGTTTTTATGAATCCCCAGATGAAGCAGTGAGTGTTTTTGAATCCACAGATGGAGCAGTGTGTGTTTTTATGAATCCACAGATGGAGCAGTGAGTGTTTTTTTGAATCCACAGATGGATCAATGAGTGTTTTTGAATCCACAGATGGAGCAGTGTGTGTTTTTATGAATCCCCAGATGGAGCAGTGAGTGTTTTTTTTTAATCCACAGATGGAGCAGTGTGTTTTTGAATCCAAAGATGGAGCAGTGTGTGTTTTTGAATCCACAGATGACGCAGTGTGTGTTTTAGAGTCCACAGATGGAACAGTGTGTGTTTTGGAATACACAGAAGGAGCAGTGTGTGTTTTGGAATACACAGATGGAGCAGTGTGTGTTTTTGAATCCACAGATGGAGCAGTGTGTATTTTTATGAATCCACAGATGGAGCAGTGTGTGTTTTTGAATCCACAGATGGAGCAGTGTGTGTTTTTGAATCCACAGGTGGAGCAGTGTGTGTTTTAGAATACACAGATGGAGCAATGTGTGTTTTAGAATCCACAGATGGAGCAGTGTGTGTTTTTATGAATCTCCAGATGGAGCAGTGTGTGTTTTTGAATCCCCAGATGGAACAGTGTGTGTTTTTGAATCCCCAGATGGAGCAGTGTGTGTTTTTGAATCCACAGATGGAGCAGTGTGTGTTTTAGAATCCACAGATGGAGCAGTGTGTGTTTTAGAATACACAGATGGAGCAGTGTGTGTTTTTGAATCCACAGATGGAGCAGTGTGTGTTTTTGAATCCACAGGTGGAGCAGTGTGTGTTTTAGAATCCACAGATGGAGCAGTGTGTGTTTTTATGAATCTCCAGATGGAGCAGTGTGTGTTTTTGAATCCCCAGATGGAACAGTGTGTGTTTTTGAATCCCCAGATGGAGCAGTGTGTGTTTTTGAATCCACAGATGGAGCAGTGTGTGTTTTAGAATCCACAGATGGAGCAGTGTGTGTTTTAGAATACACAGATGGAGCAGTGTGTGTTTTTGAATCCACAGATGGAGCAGTGTGTGTTTTTATGAATCTCCAGATGGAGCAGTGTGTGTTTTTGAATCCCCAGATGGAACAGTGTGTGTTTTTGAATCCCCAGATGGAGCAGTGTGTGTTTTTGAATCCCCAGATGGAGCAGTGTGTGTTTTTGAATCCACAGATGGAGCAGTGTGTGTTTTTGAATCATCAGATGGAGCAGAGCGAGTTCTTTAACAGTACCTTTTAATTTCCATTCTGCTACCATCACCAGCAAACATGAAATAACTACATTGGCACCATGTCAGATAATAAGCACCTTAAATAAAAGTGAATATTTCTAGCAGTAGTAATAATTAATGATAAATAGGCTTTTAGTGTTTTATAGCATGTGAGGCTGCCAGGTCTTTTTAACATAACATTATTTCACTTGGAACCTCCGACAACAAAGAGCCCAAGAATATCTTCATTCTTTATTACAGGCAGAGAACATCAATTCCTGTCTTTGCAAGCCAAACAATGTCACTCGGCTTTCTCAGTGGGGTACATAATTTGTTCTTTTTTGTCCAAGATAAACTCTGTTGGGTTTTCATCTCAGGTACTGTTGAGCTGTAATAACACATCATTTCTAAGGTGCAATGCACAAGGCTAAAAGCTATTAACTCAGAACAGAGATCAGTTCAATGCCCTCCAAGCACCAAGAGGCTTAAGATGCAGAACACAAAATAGTATGACCAAATTCCCTCCTTTAATTCTCTTTATGCTTTGCTAATCCTAGAAATGATTTTGACCTTTAGTGAGATTGCGGACAAATCTTTTTTATCTCTGACCCAGAAAAGACTATTATTGGACAAGATGGATGATTCTTGGGGAGATGCAGCACAGGCTGTGGGGATGCAACACCCAGCTGCCCATACAATGAAGTCATACGAAATAATGGATCTAATAGCTTGGTAATTTGGAAAGCAGCTGGTAGCAGGGGTGGGAAGCAGCTGTTCCAAAAAAATAGAAATAATGCATTTCCCATAGCAGAACTATCAGTGATGCTGCTTTAAAAGAACTCGAGTTCAAGTCTGTACAACTCCACATAAAAATTACTTATGTCTTGGCTGCATCGAAATCCGGGGCTGAACTAGCACAGCAAGCCAGGTTTTTAATCTATGTGTAAGTTCATGTCAACTGGTCAAATGCTATATAAATCTTACACCTTGATCTGACCGTTATTCCCAGATAAACCCGTCTCTTGCCTTAATCTTGGAAATAAAAAGTTCCATATGTTTTTAGTTGTAGAGCATATGTTCTTTGGAAAGCATAATAAGACACGTTTATATCAACAGACACGTATACAAGTAGAAAAAGGACTCACGGTAATGGAAACTCATAGACAATTACGCTGTGTTCAGTGCAAAATCTTCTTTTATATCCGAATGTTTACAAAGTGGCTTCTTCGGATAGAGATAAAAAAAAGTAGATTGCTGTGCAGGTACATAAATGTTCTGGTAAGAGGATTTTATCTGCCTTGTGAAGAAGTGGTAGTTATGAAGAGGCTTTTGTTCCATTCATGTGAGGTGGGGGGGGGGGGGGGGGTCTGCTTATGAAACCTTGTCTTTAGATACAGGGATTATGTTTCATTTCATAAATTCAGAAGATACATTTGTTAAGCCTGTAGAATAGAGAAGCAGTATAATAATGTATGATATAAATAATTTATCAGTCTACGATCTAATGAGAATATTTAACTTGAATTACTGTTTATGATTGTTTTTATTACATTGTCAAGTGTTTTGTTACATATATCCATAGACTGATGCAATCTACATTAACTGCATTTGAGAAGAAAAAACATCCCCCCCAGGCTAGGGATACAATGTATCTACGGCTGCCACACTGGTCACTTGTCAAAATTATTGTCACTCTCCTTGAATCATGCTGCATTAAAACTAATCTAAGTGAATGATGTCACATTTCCATGCAATAGCGATGGGTTTTTGTTCATAGTCCTGGCCACTATTTACTTATATTAGTTGTGATGTAGCTTGATTCAGGTAGCTGATTTAGCTGATCTGCCTCTCTCACATTTAAATGAAAACTGTCACCAAATCCCCCCCCCCCTGCACTAACCAGAGGTGTTGGCTGGTAGTGCGGGGGACCCTGATCAATACAATGCCCACCATGCTCGCATCTGCCACGCCGTTCGCCCGTCACCTTCATTATTCCAGATATGCAAATCATCTTCTAACTGACTTGGACGGGGTTACTGCCTTCATCTGGCACTGTGACGTCACCACCGCTCAGCCCTCAGCACCGCCTGGCTTATGCATATTCATTCCCTCCCTCCGTATCGCGCTCTCCTCTCCGCTCTGTATGTGACTCCACTGCGCTGAGGCCGCTTCCGAGTGTACACGGGATTCAGCACATGTGCAGTGGAGTCACATACAGAGTGGAGAGGAGAGGGAGATATGGAGGGAGGGCATGAACATGCATAAGCCGGGCGGTGCTGTGGGGCGAGCAGCGGTGATGTCACAATGCCAGATGAAGGCAGTAACCCCCTCCGTGCCAGTTAGAAGATGATTTGCATATCTGGAATAATGAAGATAACGAGTGAACTGTGGGGCGGATCCGGGCATGGTAGGCATCATATTGATCAGCGTCCTTCACACTACCAGCCAGTACCTCTGGTAAGTGCGGTGGGGGGGGGGGATTTTGTGACTGTTTTCCTTTAAAGTCTTCATGTAGCCTTATCCTATGTGCCACAATAGTGAAATAGTTGATTTGGGTCCAAGATTCAGTTCAGAAAGGGTAAAATTACTCCTACCTAACTGGGAGATACACTTAAAGGGGATTTCTGGTCCTAGAGTTTTTTTTTTATATATATATATATATATATATATATATATATATATATTTTATTTTTTTTTTAAGGCTTGGGTTTGCTTAATAATTATAAAAGGATACTCATTCACCCACAACCCCTGCCACTTTTTTTCTGACAGTGCCTGGTCTCTGCTTATTAACTATTAGAGGACGCAGGGAGTAAATGTAGGCCCTGCGTCCACTCCTGGTTTATGAAGTGCCGGGACTCGGCATTCACTTCTGGTTTATGAAGTGCCGGACATCGCTGAATGGCATTAACTCTTTAAATGCAGCGATCAAAATTGATTGCAAAGGTAGTTGTTGTTCATCAGTATTTTGCACCTGTGCGACTTCACCAATATAGCATTGTGGCTGTTTTGCATCATAGTGAGAATAGGTGTCAAATCTGCTCTTTTATCAGTAACCACTAAGTGTGACCACATTTCTGTGATTTGTAGGTAAGCAGTCAGGTAGCTAGGTAAGTAGCTATGTAGGTAAGTAGTAAGGTAGCTAGATAAGTAGGTAACGAGGTAGATAGTCAAGTAGCTAAGAAATTATATAGGTAGGTAAATAAATAAGTAGGTAGGTAGGTAAATAAATAAGTTGGTAGGTCAAGGAATATGTGGATAGGAAGGTAAAAAGTCATATATATAGCTATGCAGGTTGGTAGCTAGGTAATCAGGGCACATCACTCCCCACTCCAACACCAAACCACCAAACCTCATAGTGCCTCAGACAGAATAAAAATAAAAACAACAATACTTACTTAGTTCTAGTTCCAACGATGCATCCAGAAGCTCTCTCCCTATCTTCAGGCCTGCAGCATGAGTCATGACAAGATCCCCGGGCCGATGCGCTGGCCTGCTGGGAAATCACGTCACAGCAACTCACATGCTGCAGGCATGAAGTGGGATCTGCAATCCCCCATTAATGCCACTGACTCCATCCATACCTGTGAGTACTAACAGCCTGTTGCTCTGGGCTAACTCTCCACTCGACTCCTCCCTTACAACAGATTGGTCCAGTTCTGTCACATCACCTCCAAGCAAAAGAACGTAATCCAGCAACCTTCCAGCTGGGTGACACTTGCTTTACCCTATAGCTAGAGATGAACAAATTTTGAAAAAATTCTATTCGGCCGATTCGCCGAATTTCCCCCCAAAATTTGTTTCGATCTGAATTTATTTGCGGTGAATCACTATATAAAACAGCTATTTCTGGCCTACAGAGAGCCTCAATAGGGGTGTAGAACACTTTGCCTTGCTGTAACATTCTTAGGGTGTGTGCTGGGTTAGTGAAATAATACTGTTATTCAGTATGACATGCAAATCAGAAGTGTCGCTATTAGAATCACTGTAGCTGCACAATGACAGAGCCTGGAGGCGGCATCATTAAGAGGAGACCATATAGTGGCTGAATGAAACAACGCGAAGGTGGCGGCAGCATTTATTGGCTGAATGACAAAGCCTGGAGTTTGTGGCAGCATGAGGAGACCACATAGTGGCTGAATGACACAGCCTGATGGTGGCGGCAGCATGAGGAGACCATATAATGGCTGAATGACACAGCCTGGAGGTGGCAGAAGCATGAAGAGACCATATAGTGGCTGAAAGACACAGCCTGGAGTTGGTAGCAGCAAGAGGAGACCATATAGTGGCTGAATGACAAATCCTGGAGTGTGCAGCAGCATGAGGAGAACATATAGTGGCTGAATGAGACAGCCTGGAGGTGGCAGCAGCATGAGGACAACATATGGTGGCAGTATGAGACAGCTTGGAGCTGGCATCAGCATGAGGGGAACACATGCTGGCAGTATAAGAACATACTGTATGGTGGCAGAATGAGACACCCTGGAGGTAGCAACAGCAGCAGCGTCAGTAGTATAGAAAGTGACCCTGTAACAGAGTGGTGGCAGTACCAGTACCTGGTGATGAAGGTGGGTGAAAAAAGGAGAACTTGGCATCAGATGTGTGGCATCGGGTGGTTGGCTGGATCAGAATAGTAGCTGAGGCAGGTAGGCAAAATAAAATGGTCACTTTTGTAAAAGTGTTAGTATGCACAATTAAGTATTGAGGATATGCAGTACGTAAAACTTAACTTTTAATAATAATAATAATAATAATAATAATAATAATAATAATAATATGCTTAGGATAAAAAATATGGACCTCAATTTTTTTTTTTTATCAAACAAAAGGAAAGGTGTGAAAAAACAGCATGTGCTACCTACACTACCAAGTATTGATGTGATGCAAAGACCTCTAAAAGGTGGAAGGGAACAACATATGGTCTATTGTAACCGGTGGGGGTAAAAACTTCCCTTCTTGGCAAGTGTTACTCGCCCTAAAAAGGGCGGCCCCACACAGGAACCTCTCCCTATTTCCACCTACAAACACTGCCAATCTGAATCACTCAGAGTGAAAAAAAAAAAACAACAAAATGGGTGTTGTTTTTGGGATATGGGGCGTTCCCTACATTTTAGGCAATATCACTCATCTTTTCCTAAAACCACTCTGAAATTCATGTGAATTATCTGGGAAGAAAACCCGACACTTTAAAGCATATATAAAGTTTCTGAAAACGAAGTAAATTCTCTGGCTGTTTGCTCCTTTGCCTGCCTCGCAATTCTTACTTGTAATTTTTTATTTTTTTGGCACAATTAAATTTTTAAGCAAGGTTTTAGCTTTATTAACAAATTTTCAACACTTTTTTCCCCCTATCGTTTCAGTAATATGGTGATATATATTTTGTTTCGTTATATTGTTTTCGTTTTGGGTAAAATTTTCGGTTCGGTAATTTTTTTGGGTTTCATTTTTCGGATACATTTGGTATTCAGATTATCGTATAAATTTTTCGTTTAACTTAGTTTTGTTTTGTTACTTTTATTTATTTATTTTTTTTGCCCTTTTGCAAGGTTACCATGAAAAAGAAAGATGCTGTAGGGAATTGTGAGAAACAAATTTTATATTTTTGATAACAAAATTCTTTTTTATTTAGAAGCAGGGGACCATTATCGGGAGCGGGTGCAGGAAAAAAAGGGAGCCACAAAGATCAGAACATTGGAAGACAGGTAAGATAATGTATAATTTTATGTGATTTATTAATACATCGTGTAATGTTGAATGAATGCTGCTTGAATTATTGATGTGTTTGATCGATGTGTTTGATTGACAGGTGATTTATATATAACATGTCATGTTTTTTATTTTTATTGTATTTTTCATGTAGATATTTATAGTAAAATATGTGATTTTAATATATACATATTGTTAGCACATTCATTTTTATGTAATGTGTATTTTTTTGAACATGTAAAACATGTTAGATAAGTAATTAAAAAATAGTACCGATTGTGCGCAGCTCACAAAAAACAGGGGACAAGGTTAACTGAGATGCTTTTTCACCAAAAAAAAAAGCAAAAATGGTATAAAATATTAAAGATATTAAAATACCCACTGAGGAAGGGGTATTTTAATATCTTTAATATCTTTTTTCTTTTGACACCCCCGAAACGCATTTGGTTCTTATTTTGAGATTTGAAGTTTTTTTGTGGACTACTGCTCAATTCATATTTTGCGTTTTACTTGCGATTTATATGGATTAATTATTTGGATATTTTTTGGACATTATCTGGATGTCTTTTGATGGAACATCTATTATTACAGCTGTGACAGAAATAAGAGACTATCTATCTCCACTCAGCGGTACGGACTATAAGTCCCAGCATGACCTTCTAAACTCTGTGTACGAATCCCCGCTTATTTGTATCATCATTGAAACCACCCTTGGAGCCTCTATCTACCTGCCTGTATACGGCTCATACCGGCCCTAGAGGCCAGCTGACTGAAATCAGCTGACCTGTGACATCACACGCCACCGGGGATTACCGAAGAACACGCTGTGAGCAGCGGCTGCATCGAGACACGCTACCTCTGCAGCCTCCAGTGTATGGACTGAACCTCTAGATACCGGGACCCCAAACTTTAAGGGTGGTGAGTGGCACACAGTGCCGAGAACGTTTTCCTTTTCAAGATTAAATAGCGGAGACGGTTATATACTTGATCGTGCCAGAAAACATACAGTCTAATACTATTACCGCACAGGAGAAATACTATATGTTTCCTTTCCAGGATTAAAAACTGTTATAATTTACCCTTGGATATAGATTGTCTACGGAACTGTCACAAGCTATTTATGAAACTGATATACGATATCCAGAGATTTGCCATACCTTTTTTTTTTGTTACAGGACGGCTACCAGAATATTATTTTTTCTGTTAAAATTTTATTTATTTATTTTTATTTTTAATTTTTGCCATTAGTCGCTTATTATTTGCACTATTTAAATTGAGTTTTTGCATGATTGAATATGAGCAGAAGTCATTATTGAATGTAATATTTTATTGTAATCCTGTTACACATCCGTAGGGCCCTGCGGTTTGTGGATTGGCTATATTTGTATAAATAAATTTTATAATTATCGTCTAGTGAATTAATTCCTCCACCACATACCTGTTTGTACAGGTGTGAGACTGAGGACTGAGTACTCTCTTGTTTTCTATGTTAGATAAGTGTTTTACACTTGCGCTAACCCAGTGTTTCTGTCACCCAACAAACCAGGGTGCCTCCAGCTATTGAAAAACTACA
The DNA here is from genome assembly GCF_029499605.1 of Hyla sarda. Taxonomy (NCBI): domain Eukaryota; kingdom Metazoa; phylum Chordata; class Amphibia; order Anura; family Hylidae; genus Hyla; species Hyla sarda. The sequence goes on from NC_079192.1 coordinate 108,897,120, forward strand.
ACACCCAGCATGCCCTGACAGCCAAATGCTGGGAGTTGTAGTTTTGCAACAATTGGAGGCACCCTAATTCGTTGGGAAACAATGCGCTAACCTATTTCTGTTTTTTTCTTTTTTAAATTTCCCTCACTGAACTGGTTAGTAGTAACCCACAGCATAGTAAACTGCTGTGGGACATTTTTTTTATTGACAAAACCACAGACATAATTTGATAATTGCCCTTTAGAACGTTTGTGGCTTTATCAATAAACAATTTCCCACGGCAACTTACTATGCATTTCATTAACCTACTAACCAGTTCAGTAAAAAGAGAAGGAAATAAAAATAAATAAATAAATACATAGAAATAGGTTAGCGCATTGCTTGCCAACGAACCAGGGTTCCTCCAGCTGTTGAAAAACTAAAACTCCCAGCATGCTTGGACAGCCTTTGGCTGTCAGGGCCAGCTGGGTGTTGTAATTTTTCAACAGCTGGAAGAACTCTGGTTTGTTGGGTAACAGAAACACTGGGTTAGCACAAGTATAAAACACGTGTCTAACATATTTAACATTTTCAAAAAATACACATTACATAAAAATGAATGTATTAACAATAAGTCTATATTCAAATCACATATTTTACTATAAATATCTACATCAAAAATACAATAAAAATAACCAAATTAACCAACATGACATATTATACATAAATCCCCTGTCAATCAAACACTTCGATCAAACACATCAATTATTCATGCAGCATTTATTCATTCAACATTACATCATGTATTAATAAATTACATTATACATTATCTTACCTGTCTTCCAATGTTCTGATCTCTGCGGGTCTCTTCATTTCCGTGCACCTGCTTCCGATAATGGTCCCTTGCTTCTAAATGAAAAAGAATTTTGTTTTAACAAAAATAAAATTAGTTTTTCACAATTCCGTAGGCTATTATTCATTTTGTTACAAATTCGGATTCATTCAGATGAAAATATTTAGTACCTTCGGATCAATCAGAATGTACGATCAGTACATGCTGTGAGTTGTAGTTTTGCAACAGCTGGAGGCACACTGGTTGGAAAATACTGAGTTAGGTAACTAACTGAAGGTTTCCAACCAGTGTGCCTCAAGCTGTTGCAAAAGTACAACTCCCAGCATGCACAGTCTGTCAGTATATGCTGGGAGTTGTAGTTTTGAAACAGCTGGAGGTTTGCCCCACCCCCCATGTGAATGTACATGGGGGGCAAACCAGTGCAAACTCCTACGCAACCCGAATACTCAACGCAACCCGCCAGTGTGAATGTACCCTAAAAACACTGCACTACAATACACTAACACATAATAAAGGGTAAAACACAACATATACACCCCCTTACACTGTCCCCCCCCCCACCAATAAAAATGAAAAACGTATTGCACGGCAGTGTTTCCAAAACGGAGCCTCCAGCTGTTGCAAAACAACAACTCACAGCATTTCCAGACAGCCACTGACTGTCCAGGCATGCTCGGAGTTTAGCAACAGCTGGATGCACCCTGTTTGGAAATCACTGGTGTAGAATACCCCTATGTCCACCCCTATGCAATTACTAATTTAGTCCTCAAATGCACATGGCGGTCTCTCACTTCAAAGCCCTGTCGTATTTCAAGGAAACAGTTTAGGGCCACATATGGGGTATTTCTGTACTCGGGAGAAATTGCACTACAAATTTGGGGGGCTTTTTCTCCTTTTACCCCTTATGAAAAGAAAAAGTTGGGGTCTACACCAGCCTGTTAGTGTAAAAAAATTAAAATTTTTACACTAACATTCTGATGTTGCCCCATAGTTTATATTTTAACAAGCGGTAAACGCAAAAAAAGACCCCCAAAATTTGTAACACAATTTCTCCTGAGTATGGAAATACCCCATATGTGGGCGTAAAATGCTCTGCGGACGCACAACAAGGCTCAGGAGTGAGAGCGCACTATGTACATTTGAGGCCTAAATTGGTGATTTGCACAGGGGTGGCTGATTTTACAGCAGTTCTGACATAAACGCAAAAAAAGAAATACCCACATGTGACCCCATTTTGGAAACTACACCCCTCACAGAACGTAACAAGGGGTAAAGTGAGCCTGAACACCCCACAGGTGTTTGAAGAATTTTCATTAAATTTGGATTGATATATATATATATATATATATATATATATATATATGTAAGGTTTTGCCTGGAATACCCCTTTAAGGCTCACTGGACCCCTTGTTACATTCCTTGAGGGGTGTAGTTTCCAAAATAGTATGCCATGTGAGTTTTTATTTTATGTCCTGACACCATAGGGGCTTCCTAAATGGGACATGCCCCCCAAAAACCATTTCAGCAAAATTTGCTTTCCAAAAGCCAAATGTGACTCCTTCTCTTCTGTGCATTGTAGTGCGCCCGCAGTGCACTTGACGTCCACACATGGGGTATTTCCATACTCAGAAGAGATGGGGTTACACATCTTGGAGGGCATTTTTTACTATTACCCCTTGAAAAAATGTAAAATTTGGGGGAAAAGCAGCATTTTAGTGGAAAAAAAATGTATTTACATATCCAACTTTAACAAAAAGTCGTCAAACACCTGTGGGGTGTTAAGGCTCACTGGACCCCTTGTTACGTTCATTGAGGGGTGTGTTTCCAAAATAGTATGCCATTTGTTTTTTTTTGCTGTCCTGGCACCATAGGGGCTTCCTAAATGTTACCTGCCCCCCAAAAACCATTTCAGAAAAACTCACTCTCCAAAATCCCAGTGTCGCTCCTTCCCTTCTGAGCCCTCTATTGCGCCCGCCAAACACTTTACATACACATATGAGGTATTTCCATATGCTCGAGAGAAATTGGTTTACAAATTTTAGGAAGATTTCTCTCCTTTTACCCCTTGTAAAAATTCAAAAACTGGGTTTACAAAAACATGTAAAAAATGAAGATTTTGAATTTTCTCCTTCACTTTGCTGCTATTCCTGTGAAACACCTAAAGGGTTAACACACTTACTGAATGTAATTTTGAATACTTTGAGGGGTGCAGTTTTTATAATGGGGTCATTTATTGGCAATTTCTAATATGAAGGTCCTTCAAATTTCGAAACTGAACTGGTCCCTGAAAAATTCTGATTTTGAAAATTTTGTGGAAAATTGCTGGTGTACTTTGAAGCTCTCTGATGTCTTCCAAAAGTAAAAACATGTCAACTTTATGATGTAATCATAAAGTAGACATATTGTATATGTGAATCAATATATAATTTATTTGGAATGTCTATTTTCCTGATAAGCAGAGAGCTTTAAAGTTATAAAAATGCAAAAATGTAAATTTTTTCATAAAATTTTGGAATTTTTCACCAAGAAATTATGCAATTATCGATGAAATTTTACCACTAACATAAAGTAGAATATGTCACGAAATATGTCATTCCAACTACCTGCCTTCCCGCCTTTCCAGGATTCCTTGCCCCATGTCCTCACATGTGGATCCGCACTTTTTGGAGTTTAATTAAGAGATTTGCGCTTTCGAATCGTGGCAATATTCACATTTGTTGCGAATAGAATTTTTCCTGAAATTCGTAACGAATTTGGATTCATCAGATTCAATTCACTCATCCCTAACTATTAGTGTTGCTCGCGAATATTCGCAATGCAAATTTTATTCGCGAATATCGCATATTCGCGAATTCGCGAATATTCACGAATATAGCTCTATATATTCGTAATTACGAATATTCATTTTCTTTTCTTTTTTTTACAGTACACATCACAGTGATCATCCCTCTCTGCTTCCAGCTTGTGTGGTGTAAAGAAGGCTCTAATACTACCGTGTGAGACTGGTGTGCAAATTTCCGCATATGCGAAAATTTGCATATGCTAATTTTCGCATATGCAAATTTTTTTTGCTTATGCTAATTTTTGTATATGCTAATTTTAGTATATGTTAATTTTCGCATACGCGAATTCTTCGCATGTGCGAAAATAAAACGAGAATATTACGAATATGCTAATATTCGCGAATATATGACGAATATTCGTCCATATATTCGCGAATATTCGCGAATTCGAATATGGCCTATGCCGCTCAACACTACTAACTATAGCCTCGAAGCTCTCATTCATCATTGCATTAGTTAAAGTAACAGGACTGCCCCCTTTCCGGGAGCTGTCCGGTAAACTGCATTACACTGCTTATTACACTTTATAATGTGGCTACAATAATTTTTTTTCTTTTTTATTTACTGTATTAATTATAAATAATTTATAAATAATTTATTGATTTATCTATACCTTCTCTGACTTGGATACTTTCCATCATTTGGAAATACTCAGCGCCTAAAGAGTTTTTTTTTCCTTCTTCCCTCTCTTTTAATATAACATGGTATGATAGGCCAATGAGCTTCCAGCATAGGCATATAGTGGAGCTTTTATTTAACCCTTATGTGTGTACATCATAATAACTCATTTAGTTCAAATAACAAATATGTTTTTTGGGATCACAAGCAAGGCTTTGGTAGTCTGACAGACCTGGCTGAGCTACATCTGTAATAGATAGGATGTGCCTGAGGAATTGGTAAGCTCTCCTTTTATAAACAGAAGCAATTCCATATCCGTTGTGGGATCATGTCTGCACATTTCATTGATAATTCCATATACAACACTAAATACCCATTCATGTACTGCAATGGAAAACCCACATGAAAGGATTTAATTACTCAATAGGGATAGTTCCAACCATTTCCAAGGTGAAAATTATGATGAGAGGGAAATTGTTCTGAATTGTATTTGCTGGCATAGAAGTGGCTTTTGTATTTTCTGGAAAGCATTACTTTCTTATATGCTTCTTTTTAAGGGACTGTTGTACTAAAACAGCACCATATCTGTCCATAGGTTGTTTTTGGTATATTAATTCAGGCCCATTCATTAAAGCGAAGCAAATCTACCATACCAGTCTCAACCCATGGCACTGTTTCTCAAAGGTTGCAGCTGAGCATGTAGATTCTGCATATTTGTTGGTCTCTGAAGCTGGCTCTCCATAAATTCTCAATGGCTAATAAATATGGTGATTGGGATAGCCAAGGAAGTGTTGCAATCCTGGAAAACCCATGCTGTGTTTATTTCAGGATTATCCTGATGAAAAAAATGAAAAATACCAGCTGGAAGCCCTGCATTGAAAGGCAACACCTATGTGCTGCACATATTGCTGAGTATTAGTACTGAAGGGGACCACTGTTGTATGCGATGGCTCCGCAGATCATCACACCAGCAGTTGAAGCAATATGTCTCTCAACAGCAAAGTCAGGATTGAAGCGCTCACCACGAGGCCTCTGTATTTGAACTCGACTATCGTCGAATTCCAACCACAGCCTGGATTCGTAACAATAGACAATGGGGGAGATTTATCAAAACCTGTCCAGAGGAAAAGTAGCTGAGTTGCTCATAGCAACCAATCAGATTGCTTCTTTCATTTTTGAAAAGGAAAAGGTGAAAAATGAAAGAAGCAATCTAATTGGTTGCAACTTTTTCTCTGGACAGGTTTTTATAAATCTCCCCCAATATGGTTTCAGTCAATAGCAGTCCAGGTTTCTTGTTCATGTCACCACTGTAAATGGAGGCATTGGTGGCTGCCTTGTCAATAGCAGGACATATAATGGGCACCATGACACCAAACTTCCTTCTGCTCAACATCTTGAAATGTTTTAGGCTGAGATGTGGTTGTAAAATTAAGGTGCAGTTTGTCAGTGGCTAAAACAATCCTCTCTACTGGTGGTTTGTCTTGTGGCCTATTTGCCATGTGTGTGCCCTCATGTTAACCACTGTTCCCAACACTTCCTAACAGTGTGGCCAGAACTGGGTGAAATTTTGAATGTAAAAATGCATACATGGGAGTTAACTAAACTATGTACACTAGTTTTCTACAGTTCTCTACAGTTGCAATTTTGCAATTATCTCAGTTTTGGATTCCTATGCCCTTTCTCAGAAAGTGTGTTTGTTAGAGGAGCTTAGTGGAGGGAGCTTGGTGTAAAATGTGGTTACATGGTGTAGCATGAAAAATGTGGGTCTTTAGTAAATTTTCCCCATATTCTACAGATCTACATATCTTGTTCTTATTAATTCCTAATGAAATACTAGCTAACTGGCTAAGTAATGATGAATAATTACAACATTTATTTTGCTATTTAATTCAAATAGTTATGATAATTTGTATCAAGGTTAAGAAGGGGACATTTCACTTGCCAATTCCTTTCGCGTAATGTCTAAGGAAAAAAAAAGTATTTATATTGGGAAGTTGGCTTGTAACATAGTCCAATAGACTGACTCTTGTGAGGCATAGACTCAACACAATATCAACATACATAAAGTCTCATTCAGGCCAAAGTATGCTAACACTCATTCAACAGCTGCTCGTGAATAGCATTTTGCTTCCAATGTTCAGAGACATTTCATTAAAATATTATCTCGTCTCTGACGCAACGCTAATAGGTAAATTAAAAGGTTCAAAAGCCTGTGCAATATTTTATATTTTTACAGAGGTCACCTTCATACAGCCATAGAAGTAAATTAATAAATGTTGTTGGTCTGTAATGACCACCAGTGGTAGCTTACTACATAAAGATTTATACTGATACGTATGCAGTAGACTACAAATCTCTGCTTTCTCATAGCAACAGGCTGAATGTAACCTTTATAATAACTTTATAACATTATCATTATAATTTGCTTAAAATGTTTAAACTATGGGGGATTTATCAAACCTTGTGCAAAGGATTAGTGGAGCAGTTGCCTATAGCAACACATAAGATTACAGCTTTTATTATATTAAAAAAGCCTCTGAAAAATCAAAGAGGAATCCGGTTTGTTGCTATGGACTGATCTTATGCACAAGGTTTGATAACTCTCCCCTTATGTTTTTATACATGATGGAAATCAGCCATTATGGCTAACTTTTAGCTAATTTGCATTGTCAACTTTAGTTTGAGAGGTTGTATAATAGGAGATACTATTAATAATAAGTGATCAACCAAACTTCATAGATCCCACCACTCACAAAAAGAAAAGGTGCCTAGAAGGGCTATGAATTTTTAGGATTTTAACAGATATTGCATGGCAGTACTGCCGCTCAGCACCATCTGACAATTTTTATAATATCTTATATATTTGATGGTGGTCTTAGTGTCCTACACATCTGTTGGATTCAATACATTCAAAGATAGAAAGACAAATATATTGGTCATCAGTAAAGCCATTTTAGTATCAAAAGGAGAAAGTTTATTGAAAAGTAAAAATGACATGAGTATAAAAGTACAAAGTACAATATAAAGAATATAAAGTACAGGTATAAACATCAAGGCAAAAGACCTAGTAGTCTATAGAAAGGTGTAACGGGGGTAACCAAAATAAAAATAAATCAAAAATAACAGTCAAACGCAAAAGATCGAATCCGGGATCCGGTGGGGGAACTGAAAATGGAAGGGGGGGGTGGGCATGGAGGGGGAGGGGGTAGTGGGGGAGGAGGGCGGCATAGTAAATCAGTTGCAACTGTGAAAGAAATCAGCACAGTAGGGGGGGACTGGGAGGTGCTATACATATAAAAAGCATCTTAAAGGGCTACAAAGACAAATAATAAGATACATCAGTTGCATGGGTAGAAGAGATCCAGGGACCCCATACCTTATCAAAAAGTGTCAGCTCTTATTGCATTTAGGCGTTAGGAGAGCATAATATTGTTCACATGAGAGATCACTATGGACAAGGAGAGACCAGGTGACCTCCATTTAGAGGCAATATTAATACGGGCAGCCAACAATATAAATTAAACTAAGCGGATCGCTGCATAGGGTAATCTCTCAGGTTTATGGCCCAGGAGGCACAGCGCTGGGTCAAGGGTATAAGATCTTCCCGTTACAGAGGAAAGTAGGTCAGTGACCTGCCTCCAAAAGGCGGAAACTTGTGGACAATTCCACCAAAAATTAAGCATATTAAAAACCCCTAAAACACTGGGGAGACACAGAAGGGAAAATAGCATGAAGTCTGGCAGGAACATAATACGCCCTATGTAAAATTTTGAATGCAGTTTCCGACAACGAAACCTGCCAGCTACCCCTGTTCAAGTGGGTACAGCAATCATGCCAAGAGGGGAGAGGAAGGTCAATTTGCAAATCCTCTTCCCAATGAGTCATGAAGCGGAGCTTCACACCCCAGGGAGGCTTATTAAAAGTAGAGTACAAAAGCGAAAGGGTACCAGGACGAAGAGGGAAATACATGGCCATAGCTTCACAAGAGGTAGGTTCAATCATCATAGTAGGTGAATGAAAAAAGGAAAGAATTTGAAATGAGCGACTCCTCTGGGGGAGGGTGATATCTAGCAAGGAAAATTGAAGAAGAGATCAGTTTCTTCCCTACAAGAAAATGGTGAAGGAGAAAGAGATGTTGGGAGATCCACCAAGGAAGGTCAGATTTCCTAAGGCCAGGAGGAAAAAGAGGATTACTAAGAAGAGGTATGACAGGGGACACCTAGAAGATTGTAAAAATAGCTTGAAACAGACAGAGCAACAGAGAAGGAGAGAATATAGAGAAAGCATTGGCAAATAGGGAACATATGAAGAAACTGGTTTAAGAGACCACATAAGAGATTGCAGGAAATGGGGGGGCTATAAGGTAATTTTCAAGAGCTGCCCACCTAGGGAAACCCGAGGATGCATTACATAACAAAAGTTGAGCTAAGCGGGCTGCTCTATAATAATGAACAAAATTAGGAACAGACAAGCCCCCCAATCGCTTATGGTAGTCCAAAAATGATCTAGGAATACGAAGAGGACGGCCACTTGAAGTTTACGGAGGTCCGTCATCCGAACTGGGATCGGGAGTGTCCAAAACAGATAGAGGAGTCTGGGTAATACCATCATCTTGATGGCGTGCACATGTTCCAGCCACGAGATATGTGGTAGGTTCCATTTCGTGAAGTCTTCTCGAATAGATTTATAAAGGGGGATAAAGTTCAGTCTATAGAGATCCGACAGGGAAGCAGGTGGAGAGATACTCAAATAAGAAAGGAAAGTAAAAGAGGAACAGAGAGAAAAGTTCAGGGAGATTAAGTCCTGCACTGACCGAGGAGTGTTGCAGTAAAGGACTTCCGAATTAGATCTGTTTACCACCAGGCCCGACATAGCAGAGAACCGGTCCAATGTAGCAAGCAGATTAGGGAGTGAAACCAGCAATTTGGTAAGTGTGAGGAGGAGGTCTGTTACGCCGAGCGCTCCGGGTTCCCGCTCCTCCCCGGAGCGCTCGCTTCACCTCCTCCGCTGCAGCGCCCCGGTCACGTCCTCTGACCCGGGGCGCTGCGATCCTGCTGCTAGCCGGGATGCGATTCGCGATGCGGGTAGCGCCCGCTCGCGATGCGCACCCCGGCTCTCCTACCTGACTCGCTCCCCGTCTGTTCTGTCCCGGCGCGCGTGGCCCCGCTCCCTAGGGCGCGCGCGCGCCGGGTCTCTGCGATTTAAAGGGCCACTGCGCCGCTGATTGGCGCAGTGGTTCCAATTAGAGTTATCACCTGTGCACTCCCTATATTACCTCACTTCCCTTGCACTCCCTTGCCGGATCTTGTTGCCTTAGTGCCAGTGAAAGCGTTCCTTGTGTGTCCCTTGCCAGTGTTTCCAGACCTTCTGCCGTTGCCCCTGACTACGATCCTTGCTGCCTGCCCCGACCTTCTGCTACGTCCGACCTTGCTTCTGCCTACTCCCTTGTACCGCGCCTATCTTCAGCAGCCAGAGAGGTGAGCCGTTGCTAGTGGATACGACCTGGTCACTACCGCCGCAGCAAGACCATCCCGCTTTGCGGCGGGCTCTGGTGAAAACCAGTAGTGGCTTAGAACCGGTCCACTAGCACGGTCCACGCCAATCCCTCTCTGGCACAGAGGGTCCACTACCTGCCAGCCGGCATCGTGACAAGGTCGTCAGCAAATAAATTCATTTTATATACCTCGGAGCCAATCGTTGCCCCTGAGATATCAGGAAGGGCAAGGAGGATACTTGCCAGGGGCTCCATAGCCAAAGCAAATAAGGCAGGTGACAGAGGACCCCCATGGAAAGTACCCCTACCAACAAGGATCAGTGAAGAATGAGAAGAGGGTAATTTAAGATAAGCTACCGGGCTATAGTATAATGAATGTAAGGCATGGATAAATGGTCTCAAAAAAACCCATGGCATGGAGAACCCCAATCAAATAATGCCATAAGACAGTATCGAAGGCCTTTTCAACGTCTAAGCTTAGTAGTGTGAGTGGGGCGTTAGTAGCAGAAGCACAGTGAACTATATTGAGAACTTTGTGGATATTGTTGGGCACTTGTATGCCTGGGATAAAATCCACCTGATCGTAAAGAACAAGGCCTGGCAATAAAGCATTGAGGCGTCTGGCAAGAATGGAGGTGAACATTTTTAAGTCCAAAATAATAAGGGAAATAGAGCTATTATTAGAGGAGAGAAGGGGATCCTTGTTTGGCTTGGGTATAACAACAATAGATGCATGCAGGAATTTGGGGGGGGGGGGGGAATATCAGAGCCAGAAAGCAACTTATTACAGTAGGAAATAATATGGGGTGTGAGGATCAGTTCAAACTTTTTGTTATAAAGGACAGACAGGCCATCAGTGCCTGGTGCCTTACCTAGTTTCAAATGAGCAATGGCATCAGCAACCTCCTCAGGATAAATAAGATAATCCCTATCAAAGAGGAGATGCTAGGAAGTGAAAAAGAACTTAAGTATTCAGTAATAGAAGTAGAAGAGGGAGGAGAAGAAGGAGCTCTATAAAGAAAAGAGTAAAAGGAGTGAAAGACCTCGTTTATCCTGGATGGTTCAGAGGTAGGCACACCCGGTTTGAGCTAAATTCTGTGCACTCTGTTAAGTCTTTGCCGCTGCTTAAGCATAGAGGCAAGAAGACGGTCAGGCTTATTGGCCTATTTGTAATAGGTGGCTTGAGTCCATTGCAGGGCCTTCTCAGTACGATCAGAAGGAACCGCATCAAGTTGCAGTTTCGTGGCTCTGAGAGCCCGGAGAAGGTACAGCGAGGGAGACAATTGAAGGGCAGTTGCCAACCGGGCCATCCTATGTTAAAGAGTAGCCTGAGAGTAGCCTCGTCTGGTCCTTCTTTAACTGAGAGGCAAAAGCAATGAGTTGCCCTCCGACATAAGCTTTGTGTGCCATCCAGACCCATCTAGCATCCGTGGGGGAATAAGTATTTATGGTAAAGTATTCAGAGAGGGCAGTGTCAATCTGGGAGCGAAGGTGAGGGCAACACAGTAACGATTCATTAAGGCGCCACGTATAAGGGGTAGAGCAGAGTCCCCCAAATTGGAAATGACCCATAACTATATCATGATCAGACCAGGCACAGGAGATATGTCTGGCATTATAGAAGAGAGGTGAGAGAGACAGTATTAGTTAAAATCCAATCTATTCGGGTATAAAGACAATGAGTGGGAGAATAATATATATAACTCCTTTGAGCCAAATTATGCTCCCGCCAGACATCAGCCATATCGAGATCAGCAAACTGTCTAAGAAGAAGTTATTGTTCCATCCCAGAGTGCCTAAATCCAGCAGTGTGCGACCTGTCCAGAATTCCGTTGGTGACCATGTTGAAATCACCCGTCCAGAGCAAAATGTAATAGGTGAGAGATTGCAGCCTGGTCACCAAGCAGACAAAGAAGGGAAGGGGATCATCATTCGGTGCATAAGAATGAACATTTCATACTCTCCGCCCCTGAAAAAGGCCCTCCAAAATAAGAAAGCGTCCCTCGGGGTCAGAAAATGAGGACTGAAGTGTAAAAGGGAAATCATCGTGTAAAAAGGTCATAGCCCTCTCGATTTAGTGGAATTGGAGACCATAAAACATCAAGAGTACTTTGCATATATAAACTTAGGGAAGGAGGTAACAGTAAAATGGGTCTCCTGGAGGCCAATAATATCAGGGCAGTGTTTGAGATAATCAAGGAAGGCTTTCTTCCACGATACAGTCCCCTACGGGAATTCAGTCCCCGAACATTATGAGAAATAATACAAGAAAGCAGTAAAAATCAGGGAGAAGCACATGAAGTAAGGTAGTAATAACATATAAATGACGAGACGGGCAGAACAAAGCAATAGTATAGGGCACAGGGTATGGAAAAATAGACAACAAGACATGAAGACCAAGAAAAGAGAGGAAAGACCGGACACTCAAGGGGAAAACATGGAACAACATGAAACCCAGGAGGTAAAAGAACAAAAACATATGGAAGAACGAACAGTAGGAGGGCAATAACAACCATATCCCCTGAAATCTTACACAACCCAAGAGAGTATGGCAACATGGTAGTCCATCCCGCCAAGAAAAGTGGAAGACGGGTCACAACCAGTTATGGTCTGCAGTAGAGCGGTAACAAAATAGGAGCGGAGGAGATGGAGAGCCAGAAAACCAAGACAATCATTCGGGGGGAGGGCAAGAAGACTAAGAGAAAAAATGCGGGGGGGGGGGGAGAGAAAGGGAAAGGGAGCTCTAAGGAAGAAAAAAGAGGAAAAGCAAAAGAGGGGGAAAGAAGGAAAGTCAAGTACAGTAGACCAAGCTAAGGAATGAAGCCTGGAGGCATATGGCAGGGTGCAGCAGGACACTGGCAGTGTTGAGCACTGTTACGCCGAGCGCTCCGGGTCCCTGCTCCTCCCAGGAGCGCTCGCGGTGTTCTCCTCTCTGCAGTGCCCCGGTCAGACCCGCTGACCGGGAGCGCTGCACTGACATTCACGACGGGGATGCGATTCGCATAGCGGGACGCACCCGCTGGCGAATCGCATCCCAAGCCACTTACCCGTCCCAGCCCCCGGCTGTCACGTTCTGGCACGCGCGGCTCCGCTCTCTAGGGGACGCGCGCACGCCAGCTCTCTAAGATTTAAAGGGCCAGTGCACCAATGATTGGTGCCTGGCCCAATCAGTCTATAAGCCTCCACCTGCTCCCTGTCTATATAACTTCACTTCCTTTCCGGATCTTGTTGCCTTGTGCCAGAGAAAGCTTTAAGGGTTGTCCAAAGCCTGTGTTCCAGATCTTCTGCTGTTGCCCCTGACTACAACCCTTGCTTCCTGCCCTGACCTTCTGCTACGTCCGACCTTGCACTTGCCTTGTCCTTTTGTACCGCGCCTGTCTCAGCAGTCAGAGAGGTTGAGCCGTTACCGGTGGATACGACCTGGTTGCTACCGCCGCAGCAAGACCATCCCGCTTTGCGGCGGGCTCTGGTTAATACCAGTAGGAACTTAGAACCGGTCCACCGGTACGGTCCACGCCAATCCCTCTCTGACACAGAGGATCCACCTCCAGCTTGCTGAATCCTAACAGTAGATCTGGCCATGGATTCCACTGAGGTGCCGCTGCCAAGTCTCGCTGACCTACCCACCGTGGTCGCCCAGCAATCTCAGCAAATTGCCCAACAGGGACAGCAGCTGTCGCAGTTGACCGCCATGTTACAGCAACTTCTGCCACTGCTACAGCAGCAACCATCTCCTCCGCCAGCTCCTGCACCTCCTCCGCAGTGAGTGGCTGCTCCTAGCCTCCGCTTGTCCCTGCCGGACAAATTTGATGGGGACTCTAGACTCTGCCGTGGTTTCCTGTCTCAATGTACCCTACATATGGAGATGTTGTCGGACCAATTTCCTACAGAACGGTCTAAGGTGGCTTTCGTAGTTAGTCTTCTGTCTGGAAAGGCCTTGTCTTGGGCCACACCGCTCTGGGACCGCAATGATCCTGCCACAGCCTCAGTCCAGTCCTTCTTCGCTGAAGTCCATAGTGTCTTCGAGGAACCAGCCCGAGCTTCTTCTGCCGAGACTGCCCTGCTGAACCTGGTCCAGGGTAATTCTTCAGTAGGCGAATACGCCATCCAATTTCGTACCCTCGCCTCTGAATTATCTTGGAACAACGAGGCCCTCTGCGCGACCTTTAAAAAAGGCCTATCCAGCAACATCAAAGATGTACTGGCCGCACGAGAAATTCCAGCTAACCTGTCACAACTTATCCTTTTGGCCACCCGCATCGACAAGCGTTTTTCTGAAAGACACCAGGAGCTCCGCCAGGAAAAGGACCTTGATCTCTGGGCACCTCTCTCCCAGTATCCTTTGCAATCTACCCCTGTGCCTCCCGTCGAGGAGGCTATGCATGTGGATCGGTCTCGCCTGACCCATGAAGAGAGGATTCGCCGCAGAGATAAAAATTTATGTCTGTACTGCGCTAGTACGGAACATTTCTTGGTGGACTGCCCTATTTATCCTCCACGTCTGGGAAACACATGCACGCACCCTGTTCAAATGGGAGTGGCGTCCCTTGGTGTGAATTCTGCTTCTCCACGTCTCACTGTACCCGTGCGAATTTCTCCTTCTGCCAACTCCTCCTTCTCAGCCGTGGCCTTCTTGGACTCTGGTTCTGCTGGAAATTTTATTCTGGCCTCTTTTGTCATAGGGTTCAGCATCCCAGTGACCCGTATCGTCAAGCCGCTCTACATTTCTTCCGTCAACGGAGCAAAATTGGACTGCACTGTGCGTTACCGCACAGAACCCCTGCTTATGAGCATTGGACTGCATCACGAGAAAATTTAATTTTTTGTTCTGCCCAACTGCACCTCTGAGGTCCTCCTTGGTCTGCCATGGCTCCAACGTCATTCTCCCACCCTTGACTGGACCACCGGGGAGATCAAGAATTGGGGTCCTGCTTGTCACAAACGATGCCTCACATCTGCTCCTCATAGCCCCCTTCCTGGTAACACTCTGCCCCGTGACAAGCTTCACCCTCTGCCCCCCCTCCCCATTCCCACTTCCTCTGGATTGCCTGCCGTTGATGTTTTTTCCCAGGACTTCTTTTTCCACAAGGAAACTCAAGAGTCGCCCCCTATGTTCTCGTCTCATTTGAAGGGACAAGGAGACAAAAAGAGGGGGAGACCTAAGGGGAGGGTACTGTTACGCCGAGCGCTCCGGGTCCCTGCTCCTCCCCGGAGCGCGTTCTCCTCTCTGCAGCACCCTGGTCAGACCCGCTGACCGGGAGCGCTGCACTGACATTCATGACGGGGATGCGATTCGCATACCGGGACGCGCCCGCTCGCGAATCGCATCCCAAGCCACTTACCCGTCCCGGCCCCCGGCTGTCACGTTCTGGCACGCGCGGCTCCGCTCTCTAGGGCGCGCGCGCCAGCTCTCTAAGATTCAAATGGCCAGTGCACCAATAATTGGTGCCTGGCCCAATCAGTCTATTAGCCTCCACCTGCTCCCTGTCTATATAACCTCACTTCCCCTTCACTTCCTTGCCGGATCTTGTTGCCTTGTGTCAGAGAAAGCGTTTAGTGTTGTCCAAAGCCTGTGTTCCAGATCTTCTGCTGTTGCCCCTGACTACGACCCTTGCTGCCTACCCTGACCTTCTGCTACGTCCGACCTTGCTCTTGCCTTGTCCTTTTGTACCGCGCCTGTCTCAGCAGTCAGAGAGGTTGAGCCGTTACCGGTGGATATGACCTGGTTGCTACCGCCGCAGCAAGACCATCCCGCTTTGCGGCGGGCTCTGGTGAATACCAGTAGCAACTTAGAACCGGTCCACCGGTACGGTCCACGCCAATCCCTCTCTGACACAGAGGATCCACCTCCAGCTTGCCGAATCATAACAAGCACAAAGGATCAATTATGTAGAACTGCTAATAGAAACATTAGTATGGGGAAGGAACAGTATGTCTATGACTGGGGACAGTGTCTGGAAAGTCCAGAATTAACAAACAACTCCAGAGTAAACCAGTACATAACAAATCAGGTATGAGCAGCCTCATCAGCTGGGATTGAGAAACAGAAAGTCCCAACAGGGGGAAGGCATCTATTCCAACAAGTATAACTCCAAGTAACTACCCTCAGATGGCTACCGGAAGAAGGAGAGTCACATCACGTGCAGGGTTTTCTTTTTCTGGCTATTCTGGGGGTCTCAGCGGTTGGATCTTGATCTAAAATTTTTCACTTAAATGGAATGATATTTAATGCTTTATAAGCCATCTGACCTAAAATTGACTGAGAGTACTTTTTACTTATTGAAGACACAATTGAGAGCAAAAATACCCACAAACAAGCAAACTATAAAGGCTGATCCAGTAGTGGACTGGCAAAGCATCTTGAGAGACGAGGCTAAGTTATGGAAATTGTGTCACTGTCCAAATACTTCTTGACAAAACTACAAGACCACCCCAGGCAAAACTGTTATCTTATGATTTTCCAAGTTCAACTCCTGAGTATAAATTCTTTCTTAGGTGCACCACCTCCTCAGGACCTGAACTGCACATAACATCTGTTGTGCCTCGAGTGTACTTTAAAGGGTATTTCCTGTGGCTTTTAATGTTGCATGGTTGCCTAGGCACCTGGACTGCTGACTCTGTAGCCATCTGATGCTTCTCCTTATTGGCTGAAGAAGTGTAGCACCCTTATCTTCTGCAACTCTTAAAGAGGTATCCATTTTTTCATGTACTAGTAGGCTTGGGCAACTCTGTAGACTTCACAGGGGCTATGGCTCCACATGGGCAGAGGGTGGTATTGAGACCTAGACTACAGAAGAGGATTCATACTGCTTCTAGGCTCTTCTCACTCTCCTTTTTACACTACTCTATTCTAAACTGCTCCTCTCAGGGACAAGATATATACTCTCAAGCTTGAGGGGATTAAAACAGAGCAAAGGACCTCTGACTGACTGGGGCTTACCATTCAGTATGTTGCTAAAGTTAATGAATGTGCAAGATTCACTTATTCTTGGTCCTTATACAACATAACCACTAAGTGGCAGCACAACTTACAGTATACAAGGCATTGTGCATACATTGTCAATGCAAATTATAGACTGTATAATGTGAAAATACAATGATGTATACAGCAGAAAATGCAAATCCGTGGGTGCACATTCAACAAACACTTGGCAGAGCAAAGTGAATGCAGCGGCACACTGCAGCATTTTAGGCATTTAGAAAAATCCCATTAAAGTGTACCTGTCATTAACAAATACTTTTTATATAATGTAGATAATACCATATATATATATTTCTAATATACACAGGATAAAAAATGTGTATATTTTGGTTGAAGAAATGCTGTCCCTGCAGCCATTGCCTGTGTGTCCAAACACAAGAAGTTAGGGCAGGACAAGCAGGGCTCTGTGCCGGCTACTAGCTTGTCAATCATCCAGATGTGAACCGGGAGCATGTCACAAAGCCTCAGTGCACAGAACCCTGCTTGTCTTCACTGCACAGAGCCCTGCTTGTCCTCAGTGCACAGAGACCTGCTTGTCTTCACTGCACAGAGCCCTGCTTGTCCTCAGTGTACAGAGACCTGCTTGTCCTCAGTGTACAGAGACCTGCTTGGCCTCAGTGTACAGAGACCTGCTTGTCCTCAGTGTACAGAGACCTGCTTGTCTTCAGTGTACACAGCCCTTACTTGTCCTCAGTGTACAGAGCCCTACTTGTCTTCAGTGTACAGAGCCCTGCTTGTCCTCAGTGCACAGAGCGCTGCTTGTCCTCACTGCACAGAACCCTGCTTGTCCTCAGTGTACAGTAGACATGTGCAATTCGTTTCGGCATGAATGTTTAATTTACCGAATTTTAGCGTTTTCGGGCATTCGGACCGATCCGAATGCACGAAAACATATTTTGAACATTCCCGAATAGCCACGATAATACGAATAGCAAAATAACGATTTACAGAATGCATGCGGTAAGTAACGAATGCATTCGTTATCCGTAAACAAAAGTAAAGAATTAATTCTCATTTTTTTATTGGTCCTTGTGCTAACACTTTTGCACTACACACTGTTTCTGTTACTGTTACCAGGGTGCCTCCAGCTGTTGCAAAACTACAACACCCACCCAGCAATGCTGGGTGGGGGTTGTAGTTTTGCAACAGCTGGAGGCACCCTGGTAACAGTAACAGTGTTAGCGCAAGTGACATGTAATGTTATACATAAATCACCCGACAATCAAACACATCTATCAAACACATCAATCATTCATACAGCATTCATTCCTTTACTCATACATTCAACATTACATTATGTATTAATAATAAATCTCATAAAATTATATTATCTTATCTGCCTTCCAGTGTTCCGATCTCTGCGGCTGCCCTCTTTTCCTGCACACACACGCTCCCGATAATGGTCCCCTGCTTAAAAAAGATTTACCCGAATGTACCCGAATACCAAATGTATCCGAAAGAAAATAAAAACCTCAATACCGAATGTATCCGAAAAATCTAACCGAACATACGAATACCGAATGTATCCGAAAAATCAAAAAACTAAAATATTACCGAACTGAAAATTTTATCCAATACGAAAAAATGAAACAAAACGAAAATTTTCCTTGTGCACATGTCTAGTGTACAGAGCCCTGCTTGTCCTCAGTGCTCAGAGCCCTGCTTATCCTCAGTGTACAGAGCCCTGCTTGTCCTCAGTGTACAGAGCCCTGCTTGTCCTCAGTGTACAGAGCCCTGCTTGTCCTCAGTGTACAGAGCCCTGCTTGTCCTCAGTGTACAGAGCCCTGCTTGTCCTCAGTGTACAGAGCCCTGTTTGTCTTCAGTGTACAGAGCCCTGCTTGTCCTCAGTGTACAGAACCCTGCTTGTCCTGAGTGTACAGAGCTCTGCTTGTCCTCAGTGTACAGAGCTCTGCTTGTCTTCAGTGTACAGAGCTCTGCTTGTCCTCAGTGTACAGAGCCCTGCTTGTCTTAACTGCACAAAGCCCTGCTTGTCCACCCACATTTCCTGTATTTGGACTCCTCACAGAGAGTCACAGACAATAGCTGTAGGGACAAAAATTATACAAGTTTATTAACCAATGTATATTTTAAATATAACTAGAAAACAAAGTGATGTCCAGCACAAATGGATGCAGAACAATGCTCTTTATTGCAATAAAACTTCAGTACATGCAGGACATGGACACAGGTGACGCGTTTCGGCCCTGGCGTCGGGCCTTAATCATATGACTAAGGCACGACGCCAGGGCCGAAACGTATCACCTGTGTCCATGTCCTGCATGTACAGAAGTTTTATCGCAATAAAGAGCATCGTTCTGCATCCATTTGCACTGGACATCCCTTTGTTTTCTAGTTACATATCCAGGTGATGCCCACGCCAGTCTGAGCGCTACGGGCTTGGGAAGAGAGCTGGACATCACTCTATACCAGTTACCATATTTTAAATATACATATATTGGTATCATCTACATTTTAGAAAAATGTAGGTAGACTTTAAATTATATTAACAGGTATTGGAACTTATTTTTCATAGACATATTGCAACTTGCAAGTAAAATTCTAGGTCTTCAAAACTATTGAAAAGTAAGACTGTGTAATCTATCTACAGAAAGGTTTTCTATTAACATTTTTCTGTTTTTGTCTCATTTTAATATTTAAATCAATGTTTTAAATAAAGATTCAAGGACGAATAGACTTACATGCCACAGTTAACTTAATATAGGAAGAAACCAAGCTGTTGTACACTTGAATTAAATTAGATTTCACACCTTAACTTGGATTGCAGAGTTCTGCCAACGTAGTTCTCCACTCCATGCACTGTCTACTCTCCCTTTGTTAACTGTCTGAGGCTCTTCAACACATAGACAGTAGTTGCAATCACACTTCAAAGGTCATTCCTGATTAAACTGTACAGTGAATCACATAGTGCTGATTTTCTTAAATTAAATCAAATTAATTCAAGCATCAATGGGTCAGAAGAGAAAAGAGACATCTTCTGATTTTTCTTCTTTTTACTTCTGACCTAATGACAGTGACAAGCAATTTAATTTACGCTATTGAATTAATTTACTCGCTGGCAGTGCATGTGGAATCCATAAGAATTTCTTATCACTATGTGACTTCAATCACTTGAATTTTCACTAAACAGTGTTCTAAATTCAGCTGCTTTGTATTCCTGTGTGCTGCCCTATTTCATTCAAATGCTGCAAAATTTTACCGTTCTTTTTCCCGTAACATTCCTACATAAATGTCCAACTTAAAGACTATAATAGTTACCTAAAAACTAACAGTAGATTGTAGAACACTTCATGGGATGCTATCCTGCATACTTTAAAGGGGTACTCTGGTGGATAACATTATTGTTTTTTTAAATCAACTGGTGCCAAAAAGTTAAACAGATTTGTAAATGACTTCTATTAAAAAATCTTTACCCTTTTAGCACTTTTTAGCAGCTGTATGCTACAGAGGAAATTATTTTCTTTTTGAATTGTCCACAGTGCTCTCTGCTGACACCTGATGCCCATATCAGGAACTGTCCAGAGCAGGAGAAAATTCCCATTGCAAACCTATGCTGCTCTAAACAGTTCCTGACACGGACAGAGGTGTCAGCAGAGAGCACTGTGGACAAGACAAAAAAGAAATGTAAAAAGAAAATAATTTTCTCTGTAGCATACAGCTAAAAAGTACTGGAAGGGTAACGATTTTTAAATAGAAGTCATTTACAAATCTGTTTAACTTTCAGTCACCAGTTGATTTAAAAAAATAAAAAATGTTTTCCACCGGAGTACCCCTTTAACATGGAGGAGAGAAGTTGGTGGGCATGTAGCCCAGGCTGGGGCCACAAATGGCACTAGCAGAAAGTTAATGGCATAGAATCTATTATCAATGTATTTTAGTTCATTTTAATTATTATTCTATCTTACACTACTGTACCATCTAGCAGAACAAACAATGGACATTTTATTGTGGTTAATTCTATCGAATTATCACTAGTGTTGAGCGGCATAGGCCATATTCAAATTCGCGAATATTCGCGAATATATGGACGAATATTCGTCATATATTCGCGAATATTCGCATATTCGTTATATCCTCGTTTTATTTTCGCATATGCGAAAATTCGCGTATGCGAAAATTAACACATGGGCAAATTAGCATATACAAAATTAGCATACGCGAAAATTCGCATATGCAAATTTTCGCACGCCAGTCTCACACAGTAGTATTACAGCCTTCTTTACACCACACAAGCTGGAAGCAGAGAGGGATGATCACTGTGATGTGTACTGTAAGAAAAAAAAAACGAATATTCGTAATTACGAATATATACCGCTATATTCGCAAAATTCGCGAATTCGCGAATATGCGATATTCGCGAATAATATTTGAATTGCGAATATTCGCGAGCAACACTAATTATCACTACATAACTGATATTTTGTCAGTACTGTGTTTCACATGGGGGGGGGGGAATCATCCTTAGGATAACAAAAGGCTAATGTTAATTGTGCACCTGAACCTTTTGTTTTCTCTCTAATGACAAGGAAAAAGCAAAAAATCTGGTGGTTGGAGAGGTGGGGTGATGTTTGCAGTGTTTTTTATTCTGTATTATTTTGTTAATTGGAAAAAAAACATCGGATGTGGTCTGAGGGGATGTGGTCTGAGGGGGTCTGCTGTTTTTTTTTTTTTTTTTTTTTTTTTTTTAGTTGACTAACTGTCTGAGTGATAGGCAGTGATCAATGTCACGGGCCAGGCCGGTGAAAGGGCCCGCTGCCCACCTTTTGAAGAGAGGAGCCAGACTCAGTTGTGGACATACCTTAAGGGCTGTTCCCATGTTCTGGTCTTTTATTCAGTTTCTTAAGCCAATTGCTGAACTTGTATAAAGAACTTACTAAAGGTCCCATCCACTTAATATAGCACCTGTTTAATAATATCATGGGACAGATAGATTGGGCATTTTTAGGATTTCAGCTGCCCAACCCTTTTCGTTCCCAGAAAGATAAACAGCCGGCAAAGCTGTCTGGTAGTGATGAACCCCTATTCTTTCCACTGAGAACTTATTAGTGTTTAGCCATGTTGCATTTTCATATGTATCAGAACACTGGAAGAGATAGCTGTCAGCCGAACAAATGTTCATCTAACAGCTATTCTTAGTTTTGACCTCAAAACAAACTTGAATATTGAAAATATCCTTAAAGGAATGTTACATAAAAAAAAAATGCAGACTAAAAAGTAACAAAATACACTATACTACTATACTGTGGTGCAGCTCTGGTCTACCTCACCATTTACTTACTATATAAGGTGCACTGTCCCTGCTCTGTTGATGATATTCCAGCCAATGACTGGTCTCAGCGGCCAGTGTAGTGTGTTTGAAACATCTTCAGGTAAAAATAATGTATTTATTATTTATTAACCATGGTATTATTTTAATTTATCTAAAAAAAAAAACATTTCATGTGCTACTATTCACTCTATATACCATTAACCCCTTCAGGACGGAGCCCATTTTGGCCTTAAGGACCGGAGCGTTTTTTGCACATCTGACCACTGTCACTTTAAACATTAATAACTCTGGAATGCTTTTAGTTATCATTCTGATTCCGAGACTGTTTTTTCGTGACATA
Source organism: Hyla sarda (assembly GCF_029499605.1). Lineage (NCBI taxonomy): Eukaryota > Metazoa > Chordata > Amphibia > Anura > Hylidae > Hyla > Hyla sarda. Next base: position 108,919,495 of record NC_079192.1, read on the forward strand.
TTCTACTTTAACATAGTGGTAATTTTTTGTCGATACTTGCATCCTTTCTTGGTGAAAAATCTGTAAATTTGATGAAAAATTTGAAAATTTTGCATTTTTCTAACTTTGAAGCTCTCTGCTTGTAAGGAAAATGGATATTACGAATACATTTTTTTTTGTTTCACATATACAATATGTCTACTTTATGTTTGCTTCATAAAATTGACGTGTTTTTACTTTTGGAAGACACCATAGGGCTTCAACGGTCAGCAGCAATTTTCCGATTTTTCACAAAATTTTCAAACTCAGTATTTTTCAGGGACCAGTTCAGGTTTGAAGTGGATTTGAAGGGTCTTCATATTAGAAATACCCCATAAATGACCCCATTATAAAAACTACACCCCCCAAAGTATTCAAAATGACATTCAGTCAGCATTTTAACCCTTTAGGTGTTTCACAGGAATAACAGCAAAGTGAAGGAGAAAATTCACAATCTTCATTTTTTACACTTACATGTTCTTGTAGACCCAATTTTTGAATTTTTACAAGGGGTAAAAGGAGAAAATTTTTACTTGTATTTGTAGCCCAATTTCTCTCGAGTAAGCACATACCTCATATGTCTATGTAAAGTGTTCGGCGGGCGCAGTAGAGGGCTCAGAAGGGAAGGAGCGACAAGGGGATATTGGAGAGTACGTTTTTCTGAAATGGTTTTTGGGGGGCATGTTACCTTTGAGAAGCCCTTATGGTGCCAGAACAGCAAAAAAAAACACATGGCATACCATTTTGGAAACTAGACCCCTCGGGGAATGTAACATGGGATAAAGTGAACCTTAATACCCCACAGGTGTTTCACGACTTTTGCAAATGTAAAAAAAAAAAAAATAAATTTTTACCTAAAATGCTTGTTTTCCCAAAAATATTTTATTTTTAAAAAGGGTAATAGCAGAAAATACCCCTAAAAATTTGAAGCCCAATTTCTCCCGATTCAGAAAACACCCCATATGGGGGTGAAAAGTGCTCTGCTGGCGCACAACAGGTCTCGGAAGAGAAGGAGTCACATTTGGCTTTTTGAAAGCAAATTTTGCTCTGGGGGCATGCCGCATTTAGGAAGCCCCTATGGTGCCAGGACAGCAAAAAAAAAAACCACATGGCATACCATTTTGGAAACTAGACCCCTCGGGGAACGTAACAAGGGGTTAAGTGAACCTTTATACCCCACAGGTGTTTCACGACTTTTGCATATGTAAAAAAATTTTTTTTTTTACCTAAAATGCTTGTTTTCCCAAAAATGTAACATTTTTAAAAAGGGTAAATGCAGAAAATACCCCCCAAAATTTGTAACACAATTTCTCCCGAGTACGGCGATACCCCATATGTGACCCTAAACTGTTGTCTTGAAATACGACATGGCTCCAAAGTGAGAGCGCCATGCGCATTTGAGGCCTAAATTAGGGACTTGCATAGGGGTGGACATAGGGGTATTCTACGCCAGTGATTCCCAAACAGGGTGCCTCCAGCTGTTGCAAAACTCCCAGCATGCCTGGACAGTCAACGGCTGTCCGACAATACTGGGAGTTGTTTTGCAACATCTGGAGGCTCCGTTTTGGAAACAGTGGCGTACCAGACGTTTTTCATTTTTATTGGGGAGGGGAGGGGGGCTGTGTAGGGGTATGTGTATACGTAGTGTTTTTTACTTTTTATTTTATTTTTTGTTAGTGTAGTGTAGTGTTTTTAGGGTACAGTCGCACGGGCGGGGGTTCACAGTAGTTTCTCGCTGGCAATTTGAGCTGCAGCAGAAAGTTTGCGGCAGCTCAAATTTGCAGCCAGATACTTACTGTAATCCTCCGCCCATGTGAGTGTACCCTGTACGTTCACATTGGGGGGGACATCCAGCTGTTGCATAACTACAACTCCCAACATGCCCGTTGGCTGTCGGTGACTGCTGAGAGTTGCAGTTTTGCAACAACTGTAGGCACACTGGTTATGTATCACTGAGTTTGTGACCTAACTCAGTGTTTCACAACCAGTGTGCCTCCAGCTGTTGCAAAACTACAACTCCCAGCATGTACGGTGCATGGTGTACGGTGACTGCTGAGAGTTGTAGTTTGCAACAGCTGGAGGCACACCGGTCGTGAAACACTGAGTTAGGTAAAAAAAACTCTGAGTTTCACAACCAGTGTGCCTTCAGCTGTTGCAAAACTACAACTCTCAGCAGTCACCGACAGCCAACGGGCATGCTGGGAGTTGTAGTTATGCAACCAGCAGATGCACCACTACAACTCCCAGCATGCACTTTAGCTGTTTGTGCAAGCTGGGAGTTGTAGTTATACAACAGCTGAAGGTACACTTTTCCATAGAAAGAATGTGCCTCCAGCTGTTGCAAAACCATAAGTCCCAGCATGCCCATAAGGGAATGCTGGGAGTTGTGGTGGTCTGCCTCCTGCTGTTGCATAACTACAGCTCCCAGCATGCCCTTTTTGCATGCTGGGAGCTGTTGCTAAGCAACAGCAGGAGGCTGTCACTCACCTCCAACGATCCAGACGCTGCAGGTCAGTCCCGCCGCCGCCGCTGCTCCTGGGGCCCCGATCCCAACATTAACGCCGGGGATCGGGGTCCCCAGCACCCGGGGTGCAAGTCCCGCACCCGCTCACGTCCTCCAGAAGAGGGGCGGAGCGGGTGCGGGAGTGACACCCGCAGCAGGCGCCCTGATTGGTCGGCCGGTAATCCGGACGACGAATCAGGGCGATCGTGAGGTGGCACCAGTGCCACCTCACCCCTGCAGGCTCTGGCTGTTCGGGGCCGTCAGAGACGGCCCCGAACAGCCAGTAATTCCGGGTCATCGGGTCACTGGAGACCCGATTGACCCGGAATCGCCGCAGATCGCTGGACTGAATTGTCCAGCGATCTGCGGCGATCCCCGACATGGGGGGGGGCATAATGACCCCCTGGGCGATATGCCGGGATGCCTGCTGAACGATTTCAGCAGGCATCCGGCTCCGGTCCCCAACCGGCTAGCAGTGGGGGCCGGAATTCCCACGGGCGTATGGATACGCCCTCGGTCCTTAAGGACTCGGGATGCAGGGTGTATCCATACGCCCTATGTCCTGAAGAGGTTAAGAAGCGATGAATAGATTTTTTTACTTTCAGAACACAAGGAACAGGGAGAGGTCCTGACTTCCTGCCATTAAGGACAAAATGTAAAATATATTGCTTTAAGTAGTAATATAGGTAGATCATACCATAGCTGTGTTGTACTAAAAACTAAAAAAAAACAACATCAAACACCTAGGCTTCTATGGACAATTCATATACAATTCAAACAAAATGAATGATTTTCATCAGTTTCAAGTTATTTAAGGGAGCTATGTGGGTTTTTATTTCTTTAACATAAGGGTACCAATAATTTTTCTGAATCTGTATCTCAGCTTAACCACTGTTTCTTCCAAAATAAAAAGTCCCATTAATGTAGAGGTAAAAAAAAATCATTATACAGTATACGTAGCCAAAGAATTGAAAAAAGGCAAAGAAAAAATTGTGATGCAGTGATGTCATGGGCAGCCAACGGGCAACAATTTTATTGCAGTGATTTATCACTGTTGGGAATCATCTTACTTTTCCTATTACAGCTTTCTCCCTTGATAGGTTTATAATTTCATTTATATCCAACTTTTTGAATAATTCATTTTCAATGTTTACAATTTAAATATTTATTGCTTTTTCCACTCGAAAATTGTCTTTGTGTTGCATGGGCAATATCTTTTTCCAGGGTTGTTTTTCCAAAACCTGAGCCCTTTAGACTCTTTCTTCCTTTGCCTAACAATTCAGTCTATTGTAGCAGGGATAATTGTTTTTCATATGTCTGCCTTTTATAGGGTATCAGAATGTTGTTAACCTTGTAGCTTAGTAATGTGACAAATTCATTGGTCAAAACAATATAGCTTAATAGGAGTGTATAGCATTTTTTTATGGAGGTGTGTGTAACATCCCAAAAGTAACATAAAATAGATCTGCTTCCAGAAACATTGATACTTTATCTCGGTGGGATTCTCCTTCACTTAGTTAGGAACAGCAGGACTCACATCTTATATCTATATCAGAGGTTGTAAGATTTATGAGGTGAAGAAGCCTTAAGGATTTATATGAGCCTGAGAAGCACCACATATACCCCTGCTGCTATGCATGCAGGTTATGCAGATGGTGCACTTATGACTGAACCTAGGTATCCTCTATAATCACAGCTTTTTAGGTCTTCAAAGCTCATTTTCTTCTTTTCAGAAGATGTTTGAGGAACCTGTACATTTTATAACAAACATATAGTGCAAGTATTTGTACTTTAATAAAGGTCTATTTACATGTACAGCATCGTGTGCTTATTTGATGTACAGGATTTGAAAGGGGTACTCCGGGGAACTAAACCCATAGCCCATTCTTTCTTTCTCACCAACCTATTTATTTTGTTGTCTAAATATCATTCATTAGCTATATAGAGAAGTTTCCCTCTTTCAGCTGTCACTTACATGCAGGGAGTGAGAGAAAGACGTCATTATCTTTTTGCAAAGCCCTCACTGAGACTAGTCCCCACCCTCCTGGAAGACAAACACTATGTGATTTCTGTCTAGGGCTCTGGCTTCACAGCCACACCTCCCCTCCCTGTGTGAGGATCTTGCCGGCAGAGGAACCCAGCGTCTCAGTCACAACTCAGCACATAACGCTGCTCTTTGACTGCTGTAGATCTAATCACTAATAATAATCAGATCATTTATTGCTGGGGGAAGGATAGTTTGAAAGAAAAGACATGTAGTGTGTGCTGCTGACAACAACACAGCATGCACACAGATAGTAAAAGCAACTGGCTGGCAGCCACTACCCAGAACCACTGACTGCTGGGAGTTGTAGTCTGGGCTGCAAGCGAAGAAAAAGAATATTCAGGTGACAACAGGGGCCACAGGAGCTGGCAAAATAACAAGGATAACTACAGGGGACACAGAACAGGTATTTTGGTGGCTCTGGGTCATTTATATTTTTCTCTACTTCCCCAAAGCACCAAGCTGTGTTTAGTCATTTAGTTCAGTGTTTCTCAATGGCAGTCCTTAAGTACCCCCAACAGGTCATGTTTTCAGGATTTCCTTAGTCTTTCACAGGTAATATGGTCAAGTTATGGTCAGTAGAGATGAGTGAATTGAATCTGACAAATTCAAATTCGTTACAAATTTCAGGAAAAATTTGATTAAAAATTAATGTGAATATCGCTGCGATTTGATTGTGCGAATTGCTTCATTAAACTCCTTTTAGTATGTTTATTGTTCTAATATTCTGTAAGGATATGCAATGACTAATAAATGTTTATAAAAAAAAAAACTAAAAACCTCTATTTAGTGCAGTCGAGGCTCCAGGGGGCATCTAAAATGGCGGATCTACATGGACATGGGGCAAGGAATCCTGGGATGGCGGGAACAAGGGTCAGCGGGATGACCCTGAATCACATGCAGCATGCAGCCTATCAGCAGCCAGCCACCCCTGTGATGTCACAGCCCTATATAATTGGCAGCCATCTTGCGGTCAGTCACATCAGCATTCTATTACAGAGAGAGAGGGACAGACAGCAGTGTGTGTTGCACAAAAAAACATATTTACAGCAGCGATTCACCTCCCAGTCACATCAGCATTCTATTGCAGAGAGGGAAAGAGAGCAGTGTGTTGCACAAAAAAGCTTTTTTACAGCAGCGATTTACCTCAAGCCCAAATCCAGCCTAGAAACACTGATAGGGAAGGGAGTGAGATTGAGAGAGAATGTGCAATTTTGGGAATAGCACACAGCGACTGTGTGCTGCAGCACTGGTGTGTAAAACAACTGAAAAGCTAAGAGAAGCCAGCCAGGTAGGGTGAGCAGAGCACTAAAAGTGAATTATTCTCTATTAAGTGTAACCTGTGCATACATCTAAGTGGTGTACCATTTTGTTCCTGTTAAAGTCTTAAGGGCCTAGATACTGTGAGAGGCCAGGAAAAAGTACACACCTGCTGGTGTTGTAGACAAATACTATTTTAAGCATACTAGAGTGCATTGTCCTCCCCTCATAAGTGCATACCACATATGTACATCTAAGGCCCCTTTCACACTATACATTCTTCAGTTTTTAAAGATCTGTTATATGTTTGGTTATGAAAACCCTGAAAATCGGTCAACATATGAAGCGTCACCATAAAGCAGCCTTGAAGAACCGTGGCTCCGATGTGGTGGTCCAGCATCACCCGGTGGAATGCTGCTCCCTGTTTCAGCCAGCCAAGGGTCCACCACCTCAGCTGATACCCATCTTCTGTCATTCCAAATGCTCTTGCCCCTCCTACTTCATGTCAGTCATTCCCCCAGCAATCCATAGATGAAGCCATGTCCGGCGCAGAAGCTGAATAGGCTTCTGTTCAAGTTGTTGGTGCTTCAGTCCCTCCCTATTAAAGTGGTGAACTCTGCACCTTTTAGAGAATCAATGGTTTGTGCCGAGCTGAGGTGGAGAGTCCCAAGCCATTATTTCTTTGTGAAGAAGGCAGTACTAGCCCTGCACAATTATGTGGAACAGAAGGTGGGCCAGTCCTTGAGCCTGTCGGTGTGTACCAAAGTTCATGGCATCGCCAATATGTGGAGCTGTAATTATGGTCAGGGACAATACATGTCCTTTACGCCCCACTGCATGAATGTGGTTCCTGCACAGCTACAACACCAACTTGAACAGGTCATGCAGCTTACGCCTTCACGCTCTCAGGCCGTTGGTCTGCAAGACATCCTAACAATGGGAAGGAAACTTTGCATGCACTTCAGCCACTCGTACACCGAAAAGCACACTCTCCTTGAGCTGCAGCGTCAGAACGGTATTCCCCAACATTGTCTGATTTGCGACGTTTCCACACATTGGAACTCCACCCTCCATATGTTGGACCGACTATATGAACAGAGAAATGCCATCACTAATATCTTGATGATCCAAGCGGATAGGGGGACTCCCCTGTGTAACTTCAATGTCAACCAGTGGCAGCTCATATGTGACACCTGCCATTTGTGGGGGCTGAACTGGAGGAGGGGGAGGGGCACAGTGGAGCACAGTTTAGGTTTCACAAGATGTGCGGTTTTTCTAGTCATCTGACAGGAGATGAAGAGCAGGAGCAGCCAGAGGAGCTAGAGGGTTATGTGGAAGGTGAGACAGAGGACCCAAACACACCGTGGCAGTATACAGTGGAGATGGAGGCAGGGAGTCTTTCCGAGTCACTTTCACAAATGGCACGATGCATGCTCACTTGCTTGCGTAGTGACTGTCAAATTGTCACCATTCAGCAGCGAGATAACTTCGGGCTCTCCACCTTATTTGACCCTCACTTCCGGCTCAAAATGGGGGTCTTTTTACACCGACTAAGAGGGAGGACAAACTGACCAACTACAGATACATCCTACTTAGTCAGTTGTCCGATGCCTATCTGCACCATCATCTATCCTCTTCCAGGTCTGACTCGGGGGGCCCTCTGCGCTCACTTTCCACTGCCATGGCTGCTGGGGAGGGGTGGGGTGGCAGGAGCAGTACCAGCTTCATCAGCAGCGTGAGTCTACAGTCGCTGATGAGTACCTTTCTTCACCTGCTTAGTGAAGCAACTCATCAGCAGCAGGTAAACCTGGAGCAGGACCTGAACCAGCAGGTGGTGGCATACCTTGATATAACCATGCCAACACACTTTGAAGATCTGCTGGACTTCAGGGCAGCCAAACTTGATTTGTGGCCGCAACTAGCAGTGTTTGCCCTGGAAAAGCTGTCCTGCCTGGCCAGTAGTGGGCAATCAGAGTGGGTGTTTAGTGCAGCGGGGGCCATAGTAACCCCAAGGAGAACTCATCTGTCCATGAAAAATGTGGAGAGACTGACCTTTGTGAAGATGCATCAGGCATGGATCAGCCAGGATTTCCATCCACCAATGTCTGATGCATCAGAGAAGATTGACCATGGTGCCACACCAACACTTCACAAATATGGAGAGTGCCAAACAGATTTAAGGTGCTGCTCCCCAGTTACAGATATTCCTCCGCTTCAGACTACAAGTAAGTATAGAGGATATGCATTAGCTATAACCTAACTTTTCTTACGATAAATTATATGTACCCAAACATTTTTTGTGTGCCACCTACACCACCAAGTATTGATGTGATGCAAAGACCTCTAAAAGGGGGAAGGGAACAACGTATGGTCCATTGTAACCTGTGGGGGTAAAAACTTCCCCTGTAAGGCCCTACTCTTGCATTCAAGGGGTGCACCGGTGGAAACCTTTTTTTTGTTTTAAATCAACCGGTGCCAGAAAGTTAAACATATTTGTAAATTACTTCTATTAAAAAATCTTAATCCTTAAAGCACTTATTAGCTGTTGAATACTACAGAGGAAATTATTTTCTTTTTGGAACACAGTGCTCTTTGCTGACATCACGATCACAGTGCTTCAGACATCTCTGTCCAGTTTAGGAACTGTCCAGAGTAATATATGTTTTCTATGGGGATTTTCTCCTACTCTGGACAGTTCTTAAAATGGGCAGAGGTGTCAGCAGAGAGCACTGTGGTCATGATGTCAGCAGAGAGCTCTGTGCTCCAAAAAGAAAATAATTTCCTCTGTAGTATTCAGCAGCTAATAAGTACTGTAAGGATTAAGATTTTTTAACAAAATTAATTTACAAATCTGTTTAACTTTCTTGCACCAGTTGACTTGCGTTTCAAGTCCTCCATAGGACTTTTCCTCAGCAGCTAAAGACTTTAGCTTCTGAGGAAAAGTCCTATGGAGGACTTGAAACGTGTCCAGCTTATACCTTAGAGTGCCGCATCACCCAGCCCTATTTTGGATACAGAGCCATCCTATCTACGGCATACGTTACTTGAGTACGGGGCTGCAGCCACGAGGACACGCCACATTGATTCAACTGCCAGGACCGCAAAAGACTTTTCCACTTACCGGACCCACTGTTATCCATCTCCTTTCTGTATTACATGAGACGGCCGTGTCTCTAACAGTAAGTCTCCTTCTGCCACTGTCGGGATTGTTAGCCGCATACCAGGTACTATGTACATGGATATGTTATACAGTTGAAGCACTGCAGTCCCCCAGAAATTGGCCCACCTATTCCACAGCATACTTTTGAGACTGCACGGTCTCTAGTAGTGGACCCTTTGCCTAATGGGATTGTGTTACCATCCACCATTAACTATATGCACGTATTGTAACAAATTTGAAGAACAGTTACTTATCTGTAATATCGCTACATACCGCTGAGACGGCAGAGTCTCCAGCAGCGAACTTCTTGCATAGAGAACTAAGCAGAGACACATCATCACAAGTGCATACAAAGTATCTGTTTCGACAAAGGATACTTATTACCATTGTACTATCACCCTTTGGATTACAAAGTGCAGTGCTCTCATTCATTTATGACATTTGGCTGGATTACAGATGCAAAGTCACTGACTAAATGCACCTTATTTGAATGCAAAAGTATATACCTCATTTATATATTAACTATACTTATTGTATTTTATTTTATCTTTTATTTTTTGCCTTTTGCAATACATATGCTATTACATTGATTTTATTGTATAATTGCTAACTCACAAGGGCCCTGTGAGATTGGCATACACTATATATATTTAACTAATTAATAAATTATTTTAACCAATTATTCAAGACCCTGAGCCTCAATATCTATTTCCACTTTTACAAAAGAGATCGTTTTCTTCTGCCTACCTGCCTCAGCTAAATATATATACAGTATCCCAACTGAAAAATAAGGTGCTTAAAACTTAACATTTATTAGTAATAAATATATAAAATACACCCTCACAGTAATAGTGGAGACCAAAAAATGAAAAAAGTGAAAAAATACAACTCAGCATAAGGACCAAAATTCCAGTCCACCTAGGACCATAGGTACCACTGTAGCATTAGCTAGGCAGTACCCCTCTAGCAATAGTCATACGCATACTAAATCACAAACCAATATAATTCTGATGGGATCAGCATGCCCATCCAATATTGCATCAGTACCCAAATAGGGTTCACACTGTTACGCACATATTGGATAAATACTATTTACACGGAGACCCCTGTCCCTACCTGCCTCAGCTACTATTCTGACATCCTGCCACCTGCCTGATGTCACACATCTGGTGCCAAGTTCTTTTTTTCACCCACCTTCATCACCAGGTACTGGTATTGCCACAAACCGCCCCACTATGTCACCGGGTCACTTTCAGGACTCCTTATTCTGCTGATGCCACCTCTAGGCTGTCTTATTCTGCCATTATCTGTTCTCCTCATGCTGCTGCCACCTCCAGGCTGTCTCATTCTGCAATTATATGGTCTCCTCATGCTATCGCCACCTCCAGGCTGTGTCATTCAGCCACTTAATGGTCTTCTCATGCTGCTGCCAACTCCAGGCTGTGTCATTCAGCCATTATATGGTCTCCTCATACTGCTACCAACTACAGGCAGCGTCATTAAGCCACTACATGGTCTGCTCATTCTTCTGCCACCTCCAGGCTGTGTCACTGTACCGGCATGTGGTCTCCTCATGCTGCTGGCACATTGAATAAACATTTTTAGGCTCATCTATTTGAAATCTTCAATTTAAATGTAAAATAATATCTTTAATCTTTTCAATTGGGAAGCCCTATTGACTTGGCAGGCTGTTGCCACCTCCAGCCTGGGTCATTCAGCCACTATGTGGTCTCCTCATGCTGCTGCAAACTCCAGGCTGTGTCATTCAGACACTATATGGTCTCCTCATGCTGCTGCCAACTCTAGGCTGTGTCATTCAACCACTATATGGTCTCCTCATACCGCCGCCAACTCCAGACTGTCATTCAGCCACTACATGGTCTGCTCATGCTGCCGCCAACTCCAGGCTGTGTCATTCTGCCACTGTATGGTCTCCTTGTCACCCCCCTCAGGTATGGACCCACTGTGCCACAAGCAGAGCAGGAAAGCTCAGGTGCAGCAAACTGGAACACTGGAACACAGCAGACAGCAAATACTGGAACACAGCAGACAGGGACCTTCGCTGTAGTAAACTACAATGTTGCTCAGGCACCACAGAAACGGAGGAGTGCTCTTTTATAGGTGGTTCCTGGCAGGAATTGTCTAGGAATCCAATAGGGAGTGCACACTGGCCCTATAAGTCTCAGCCAGTGCTCGCACACAGCCCCAAGAGGACAGAGGAGAAACTGCAGCCATGGCAGCAGCAGGACATGGTACAGAGCAGGCCGCCTTATGTAAGAGATAGGATACACAGTATGCCGGTGGTTTTCAACCAGCGGTGTTACACCCCTCATGCTGCCGCCAACTGCAGGCTGTGTCATTCAGCCACTATATAGTCTCCTCATGTTTCTGCCTTCTCCAGGCTGTGTCACTGTACCAGCATGTGGTCTCCTCATGCTGCTTGAACATTAAATAAAACTTTTTAGGTTCATCTATTGGAAATCTTCAATTTAAATGTTAAAAAGCATCTTTAATCTTTTCAATTGTGAGGCCCTATGGTCTCCTCATGCTGCCTCCAACTCCAGGCTGTATCATTTAGCCACTAAATGGCCTCCTCATGCTGCAGCCAACTCCAGGCTGTGTCATTCAGCCACTATATGGTCCCCTCATGCTGCCGCTCTGCGACAGTGATTCTAATAGCAACACCTCTAATCTGCATGTCATACTGAATAACAGTATTATTTTACTAACCCAGCACACACCCTATGCGTGTTATAGCAAGGCAAAGTGTTCAACACCCCTATTGAGGCTCTCTGTAGGTCGGAAATAGCCATTTTTAATACTGATTTGCCGTGAACTGAACTGAATTTTTTGGAATATCCAGCGAATCAGCTGAATTGAATTTTCCCAAAAATTTGCTCATCTCTAATGGTCAGTGAATCAGGCATCACCAAAATCATATTGCCTGTGAAAGACTAAGGAAATCCTGAAAGCATGACCTGTTGGGGTTACTTGTGGAACCGCTTGAGAAACACTTATTTAGTTTACATTCAACTCTGCAGCATTAAATTTGCAGCTTCAAATACTGTGCATTTAATATATGCAGGACACTGTAGGCGTGAATACACTCTAAGGGTGCCTTCACACAAATGGATTTACTTTCAAACTCGCTGCCTGTTTTCACTATGAGTTTGAATGGGGGTGGGCTGTCCGCTGACTCTTTTAACTTCAATGGTGGTCTGTGGCAGATTTTCCGTAGCTTAGGATCCACTGCTGAAAAATTGGCCTCGGACAGCCTGCCCCCGTTCAAACTCACAGCGGGAAACATGCTGCATGTTGGAAAGTAAATCCGCTCGTTTAAACACCCCCCCCCCCCAAGGGCATGGGTGAATTTGCTGGAAAACTCACAGTTTGTTTCCCGCTGCGAGTTTGAATGTGGGCTAGCTCTTTGCAGGCTGCCCACCGCAGTCTCATTAAAGTCAATGAAAATATATAAAGCATTAGTAAGAATGGAAGATTAAAGTAACAAGCTTTTTAAATTTAATTAATTAACAAAAACATAATCCCCACTAATGATTCATACACATCCTATAGGAACCACAGAAACACACAAACAATATAATGTACAATGATTAAAAAAAAATAAAAAAAAATTACAATATGATTTGGTTCACGGACGACCATTGTATGTTGAAACCATTGCATGCTGAGACTATAACTCTATAAAAACCTGGTAATTAGTTCTGAAGCCACCAAAATGTAATCCAAAAATAGGAAAAAATTAGGATTAAACAAAAATAAGAAGATAACTAATATAGATAAAGTGGATAAAGATCAAACCGGTTTCATCCCAGGTCGTAATTTGTTGTACAATATTGATTTTTGTAGTCTGCAGAAAGGTGAAGGTACCCTCCGCTCCTTCCTGTCCTTAGATGCTACAAAAGCGTTCGACAGGGTGGAGTGGAGGTTTTTATGGAGGACCATGAGATATGGGACAAAAGTATATAAACATGGTGACATTATTTTACAAACAACCAACGGCTAGGATACTGCTGGATGCGTCACCATCTGGTTGTTTTAAGTTGTCGAGAGCTACCCGACAGGGGTGTCCAGTGTCCCCATTGCTTTTCGCAATCTACCTAGAATCATTGACTATCTCGATCCGTTCTATCCCTAGCATAATGGGATTTGGTTTGAAAAGACAAGACTCCGCTTTTAGTCTGTACGCAGATGATCTCCTTGTGTACCTCAAGGATACTCAGCAGGCCCTCCCGATACTGCTGACAGTCTTTCGGGAATATGGAAGACTTTCAGGTCTTGATATCAATTATGGGAAGTCAAGTATAATGCCCATTGACTTCCAATTGGACACCGAAGGGGTACCCATGGAGATCATACACAGGAATGAGGATTTTACGTACTTGATGCTGAAAATATCAGTAGACCCCACAGAGTATAAGAAGATTAATCTAAATCCTCTGATGGTAAGGGTGGGGAAGAAGGTAGAACTATGGGGAAAGCTTCCTCTATCAATGGTAGACAGAGCAGCCCTGATTAAGATGGTTCTACTACCCCAAGTCCTATAAATATATATATATATATATATATATATATATATATATATATATATATATATCTCTAGGAAGGATGCCGCAGCACACGGAGGATTCAAAAGTGTAAACAGTGGTTTATTCCATGATAATACAAATTAGCAACGTTTCTGCTGCCAATGCAGCCTTTGTCAAGCAACAAAATGGTGACCATACAAAATATTTATATGCAAATGAACAAACAAATCAATCAAGTCAATTAATGTGAATACAGTGTAAAAAATACATTTACGATATAGGGTAATTAAAACCACTATAATATACATATTGCACAAGTGCTCTGCAGTGAGTTAAAATCAATGTACAAATGCAAGGACTGCAAATAAAGTTATAAACAGTATAACATTGTAAATAATCTTAACAAGATTACATGTGTACCTAATAATTAGAAGCGGGGGCTGAGTGGTCACATGTTCCCGACTCGTCTCCTATGCAAGCCGCCGTTGCTGTGGGTAACAGCAAAGCTGTAGTGTATGTTGGTAATCGCAGGACGCCAGGAGCGGCCGCGCGGCTCCACCGTGTCAGCTGACCAGGGTGTCACGTGACCGCTCCTCCGTCCGAGCATGCGTACTAAAGAAAATGAACGTTGTACTGCCATGGTGGTTAAGGGAAAAAGGAAAAGGAAAAAAGGGAATCTAATCTATCTAGCTGAAGTCTATCAGGGCAGAAAACAAAAGGATCCTATGTATGTATATAGTGGATAGAAGGTCAGGTGTATAGGCATTAATACCCTAGATATATCATCAGAAGAAAGGGTATATATAAAAAATATATATAGAAAGAGAGAAAAAAAGAAGAAAGTGCAAGTTGCACATTCTATTCATTTTCAACTTGCACTTTCTTCTTTTTTTCTCTCTTTCTATATATATTTTTTATTCAGCTAGATAGATTAGATTCCCTTTTTTCCTTTTCCTTTTTCCCTTAACCACCATGGCAGTACAACGTTCATTTTCTTTAGTACGCATGCTCGGACGGAGGAGCGGTCACGTGACACCCTGGTCAGCTGACACGGTGGAGCCGCGCGGCCGCTCCTGGCGTCCTGCGATTACCAACATACACTACAGCTTTGCTGTTACCCACAGCAACGGCGGTTTGCATAGGAGACGAGTCGGGAACATGTGACCACTCAGCCCCCGCTTCTAATTATTAGGTACACATGTAATCTTGTTAAGATTATTTACAATGTTATACTGTTTATAACTTTATTTGCAGTCCTTGCATTTGTACATTGATTTTAACTCACTGCAGAGCACTTGTGCAATATGTATATTAAAGTGGTTTTAATTACCCTATATCGTAAATGTATTTTTTACACTGTATTCACATTAATTGACTTGATTGATTTGTTTGTTCATTTGCATATAAATATTTTGTATGGTCACCATTTTGTTGCTTGACAAAGGCTGCATTGGCAGCAGAAACGTTGCTAATTTGTATTATCATGGAATAAACCACTGTTTACACTTTTGAATCCTCCGTGTGCTGCGGCATCCTTCCTAGATGTCTGAATTGCCTTGACCGGGGCTCCACACGCTGCTTGCACCGCTATCATATCATTGTGGGACGTGCTGCTCTAATTTTCCTGTGCTATATATATATATATATATATATATATATATATATATATATATATACATATATATATATATATATATATATATATATATATACTGAATGCATCCCCAATTTGGATCTCTCAGTCATTGTTTGATAGACTTGAGTCCTTGAGTCACTACTTAACAGGTACCTATGGGGTTCGAGCAGGGCCAGATTGAAATATAGTGTATTGTGCTCCCCATTTGGGCAAGGTGGAATGGCATTACCTTGTTTTCAACATTACTTTCTATCTAGGATTCTAGATTGGTTTAAATGGGTGACACTCACTTTTTTGTGAAAATACTTAGTTAAGAGTGTAGGGGAAAACATTTTAATTATAATTGGTTAGATCTGGTGGAAGCTAGGTTATTAGATCATCAATTCATTTATGCTGAAATGTACATGAATGGGTGGCACCTAATTTAAATAAAGCTGGTATAAAGGGGGGTTTGGCTTTTACACCTATCTAATTCAACACTAGGCTGATGGAATTACACACTATTCCGGGCACCCCCTTCTGGATATCTAGGAGTATAAACACTTTAGTAGACATAATAGAAAATGATAGGTTAAAGCCTTTCAAGCTATTTAAAAGGGAATTTCCCTTTTCTGATTCATATTTGTTTTAGATATAGTCAATTACAGAGTGCTTTCACAGCCACGAAAAATAAAAATGTATTAAAAGTAGTACATTTTCCAATAGGTGAATTATTACACAATACAGCACATTTGAAGAGGGGGCGGGTTATAATTTACAAAAGCTTGAGATCACTAAGATTTCAGTTCTTGAACTCAAAATATAGAGTTTACTGGGAGAAGAAAATTGGTCCTTTGGAAGATACCCAATGGACAGAAGTACTTAACAAGTTAATGCCATCTCCATCAACTACAACTATTGAAGAACTCAACTAAATACTATATAATACATACTGTACTCCCAAGAAAATGGCTAAGTTTGGACATGAAGGGGATTTTGTTTGTAAAAGATGCCTTGATCCTCAGGTAGATTTCCTGCACATGGTTTGGGAATGTGCAGGTCTGAGGGAATACTGGGAGGGGATATTCCAAATTAGTAACAGGAATCTGGGCTTCGAATAAGCTGTTCTTGGTTCTACAGGGGGGTTGGGAACAAAAGCTCATCTTATTCTGAAACTTCTGTTCTGTGCTAGACTGGTAATTTTGATAATGTGGTTGTCTAATAAGACACCCAGTATTTTGGAATGGAAAGTACTGGTTAAAAAAATTGGGCAATATGAAAAACTCTCCGCACAAAAAGTCCAAAAAAAACAGAGGCCCTTTGATAAAATTTGGGAGGACTGGGATATGAGGAATTTTTAAAGTATTTTTCTGTTATGCTTTCCCTCTTTGTAATTTATGGGCTTCCCTTAAATTTTTCTTTCTCTCTCCTCATTGGTAGTGGGAAGGAGGGTAGGTAGGTTGGGGTTAAAATTGTAAATGTGTTATGTATATGTTAAATGAACATTCATTACCTGGATTGTTACTTTTATAAATTTTATAAAGAATAAAATAATAAATAAAAAGTATATATATATATATATATATATATATATATATATATATATATATATATATAGATAGACTAAGCAAGTTCTTACATATAAAAGTAAGAAAGAGCTGCTGGGAGCTGTAAATCACTGTCTATGTAGAGGACAGGAGCTTCTTCAGGGTCCTGTACAGTACACACAATGTCCTAAAAAAGTAAAATGGAGCCACTCTTACCTGGTGTCCAAAGGAGTAGCTAACTGTGGCACAGGTGAAGAGTAGTACAGAATATGTAGTACTTCTCTGTACTGTAGGGAGGTGCTACCAGACAGGAATTCAGTGCATATGCTTCTGTAATACAGGTGTTTTACCAGTTAATGTCCATTCTAATTGGTCAGTTCTTCCAGCCATTGAAGTTTTTTGCAGATTTGGACTGTCTGTAGTCTGTATTGTGTGTTGAGTATGGTTTCAAGTTACAATGGTCCAGAAAAGACCATTGTATGTTGAAACTATTGTATGTTGAGGCCACTGTAAGTTGAGGGATCACTGTATATGTAAATATATATATATATATATATACACACACACACACACACACACACAAACTAGACAGTACTCCAAATGGAGCCAGTACATATCCAGGCATTAATTATAACAATATGCACAAAGACCCAAGTTCAGTGCCCAACTGGAAAAGAAGTTAAAGAAGTACGGGCTAGGGAAGGTTTCAGTTACTTTCCCATCATGCTCATTATAAAAAAGGAAACATTTACTTACCTCCCAAGGCTCTTCTGGTGCGTCAATTGTCTTCTTTTGTCCCCGGTCTGCTCTGCTTCCTGGTTTCCATAGGCCAATACGTCATGCTGTGGCTCAGCGAATCACTGGCTGAAGTGATGTCCTGCCTCAGCCATATGACATATTGAGCCCCAGAACTGGTCTTCTTCCTTGTGTATAGGCCCCGACTGAAGTGAATCAAGGTCTGTTTTCAGTTTTCTCCAGCAGCTTGTCAGGGTTCTCAACCCTCCTCCATTTCCTTCCTTACTTTGCAGCAGACAGCAACACCCCTAAGCTGGTAATAACAATCAGCTCTTTTTTTTCCATGGCTAGCCACTAATTTGCCATCCCCTTTCCTGCTGGGCGCTGGCTCTTTTTTTTTTTTTTTTTTTTTTAAATGAAGGAAGATTTGTAGTGAAAATTTTTACAATCCCCTTTGCCCGGGCTGCAAAAGTAACAAAACAAACTTTAACTCACCTTCTGATGTTCCCCTGTTGCACTGATATTGTGTCTCAGTCCTCTGGTGCCAGTCTTCTTCCTGCTTCCTGGGAATAATGAGTTATACTCCACTCAGTGTATTGCCGGCCACAGTGATGTCCTGCCTCGGCCGGTGATAGGCTTGAGCGCACTGTCATGCCTTCTCCATGCTGCCCGGGCTCATTACATGACAGTGCGCTCAGCCTATCACCGGCCGAGTCGGTACAGAAAGAACACCGGCACCAAAGGACCGGGACACCAATATCGGTGCAATGGGGGAACATCGGAAGGTGAGTTAAAGTTTGTTTTGTTACTTTTTGCAGCCCATGCACAGGGGTTTATAAAAAATTTCCACTACAGATCTCCTTTAACAACAATAGGGTAGAAAGGGTAGTTTCAACTGATTAGGGTTCAATGTTGATTTTTGATATATATTCTTATGATAGCAAGTAAACAAGTCATCGGCATAGGCTATGGCAAGCTGAAGTCTCTGCACACCTCTCCCACACATCTCACCCTGGAGGCAACAACGTTTCAGGGGCTTGTCCCCTTAATCATTCATTTTACATGTCTCCATATTTAACAAGGGTATTAAACTACCTTCACTAGATTCAATTCTAATAAAAAATGGTAATAGAAAATAGGGAACAAATGTTAAGAAGTCTAAGCAAATGTGTAATACCAGGCATAAGAAAAGAAATTTGCATATCAATGTCGTTTTTAATTATGTCAGGATATAAGAAAAGTACCATCTAATGGTTAAATTATCATAGGGAGGCCATAATCCTGCTTTAATGAAAAAGGAGAACATATTTCTTTACGACAATAAGAAAACCACAATTATATGTTATTTTTTTGTTATTTTTTTCCGTCAAAAATACCCATTCACTAACAACAAGTAGCTTATTGAAAATTGAAATATGTGTTTGTATATCATATTAACCAAGGTTAAAGAAAACATTTATTTATTTTTATATTTTTTACAATGATACAGTAAGAGTTTTATGACTTAAAATGAGCCCTTAGGTTGCTATAAAAAATATATTTTTGGATTACACTACATATTTACATCATCATGAGAACTAGGAACTATGGAATAAAATATAAGGTATCATAACTGTCACTAGCTGATTGTTACAAGCAATGGATCTAGCAGGGTCACTGAATTTGGGCCCAGCATCACAAGACAGCTCGTGTTACCGTCCATCTCCGTCTAAATGAATTCCAGTATGTCACCAGCAGACACGACACGGCTGACAATGAAGATTCCAGGCAGACACTTTCCTCCTGAGAGATTAATAAACATTGCTTAATCTGGAGATTCTGGCAGAAATAGCCTTCAATTTACCCATTATGCATTTTCCATTTGCTGCTACAGATGACGGCTGTGAACGTTTTAATATTTCAGTTTTTTTCTCTTCTCTGTAAATAAGAAGCCATCTGTCTATCACCAGTGACAATCTTGTGTGGCTTCTTGGCATCACTTCCTTAATTTACATGCATTAAGTTTTTAACCATTCCATTGCTGTACAGTTATAAATATTTGTATCATCCCGGCATAACAATCTACATTTAAAATATAGTGGGTCAAAAAAGTATTGTCAGCCAACAATTGTGCAAGTTCTCCCATTTAAAAAGATGAGAGAGACCTGTAATTTTCATCATAGGTAAACCTCAACTATGAGAGACATAATGAGAAAAAAAATCCATAAAATCACATTGTCTGATTTTTAAAGAATTTATTTGTCAATAAATGGTAGATAATAAGTATTTGGTCAATAACAAAAGTTCAGCTTAATACTTTGTTATATACCCTTTGTCAGCAATTACAGAGGTCAAACGTTTTCTGTATGTCTTCACAAGGTTTTCACACACTGCTGCTGGTATTTTTGCCCTTTCCTCCATGAAGATCTCCTCTAGAGTAGTGACGTTTTGGGGCTGTCGCTGGGCAACACGGATTTTCAACTCCATCCAAAGATTTTCTATTGGGTTGAAATCTGGAGCCTGGCTAGGCCAAACCAGGACCTTGAAATGTTTCCTACGAAGCCACTTCTTTGTTATCGGGGTGGTGTTGCCCAGCCACGTTTCATCTTCAATGTCCTTGCTGATGAAGGGAGGCTATCACTCAAAATCTCACGATATTTGGCACCATTCATTCTTTCCTTTACACAGACGAGTCGTCCTGGTCCCTTAGCAGAAAAAAAGCCCCAAATCATGATGTTTCCACCCCCATACTTCACAGTAGCAGTCTTTGGATGCAACTCAGCATTCTTTCTCCTCCAAATATAAAAAGTTGAGTTTTTACCAAAAAGTTCTACTTTGGTTTCATCTGACCATATGACATTCTCCCAATACTCTTCTGGATCATCCAAATGCTCTCTAGCAAACTTCATGATTTGAGTCTCTGGCAGCTTAGTGTGTTACTGATAGTTGCCTTTGATACTTTGGTGCCAGCTCCCTGCAGGTCATTCACTAGGTCCCCACGTGTGGTCCTGGGATTTTTGCTGACCATTCTGGTGACCGTTTTGACGCCACGGGGTGAGATCTTGAGTGGAGCCCCAAATTGAGGGAGATTATCAGTGTTTTTTTTATGTCTTCCATTTTCTAATAATTGCTCCCACAGTTGATTTCTTCACACCAAGATTCTTGCCTATTGCAGAATCAGTCTTCCCAGCCTGGTGCAGGTCTACAATTTAGTTTCTGGTGTCTTTCAACAGCTCTTTATTCTTGGCCATAATCTTTTATACCGATAACAAGTTCAAACAGGTGCCATTAATACAGGTAACGAGTGGAGGACGGATGAGACTCTTAAAGAAGAAGTTACAGATCTCTTAGAGCCAGAAATTTTGCTTGTTTGTAGGTGACCAAATACTTATTTTCCAAAAATAATTTGCACATAAATTCTTTAACCCCTTAAGGACGCAGGACGTAAATGTACGTCCTGGTGAGGTGGTACTTAACGCACCAGGACGTACATTTACGTCCTGTGCATAACCGCGGGCATCGGAGCGATGCCCGTGTCATGCGCGGCTGATCCCGGCTGCTGAACGCAGCCAGGGACCCGCCGGCAATGGCCGACGCCCGCAATCTCGCGGGCGTCCGCCATTAACCCCTCAGGTGCCGGGATCAATACAGATCCCAGCATCTGCGGCAGTGCGCGATTTAAATAAACAATCGGATCGCCCGCAGCTCTGCTGCGGGGATCCGATCATTCAGAACGCCGGATGGAGGTCCCCTCTCCTTCCTCCGTCCGGCTCCCGGCGTCTCCTGCTCTGGTCTGTGATCGAGCAGACCAGAGCAGAAGATGACCGATAATACTGATCAGTATTAGCAATCATGGTATTGCTATGAATAGTCCCCTATGGGAACTATTCAATTGTAAAAAAAAATGTAAAAAAATGTAAAAGTAAAAGTAAATAAAAGTGAAAAATCCCCTCCCCCAATAAAAAAGTAAAACGTCCGTATTTTCCTATTTTACCCCCAAAAAGCGTAAAAAACATTTTTTATAGACATATTTGGTATCGCTGCGTGCGTAAATGTCCGAACTATTAAAATAAAATGTTAATGATCCCATACGGTGAACGGCGTGAACAGAAAAAAAAAAGTCCAAAATTCCTACTTTTTTTATACATTTTATTAAAAAAAATTATAAAAAATGTATTAAAAGTTTTTTATATGCAAATATGGTATCAAAAAAAAGTACAGATCATGGCGCAAAAAATTAGCCCCCATACCGCCGCTTATACGGAAAAATAAAAAAGTTAGAGGTCATCAAAATAAAGGGATTATAAACGTACTAATTTGGTTAAAAAGTTTGTGATTTTTTTTAAGTGCAACAATAATATAAAAGTATATAATAATGGGTATCATTTTAATCGTATTGACCCTCAGAATAAATAACACATGTCATTTTTACCATAAATTGTACGTCGTGAAAACGAAACCTTCCAAAATTAGCAAAATTGCGTTTTTCGTTTTAATTTCCCCACAAAAATAGTGTTTTTTGGTTGCGCCATAAAAATGAAAACGTAAAAATTTAATTGTCTGAGTCCTTAAGGCCAAAATGGGCTGAGTCCTTAAGGGGTTAAAAATCAGACAATGGAATGGTATGTATTTTTTTTCTTCTAATTATGTCTCTCATAGTTGAAGTATACCCATGATGAAAACTTATAGGCCTCTCTCATCTTTTTAAGTGGGAAAACTTGCACAATTGAAGGCTGACTAAACACTTTTTTGCCCATCTGTACTTTGATGTTGTATTTGCTGTTTTTAGTCAATCTTCTCCCCCTTTTCTTAATGTTTTTCATTACATATTTCAATACTTATTATATTTCTCAATGAAAGGTTTCAATAGTTTACAGGTGGTGGAAGCATGAAAAGATCATATAGTGGCTGAATTACACAACGTGGAGGTGGTGGCAGCATGAGGAGAACATATAGTGGCTGAATGACACAGCCTGAAGGTGGCAGAAGCATGAGTGGACCATATAGTGGCTGAATGACACAGTGTGGAGGTGGGGGCAGCATGAGGAGAACATATAGTGGCTGAATAACATAGCCTGGAAGTGGCGGAAGCATAAGGAGACCATATAGTGGCTGAATTACACAGCGTGGAGGGGGAGGCAGCATGAGGAGAACATATAGTGGCTGAATGACACAGCCTGGAGGTGGCAGAAGCATGAGGAGACCATATAGTGGCTGAATGACACAGCATAGAGGTGGCGGCAGCATGAGTAGACCATATATTGGCTGAATAAAACAGCCTGGAAGTGGCGGCAGCATGAGGAGACCATATAGTGGCTAAATGACACAGCGTGGAGGTGACAGCAGCATCAGCATCAGGAGTCCTGAAGGTGCGATGGAAAAGGTGTACAAAAAACACCATGTGCCACCTACACCAACAAGTATTGATGTGATGGAAAGACCTCTAAAAGTTGGAAGGGAACAACATATGGTCCATTGTAACCGGAGGGGGTAAAAACTTCCCTTGTAAGGCCCTGCTCTCTCATTATTAATTCCCTTCTTGGCAAGTAGTCGAATAAGTGAAAAAACCCTCTTTAGGCGCTGCTTCTCCCGATGGATACACTTGAGTCAGATAGTCGATTAAAAGATGATTTATTTAGACCAATGACGCGTTTTGGGTATTTACCCTTCCTCAGATTAGTATATACCAATCTATTTGACTCGAGTGTATACATCGGGAGAAGCAGCGCCTAAAGAGGGTTTTTCCACTTATTCGACTGCATGCATTGTGGATAGCCCTGCATCGGCTTACACTTCCCTACGGCTTCGCAGCACCCCCGGATACCTCCTTTCATCTGTACCCCTTTTATCGGGGTGATATGCGTATACCTATTGCGCTCAAGGTGAGCACAATATTTACCACCTTTTCTAATCAAATTGATACCTTGAGATAATGCACTAGGCGCCTGTGTGGTTTTCCTTTTTACCTCTTGTCCTTCTTGGCAAGTGTTACTTACCCTAAAAAGAGCTGCCCCACACAGGAACCTCTCCCTATTTACCCCTACAAACACTGCCATTTCCCTGGGTTCCCAGGGCTGGAAATAGGGATTGGTTCCTGTGTGGGTCCGCCCTTTTTAAGAAGAGTAACACTTTCCTCAAAAAGGTGGAAGGGAACAACATTTGGTCCATTGTAACTGGTGGGGGTAGAAACTTCCCCTGTAAGGTCCTACTCTCCCCATATTAATTCCCTTCTTGGCAAGTGTTACTCATCTTAAAAAGGGCGGCCCCACACAGGAAACTCTCTCTATTTCTACCTAAAAACCCTGGAAAATGGCAGTGTTTGTATGAGGAAATAGGGAGAGGTTCCTGTGTGGGCCGCCCTTTTTAGGGCGAGTAACACTTGCCAAGAAGGTAATTAATAATGCGAGAGTAGGGCCTTATAGGGGAAGTTTTTACCCCACAGGTTACAATGGACCATATTTTGTTCCCTTCCACCTTGTAGAGGTCTTTGCATCACATTAATACTTAGTGGTGTAGGTGGCACATGGTGTTTTTTGCACACCATTCCTTTTGTTTGATTTAAAAAAAATAATAATTTAAGTACATATATTTTATCCTAAGAAAAGTTAAAGGGGTATTCCCAGAAAAAAAAATTGATCAACTGGCTCTAGAAAGATGAACAGATTTTTTTATTATTTCTATAAAAAAATCTTAATCCTTCCAATAATTACTTATCAGCTGCTGAAGTTGAGTTGTTCTTTTCTGTCTGGCAACAGTGCTCTCTGCTGACATCTCTGCTTGTCTTGGGAACTGCACAGAGTAAAAGAGGTTTGCTATGGGGATTTGCTTCTACTCTGGACAGTTCCCGAGACACATGTCATAAGAGAGCACAGAAAAGAACCACTCAACTTTAGCAGCTCATAAGTACTAAAATGATAAAAATTAGAATAGAAAGCCAGTTGATATATAAAAAAAAAATGTTTTTTCCTGGATAACCGGGGGTTTTTCCGTCTTTGCATTTTCGTTTTTTGCTCCTTGCCTTTAAAAAATCATAACTCTTTGAATTTTGCACCTAAAAATCCATATGATTGCTTATTTTTTGCGCCACCAATTCTACTTTGTAATAACATCAGTCATTTTGCCCAAAAATCTACGGTGAAACGGAAAAAAAAATCATTGTGCGACAAAATTGAAAAAAAAACGCAGTTTTGTAATTTTTGGGGGCTTCCGATTCTACGTAGTGCATTTTTCGGTAAAAGTGACACCTTATCTTTATTCTGTAGGTCCATACGATTAAAATGATACCCTACTTATGTAGGTTTGATTTTGTCGTACTTCTGGAAAAAATCATAACTACATGCAGGAAAATTTATACGTTTAAAATTGTCATCTTCTGACCCCTATAACTTTTGTATTTTTCCGTGTATGGGTCGGTATGATCGACTTATTGATCGCTTTTTATTCATTTTTAAATGATATAAAAAGTGACCAAAAATGCACTATTTTGGAGTTTGGAATTTTTTTGCGCGTACTCCATTGACCGAGCGGTTTAATTAACGATATATTTTTTATAATTCGGACATTTCCACACGCAGTGATACTATATATGTTTATTTTTATTTACACTGTGTTTTTTTTTATGGGAAAAGGGGGGTGATTCAAACTTTTAATAGGGGAGGGGTTAAATGATATTCATTCACTTTTTTTTGTTCACTTTTTTTTTGCAGTGTTATAGCTCCCATAGGGATCTATAACACTGCACACACTGATCTTTATCATTGATCACTGGTTTCTCATAGGAAACCAGTGATCGATGATTCTGCCGCTTGACTGAGTAGTCATTCGGCGATCGGACAGCGAGGAGGCAGGTAGGGACCCTTCCGCTGTCCTGTAAGCTGTTCGGGATGCCGCGATTTCGCCGTGGCTATCCCGAACAGCCCATTGAGTTAACCGCCACTTTTTACTTTTGCTTTTAGCCGCATGGCTCAGCTCTGAGCGCGCGGCTAAAGGGTTAATAGCGTGCGGCACCGCGATCGGCGCTGCGCGCTATTAGCGGCGGGTCCCTGCTTCACTATGACGCTGGGCCAGCCGTGATATGATGCGGGGTTACCGTGTAACCCCGCATTATATCACGGGAGCAGGACCAAGGACGTACCTGTACGTCCTTGGTCATTAAGAGGTTAAGTTTTAGCTAATGCGTATCCTCAATAGTTCTTGTGGTTTGATGGCGAGGAATGTCTGTAACTGGGGAGCAGCACCTTAAACAAGTTTTGCACTATCCATATTTGAGAAGTGTTGGTGTGGCACCATGGTCTGTCTACTCTGATGCATCAGACATTGGTGGGTGGAAATCCTGGCTGATCCATGCCTGATTCATCTTCACAAAAGTCAGCTTCTTCCCATTTTCCGTGGATAGATGAGTTCTCCTTGGGGTTACTATGGCCCTCGCCGCACTAAACACCCACTCTGATGGCACACTACTGGCAAGGCAGGACAGCTTTTCCAGAGCAAACTCTGCTAGTTGCGGCCACAAATCAAGTTTGGCTGCCCAAGAGTCCAGTGGATCTTCAAGGTGTGTTGGCATCTTCAAGGTGTGTTGGCATGGGCAGGTCAAGGTATGCCACCACATGCTGGTTCAGGTCCTGCTCCATGTGTAACTGCTACTGATGAGTTGCTTCACTAAAGCTACTCATCAGCGACTGTAGACTCAGGCTGCTGCTGATGAAGCTGGTACTGCTCCTGCCAACCCACCCCTCCCCAGCAGCCATGGCAGTGGAAGGTGAGAGCAAAGGGTCCCCCCTCAAGTCAGACCTGCGAGAGGATGGACGTACATAGGCATCGGCCAACTGACTACATAGGATGTCTCACTAGTAGGTCAGTTTGTCCTCCCTCTCTGTGGGTGTAAAAAAGGCCCCCATTTTGTGCCGGTAGCGAGGGTCCAATAAGGTGGAGAGCCAGAAGTCATCCCGCTGCCGAATGGTGACAATTCGGCGGTCACTACTCAAGAAAGTGAGCATGCATCGTGCCATTTGTGGAAGTGACTCGGAGGGACTCCCTTCCTCCATCTCCACTCCATACTGCAACTGTGTTTCTGGGTCCTCTGTCTTGCCTTCCTCATAACCCTCTAGCTCCTCTAGCTGTTCCTGCACCTTCTCTCCTGTCAAATGACTAGAAAAACAGCCCATCTCACAAAACCTAAACTGTGCTCCCCTGTGCCCTCCTCCTCCAGTTCCCCCCCCCCCTGGGGCTCATGTGGCCGTGAGATGTAGGTGCCATGTCTCCAGTGCCCTAACCAGCTATTGTTTCCAACACGTATTAGAAGATGAAACAGTTGAATGATGTAGTTCATCCCATAATCCTGGTGACTGACTAATAATGCGGCTTCCTCAAAGGGCCTGAGCAAACGGCAGATTTTATGTATGAGCTGCCACTGGTTGACATTGAAGTTACATAAGGGAGTCCCCGTATTCGCTTGGATCATCCAAAAATCAGTAATGGCTTTTCTCTATTCTCTATAGTCGGTCCAACATATGGAGGGTGGAATTCCAACGTGTGGAAACATCGTGAATCAGACTATATTGGAGGATGCCGTTCTGACACTGCAGCTCAAGGAGGGTGTGCTTTGCGGTGTACGAGTGGCTGAAGTGCATGCAAAGTTTCCTTACAATTGTTAGGATGTGTTGCAGATGGGGGGAACACTTCAGGAACCGCTTGACAACCAGACTGAACACGTGCCATGCAGGGCACATCCAGGCACATCCTCTCCCCGTTGTCGGTCACCATGGTTCCCATTTCCAGTTTTCGTGGAGTAAGCCATGATTCGATTTCTTTATGAATTACTTTTAGCGGTTCCTCCCCTGTGTGACTCAGTTCGCAAACCATGTGAAGAACAGCGTGACACCACCGTGAGACTTGTCCGTGCAGTGGAGGCTGAGGACACGGTGGAGGATGAGGAGGCGGAGTCGCACACTGTCACAGGACCAATGGCCTGAGTGTGTGAAGGCGGAAGCGATCTGACCTGTCCAAGTTGCTGTTGTATCTGTGCAGGAACCACATTAACCCAGTGGGCCGTAAAGGACATGTATTGACCCTGACTGTAGTTACAGCTCCACATGTTGACACTGCCGTGCACTTTGGTACACACCGACAGGCTCAAGGACTGGCCCACCTTCTGTTCCACAAAATTGTGCATGGCTGGTACTGCCTTCTTCGCAAACAAATGACGGCTTGGGACTCTCCACCTCGGCTTGGCACATGCCATCAGTTCTCTGAAAGATGCAGAGACCAACACTTGAAGAAAGAGGGACTTCAACACCAGCAACTTAGTCAGGAGCACATTCAACTTCTGCGCCGTTGAATGAGTAGGCGCATACTGTTGTATCTTGGACATGGCTTGGCAGATAGTTTGCTGGCGGAATGACTGACTTGAAGTAGGAGGAGCAGGAGCATCTGGAGTGACAGAAGATGGGTATGACACACATCTTCCTTCAGATGAGGTGGTGGAGCCTTGGCTGGCTGAAACAGGGTGCAGCGTGCCACTGGGTGATTCAGCAGGCTGGACCACTTTGGAGCCATGGTTCTCCAAGGCCGATTTATGGTGATGCTGCATATGTTGACGCAGGGCCGTGGTGCTAAAATTGGGACCCTGGCCTCACTTAACCTTCTGCCGACACATCTTGCATGTGGCCATGTTAACCATCTCCAGATGCATGATGAAAAACTGCCACACCGCAGATGGCTGATTTTTCCATCAACTGTCTGCACTGATTGACTGCTACTGCCGCCGACTCCAGGAACCCCTGTTCCACTACCTTCCGGGAAGGTAGGCTGCCGCAAAGCAGGTGGTCTACCCCGGGTACGTTTGGCTCCAGACTTTCCACTTCTGCCACCATGCTGACTGCCAACCATGCTACCACCTTGCTGGCTCAGCTGCTGCCTCACAGGCAATCTGCAACCCTCTTCTCCTGATGATGATGAAGCCCCTTCTGCACCCTGCTCCCAAGTGTGATTGTCTTCATCATCATCATCAAGTTGTGTCTGCACATCACTGATGTCCTCCTCAGGTTCCTTAACAGTGTCCGCTTCAAGAGCCTGAAGGCTCGCAACACTATCTCCCACGCCACTCTACTCATTTCTACTTGCCCGCCCAGCAGAGGAAGCGACAGATGTCTCTTTCACTTCTTGGCTGGGCAGTAGCTGCTGACTGTTCTCTAGATTGTCCTCACTAAATAGGGGAGCTGAACCCACAGCATAAGATTATTTTGAGGGGGAGGGAACAGCATAGGACAAAGGCAGTGGGAGGACAGGGACTGTTCCTGAGCCATGCCAACTGAGGATTGTGTCTGAGGAATTCACCAACTGTTGACTGGGGGTGTTAGATGTCACGTGTGATGATGTGGATGACCGTATTAACCCATCGATGACGGCAGATGGGTTGCTGGTCGAGACCTGACCGCTAGCTGATAGCGGGAGCTCAGGCCTCTCGCTGCAACTCCTGCTTTCACTCGCCCCTAGTCTGCTGTGACCTCTTCCTGATGAATTTAGGCATCTGCCATTCCTCTGTGCACGTCCTGGCATTTTTCTGCCAGACATACTTAGTGTGTATATGAGGGGAGTACAATACGCTCCTCTATGCTTAAAGTATTTGTGTACAACACCAGCCGGTGAGTACTTTTGCCTGGCCTTTCACTGTATCTAGGTCCTTGAGACTTTAACAGGAACAAAATGGTACACCATTTAGATGTACATATGTGGTATGCACTTATGAGGGCAGGACAATGCGCTCCAGTACTCTTAAAAAAGTATTTGTGTACAACACCAGCCAGTGAGTACTTTTGCCTGACCTTTCACAATATCTAGGGCCTTGAGACTTTAACAGGAACAAAATAGTACACCACTTAGATGTACGTATGTTATATGCAGTTATAAGGGGAGGACAATGCGATACTGTACACTTAAAAAAGTATTTGTGTACAACAACAGCTGGTGTGCACTTTTGCCTGGCCTTTCACAGTATCTAGGACCTTGAGACTTTAACAGGAAAAAATAGTACACCACTTAATGTACAAATGTGGTATCCACTTATGAGGACAATGCGCTACAGTAGGCTTAAAAAAGTGATTGTGCACAACACCAGCAGTACACACCAGTGCTGCAGCACACAGTCGCTGTGTACTACACCCAAAACTGCACTTTCTCTCAATCTCACTCCATTCCCTATCATTGCTTCTAGGCAGGATTTGTGCTTGAGCTGAATCGCTGCTGTTCTGTGCAACACACTGTGCAACACACTGCTCTCTGTCCCTCTGTGCAACAGACCGCTGATGTGACTAGGAGGTGAATCGCTGCTGGAAAAAAGCTTTTCTGGCCAACACACAGTGCTGTCTTTCCCTATCTATCTCTTTGCAATGAAAGGCTGAAGTGACTGGCAGCAATATGGCTGCCGATTTTATAGGGCTGTGACATCACAGGGAAAACTGGCTACTGATAGGCTGCATGATGCATGTGATTCAGGGTCATCCCGCCTACCCTTGTTCCGGCCTTCCCAAGATTCCTTGTCCCATGTCCTCACATGTGGATCCACCATTTTAGATGCCCTGGAGCCTGGACTGCACTAAATGGAGTTTAATGAAGCGATTTGTGCAATCAAATCACGACAATATTCACATTTGTTGTAAATCAATTTTTTTCTGAAATTCGCAATGAATTTGTATTTGTCAGATTCGATTCGCTCATCAGTAATCCATAGCAACAGCATGGGCTTTAAGCAGGGGCATAACTAAAAGGGGTGCAGAAGTAACCTCTTCCTTGCTGTACTGCTGCTGTTTGTACACAGTGCTGCTTTCTACACTGCTCAAAAAAAGAAAGGGAACACTACATCTGAATAAATGAACTAATCGTATGAAATACTTTCATCTTTACATAGTTGAATGTGCTGACAACAAAATCACACAAAAATTATCAATAGAAATCAAATGTATCAACCCTTGGAGGTATGGATATGGAGTCACACTCAAAATAAGAGTGGAAAACCACACTATAGGCTGATCCAACTTTGATGTAATGTCCTTAAAACAAGTCAAATTGAGGCTCAGTAGTGTGTGTGGCCTCCACGTGTCCGTATGACCTCCCTACAATGCCTGGGTATGCTCCTGATGAGGTGGCGGATGGTCTTCTGAGGGATGTCCTCCCAGTTCTGGACTAAAAGATCTGCCAACTCCTGGACAGTCTGTGGTGCAATGTGGCATTGTTGGATGGGGCGAGACATGATGTCCCAGATGTGCTCAATCGGATTCAGTTCTGGGGAACAGGCGGGCCAGCCCTTAGCATCAATGCCTTCCTCTTGCAGGGACTGCTGACACACTCCAGCCACATGAGGTCTAGCATTGTCTTGCATTAGAAGGAACCCAGGGCCAACCGCACCAGCATATGTTCTCACAAGGGGTCTGAGGATTTCATCTCGGTACATAATGGCAGTTAGGCTACCTCTGGCAAGCACATTGAGGGCTGTGCGGCCCCCCAAAGAAATGCCACCCCACACCATTACTGACCCACCGCCAAACTGATTATGCTGAAGGAACTTGCAGGCAGCAGAACATTCTCCTTTGTGTCTCCAGACTCTGTCACTTCTGTCACATGTGCTCAGTGTGAACCTCCTTTCATCTGTGAAAAGCACAGGGTGTTCTTTGGCAAATGCCAAACATTCTGCACAGTATTGGGCTGCAAGCACAACCCCCACCTGTGGACGTTGGGCCCGCATGGAGTCTGTTGCTGACCGTTTGAGTGGACACATGTACATTTGTGGCCTGCTGGCGGTCATTTTGCAGGGCTCTAGCAGTGCTCCTCCTTGCACAAAGGTGGAGGTAGCTGTCCTGCTGCTGTGTTGTTGCCCTCCTACGGCCTCCTCCATGTCTCCTGATGTACTGGCCTGTCTCCTGGTAGCGCCTCCCTTCTCTGGACAATACACTGACAGACACAGCAAACCTTCTTGCCACAGCTCGCATTGATGTGCCATCCTGAATGGTCTGCACTACCTGAGCCACTTGTGTGGGTTGTAGACTCCATCTCATGCTACCATTAGAGTGAAGCATTCAAAAGTGACCAAAACATCAGCCAGGAAGCATAAGAACTGAGAAGAGGTCTGCGGTCGCCACCTGCAGAACAACTCCTTTATTGGGGGTGTCTTGCTAATTGCCTATAATTTCAACCTGTTGTCTATTCCATTTGCACAACAGCATGCGAAATATATTGTCAATCAGTGTTGCTTCCTGAGTGGACAGTGTGATTTCACAGAAGTGTGATTGACTTGGAGTTACATTGGATTGCAGGATTAAACTTACCAGGAAAGGTTAAAGGACCTTAACATGTATAGCTTGGAAGAAAGAAGAGACAGAGGTGATATGATAGAGACTTTTAAATACGTAAAGGGAATCAACACGGTAAAGGAGGAGAGCATATTTAAAAGAAGAAAAACTACCACAAGAGGACATAGTTTTAAATGAGAGGGGCAAAGGTTTAAAAGTAATATCAGGAAGTATTACTTTACTGAGAGAGTAGTGGATGCATGGAATAGCCTTCCTGCAGAAGTGGTCGCTGCAAATACAGTGAAGGAGTTTAAACATGCATGGGATAAGAATAAGGGTATCCTTCATATAAGATAGGGTCAGGGACTATTGATAGGATTCAGATTATTGGGCAGACTAGATGGTCCAAATGGTTCTTATCTGCCGATAGATTCTACGTTTCTATTGTGCTGTTTATGTGTCCCCTTTATTTTTAAGAGCAGTGTATATCTGATAAACCCCATACCTCCCCCTTTAGTCTGCAGGTTTGTCTTAAACAGCTGTTAATGCTAAGTGTAAACACTTAGTTGCTGTGCTGCTGTTGTTTGTTTCATTTCTACTCAAATAGCAACACGAAACCAGCACACCAGTAATCCCTTCTAGCTCCTCATTCAATCTATAGTACTGTACTGTACATCAACCCCCAGCACAATTCCAGTCTGTTCAGTGTACTTTTACCAGCACTATGTCATGGTTTAGCAATGAGGAGTAGGTGCTGTGCTGCGATTGGACAGGCAACTAAGGAAGAAAGTTCTGTCTGTACTGCTGGCAAACAGCTCAGCTCTTTTTCTACCCCATTAACCTCTTAAGGACCAAGGACGTCGGGGGACGTCCTGGCACCCTGTGCCTTAAGGACAAAGGACGTCCCCAGACGTCCTGGTGTTTCTCCGGTCTCTGCCGCCCTCCGGGCAGAGATCGGAACGGCATTCCTGCTGAAATCCTTCAGCAGGCATGCCGTGCAAATGCCAAGGGGGGTTGTTAGACTCCCTCCATGTCGGCGATCGGCGCAAATCGCGAGTGAATTTACACTTGCGATTTACGCCGATTCCGGGTCATACGGGTCTATGGTGACCCGGTGACCCGGAATAGAAGGGGGATCACGGTTGTCCATGACACCCAGGATCCCCCTGTAGAGATAGGAGTGAGGTGACAGGGGTGCCGCCCCTCCTATCCCTGCTATTGGTGGTCTAGATGCGATCACCAATAGCAGATTGGGGGCGGGGGGCTTTACTTTCGGTTTCCCCATTCTGCCCACCCACAATAGGCGGGCACCGGGCGGCGAAGTCCACTCACCCATCGGCGACGGCAGCGGGAGACGATCGGCGGCGGCAGCGGGCGACGATCTGCGGAAGAAGAGGACGGCAACGCAGCTCCCTGGATCCTACGGAAGCCGGTGAGTTACTTAGCAACATCTGGAGGGCTACAGTCTGAGACCAATAAAGTGGTCTCTAAACTGTAACCCTCCAGATGTTGCAAAACTACAACTCCCAGCATGCCCAGAGAGTTTTTTAAGGCATGCTGGGATTTACAGTTTTGCAACAGCTGGAGGTCTACAGTTTGAGACCACTGCACAGTGATCTCTATACTGTGCACCTCCAGATCTTGCAAAACTACAACTGATAGCATGCCCACACAGCAGTTTGCTGTCCGGGCATGCTGGGATTTGTAGTTTTGCAACATCTGGAGGTCCACAGTTTAGAGACCACTGTGCAGTGGTCTCTAAACTATAGCTCTCCAGATGTTGCAAAACTGCAAATCCCAGCATGCCCAAATAGCAAACAGCTGTCTCTGCATGCTGGGAGTTGTAGTTGCGTACCTCCAGCTGTTGCATAACTACATCTCCCAGCATGCCTTTCGGCGATCAGTACATGCTGGGAGTTGAAGTTATGCAACAGCTGGGGGCACACTGGTTGGAAAATACTGAGTTAGGTAACTGAAGGTTTTCCAACCAGTGTGCCGAAAGCTGTTGCAAAAGTACAACTCCCAGCATGCACGGTCTGTCAGTACATGCTGGGAGTTGTAGTTTTGAAACAGCTGGATGTCCCCCCCCCCTCCCCCCCCATGTGAATGTACAGGGTACATTCACACAGGCAGTTTTACAGTTAGTTTTCTGCTTCAAGTTTGGGATGCGGCAAATTTGTCGCCACAGCACAAACTCCTAGCGGTAAACTTACTGTAAACGCCCGCCAGTGTGAATGTACCCTGAAAACACTACACTAACACATAATAAAGGGTAAAACACTAAATATACACCCCTTACACTGTCCCCCCCAATACAAATGAAAAACGTATTGTACGGCAGTGTTTCCAAAACGGTGCCTCCAGCTGTTGCAAAACAACAACTCCCAGCATTTCCGGACAGCCACTGACTGTCCAGGAATGCTGGGAGTTTAGCAACAGCTGGAGGCACCCTGTTTGGGAATCACTGGCATAAAATCCCCCTATGTCCACCCCTATGCAATCCCTATGAAGTCCTCAAATGCGCATGGCGCTCTCTCACTTCAGAGCCCTGGCGTATTTCAACGAAACAGTTTAGGGCCACATATGGGGTATTTCCGTACTCAAGAGAAATTGCACTACAAATTTGGGGGGCTTTTTATCCTTTTACTCCGTTATGAAAAGGAAAAGTTGGGGTCTATACCAGCCTGTTGGTATAATTTTTTATAAATTTTTTACACTAACATGCTGGTGTTGCCCCATACTTTTTATTTTCACAAGTGGTAAAAGCAAAAAAAGATCTCCAAATTTGTAACGCAATTTCTCCTGAGTACGGAAATACCCCATATGTTGGCGTAAAATGTTCTACAGACGCACAACAAGGCTCAGGAGTGAGAGTGCACTATGTACATTTGAGGTCTAAATAGGTGATTTGCACAGGGGTGGCTGATTTTACAGTGGTTCTGACATAAACGCAAAAAAAAATACCCACATGTGACCCCATTTTGGAAACTACACCCCTCACGGAATGAAATAAGGGGTTCAGTGAGCATTTTCGCCCCACAGGTGTCTGACAGATTTTTGGAACAGTGATCCGTGAAAATAAAAAATTTAATTTTCCATTTGCACAGCCCACTGTTCCAAAGACCTGTCAAACGCCAGTGGGGTGTAAATGCTGACTGCACCACTTATTAAATTCTGTGAGGGGTGTAGTTTCCAAAATAGGGTCACATGTGGGGGGTCCACTGTTCTGGCACCACGGGGGGCTTTGTAAATGCACATGGCCCCTGACTACCATTTCAAACGAATTATCTTTCCAAAAGCTCAATGGCGCTCCTCCTCTTCTGAGCATTGTAGTTCGCCTGTAGTGCACTTCAGGACAACTTATGGGGTACCTCCATACTCAGAAGAGATGGGGTTACAAATTTTGGGGGGTATTTTCTGCTATTAACCCTTGCAAAAATGTGAAATTTGGGGGGAAACACACATTTTAGTGAAAACATTTATTATTTTTTTTACATATGCAAAAGTCGTGAAACACCTGTGGGGTATTAAGGCTCACTTAATTCCTTGTTACATTCCTCAAGGGGTCTAGTTTCCAAAATGGTATACCATGTGTTTTTTTTTTTTTGCTGTTCTGGCACCATAGGGGCTTCCTAAATGCAACATGCCCCACAAAAACCATTTCTGAAAAACATGCTCTCCAAAATCCCCTTGTCGCTCCTTTGCTTCTGAGCCCTCTACTGTGCCCGCCGAACAATTTACATAGACATATGAGGTATGTCCTTACTCGAGAGAAATTGAGCTACAAATATAAGTATACATTTTCTCCTTTTACCCCTTGTAAAAAATTCAAAAATTGGGTTTACAAGAACATTCGAGTGTAAAAAAATGAAGATTGTGAATTTTCTCCTTCACTTTGCTGCTATTCCTGTGAAACACCTAAAGGGTTAAAATGCTGACTGAATGTCATTTTGAATACTTTGGGGGGTGCAGTTTTTATAATGGGGTCATTTGTGGGGTATTTCTAATATGAAGACCCTTCAAATCCACTTCAAACCTGAACTGGTCCCTGAAAAATAGTGAGTTTGAAAATTTTGTGAAAAATTGGAAAATTGCTGCTGAACTTTGAAGCCCTCTGGTGTCTTCCATAAGTAAAAACACGTCAATTTTATGATTCAAACATAAAGTAGACATATTGGAAATGTGAATTAAAAATTTTTTTGGGGGGGAATATCCATTTTCCTTACAAGCAGAGAGCTTCAAATTTAGACAAATGCTAAATTTTGGGATTTTTCACATAGAAAGGATGCGATTTACCACTAAATTTTACCACTATGTTAAAGTGGAATATGTCACAAAAAAAACAATCTCGGACTCAGAATGATAACCAAAAGCATCCCAGAGTTATTCATGTTTACAGTGACAGTGGTAAGATGTGCAAAAAACGCTCTGGTCCTAAGGTGTAAAATCGCCTGGTCCTTGAGGGGTTAAATGAAAATAATGAGAAATAGCTGTGCACCATGGGGAGACTCCACAACAGCACTGAGAGCATTGACATTAGGTTTTAACTATTCTGAAGGGTTAAAGGGGTACTCCGGCCCTAAGACATCTTATCCACTATTCAAAGGATAGGGGATAAGATGTCTGTACGCGGGTTCTTGCCGCTGGGGACCCCCGCAATCTTGCATTCGGCACCCATCTCTTTGAGCTGCACGCCACGCTGCCAGCTCACAAACTGCCAGGTGCCGACCACAATACTCCGGCCCCTTTGGAAAGGGGATAAGATGTCTTAGGGCCGGAGTGCCCCTTTAATATTACCAAACCATGCAGGTTTTAAAATATTTCCAATGTGACAGGTACACTTTAAGAGATCATGATGCCAAACTAATGTCCATTATTTGTTTGAAAAGTAAAAGATTATTTGGTGCAACACTATTGGCAATAGTACAAGTGGATAATCCATAAATCATCGTGGATGGCTGTAGCGCCTGCAATGCCTGAAGCATGCTAATCACTAGTGTTGCTCGCGAATATTCGCAATTCGAATATTATTCGCGAATATCGCATATTCGCGAATTCGCGAATTTCGCGAATATAGCGCTATATATTTGTAATTACGAATATTCGTTTTTTTTTTTGTTTTTTTCTTCACAATACACAACACAGTGATAATCCCTCTCTGCTTCCAGCTTGTGTGGTGTAAAGAAGGTTCTAATACTACTGTGTGAGACTGGCGCGCGAAAATTCGCATATGCTAATTTTCGCATATGCGAATTTTCGCGTATGCTAATTTCGCATATGCTAATTTTCCACATATGCTAATTTTCGCATACGCGAATATTCGCGTATACGAAAATAAAACGAGAATATAACGAATATG
Organism: Hyla sarda; assembly: GCF_029499605.1. Classification (NCBI taxonomy): domain Eukaryota; kingdom Metazoa; phylum Chordata; class Amphibia; order Anura; family Hylidae; genus Hyla; species Hyla sarda. The sequence continues at coordinate 108,956,544 of NC_079192.1, forward strand.
CGAATATTCGCGAATATATGACGAATATTCGTCCATATATTCGCGAATATTCGCGAATTCGAATATGGCCTATGCCGCTCAACACTACTAATCACATGAAGATAGATGAACACTTGGAAAAAAAGCAACAATTTTTTTTCTTTCACAAGCTGAAGATGTTTGTCGTAAATAGAACAAGAAAAGAAAATGACAAAGGAACATACGACGTGAACAGAATTACTAAGTATGCTTTTCTTTCTCAACCTTTTAGGGATAAATTTATTACATAAAAAGTATCACAGTAAAGACTGTAATGGCTACAGGCAAATGTATCTACATAAAACTAGGTGGTTTTTTGGTATATTATTTATGTTTATATAACCAGGTTGCACAATAAGCATATGTTCACAGCCGCATGTACACTATAGGTAAGCATCTACTATTTACATAATGCACTTCTGCAAAGTAGCCCTTTATTCATACCTAATGTTTCGGTACAAAGACTTTTAAAAAAAAACTGAAAATAAAGTTGTATAAAACTGTCTGTTTTGAGGAAGTACTGTCTTGGACTCTATTCTTGTGTCTTGTGTCTAAGTGATCTCCTACTTTACAGCATTTTGATGACTATGCTTTACTTTGTTCACCAGTAAAATCCACCAGTGTCGCAACTATAGAAAGATAGAACATAACTCAATTTTTTATAAACATTCACCAAGCAAGGTATTTAGTATTAAAAAATATCAGCAACACAGATAAAAGAATTTCTCAATTGGCGCAAGCCTCCCAGACCGGATCCACGATAATTCAGAATCACGAGATTCAAGGCAACAATCAAATGGAAGAGACTGCATTTGAATTAAGTGCTGTTCCCTCAATCTCTTTTTTGGCAAACAAGATATATAGTTTAACCCGGCTTGCATGGGATCTCTGCAGTGAGCTCCTATGATTGCTTTTATGCCCCTTAGCCTAATGCCCATAAAACATTGCCACCATTTTTGTATTATGGAGGGGAATTGTAGCTGGCTGGTCACCTGTATAAAAATTCTACAATGGGCCTCTATGGCACCTACTGAACTATATAATTTTTATCCTTTCTAATAGTTTCTACCCACTTTTATGGCTTCTCTGACAAGGTGAATATACTTTATATATGGTAGGCATGTCCTAAAATGTACATTAGAATCACATTTCTAGACTTGTGTATTGGGCTTTACTATGTTAAAGACATGAACTGTGTTCATTTAGGAGGTTCTATAGTGTGGTTATGTCAGCATGTAGCACAGCACAACAATAGTAGACTACTACATTGTTTTAAAATATATTTTTATTATTTTTTTGCAACACAGCAAATTAACAGCGCGAGACATGTTCTTCTGCGCATATGAATGGAAGAACATAACAATTGTACAATACAACAAAACATAGCCTCCGAATTAGATATGAATATTTATAATAGTAATATTACAACTTATGTTTAGGGAACATTGGTGGCATATACCAAAATGAAAAATCAAAGGTGTGGTAGACTGTTACTTTAGAAGGTGAAAAATAACTGTGATACTGTATGTGACAAGATATATCTTACATGTATTGATACTTAAGCTCTAAATATAAAAGATGGCAACCATGGAGATATGTTACCATATACTATCCTATAAATTAAAGGGATAGACCCTTCTAAAAATGTTATCCCCTTTCCACAGATAGAAGATAATAATGAGCTTATAGGTGAAGGTCCACTCACTGGGACCTCCCACTGATGTCTGTCCCCAGAATGAATAGTGCCACTGTTACACCGAGCGCTCCGGGTCCCCGCTCCTCCCCGGAGCGCACGCAGCGTTTTCCTGTTCGCAGCGCCCCGGTCAGACCCGCTGACCGGGAGCGCTGCGATAGTGTCCCTAGCAGGGATGCGATCAGCGATGCGGGACGCGCCCGCTCGCGGTTCGCATCCAAGCCCGCTTACCAGACTCGTTCCCCGTCTGTACAGTCCTGGCACGCGCGGCGGCTCTCTGCGATTTAAAGGGCCAGTGCGCCGCTGATTGGCGCCTGGTTCAAATTAGTGTATTGTGCACCTCCCTATATACCCTCACTTCCCCTTCCTTGCCGGATCTTGTTGCCATTGTGCCAGTGAAAGCGTTCCTTGTATGTCCCAAGCCAGTGTTCCAGACCTCCTGCCGTTGCCCCTGACTACGATCCTTGCTGCCTGCCCTGACCTTCTGCTACGTCCGACCTTGCTCTTGCCTAATCCCTTGTACCGCGCCTATCTCAGCAGTCAGTCGGGGTTGAGTCGCTATCGGGTGGAACGATCTGGGGGTTACCTGCTGCAGCAAGTCCATCCCGCTTTGCGGCGGGCTCTGGTGAATACCAGCAACCCCTTAGACTCCGTTCCCCTGGTACGGCCCACGTCATCACCCCACTGACACAGAGGATCCACCACCAGTATCCTCACAGTACCCGGATCCTGACAGCCACTACACATTCCAACACTCCACTCATTCTGCATGGGGCCTATGAATGTTTGGGTCCCGACAGATCATTTTGTTTTCCCCTATACTGTGTACACCCCTTAATCTGTGTACTTTTCAAGATCGGAATACCATTTAAACTATAGAAATTTGGGCATTCTGGTGCCATTTGCCCAGTTCTGAATAAGCATCATCTTTAAGAAACAATTGTAACTTTAGAGACCAAAAGCCACATTATTTCTTTGTGTGTAGCTCATATTCCACCCTCTTTGTTATTGAATAATATATAACTATTTATATTGTTACATATAAGAGAAGACAAAGTTGGCACTGTGTTCCACTATATTAACCCCTCAGATAATGCTGCCAACAGTTTCCTATGAAAACGGCACAGCTACTGATGCTCCCAGCGTGCCAGGTATGTGGAGCTCAGTCCAAATAGTATCAGCTGAGGAAATCCAGTAATGGTAGCAATGAATGGGCCGCACTCACCAGTTGCAAATAGCAGACGATGCTTTACTGCATGGATGCTATTTAAGAAGAAAGCTGCCTGGCACTCCCTGTGTGTATGGGAGCCTATAGGATAGCGTGCTGTAACCAAGGAAGAGTATGTGCTCTATTTCAGAGAATACAGTCTTAAATCCACAAGTGCAAAGAAAGCAGAAAGGCAACTCACCGCTGTGCGTGAAGACTTTATTATTTTCTTGGTGCAGGTAAAATATCAGACATCAGGCCGCTGACCGTGCGGACGCCAGTGTGTTATGCCAGGTGACAATTGTTTTGCGCAATTGCGCTTCCACAGACCCTCCCTTTCCTGCTCAGGTACGGCACCTAAATACACCTTCTCAAGTGATGTCAAGAGCAGGGCGGGGATAACAGGCAACATTTTAAAATATACATAGAATTACGTGTACATTTAAAAACAGAAACAAAGTTCAAAGGAAGAGCCCCATATCAATCCGATCATTGAGACCCGCTGCCTCCTGCTCATTTGTTCTCAGGATCCAGCGGGCCTCAGTTTCTCGGAGTACTTTTACTGCATCAAAACCCTTTTGGCAGAAGATCCTTTTTAACCCCATAAATTGCAAGGCAGAGGCATCTCCATTATGCGCTATTCGCATGTGCTCAATTAATCTTGGAGACCCCTTACCTGATCTCAAAGACCATACATGCTCACGAAATCTGGTATTTAATGTTCTGACTGTACTGCCAATATAGAACCTCCCGCAATCGCAGATGAGTGCGTAAATGACAAAAGAGGTTCTGCAGCAGATAAATTCAGAAACATGTTTTTGAACACCTTCTAGGCTAACTATTTTTTCTTGCTTTAATTGGGGGCACCATTTACACCTTACACATTTATGGTTACCTACCAAGGTGCTTTTTTCTAACCAATTGCTGTTATTTTTTTTATGTTTTGAACTTACTGCATGTTAATTCATCTTTTAAGTTGTTGGTTCGCTTAAAGGTTACTAATGGTTTTTGAAGCCAAATATTATTTAGAAGGGGGTCTCTAGCTATCAGGTTCCAGTTTGTTTGTATAGAACTGTTTAATTTAAAAATCTTTCCTTTGATTTTTTCTTTTTATTCTGACTTGGAGGTCTTTTGTGCTTGTTGTACAAGAGATCCCTCCTATTTGTACTTTTGGCTCTCTTGAAGGCTGTTTCAAGAACTTCAACTGGATAACCCCTCAAGAGAAGACGACAGGACAACTCCTGGGCTTGCTGCTCAAACGCTGAATCTGAACTATTTATTCTCTTCAAGCGTAAGTACTGCCCGTAAGGTATTGCGTTCCGGGTGTGCAGGGGGTGATAGCTTTCAAAATGTAAGTAAGAATTGGAAGCTGTTTCCTTCCTAAAACCTTTTGTTTTCAACTCACCATTTTCTATCACCACCTGCACATCCAGGAACTCAAGCTCAGAAGTACTGTATTTTGATGTAAAACTCATGTTCATCGTATTATCATTTAGGTAGGACACAAAATATTCAAGCTCGGATATGGATCCATCCCACAACATAAACACGTCGTCTACAAATCTAAAAAAAAACAACGAATGTGTTTTAAGAAGGGGTTGTGAGGGGAAAAAACATACCTCTCTTTGTAGCATTCTAGGTATAGATGCTAGGTATAGATAGTGTCCCCATCGCAGTCCCTCCTATTTGGCTGTACCACTGATCACCAAATTTGAATACATTATTTTGTAGAATGAACAATAGACTTTCACTGACAAAATTAATGTAATTTTTGCTTTTCCCTGATTTCTAAAGTATTTCTTAGATGCACTTGACGGCTGTCTCCTGTGGGATCTTTGTATACAAGCTTTCGATGTCTATTGACGTCAAAAGAAGACCCTTGTGCCAGGATACCTCGTCAAGTGCCATCAAAAAGGTGTTAGTGTTTTTTATGAGGGAGGGGACATCATGTAGTAGTGGTCTCAAAAGCCAATCCATATATTTTGAGAGAGACTCTGTAAGAAACCCCACCCCGGAGACTATGGGTCTCCCGGGTGGGGACTCTAGAGCCTTGTGGATCTTCGGTAGAAAGTACCAGTTTGCCTCTTTCGGCATAACTGGTAATAATTTCTCCGCTAGTTTTTCCGATAGAACACCCAATTCTACCTGTTTTCTTAACAGAGTTTGTAACCTGGAATGTAAATTCTGCATAGGATTTTCTCAAGTTTTTTATAGGTGGTTGGATCGCTCAGCTGCCTCATCGCTTCTCCCAGGTAGTAGTCTCTGGATAACACCACCGTGTTGCCCCCCTTGTCTGCTTTTTTAATGATGATTTTATCATTTGACTTTAGCCATTTCAAGGCATGTAACTCTTCATTCGTCAGATTTGGGGCGACGCGGGGGTATACCAGGGCACGAACATCTCTTAGTACATTCTGTTGGAATAAATCTATACTGCTACCTGGGACAAGAGGAGGGGAGAATTTAGAGGCATTGCCGCCTCCGAAATCCAGAACCTCTACCGTACTAATATCACTGCTCAAGGATGTACATTCCTCTCCCATCAAATCTAACAAAACATTGAGACCTTCTTGTTCTTCCTCAGTGCTACTTCCTAGGATGCTGAAATCTAAGGGCCCTACTATTGTTGGTATTTCACCCTCTTTTCTAATATCAATCTTTACTTATTTTCCCTCATTTTGTGAGAAGAACCTTTTTAGGTTCAACTTTTGTGTGCCCCTGAACAGGTCAATCTCGAAATCTTCGAGACTGAACTGTTCAGTGAGGCAGAAATGTAACCTTTTGGATAGGAGGGACATGGCTGCCGCACTTAGTGACACACCTGAAAGATTGATTACTGCTGGTGCATCTTTTGTATTTTTTGTGGGTGTGTCCATATTCAAATTGCAAAGGTCCATATCATGAGAGATCAACGGTACTATTGTACTGTCTTTTGTCAGTCCTGCCAGGTGACCCGTTTGCGTTTTTGCTTCTGCAATTTTTTCTTTTTTCTTTTGTCCTCCTCTTCTTGTATGTTTTTTCTTCCTGGGATCTCCCCTTTTCTTTGTTTTTTGACGGCTGACTTGTTTTTCCATTTTCCTCTCCTTCATCTGACGTACTTGAATCCGATTCCGTTGTCAAAGTGTGTGTGGCTTTTTTGCCTTTCTTTTTCAGAGAGAGATTGTTGCCTTTTTTTTACATTTTTATATTTATTTTTTCCAGGTGGTTTTTTTGGAAAAATATTACTGGATTCATAATCATCACGGTCTCTCAGGAACTTTTCCCGTTTGGTTTCTTTTATAGTTTGTTGTATGGCAACAAGTTTCTTCTCTAATTTCTTATAAAAGTCAATAGACGCTTGTTCAGACATGCAGTTTTTCAGTTCAGTCTTGGCAAGGCTCAAGTTAGCAATTAAACAGTCGTACTCTTCTTTATTACGTTCGAGTACTAAATTGAGAATATCCAGAGAGTAAGTTATGTGTAGGTCAGACCATTTGGACATAAAGATAGGGTCATCAGTAAATTGCAAAGCCTCTTTATATCCTCCCAATCCGCACGGGACTCTGCCACATTCTTGATAAGATCTTAAAGAGTTTAGAGTCCAAAAAAGCCTAGTTTCCTTTTCGGACAAAGACATGACCTTAAATTCTAAGGTCTTAATACTCCTCAGTTGATATGGATCCTTATCATTACATTGTGAAAAATACACACTGGCGTCCTGTCGACCTGCACCTAACGATCCTCCTGGTGGTTCGCTCTCTGTAGAGCTTCTCACTGTCACGTCCATATCCATTTGGAGGCTTGCTAGTCCCAATCAGATGTGCTCTGGACAAGAATGAAGAAATTCGCAGAAATGCTATTTAAGAAGAAAGCTGCCCTGCACTCCCTGTGTGTATGGGAGCCTATAGGATAGCGTGCTGTAACCAGGGAAGACCAGCGTGTCTTCAGCGGTGGTGCTCTATTTCAGAGTATACAGTCTTAAATCCACAAGTGCAAAGAAAGCAGAAAGGCAACTCACCGCTGTGCGTGAAGACTTTATTATTTTCGTGGTGCAGGTAAAATATCAGACATCAGGCCGCTGACCGTGCGGACGCCAGTGTGTTATGCCAGGTGACAATTGTTTCGCGCGATTGCGCTTCCACAGACCCTCCCTTTCCTGCTCAGGTACGGCACCTAAATACACCTTCTCAAGTGACGTCAAGAGCAGGGCGGGGATTTTGTCATTTATGCACTCATCTGCGATTGAGGGAGGTTCTATATTGGCAGTACAGTCAGAGCATTAAATACCAGATTTCGTGAGCATGTATGGTCTTTGAGATCAGGTAGGTGGTCTCCAAGATTAATTGAGCACATGCGAATAGCGCATAATGGAGATGCCTCTGCCTTGCAATTTATGGGGTTAAAAAGGATCTTCTGCCAAAAGGGTTTTGATGCAGTAAAAGTACTCCGAGAAACTGAGCCCCGCTGGATCCTGCGAACCAACGCGCAGGAGGCAGCGGGTCTCAATGATCAGATTGATATGGGGCTCTTCCTTTGAACTATGAATTGGCTTTTGAGACCACTACTACATGATGTCCCCTACCACATAAAAGACACTAACACCTTTTTGATAGCACTTGACAAGGTATCCTGGCACGAGGGCCTTCTTTTGATGTCAATAGACGTCGAAAGCTTGTATACAAAGATCCCACAGGAGACAGCCGCCAAGTGCATCGAAGAAATACTTGAGAAATGAGGGAAAAGCAAAAATTACATTAATTTTGTCAGTGAAAGTCTATTGTTCATTCTACAAAATAACGTATTCAAATTTGGTGATCAGTGGTACAGCCAAATAGGAGGGACTGCGATGGGGACACCCGTCGCATGTACCCTAGCAAATCTATACCTAGCATGCTACGAAGTGAGGTATGTTTTTTCCCCTCATAACCCGTTCTTAAAACACATTTGTTGTTTTTTTAGATTTGTAGACAACGTGTTTATGTTGTGGGATGGATCCGTATCCGAGTTTGAATATTTTGTGTCCTACCTAAATGATAATACGATGAACATGAGTTTTACATCAAAATACAGTACTTCTGAGCTTGAGTTCCTGGATGTGCAGGTGGTGATAGAAAATGGTGAGTTGAAAACAAAAGGTTTTAGGAAGGAAACAGCTTCCAATTCTTACTTACATTTTGAAAGCTATCACCCCCTGCACACCCGGAACGCAATACCTTACGGGCAGTACTTACGCTTGAAGAGAATAAATAGTTCAGATTCAGCGTTTGAGCAGCAAGCCCAGGAATTGTCCTGTCGTCTTCTCTTGAGGGGTTATCCAGTTGAAGTTCTCGAAACAGCCTTCGAGAGAGCCAAAAGTACAAATAGGAGGGATCTCTTGTACAACAAGCATAAAAGACCTCCAAGTCAGAATAAAAAGAAAAAATCAGAGGAAAGATTTGCTTTTTCTTTCAAATACCTTCCCCTTGCAGATATAATAAAAAGTTCTATACAAACAAACTGGAACCTGATAGCAAGAGACCCCCTTCTAAATAATATTGGGCTTCAAAAACCATTAGTAACCTTTAAGCAAACCAACAACTTAAAAGATGAATTAACATGCAGTAAGTTCAAAACATAAAAAAATAACAGCAATTGGTTAGAAAAAAGCACCTTGGTAGGTAACCATAAATGTGGAAGGTGTAAATGGTGCCCCCAATTAAAGCAAGAAAAAATAGTTAGCCTAGGAGGTGTTCAAAAAAATGTTTCTGAATTTATCTGCTGCAGAACCTCTTTTGTCATTTACGCACTCATCTGCGATTGCTGGAGGTTCTATATTGGCAGTACAGTCAGAGCATTAAATACCAGATTTCGTAAGCATGTATGGTCTTTGAGATCAGGTAAGGGGTCTCCAAGATTAATTGAGCACATGCGAATAGCGCATAATGGAGATGCCTCTGCCTTGCAATTTATGGGGTTAAAAAGGATCTTCTGCCAAAAGGGTTTTGATGCAGTAAAAGTACTCCGAGAAACTGAGGCCCGCTGGATCCTGAGAACAAACGCACAGGAGGCAGCGGGTCTCAATGATCGGATTGATATGGGGCTCTTCCTTTGAACTTTGTTTCTGTTTTTAAATGTACACGTAATTCTATGTATTTTTTAAAATGTTGCCTGTTATCCCCGCCCTGCTCTTGACGTCACTTGAGAAGGTGTATTTAGGTGCCGTACCTGAGCAGGAAAGGGAGGGTCTGTGGAAGCGCAATTGCGCGAAACAATTGTCACCTGGCATAACACACTGGCGTCCGCACGGTCAGCGGCCTGATGTCTGATATTTTACCTGCACCAAGAAAATAATAAAGTCTTCACGCACAGCGGTGAGTTGCCTTTCTGCTTTCTTTGCACTTGTGGCTTTACTGCATGGAGCAGTAGAGACAAGCAGCTGTGTGAGAAAGTGTAAGCGACAATTGTTTTGCGCTACATGCGCTTCCTCACGGCTCACTCAGCTCACTCAGTGAGCAGCGAGGAAGTGCACGTAGCGCGAAACAATTGTCACTTACACTTTGTGACGCAATTGCTTGTCTCTGCTGCTCCATGCAGTAAAGCGATGTCTGCTATTTGCAACTAGTGCCACCCACTCATTGCTACCATTACTGTATTTATATTGTCAGCTTACATTGTATTGCTTTTATTTATGACTTCTTGCATGGGATTTAATTGCTAGCTATATATGTGTGTGTGTATATATATATATATATATATATATATATATATATATATATTTAGGGTAATCAGCAAGGAAGAACAATATCCGCACTCACCACAAAGATCGCACCCAAGAGCTCCTACATGGAGATGCCATTCAGTCCGGGAGGTCACTGCTGCATAGCATTCAGAAGGTAATTTTGCGCACTTATCGCTTCATGAGGCCGATGAAGCGCTAAGTGGGCGAAATTACCGGTGATCACCTTCTGAATGCTATGCAGCAGTGACCACCCGGACTGAATGGCATCTCCATGTAGGAGCTCTTGGGTGCGATCTTTGTGGTGAGTGCGGATATTGTTCTTCCTTGCTGATTACCCTAAATATTGATGCTATCATTCTTTATTTATCCTAGCACCTTTGCTGCACCAGCTATATTCATTGGTTTCCTGCTGAGCTACTCCATTAGATAATAGACCTCATACAAGTGCACCCGTCAAATAGTAGCCACCTCTGTACCTCTGTTCACACTTAACCCCTTAAGGACTCAGCGTTTTTCCGTTTTTGCATTTTCATTTTTTCCTCATCACCTTCTAAAAATCATACCGCTTTCAATTTTGCACCTAAAAATCCATATGATGGCTTATTTTTTGCGCCACCAATTCTACTGCAGTGACATTAGTCATTTTACCCAAAAATCCACGTCGAAATGGAAAAAAAACATCATTGTGTGACAAAATTGAAGAAAAAATTTCCTTTTGTAATTTTGGGGCCTTCCGTTTCTACGCAGTGCATTTTTCAGTAAAAATAACACCTTATCATTATTCTGTAGGTCCATACGGTTAAAATGATACCCTACTTATATAGGTTGGATGTTGTCGTACTTTGAAAAAAATCATAACTACATGCAGGAAAATGTATATGTTAAAAATTCTCCTCTTCTAACCCCTATAACTTTTTTATTTTTCCGCGCACGGGACAGTATGAGGACTCATTTTTTGCATTTTTGTATTGATCTGAATTTTTCATCGCTTTTTATAAATTTTTTCATGATATGAAAAGTGACCAAAAATACACTATTTTGGACTTTGGAATTTTTTTGCGCATACGCCATTGACCGTGCAATTTAATTAACGAAATATTTTTATAGTTCAGACATTTTCGCATGCGGTGATACCACAAATGTTTATTTTTATTTACACAGTTTTTTTTTTTATGGGAAAAGGAGGGTGATTCAAACTTTTAATAGGGAAGGGGTTAAATGACCTTTGTTAACTTTTTTCACTTTTTGTTTGCAGTGTTATAGGTCCCATAGGGAGCTATAGCACTGCGCACACTGATCTCCTATGCTGATCCCTGCAAAGCCATAGCTTTGCAGGGATCAGTCAGATAGGGGCTCGATTACTCAAGCATGTAGCTCAGGCTTGGAGCAATCAATCCCCGATTGGACATCGCGGAGAGAGGTAAGGAGACCTCCGCCTGTGTCCCAGCTGATCGGAACATCGCGATTTTATTGTGATGTCCCGATCAGCCCGACTGAGCTGTCAGGAACCGCTTACTTTCGTTTTCAGACGCGGCGGTCAACTTTGATCACCGCGTCTGAAGGGTTAACAGCGCACCGCACAACGATCGATGTCGCGCGTTGTTAGCCCAGGGTCCGACCCGGTGTGATGCGGGGTCATGGCGTGACCCCGTTTTTCACACTGGGACCGGGCTTAGGGCGTACAGATACGCCCTAAGTCTTAAAGAGGTTTATATATATATATATATATATATATATATATATATATATATACACACACACACAGTGGGGCAAAAAAGTATTTAGTCAGCCACCAATTGTGCAAGTTCACCAACCTAAAATATGAGAGGCCTGTAATTTTCATCAGAGGTATACTTCAACTATGAGAGACATAATAAGAAAAAAATTCTTAAAATCACATTGTCTGATTTTTAAAGAATGTATTTGCAAATTATGGTGGGAAATAAGTATTTGGATAATAATAAAAGGTTTTCACACACTGTTGCTAGTAGTTTGGCCCATTCCTCCATGCAGATCTCCTCTAGAGCAGTGATGTTTTGGGGCTGTCGCTGCGCAACACATACTTTCAACTCCCTCAAAAATTTTCTATGGAGTTGATATCTGGAGACTGACTAGGCCACTTCAGGATGCTTCTAATGAAGCCATTACTTCATTGCCTGAGTGGTGTGTTTGGGATCATTGTCATGCTGGAAGACCCAGCCACGTTTCATCTTCAATGCCCTTGCTGATGGAAGGAGGTTTTCACTCAAAATCTCACGATACATGGCCCATTCATCCTTTCCTTTACACAGATTTGTTGAAAAACAGCCCCAAAGCATGATGTTTCCACCCCCATGCTTCACAGTAGGTATTGTGTTCTTTGGATGCAACTCAGCATTCTTTCTCCTCCAAAGTTGAGTTTTTACCAAAAAGTTCTACTTTGGTTTCATCTGACCATATGACATTCTCCCAATCCTCTTCTGGATCATCCAAATGCTCTCTATCAAACTTTAGATGGGCCCGGACATGCTTAAGCAGGGGGGACACGTCTGGCACTTCATGATCTGAATCCCTGGCAGCGTAGTGTATTACTGATGGTAGCCTTTGTTACTTTGGTCCCAGCTCTCTGCAGGTCATTCACTAGGTCCCACCATGTGGTTCTGGGATTCTTGCTCACCTTTCTTGTGATCATTTTGACACTACGGTGTGAGATCTTGCGTGGAGCCCCAGATCGAAGGAGATTATCAGTGGTCTTGTATGTCTTCCATTTTCTAATAATTGCTCCCACAGTTGATTTCTTCACACCAAGCTGCTTGCCTATTGAAGATTCAGTCTTCCCAGCCTGGTGCAGGTCTACAATTTTGTTTTTGGTGTCCTTCGACAGCTCTTTGGTCTTGGTCATAGTGAAGTTTGAAATGTGACTGATTGAGGTTGTGGACAGGTGTCTTTTATACTGATGACAAGTTCAAACTGGTGCCATTAATACAGGTAACGAGTGGAAGAGGAGACTCTAAGACTAGGTTCACACTGCGGAATCTCCGTGCAGGAAATTTCCGCCTGGAGATTCTGAGTCCGGCCAGCACCGACTGAATCAGTCGGCTCTAGGACCGCGTGGGTACTGCATTCTCCAATAGACTGCAATGTGTTCCACAAGTATTTCCGTCTGAAGAATGAGCAACGCCATTCTTCAGGCGTACATTTTCAAGGGGATTTTTCGTTCACAAATTCTGAAGTGTGAATTTGTGAACAAAAACCCATTCACTATACTATACATTTTAGTAAGTGGAATTTTTGCCTGCAATTTCCAAGCAAAATTGCAGGCGGAAATTTCGTAGTGTGAACCGAGCCTTAAAGTTACAGGTCTGTGAGAGCCAGAAATCTTGCTTGTTTGTAGGTGACCAAATACTTATTTTCACCCATAATTTGCTAATAAATTCTGTAAAAATCAGACAATGTGATTTTATGGATATTTTTCTTCCCATTATATCTCTCATAGTTGAGGTACACCTATGATGAAAATTACAGGCCTCTCTCATCTTTTAAAGTGGGAGAACTTGCACAATTGGTGGTTGACTAAATACAGGTGAAACCCAAAACATTTTTATATTGTGCAAAGTTAATTTAATTCAGTAATATAACTTAAAAGGTGAAAATGATATACAAGAGAGACTCATTACATGCAAAGCAAAATAGTTCAAGCCATGTATTGTCATAATTGTGATGATTATGGCTTACAGCTCATGAAAACCCCATAGCCTCCCCTTCTCATAACTATGATCTGGGGAGCCATGTCATCTGCTGCTTTTGGTCCACTGTTCATCATTAAGTCCATGGTCAATGCATCCGTCTACCAGGAGATTTTGGAGCACTTCATGCTTCCTTTCCTTTTAAGTTTCATTACTAAAATACAATGGACTCAAATATTTTTGAGTTTCATCTCTCTCTCTCTCTCTCTCTCTCTCTCTCTCTCTCTCTCTCTCTCTCTCTCTCTCTCTCTCTCTCTCTCTATATATATATATATATATATATATGTTCTGTATACCATTGAAACTTTTAAATAAATCTTATTAAAAAATAAAAATGAAGCTCCTTTAAACCTTTAAAAGCATTGAAGTGTAACACTATCACCCCTGCTTGGCTTTTTACCTCTCTCTAACAAAATTATCCCTGAAGCCTATTTCTAGTACAGGAGGCACTGTTTAGTTTACACCAATATAATATAGTATATGAAAAGGATTGCGCAAGAAACATGATTCACTTCCCCCGTAAGGCAAAGTTAGCTTTATGAACGTCTCCAAGGATTCAAGGACAGGTGAAGATTACTGTAGCAGTTGCCAGATTTGAGTGTAGCAAATATATGGCCCTTGCTGCCTTCAGCTGTCCCGAACAAAGCCCATACAAATGAAGGTAAAATTAATTCAGCAATAGTATTTACATGTAAAAGGGTTTTTATTGTCCCTTATGGATGTATGTTAGGTTACAACCTGTGGCTCAATCTGGGAAACTATAAATTTTCGCAGTGCAATGTGACACAGCCTAGATTCCATTTCGTAGCTCAGCACTCCTAGTTAAGCAGCATTCGTCTTCCAGGTCCTTGAGTGAATTGAAATGAAACATGTATAAGGTTAAGGGCTCAGTTAATATTGGTTTAGCTTTCTATGTCACAAACTGCACGTCTTATTCAGCCCAAAATCTGTTACACAAAGACCACTTCCAAACACCTGGTCACGGACACATGGTAAATAGCTGTCTGGGATGAACAATCATTGAAAGCTGAGACACATGCATATGAGATTTGTATTTACACTTAAGAGAACCAGGTGGCCAGGAAAACATTTCACCGATATTAAAATTAAAGCAATTTCACTGCCAGACGTGTCCATATAATTGATATCAGTTAATGTCTATGGAGTATGGAAGCGGCTTAAAAAGTGCCATATGCTGGTAATTGCCCATGCATACTGAGTTAGTTACACTAGTAACATTTTGAGTGACAATTTATTCTAGTCTAATCCCTGTCGCCCCCAAGAAAGGGCATGTGAAAGAAGCAATAACATAGCTAAGCTAACTGCAATTGCACATACTGTAGAAATCTATTTGTAGAAACATTAAGAAGTCTTGTAAGACACTGTAAATTCAATGGACTTCATGTGTAAAGTCAACCCAAAGTATATTAGCAATTGTATAATGGGAACCTGTCACATTGAACACAAAATCTGATCTGTCAGATACCTGTTATAAAGAAGAATACAATAAGCAGATTGATATAGAGTTTGAAAGAAAATATACTATTTAAATTGGAATTAATTCATTTTAAATTCTCGTTCTGGGCGTAGGAGTCCAGTAGGTGGTTCTTATCAGTGACTGACAGCTATTTTTGAATGCTTGCTCATACAAGGAAGGTTGTCACTAGAGATGAGCAAGCCCAGCCCAGCTAGTCTCACTCAGAACTTTGAGGTGACAGCGGCTCACCGAGGTTTCAAACTTTGCCAGGCTCAGCTTGCACAAGGCTGACAACGACAATAAAAGTAGCAGAAGGGATGAGGAGCACATGGCGTTTTGACGCCTTAATGAATGTAGTACTAGGAACACTTAGATGACGTCAGGGCAACCCAGCATACAGGTAGTAGCAAGATCACATGAACCCAGGTTATCCTGTAATCACTTGCATTATGTGACATATAGCTCCCAGGCCAATTAGGAGACAGCATGGGCGTCGGTTTAAGAGCCTGATAAAACCCTATGCACTGCATTCCAGCTGCCAACTTGGAAAGAAAGCTGAGAGAGCAGACAGTATATAGGAACTACTGATTCCAGAAAGCCTTAGCAAATCTAATAGAAAGCAAGCAGTGGGCTAACCTCATAAGTGATTTCCTGTCATTGCCCAGCATTACTGTGTTCAGTTGGTGCAATACAAATCTCAGCAGTGTCACTGCAGAACAAGCCCATAAAAGCTATCACATTACATTACAAAGCAAGCTGAGCAAAGCATTGAGCAATAGGTTGACCTCAGACAGTGATCTCCTTTCACCTCCCAGCATTAGTTTGGCCAGTTGTGCACTACAGATTCACTATAGAATAGGACCATAAAAGCTATCACATTACAATACAAAGCGAACTTAGCAAAGTAGTGGGCTGACCTGTATTTTAACATAAATATGCATTGAAAGGGTTTTTAGTGAACGTGAAATACACATTTTAAGCCAAGTTATGTATATTTTTTGCATTTAATCAAACATATAGTATTTCTACCTGGACTTAACATAAATATGCATTTTAGGCCAAGTTACATGTATTTTATGGGATTAAACAAACATATACTATTTCTACCTGTGTTTAATATAAATATGCATTGCGTGTTTTGAGAATGAACATGTAATATGCATTTTCTGGGTTTAATGGAACATTTACTGTTTATACCTGTGTTAAACATAAATAGACATTGAAAAGGTTGAGAGTCAACGTAGAACATGGATCATTCACCCAAATGACATAGGAAGATCAATGCCTCTGTAAGACTGTTGTTTTCTCAGGTGACATTAGCGGAGTTGATTAAGTGCTTCAAACAAGACCTCGAATGACAAAGTGATGCTCACACGTAATACTTAACACAGTTTGGTAAAGTTTGATGAAAACAGATTTCCTCTTTACACATGATGATTCTTGGATGGAGTGAAAATGTCACAACATTTGGGGATGCAATCATGACTGTTACTTGCTACATCTGGCGAATACAAGGGAAAATATAGTTCAAAGTCAAATGAATGGATGGTTTCCTTCTAAGCTCATGTGATTATTATGCAATGAAATGGAATTACAAGCTCAGACTACAGCCAGAAAAGATCATTGTCTCCATAAGTATAAAACCTGTTGGTTTCTTAAATTACAACCCCCTGGCCATTTTTCCACTGCCCCCAAAATCAGTAACTCTAAAGGATTTTCTGATTTCATGAAGTAACAAAAATATGGGAGGGATGTGACGACAAATATTGTTTATTACTAATGCAGCCAGATAAAAAAAGAAGGACAATTACTTTGAGTTAGATGAGGGAAAACATTCAGTGCATTAATGAGCGTCTGTCTATGAATGTATTATCCATGTGTTTCTTTGCTGATAAACTTCTGCAAGGATTAACATTGCCAAGAGAAAACAAATGAACAATCAGCTGTGTAATTATAGTATCATATCTGTCTCTGGTGAGAGGTTTTTCATGTTTGCAATTAATAATAATACAAATTTAGCCTTGATAAAGTTTCCCCTCCTGCCTTTTCCTTTCCGCATCCTGGAGACAATGGAAATTAGGACATTTGCAAACAGGTTTTCACGAATAATAGACATAAGGTAGAATATAATTGGTCCTATATTGCGACTTCCCAACAATCTATTGCCACATGTTTAGCTTAACTAAAAGTTCTCTTATCTACAATAATACATAAATTTTGGCCTTGGCTTAACTATTGGTGTTGACTGGAGTGCTGCAGCCAATACAATCTACCCATCAGCAGAAGTTCTGGAAGTCAGACCCCTACAAATCTTGAGAAGTGGCCATAAATAGTGTAGCCAAGAGTTCACACATATAGTGAAAAGATACAACACACACTACTACTCACCAAGACTTTACATGTAGTGGGGAGAAACAAAAAATAACAGGGGCAATGCCTGGCAACAGCACATACTTTTTCTGGGCACAAAATGGCTGTTGCCAGGTATTGCCCCTGTTGTTTGTTCGTTTCTCCTCGCTGCATGTACAATCTTAGAAGATGAAAACATTAAAGGGGTACTCCACCCCTAGACATCTTATCCCCTTTCAAAAGGATAGGGGATAAGGTGTCTGATTGCAGGGGTCCTGCCGCAATCTCGACTGCGGCACCCCAGACATCCAGTGCACTGAGCGAACTTTGCTCTGTGCCGGATAACTGGCGATGTGGGGTGGAAACTCGTGATGTCCCTGTCATGCCCCGCTCATGACATCATGGACACGCCCCCTCAATGCAAGTCTATGGGAGGGGCCATGACGTCCGTCATGCCCCCTCCCGTAGACTTGCATTGAGGAGGCATGGCCATGACATCATGAGCAGGACTGTGACACCACAAGTCTCTGGCACTGCACCCATCACTATAAATGAATGTAGGGTGCAGCAGGAAGATCACCAGGGTCCCCAGCGGCAGGACCCCGCGATCAGACATCTTATCCCCTATCCCCTTTAAAGGTTCTGAGTGTGGCAGCTTCTCTCTATAAATAGTATACTCTTGATTACTACATGACAGTGTCGGGCACCACCATAAATGTAGGAAGACGTCCTGACCCCTGCAGCTACATTACTATTAGAGTGTGTAGCAATGTTAAGGGAGTAGTGCCAGTCTATATATCTCTTGCTGACCATAAATAGTGTAGACCTGTAAAAACCTCTTTCAGACAGAGTCACATGGGACGCATCCCCAGCATATTTTACACTGTGGATGTGCCTAAGGCAGTCACAGAGGGTCTGCAGAGCGAGCTCCCAGCTGTGGCTGGGTAGCTCTGTGTGTCTGCTTGTGGTAGCGGATTTCTGCAGTGGTAAATCGGCCACTTCGAGCAGATACACAGAGCTACCCGGCCACAACCAGGAGCTCGCTCTGCGTCCCTATACGCAGTGTGCATATTTTGCTGCATATTAGGCTGCTAATTTTCTGTTGCTAATTTTCTGAAGAGGCAGTGGTTCAAACCTCAGTGCGCCTATTCCTTTCAAACAGCTCATTGTGAGGGGTACCATGAGTTGGCCCCATTTAATGGATCTGATCTGAGGATATACGATCTATATTCTTAATGTTGGAAAACCACTTTAATAATTTTAGCCATGTTTATTTCAATCTGTTGAACTTATTCCTCCTAATGTTGTATCTACTTTAAATTTCAAATTGGATGGATTGGCTGGAATCATGCTAGATATAATTTGCGCTCCCTTACCTTCCATCAGCCATATTGATTGACAAAAAAAAGGGTCACAGAACTCCTGTTATATTGATAGATGGGTTCCCAGAAGAAAGTTCACTTCTTATCAACATTAAAGATGTATTCTACAGATGCAGTAAGAGTCTTTACAGTTGGAAGCCCCCCTTAGTTGCCATATTCTATTACTTTGGTAGATATTGCAAACTGAAAATAATATCAGTAGTGTTAGACAAGTATATTTATTCTCTGCATGCATTACCGTTATCCCTTGTACAAAATACATTGCACAGCTTCATAGAGAATGCATTTATAGTTATCAGTCCATATGCCAGCTGAGCTTACAATCTACTCATTTTCTCTGCCCTCTAGAGTTACATAACCAAGTAATTCATCAACTAGATTTGCACTTTTCCTTGGAAATAAGGTCTGATAGAAATTTATAGGCAGCCAAAGAAGTGTTTGAGTCCTTCAGTAGAGCTCTGCGGTATTTAATGTTTCCGAACACCAGGATACAATCATTAATCACTATTTAGAATCAATCTGTAGGCATTTTTAAAAGCTTTGCAGGGTTGATCAATAATAATAAACCTTGTAGGCTTTCTGCTGTGGGTACACAAATTTGGTTCCCCGCTTAATTAACCTTTATTGTGAAAAGGTTAGTTGGCACAATGTGGAACACAGCCAGGGCAGGGAATGCAATTGTAGTTGAAATCTCCTGCAGAGCAAGGTCTATATAAATCATATGAATTAAAAGCACACATCATTTTAGTGATACTGGTCATGCAGAAATTCTAATCTGCCAAAGATGGACATTTTTGGGCAACAGAAATATAACTACCATTTTTACTGAAAACATCCAGTATAGATTGTTAGATACCTTCATAAAATCTGACTGGTAGCCTCGTCTAATATCACAGTACTTTGTTTAGTCTCCAGTCGTCAATCATTAAAACTATATAAACTCTCAAGTACATTCAGCTATGTTTCTTAGGCATACATGGGATGGACATAGTGTTCACCTGTCCTCACTCATTCCTGCTGCTTCTTCTAGTTGTTGCTGTTCTGGTCCTGTTGGTGGTGATGGTAGAGGGGACCTGATAAAGAAAGGATTCTACCTTTCGAAACGGATTGTCCTCTTTTTTCAATAAATGTTTTTTTAAATGTTCTTCTGTAGTCCAAATTACGTTTAATTGTAACATGTCACCGGTTTCCATCAAGGCCCTATTCTTCTGGATCTCACAAACTAGCTTCCTAGAAATAAACTTGGATTGTCTGGCGCCCGAGGGCCACAACTCCCACTCTCCGGCCCCGACCGCAGGGAGTGAAGTTTAAAAGTAAAACACTTCCTTTGGGCTCCAGCTCTGCTTCCGACCAGCCCCTGCTGCCCCTTTAAGAGAGGGGGCTTATGGGGCTGGTCATGTGCAAAAGACATTGCAGCTTATTAGTTAATAGTCCCTGCCCGCCCTCCCCCTCCCCCCACTGCCTCACAGCTGTACAGCCTCTGCGGTCTGTATCTTCACTCCATGTGAGCAGAGCTCCATCCAATCTGGCAGTCTCCGACCTGCAGAGGCGGCCATCAGTGCGAAAAAGAGGGTCAGAAAGTGACGAGCTCTGTAGTTAAGTCCCAGTGCCGGGCCTGGCACAGGCTGCATTCAGTCACTAACTGTATACCAGTGACTGTGCTGGTATATAGTAGCCAGGGCAGTGGGTACAGCACAATTAATGTATATAGCCCAACAGTATTATGTCACTGTATATCAATGGCTGTGCTGTGTTCTCTGTGTTCTCTGCCCTGCCTGGCCCATATATATATATATATATATATATATATATATATATAGTAACCAGGGCAGTGGGTACAGCACAGTCGATGTATATAGCCCCGCAGTATTATGTCCCTGTTCTCCCTGGCCTATACTGGCCGGCCTATACATGGGGACTAAAAAAGTGTTAAAAAAAAAAAAGTAAGTACATGGATTTAACACCTTCCCTAATAAAAGTTTGAATCACCCCCTTTTCTCCTTTTTCAAATGAAATAATGTAAAAAAAAACACTATAAACATATGTGGTATCGCCACGTGTGCAAATGTCTGAACTAATATAATATAATATAATGTTAATTAAGTTACACAGTGAAAGGCAAAAGCGTGAAAAAATATCAAAGTCCAGAAGTGCGTATTTTTGGTCGAAAAATAAAACACGGTCAAAAGGTGTCATAAAAAAAAAATGGTCCTGATAAAAACTTCAGATCACAGCACAAAAAAATGAGCACTTATATAGCCCTGTATGCGGAAAAATAAAAGGGTTATAGGGGTGAGAAGAGACACTTTAAAGCAAACTCATTTTTGTACAACAAGAATTTTTTTAAGGAAGTTAAATAGAAATAACCTATTTAAAATGGGGATCATTTTAATCGTATGGACCTACAGAATAGTGGTTAAGAGTCTTTTTATCGAAAGGTGCACTGCATAGAAACGGACGCACCCCAAAAGTTGCTAAATGGTATTTTTTTTTCCAGTTTTGCCCTCCTTGTATATTGGTATTATTGGTGATTGTGGTCTCGATGTACTAGACAGAATTTGGCATCTCACAGCCGATCGGATCACTATGTGACGTTTGCAGAAAATGATGCAGGGGCCTCATGTACGAGTTATGCTTAAGGCCTCACAAATTCTAGAGCCGCCTCTGGTTAACAGTAAAAGAGGGCTGGCCCTGCGATGTCCCAGGCCGGCCCACAGGCTTACCTACGGCCCTGGTGGTGACGTGCCTGTGTAACCTGCTGACCTGCGTGCCCCACATGACATCAGGGTAGCGTATGAGACTCCTCCCCCCCGTTCGGCCAGCGCCCACCAAGTTTAAAAAACTACTGTGTGTGCTGTAGCTGCCACCTGCCTGAGGTCCCGCCGCCGGCGCACATTACTCTCTGCCTCTGCCCCAAGAGTTTCCCCAAAGGTATCACTAGTTCACCAGGCATGAACTGACTTGCCATTCAGGTGCACAGAAAAGCTAGGTGACAATGTCTCTAGCTTTTTCATGCTCCTGAATGGCATGTCTGTTTATAGTAGCTGAGCTGTTATAAGAAGATAGGCCACTCAGGAGTATGAAAAAGCAAGGTGAAACATTTTTACCTATCTTTTCTGGGTTTGTGAATGGCATATCTGCTTATAATAGCTCAGCTATTATAGACAGATTTGCCTATAACATATAGTCAAAGCTGTCTATATTAGCTGAACTATGATAAGCAAATATGCCATTCAGGATCCCAGAAAAGTTAGATGACAATTTCTCACTTAGCTTTTTCATGCTCCTGAATGGCATATCTGCTTATAATAGCTCACCTGTTATGGACAACTTTGACTATATGTTATAGGGAAATAGGTCTATAATAGCTGAGCTATGATAAGCAGATATGCCATTCAGGAGAATGAAAAAGCTAAGTGAGAAATTGTTACCTAGCTTTTCTGGGCTCCTGAATCGCATATCTGCTTATCATAGCTCAGCTATTATAGATAGATTTTCCTATAACTTTTAGTCAAAGCTGTCTAGAATAGCTGAGCCATGATAAGCAGATATGCCATTCAGGAGCCCAGAAAAGCTAGATGACAATTTCTCACCTAACTTTTTCATGCTCCTAAATGGCATATCTGCTTATCATAGCTGAGCTATTATAGACAGCTTTGATTATATGTTATAGGCAAATCTGTCTATAATAGCTGAGCTATTATAAACAGATATTCCCTTCAGGAGCATAAAAAAGCTAGGTGTGAAGAGCTTTTCCTTGTTTCTGAATGACATATCTTCTTATAGCTGTACTACTTAATGCAGTGCTGGGTAATTGCTGTACCTAAAATGTTTCCCTACCAATTCTGCAGAAACAATATACGTCTGGAAGGAATCGTCATAGCGGTCCGAGCCAGATGGAAAATAAAATACAAGAGGACGACTCTAATGAGAGAAGATATTGCCTGTGAGTCCCACTAAGAAATGGCATTATAACCATTTGGGCACTATAGATAGGCAGGGTTCACACTTGTGAAAATTAAAATTGTTTAAAGTGCATCTGTCATACGTTAGTTTCACACTGCCGTTGTGCCCCGTCCTTAAAGGGGTACTCCGCTACTCAGTGTTTGGAACAAACTGTTCTGAACGCTGGAGCAGGGAGCTTGTGACGTCATTGCCCCACCCCCTCATGATGTCACATCGGATAAGTGTTACAGTCTGGGGGGCATAGCAGCCCCTCTACCGCACCTCTTTGACACTCTGGGTCCCCATAAAAGTGAGTTGTTGTTTTTTTTTTAGCTAAAGAACAGATTCCATAAAGATATGTAAAGTTTCCATACACTAACATATATTCAGCTATCCTGGTAATTTAATGTGCAGAAAACATGTGACAAAATTGATTTGTGTTGCGTTTTCATTTTATATACTTTGATAAAAAGGCCCATCACAATCTTCAGCACCAGGCCCATGATGCTCTTAATCCGGCCCTGCTTGGGATTAGAGGGTAAAAACCTATCTTCCTGTCAACTCTGCTTCTCAAAATGGCCATGGTAAATTCTGACTGCAAAAGTCAAAATTGATTGACAGGTAAATCTTTTACTTCACAAGATTGAAAATGGTTTTGCTTGTGCTGGGCAAAAGTACTTAGCCATACAAATGGAATTGTTGGCTCATAGCTATAATTTCCAATTCCTCATAAACATGTATGCTCAGCTCAGATGGTCATCATAAACATATTATTCAATAATTGCTCCAAAATCAACACTTAAAGGGGTACTCTGGTGGAAAAAAAAATTATCAACTGGTGCCAGAAAGTTAAACAGATTTGTAAATTACTTCTATTTAAAAATCTTAATCCTTCCAGTACTTATCAGCTGCTGTATGCTCCACAAGAAGCTCTTTTCTTTTTGAATTTCCTTTCTGTCTGACCACAGTGCTCTCTGCTGACACATCTGTCCATGTCAGGAACTGTCCAGAGCAGTATAGGTTTGCTATAGAGATTTTCCCCTGTTCTGGACAGTTCCTGATACGGACATGTCACGATTCGGCTGGCTGGAGGTGGATCCTCTGTGTCAGCGAGGGATTGGCGTGGACCGTGCCGATGGACCGGTTCTAAGAGGCTACTGGTGTTCACCAGGGCCCGCCGCAAAGTGGGATGGTCTTGCTGCGGCGGTAGCAACCAGGTCGTATCCACTAGCAACGGCTCAACCTCGCTGACTGCTGAGAAGGCGTGGGACAGAAGGACTAGGCAGAGGCAAGGTCACACGTAGCAGAAGGTCGGGGCAGGCGGCAAGGTTCGTAGTCAATATGGATAGCAGGAGATCTGGTAACACAGGCTTTGGACAACACTAAACGCTTTCACTGGCACAAGGCAACAAGATCCGGCAAGGGAGTGCAGGGGAAGTGAGGTATTATAGCCAGGGAGCAGGTGGAAGCTAATTAGGCTAATTGGGCCAGGCACCAATCATTGGTGCACTGGCCCTTTAAGTCTCAGAGAGCTGGCGCGCGCGCGCGCCCTAGAGAGCGGAGCCGTGCGCGCCAGCACATGACAGCCGGGGACCGCCGGCAATGTCAGTGCAGCGCTCCCGATCAGCAGGGTCTGACCGAGGCGCTGCAGGGAGAGAGACGCCATGAGCGCTCCGGGGAGGAGCAGGGACCCGGAGCGCTCGGCGTAACAGTACCCCCCCCTTAGGTCTCCCCTTTTTTTTGTCAGGCAACTGCTTCACATGGGACGAGGACACCGGGAGTGATTGTAGGCTTTCCTCAAAGGCAGGCAGTACAGCAGGAGTGGGAATGGGGAGGGAGGGCAGAGGGTGAAGCTTGGCACGGGGCAGGGTGTCACCAGGACGGGGGCCATGAGGAGGCAAGGCACAGTCCTGATAAGCCTTGGGGAGACCAGGTGTAGGAGGAGGCACTGAGGCTTGCCTGATGGGACTGGGAGGAGAGGAGAGGCATTTCTTGTGGCAAGCAGAGCCCCAATTCTTGATCTCCCCGGTGGTCCAGTCAAGGGTGGGAGAATGAAGCTGGAGCCATGGCAGACCGAGGAGGACTTCAGAGGTGCAGTTGGGAAGGACGAAAAATTCAATCTTTTCGTGATGGGGTCCAATGCACATTAAGAGGGGTTTAGTGCGGTAACGCACGGTGCAATCCAATTTAACTCCGTTGACCGCGGAAATGTAGAGCGGCTTGACGAGACGGGTCACCGGGATGCAGAACTTATTCACCAAAGAATCCAGAATAAAATTCCCAGAGGCACCAGAGTCCAAGCAGTCCACGGCTGAGAGGGAGGAGTTGGCAGAAGGAGAAATCCGCACGGGCACCGTGAGACGTGGAGAAGCAGACTTCGTACCAAGAGACGCCACACCCACGTGAGCTGGGTGCGTGCGTGCGTTTCCTAGACGTGGAGGACGAATAGGGCAATCCACCAAGAAATGTTCGGTACTGGCACAGTACAGACAAAGATTTTCTTCCCTACGGCGATTATTCTCTTCCTGGGTCAGGCGAGACCGATCCACTTGCATGGCCTCCTCGGCGGGAGGCACAGGCGTAGATTGCAAAGGATACTGTGGGAGAGGTGCCCAGAGATCTAGGTCTTTTTCCTGGCGGAGCTCCTGGTGTCTGTCAGAAAAACGCATGTCAATGCGGGTGGCCAAATGGATAAGTTCTTGCAGGTTGGCAGGAATCTCTCGTGCGGCCAGCACATCCTTGATGTTACCGCAGAGAGCCTCGTTATTCCAAGATAATTCGGAAGCGAGAGTACGAAATTGGATGGCGTACTCGCCTACTGAAGAATTACCCTGGACCAGGTTCAGCAGGGCAGTCTCGGCAGAAGAAGCTTGGGCTGGTTCCTCGAAGACACTACGGACTTCAGTGAAGAAGGACTGGACTGTGGCTGTGGCAGGATCATTGCAGTCCCAGAGCGGTGTGGCCCAAGACAAGGCCTTTCCAGAAAGAAGGCTCACTACGAACGCCACTGTTACGCCTAGCGCTCCGGGTCCCCGCTCCTCCCCGGAGCGCTTACGGCGTCTCTCTCTCCGCAGCGCCCCGGTCGGTCCCGCTGACCGGGAGCGCTGCACTGTCTTGGCCGTCGGGGATGCGATTCGCACAGCGGGACGCGCCCGCTCGCGAATCGCATCCCAGGTCACTTACCCGTCCCGGTCCCCCGCTGTCATGTGCTGGCGCGCGCGGCTCCGCTCTCTAGGGCGCGCGCGCGCCAGCTCCCTGAGACTTAAAGGGCCAGTGCACCAATGATTGGTGCCTGGCCCAATTAGCTTAATTGGCTTCCACCTGCTCCCAGACTATATCTGATCTCTGCCCCTGCACTCCCCTGCCGGATCTTGTTGCCTTAGAGCCTAGTGAAAGCGTTACTGTGTTTGTCCATACTGTGTACTTGACCTCCTGCTATTGCCTTATTGACTACGATTCTTGCTGCCTGCCCCGACCTTCTGCTACGTCCGACCTTGCTTCTGTCTACTCCCTTGTACCGCGCCTATCTTCAGCAGTCAGAGAGGTTGAGCCGTTGCTAGTGGATACGACCTGGTCACTACCGCCGCAGCAAGACCATCCCGCTTTGCGGCGGGCTCTGGTGAACACCAGTAGTGACTTAGAACCGGTCCACTAGCACGGTCCACGCCTATCCCTCTCTGGCACAGAGGATCCACCTCCTGCCAGCCGGCATCGTGACAGTAGATCCGGCCATGGATCCCGCTGAAGTTCCTCTGCCAGTTGTCGCCGACCTCACTACGCTGGTCGCCCAGCAAGCTCGACAGATCGCCCAACAAGAGCACCAGCTGTCGTACTTGACCACCATGACTCAGCAACTTCAGTCGCAGCTACAGCAGCTTCAGTCTCAGCTACTGCAATTTCAGTCACAGCTACA
Source organism: Hyla sarda (assembly GCF_029499605.1). NCBI lineage: Eukaryota > Metazoa > Chordata > Amphibia > Anura > Hylidae > Hyla > Hyla sarda. The sequence goes on from NC_079192.1 coordinate 108,982,950, forward strand.
GCAGCAACAACCTTCTCCTCCGCCAGCTCCTGCACCTCTTCCGCAGCCAGTGGCCACTCCTCGCCTCCGCTTGTCCCTGCCGGACAAATTTGATGGGGACTCTAAGTTTTGCCGTGGCTTTCTTTCACAATGTTCCCTGCACTTGGAGATGATGTCGGACCAGTTTCCTACTGAAAGGTCTAAGGTGGCTTTCGTAGTCAGTCTTCTCTCTGGGAAAGCTCTGTCATGGGCCACACCGCTCTGGGACCGCGATGACCCCGTCACTGCCTCTGTACACTCCTTCTTCTCGGAAATTCGTAGTGTCTTTGAGGAACCTGCCCGAGCCTCTTCTGCTGAGACTGCCCTGCTGAACCTTGTCCAGGGTAATTCTTCCGTTGGCGAGTACGCCATACAATTCCGTACTCTTGCTTCTGAACTATCCTGGAATAATGAGGCCCTCTGCGCGACCTTTAAAAAAGGCCTATCCAGCAACATTAAAGATGTTCTGGCCGCACGAGAAATTCCTGCTAACCTGCATGAACTCATTCATCTAGCCACTCGCATTGACATGCGTTTTTCTGAGAGACATCAAGAGCTCCGCCAGGAAAAAGACTTAGATCTCTGGGCACCTCTCCCACAGTCTCCGTTGCAATCTACGCCTAGGCCTCCCGCCGAGGAGGCCATGCAAGTGGATCGGTCTCGCCTGACCCAGGAGGAGAGGAATCGCCGTAGGGAAGAAAATCTTTGTCTGTACTGTGCCAGTACCGAACATTTCTTGGTGGATTGCCCTATCCGTCCTCCACGTCTGGGAAACGCACGCTCGCACCCAGCTCTCGTGGGTGTGGCGTCTCTTGATTCAAAGCCGGCTTCTCCACGTCTCACGGTGCCCGTGCGGATTTCTCCTTCAGCCAACTCCTCCCTCTCAGCCGTGGCCTGCTTGGACTCTGGTGCCTCTGGGAATTTTATTCGGGATTCCTTGGTGAATAAATTCCGCATCCCGGTGACCCGTCTCGTCAAGCCACTCTACATTTCCGCGGTCAACGGAGTCAGGTTGGATTGCACCGTGCGTTACCGCACGGAGCCCCTCCTAATGTGCATCGGACCTCATCACGAAAAAATTTAGTTTTTGGTCCTCTCCAATTGCACTTCCGAAATTCTCCTTGGACTACCCTGGCTTCAACACCATTCTCCTACCCTGGATTGGTCCACAGCGGAGATCAAGAGCTGGGGTACCTCTTGTTTCAAGGACTGCCTTAAACCGGTTCCCAGTACTCCCTGCCGTTACCCTGTGGTTCCCCCTGTAACCGGTCTCCCTAAGGTCTTTATGGACTCTGCCTGCCATAAGAAGTGCCTCTCCCCCCCTCCCAGTCCAGTCAGGCAAGCCTCGGTGCCTCCTCATGGCCCCCGTCCTGGTGTCACACTGCCCCGTGCCAGGCCTCGCCCTCTGCCCTCCCTCCCCATTCCCACTCCTGCTGTACTGCCTGCCGTTGAGGAAACCCTCCATTCTTTCCCGGTGTCCTCATCCCAGGGGAGGCAGTTACCGGACAAAGAGAAGGGGAGACCTAAGGGGGGGGTACGGTGTGGCCCAAGACAAGGCCTTTCCAGAAAGAAGGCCCACTACGAACGCCACTGTTACGCCTAGCGCTCCGGGTCCCCGCTCCTCCCCGGAGCGCTTACGGCGTCTCTCTCTCCGCAGCGCCCCGGTCGGTCCCGCTGACCGGGAGCGCTGCACTGTCTTGGCCGTCGGGGATGCGGTTCGCACAGCGGGACGCGCCCGCTCGCGAATCGCATCCCAGGTCACTTACCCGTCCCGGTCCCCCGCTGTCATGTGCTGGCGCGCGCGGCTCCGCTCTCTAGGGCGCGCGCGCGCCAGCTCCCTGAGACTTAAAGGGCCAGTGCACCAATGATTGGTGCCTGGCCCAATTAGCTTAATTGGCTTCCACCTGCTCCCAGACTATATCTGATCTCTGCCCCTGCACTCCCCTGCCGGATCTTGTTGCCTTAGAGCCTAGTGAAAGCGTTACTGTGTTTGTCCATACTGTGTACTTGACCTCCTGCTATTGCCTTATTGACTACGATTCTTGCTGCCTGCCCCGACCTTCTGCTACGTCCGACCTTGCTTCTGTCTACTCCCTTGTACCGCGCCTATCTTCAGCAGTCAGAGAGGTTGAGCCGTTGCTAGTGGATACGACCTGGTCACTACCGCCGCAGCAAGACCATCCCGCTTTGCGGCGGGCTCTGGTGAACACCAGTAGTGACTTAGAACCGGTCCACTAGCACGGTCCACGCCTATCCCTCTCTGGCACAGAGGATCCACCTCCTGCCAGCCGGCATCGTGACAGCCACCTTAGACCGTTCTGTAGGAAATAGGTCCGACAACATCTCCATATGCAGGGAACATTGAGACAAAAATCCACGGCAGAGTCTAGAGTCCCCATCAAATTTGTCCGGCAGGGACAAGCGGAGGCTAGGAGCGGCCACTCGCTGCGGAGGAGGTGCAGGAGCTGGCGGAGGAGATGGTTGCTGCTGTAGCAGTGGCAGAAGTTGCTGTAACGTGGCGGTCAACTGCGACAGCTGCTGTCCTTGTTGGGCAATTTGCTGCGATTGCTGAGCGACCACCGTGGTAAGGTCAGCGAGACTTGGCAGCGGCACCTCAGCGGGATCCATGGCCGGATCTACTGTCACGATTCGGCTGGCTGGAGGTGGATCCTCTGTGTCAGCGAGGGATTGGCGTGGACCATGCCGGTGGACCGGTTCTAAGAGGCTACTGGTGTTCACCAGAGCCCGCCGCAAAGCGGGATGGTCTTGCTGCGGCGATAGCAACCAGGTCATATCCACTAGCAACGGCTCAACCTCGCTGACTGCTGAGAGGGCGTGGGACAGAAGGACTAGGCAGAGGCAAGGTCAATATGGATAGCAGGAGATCTGGTAACACAGGCTTTGGACAACACTAAACGCTTTCACTGGCACAAGGCAACAAGATCCGGCAAGGGAGTGCAGGGGAAGTGAGGTATTATAGCCAGGGAGCAGGTGGAAGCTAATTAGGCTAATTGGGCCAGGCACCAATCATTGGTGCACTGGCCCTTTAAGTCTCAGAGAGCTGGCGCGCGCGCCCTAGAGAGCGGAGCCGCGCGCGCCAGCACATGACAGCCGGGGACCGGGACGGGTAAGTGACTTGGGATGCGATTCGCGAGCGGGCGCGTCCCGCTATGCGAATCGCATCCCCGCCGGCAATGTCAGTGCAGCGCTCCCGGTCAGCGAGTCTGACTGGGGCGCTGCAGGGAGAGAGACGCCGTGAGCGCTCCGGGGAGGAGCAGGGACCCGGAGCGTTCGGCGTAACAGGACAGAGGTGTCAAGAAAGAGCACTGTGGTCAGACAGAAAAGAAATTCCAAAAGAAAATAACTTCCTGTGGGTGGAGCATACAGCAGCAACAAATCTGTTCAACTTTCTGGCATGAGTTGATAAAAAAAAAGAGTACCCACTTAAATTGACTTATGTAATCTGCATATCCACTTTTAAAAATAACCTCATGCAAAATTCCCCTCCACAGCTATGGCTACTGACTTTAGCCATGGGAGACCACATAAGAGTTGACTATATATGTAGAGTCTGTCCTTAAATCATTGAGTTTCATCACTTTGGAAAGGCTCACTGGATATTAATGGCCTATGAATTTATTGATTCCTGAGCAAATAATAATTTCCTCTGTAAAAAAAAAAAACAACACTGTCATTTTGTCCTTGAGTTGCATTGCCAGTCTCCTCTATCTTGTAATAAATTATATTATGTACATTGTATTGAATTCACAAGCAATCATATAATCACTGCATTCCTATGGGTCACAGAATAGTGCAAAAGCAATGATTCCAAACTAGCAACTCTCTTGAAATTGTAGCTCCAATGTTTCTAAATCATTTGTTTATATAATAATAATTGGTGTAAATAAATGAACACTGAGAATGACAGAAAAGTAAAGGTATCCTCACAGCATAATTTAGTCACATTGAGACTATGCATGGAAATTGGCAGCAAACGCAAGAGACATGATAAATATATCATTGTAAATATAATTTCCTTTAGAAAATAATAACAGTGAAACACACAGCTTTTCATAGAAATACAGTGCAGCCTTTTCCCTTGAATGTGCTCTGGACCATGACTATTCATGACACATGGCTGCATATCCACATGTGGGTACCCACCTTAAAATGGCATAGCGCCACTGCAACATTAATGCTCATGGAAGGAATGACCTAGTGGTCCGACAACCCCATTACTACCAGACTCAACTCCCAACTCTGTGCCATGCCATCCAACACAGTTCCACAGCATTAAAGAGGTACTCCACTGGCCAGCGTTCATAAGTAAATGTTCCGAACGCTGTTTTCGCTCTGCGGGGGTCGGCCACACCCCTCTTGACGTCACGGTCACTACCCTCAATGCAAGTTTGTGGGAGGTGGCGTGACGGCCATCATGCCCCCTCCCATAGACTTGCATTGAGGGGTGTGGCCGTGACATCACCATGGTCGCGCCAAAACAGCGTTCGGAACATTTACTTCCAGTAGAGTATACCTTTAAGTCCTTTCACAACAAATCACTAAATTTACCTTTCCATGGGCTCCCTGCCAGAAAACTCAGAAAAGCTAGGACGGTCGTTCCTCATATGGGCATTGATGTTGTAGTGGTAGTAGTCGCGATCCATCACCATGACATTTTAAGTTGTGGACCTACTTGAATCAGGTGGCTGTGAAGGTGGGCTTGTACAGACTGATCGATATGTATAATAACTACCTGATGTTAGTTTTTGTAATTGTGCTGAAAAGTAATAGATCAGTGTACAACATATGGACGTGTGGTCATGTCTCTTTTGTGTGTACATTTGTGTACACGTACAGTGCCTACTAACTGTGGGCTACTACACAATTACTACCTTATAGACACCCCCTTGAAAAAGTGTTTTATTACTTGCAGGAACACACATACTGTATACAAACATTGCAAATTCAATGTAATCACCCAATTTGTTATTTCCCCATACCTTACAGATCAGCATTAAACCACACATTATGAAATTAGTTCTGGACTCATCAAAATCTTGTTGTGAATAAAACTGTGACATTTTGGGAAACTGCATGAATCATGTCTTATAATGAAAATGCTCGCTCATCCATGGCTACCCCTATTTTACCTGGCTGCCTGCCACAGACGTGACTTGTTTCAAGGTTGCTGCATTACCACCAGCTTGGCTTTCTTTTTATTGTTGTCAGACACCAAGTAAAGCTGCTGGAATTAAGCAACTTAAAATATCATGGAGGAACTTGATTCAGCTAAATATAGGTAGGAGTAAAAGCCATCTTTCAGAGCAAGAGGTATTGGTGTCACTTTTCTTTTAAAAGTAAATTTAAGAAGCCGTGTTATTGGACTACATGCACATTGCACAATATGATGATGAACTCCTTAACTCTTTGATATCATGGATATGAATTTATGTTTTATTTATTGCACATGCTTTTAGTATTTTTTTTTTATTTAATTGCTGCAACATCACATAATTATTATAGGTCAACAAATTGTACATTAAAATGTACCTGTTGTTAGCAAAAACTTTTTATATAATGTAGTTAATACCATTATATGTATATTTCTAATATAAATTGCTTTAAAGGAGAAATGTGGCACAACACTTTTCACTTCCCCTGTGCCCAGGCTGCAAAAAAACTAAAAAAACATATTTTAACTCACCTTCCAAAGTTACCCTGTTCCAGATGCTGGTCTGCTTCCTGCTTCTTTGGCTCGGTGATGTCCCACCTCGGCCAGTGATAGGCTAAGTGTACTGTCATATAAGGAGCTCGGGCAGCAGGCAGAAGGCGGGGCCTGGGCTCCTTATATGACGCTTAGCCTATCACCAGCCGAGGCGGGACATCACTGCGGCCGGCGATGCGCTGAGTCACTGAGTCCAAAAAGCAGGAAGTAGACCAGCACCGGAGAGGAATGGGACGCCGATATCAGTGCAACGGGGGAACGTAGGAAGGTGAGTTAAAGTTTTTTTTTTACTTTTTGCAGCCCCCCGGGCACAGGGGAAGTGAATAGTGTTGGTCCACAGTTCTCCTTTAAAAATGTGTATATTTTTGGGTGAAAAAATGCTGTCCCTGCAGATATTGCCTATGTGTCTCTGTGTTGAGACCAGATACAGAAAGTGAGGGCAGGACACGCAGGGCTCTGTGCAGGCTCCTGGCTTGTCAATCATCCTGACGTGTGGGCCAGGAGCATAACAGAGCCTCACTGCATAGAGACCTGTTTGTCCTCAGTGCATAGAGCCCTGCTTGTCCTCACTGCACAGAGTCCTGTTTGTCCTCAGTGTACAATGCCCTGCTTGTCCTCAGTGTACAGAGCCTTGCTTGTCCTCAGTGCACAGAGCCCTGTTTGTCCTCAGTGGACAGAGCCCTGCTTGTCCTCAGTGCACAGAGCCCTGCTTGTCCTCAGTGTACAATGCCCTGCTTGTCCTCAGCTTACAGAGCCTTGCTTGTCCTCAGTGAACAGAGCCCTGTTTGTCCTCAGTGGACAGAGCCCTGCTTGTCCTCAGTGCACAGAGCCCTGCTTGTCCTCAGTGCACAGAGCCCTACTTGTCCTCAGTGTACAGAGCAAAAAGAAAAATAGCCAGCACAGCAACCTAATACACAGGTGCACACTGCTGTGCAAATACAGAGTATACAAGAAAGAGGATTGCAGCAGCACACATTGGTCAAAATATTGAGCCTCAATTTTTTGACCAATGTGTGCTGCTGCAATCCTCTTTTTTGTATATTCAGTGTACAGAGCCCTGCTTGTCCTCAGTGCACAGAGCCCTGTTTGTCCTCAGTGCCCAGAGCCCTGCTTGTCCGCAGTGTACAGAGCCCTGCTTGTCCTCAGTGCACAGAGCCCTGTTTGTCATCAGTGCCCAGAGCCCTGCTTGTCCTCAGTGCACAGAGCCCTGCTTGTCCTCACTGCACAGAGCCCTGCTTGTACTCACTGCACAGAGCCCTGCTTGTCCTCACTGAACAGAGCCCTGCTTGTCCTCAGTGTACAGATCCCTGCTTGTCCTCCATGTACAGAGCCCTGTTTGTACTCAGTGCACAGAGCCCTGCTTGTCCTCAGTGCACAGAGCCATGCTTGTCCTCAGTGCACAGAGCCCTGCTTGACCTCAGTGCACAGAGCCATGCTTGTCCTCAGTGCACAGTGAACTGCTTGCCCTCAGTGTACAGATCCCTGCTTGTCCTCAGTGTACAGAGCCCTGCTTGTCCTCAGTGTACAGAGCCCTGCTTGTCCTCAGTGTACAGAGCCCTGCTTGTCCTGAGTGTACAGAGCCCTGCTTGTCCTCAGTGTACAGATCCCTGCTTGTCCTCAGTGTACAGAGCCCTGCTTGTCCTCAGTGTACAGAGCCCTGCTTGTCCCCAGTGTACAGAGCCCTGCTTGTCCTCAGTGTACAGAGCCCTGCTTGTCCTCAATGTACAGAGCCCTGCTTGTCCTGAGTGTACAGAGCCCTGCTTGTCCTGAGTGTACAGAGCCCTGCTTGTCCTCAGTGTACAGAGCCCTGCTTGTCCTCAGTGTACAGAGCCCTGCTTGTCCTCAGTGTAGAGAGACCTGCTTGTTCACCCACACTTCCTGCATTTGGTCTTCTCTCACAGACACACAGGCAAAACTGCAGGGACGAAAATATACACATTTTTTTAACCAATGTATATTACAAATATACATATATAGTTATTTTCTACATTAGATAAAAATTGTTTTTGTTCTAAACACATATTCACTAAGGGGTCTCTAAGATCAATGCATTCTATAATCGATTTGTGCTGGAAAATATTGGCAGAAACCATCAAAAAAGAAAAGAAAATTGTAGGGTCTACAAAATGTATACTAATAATAAATGTGCTAAGTGGCATGTTGCACCTTTAGCAGTGTTTTTTTTACGCTGTGGAATGCACTAACAGCAGGCACCAAGTGACAGCAGAGCGAGCTCCCTGCTGTGACTAAGCAGCTCTGTGTGTCTGCTCATGACTGTAGGTGGGAAGTCCACCACTACTAAAGGAAGCTCGCTCTGCCGTAGTTCAGTCATCACGCTGTGACTGCTGACGTGTATCGTCAGTGTAAAATACACTGTGGATGTGCTGTTTGTGATGCTACCCTTATGCTAGGTTTTCACACAGGTTTTTTTTCTGGGGTTTATTTTATTTTTTTAAACAGGCACTGTAATTTTTGAGCCAAAGCTAGAAGTGTATTTAAAAGAAATGTGGAATATCAAAAAAGGACTTATACTTCTCCTGTCTGCTAGATCCACTACTGACTTTGGCTCAAAAACTGCAGTGGTGGTTTTCCAAAAAATGTAAAAAACCAAAATCTATGTGGAAGCCTAGCCCTATTCTTTAGCATCAAGCATTAGCATCAAGCAGTAGACCATGAAGGGTTAAACATAGCTATTGTCATGAAAGAATGTCAACTTTTCACTCGCACACAAGTTTTGCATTTTTAAGTAAGATGCATTTTATAGACCATGAATGGCATATCTATTTTGACACAGGAATGTATGCATATTCACACTTGAGCAGCATGAAAAGGCCAAATCCCGCTTCACACCTGGAAATTAATTTCAGGCACATTGCACAAGGAAAGTCATGCATATTTAGGTGGGATAAGACAGGACACTCAGGGGAACTGTTCTCTTCTGGAATCTGCTCATGTATTCTGATAATAATTTTAAATGACATAATGTTCCCCCACATAGATACTGGGAAACATCCCTCACGTCATGTGTTTACTTCAGCCAAAGTCTTCTAGGCCACTTAGCTGTAACACCTAAAGTGGGCTAAGGTCTTAAGACTTTCAATAAATGAACTATTCATCTGATTTTAAGAGGGTTTGAAACTCTTAGACAGGACAACATAATATTTTTGTACTTATTTATTTGCTTATACTGTTTGCTTACACTGTTCTACATTCTATTTTGTTTATTTTACTTATTTTTCTTCGGTCGTGCTGTACAGAGATTGTCATCACTCACACTGGGGATCAATAATATCTTGTCAGTATGTTTTTGGAGTATGGGAGAAAACCATGCAAACACAGGGGGAACATATTACCTTCCTGAATTATTCAAATCCAGTATCCCAGCACTGTAAGGCGGCAATGCTAACCACCAAACCACCATTGTGTCCATTCAACTGTTTTACTATATATTTGTGGTCAGGCCAACTATAAGAACGAACCTGGAACCTATCTAACCTGAGCTAAGCAGTCTGAGTTGTGCCATAACTGCTGCGACAGATATGCCTAAAAGAGGGCATACCCTGATAGTAGAATATGTGGTAAGGGTAGGGTGGGAGGGACGACCAACTGAGAGCGTCAGCTAGAAGTGAGTACGAGGGCTGTATTTATGGAGCCAAGCTGCCCCTCCCACAAATACGGCTAATGATTAGCCTACCACTTGTGGTCAGGCCAACTATCAGAACGAACCTGGAACCTACCTAACCTGAGCTAAGCAGTCTGAGTTGTGCCATAACTGCTGCGACAGATATGCCTAAAAGAGGGCAAAGACAACTTTAGGTTAGGTGCAGTGAGTATTTATTGAGACAGCGCGACTTACAAAACCAGCAGCTTAAATGCCAACATCATCTCAACATGCGGATTTGGTATGTATCTCGAGTAACAGGCGGACTTCCACCGACCCATTCTTTTTATAATGTGTACCGGCGTGTTATTTTTGGAAGCTGCTGATGCAGCTCCTATTCGGAAGGAGTGACCGGTGATGGATCTAGGGTTGACCCCTAAACTACTTAACAACACTCAAACGTGGTTCATGAAAACCGTGATTGACATAGGGCTCCCCAAGATCGAGAATAATGGGGAGTCTGGAACTTGTTTGTCAATGACTCCCAACCATTCTCGAATGACTAACACTGGGCACCATACATTGCCCATAGGGAAGTATCTCACTAAATCTACCTGACCGGGCGAGAGTGTTTTGGAGGAATGTAGTGAGAGGACATAGCAGTTATCACTCCAGGCAATCTGAGCCTTATGCAGGAAGGTGGCAGAGGAGTTAGCTCTACCAAACTCCCCTGGCCTAAGGAGCCCGTAGTATGCCATGTATATCGAGGTCTTAATCATCAAACTACGAACCCGCCCAAATGGCAAGCCATCCAGCGACTGTGATATCGACCTGAAGAGCTGCCCGGAGACCGGTTACCGCTTGACCCCCGAGGCTGTATGGTGTTTGCTAATCCCTTTTAGGATAGCGCGGACTGGGTGAGCCGATAATACTGAGGGTCTATCTGGAAACTCTAGAGACCTGAAGTGCTGGATCCCTGACAGATAGAGCTTGATGGTGTTATGAGATAGTCTGAGCTCTAAGTGGCAAAAGGCAGCGAAGGCTAGTAGGTATTTGATATCATCGAGTTCTCGCTGGGGATGTTGTAACTGGAATTTAGCGAACAAACTCCGAGCTGTGCTGTATATTTTGCAGGTGTTGACGGAGAGTGACTGTGCCATAAGGGTTTGAGCGGAGATTATGTGTTGTGTCAGTCCATCATCAATGACCTGAAATGAGGCGCCGGGGTAGGTACAGTGTCGGCTTCTGGAAACACCTGGAAGAAACGAGTCGTGTTACCACGAGATAATGCATCTGCTGCGACATTCCTTCAACCACTAATATGCTCACAAACAAACCTAAAGTGATGGATCAAGGATAACCAAATAAAGCGCCTAACAAATGACATAATCTCTTTGGAGTTAGATCTACCGCTGTTTAAGATATCCGCCACTGCAGCATTGTCCGTGAAGAAAATGACAGTGGAATTAGCCCAATCTTTCCCCCAAACTTGCGCAGCTGCCACCACTGGGTATATCTCGAATAGGGCAGAGACCTGCCCGAATCCTGTCAGGCTGTGCACCTCTCCTGGCCAGGTGTCGGACAACCAGTGGTTGTGGTATGTAGCAGCGAAACCAGTGGAAGAAGCTGCGTCCGTGTACACGCACGGTGAAAGACGAGAAACTTTTGGAGTAAACAGGGAAATGCCATTCCATTGTGATAAAAACCTGTCCCACATGGCCAGGTCGGCTAGGGCTTCTTTGTCTAGTCGGACTGTACTGTCTTGCTCGGGCGCTGTAGGCAGTAGCTGTAGCAACCTGGAGACGAAGGACCTACCCTGCGGTATGATTCTAACGGCAAAATTGAGTATGCCGAGGAGAGACTGTAGCTCTACCTTGGTGGTAACCTGCGACACTACCCCTTGTGAATGACTTCCATGATTCTCTGTAGTTTATCCGGTGGGAGACTAGCCTGCATTTCAAGAGTGTCCAAGTGTAGCCCTAAGAAAGTGATGCGCGTACCAGGGCCCTCCACTTTGTTGGTTGCCAACGGGACATCTAAGTTGGAGAAGATCATGCGTAGCGTGTCTATGTCCCGACGTGTAGAAGTTGGATGTTCGATCAACAGGAAGTCATCGAGGTAATGTATTACGTAATTACAATGACCCCTGTTGAGCAAGATCCAGTGGAGAGCCCTGGCAAACTGATCGAAGATCCACGGGCTACTCTTGGCTCCGAATGTGAGTGTATTGGCGAAGTAGTATAGTTTGTCCCATTTAATCCCGTGCCACTGCCACAAACTAGGTTTAATGGGGAGTAGCTCATAGGCATCCGTTATGTCAGCTTTCGACAGAAGAGAGCCTTTGCCTAGCTGGATGATGACCTCTATCGCCTCATCTATGGAGGAGTACCTCATGGAGAACTCTTCGGAAGGTATTAAAGAATTAATACTAGGTATTTGACAAGAATGAGGCGCGGAGAGGTCGTAAATTAGTCTGCTTTTATTGGAGAATTTCCCCCGAACCACGCCCACTGGATTAATTCTCCAAGCGACGAATGGCGGAGAAGTCAGAGGGCCGATGAGAAACCCCTTCATCAACTCTGCCTGCAACAGGGCGGTGACTGTATCTGGATCCCTGACGGCCGACATCAAGTTTTTACATTCAAAACAAGATTGGGGAAGTGACAGTAACCCTGTATGAAACCCCTCAATAAAGCCATTGACCAGATACTGGACCCAGGCTGGGTCCGGATGCCCCTGTAAATAATTATGGAGCAGCCCTGTACGCACCCTGCTTAGTCATGCTGTAGCCCCTTTCTGGGGACAGGACACTTTGGGATTTGCTCTAAAGCAAATCGAACATAGATGCAGAAGTCTGCATTGATTACAGTGACAGGATGTAAAATTAAAGTTATTACAGATCTGTGAACGGCCTAAATACCTGATGGGACGTCCTACATTGTCTAATGCTGGTGCTGTCCTAGGGGTAGGTGTGGCTGCTGAGGTATAGCTGTGCCTCGGTTGTGTCCCCTGAGGAGCTAGGTTTGTCTCACCGCACCAGTCAGTGGTGTGAGTCATGGCGTGGCATTGACTACAAGCAAGGGCTCTGAGGCCAGCGAAGTGGCGGCAGAAAAGTTCTGTATCTACCTCGGCCCAGTTGGTGATATGGTCGTATTGTACTAACGCCGCTGCCGCTTTTGCCGCATATGAGTGATGATATTCATAGAAGGCGGAGCCCCCATACTTGTAGCCAAGGTCCACGACCTTGTACATGTATAAATCGAGTTCTTCCCTCCGGTTAGCGGAGCATATAATGTCCCGGAACAGACTAAACGCCAGGACAATCTCCGGCAGTGTAAGTTTGCGGTTTAACCTGGCGTCCCTGGATTTGAGTATGATGGACACTTCGCCGCACGCTATTGTTTTGTTATCAGGAACTTCGTGTGACGCGACCAGCAGAGACGCCAGGTTCACCAGCTTACCCTCCAGAATTTATTTTCTGATATTACTGGGAACTAAGTGAGACGGAGCTACGTTCAGGAAGCGCCCTAACCCATCTGGTACATTAGTTTGAGCTGTGCTGGGGATGGGGGTATCCTGAGTGGCTGGTGTGGTGAGAATGCTACTCTCCACTGCTTCTAGCCTGGATTCTATCCTATTGATGGAAGCAGTCACCGTATTCAACATAACATGCAATTGTGCCAACGAAGTCTGCACCGTGTCCGGAGGGGTTATCTCCTGGCTGGGGCCTGCCCTGTCTGCCGCCAGGAGGCGGAAAAGTTCGGCCTTTCTTGCAGTTGCGGGATAAGAAATGTGCCTCCTGTGGAGTTCTGCTGTTAGTTTCGGGATGGTCCACATCCTAAGGGATGGAATGCTATTGTGGTCGGACTGCTGATCCGCATTGTCTGGTAGCGATGGAGTCTCTTCTAACTCCGATATATGAGACATACTGACTATGGAAAGTAAGATAAGGTGGAATTAATCATAATGGCGGAAGGCTAAGTCTTGAAGCCATCACCATGTGTTCCACACCCGTGCGGGAGAAGTAATGGTGCCCGGTTATCAGTGAGCTTATGACCGAGTCGTCGATCATGCCCATGAAGTGTCCTTGGCGGACGTGAGTGACTGTGCTTGCGTGCGGTAGACCCTGGTGCATATGTAGGTGAAAGACTGAACGTGTTCCGGGAAGCAGCTAACTAAAAGAGGTTTACGTAACCCGCGCTATGAGGTGATAACCGTATTAACGTGTCCCCCGTGTCTGTGATGGGGACGGAATTTGATAACAAGCCCATATTGAAGCAGTGCGTGTTTGCGAGGTGTTATTCCTGTAGTCATGACAGGATTACTAACGTAAGTGACATGTAACGGTAGTAACTAAGTTGCATGTAGCCCGCGTGACTGTAGTCGTGACAGGAAGGGGCGAACCAACCTGCTAACGTTGCGTGAGTAACCATGGTCACTAGTAGCGAGAGACCTTGCGTGAGCAACGAAGGTGATAGTGACTGTATCCACCGTGGGCTCGTGTTACTGTGATTGTGTTAGTGCGGCCTCCCCTGTGAGTGCAGCACCTGTGCCTGCCAATGCGGACGGAATTCAGTGTTTATAATCATACCTATGGACATAAAAGACCAGCGTAAGCGACGCGCCTATAGAAGTGATAGGACTTATGCGTAAGTAAGAGCCTATCGACGTGATAGGACTAAGCATAACCAACGTGCCTATAGAGGTGATAGGACTAAGCGTAACCAACGTGCCTATAGACGTGATAGGAGTAAGCGTAAGCAGCGTGCCTATAGACGTGATAGGACTAAACGTAAGCAACGTTCCTATAGACGTGATAGGACTGAGCGTAACCAACGTGCCTATAGACGAGATAGGACTACACGTAACCAACATGCCTATAGACGTGATAGGCCTAAACGTAACCAACGTGCCTATAGACGTGATAGGACTACACGTAACCAACGTGCCTATAGACGTGATAGGCCTAAACGTAACCAACGTGCCTATAGACGAGATAGGATAGCAGATAGGTGTAACCATGAAACTTGTGTGCGTGAGACGGGTTAACAGTGAGCCACATGCTTATGCCGTGAATTGACCTCTAGCACCCTGAGTGACGCGGATGTGCCCCAGTGTCATGCCTGCCTATCCGCCTCCCCCCCCTTTCCTTTTTTTTATTATTTTTTATTATGACCTACCCGATTTAAGCCGTAGTATGAACAAGCGCGTTGAGAGAAAGGAGTAGGCACCCACTGAGTCCACCTAAATAAAGATAGTTAACATGAGTATGCGTCCGGTATACTGTGTAAGATTCTATCCCTAATTATCAGTACACACCTAATTATGTAGCCTGGTGAAGAAAAAAGCCGAGCACCTGCGAGGAGGAACGAGGTAATGTGATATGGTGTCCAAATGGGCCTTGCAAATGCTTGTAGTAGGCTACCCTCTTCTTACTGTGCGAACTGTTAACCTGAGGGGTTAACTGATTGCCACCGTATGATCGTTGAGAGAGGGCGGAGCCAATTGTGGACGTGAGGGTTAAGTATATTTAAGGTACCTGGAAATGACAACATGTATAAACAATTGCTGAGACGACAAATGGGGGTGAAAACCATGCAACAACGCGTACCAAAATGACTTGGTCGCCACTGAGGCAAATTATATGTGGAATGCTAAACGTGCACCTGAAAACATAAACGAGACCAACATGTATGCGTTTACATGACCATCCGTAAACAGCTGTTGTTTTATCTAACAGCCCCCCTAATTCTATATTATACCCGCCCCTTCTTTTTTTTTTTATTCTTTTTTTTTTTCCGTAACCCATAGCAACCGTACCTAAGATGTGGTCTGAATGGTGTGCAAAGTCTGGGGAAAGGATGCCGTGATGCGCTGAGTGCACTCGATATACAAGTATGTAGTCACAAGAGGTTAACCCTTGATGTTTGCTGTGTATAACATTACCACTATGCCCCATGTGTATGAGCTCGGCCCCACGTATCCGATGCGATGTATAGACATGGCGCGGTGACTACGTGATGCTGGCATATAAACCTGCCGAGCTTTAGACATCGGCACACTGGCACTTATTCCCCTGTGAGCCGCCGCCAGCGGGTCGTCCGCATGTGTCCCGGCACAGCCGCCGATATCGCTACCCAGCCACAGCGATACCACGGCGCTGAACCCGGGGAAGCCGCTGGCGCCACCGTGCCCGGCCGCAGAGAGTAAGCTGCAGCGTTGAGGTACCATGCCACCCTACCCCCCAGCGCCCTGGGTCTGACCTCCCTCTCCACCAGGCCCCAATCTTACTTGTTCAGCAGCGGAACGTAGAAGCACTTCGGATCGTTCTAGCTGCGATATGCTGATCCCCCGCACAGACGCTAGACACCCACTGATGACGTAGACGACCAACTGAGAGCGTCAGCTAGAAGTGAGTACGAGGGCTGTCTTTATGGAGCCAAGCTGCCCCTCCCACAAATACGGCTAATGATTAGCCTACCACATATCATACAGTGAAACTTCTATAAGAGGACCACACGAATTGGAGTGAAAAATTTAGGGTGGCCCTTATACTGTACATGAGATATAAGGTCTACATCAAGTGTAGACATCTAAAAGATACCAAGCTTTTGGCACCTGGTGCATTTTCCTTAACCCCTTAAGGACGCAGGACGTAAATGTACGTCCTGGTGAGGTGGTACTTAACGCACCAGGACATACATTTACGTCCTAAGCATAACCGCGGGCATCGGAGCGATGCCCGTGTCATGCGCGGCTGATCCCGGCTGCTGATCGCAGCCAGGGACCCGCCGGCAATGGCCGACGCCCGCGATCTCGCGGGCGTCGGCCATTAACCCCTCAGGTGCCGGGATCAATACAGAACCCGGCATCTGCGGCAGTTCGCCATTTAAATGAACGATCGGATCGCCCGCAGCGCTGCTGCGGGGATCCGATCATTCATAACGCCGCACGGAGGTCCCCTCACCTTCCTCCGTGCGGCTCCCGGCGTCTCCTGCTATGGTCTGTGATCGAGCAGACCAGAGCAGGAGATGACCGATAATACTGATCTGTTCTATGACCTATACATAGAACAGATCAGTATTAGCAATCATGGTATTGCTATGAATAGTCCCCTATGGGGACTATTCAAGTGTAAAAAAAAATGTAAAAAAATGTAAAAGTAAAAGTAAAAAAAAAGGGAAAAATCCCCTCCCCCAATAAAAAAGTAAAACGTCCGTTTTTTCCTATTTTACCCCCCAAAAAGCGTAAAAAACATTTTTTATAGACATATTTGGTATCGCCGCGTGCGTAAATGTCCGAACTATTAAAATAAAATGTTAATGATCCCGTACGGTGAACGGCGTGAATGAAAAAAAAATAAAAAAAGTCCAAAATTCCTACTTTTTTAATACATTTTATTAAAAAAAAAATGATTAAAAATGTATTAAAAGTTTTTTATATGCAAATGTGGTATCAAAAAAAAGTACAGATCATGGTGCAAAAAATGAGCCCCCATACCGCCACTTATACGGAAAAATAAAAAAGTTAGAGGTCATCAAAATAAAGGGATTATAAACGTACTAATTTGGTTAAAAAGTTTGTGATTTTTTTTAAGCGCAACAATAATATAAAAGTATATAAAAATGGGTATCATTTTAATTGTATTGACCCTCAGAATAAAGAACACACGTCATTTTTACCATAAATTGTATGGCGTGAAAACAAAACCTTCCAAAATTAGCAAAACTGCGTTTTTCGTTTTAATTTCCCCACAAAAATAGTGTTTTTTGGTTGCGCCATACATTTTATGATATAATGAGTGATGTCATTACAAAGGACAACTGGTCGCGCAAAAAACAAGCCCTCATACTAGTCTGTGGATGAAAATATAAAAGAGTTATGATTTTTAGAAGGCGAGGAGGAAAAAATGAAAACGTAAAAATTAAATTGTCTGAGTCCTTAAGGCCAAAATGGGCTGAGTCCTTAAGGGGTTAAAGGGGTACTCATGTGGAAAACTTTTTTATTTTTTAAATCAACTGGTGCCAGAAAGTTAAACAGATTTGTAAATTACTTCTATAAAAAAAAATCTCAATCCTTCCAGTACTTTTTAGGGGCTATATACTACAGAGGAAATGGTTTACTTTTTAGATTTCTCTGATGTCATGACGACAGTGCTCTTTGCTGACCTCTGCTGTCCATTTTAGGAACTGTCCAGAGCAGGAGAAAATCCCCATAGCAAACATGTGCTGCTATGGACAGTTCCTAAAATGGACAGCAGAGGTCAGCAGAGAGCACTGTGGTCATAACTTCAGAGAAATCTAAAAAGTAATTAATTTCCTCTGTAGTATATAGCCCCTAAAAAGTACAGGAAGGATTAAGATTTTTTAATAGAATTTACAAATCTGTTTAACTTTCTGGCACCAGATGATTAAAAAAAATAATAAAAATAAATAAGTTTTCCACGGGAGTACCCCTTTAAAGGAGAACTCCAGACAATAAACATTGTCCTCCATACTGCCGGCAGTAAAAAAATAAAGAGGTACATACCTTCCTTAGCTCCCCCGGTGCCTCCGGTAACCCACTCCAGTCTCCGCCGCGATCCTCTTCCTGGTTGCCGGTGGTCGGCGAGTCATACTGCACTCAGCCAATCACCGGCAACAGCGAAGTCCCCACTCGGCTGTCGATAGGCTGAGCGGCAGTGTGACGTTTTTGTCCCCGGCAGCAGACTTCTTAGTAATGCATCATCTCCATAGACTACAATGAATTTTCAACTGGATCCCACTGAAAGAATTGACATTCTTTCAGTGGAGGAAATAATCAGGGTTTCCGCAGCAGATGTTTCCGTCACCGAAATTCAGTGGATGGGACTCGTTTGCAACAGATCCCGCTCGAAAATTATGTTGTGTGAACATGGCCCGAGAGGAGAGAGCTAATTTTCCGCAGATAGGTAAAAATGGCTACATCCACCCTGAAAACAATAAAGCAAGTGTTTACACAACGGAATTTCTGAGCAGAATTCCACAGAAAAAATATTCAGCTCAGAAATTCCGCCACAGCAGAGTCCCATTGATTTCAGTGAGATTCTGCTGCACTGTGCACACAGCAGAAACATCTGCCACGGAAATCCCAATTCTGGTGTCTGTGGGAAGAAAAGTCATGTCTGTTCTTTCTGCGGATTCCCTCGGAAATGCATTGCCGTCTACGAGACGGCGTATTGCCGTGTGGTCATAGCCGGATCATTCAAATATGCTGAAAGTCTGCCTGTGTTTTCTGAACATTGCTCAAGGCAGTTTTTCCCAACCAGGGTGCCTCCAGCTGTTGCAAAGCTACAACTCCCATCATGCCCGGACAGCCTTTGGCTGTCCGGGCATGCTGGGAGTTGTAGTTTTGCAACAGCTGGAGGCACCCTGGTTGGGAAACCCTGTTCTAAGGCTTCCATACATCTCCAATTGAAAGATCAGCCATGAAGGACACAGCTGTAATAATAGAATGAGACATGCATTTAAAAAAATATATATTTTTAGCTAGAAATTAGCTAGAAATATGCTTTAAATCAAGGCTCTTATTTTGATAGCTTGAATTTACCGCATTGTTAAATCACAAATATAACAAATTAAAAACACTGATCGAAACCCTGATGAAGCCATTTTTTTTTTTTTTTTTTTTCTTCCTCACTACAGCAATTCTTAAAAGAAACCAGATGCAGGGGCCCGTGCCATGTAGGAATCCGATGTGATGAAAGTTATTTAGCAGTCTATTCTGGAGCATTAAGAGAGGCCAATTAATTTCCTCACATTTTTTTTTTTTTTTGTTACACAGAGTAGCCTTGAAGGACGATAGTTTGTAATATAACTTTCACACTTCCCTGATGAAATATTAGTTCAATAAAAAACATGACGGCACGACAAGAGAGGTGAGGGGGGTCACACATGTGGATTACAACTCATTGTGATCTGGCTTAGAGCCTTTATGTATCCCATATTAGGCAACTCATGAAACCGGTATATTGGGAATGAGAAGGTGCTCACTTTATTTGTGGTATAGGAAAGCTAAAGGAAGTTACTGCAGTTTTTCTGCATAGCAGGAGTCATTTTATCCTAACCTGCAGTTCCAACCAAAAAAAACAAAAAACTATTAGAAAATATTGAGCTTAAAATATGAATCACATCTGAATGCTGCGGTAACTCGGCCGGCATTAAAGGGGGTTAACTGTTCATCAGTAGAATAGCCCTTTCAGCAGTGATTGGTAGGTACTGCAGACCATAGGTAGTGCCAGTGTAATTTTCTGCTTGAAGCATTCTTCTAAAATGGATTATGCAAACCCTTGCTGAGCCTTCTGAAGCACGCAGCACAACTAATACCCCAAATCTCTTTGAATTGCTTGAATGCGAATGAGAATTGAGCTGCAGAGAAATATCTGACTTTGCAGCCAGTACACACTCAATATTAAACAGTGGTGCACAGATCTATACTTTTCGAGAAGATAGGGTAGTATTTTACATATACATGAAGTCAGCTACAGATACAGAGGTCTGGGACCCCAATTGCCTGGGCGACATTGTGCTTGCACCCACAGAATAAAAGTTTGCCGTAGAAAATATTAAAAAAAAAATAACCATTCTGAAACAAAATGAAAGGGGGTTATCCCTAGTGCAACACTGTTACCATACTTTTAAAGGGGGTATTCCAGGGATTTTTTTTTTATTTGACTGTAAAGTTAGTGTCATTCATAATATAGTGTCTGTACCTGTGTTTGACGGATCGTCTCGCAAATGTGATCTTTGCCCCAATTTTTATTCTTAACAGCATATAAAATGATGTCTCAAGTTTTCCTAGGTTGCAGTGTGGCCTGAGACATTACATCACTAGTCAGGTGTTAAAATGAGCCTGTCTGCTTCAATGGGAGGAATGACCACAGATTGGGAAGGAGATCATTCCCCACAGGGCTGCAGGGAATTTTTCCCAGGTGTGCTTCAATGGGTGATGTGGCTGATGTTTGGGAGAGAGAAAAGTTACATCACACTTGCAAACCAGGGATCCAGGGACTTATAGTTGGAGGGAGGGAACTCCAACAGGAAATAGCCATTTTACAAAAAGAAATCAGCAGCATTATTGTTGACTGACAACATAGCCATTTAGCACCATGACAATAATGGATCCTTCCTAAGAATGTCCATTACTGTCTGGCAGGTAAGTACTAAAATCACCTTATGGTGGCTAACCGCCTTTAAGGCTTTGTAACTAGAAGTCCAGTAAACAGTTGACCTCAGTCTGTTTGGCCACTCAGTTGTATTTTCTTTAGGGAGAGTCTTTTACAAGCTCTTTTCAGGGCATTTGGTTTTCTGATTTGTTCGAGTCTATATGCTCTTTCTTCTGGTAGCTCGTTTTACCGCACATTTTTTTTTTTTTTACTATTTGTTAATGGGATTGCTTTATCATTCAAGGCTTGCTCAATGTTCACACTTCAAGAAATAGAAAAACAATATCTGTTTTACAATATGTCAGTTCTCAAAAGAGTGATGTTATGCGCATGCCCATAAATGTCGCACAAAATGGTGGCAAATCTGTATGGTAAAACAGGCTTAAAGAGGTACTCTGCCTCCAGACATTTTATCCCCTATCCAAAGAATAGTGGATAAGATGTCTGATAGAGGGGGATACGGCTGCTGGGACCCCCGTGATCTCCGGCCTGCCCCCCCCCCCCCCGGCGTTCTGATCACAGCCGTCACGTCCCTTCTCATAGACATGAATGGAGGTGGCGGAGCATGACGTTACGGCCGGCCGAAACTGGCATTCTGAACATAAATTCACAGAATGCTGGGGTGCTGCGCCGGAGATCACAGGGGGTCCCAGCAACTGAACCATCCACAATCAGACATAAGATGTCCAGGGGCAGAGTACCTCTTTACACTGCATGGCTCTTTTGGGCATACGCAAATCAAACTATGTGGAACTTATCAAGGAGGTAATCATCCCTATCTGTTTAACCAATTTCAGCCATATTTATGTGTATCCAATATTATGTTACATTTTAGATAAATCTATAAAGGTGTTTTTAAGTTATTACAAAACATACACACAGACAAAATCCATCTTGTACAGTCTTGTTCAGTCAATAAATATGCAGGTGATCCACTAACCTTGGTTAGTGTTGGGCTATGAACAGGCACAACTCTACTATAGACATTACTTTCACAGCAAAGAAGAAAACGGCTCGGAGCACTCACCTCGGACTTCAAGTTCAATGTGCGGTATTGGCTTTATTCATATTGCGGCAGAAAATACACAGCAGGGAGGTAGGAAGATGGAACAGTTGCGGGTGGGTTCAGCCAGTGGACCGGCTGAAACCACCCGCAACTGTTCCATCTTCCTACCTCCCTGCTGTGTATTTTCAGCCGCAATATGAATAAAGCCAATACCACACTATGTACTTGATGTCCGAGGTGAGTGCTCCGAGCTGTTTTCTTCTTTGCTGTGAAAGTATTGTTTATGTTCTGCTGCATTGGAGAAGCACCACACACGGACATACACAGTAACAAGGCTGCATGCTCCCTGTATGTCAACAGGGTAATCCTCAGAGGCGTAGCGGATCAGGACGGTGCCAGGTCATGTACTCTACATTAGAGACTATTGTCTACTGTAGACATCACAAAGTGCAGAGCTCCCCCCAGAGCTTATACATGCACTTATTGGATCAGGATTCATGAAGGATTTCTATTGGATACCAGTAAGTTTGATTTCACATACTCAGTAACAGAAACAGCACACTATCTTACAAGTGCATTTCAGGTCCTGGAGCAGATGTCTTTACCTTGGAGGTGACATTTAGAGATGAGTGAATTTTTAGGAAATTCGATTTGACCAAATTTCCCGAAAAAATTAGGTTTGGTCCGAATATTTTCGTGGTGAATAATAATTAAAAATGGCTAGTTCTGGGCTTCAAAGAGCCTCAATAGGTGTGTAGAATACTTTGCCTTGTCGTAACACGCATAGGGAGTGTGCTGTGTTAGTGAAATGATACTGTTATTCAGTATGACTAGCAGATTACAGGCATTGCTATTAGAATCACTGCCGCAGAGTATCTGGATCTGGCAGAAGGGTTGGGAGACCATATGGCGTCACAATTGAGGAGATTAAAGAGATGTTTTAATATAATTTTTATATTAAATTTTAATTAAAAAAAAAATGAATCCTTTTTTGAGGACCCATTCTGGTGAGCATCGAGCTGACGGTCCGCCGCAAGGTGAGCTACCGTCTGTCCCAGCCCCTGCCTTTTAGCGCACCCTCATGCTCTGAGTGTCCACTTGAAAAGGGAGGGATTGCAGTACCAGCAACTTAGACAGGAGCACATTCAGCTTCTATGCCGCTGGATAAGTAGGGGCATACTGCTAGAAGTTGCTGAAGTGAAAAAGCTCATAGTTGTAACTTATAATTGAACTGGCGGTCCTCCACGAGGTGGGTTACCACCTGTTCCAGACCCTGCCTCTCAGTGCCCCGCCCCTCCCCCCGACTGAAACAGAAAATGTTTTATTTAATTAGTTATGGTTCATTGTTATCGCTCCAACCTGTTTCATTGGATTCTTGTGGTAATTCCACAGGTAATATATGACGACAATCATAGGGCCTCACAATTAAAACGATTGAAGAGATTTTTTTTAAATTTAAATTGAAGATTTCAAATAGATGAACCTAAAAAGTTTCATTTAATGTGCCAACATCATAAGGAGACCACATGTACACAGTGTGTCTGGGCCCTCTGTCTCTTCTTCCTCATCACCCTGTAGCTCCAACGCCTGCTTCTGCTCCTCCTCTCCTGACAGATGACTATAAAAAACCACCCATTTCTCAAAACCTTGCCTGTTCTCTTCTGTCCTCCTCCCCCTCCTTCCAGTTCAGCCCTCTCATGGCTCATGTGGCCGTGAGATGTAGGTGACACATCTCCAGTGACCTGACCAGCCATTGTTTCCAACACGTGTTGTAGGAAATGAAGCAGTGGAATGGTGTCGTTCATCTCGTAACCCTGGCGACTGACTAATAATGTGGCTTCCTCAAAGGGCCTGAGCAAACGGCAGCTGTAACTTTTGAGCTGCCACTGGTTGATGTTGAAGTTACACAGGGGAGTACCCCTATCCGCTTGGATCATCAAGAAATTGGTGATGGCTTTTCTCTGTTTGCATATTCGGTCCAACATATAGAGGGTGGAATTCCAATGTGTGGAAATGTTGCAAATCAGACTATGTTGGGGGATGCTGTTCTGACACTGCAGTTCAAGGAGGGTGTGTTTTAGGTGTATGAGTAGCTGAAGTGCATGCACATTTTCCTTCCCATTGTTAGGATGTCTTGCAGATGGGGTGAACACTTCAGGAACTGCATGTCAACCAGATTGTACACGTGTACCATGCAGGGTGCATGTCTTAGGCATCCTTGACACATCGCAGATAAGATGTTCTTCCTGTTGTCTGTCACCATGGTTCCCATTTCCAGTTTTCGTGGAGTAAGCCATAATTCAATTTCTTGAAGAATCACTTTTAGCAGCTCCTCCCCTGTGTTACTCAGTTTGACAAGGCAAACCATGTGAAGAACAGTGTGACACCGCCAGGCCCTGCACACATGGTATGCTGGAGGGGCACTGAGACTTGTTCGTGCAGTGGAATCTGAGGACACGGTGGAGGATGACGAGGCGGAGCAGCACACTGTCACAGGACCAACAGCCTGAGAGCGTGGAGGCGGAAGCTGCGTGACCTGTCCAAGTTGCTGTTGTGGCTGTGCAGGAAACACATTCACCCAGTGGACCCTAAAGCACATGTATTGTCCCTGACCATAGTTACTGCTCCACACGTCGGCGCTGCTGTGCACTTTGGTACACACCGACAGGTTCAAGGACTGGCCCACCTTCTCTTCTACAAAATTGTGCAGGGCTGGTACTGCCTTCTTCGCAAAGAAATGACGGCTTGAGAATCTACACCTCGGCTCAGCACAAGCCATTAGTTCTCTGAAAGGTGCAGAGTCCACCACTTTAAAATGGAGGGACTGCAGCACCAGCAACTTGGACAGGAGCACATTCAGCTTCTGCGCAGTTGGATGAGTGGGCGCATACTGCTATAAGTTTCAACAGTGAAAAAGCTCGTACTTGTAACTTAAAATCGAGCTGGCGGTCTGCCGCGAGGCCAGCAACCGCCTGACTCAGCCCCTACCTTTAACCCCCCCCCCCATGCTTACAACTCAGTGTCCCGGGTGCCCAAAGCATTTACTTTGAAAAAATACTGTCAAACTACAAGATCAATATAACAAAGATATCACATAACAGCACAATGACAGAGCCTAAAGGTGGCAGCAGCATGACGAGACCGTAGGTCGGCACTGTGATAGAGCCTGGATGTGGCAGCAGTATGAGGAGACCATATGGCTGCACAAAGACACTTCCTGGAGGTGGCATCAGCATGAGGAGAACATATTGTGGCAGAATGACACAGCCTGGAGGTGGCATCCGCAGCATCAGGAGTCCTGAAAGTGATCCGGTGACCGGGTGGGGTGCTGGGTGTTAATACCAGTATCCGGTAACAATGGTGGGTGAAAGAAGAAGAACTTGGCATCAGATGTGTGCCATCAGGCGGGTGGCAGGATCAGAATAGTAGCTAAGGCAGGTAGGCAGAAGAAAAAGGTCTCTTTTGTCAAAGTGTGGGTGCGCACAAGTGAGTATTGAGGATATGCATTACGTAAAACTTAACTTTTAATATTATTCTTTGGATAAAATATAATCAAACAAAAAGGAAAGGTGTGCAAAAAACACCATGTGCCACCTACACAATCAAGTATTGATGCGATGCAAAGACCTCTCAAAGGTGGAGGGGAACAACGTATGGTCCATTGTAACCGGTGGGGGGAAAAAACTTCCCCTGTAAGGCCCTACTCTCGCACTATTAATTCCCTTCTTGGCAAGTGTTACTCGCCCTAAAAAGGGCAGCCCCACAAAAGAACCTATCCCTATTTACACCTAAAACACTGCCATTTCCCAGGGTTTTTAGTTGGAAATAGAGAGAGGTTCCTGTGTGGGGCTGCCCCTTTTAGGATGAGCAACATTTGCCTCCAAATGGTGGAAGGGAACAACGTATTGTCCATTGTAGCAGGTGAGGTAAATACTTCCCCTTTAAGGCCCTACTCTCACCCAATTAATTCCCTTTTTGTCAAGTCTTACTCGCCCTAAAAAGGGCGGCCCCACACAGGAACCTCTTTCTATTTCCACCAAAAACCCTGGGAAATGATAGTGTTTTTAGGTGGAAATAGAGAGAGGTTCCTGTGTGGGGATGCACTTTTTAGGGTGAGTATCACTTACAAAGAAAGGAATTAATAATGTGAGAGTGGGGCGTTACGGGGGAAGTTTTTCCCCCCATCTTGCACACCTTTCCTTTTGTTATATTTCATTTGGGTTCATATATTGTTATAAAAATATGGGTTCATATATTTTATCCTAAGAAAAGTTAAGCTTTAGCTAGTGAATATCCTCAATACTTACTTGTGGTCTGATACCTGTACCTGGGAGCAGCACCTTAATTATGTTTGGCAGTATCCATGGCAGCACAATTAGAGAGCCTGGAGGTGGCAGCATCAGCTTTAGGAGACCATATGGTGGCACAATGACAGAGCCTGGAGGTGGCAGCATTAGCATTAGAAGACCATATGGCAGCACAATAACAAAGCCTGGAGGTGACAGCATCAGCATGAGGAGACCATATGGCGCACAATGACAGAGCCTGGAGATGGTAGCATCAGCATGAGGAGACCATATGGCAGCACAATGAGAGAGCCTGGAGGTGGCAGCATAAGTATGAGGAAACCATAAGGCGGCACAATGACAGGGCCTGGAGGTGGCAGCATCAGTATGAGGAGACCATATGGCGGCACAATGACAGAGCCTGGAGGTGGCAGCAGCAGCATGAGGGCCATGCCAACTGATGGTTGAATCTGAGGAACCCACCAACTGTTGACTGGAGGTGTCTGATGTCACTTGGGAGGAAGTGAATGACCGAGTTAACCAATCAATCATGGCTGCTGGGTTGCTGGTCGAGACACAACTGTTAGTGCTAGCTGAGACCTCTCGCTGTGACTCTGGCTTCCACATGCCCCTACTCTGCTGCGACTTCTGCCTGTGTCTGATGAATTTATGTCTCTACCACTCCTATGTGCACGTCCCGGGACTTCTCTGCCTGACATACTTATACACCAGCTGAGTGCGTATATGTTACACTTATGAGAGGAGGACAATACGCTCCACTACGCTTAAATTTGTATTTGGCTACAAAAGCAGGTGGGTAGTTTTGTCTGGCCTTTCAGAGTAACTAGGTCCTTATGACTTTAACAGGAACAAAATCGTACACCACGTCGGTGTACGTACAGTATACATTTATGAGAGGAGGACAATACGCTACACTACGCTTACAACTGTTTTAGACTACAGATACAAGTGTGTAGCTTTGGCTGGCCTTTCAGAGTAACTAGGCCCAAATTAGAGAAACAGGCTTCACTCACTCAGGAGCATGGGATCCTCAGCACTTCTGGAGTGCAGAAGTGCTGAGGATCCCATGCTCCTGAGTGAGTGAAGCCTGTTTCTCTGTGTACCTTGTTTGTGGCAGCAACACCTTGACAGCACCTGGACCAGCGGGGGATCGTGATTTTGTTCATGGGAGTAGGTGAGCGAACTCTTTCTTCTTTTTTAGGCCCACATTATTTTAACAGGAAAAATATAAATGACACCACGTAGGTGTACGTACAGTTTACACTTATGAGAGGAGGACTATAGGCTCTGCTACAAACTGTGCAAGGCTACAAAAACAAGTGTGTGGCTTTGGCTGGCCTTTCACAGTAACTAGGCCCAAATTAGTTTAACAGGAAACAAAACATACACCACATAGATGTATGTACAGTTTAACACTTATGAGAGGTGGACAATTTGCTCTGCTTAACCCCTTAAGGACTGAGCGATTTCACATTTTTCATTTTCGTTTTTTCCTCCTTGCCTTTAAAAAATCATAACGCTTTCAATTTTACACCTAAAAATCCATATGATGGCTTATTTTTTGCATCACCAATTCTACTTTGTAATGGCTTCAGTCATTTTACCCAAAAATTTACGGCAAAATGGAAAAAAAAATCATTGTGAGACAAAATGGAAAAAAAACGCCATTTTGTAAGTTTTGGGGGCTTCTGTTTTTACGCAGTACATTTTTCGGTAAAAATAACACCTTATCTTTATTCTGTAGGTCCATGCGATTAAAATGATACTCTACTTATATCGGTTTAATTTTGTCGTACTTCTGAAAAAAATCATAACTACATGCAGGAAAATTTATACGTTTAAAATTGTCATCTTCTGACCCCTATAACTTTTTTATTTTACCGCCAATGGGTCGATATGAGGGCTTATTTTTTACCCCGATCAGCCTGACTGAGCAGCCGGGAAGCATTAAATTTCACTTTCAAAGCGGCGCTCAGCTTTGAGCAATTTTTTTTATAGAGGTATATGCATATACACAATGCACAGTATGGACTCATATGAGTGTACATGTGCCATGTAATACAGTAAATCTATACAACATGGATCCAAAATGTGGTTATGTGTGTACTGCCTAGTGGAAATTTATGTTCCTGTCCAATTCCTCTGAATTGGCCTAGCAGACAACCATGTCCCTGCTGCAGAAACAACCTCATCCAAATATAAGAAACATTTGGAAATGTGTGTACAAATCAGCCACGTGTGAATTCATTCTTAATGTTACTAAAGGAGTCTTTTCACAGTAAGCATAAAGCTACAAACAATCTTACAAATGTCAAGTTGAGTTTTCCCTTTGCAATGGATTTATCAAGTGCAAATGTTGCACAAAAAGCAGCAAGCCCCTCCAAAGCACCGCAAAGCTATATCAACCCAAACCTGGCTTACAAAACTGCCTTTGGAGAGCACTTTTCAAAAGTCACACAAAAGTCGCAGAGGAGAGGAGGAATCATACAAAGTGGTGTCCTAAAGTGATTTATTGCTTTTTGCTCAAGTGTTCTAAATTTATCAATCCCCCTGCGATAGTATAATAAAAATGTTCCACGTAAGCAAAACCAAAGCAAAAATAAAGGACTTAAAAACACGCTTTCTAAAGACAACAATGATAACTCTTCCCCTATGTCTTTAAGAACGTTTTGATGGGGAGACTTTCAGTGCTATGGTATACTTAGCTTCCATTGACAATGTCAACTCAGTTAAGACAACAAATGTGTATGTCACATGACATTAGATTTAGTGCAACACTTCGATGTGTGAAAGGTTGTGCGTTACTAATCTAATAAATGTTCTACGTAATAAGATCTATCAGCCATAGTCCCTTTTATCTCTTTTTCATAGACTAAATTGTTGATTCATGGATTTAATGACAGAAACTGTGGTGTCAAATATCCTCTGGTGAATCAGAGATTTTACTGCATTAAAATGGTGCAGGACCAATTATACTTACACTACAGTTGTCACAGATCGGAAGGCGGATGAACTGTATTTCAACCCTGTATCATTAAAAACATTGCATCTGAGTGCTCACTAATATTTGAATGTATATTTTAACTTTGGTTAAGAATGATGAGTTATGATGCCAAGCAAACTTGAATAGCTGTAGATGGCAACTTGTACTGTCATCAAACATTGCTGCTGCATATTTTCCCACCCATTGAAGTCAATGGCCCTCATTTACTAAAGGAGAACCAACAGTTTTTCTCGGTTATTGCGCCCAAAATTTGGTCGCATCCCGCGTGCGACCAAATCTGCGCCCAAAATTTAGGCGCACAACCTACATTTTCAAAAACACTTGGAGAGTTTAATTTAACCTACAAAATGGGCGTGGTTTACTCAAAAATGGGTGTTAACCCGACAAAATGGATAAATCACTCGGAGTAATTGTGAAATCACTCTGAAAAAAGTGTGATTTCTCAACTCTGACAAACCAACAGCCCAGAGGTCGAGTGAAAATGGAAAAATTGAGTGTTTTTGAGGAAGGGACAGCTGACCTGTTAGGATTCGGCTAGCTGGATGTGGATCCTCTGTGTCAGCGAGGGATTGACGTGGACCGTGTCGGTGGACCGGTTCTAGGGTTGCTACTGGTTTTCACCAGAGCCCGCCGCAAAGCGGGATGGTCTTGCTGCGGCGGTAGCAACCAGGTCGTATCCACCGGCAACGGCTCAACCTCGCTGACTGCTGAGAAGGCATGGGACAGAAGGACTAGGCAGAGGCAGGGTCAGACGTAGCAGAAGGTCGGGGCAGGCGGCAAGGTTCGTAGTCAATGAGGATAGCAAAAGATCTGGAACACAGGCTTTGGACAACACTAACGCTTTCTCTGGCACAAGGCAACAAGATCCGGCAAGGAAGTGCAGGGGAAGTGAGGTAATATACACAGGGAGCAGGTGGAAGCTAATTAGACTGATTGGGCCAGGCACCAATCACTGGTGCACTGGCCCTTTAAATCTTAGAGCGCTGGCGCGGGCGCGCTCTAGAGAGCGGAGCCGCGCACGCCAGAACATGACAGCCGGGGACTGGGACGGGTAAGTGGCTTGGGATGCGATTCGTGAGCGGGCGCGTCCCGCTATGCGAATCGCATCCCCATCGCGAATGTCAGTGCAGCGCTCCCAGTCAGCGGGTCTGACCGGGGCGCTGCAAAAGGGAGAACGCCGCGAGCGCTCCGAGGAGGAGCAGGGACCTGGAGAGATCGGCGTAACAGAACCCCCCCCCTTAGGTCTCCCCCTCTCTTTGTCTCCTTGTCCCTTTAACTGAGAAGAGAACATAGGGGGCGTCTCTTGAGTTTCCTTCCGGAGCAAAAAACAGTCCTGGGTAGCTACATCAGCGGCCGGTAATCCGGAAGAAACGGGAATGGGGAGGGGGGGCAGAGGGTGAAGCTTGTCACGGGGCAGAGTGTCACCAGGACGGGGGCTATGAGGAGGCACTGCACAGTCCTGATAGGCCTTGGGGAGACCAGGCACAGGAGGAGACACTGAGGCCCGACAGACAGGACTGGGAGCAGACGTGAGGCATTTCTTGCGGCAAGCAGGGCCCCAATTCTTGATCTCCCCGGTGGTCCAGTCAAGGGTGGGAGAATGATGCTGGAGCCATGGCAGACCGAGGAGGACGTAAAATTCAATTTTCTCGTGATGCAGTCCAATGCTCATAAGCAAGGGCTCTGTGCGGTAACTCACAGTGCAGTCCAACTTCACTCCGTTGACCGAAGAAATGTAGAGCGGCTTGACGAGACCGGTCACCGGGATGCAGAACCTATTCACCAAAGAGGCCAGAATAAAATTTCCAGAAACACCAGAGTCCAAGAAGGCCACGGTTGAGAGGGAGGAGTTGGCAGAAGGAGAAATCCGCATGGGCACCGTGAGACGTGGAGAAGCAGACTTTGTACCAAGAGACGCCACACTCACGTGAGCTGGCTGCGTGCGTTTCCCAGACGTGGAGGACGAATAGGGCAATCCACCAAGAAATGTTCGGTACTGGCGCAGTACAGACATGAATTTTTATCCCTACGGCGAGTCCTCTCTTCATGGGTCATGCGAGACCGATCCACTTGCATAGCCTCCTCGGCGGGAGGCACAGGGGTAGATTGCAAAGGATACTGTGAGAGAGGTGCCCAGAGATCAAGGTCTTTTTCCTGGCGGAGCTCCTGGTGTCTTTCAGAAAAACGCATGTCAATGCGGGTGGTCAGATGGATAAGTTCTTGCAGGTTGGCAGGAATCTCTCGTGCGGCCAGCACATCCTTGATGTTACTGGATAGGCCTTTTTTAAAGGTCGCGCAGAGAGCCTCGTTATTCCAAGATAATTCAGAGGCGAGAGTACGAAATTGGATGGCGTACTCGCCTACTGAAGAATTACCCTGGACCAGGTTCAGCAGGGCAGTCTCGGAAGAAGAAGCTCGGGCTGGTCCCTCGAAGACACTACGGACTTCAGCGAAGAAGGACTGGACTGTGACTGTGGCAGGATCATTGCGGTCCCAGAGCGGTGTGGCCCAAGACAAGGCCTTTACAGACAGAAGACTCACTACGAACGCCACCTTAGACCGTTCTGTAGGAAATTGGTCCGACAACATCTCCATATGTAGGGAACATTGAGACAGGAAGCCACGGCAGAGTCTAGAGTCCCCATCAAATTTGTCTGGCAGGGACAAGCGGAGGCTAGGAGCGGCCACTCGCTGCGGAGGAGGTGCAGGAGCTGGCGGAGGAGATGGTTGCTGCTGTAACAGTGGCAGAAGTTGCGACAGCTGCTGTCCTTGTTGGGCAATTTGCTGCGATTGCTGGGCGACCACCGTGGATAGGTCAGCGAGACTTGGCAGCGGCACCTCAGCGGGATCCATGGCCGGATCTACTGTTAGGATTCGGCTAGCTGGATGTGGATCCTCTGTGTCAGCGAGGGATTGGCGTGGACCTTGTCGGTGGACCGGTTCTAGGGTTGCTACTGGTTTTCACCAGAGCCCGCTGCAAAGCGGGATGGTCTTGCTGCGGCGGTAGCAACCAGGTCGTATCCACCGGCAACGGCTCAACCTCGCTGACTGCTGAGAAGGCGTGGGACAGAAGGACTAGGCAGAGGCAAGGTCAGACGTAGCAGAAGGTCGGGGCAGGCGGCAAGGTTCGTAGTCAATGAGGATAGCAGAAGATCTGGAACACAGGCTTTGGACAACACTAACGCTTTCTCTGGCATAAGGCAACAAGATCCGGCAAGGAAGTGCAGGGGAAGTGAGGTAATATACACAGGGAGCAGGTGGAAGCTAATTAGACTGATTGGGCCAGGCACCAATCACTGGTGCACTGGCCCTTTAAATCTTAGAGTGTTGGCGCGCGCGCGCCCTAGAGAGCGGAGCCGCGCGCGCCAGAACATGAAAGCCGGGGACCGGGACGGGTAAGTGGCTTGGGATGCAATTCGCGAGCGGGCGCGTCCCGCTATGCGAATCGCATCCCCATCGCGAATGTCAGTGCAGCGCTCCCGGTCAGCGGGTCTGACCGGGGCATTGCAAAAGGGAGAACGCCGCGAGCGCTCCGGGGAGGAGCAGGGACCCGAAGCGCTCGGTGTAACATGACCATTGTGGTTCATGATTAAATTACTTGTTTTATACTTTAAAAGCATTTTTAACCCCTCAACGCTTTTATGATTAAATTATGTAATAGATTTTTTTAATTTATATATTTTTTATATATATATTTAAAAAAAACTTTTGGGTTGTTAACCCATTAACAATCATGAATGTAAAGTGACATCCTTTTGCAGAGTAACTTTACTTTATTTATTTATTTGGTTTAATTTTTATTTTTCCAGTGCAACACCTTTTATTCCCGTGCAACAGAATTTCATATCGTGCGACACAAAAAAAAACGACACATGTGACAGATTAGTAAATCACAAGGAAAAAAAAGACGAGTACACTGAAAAAAAAAATCTAACCGACACTCCAGTCTTTGTAAATGAGGGCCAATAAGTAGCAAAATACGCCGATGATTTTGCTTAATGACTTCAATGGGTAGAAAAATATGCAGCAGCAAATGTGCAGCAAAATACGTCACGTGTGATCCTACCAAGTCTCATACTTTTGTGCATTACCTGTAGCAATGCATTATAATATTGGTCCAATTTGGTCAAATTGGTCTAATTTCACTCTACAATGATTTACATGTTTAGGCTTTGATCAGGTTCTGTTCAGGTTTTGATCAGGTTTTGTGTTGCCGTCTTGAAGCCAATTCCATTAAATAATGCATTAGATAATATAAAGAATCCACACCAAGAGTTTACTGGAAAAAGAGAAGAAGTAGTATCTGTTGTTTATATGATCTAATTCATTATGATTCATACTTGGCTTTGGCCTCAAAATTGCAACAAAACCTGAATATATGAGAAAACCCTAAAGAACATGACTTATGAGGTTAAGGCCCAACAATCAGGTGGTGTCTAGGCAAACATAAAGCTGTCCATGTAATGCTGCTGGTATGCCATATGGAACCATTCCTACAGAGCATCTCTCCATTCTGGCACACAGACATGATCCTGAGTGGTGACAACAACTACATACAGCATACGTGTTAATTCATTTAAATTGGCACTGTCATGATATAAAAAAATTTATATGTTGTAGTACTTAAGTACTACAACATATCTCTAATATACTTTAATAAAAAAAAAGTGATTTTAAACCAGTTTAAAATCACTTTTAAATTCGGCCACTAGGGGTCGACCTCCTAGTGGCTGAATGCATTCGGCAGTGACGTCACTACAGAATTTCGACTCATTTAAGCCTGGCAATGAGTCGAAGTTCAGTCACTGCGGTGCTCGCTCCCGCCTGTCTGATTGAGCAAGCACACTGATAGCTGGGGCTGCGCGCCATATCCTGCATTTATCAACTGCGGGTCCATGGTCACAAGGAGCAAGCCATGGTATCTGACTAAGACACTATTATCTTCTTTCATCCACTGAAGTTTATCCTCTATATTTCTTAAGATACAAATGATTTTTTTTATCATAATTTATACCTTCTTATGATGAGTTTCCTGATGAGTTTCCCAGTTGACAAATATTGTTAGAGCTGGGGGAAAAGTGGAGATAGCTTTTGCACAGATTTATTACAATGATCTTATTGTTATTCTCTATGGAGAATAAATTGCCTGATTGATGTACAAAGAGCATCAGTTATGCCATACCAATGCAGTAAAATAACATATGCAATTTCATAGCAAATGTGAACAAGGCCTTAGAGATACAAAAAAGAAGCCATTAATTTTTTATTCTATACAGCTACAAAGTGTCGGCTCAGTCGAGAAGACAGGTAACTGTCACAAATGGCAATATTGTTTCTGTTCTGAGAACGGCATGTTCCCAAACACCTGCTCTAAAACCCATCAGAGTGCTTATATTATATCAATCATCCCCTCCCCTACATGTGCCCTGTCGACTTACTTAATAAAAGTGGCAATACAGAGATACTAGAGATGTCCTACATCCCAGAATGCACGTATTATTAAAATCCCCACCCCCACCCGCTACCGTATCTTGTGTGCTGAGTTGCTATCATGCGTGCTGGGTTGCTGCATCAATATATCATTGTATATTTGAGCAGCAGACATTTCTAATAATATCTGCCTGGAACAAGTATTAGAAGACAAGATATCAAATTGAAGGCATTCCTGAGGCTGAGGCACGATATAATGCTGAAATTTTGTGGGAATGAATGTTTTGCAGGCAACAGAACCTCAGAATCAGCTACACACTGCTAAAATTGACTGTCAAATCTCTTGAGCACAGGAAATAAATATTTCTATAGGAACCCTTAACATTTCTCTCTGTACAGCAGAAAATGAAAACTTAAAACGCTGAAAAAAAATATAATTTAGACATTGGTTCGCAATAACTGGAAAATCTTCAGACATTGATATACTGCAGGGATATCTACTAAAACTAATAAGTAATGAAAAATTACAAGCCAAAACTTTTCAATGCCAACTATTTTCATTTTCTAACAAGAGATAGTCTTTGTGACTTGATTTAGAGGGCCTTGGATCCAAGTATCTGCACCTTCTGCATCCCCTTTATGTTCCTTTGGCCTGTCACGGTACCATAACTGTATACATTAACAACTGCCAGACATGGAACAGAGACAATAAATCTTTGCTATCCATACTACAGAGACCTCCCCATAGCGGAGCTGCAGTCATGGAGATGATCGTGATTCATCAATGGTTATCAATAGGGATGAGCAAATCGAATCTGATGAATCCAAATTCCTTACGAATTTCAGGAAAAAATTTGATTAGCAACGAATGTGAATATCGCCGGGATTCAATTGCGCGAATCGCTTCCTCAAACTCCATTTAGTGCAGTCCAGGCTCCAGGGCATTTAAAATGTCGGATCCACATGTGAGGACATGGAGCAAGGAATCCTAGGAAAGCGGGAAGGTGGGTAGGCGAAATGGCCCTTAATCACATGCAGCATGCAACCTATCAGCAGCCAGCCACCCCTGTGATGTCACAGCCCTATATAATCGGCAGCCATCTTGCGGCTAGTCACTTTATCCTTTTATTGCAGAGAGAGAGAGAGAGAGAGAGAGAGAGAGCATTCTATTGCAGAGAGGGACAGATAGCAGTGTGTTGCAAAGAAAAGCTTTTTTACAGAAGCGGTTCACCTCAAGCCCAAATCCAGCCTAGAAGTACTGATAGGGAAGGGAGAGAGATTGAGAGAGGAAGTGCAATTTTGGGTGTAGTACACAGCGACTGTGTTCTGCAGCACTGGTGTATACAACAACTGAAAGGCTAATGGTAGTCAGCCAGTTAGGGTGAGCAGAGCACTAAAAGTATTTTGTCCTCTATTAAGTGTAACATGTGTGTACAACTAAGTGGTGTACCATTTTGTTCCTATTTAAGTCTTAAGGGCCTAGATACTGTGAAAGGCCAGGCAAAAGTACACACCTGCTGGTGTAGTAGACAAATATGGTTTCCTCCCCTCATAAGTGCATACTGTAAGTACCATGGCAGGTGGTGGATCCTCTGGACCTGTGTGGATAATGACGTGAGCGTGCCAGGAAGTGGAGTCTAAGGTGCCGCTGGTTTTCACCAGGTCGCTACCCCTGGCACGACTCGTACACACAGGTAGCTGGGATGAAGCGTGGAACAGAGGATAAAGACAAGACATGGTCAGGATAGCTGAAGGTCAGGGCAGGTGGCACAGTAGCAGGGTCAGGTCACGGAACAAGGATCAGGTACACATATAGACCGCAACACAGTAGCTTTCTCTCAGGCACTAGGGACACAAAGATCTAGCCCAGGAGCACACACTTATAGGGAAGGAACAGGTGAAGACACTAATGAGGTTGTACTGGCCCTTTAACCCCTTAAGGACGCAGGACGTAAATGTACGTCCTGGTGCGGTGGTACTTAACGCACCAGGACGTACTTTTACGTCCTGTGCATAACCGCGGACATCGGAGCGATGCCTGTGTCATGCGCGGCTGATCCCGGCTGCTGATCGCAGCCAGGGACCCGCCGGCAATGGCCGACGCCCGCGATCTCGCGGGCGTCCGCCATTAACCCCTCAGGTGCCGGGATCAATACAGATCCCGACATCTGCGGCAATGCGCGATTTGAATGAATGATCGGATCTCCCGCAGCGCTGCTGCGGGGATCCGATCATTCAGAATGCCGCACGGAGGTCCCCTCTCCTGCCTCCGTCCGGCTCCCGGCGTCTCCTGCTCTGGTCTGTGATCGAGCAGACCAGAGCAGAAGATAGCCGATAACACTGATCTGTTCTATGTCCTATACATAGAACAGATCAGTATTAGCAATCATGGTATTGCTATGAATAGTCCCCTATGGGGACTAATCAAGTGTAAAAAAAAATGTAAAAGTAAAAGTAAAAAAAAAGTGAAAAATCCCCTCCCCCAATAAAAAAGTAAAACGTCCTTTTTTTCCTATTTTACCCCCAAAAAGCGTAAAAATTTTTTTATAGACATATTTGGTATTGCCGCGTGCGTAAATGTCCAAACTATTAAAATAAAATGTTAATGATCCCGTACGGTGAACGGCGTGAACGAAAAAAAAAAAGTCCCAAATTCCTACTTTTTTAATACATTTTATTAAAAAAAATTATAAAAAATGTATTAAAAGTTTTTTATATGCAAATGTGGTATCAAAAAAAAGTACAGATCATGGCGCAAAAAATGAGCCCCCATACCGCCGCTTATACGGAAAAATAAAAAAGTTAGAGGTCATCAAAATAAAGGGATTATAAACGTACTAATTTGGTTAAAAAGTTTGTGATTTTTTTTAAGCGCAACAATAATAGAAAAGTATGTAATAATGGGTATCATTTTAATTGTATTGACCCTCAGAAAAAAGAACACATGTCATTTTTACCATAAATTGTACGGCGTGAAAACGAAACCTTCCAAAATTAGCAAAATTGCGTTTTTCGTTTTAATTTCCCCACAAAAATAGTGTTTTTTGGTTGCGCCATACATTTTATGATATAATGAGTTATGTCATTACAAAGGACAACTGGTCGCGCAAAAAACAAGCCCTCATACTAGTCTGTGGATGAAAATATAAAAGAGTTATGCTTTTTAGAAGGCGAGGAGGAAAAAAGGAAAACGTAAAAATTTAATTGTCTGAGTCCTTAAGGCCAAAATGGGCTGAGTCCTTAAGGGGTTAAATCACAGAGCTCTGGCGCGCACCTCCTAGGAGACGGGGGCACGGGCACCGGGACTGAGAACACAGAAGACCAGGGTGGTGAGTGATGGGCTTGGACTCGCATATGGGTGCATCCCATAATGCGAATCCCAACCCCGCCGGCAGCGGGGACATGAGAGGAGATTGCTCATGGCCAGCGTGTCTGGCTGGAGTGCTGACAATACACATACCACATATGTACATCTAAGTGGTGTACTTTTTTGTTCCTGTTAAAGTCTTAAGGGCCTAGATACTGTGAAAGGCCAGCCAAAAGTACACACCTGCTGGTGTTGCAGACAAATACTGTTTAAAGCATACTGGAGCGCATTGTCCTCCCCTCACAAGTGCATACCACATACGTACATCTAAGTGGTGTACTATTTTTTTCCTGTTAAAAGACTTAAGGGCCTAGATACTGTGAAAGGCCAGCCAAAAGTACACACCTGGTGGTGTTGTAGACAAATACTGTTTTAAGCGTAGTGGAACATATTGTACTCCCCTCATAAATGCACTCAGTATGTCAGGCAGAGAAGTGCCAGGATGTGCACAGAGGAGTGGCAGAGGCCTACATTCATCAGGCAGAGGTTGCAGCAGACTAGGGGCGAGTAGCCTGAGCTCCCGGTATCAGTTAGTGGTCGTGTCTTGACCAGCAACCCATTTGCCATCAACGATTGGTTAACACGATCATCCACTTCATCGCAAATGACATCTGACACCCCCAGTCAACAGTCGGTGGGTTCTTCAGACACAACCTTCAGTTGGCATGGCCCGGGAGCAGTCCCTGTCCTCCCATTGCCTTTGCCTTATGCTGTTCCCTCTCCCACAGAAGTATTTTATGCTGTGGGTTCAGCTACACTATTTAGTGAGGACAATCTACAAAAGGACAGTCAGCAGCTACTGCCCAGCCAAGTAGTGGAGGAGACATCTGCCGCTTCCTCCGCTAGGAGGGCAAGTAGTGATGAGGAGAGTGGCGTGGGAGGTGGTGTTGTGAGTGTTCAGGCTCCTGAAGCAGACACTGTTGAGGAACCTGAGGAGGACATCAGACACAACTTCATGATGATGAAGCTGATAGCACTTTGGAGCCGAGTGCAGAAGAGGCTTCATCATCATCAGGAGAAGAAGGTTGCAGGTTACCCGTGAGGCAGCACCTGAGCCCGCAAGATGGTAGCATGGTTGGAAGTCAGCATGGTGGCAGAAGTGGAAAGTCTGGTGGAGCCAAACGTACCTGGAATAGACCATCTGCTTTGTGGCAGCCTGCCTTCCCGGGAAGTAGTGGAACAGGGGTTCCTGGAGTTGGCGCCAGTAACAGTCAATCAGTGTGGACTGTTGGTGGGAAAATCAGCTAATCATCGTTGTAGCAGTTTTTCTTCAAGCATCCGGAGGATATTAACCTGGCCACATGCAAGATGTGTCGGCAGAAGGTGAAGCGTGGCCAGGGTCCCAGTGGAGCACAGTTTAGGTTTCGCAAGATGGGTGTTTTTTCTAGTCATCTGACAGGAGAGGAGGAGCAGGAGCAGCTAGAAGAGCTAGAGGGTTATGAGACAGACACCTAGACACACCGTGGCAGTATGCAGTGAACATAGAGGCAGACACCCAGACACACCGTGGCAGTATGCAGTGGAGATGGAGGCAGGTAGTCCCTCCGAGTCACTTGCCCAAATGGCATGATGCATGCTCACCTGTTTGCATAGTGACCACCAAGTTGTCACCATTCGGCAGCTGGATGACTTCTGGCTCTACGCCTTATTGGACCCTCGCTACTGGCACAAAATGGGGGCCTTTTTTACACCCACTGAGAGGGAGGACAAACTGACCTACTACAGAGACATCTTACGTAGTCAGTTGGCTGAAGCCTATCTGCTCCATCGTCCATCCACTCGCAGGTCTGACTCGGTGCCCTCTGCGCTCACCTTCCACTGCCATTACTGGGGAGGGGTGGGGTGGCAGGAGCAGTACCAGCTCCATCAGCAGCAGCCTGAGTCTACAGTGGCTGATGAGTAGCTTTCTTCACCCACATAGTGAAGCAACTCATCAGCAGCAGGTACACCTGGAGCAGGACCTGAACCAGCAGGTGGTGGCCTGCCTTGACATGACCATGCCAACCCACCTTGAAGATCCGCTGGCTTTTTGGGCAGCCAAACTTGATTTGTGGCCGCAACTAGCAGAGTTTGCCCTGGAAAAGCTGTCCTGCCCAGCCAGTAGTGTGCCATCAGAGCGGGTGTTTAGTGCGCCGGGGGCCATAGTAACCCCGAGGAGAACTTGTCTGTCCACAAAAAATGGGGAGAGACTGAACTTTGCAAAGATGAATCAGGCATGGATCAGCTAGGATTTCCACCCACCAAGGCCTGATGCATCAGAGTAGATTGACCATGGTGCCACACCAAACCTTCACAAATATGGATAGTGCTAAACATATTTAAGGCGCTGTTCCCCAGTCACAGACATTCCTCCGCATCAGACCACAAGTAAGTATTGAGGATGTGCATTACGTAAAACGTAACTTTTAATAATATTCTTAGGATAAAATATATGTAGCAATTTTTTTTTAAAGCAAACAAAAAGAAAATGTTTGCAAAAAACACCATGTGCCACCTACATCACCAAGTATTGATGTGATGCAAAGACCTCTAAAAGGTGAAAGGGGACAACGCATCGTCCATTGTAACCAGTGGGGGTAAAAACTTCCCCTCTAAGGCCCTTCTCTCGCATTATTAATTTCCTTGTTGACAAGTGTTACTCGCCCTAAGAAAGGCGGCCCCACACAGGAATCTCTCCCTATTTCCCCCTACAAACACTGACATTTCCCAGGGTTTTTAGGTGGAAATAGAGAGAGTTTCCTGTGTGGGGTAACTCTTTTTTAGGTGGTGTAGGTGGCAAATGGTGTCTTTTGCACACCTTTCCTTTTGTTTGATTTAAAAATGTTGGGTCCATATATTTTATCCTAAGCATATTACTAAAAGTTAAGTTTTACGTAATGCATATCCTCAATACTTACGTGTGCACACTAACACTTTGACAAAAGAAACCGTTTTCTTCTGCCTACCTGCCACAGCTGCTATTCTGATCCTGCCACCTGCCTGATATGAGGCCAAGTTCTCCTTTTTTCACCCACCTTTGTCACCGGGTACTGGTATTGCCACCCTCCTCACCACTCTGTCACCTAGTCACTTTCAGGACTCCTGATTCTGCTGCTGCCACCTCCAGGCTGTCTCATTCTGTCACCATATGTTCTCCTCGTGCTGATGCCACCTCCAGGCTGTCTCATTCTGCCACCATATGTTCTCCTCATGCTGATTCCAGCTCCTGGCTGTCTCATTCAGCCACCATATGTTCCCCTCATGCCGATGCCAGCTCCAGGCTGTCTCATACTGCCACCATATGTTCTCCTCATGCTGCTGCCACCTCCAGGCTGTGTTATTCAGCCACTATATGTTTTCCTCATGCTGCTGCAAACTCCAGGCTGTGTCATTCAGCCACTATATGCTGCTGTCAACTCCAGGCTGTGTCATTCAGCCTCTATTTGTTCTCCTCATGCTACCAACACCTCCACGCTGTTTCATTCAGCCACTATATGGACTCCTCATACTCATGCCACCTCCAGGCTCATTGTGCCACTCTGCGACAGCGATGCTAATAGCGACACCTCTGATCTGCATGTCATACTGAATAGCAATATTATTTTACTCAACCAGCACACACCCTATGCGTGTTAGAGCAAGGCAAAGTGTTCTACACCCCTATTGAGGCTCTCTGTAGGCCAGAAATAGCCATTTTTAATAGCGATTCACCGCAAATAAATTCGAATTGAAAAACATTTTTGGGGAAAATTCGGCAAACCGAATTGAATTTTTCAAATATTCGCTCATCTCTATTTACCAATGATTGTGACGATCTCAATGTTTCACTCTCTAATGGAAAGTATGACTTTATGTAGACTCCCAATATGATGCTCATGTGCTGAGATATAGGGAGTTATTTTTATCTTTTTTTTATTTCAATTTCCATACATTTACAACATAAGACAGACAAAGCAAGACAATTTCACTGAGCATATATTCTTTATACATTTTGAGATATATATATTGTGGTAAAGTGTACAGGAAAGTGGTGGATGGGGTGTATATTTCACCTGGTTTCGTTAGCCAGGCACAAAAATATAGGCCATAAAGGAAATCTAGAAGGTTATGTTGCTTTAGCAGAGCACAGTCTGTTAGGGCTCTTTTGTTTCAGTTACATGGGCTGAATTTCCTGGACTGGATGACAGGTTGGAAGTGGGAGTGCTCCAGTCCACACCCCTAGTCCACTATGAGTTTCCCTAATCCAAGGTGTTCTCTGGTGAGGCTTCCTGTGCTGATTGCAGCACAGAGAAAGCCCTATAGTAAAGGGCTGTTTGGGTTTGAGGGCTGGAGAGACTGAGATGAGAAGCAGCCACTGGCAGAAATGCAGCTCCAACCTATCAGGTATTTTCCTTTTAAACAGTATCTCACCTGTCAAACCGAATTTGTTACGTATCTCACAGAATGTCACTGTAAAAAACAATATGTTAAACCCACTACTCAGCCCCTACATCTCCAATTAAATCAACACTGGTTAAATATAAAAAGGAAATTTATGCAACATGGACTATCTAGACACTTCAGCTTGGCACATGACGGAGAAGCTATAACATTCTCTATTACACCATTTGAACACATTACACCAGAAAACAAGAACAGATTTGAGACCCTGGCTCGCAAAGAAATGTTCTGGATTTACAGCCTCCAGACCTTGCAGCCTTTTGGGCTGAATGTAGCTGTGGAATTCATATGTTAAAACACTGAGCCAAAATCCCAATATGCCAGAAATCCACTTCCATCACCCCCTCCCTCCCCATCCCCACCACCATCAGCCCCCTCAAACATCCCCATCCCTCTTTTTTTCACATACCTGGCTAAAATAGTCCCCCACTCATAATAACTACCCCAGCCGTCAAAAATAATGAAAAATCATAGTTATCCATTAATATAGCACCGAATAGCACCACTTTATAACCCCCTTTCTACTTACCTGGCAAAACAGTTACCCATTCTTAAATAACTACCTCATCCATCCAAAATAGCGAGAAATCATATTCATTCATATAGCGTAGAATCAAACATTGCCACACAATATATCCTGTTTTCCCTTTCGGCCATCTCCCTGCGGCTTTTTTTTGCCTGTATAAACTTAGCAGGACCATTTCCTTCTGCTTAATACTTTAGTTCTTCTATTACATAATTCATACTAATCCTTATTTTTCATATAAAATTAATTAACACTCTCTCTGACTGTTTTTACCTGCGGCTGTGTCCATTTTTAGAAGTGCTGCAGGAACATTTTCCCTGCCCACCACTCTAGGAGTCAACTTACTCCGTTTCCTTTCGGCCGTCTCCCCGCGGCCTAATTTTCCTGAATAAGTTCAGTAAGAACAATTCCTTCTGTATAACACCAGAATCCTTTTATTAAATTATCCACATTTATCTTTAATTTTCATATATTATCAACTTACATTTTCCCTGGCCGTTCTCACCTGCAGCTGGGTCCATTCTAAGAAGCGCTGCAGGAACATCCTCTTTGTCCATCATTCCAGGAATCAGCCTTCTTTAGAATAATCAAAACTAATTTTCATTTTTTCAGATAATATTAATTAATATTCTCTGTCCGTTCTCACTTGAGGGTATGTCTATTTTAATAAGTGCTGCAGGAACACTCCTTTTGCCCACCATTCCAGGAGTCAGCCTTCTTTCGCACCTAACCCCTGCATTAATTCCAGTTCCCAAAACAGTCTCCCATCACCTCTATGACCGGACTTCAATCTGTTTGAAACACACAGTCAATATGTAAAACTAGAGTGTGCCCAACAGGGTGCGCAAGTAGGAGACTTCACTGAACGAACTGCCGCGGTGATTACCGCAACCCAAAAACAAACTGACTTCCATGAACACGAGTTTTGAACATCACAAAAGAAAGTTTAAAACACAACTAGGAACATAGAAAAATTCTCTTATAATTTTATGACCTTCTGTTGTTTTTATTGTATGTATTTTATATTATATTAACATTTAAACATGTTTTTCGCAGGCTTGCTGAATATAAAAGGAATGTCATACTCAACTCCCAATCAGAAAACCTGATGAAGAGGGGGTCCCGCCCCTCAAAACGTGTTGTTTTATCTGCATGCTTTCAATAAATCTTTTTATTTTTAAGTCCGCAATTTGCCAGTTATTTGTCTAAGTCAAGCTTCAGACTTTCTAGAGGAGAGTGCCGTAGAGGACACCCCTTTTTAGGAGAATTCTCTCTCCCTCATCTACAGGTGTCATGAGTGGGGACACATGGCCTCTTTCTCCAGAGCCCATAGTGTGAGATGCTAGCCGGCAACAGTCACTATTTGCAGAACCTGCTTGTGCAGCCGTTCCAGGATCACACACTGAGCCACATGTATGTATGGTAAAGATAAATGACTGCTCAGTGAAGGCCCTTTTGGACCAAGGTAGCCTGGTATCTTTGGTTTGGGTTTGGTATGTGCCGAACAAACACATAAGAGTGCTAAGCATCCACGGAGATATTGCAGCCTACCCTGTGGCCCCTGTTAAGTTGGTAACTCCATCTATAACTGTGACCTACGAAGTAGGGGTCGTAAAACAATGTATGTATGTGGTTATATTAGCCCGTGATTTCCCATTTTTCTGGGAGTTGTGGAAAAGGGATGGTACTTCTACAGATGGGGAAGAAACTCCTGCAGAATATGTACCTCTCACTGTAAACAATGGGTCATGTGAGACAACCATTGAAAACAATGGTAACAATGAGGGGCAAAATGGAAATGTGGGTATACCTGAAATGTGTAGTGATGACCTTCTTCCTTTGCAGGTGTTAGCTGGGGAAGAAGAAGACACTTCCCTACCTGGCCAACAGGTCTTAGATCTGTAAGTGTCTCGGGGTAACTTTGGGACTGAGTAATGGAGAGACCCCACTCTGGGAAATACACGTGCAAATGTAACGGTAGTAAACGGTGTATCACAGGAACCAGAAGCGGGGGATTATTATAAAAAGCAGGCATAGCTCAGTTGTTCATTGAGACCCTTAGGTGAC
The DNA here is from genome assembly GCF_029499605.1 of Hyla sarda. NCBI lineage: Eukaryota > Metazoa > Chordata > Amphibia > Anura > Hylidae > Hyla > Hyla sarda. Next base: position 109,027,602 of record NC_079192.1, read on the forward strand.
TGTGTTTGCAGTCTAAAGATCCATTGGGTCTCTTTCTGCAAAATGAGATCACCCCCCCCCCCCCCCCGAACAGGAGATCTCACAATCTCCATCCCCACAAATTTAAGAACCTTAGGATCACCCCCATATACCTCCTCAACATGTCTAGCGATAGGCTTGTCCACCTTTCGTGTGATGTCCCTGAGATGTTCCCCTATTCTGCGCCTGAATTCACGGATGGTTTTTCCAATGTATTCGAGGCCACAGGTACACGTGGCCTTGTATATCACACCTTTGGATCGACAGTTAATAAAATCTGTGATCACAAAGGAGCGACCTGTCACAGAGCTGGTGAATGACTTGGTGACATGAATGGAATTACAGGCTATGCACCCACTGCACCTGAAACAACCCGTGGTCTGGCGATCCAGCCAGGTGGGGGCCGTCGTGGGTCGCACAAAGTGACTGCGCACTAGATGGTCCCCAATACTGCGGCCACGTCTAAATGATATTTGGGGGCGCTCATCTAATTTAGGTTTTAGGTCAGGGTCCATTTGCAGTACATGCCAATATTTTTCAAGGACCATGAAAGGTGGCCACTATACGCATGATGTCATCAGTTTGTGATTTGGGTTTCGGTACCAAAAGTTCGCTCCTGTCTCTATGCTGTGTTTCATGATATGCCCTTCTCAGGACCCAATTCGGGTAATCCTGGTCTCTGAACCTCTGCCTGAGGTCAGCTGCCTGTTTTTTGAACTCAAGGGTTGTGGAACAGTTTCTCTTCATCCTAAGGTACTGCCCTTTGGGTATACCTTTACACAATGGTCTGGGGTGGTGACTGTGCCAGTTTAATAAAGAGTTTGTGGCCGTAGGTTTACGATAGATGGTCGTATCAAGCGACCCTCTACCGTTTTTACTGATGAGAACATCTAGGAAGGGGAGTTCCTGAGGATGAATCTCATATGTAAACCTCTAACCGACCTCATTGACGTTCAGAGCTGCCACAAAACTAGCAAACTGGTCAGTGGTACCGTTCCAGAGGATGAACACATCATCAATGTATCGAGCCCACAAGCCAACTAGTTCCGTATGATGTTGTAATGCCTCACTGAACACAACTGACTCCTCCCACCATCCCAGATATAAGTTAGCGTAGGTGGGGGCACATGGGCTCCCCATGGCCATTCCTCTGAGCTGGTGGTAGGTACGCTTGTCAAACACAAAGAAATTTCTAGTCAGTGTGTATCTCAGGAGGTCAAGAACCAGCTGGCTGTGGGCTCGAAACTGTATGCCTCTACCCTGTAGGAAGAATTCTACAGCCTGTAGACCTAGCTCATGAGGTATAGACGTACATAGCGATTCTACGTCAATGCTAGCTAGCAGGCAGTTACCCTCAAGAGTCAGACCGTCCAACTTTTGTAGCAGATCAGTGGTGCCCCTGGTGTAGGAAGGTAATGCCAGAACGAAAGGCTTAAGGATGTGTCAATGTAAGTGCCCACGTTCTGGGTAATATTTCCCACACCAGAGACTATCGGTCTATCCTTGAGGGGTGAAGTGCCCTTGTACACCTTCGGTGGGGCATAAAAAGTAGCCGTTACAGGAAAGCGTGGTACTAAGAATTCTGCCTCCTCAGTACTCAATAGACCAGTACTTTTAGCATTCTCTACCAAGTTCTCTCAGAAAAGACTTGGTCGGATTCTCAGATAGAATCTCATAGCTGATCGTATCAGACAGTAGATTCAGGCACATAGTACGGTATTGGGACCAGTCCATGATCACAATATTGCCTCTCTTGTCGGAGGGCTTAATGACCAGGGACCGGTCCTGTTCCAATTTTTGTAGGGCTAACATCTCTTCATGACCATAATTACGGTGTGTAACAGGATCTAACTGTTCCAATTCACCAAGTACCAATTGGAGGAAAACCTCCACACAGGAGATATCCCCTACACTGGACATGCGGGTACTTTTGTTTTTTAAAGAAGTGAAAGGACCCACACCAGTGGCCGTCTCACTTTCAGTGGAAAGAGAGTGTCTCGCCATCAAGTGGGCATTGGAGTCCCTGAAATATTATCTGCTGGATAGAGAATTTGTGTTGGTGACAGACCATGCACCTCTGGCCTGGATGAATGAAAAAAAATAAAGAGAGAAATGCAAGAGTGACCAAATTGGGGGGGGGGGGGGGGGGGGGGGGTATGTGGTAAAGTGTATGGGAAAGTGGTGTATATTTCACCTGGTTTCCTCAGCCAGACACGATAAAGGAAATCCAGAAGGTTATATGCTGCTTTAGCAGATCATAGTCTGCTAGGGCTCTTTTGTTTAAAGGGGTACTCCGGTGGAAAACTTTTTTTTTTTTAAATCAATTGGTGCCAGAAAGTTAAACAAATTTGTAAATTACTTCTATTAAAAAATCTTTCAGTACTAATTAGCTGCTAAATACTACAGGGGAAATTCTTTTCTTTTTGGAACACAATGCTCTCTGCTGACATCACAAGCACAGTGCTCTCTGCTGGCATCTCTGTCCATTTTAAGAACTGTCCAGAGTAGGAGAAAATCCCCATAGCAAACATATGCTGCTCTGGGCAGTTTCTAAAATGGACAGAGATGTCAGCAGAGAGCACTGTGCTCATGATGTCAGCAGAGAGCACTGTATTCCAACAAGAAGAAAATAATTTACTCTGTAGTATTCAGCAGCTAATAAGTACTGGAAGGATTAAGATTTTTTTAATAGAAGTAATTTACAAATCTGTTTAACTTTCTGGCACCAGTTGATTTTAAAAAAAAGTTTTCCACCAGAGTACCCTTTTAAGTTACATGGGCGGGATTTCCTGGACTGGAGGACAGGTTGGAAGTGGGAATGCTCCAATCCATGCCCCTAGTCCACTACGGGTTTCCCTAATCCAAGGTGTTCTCAGGTGAGGCTTCCTGTGCTGATTGCTAGGGAGGAAGCTCTACAGTAAAGGGCTGTTCGGGTTTGAGGGCTGGAGAGACTGGATGAGAAGCAGCCAAAGCCAGAACTGCAGCTCCAACCTACCATGTCTGAACCTTCCTCTATGGACATTTGTGTGAGTTTGCTTGGGGTCAGGCCCAAAGGCCCAAAGTAGGATAGTGAGTAATCCTGATGTTTAGTTAGAGCCAGACAGGCTTAGGTTTTGTTGTTTTGTTTGCACTGTGCTTTGTGCTTAAAATCATTTAAATAAACATCCTCTTGGACATTTGAAACCTGCTGCCTGTGTGAATACTGTCATTGCAGACCCCACCGTGTGAACTGTTCCCTAATATATATATATATATATATATATATATATATATATATATATGATGATGGATACATTTGGTTATTTATCAAAGGATTTGATAATACTTTGGCGCAGTGTCTTTTTGCACCAAAGTTTGGCACATCTTCTCCACTGTCATTTTTACAACTTTCTCAAAATCACACGGTCCTGTGTGTGATTTGAACTTTAGTCAGTAATTCATCATTTGCGCCAATCGATCGATCTCAAAATCACACGGTCCTGTGTGTGATTTGAACTTTAGTCAGTAATTCATCATTTGGCGCAAATCCTGTTTTTTTGGGTCAAATCCCCGCCCAGAAATTTTGCACATGGAAAACACACTTACCAATGTCAGAAAATGGCGTCAAAATACATTAAACATTTTTTTTTTTTTTTGTAAAAGCAGCGACGCCTCCAGGGCTGCTCAATACTATCCTGCAACATAGTTGTCTCTGAGGAACCTTCACTCTCCGTTGAGCCAGCATTGGACATGGCCACACAGGTTCAGGAAAGGTAAGCACTAAAGCAGTGGTCTCCAACCTGCGGACCTCCAGATGTTGCAAAACTACAACTCCCAGCATGCCCGGAATTGTAGTTTTGCAACATCTGGAGGTCCGCAGGTTGAAGACCACTGCACTAAAGTAAAAAAAAAATAAAAAAAAAAAACCCAAGTTGAAAATAAAATCCATTGGACATGGTGGCTATAAACCCCACAAAATAAAGTAACTCATGTCGCTTGCTGATATATTGCAGGAGGGACTCCGAAATGGCTGCTCTACAGGGTAAAATACGCTGTCCTCTGTGGTGGTAAGTTCTGTGTAAAAGGCGCTGGGAACAGTTGATTTCAACATTTGAGCCAAAATTACTAACAACTTGCATCAAATGATAAATTTGGTGCATGTCCACATAAACCAAAGTGAAAAAAAAGGGTAAAAAGAAACTGTCAACAGGCAAAATTCATAAATACCCCCCCCCCCCCCCCCATGAGTAGATAAGGAACATCCAGCGTGACGACTATGATCTGTGGTTGGGGCCTATTTTCCTGTTTTGTGTGCATTGCATTATGTTTCCGCGTTAAAACATGTATACACTAAGGTCATTGCAGGAGGTTAAGTTTTGCTACACTAGGATACATTGCTTTTGCACAAATTCTGTTTCAATGTTAAGAGCACAGAATTTAGTCACATGTCCAACCCCTAGCCAATTGTTATCCTTCCCCAACCCCTTTGGTGATAGGAGGAGGACCTTTCCCCTAGTCAGAGTAGTGTAGTTCTGACTTTGGTGCCATGGTGCTCAGCAGCTCCTGTCACTACATAAGGAGTTTGCCACATAGTGTTTCTTACATGTAGCTACCATCAGACACACCTCTGCAGGTAGACCACCATTCCTTAGTCCAATTTATCATCCAGACCCACGTCGATGTTGCCCAGTGAGTGAGTTTTGGATGTATATACCACCAGAACAAATTTAAGATATTTATAGACTTCATTGCAACTTTGCACTGGGTAAGGCTGGGTCCACACTACGTTTTGTCCCATACGGGAGCGCATACGGCAGGAGGGAGCTAAAACCTCGCGCTCCCGTATGTGACCGTATGCGCTCCCGTATGCCATTCACTTCAATGAGCCGACCGGACCGAACGTTTCACTCCGGTCGGCTCATTTTTGCGCCGTATGCGCTTTTACAACCGGACCTAAAACTGTGGTCAACCACGGTTTTAGGTCCGGTTGTAAAAGCGCATACGGCGCAAAAATGAGCCGACCGGACCGAACGTTTCACTCAGGTCGGCTCATTGAAGTGAATGGCATACGGGAGCGCATACGGTCACATACGGGAGCGCGAGGTTTTAGCTCCCTCCTGCCGTATGCGCTCCCGTATGGGACAAAACGTAGTGTGGACCCAGCCTTACATTCTTCCTCAGATCCTCGTTCAGTGTAAATTCAAACCTTCGGATATCTTTTTTTTTTTTTTTGGATGTGCCAAAGAAGTAAGAGGAGCGAAGTTAACATAGTTTACCATGGTTTAGCCTCATGAAGACCCTTGACAGTCTGCTCGGTTACCAGATTGTTGTTCCCTGTCCCCAATGAGGCTCACATTCTAAATTCCAAATTACCTGTCAGTATGTTTTGACATCTGGGAGGAAACTGGAATACTTATAGGAAACACACACAATTCCATGGTATGGTATTCCATTGTGGTATCCAGCATTGTACCAGACACAACAGTGCTGTATACTGTACTATTTTGCAGAGGATTTTTGTTGGAAGCTTCTAATGGAACCTCTGATGTAAAAGAAGCAGAAGAAATGAAGAACTTATAAAAAGCACAGGAATATTCATGTCAACGTTGGGTGAGTATTTTCAAGTTTATTAAAGACAAACACATTGTCACAAAGCAGAATTAGTTCCTTCAGCAATAGACTGGATTTGATTTGACTCCTTAGAGGCATGCATTGGGAAAGTTTGATAAAGAAGTTAATCTGGGGAATTACTCTGAACAGGTTGTGCTTTGACTTGTTTGCATCCTGTGCACAGAGGCAATAAATAAAATGAGATTCACAAAAAACATACCTGTCGTTTCAGGTGACTTTTCACTTATATCTGTTCTGTGTGTGGCACTTTTTAGCAGATATTTCTTCTCTGCAGACTTCATCTATAATTTTAAGTTCTCCCAGAGCTGGTGGGTAGAGGCTAATAAGGCCTTGCATAAAGCCCTGTTACTGTTTCTCTCTGTCTCTCTGCAGCTTGTGTGTTTACCCAGGCACTCTACCTCCCATCTCCCTCCTCTTTACTCCATAGACTTGTATTGCTTGTAATCTGATCCCTGTGCGAGCTGCAGGAAAAACAAAGAAAAATCTGAGCTAATATTTTTCACAGGGGAAGACAGTTAGCAGGGGAAGAGGGGGCTGTTAACAGGAGAAAGACACATTATTGTCTAATACAATGTTACTTTTTCTTATTAGAGGATGTTATATAGTTCTTTCCAGTCTGACCACAGTGCTCTCCGCTATCACCTCTGTCCGTGTCGGGAACTGTCCAGAGCATGAGCAAATCCCCATAGCAAACCTATACTGCTCTGGACAGTTCCTGACACAGACAGAGGTGTCAGCAGAGAGCACTGTGGTCAGACTGGAAATAACTACACAACTTTCTCTGTAGTATGCAGCAGCTGATAAGTACTGGACAGTTAAAGATTTTTAAGTAGAAGCAATTTACAAATCTGTATAACTTTCTGGCACCAGTAGATAAAAAAAATGCCTCTAGAGTACCCATTTATAGGGGTACTCCACTGGAAAAACTTTTCTTTTAAATCAACAGGTGCCAGAAAGTTCAACAGATTTGTAAATGACTTCTATTAAAAAATCCCAATCCTTCCAGTACTAATCAGCTGCTATATACTACAGAGGACGTTCTTTTCTTTTAGAATTTCCTTTCTGTCTGACAACATGCTCTCTGCTGACACCTCTGTCCATTTTAGGAATTGTCCAGATTAGGAGCAAATCCCCATGGCAAACCTCTCTTGCTCTGGACAGTTGCTGACACGGACAGAGGTGTCAGCAGAGAGCATTTTGTCAGACAGAAAGGAATTAAAAAAAAAAAAAAGAAGTACCTCTGAAGTATACATCATCTAAAAAGTGCTGGAAGGATTGGGATTTTTTAATAGAAGTAATTTATAATTCGGTTTACCTTTCTGGAATCAGTTGATTTAAAAGAAAATGTTTTCCAGTGGAGTACCCCTTTAACTTTCTGTTAATGCTAAGAAAATAGACCCACCTGAAAACATTTTTGTGAGTTTTACAATGACACTGTACTGATCACAATGATGAGGACAAAACATCTTGACATCAGTTAACCCATGCCAGTCCCAAACTCAACCTTAAACTTCTCTAAACCAGTAATTCAATTTAGAGGAGACCTTTATAATGTTTCTCTTTCAGGCAGTGACATTTGAGTCTTTCTTCTTACAACTGGTGGAAATGTAAAAAAAAATCTGTCCATTCACCTACACCTACTGTTCAACCTCATGGATCTCATTTACATATATCATAATCCTGACATCTTATTTAGGCTGTTATTTTGTTTGTTTGTGATGTTACTAAATGTAATTATTTGTCTCCAAGAGATGAACAATGTTTAATAGGAAATGTGAATTTCATTATTTCCTTTTCTTCTTCCATTACGATAACAGACATATAAATAATAATTTGTATTGTTACTCGTTGGCTTTATGCTGGCACATATTACTAAACCATAATAATAATATAGATCAACTTCATTATGTTGCTTTGCTTTTAAATACAATAATTTTATAGAAAAATTGCTCAATGTTATTATTGGTGAATTATAAGTTATAAGGGCTATGAAAATAACAAAAGCCTTTTCTTATCACACATCACGGTAAATTGTTAGTAAATGTTATCTTTACTATATAAAATACCCTATGACAAAATCTTTATTACATGTATATTTAATAAAAAGAGTAACCAAACCAGTTGTAATAAGACATTCAAAGAGAGCATACAAATAACTGGAACTTTGGATGATCATAGATAAAATATAGATACATTACTGTATAACACTTGTCCTTATCTGTCTTTTTGTGATATCAGCTAAAGTGTAACAATATGATATACCAATAGCAAATTTCTCCACAAGTCAGCACCAGACAGGCCATGTTCAGACCATAACATTTCTGCATTGAAAATTTCGTGGAGCGCTGGCAAAATATGTCGGCGCTAGGCCTGCTCGGAAATGCGCTGTCTTGTAGACAGCAATGCATTTCCATGCAGATAGACATGTGTATTCTTTCTGCAGACTTTGGCATCTGGATTTCAGCTGTGAAATTCCACCGTGTGCACAGTGCAGCAGAATTCCATTGAAATCAATGGGACTCTGCTGCAGAAGAATGTCCATGCGGAATTGTTGTGCAGAATTCCGCACGGAAATTCCATTGTGTGAACATGGCCTTGTAGTGCAAAGAGAGAATGAAAAGGATTTACCTCTGGCAGTCACCTTTCCTCGGCCTTAAAGAGTACCTTTCATCAATTTTTTTTTTATATGTCATAGATTATTCAATATTAAGCTGGTTTTAATAAACATTTTTGGCCCTGACCGCAAGCATTTCTATTGATTTTGGAGTCACGATGGCCTGGAAGTGAGTCCGAAATCGCACACTGCTGGCTGAGCACGTGACCAGCTCAGTGCAGCTCACTGCCTGTCAATCAAACTGGCGGGAGCACTGTGCTCACTCACATACCCCGCAGGCCTCTGTACACTGAGAACAAGCGTAACTCTTTACACTGAGGACAAGCAGGGCTCTGTACACTGAGGACAAGCAGGGCTCTGTGCACTGAGGACAAGCAGGGCTCTGTGCACTGAGGACAAGCAGGGCTCTGTACACTGAGGACAAGCAGGGCTCTGTACACTGAGGACAAGCAGGGGTCTGTACACTGAGGACAAGCAGGGGTCTGTACACTGAGGACAAGCAGGGCTCTGTACACTGAGGACAAGCAGGGCTCTGTACACTGAGGACAAGCAGGGCTCTGTGCACTGAGGACAAGCAGGGCTCTGTGCACTGAGGACAAGCAGGGCTCTGTACACTGAGGACAAGCAGGGCTCTGTACACTGAGGACAAGCAGGGCTCTGTACACTGAGGACAAGCAGGGGTCTGTACACTGAGGACAAGCAGGGCTCTGTACACTGAGGACAAGCAGGGCTCTGTACACTGAGGACAAGCAGGGCTCTGTGCACTGAAGACAAGCATGGTTCTGTACACTGAGAACAAGCAGGGCTTTGTACACTGAGGACAAGCAGGGATCTGTACACTGAGGACAAGCAGGGCTTTGTACACTGAGGACAAGCAGCGCTATGTGCACCAAGGACAAGCAGCGCTCTGTGCAGTGAGGACAAGCAGGGCTCTGTGCACTAAGAAAAAGCAGGGCTCTGTGCAATAAGGACAAGCAGCGCTCTGTGCAGTGAGGACAAGCGGGGCTCTGTACACTGAGGACAAGAGCTGCTTGTTCTTAGTGCACAGAGCGCCACTTGTCCTCAGTGTACAGATCCCTGCTTGTCCTCAGTGTACAGAGCTTTGCTTGTTCTCAGTGTACAGAACCCTGCTTGTCCACAGAGTACAGAGCCCTGCTTGTCCTCAGTGTACAGAGCCCTGAGGACATGTGGTTATCTGTGCAGTGAGGACAAGCGGGGCTCTGTGCAGTGAGGACAAGCAGGGCTCTGTGCAGTGAGGATAAGCGGGGCTCTGTGCAGTTAGGACAAGTGAGGTTCTTTACACTGAGGAAAAGCCGCACTCTGTACACTGAGGACTAGCGGCGCTCTGTGCACTGAGGACAAGCAGGGCTCTGTGCACTGAGGACAAGCAGGGCTCTGTACACTGAGGACAAGCGGGGCTCTGTGCAATGAGGATAAGCAGGGCTCTGTGCACTGAGGACAAGCGGGGCTCTGTTCAGTGAGGATAAGCGGGGCTCTGTGCAGTGAGGACAAGCAGGGCTCTGTACACTGAAGACAAGTAGGGCTCTGTGCAGTAAGGACAAGCGGTGCTCTGTGCAGTGAGGACAAGCGGCACACTGTGCACTGAGGACAAGCGGGGCTCTGTGCAGTGAGGACAAGCGGGGCTCTGTGCAGTTAGGACAAGCGAAGTTCTTTACACTGAGGAAAAGCGGCACTCTGTACACTGAGGACAAGCGGCGCTCTATGCACTGAGGACAAGCAGGGCTCTGTACACTGACGACAAGCAGGGCTCTGTACACTGAGGACAAGTGGGGGTCTGTGCAGTGAGGATAAGCGGGGCTCTGTGTAGTGAAGATAAGCGGGGCTCTGTGCAGTGAGGACAAGAAGGGCTCTGTACACTAAGGACAAGCAGTGCTCTGTGCAGTGAGGACAAGTGGCACACAGTGAGGACAAGCAGGGGTTTGCAAATGCCCCCCACGTTCTCCTCGGCGAGGTGAGGGTGGAAGCAGGCCCCCCAGCAGGCTTCAGTGGTATAGCATCTGCTGTGGAATGCCCACATCCTCCTGCCGGCAGCTCACACTATGTGAGCAAGAAGAGAGGTAAGATACAGAGCTTTTTAAAGCTCTTAACATTTTTTTAAGGGCAGGGGGGGTGTTAAGAGTAGTTAGGGAACATTCAATAGCCTGAGTTAGTTTAGAAAAGTCTATTTAGTGACAGGTACTCTTTAACAATGACTCCCAGTACTCGGATACCTCAAGGACTTAGGATGTGGTCTGGTCTGAAGCGAAAATAAATGGCAAAGTACCATGTCTGTTACTGAGGGGAACAGTAGTCTTTTAGGGATTAGTAAACCTGCAGGGAATTAAGTTACAGCAACAAACACACAAAGGACAACAAAGAAAGAAGAAATCCAGTTGAGCTTATTTGACAAGACCCCAAAAAACGGCATTGAAATTTGGTTATCTATAAAAGTTCCAGTATGCATGATGCATGGTGAACTTAAAATCCTTCACACAAAATCTGGATAAGGTGGTGGTCTTTTGGAGAGCTTTCAATGTATCTGACAACAACAGGACCAGAAAACTCAATTGCCAGAATTTTGAAATACACCACATAGACGGTAGACTATACACCAGCAAAAACTAACTCTGTTGCCAGCAACTAAACATTCGAAGAAAGAGGAAGAAGACATGACAGAACGACTTTTGTTATGTATAAAAAAATCACCAGAGCACTGTGGAATCATGTTTATTTTCTAAGGTAGTCATCCCATATTAGAATATATTTAGCCACGGGGAGGGGTAAGAAAGGACACAACTGTACGTGCTATAAGTTTCTGATTGCTGGGTAGGGTGTCTGACGGTTCAAACTCGGGACCCTTACCAATACTGAGAATTTAGGGGCCACAGCATTAGTTTGGCACTTTTTCCCTTTGTAGCAGCACACTCTCCAATCACTGGCTGCCCAGGGCTATGCAGCATTGTCTTCATTCACTTGACTGGAGCTCAGTTACATAAGTCTGAACAGGGGGCGACCAGGAATCCAATTTGTTACAGTCATGTTAATCTAAAGTATTTGAGGGTATGGTATAAAATTATTTTTTTTACATTACAGTGGCAGTACTCAAAAGATAATTGTGACAAATATATCTGTCTCAATTCGAAAAACTTTCGCCTGCCTCTGACAGATATATCTATCAAAGGCCATAAATGTATTAATTATATACAGTAAAAAACACACAGTACATGTGAGTATATAATAAAGAGTCTATAAACAGGCTAAGAAACTTCACTGGAACACCGTCTGGCAGCTAGGCATGCTGGATAGTGCTGGTCAGTGATGACATCTATATATAAAATATATATATTTTATATATATTATATATATATATAGTAGAGTTAACCCTAACACATCCCCTCATGCAAGTCTATAGGTCTTCCGGTATATCTCCTGATCGCATTACTCTTGGGCTGCTAAGATTGCCCAGGACTTTTAAACATCCTGCCACAGGACCAACGTGATGGTAAAGTAAGATTTAACTGTTCAGCAGTCAAGTGCAGAGAATAGTTAGGGTGGGGGTCAGGATATTAGGACAAGGCCAGGATATGAAGGCAGGATAGGAGGACGGGAAATGTGGTTAGGGTAAGAGGACGGAAATAAGAATAGAATATGAGGACAAGATATGAGGATGGAATATGATGAAGGGATATGAGAATGGGGTATGAGGACAGGATATAAGGATGAGAGATGAGGTCAGCATGTGAGGAGTGAATATGAGGATGAGATATGAGGATGGAAATAAGGTTGGGATACAAGATCTGGGTACAACGATCAGGGTATGAGGAAGGGATATGAGGATTACATATGAGTTTGGGATATGAAATCAGGATAGGAGGACAAAAATTAGTATGGCTATGAAGAAAGGATTTGAGAATGGGATATAAGGACAGAATATGAGGGTGGAATATAAGGTTGGGATATAAGGACCGAATATGAGGTCAGGATATGAGGCTGGGATATGAGGACATTGTTGCTTTTTATCTCCTACAAGGTTTAGTTAGGAAGATTGGACAATGTCGGGTACTCTGCTAAATGAGGGATAAAGTTACTATATGTAGCAGGATAAGGCTATGTTCACTCACATAGAATCAGGTGTGTTCTCAGCTGTAATGGCTTAAAAACTGCACTTTTTGCTTTTACGTAAATCGCCAAAAGATGGCCTTTTTAGAAGGCAATGAAAACACATTCCTGTTTAAAAAAAGGTTGTTTTGATTTTAACCTGTTAAGGACCAAGGATGTACCAGTACGTCCTGAGTCCTTTCCCTTTCTATAATGCGGGGCCACAGGATCATAGCGGGTCGGGACCCGTGGCTAATAGCGCGCGGCATTGATCGCGGTGCCACGCGCTATTAACCCTTTAGACACGGCATTCAAAGTTGAACGCCACTAAAGTGAAAGTAAAACAATGCCAGTTAGCTCAGAGGGATGTTCGGGATGGCCAGGATGAAATTGCGGCATCCCAAACAGCTGTGACACAGCAGGAGGGTCCTTTACCTTGCCTCCTAATGTCCGATCACCGAATGACTGCTCAGTGCCCGAGATCCAGGCATGTTCAGTCAAGCGGCAGAATCATTGATCAATGGTTTCCTATGAGAAACCATTTTTCAATTTAAAAGATCAGTGTGTGCAGTGTTATAGGTCCCTATGGGAGCTATAACACTGCAAAAAAAAAAAGTGGAAAAAAAAGTTAATAAAGAGCATTTAACCCCTGCCCTAATAAAAGTTTGAATATAAAAAAATTTAAATAAAAATCAACATATGTGGTATCGCCACGTGCGGAAATGTCCGAATTATAAAAATATGTTGTTAATTAAACCGCTCGGTCAATGGCGTACGCGCAAAAAAATTCCAAATTCCAAAATAGTATATTTTTGGTCACCTTTTTATATCATGAAAAAAATGAATAAAAAGCTTTCAAAAAGTCTGATCAATACAAAAATGACACCACTAAAAACTTCAGATCATACGGCCCCATAAGCAGAAAAATAAAAAAGTTATAGGGGTCAGAAGATGACCAGTTTAAACACAAATTTTCCTGCATGTAGTTATGATTTTTTCCAGAAGTAAGACAAAATCAAACCTATATAAGTAGGGTATCATTTTAATCGTATGGACCTACAAAATAAAGAGAAGGTGTCATTTTTACCAAAAAATTTACTGGGTAGAAACGGAAGCCCCCGGATTTACAAAATGGTGTTTTTTCTTCAATTTTGTCTCACAAGGATTTTTTTTTCTGTTTCATCATAGATTATTGGGTAAAATGACTGATGTCATTACAAAGTAGAATTAGTGGCACAAAAAATAAGCCATCATATGGATTTTTAGGTGCAACATTTAGAGTTCTGATTTTTTTAAAGGTAAGGAGGAAAAAATGAAAGTGCAAAAACGGAAAAACCCTGGGTCCTTAAGGGGTTAAATAAACACAAACTCTAGCAGTTCATTTTAAACCCTAGGGCATATGCCCAAAATGTTATTTGCCTGGAATTGCTGTTTAATTCTCATTCCCTGGCAGAAAGAAGTGATCATCCATTTGAATTGCTCCGTTGCGGATGCCAGGGGGACAATTTTCTTTGCTTGCTCTTCCTCTGTGTATAAACGCCACAATGAATAAAGTGATGGTGTCTGATTGAGTTCACCCTAACACCTGCTGTGTTAAATGAGTGGAACACAGACAGCTTGGAATGACATGGAAGGTCCCACAGATGCTAGGCACTGTTGGTTTTTCATTAATCCTCAGTACTGTCACATCTGGTCCCCATGCCTGGCAATCTTCCAGCGTGACTCGTGCGAATCCTTCTTGCATTTGGAAAGTCTCTTACATATTTCACAGATTCTAAACTTAAAAAGAAAGCAGTGGTTGCAGCGGGATCACAGATCTGCAAGTCAGAATGATAATGACTGACATAATCCCTACAGATGTAGTTAGATCTGGATGCCAAATAATTCATGGGATATAAAGCCTTCAAAACTGACTGGTATGTTCTCCACATTGAACTCAATGGATACAAATACATCTAGTGGTGTTGTTCTGTTGTACATTAAATTCTAGATAACAAAATTTTAGTCTTATGTAAGGATATAAGAATGTAAGAACTTTATCAAGAGAAATGCTTTTTTACCTTTAACCCCTTAAGGACTGAGGGTTTTTTCGGTTTTTGCACTTTCGTTTTTTCCTCCTCAGCTTTTAAAAATCAAAACCCTTTCAATTTTGCACCTAAAAAGCCATATGATGGCTTATTTTTTGCGTCACCAATTCTACTTTGCAGTGACATCAGTCATTTTACCCAAAAATCTACAGCAAATCGGAAAAAAAATAATTGTGCGACGAAATTGAAGAAAAAGAATCATTTTGTAACTTTTGGGGGCTTCCGTTTCTATGCAGTACATTTTTCAGTACAAATGACACCTGATCTTTATTCTGTAGGTCCATACAATTAAAATGATACCCTACTTATATCGTTTGATTTTGTTTTACTTCTGGAAAAAATCATAACTACATGCAGGAAAATGTATATGTTTAAAATTGTCCTCTTCTGACTCCTATAACTTTTTTATTTCGGTATTATGGCTCATTTTTTGCGCTGTGATCTGACGTTTTTAGTGGTACCATTTATGATCGAACTTTTTGATCGCTTTTTATTCCTTTTTTCATGATATAAAAAGTGACCAAAAATACGTTATTTAGAACTTTGGAATTTTTTTACGCATATGCCATTGACAGTGCGGTTTAATTAATTATATATTTTTATTGTTTGGACATTTACACATGGGGTGATACCACATATGTTATATTTATTTTTATTTACATGGTGTTTTTTTTTTTTATGGGAAAAGGGGGGTGATTTGAACTTTTATTAAGGAAAGGGTTAAATCACATTTATAAAAAAAAATGTCACACTATTTTTTTGCAGTGTTATAGCTCCCATAGGGACCTATAGCACTGCACACACTGATTGCCAGCACTGTTCACAGCTTTGCAGTGATCAGTGTTATCGGCAGTCGATTGCTCAAGCTTGCATCTCAGGCTTGGAGCAATCAATCGCCGAAGGGACATGCCGGAGGAAGGTAAGAGGACCTCCGCTCATGTCCCAGCTGATCGGGGCACTGCATTTTCACTGCAGTGGTCCCGATCAGCCCCACTGAGCAGCCGGGCAGCTTTTACTTTCGTTTTAGACGCGGCGTTCAACTTTGAACGCTGCGTTTAAAGGGTTAATAGCGTGTGGCACCGCGATCGCTGCCGAGCGCTATTAACCCAGGGTCCCAGCTTCAGATACATGTCGGGACCGACCCGATATGACGCGGGGTCACCGCGTGATCCCGCGTTATATTGCGGGAGCCGGCCAATGACGTAAATATATACGTCCTTGGTCGTTTAGGGGTTAAAAGTGCTCCTTTTTAAAAAGAAACAAAAAAACAGTGGGGACCAGCATCTTCCCATCATTACACTAGGGTTACATTATTGTGACATAGTTTGTATGGTTAAAAAGACACCTGTCCATTAGGCTGTGCCCAGTTGTCTCTGACAGCTCCATTAAAACAAAGGAGTCAGGGTGAAATCCCCATGATGAGAAACCTATCACTATTGTGTGGATAAGGGATGAGACTGTTTTACACAGGGTACTTAAGGGTAGTTTACACCTGCACTTTTTGCTGTGTACTTTCCTGCTAATTTTGTTTCCTATTGACTACAATGGGTAGAAAAACTTGTGTGAACCTACCCTAAGGTCATGTTCTCATGTGCATACTTTGCTTCAGTTTTTCTGCTGCGGATTCTCTGATGCATATTTTATCATTGACTGAGGCTACATTCACACTACGAAATCTCTGCCTGGAGCTATTCCGATTGGAATATCCTTGAGTGCCAGGAACGTGCAGACATGCGCCGCCACTATTGATGGCAGTGAAGTCCGAGTGGATACATTTTTGGATCAGTGGCAGTTAATAAAAGCTGCAGCATGTTCGAGGTGTGGCGTTTTTTATTCTGTATGGACATGTCGGAATGTCCACACAGAAAATCTCTGTGCGGACATTCTGCAAACTGTGGGCGGTGGCATAACATGCTGGTGCTAGGACTGCACAGGAATGAGCTATTTCATAGATGGCTGTGCATTCCGTGCGGAGTCCGCAGAAAGAATGAACAGGCTCATTCTTTCTGCGGACATGGAAAACGGAATTTCCATGCTGGAAACATCTGGCACATAAATTCTTACGTGTGAACACAGCCATAGACTGATTTTCCACTTTTTTCTGCAAAAACACCCCCAAAAAATTCCACATTTGCCACACTTTGTTTTTTCGCTGCAGCCAGATGTTATCTGGGAGTCAATAGGGAAATATGAAATGGCAAACCCACATGGCATTCTTTTTATGGGAATCTTGGAGTTTTCCTTCTAACATTGTAGTTTTTTATGGCACCCACCCCTCTCTCCAAATTCTTCAATAGACCTCCTGTAGCCAAATGCTGTATGAATCACGCAAGAGAAAAATTTTCAAGGGAAAAAAATGCCAACACTAACTTAAAATTTCGGAAAAAACACCACAAAAACTGCATCTTATGAGTGCAAAATTACAGGGCAATTTAGGCAGTGATTCCTTTATTTTTATAAAAAAATAAAATGATAGGTTATGTGGAAACCTAGCCTCAGTGTTTCTTTCCTACCATAGACCTCCACCGTTCTTTAAAAGAAAGCATGCGTAAATGTGGGTTGCACTTTAGGTATTTTTGTCGTATTTTTCACACTCTTCATCCAAAAACCTTGATCACATGATCAAAGAATCATATGACTTGTAACAGGAAACAAAGATCCCTATATGGGTTAAAACACTGTGGATAATATTTGTAAGGCAGAATTTATAATGTTATGAACTGTTGAGCTATTTTTTTCCTATTTATTTCTAAAGATAGAAGGGGTACTCCTGTGAAAAACTTTTTTTTTTTTTAAATCAACTGGTGCCAGAAAGTTAAACAGATTTATAAATTACTTATATTAAAAGATCTTAACCCTTCCAGTACTTATTAGCTCCTGTCTTTTTGGAACACAGTGTTCTCTGCTGACATCTTTGTCCATTTTAGGAACTGTCCAGAGCAGCATGTGCTATAGGGATTTTCTCCTTCTCTGGACAGTTCTTAAAATGGACAGAGATGTCAGCAGAGAGCACTGTGCTCATGATTCAGCAGAGAGCTCTGTGTTCCAAAAAGAAAAGAATTTCCTCTGTAATATTCAGCATCTAATAAGTACTCGAAGGATTAAGATTTTTTAATAGAAGTAATTTACAAATATGTTTAACTTTTTGACAAAGTTAAACAGTTTTCCACCGGAGTACCCCTTTAACTGGTGTTGTATGATGGAGACGTCCATGAAGATTTTCAGGTGGTATCTCAATGTTTTTCTGTATTTCCTGTGAGTGTGGACCAGTAGTCCTTCATGTTATGTGTGATCCCATTGATGTATTTACACTACGATTTGAGTGACATCCGGAGGTTTATTTATCTACAGCTGGAAAGCATTGACTTCTGTATTTAGGACCAATAGAAATTCCTACAGTACAGCTGTGCTAAGTCACTGAGCTAAAAGCCTCATCCATAAATGCTGTTACTAACATTTTTAGGTAAATTGCTCCGATTTAGCTGATGGCCCCCATATGATCTGTCATGCTGAGCTTCATTAAACTTGATGCTAAACAGACCTGACCATACTGAACCTAGTGTGCAAGAATTCAGGTAACTTCACCTAAATATAGACAAAATAAAGACGTTCTCTGTTAATAAACTACTGTAAAAACCTTCACGAAAACATAGCATGAAATGGGGGAATTGTAACTGAGCTTAGACTTGTACAGTCTCCACTATATGTGTGTCTCTATTTTTTTCAGTTATTAAAGGGGTACTTCTCTACATGAAAATTACCCTAAATGTACTGCATCTTATCAAGTTAAGTCAAAGCGCAATATAAATGCATTACCGGTTCAAAACGCATGCCTGCCTTTTTTACTGCCAGCAGTAGTGTAGCCCATCACATTTCAGATTATGGTCAACCCCCGATCTTCTTAGTTCGGTTTCCATTTTGTGGCAATACGTCACATTTTGTCATCATTTTTGGAGGTTTGGCCTTCTGCTGAATAACCCCTTTAAATCAGAATACTGAGGTTTAAGTTTAGAAAAAACTACTCATACAGTTGCCATAACTAATTAACATATTTTGTTTTAAAAGAAGAACACAACAACAACAGAGTTCAATGATCCAAACTTGGGTTTTTTTAATTGATAGTTTATAGTTCCCTCACATTAGGTGCAGTATAGCTCCCCCACATTAGGTGCTGTATAGTTCCCCCACATTAGGTGCAGTATAGTTCCCCACATTAGGTGCAGTATAGTTCCCCACGATTAGGTGCAGTATAGTTCCCCTACATTAGGTGCAGTATAGTTCCCCCACATTAGGTGCAGTATAATTCCCCTACATTAGGTGCAGTATAGTTCCCCCACATTAGGTGCAGTATAGTTCCCCACATTAGGTGCAGGATAGTTCCCCCACATTAGGTACAGTATAGTTCCCCCACATTAGGTGCAGTATAGTTCCCCACATTAGGTGCAGGATAGTTCCCCCACATTAGGTGCAGTATAGTTCCCCCACATTAGGTTCAGTATAGTTCCCCCACATTAGGTTGTAGTCCCCCCCACATTAGGTGCAGTATAGTTCCCCCACATTAGGTGCAGGATAGTTCCCCCACATTAGGTGCTGTATAGTTCCCCCACATTAGGTGCAGTATAGTTACCCAACATTAGGTGCAGGATAGTTCCCCCATATTAGGTGCAGTATAGTTCCCCCACATTAGGTGCTGTATAGTTCCCCCACATTAGATGCAGTATTGTTTCCCCACATTACGTGCAGTATAGCTGCCCCACATTAGGTGCAGTATAGTTCCCCCACATTAGATGCAGTATAGTTTCCCCACATTAGGTGCAGTATAGTTCCCCACATTAGGTGCAGTATAGCTCCCCCACATAAGGTGCAGTATAGTTCCCCCCCCATTAGGTGCAGTATAGTTCCCCCACATTAGGTTCAGTATAGTTCCCCCACATTAGGTTGTAGTCCCCCCCACATTAGGTGCAGTACAGTTCCCCCACATTAGGTGCAGGATAGTTCCCCCACATTAGGTGCTGTATGGTTCCCCCACATTAGGTGCAATATAGTTTCCCACATTAGGTGCAGGATAGTTCCCCCACATTAGGTGCAATATAGTTTCCCACATTAGGTGCAGGATAGTTCCCCCACATTAGGTGCAGTATAGTTCCCCCACATTAGGTGCTGTGTAGTTCCCCACATTAGGTGCAGTTTAGTTCCCCCACATTAGGTTGTAGTTCCCCCAAATTAGGTGCAGTATAGTTCCCCCACATTAGGTGCAGTATAGTTCCCCCACATTAGGTGCAGGAAAGTTCCCCCACATTAGGTGCTGTATAGTTCCCCCCCATTAGGTGCAGTATAGTTCCCCCACATTAGGTGGTGTATAGTTCCCCCACATTTGGTGCTGTATAGTTCCCCCACATTAGGTGCAGTATAGTTACCCCACATTAGGTGCAGTATAGTTCCCTAACATTAGGTGCAGTATAGCTCCCCCACATTAGGTGCAGTATAGTTCCCCACATTAGTTGCAGTATAGTTCCCCCACATGAGGTGCAGTATAGTTCCCCCACATTAGGTGCAGTATAGTTCCCCCTCATTAGATGCAGTATAGTTTCCCCACATTAAGTGCAGTATAGTTCCCCACATTAGGTGCAGTATAGTTCCCCCACATTAGGTGCAGTATAGTTCCCCCACATTAGGTGCAGTGTAGCTCCCCCACATTAGGTGCAATATAGTTCCCCCACATTAGATGCAGTATAGTTTCCCCACATTAGGTGCAATATAGTTCCCCACATTAGGTGCAATATAGTTCCCCACATTAGGTGCAGTATAGTTCCCCCACATTAGGTGCAGTATAGTTCTCCCACATTAGATGCAGTATAGTTCCCCCACATTAGGTGCAGTATATTTTCCCCAGGTTAGATGCAATATAATTTTCCCACATTGGGTACAGTATAGTTCCCCACATTAGGTGCAGTATTGTTCCCCACATTAGGTGCAGTATAGTTCCCCCACATTAGGTGCAGCATAGTTCCCCCACATTAGGTGCAGTATAGTTCACCCACATTAGGTGCAGTATAGTTCCCCCACATTAAGTGCAGTATAGTTCCCCACATTAGGTGCAGTATAGTTCCTCACATTAGGTGCAGTATAGTTCCCCACATTAGGTGCAGTATAGTCCCCCCACATTAGGAGCAGTATAGTCCCCCCACATTATGAGCAGTATAGTTCCCCCACATTAGGTGCAGTATAGTTCCTCCACAGACATACAGCCTTCAGCCATATACAGTGTATGGCTGGAGGCTGTATGCCTGTTGCCTGTGTACTGCCCCACTTCACTGTTTACTTCACTGCTCCTCCGGTCCGGGGTCACAATCTACTGCTATGGCCTACAGGCCATAGCAGTAGGTCCCTGGACCGGAGGAGTGGTGGTCGGAACACTGAAGATGACGTACAACATACAGGTAACTTACCATGCACGCGCGCGTCCTCCTCCTCGCTGCTCCGCTCTGCTGTTGCTATGGGCGTACAGGACGTCAGTGATGTCCCTGCGTGCGCTACCTCCCGGCGGCCCCTGCATTTTTAAATTTAACACAGGGCTGCAGAAAGGTAACCGGGCATCCTTGTGTCCCGAAAAGAACTTTAGGGACAAAAGGATGTCCCGAATGGGCTGATGGGAAACTATGGCCACGTGCCCACAGAGTGCCATAGGTTCGCTGTCACTGGAATAAGGCAAGATTAATACAGTGTTTTTTAAGCATATTTCATTTGTAAAAAATGAGTCCGAAAAATTGCAGACAAATTGGGTCTGCATTTTTAATATTAATGTGCCCTATGTAAGGCTATATGAAAGTGATTGCATGCACAAAATGAAAAATCCAGACACATTTTTTATAGCCACATAAATAAGTGACATGTCATCCGTATTATTACATATTGTGTAAACAGACCACCACTTTCAAATAGACTTACATAGAGCACAGTAATGTTAAAAATGTGGATGTACTTTGTCCGTGATTTTGCACATGCATGTTTTACGTATGAAATACACCTAAAGAAAAAACCTCTTAGTAGTTGTTGAGAGAAGAGTTGGTACTCACCAGTTCAGTAGTATAATTAATAGCTTTATTGTGAAGTTACACGGAGTGCTAATGTGGTGAAGGTGTAATGAGGGCAGATGGAATTACCCTAGGGGCTGATGGCATTAACCTCTTGTGTTCATGATGCCAGGGTGTGGTTTATCCTTTACACCACCTGAAGGAATATTGCTGGATCCTGGGCTAGGCACAGGGGCAAACGATGACTCCAAACCCAAATTACGGAACAACGGCAGCCTTACTGAGTTAGACAGATGTTACTGTCTATACAGCTTGGCTAGGCCCACGGAGGTGACCAGTGACTTTTGAGACCACAGGGCTTGCTGGGACTTGGAGTGGACTTGGACAATTTGATGCATGACCACGCTGACTTGAGACAGACTTGACTTGGACTGACTTGACTGAGACTGACTATGACAGACTTTACCCCATTTGCAGCTTACCAGGCCTTGACTTGGACCTGGGGGGTGGTGGACTTGTGGATCCATGACTGCGTGGTAGACTTTGGCCTCCTCTGGACTCCAGACACACACCTAGGACATGACCTTGATGCAACTCAGCTAAGCAGGAAGAAAGCAAGCAGAGGCTCCACCCAGGGCTTATATGGAGGTGTCTCTGAGGGGTCCCATAGGTCACCCTGTAGGTCATATGGTCACTCGTACCTTCCCTGGTTACAATCACATGATAACATTTCTTAAAGGTATAACATATTATGTGTACAAAACATTATATAACATAGGCGGTGGAGGTGATATATACAAGAGATAGGTGCAGGGGGGGCCCAGGGGTCACAGGAGGGAGTTTGCCAGACAGGGCAGCTAGCGTACAGGAGTGCAACTACTGTACTGGGCCACCACACTAACATAACAGACTCCTGTCTGCAATCAGGTAGGTACAAGCTGTTTCGTATGTCAAACATGCTTCTTGCGACCTCTGCATAGAGCACATTAATGTTCAACCTGTAAACACAGTTTGTACACGATTTTGAGGCATTTCTATAAATTAAATTAACCTAAAAAAAATAAAAATCTGCGTAAACAAGATCTCAATGAGTTTTAACAAATGCCAAATAGCACTTTATAGGAAACAATAAAACTGAAGAACAGACAAAATGTAATAAATCCACTAAACATAAATTAACAACTCAGTAATTTAGACAAAGGTTCAATTTACATATTAAAGCCGCACATTTTCATTGAAAAATAGGACTCCTTTTAATGTCTGAGCATTTATTTTTTATTTTTTGTTTAATGCATCACGTTGATTTAAAGAGTCTAACCAAGAACATTAGGGTCTTAACTTCTTATAACTTTTAGTGTTCATGCCATTAAACAGAACAAAGTATGGAGGAATTGTATCTTTCAGAAGATAAAAATGAAATTAATTGACTTATTTATTTTATTGACTGATTTATTTATTTATTTATATAAAGGTTACTATTAGACCTAGTGACCAGACAAAAAACTGCAAGATTTCAGGATTATTTTATAATATAGACAGAATATTGGAAAATTTAAAAAATAAATTCCAAAGGATAGAGGATAAGATGCCTGATCGCGGGGGTCTCTTGCACCCAGCACCCCAGTTAAAATCAGTCCCCAGAGCATGTTCGCTCCAGATCTGATTACCGGCGGCATGTGAAGTCACGCCTCCGCCCCCGTGTGACATCACGCTCCGCCCCTCAATGCAAGCCTCCCATAGGCAGTCGCCGGTAATCAGATCTGGAGCGAACATGCTCCGGGGACTGATTTTAACTGGGGTGCTGCGTGCAAGATCACGGGGGTCCCCAGCGGCGGAGCATGTGTCTAAACGCCGGAGTACCTCTTTAACCTCTTAAAGGGGTATTCCGCCCTTAGACATCTTATCCCCTATCCACAGAATGCCGGTTACTGCACAAAGATTTTGAGAGGTCCCAGCAGAGCCAACCCCCCCCCCCCCCCCCCCCCATTGGATAGGGGATAAGATGTCTATGGGCAGAATACCCCTTTAAGGACACAGACTAATATGGCCATGATGACACAGCCAATTTTCGTTTTAGCATTTTTTGCATTTGGTACATTGCATATAAATTAATCTAAGTATTCCCTAATAGCTAAATAGCAACAACTGGCAAGTACTAAAATGCAGGTTAACAGCAGATTTCAGAAGCAGTTACTTCATGTACTGTAGCCAACAGCAATGCACCTGCAACTCTACCAATGCCACCTGATCACATGAAGGAATTCTGGTAAATTTGCAATAGTTATTCTGTCCCATTATCTAGGTTTCTCTGCTGTCCCCATATACAGATAACTGATATTGTTGCTTTACTACATCACAAAATATGGTTGCAAAGGTGGACGTGGCAGAGAGTAAAATAAAATAAGAAAAAATAAAGGAATCCACAAAAAATTAATAATCAAAGTTATCAAAAATAAATAAAAAATTATCAAAATTGTACCTATGATTATTATTAATCCAGTGCTACTCAAAGGCATCACTTGTACTAGCAGGATATATTCTCTGTTCACTTCTGCAGAGTTATGCTCCCAGCATATCCTCATCATGAATCTCTTATGGGAGGGATGTTTTCCCAGCCTATGAGCTGTCAGACTAATGCACATTAATCAGAGTTGACAGGACCATGCATTCTGCGTTTTGGTCTCATCCTGCAGGCTACAGATCAATACAGGCCTCCTCGCTGCTAATGTGAAAATAAGTAAACACAATATTCCACTCTGCAAATGCTCAGTAATTCTAAATCTGTCTCATGTATCTGACTCTTTTCTCCATCTTTATAAAGGCACACATCTATACAAGCATTGCCTGCAAAGCTTAAAATCTCATTTATTACAGCTCCTCTGAACACAATCAAGAAACAATACCGAAAAAGTGATAACTATATATCTGCCGGAAGGGAAGAGGGAAATTGCACAAACGTATTCTTTGCTAGGCACTATGCATGCAGAATGAGGCACAGAATAGAATACATAGTAAATGGCTTATGTTATCCTTATTTTACAATTGATTTGTGAATTATCAACTATTTGTACACAATAGATAGGATTATTCCAAATTTTAATATATACAAACATCATATACCTGACTATAATCCTACAAAATCCTTGAGTTTGTGCAGGTGTTGCTAGAAGAATGAATGCTGTTTTGAAGGAAAAGAGCAGTCACACAAAATATTGATTTGATTGATTTACTTTGCATTTTGTTTATCGATAAAATAAACTAATAAAACTTCAAATATTGAAGCTTTATCTATCTATCTACTAAAAAGAACATGCTTAAAATGCCGGTGTGTGGCTGTTGTCACATGTGGCAGTAGAAAATTGTGTCACCCCATAACACCCCCCCCCCCCCCCCCCCCGCTCCACCAAAGTAAGAGACACCAAAGACACCAACGTGTATCGCAGAAAATAATTTCCAGTATAATAATCAAATATACCAATTTCCAAGTATGGGGAAAGCACTAAAAAACCTTTTGCAATGTAAAACTACAGCTCCCAGTGTGATGTAACCAGTGATAAGGGGATTCTGGGAGTTGTTGTTTCACCCATCATTACTGCAGAACTTACAAGTGGCTACAGCTCTGATGGATCATAGTCTTGTACACAATAATATAAGTTATTACAGGTGACGTCTTCTCTATAGTCTTCCCTTATCTAATTTAGATGGTACATACCGCCATGACTTGTTCCAGCTAAATCTTTTCTCTTCAGAACTTGACGCCCAGATGGCTCCTCACTTTATCACCGCATTCTAATCCTCTATTTTAAATAATTATTAATATAATGATGTCAGACATTGTTTCCTTTGAATATAATACTACTACACACTGAACCCTCTAAATAAAATACTGCCACACACTGTATCCTCTAAATATAAGACTGCCACACACTGTGCCCTCTCAATATAAGACTGCCACACACTGCACCCTTTGAATATAATACTGCCACACACTGCAACTTCTAAATGTAATACTACTAGACACTGTTCCTTCTGAATATAATACTGCCACACAGCACCCTCTGAGTATAATGCTGCCACACACTGTGCCCCCCCCAATATAATTCTGCCACATACTGCACCCTCTGAATATAATACTACCACACACTGAACCCCCTGAATAAAATAGTGGCACACACTGCACCCCCGAATATAATTCTACCACATACTGTATCCCCCCTTAATAAAATACTGCCACACACTGCATCTCTGATGATCCTGCCGATGGATTAGGGGGGTGCTACTGCTAGGGGAGGCCAGTAGCACCCTCATCATCCATCGGCAGGATCATCTTCCTGGCAGTTGCACCTCCATCATAATCAGCCGGATCATCCTCCTGGCAGTAGTACCCACATCATCCATCGGCAGGATCATCCTCCTGGATGACGGGGGTGCTACTGCCAGAGGATGATGCTGCCAATGGATGATGGGGGTGCTACTGCCAGGGGGAGCAATAGCACCCTCATCATCTATCAGCAGGATCATCTTCCTGGATGATGGGGATTGCTACTTCCAGGAGGATGATCCTGCCAATGGATGATGGGGGTACTACTGCCAGGAGGATGATCCTGCCGATGGATGATGGAGGTGCTATTGACAGAAAGATGATCATGCCTATGGGTGATGAGGCAGGATCATTCTCTGGCAGTAGCACCCCCATCATCCAGGAGGATGACCCTGCCGATGGATCATGTGAGTGTTACTGCCAGTAAGATGATCCTGCCGACGGATGATGGGGGTGCTACTGCAAGGAGGATGATCCTGCTGATGGATGAGTAGCACCCCATCATCCATCAGCAAGATCATCCTACTGGCAGTAGCACCCCTCCCCCTTAATAGCACCCCTGATCATCTTTTTAGCTCAGCAGACCCCCCCCCAAAACCTAGAGCCCCCCAGCACCCCCTTTCTTCTTTGGTAGTAGCTTACCGGGGTCTCTTCCATGCTGGCAGGTTGACTTGCTGACTTACAGCAAAGGACCAGTAGGGCGATGGGGGGGGGCTGCTGCCAGGGGACTTGCCACCGGGTCGGGTGCTAGCGGGTGCAGCTGAGGACCCCGGGGGAGGTAGTGATTGCTAAAGGATGTGCTACCAGGATCGGAGGGGGGTGAATTTGGTTGCAGTGCTAGCAGGCGCAGCTTCGGATGGGGGGGGGGGTGCGGTGTGCTAGCAAGCGCAGCTTGCAGCTGCTAAAGGATGTGCCGCTGCACAGTGCAGCTGAGGACATCAGGGGTGTGGAGCATCATGGTGTCACCCCATCTGTTTGGTGTCACCCGGTGCGGCCCGCATCCTTGGTTGCTATGCCACTGTCATCAACCTCTCTCTCTTTTTCTATCTATCTTATGTACAGTATAATATCTCATATGTATCCATGATTGCAGTTAGTATTCATGCATTTACATGAAAATGCAATAAAACTTTAGGTAAGTGTATCATTTTAAATAAAGTTCTTCTTCCCAGCAATAGATAAGTCTATTAAATCTTTAGATAGGTCTATTAAATCTGTTTGTAGTTTTGGGATAAAAGGGGGCAAATTAGCCTGAACTAATGTAGGGTGAGAATTAGTGATATTTATGCCCAAATTTGGAATAGAAAGTCCCGCCCATTTATATGAGAACATGGATTTAATTTGAGAGGTCCTGTGTGAGAGGGATTCATACCGAGGAGGCTAGACTTGGCCTCATTCATTTTATAATAAGATAGTTCTTCGAATTCAAGAATGTGCATTTTTACTGAGATTAAGGAATGAAGGGGATTCGTTAGCGTAAATAGGACGTCGTCTGCATAGAGACTGATTTTGTGTTGGGAGCCGTGTACAGGGATGCCCTCTATGTTGGGATCGGATCTGATCTTGAAAGCCAAGATCTCCATGATCATGATGAAGAGGGCAGCCCTGTCTAGTGCCGTTGTTGATTTTGAATGTGGAGGACATTACTCCGTTAACAAAGACATTGGCTGACGGTTCTTGATATAGAGCCCATGTCGCATGGATGAACGTCTCAGGAAGGCCAATGTTTCTTCCGTAAATCCCCAGTGTATAAGATCGAACGTCTTCTCCGCGTCCAGAGAGAGGAGCAGAGAAGGCGTTCTATTCGCATTGGCCCAAGAGACCAGGTCAACCACCTTGTGTATACTATCTTCATCTAATCTTCCTTTGACAAATCCGACCTGATCCCTGTTAATTAAATCTGGGAGAAATCGAGAAAGTCTATTTGCCAAAATCTTCACGTAGAGCTAGGTACACAATTCCCACTCTCGACATGGCAAAAAACATTCCACATAGGTACACACTTTTTGCACTGCTCTAACCACATAGAACAGATGGAAAAAAATTATTACAGATGGTACTACACTCCCAAACGACTAGCTAACATGTATAAAGAACAAAATCCGTCTTGTTGGAGACATTGTGGAATGACTGGCTCTCTTTCCCATATATTTTGAAAATGCCCGAAATTGAACAAAACTAAACGAGATTTATCAATTTTAATCCAAACTCTATCTCCTTCCACACAAAATATCCCAGTGGAACTGACCTCCTACTGATTGGCATAGACAACTTCCCACCTACTATATGTACTCCATTTGCCACGTCCTGCATAATTACAAACTACTCATTTCTAGAAAGTGGAAATCAGTGGATGTACCATCCATGTCAGAAATCATCAACATGGTAAATTATAGTTTCCTTTTTGAGGAAGTTATAGCTAGACAAGAAAACAGACACAATATATTTCTCAGAGATTGGAAGTCATGGATCCAACACTTTACGTAGATTCCTAAACTTCCTACATATCTTTTTCCAACTGCCTTATACAAAGACCACAATATTATATCGAGGAGGTGTTGGGTGGGGTCTGGAGATTCTTTTTATATATGAACGGGTATTTTGCTATACAATTTTCTTTTTCATCACATAAGGTTATACCAATGATATTTGTTTTTTTTATCTTTGTTTTGAATATGTTTTGGATAGATATGTTTCCTCGAATACCACAACTATATTTTATTTTGTCAGAGATATTCCTATGTAGATTGAAACAACTTATGTATTCTATATAACTACCATGATGTTCCTACACTACACAGTCTATGATTACTATAGAATATGATATATAACTTGTTCCTTTATATGTTAAAATTCTATAAAATCTTATTGAAAACAAAATGCAATAAAACATAAAAAACGCAAGCAATGGAATGATAATTGATTTACTTTGCCTTAAATACTCCATTTTATATCTTCTTAACTTGGATAAGATAACTCTATGTGAAGGATAAATTTTTACAGCTTCTCTGACTAAAACAACAACCTACAGGTGTGGAAGACCACACAACAAAATGTGAATATACCCCAGTTAAGAATAACGTATGACAAACGTAATTATATATAAAAGTAATTTAATTGGAATATATAGTTTAAAAAAGTATAGATATAAATATATATATATATATATATATATATATATATATATATATACAAAATCAATTCATAAAGGGTAATATAAAGATAAAAAATACATATATAAAAAATGAATAATAAAATATAGGGTGGATACTGGGGTGAGAGAACCTGTATGCCAATAGAATGGATAGAGAAAATAAAAGATGCTTTTGCTTAAAAAGTCACAGTGCTGTTAGTGAGCTGCAATTCATACGTATAAATAAATTAATGCGTCCAAGGAGGAAGACAGCACTAGTCCCTGCTCTTATGCCCGTGACCATCCGGATAACCAGTCCAGATACAAAACATCCAATTGGTATAGGTCACAGCAAAAAGTATGCAGACTCCCAGTTTCAAAAAGGCTGTGGTCTTTATTTAGGTCATCAGCAATGCAACGTTTCGGCTATGGTGTAGCCTTTGTCAAGCATAAATACAAAGTGAATAAAGTGCATATATATAGATCTCAAAAACAATCTGATTGGTACAACGTCAGGTGCAAAAGTTCACAATTAAACATAGTTACCACCCATAAAGTTTTTCATTGGTTAATAAAAGCATGTGACCATGTTGTCATGGTAATCAACAAGTAAACAAATGTGTAAAGTGTTATAAGCATATATAAAGTGCATATTCTCATATTCCCTTAAAAGTGTTAGGCTCAGATGAAACTAATCAAAGTACGGATGCCGACCTGTATCCCCGATCCTGCCAAACAGCGCCTTATTATATACCAGCCTCTCGAGCATGTAAACTCCGTTTGTACACAGACCTATTGCGCCTGCGTGTATCCCTGTACATCACTCCTCCTTTGTGTAATTGGCTACATGCTGCCCTTACCCTTTTCGATCAAGTTATCACTATTGCGCATGCGCCGAATCGCCGCGCAAGCGCATCACTATCTAGTTCTCCGTCCGTGCGTGTCAATCATAGACCTCCGCTACAGACAACGGAGAGGTTGTGCGCAGGCGTGGGAAATAATTAAATTATAAGGAATTAAATAAATTAATGTGTAGAAGGGGTTGCATGCACAGGGCAAGGGAAAAGGAGAGGAAGAGGAGTAGTTTATAGGATATGCACAAACAAAATGTGCGCTACGTGTGGGGCGGTACAGTGGCTAGTGAAATCAGAAAATATGTGATAAAATAATAAAAATCCGGCGAAACGCGTCAGAGTTGTGGAGGTGGACTGGGTTGAGTCCTGTGCCAGCCTATACTACACGCTCTTCTTCTTTTTTTATATCATTGTACGCTGCTAGTCATTACCTAATTCTGCTGCTACCTATTTGCTGCTATTCATATTATTGCTGCTATCTGCCTGCTGGGTGTTATTGCTTATTGTTAGCACCATATTGGGTCACCCAGGCAGTAATTTTCCTTTTCTGGGTTGCATGTTCATGTCCTCGTCCTTCACTTGCATGGTATTTTTGCACCTTTTTTAATTCACTAGAGTGCTGTGATTAATTAGTTTTTTCTGTGGTTATCAACCAACAATTTTTATCACATATTTTCTGATTTCACTAGCCACTGTGTGGCATCTAATCCCACACGTATCACACATTTTGTTTGCGCATATCCTATAAACTACCCCTCTTCCTCTCCTTTTCCCTTGCCCTGTACATGCAACCTCTTCTACACATTAATTTATTTATATGTATGAATAGCAGCTCACTAACAGCACTGTGACTTCTTAAGCAAAAGCATCTTTTATTTTCTCAATATATATATATTGTGACAGTGTGGCAAGGAAAGGGTGCATTTCCTTGGCTCACCCTGCAGAAGCTCTCACCTGCTTCTTAAGTAATGAGGCAGGAGGGAAGGGAGGTGTATATGAGATGAAGACTCAGTGTAATGGGGGCTCTTCCTAGGAGACAGCATGTGGGCTGTAGGGAAGAGACAGAGCCTGCTGAGGAGTACACAGCCCGAGCTATGAGAGGCTCAAAGAGACTGCCATGAATTGTGAGTAGAAGGTTGCAGGGGACATATGTTTAACCGGCTGAGGGAAGCTCAGCGGTTGTTAGTCAGGACAAACTGATCTGTTTAGTCAGTGACCAGACAGTCTAGGATTTTGTTTTGTTCCTGCTTTTTGTTTGTTTCTTTCTTTCCCTGCAACCTGTCTAATAAAACTGGCAAGGTGCCAGATTTGCATTATAAGCGTTTGTTTGCTGGTTTATTGAGAAGAAACGCATTCTGTGGCGTGGTCCAGGACGATCCCAGAGCTAATTCCCAAGACGGATCGTCACTATATATATATATATATATATATATATATATATATATATATATATATATATACTTTTTTAAACTATATATTCCAAAAAAATTACTTTTTCCGTATATACTCGAGTATAAGCCGACCCGAGTATAAGCTGAGGCCCCTAATTTCAACCCAAAATCCCAGGAAAAGTTATTGACTCGAGTATAAGCCTAGGGTGGGAAATACATCATCCCCCCTGTCATCATCCAGACCCCCGTCATTAACATCCTCATCATCAACACCGCCTGTCATCATCCAGACCCTCATCATCATCACCTGTCATCATCCCCTTGTCATCATCCCACACCCCCCCTTCATCATCCCCTTGTAATCATCCCACACCCCCCTTCATCATCCCCTTGTCATCATCCCCACCCCCCTTCATCATCCTCTTATCATCCGCCCTCAGTGGTCTTCAACCTGCGGACCTCCAGAGGTTTCAAAACTACAACTCCCAGCAAGCCCGGGCAGCCATCGGCTGTCCGGGCTTGCTGGGAGTTGTAGTTTTGAAACCTCCGGAGGTCCGCAGGTTGAAGACCACTGCGGCCTTCGACATCATCCAGCCCCCTCTCACCCCCTTTAGTTCTGTACAGTACTCGCCTCCGCTCGGCGCTGGTCCGGTGCTGCAGGACTGTCCGGTGAGGAGGTCGTCCGGTGGGATAGTGGTTCCGGGCTGCTATCTTCACCGGGGGCGCCTCTTCTCCGCGCTTCGGGCCCAGAATAGAGGCGTTGCCTTGACGATGACGCAGAAGTACGTTGGTAATGAACGTACCTCTGCGTCGTTGCCAAGGCAACGTGACTATTCTGGGGCCGGGCCCGAAGCACTTAGAAGAGGCCTCCCCGGTGAAGATAGCAGCCCGGAACCACTATCCCACCGGACGACCTCCTCACCGGACAGTCCTGCAGCCCCGGACCAGCGCCGAGCGGAGGCGAGTACTGTACAGAACTAAAGGGGCTGAGAGGGGGCTGGATGATGTCGAAGGCCGCAGTGGTCTTCAACCTGCGGACCTCCAGAGGTTTCAAAACTACAACTCCCAGCAAGCCCGGACAGCCGATGGCTGCCCGGGCTTGCTGGGAGTTGTAGTTTTGAAACCTCTGGAGGTCCGCAGGTTGAAGACCACTGCGGGTGGAGAGTTCACTCGAGTATAAGCCGAGGGGGGTGTTTTCAGTTTTCACGGTATATATAATTACGTTTGTCATAAGTTATTCTTAACTGGGGTATATTCACATTTTGTTGTGTGGTCTTCCACACCTGTAGGTTGTTGTTTTAGTTGCTCTTTTAATTGAAAAATAAACCCCCCCCCTACTCATAAATTATTAGTTTTTTTTGGTCACAGCTTCTCTGACTAAACACAGCAGCACCAATCTGTGTACAGCACTGCAGAATATGTTGTCACACTATCTAGACGATGGTGGTCTTGCCTAAATCTTGGTGAAATCAAATTTTGATGTTCTTTGCACAACTTCCATTACAAACAGTATGTGTTGTAATTTGATTATAAGGTGCAAAAGGAAATCCATTAATATCACCAAACCTCCTATTACATGCCATGTTTGCCATTGTTGAGCTGAAAAATACATGTGAATGTTGGCTCACGATATTCTGTTTGATGACTTTTCGACAAGATAAGGTCTTTAAGGACAACATCCCTTCTGTAAAAACATGAAAAGGTCAGAGATGGGTAAAACCAGAAGTAATGCATTGTATATAGTAGTCTGAAAGCATTTCACTGAATGGACTGCATGATTCATCTCAAATTACACTACATTTTATGCAAAAAAAATGTGTTGGAAATGCCAAAGCCAACTATTGCTATTTGTCTATATACAGCTATTGGAAATATTATTATAATATATTTTTTTCCCAATTTTTGTAATGCCATGAATTTTGAGTTGCAAAGGTGAGGATAAAAATGTTAAGGTACCATACACTGATAAGGATGACCCTTATCATTTTGATTACTAATCAATATATATATATATATATATATATATATATATATATATATATATATATATATATATATATATATATATTAAAAATAGAGATATATGTGTTAATATGCTGCAGAAAAACATTACTTTCCTCATGAGACATTTCAGCTTGCTGACCAAGAAGATGGAGACCTTGGAACGAGGTCAGAAAAGACATAAGGGGCTGAAACTTGGGAGACAAAATATTTGAAGAGATATAGACTGTGTAGAAGGGCAGAGAGAAATCCGGAATTTTCCAGTATGAGAGTGAGAGGGCAACATAAGTGAACTTTGGCCAATAGAGAAATGGATGCTTAAATATGCTAATATATACAGACGCAATACTCAAATAACCAATCAAAATATAACATGATGATTTTGACGTGATAAGTAACCTCCCCTTTTTGTCAAATGTAAAAACCAATGTACTTCTGTGTAATAAACAGAACTCTTACCACTCCTGGGACAGCTCCTGAGCTTCCTGCTGAGAAAGAGTTTCATACCAACTTTTTGTCTGGGGTATATTTCTTTATGTCGACACTTAGCAGTATACAGCGGCAGTCATGCACATTTTAAGGCCTAATCCGCAGCCATCCTTGACATCACTACCTAGTCAAAAAAGGAACACCCAGACAGTATGTCCAAATTTGTTTGGTATACATCTTCAAAACTTTGAGAATCAATGTGGAGTTGGCCATTTGTCCCTATCAGAGTCAATACAAAACAGGGTAGTATAAGCCATTTATTTAGTCAAAAGAACATAATAAATGTTGAGAACTAGAGATGAGCGAATCGAAGTTGACGAACCCAAATTCTTTATGAATTTCATGAAAAATTTGATTTGCAACGAATATGAATATCGCCGCGATTCCACAAATCGGTTCATTAAACTCCATTTTACAGCGTTCCAGGCTATTGGGGACCTAAGATGGTGGATCCACATGTAAGTACATGGGGCAGGGGATTATGGGAGGCCGGGAATGAAGGTCGGCGGGCTGACCCTGAATCACATGTAAGATGCAGCCTATCAGTGTTCACTGACCCTTGTGATGTCACAGCCCCTATATAATCGGCGGCCATCTTGCCTCTCTTCATTTCATCTATGCACTCAGATGGAGAGGACGGGACTGCGTGTGTGTGAATAGCTCATACCACAGTGTTACACTGCAACTGCTACTCACATCAGCATTAGGGAAAGGCAGAAGTGCAGAGTGCTTTGCTGTTACTCTGAGAAGGATCATTGATAGCTAAACCTCCTATTCACATTATTGAGCATTGCAGCAGAGAGGGGCAGATAGCTGTCAGCTGCCTCATACAGATCTTCAAGCTGCCTGAACTTTCTGAAGCATCTTATCTCCTCATTGTTAAGCCCAATTGAGTTTATTTTTATTTGCTCCACAAAACTTCTGCTGCTCAGAATTGTGTGACAGAGTGCAATTTAGGGTTTAATCCCTGGATTTTTTTTTTGTGGTGCTGCACTGTTGGGTCCTGCTCCTGTTCAGAAATACGTGATTGTTCAGTGGACTGTAGTGCATTTGCACCATTTTGCACCTGTTAATCTGTCAAGGAGCTGGCTACATACTGTGCAAGTCCCAAAAATACTATTCATCTGCTTTTTTTTTTTTTTTTAAACTGTTTTTTCTGCGTATAGTTACGCATATATAACTGCCCTCATCAGTGCATACCACATAGGTACATGCAAGTATTGTACCATTTAGTACCTGTTAAGCTGTCAAGGTGCTCCATACCGTCAAAGTCCAAATAATAGTATCCACCGGCTGGTGTATTACAAAAATACAGAGTTTTTATTACGCCGAGCGCTCCGGGTCCCCGCTCCTCCCCGGAGCGCTCACAGCGTTCTCCTGTTCGCAGCGCCGCGGTCAGACCCGCTGACCGGGTGCGCTGCGATAATGTTCCCAGACGGGATGCGATTCGCGATGCGGGATGCGCCTGCTCGCGGTACGCATCCTGACCCGCTTACCAGACTCGCTCCCCGTCTGTGCTGCCCTGGCGTGCGCGGCCCCGCTCCCTAGGGCACGCGCACGCCGGGTCTTTGCGATTTAAAGGGCCGGTGCGCCACTGATTGGCGCATGGGTTTTGATTAGTGTCTTCACCTGTGCACTTCCCTATATTACCTCACTTCCCCGGCACTTCCTTGCCGGATCTTGTTGCCATTGTGCCAGTGAAAGCATTTCCTTGTGTGTTCCTAGCCTGTGTTCCAGACCTCCTGCCGTTGCCCCTGACTACAATCCTTGCTGCCTGCCCTGACCTTCTGCTACGTCCGACCTTGCTCTTGTCTAATCCCTTGTACCGCGCATATCTCAGCAGTCAGAGAGGTTGAGCCGTTGCCGGTGGATACGACCTGGTTGCTACCGCCTCTGCAAGTCCATCCCGCTTTGCGGCGGGCTCTGGTGAAAACCAGTAGCAACTTAGAACCGGTCCACCGACACGGTCCACGCCAATCCGTCTCTGACACAGAGGATCCACCTCCAGCCTGCCGAATCCTAACAGTAGATCTGGCCATGGATCCCGCTGAGGTCCCGCTGCCAGTTGTCGCTGACCTTACCACGGTGGTCACCCAGCAGTCGCAACAGATAGTTAAGACAGCTGGTGGCCTTGTTGCGCTAACTGTGATGCTACAGCAGCTTCTACCACAGCTTCATTAACCATCTCCTCCGCCAGCTCCTGCACCTCCTCCGCAGCGAGTGGCCGCATCCAACCTCCGTTTATCATTGCCGGACAAGTTTGATGGGGACTCTAAACTTTGCCGTGGTTTTCTCTCGCAATGTTCCCTGCATTTGGAGATGATGTTGGACTAATTTCCAACTGAAAGGTCAAAGGTGGCTTTCGTGGTCAGCCTTCTGTCTGGGAAAGCCCTGTCATGGGCCACACCGCTCTGGGACCGAAATGATCCTGTCACTGCCTCTGTACACTCTTTCTTCACGGAGATTCGAAGTGTCTTCGAGGAACCAGCCCGAGCCTCTTCTGCCGAGACTGCCCTGCTGAACCTGGTCCAGGGTAATTCTTCTGTTGGCGAGTACGCTATCCAATTCCGTACTCTCGCCTCCGAATTGTCCTGGAATAACGAGGCCCTCTGCGCGACCTTCAAAAAAGGCCTATCCAGTAACATCAAAGATGTGCTGGCCGCACGAGAAATCCCTGCTAACTTGCATGAACTTATTCATCTGGCCACCCGCATAGACATGCGTTTTTCCGAAAGGTGTCAGGAGCTCCGCCAGGATATGGACTTTGTTCGCACGAGGCGGTTTCTCTCCCCGGCTCCTCTCTCCTCTGGTCCGCTGCAATCTGTTCCTGTGCCTTCCGCCGTGGAGGCTATGCAAGTAGACCGGTCTCGCCTGACACCTCAAGAGAGGACACGCCACCGCATTGAGAACCTATGCCTGTACTGTGCCAGTACCGAACACTTCTTGAAGGATTGTCCTATCCGACCTCCACGTCAGGAAAGACACACTCCGATTCCCCACAAAGGTGAGACAGCTCTAGGTGTGAACTCTGCTTCTCCACGTCTTACTGTGCCTGTGCGGATTTCTTCTTCTAACTTCTCCTTCTCAGCTGTGGCCTTCTTGGATTCCGAATCTGCAGGAAATTTTATTTTGGCCTCTTTCGTTAACAGGTTCAACATCCCAGTGACCAGTCTCGCCAGACCCCTCTACATCGCCTCTGTTAATGGTGAAAGATTGGACTGTACTGTGCTTTACCGCACGGAACCCCTCTTAATGTGCATTGGACCCCATCATGAAAAGATTGAATTTCTGGTCCTCTCTAACTGCACTTCGGAAATTCTTCTTGGACTACCTTGGCTTCAACGCCATTCCCCTACCCTCGATTGGACCACCGGGGAGATCAAGAACTGGGGTACTACTTGCCACAAAAAGTGTCTCATGTCTGCTCCCAGTCCTGTCAGTCAAAACCCTATGGCTCCTCCGATACCTGGTCTCCCCAAGGCCTATCTGAACTATGCTGATGTTTTTTTGCAAAAAACAAGCAGAGACTTTGCCTCCTCACAGGCCTTATGACTGTCCTATTGACCTCCTCCCTGGTACTACTCCACCCCGGGGCAGAATCTATCCTCTGTCTGCTCCGGAAACACAAGTCATGACGGAGTACATCCAAGAAAATTTAAAAAGGGGATTTATCCGCAAGTCTTCCTCCCCTGCCGGAGCTGGATTCTTCTTTGTCTCCAAAAAAGACGGCTCCTTACGACCTTGCATTGATTACCGCGGTCTTAATAAAATCACTATAAAAAAACACTATCCCCTACCTCTTATCTCGGAACTCTTTGACCGCCTACGTGGCGCCAACATCTTTACCAAATTGGATTTAAGAGGTGCATATAATCTCATCCGCATCAGGGAAGGGGACGAGTGGAAGACCGCGTTTAACACCAGAGATGGACACTTTGAATATCTGGTTATGCCTTTTGGGCTTTGCAACGCCCTTGCCATCTTCCACGACTTTGTAAATGACATTTTTTGTGATCTATTATATACCTGTGTTGTGGTCTACCTGGACGATATTTAGATTTTTTCTTCTAACCTAGAAGAACACCGCCGGCATGTCCGCATGGTTCTTCAGAGACTTCGGGACAATCAGTTATATGCCAAAATGGAAAAATGTCTCTTTGAATGTCAATCTCTTCCCTTCCTAGGATATTTAGTCTCTGGCCAGGGACTCCAAATGGACCCGGACAAACTATCAGCCGTATTGGATTGGCCACACCCCTCCGGACTCCGAGCTATCCAACGTTCCTTGGGGTTTGCCAATTACTACAGACAATTTATTCCACATTTTTCCACTATTGTGGCCCCAATTGTGGCCCTAACCAAGAAAAACGCCAATCCTAAGTCCTGGTCTCCTCAAGCTGAAGAGGCGTTCAACCATCTCAAAACTGCCTTTTCTTCTGCTCCCGTACTCTCCAGACCTGATCCATCTAAACCCTTCTCACTGGAGGTAGACGCCTCCTCGGTGGGAGCTGGAGCTGTACTCCTACAGAAAAATTATTCCGGACATGCTGTTACTTGTGGTTTCTTTTCGAGGACCTTCTCTCCGGCGGAGAAAAACTACTCCATTGATGATCGAGAACTACTGGCCATAAAACTGGCTCTCGAGGAATGGAGGCACCTGCTGGAGGGATCCAAATACCCAGTTATTATATACACTGATCACAAGAATCTCTCTTATCTTCAGTCTGCCCAATGGCTGAACCCTCGCCAGGCTAGGTGGTCGTTGTTCTTTGCCCGTTTTAACTTTGAGATTCATTTTCGCCCGCTGACAAGAACATTAGGGCTGACGCTCTCTCTCGTTCCTCGGATGCCTCTGAAATGGAAGCTTCCCCGCAACACATTATTCCTCCTGACTGTCTGATCTCCGCTTCTCCAGCTTCCATCAGACAAACTCCTCCAGGAAAGACCTTCGTTACTCCACGCCAGCGCCTCAGGATTCTCAGGTGGGGACACTCCTCACACCTCGCCGGCCATGCTGGCATCAAAAAATCTTTCCAGCTCATCTCTCGTTTTTATTGGTGGCCTACCCTGGAAGCTGATGTTGCTGATTTTGTTCGGGCTTGTACAGTCTGTGCCCGGTACAAGACCCCTCGCCAGAAGCCTGCCGGTCTCCTCCATCCTCTGCCTGTTCCTGAGCGACCATGGTCTCAGATTGCTATGAACTTTATTACTGACTTACCTTTATCCCATGGCAACACAGTTATTTGGGTAGTCGTTGATCGTTTCTCCAAGATGGCACATTTTATCCCTCTTCCAGGTCTTCCTTCTGCGCCTCAGTTGGCGAAAAAAAATTTGTGCACATTTTTCGCCTTCACGGGCTTCCTACGCATATCGTCTCGGATAGAGGCGTTCAATTTGTGTCGAAATTCTGGAGGGCCCTCTGTAATCAGCTTAAAATCAAATTAAACTTCTCGTCTTCTTATCATCCCCAATCCAATGGGCAAGTGGAAAGAGTTAATCAGGTTCTTGGTGACTATTTGCGACATTTTGTTTCCTCCCGCCAGGATGACTGGGCCGATCTCCTACCATGGGCCGAATTCTCGTACAATTTCAAAGTCTCTGAGTCTTCCGCTAAATCCCCATTCTTTGTGGTGTCACCCTCTTCCCCCCCCCCCCCTCCCCACTCCCATGCCTTCTGGTTTGCCCGCTGTTGATGAGGTGACTCAAAAATCTCTCCTATAGGCCTCATCCCGGATGAAGAAACATGCCGACAAAAAAATAACTCCTCCTGTCTTTTCTCCTGGAGACAAAGTGTGGCTCTCCACCAAGTATGTCCGCTTTCGTGTCCCCAGTTATAAACTGGGACCACGTTATCTTGGTCCTTTTAAAATCAAACGCCAAATCAACCCTGTCTCCTACAAACTCCTTCTTCCTCCTTCTCTCCGTATTCCTAATGCTGAAAAGCATTAGGAATACGGAGAGAAGGAGGAAGAAGGAGTTTGTCTCTCTCCTTAAACCACTCATCCTTAACCGCTTCTCTCCCAAGGTTGTTGCTCCTACTCCTGTCTCCGGGTCCTCTGACATCTTCTCGGTTAAAGAAATTCTGGCATCCAAGACGGTCAGAGGTAAAAAAAAAATTCTTGTAGATTGGGAGAATTGCGGCCCGGAGAAGAGGTCATGGGAACCCGAGGACAACATCCTTGACAAGGACCTTATCCACAAGTTCTCGGGTTCTAAAAAGAGGGGGAGACCCAAGGGGGGGGGTACTGTTACGCCGAGCTCTGCGGGTCCCCGCTCCTCCCCGGAGCGCTCTCCTGTTTGCAGCGCCCCGGTCAGACCCGCTGACCGGGTGCGCTGCGATAATGCCCCCAGCCGGGATGCGATTCGCAATGCGGGACGCGTCGGGTCTTTGCGATTTAAAGGGCCGGTGCGCAACTGATTGGCGCATGGGTTTTAATTAGTGTCTTCACCTGTGCACTTCCCTATATCACTTCACTTCCCCTGCACTTCCTTGCCAGATCTTGTTGCCATTGTGCCAGTGAAAGCGTTTCCTTGTGTGTTCCTAGCCCGTGTTCCAGACCTCTTGCCGTTGCCCTTGACTACGATCCTTGCTGCCTGCCCAGACCTTCTGCTACGTCCGACCCTGCTCTTGTCTACTCCCTTGTACCGCGCCTATCTCAGCAGTCAGAGAGGTTGAGCCGTTGCCGGTGGATACGACCTGGTTGCTGCTGCCGCTGCAAGTCCATCCCGCTTTGCGGCGGGCTCTGGTGAAAACCAGTAGCAACTTAGAACCGGTCCACCGACACGGTCCACGCCAATCCCTCTCTGACACAGAGGATCCACCTCCAGCCTGCCAAATCCTGACAACTGTCACACACCGTACCCTCTGAATATAATACTGTCACACACCGTACCCTCTAATATAATACTACCACACACTGTACATTATGAATATACTACCACACACTGTAACCACTGAATATAATACTATGACACACTGTACCCACTGAATATAATACTATGACACACAGTACATTCTGAATATAATACTACCACACACTGTACATTCTGAATATAATACCAACACACACTGCACTCTCTGAATATAAACCTGCCCCACACCATACCCTCTAAATACAATGCTACTATACACTGCGCTCTCTGAATATAATACTACCCCACACTGTACCCTCTGAATATACTACCACACACTGCACCCTCTGAATATAACCTTGCCATACAGTGCACCCTCTAAATACAATACCACAACAGCAATAGCACCCCTTATAATCCGTTAGCTGATGCTATTACCACGGGAGGGGGGGGATTTGTGGTGTTGCTGATGGATGATGGGAGTGCTACTGCTGGGGGGAGGTGTTGCTGGTGGATGATGATGGTGCTACTGCCCCCCCTATCAGTAGCACCCCCATCATCCATCGGCAGGATCCTCCTCCTTGCACTGGCACCCTCATCGTCCACCAGCAGGATCTGCTGATGGAGGTGGTACTGCTGGGCTGGGGGGGAGTGTTGCTGGTGGATGATAAGGATGCTAGTGCCAGGGGGGGGGGAGCGTTAGGTAGGCAGCAATTCCCCCACATTAGGTAGAAGTTTCCTCACATTAAGTAGCAGTTTCCCTACTTTAGTTAGCATCGTTTTTCCATATTAGGTAGCAGTTTCCCCACATTAGGTAGCATAGTTTCCCCATATTAGGTAGCACAGATTCCCCACATTAGATAGCATAGATTCCCCGCATTAGATAGCAGTTTCCTCACATTACAAAGCATAGCCGAACTCCCCCCACCCCGACACACACAGACACACACACAGACACACATAGACACAGACATACACACACACACAGACACACACACACACAGACACACACACACTCACACAGACACACACACACACTCACTCACACACTTTCTTACCTGGCAGCGCTTCTTCTCTCCGGCATTAGCCCGACGGGTGACATTACTGACGTCCTCCTGCATGGGTCTGCAGAGGGACGTCACTTGCACGACGTCCCTCATCAGACCTGGGCTGGCCTCCAGCGCAGCTGCAAACGGGGGGGTT
Source organism: Hyla sarda (assembly GCF_029499605.1). Taxonomy (NCBI): domain Eukaryota; kingdom Metazoa; phylum Chordata; class Amphibia; order Anura; family Hylidae; genus Hyla; species Hyla sarda. The sequence continues at coordinate 109,069,307 of NC_079192.1, forward strand.
GGCGGTGCCACAGAGGTAATGGGGTGCTAACGGACGGGAGCGAGCGCAGCTGAAGACTGGGGGGGGGAACCCCGGTTACTACACCACATCCTGATCTAGGGCCCCCCCCCCTAGGGACGCCACTGATTAGAAGAAATGGTTAAAATCCCTAGATTAGATAGACACTGTATGCTTTTACAAAAAGAATCCCAATGGATTATGAAGTTAAGTGCCTTGGGACAGGCTGGTCTCAATGATAGACAGGATCTTAGTGTGTTTTTGTAAAATTGTTAATGTATCAATCTGTATTATTGTTTGTTTTGCTATGACCACATGATTCCTTCCGTACCTGTCCCCACCCCCTCCTGCCTCACCTGCTTCATTAGCAGGTAGTTCTGGTGGACTCCGGCACAAAAGTCCGGCACAAAATTTATGTGGGTTTTATTTTATTTTACTACTTTAAAAAAATTATTACTACTTGCACCAAAATTAGTATGTGTAAAATTGTCATCTTCTGATCTCTATAACTTTTTTATTTTTCCATATATGGGGTGGTATGAGGGCTCATTTTTTGCGACGTGATCTGAAGTTTTTATAGGTACCATTTTTGTTTTGATGGGACTTTTTGATAGTTTTTTATACATTTTCTTAGGGTACAAAGTGTCCAAAAATAAGCAATCTTGGACTTTGGAATTTTTTATGTGTACGCCATTGACCATGCAGTTTAATTAACATTATATTTTTATAGTTTGGACATTTTTTTACATGGAGTTTGGGAAAAGGAGGGTGATTCAAACTTTTAATATGGAAGGGGTTAAAGGGGTACTCCGCTGCTGAGCATTTGGAACAAACTGTTCTTAACGCTGGAACCCTTGCCAGGAGCTTGTGACATCATAGCTCCGCCCCTCATGAAGTCACACCCCGCCCCCTCATTGCAAGTCTATAGACTTGTATTGATGGAGCGGGGCGTGAAGTCATGAGGAGGGGGGCTATGAAGTCACAAGCTCCCGGCGCTGGCTCTAGCGTTCTGAACAGTTTGTTCCAAACCCTGAGCAGCGGAGTACCCCTTTAATGGGTGTTTTTATAAACTTTTTTTAAACATTTTTTTTATTTTTTACAATTTTAGTCCCCTTAGGGGATTTTCAGGAGGAATCAGTAGATTTCTCATACAGATCAATAAAGCCTTGTTCACAGAGCTGGGACAGCCGTCGGAGGAAAGGTAAGCCTTGTGGGGGGGGGGGGGATACACCCCACTGGACTACCAGGGATGGTTTAAATGTCCCTTTAAATGCCGCTGTCAACTTTGACAGGGGTGATCTAGAGGGTTAATAGTCATCACCCAGCTACAGGAATCAGCTGGGGGCCGGCCGGTATGGCGCGGGCTCGAGTCTGGAGCCCGCGCCATGCACTGCTTGCCCTCTCAGGACGGGCCGGTAAAAGGTGGAAGCATTTTTTCATAAATAAAGTCTTCATTTTCTCAGTACTTTCTATTACAAAAAAGAAAGTTTTCTGCTAACTTCCACAACTCTAAAATGTCTAAAAAGCTGAAGAGCAAGAAGCAAATAGGGAAGCCAAAAGCTAAAGTAATTTTAAAATGAAAGAACTTTCTTTAAAAAAAATCTTTATAATAGAAATCAGGTGCTTAAAATATGAGCTCATTTCTGTATCTAGGGCCTTTTTCTCATTTGCAAATGAAGACTGCCTTATGTTTCCTTTTGAAATTATTGTCTCTATGCAGAGACTCCAGCAGATAGATTAAAGTGGTGTTGAGCTGGCATACAATAGTCTCCTCTCCTCTCTATGAATTATTCATGAGACTACACTCAGGTATTTCATGTATTTTGATTAACACTTGTGGAAGAAGATGAGCAAAGACCCAGGAGAGAAGGCGAAACTTGAATCTTCTGCAAAAACTTTCCATGCAATCGGCTATATATATATAGATTACAAGTTAGAACATGAGGGAACCTTTTAAAACTCAACTTTTATTATGTTACTTTTTAAAAACTGCACGATATAGTAATAGGTGAAGAAAAACCGCCAGAGTTCTTAATATAGTCTATATATCTCTTTTCTCCTTTTATGTGCGTTTATTAATCATAAATGGATATGCAAATGTGCATTATAATTATCCAAATATTTCCTCAAATTGGATGTAGGTGTCCATATATATATATTTTTTTAAATGTCCCCATAGGCATAGGGTGTGCTACTATCTCTGGTCACAACTGGCCTTATATGTCCAGATTAGTTATTGCATATAGTCCCGCATATTATGTGCATAGAATGTGCTACTGTGTCTGGTCACAGGTGTGCTTATATGTCCAGATGAATTATTGCATATAGTCCCACATATTATGTGCAATAGTGCTGTGCCTGCCTTATACCGCTGCTGACTTTATACATGTGTTAATCAAACAATATTCCTGTTCGCATTTCTCATAGTCCACTGAGCATATAAAGTCCATTCTATATTTCAATTTATTCGTATTCCATATAGATAAGCCATAAACAATATATATATTGCACTTTTGATATTGCACTTGTATTATTGCACTTAAGACATATATTGCACTTCCTCTATTGCACAGATTCATGTACTGTACATATTCGACATTTCATTTTTTGCACATTTTGCACTTAGCTTTCCAAATTAGGGTGCTTTTGTTTGGTAGTCCTGGTCAGGGGGTCACATGGTACGCTCCTGTCCTACGCTTTTCCTCCATTTAGGATTCCTTAGGGACTTGTACGAGCTGACTTGTCAATCCATTTGGGGAGTGTGGCGGCCATACTCATATTGAAATTTGCGCCTTCTTTTATATCTAAAAACTCCTCCTATCTGTTACGTAACATTGCTTGTCCTATCAGCAGCTTCCATCATCGACGTCAGGACTTTGTTTCGCAGGTAAGTACAGGGAGGGGTATGCGGTTCCACTCAGGAGACTCTACGCCTCGTTCTGTGCTCCGTGTCTGTGCACCAATCACAGCGGCAGTGTCCTTACCAGGTAGATGTTCCCAGTCTTTTTCGTTCATTATTGTTATGTTGATTCTTTGTATGTTTGTCATTGTTTTTTCTTTGCAGTTTGGTTAATCATTGTATCTTACTTTGATGTTTCATTCGATGTAACTTGCATAAGATCTATAATCATTCAGTCCTCCTGGTTTGAGGGCTTCCAATCTGAAAGTTCAATAGGCTTCCCTTTGTAGAAGGGTTTTGTCCCATTCACCTCCTCTTTTTGGTGGTGGGACCACCTCAATGATCTGTGCTTTCAGGCTTATCACCTCACTTCGGTGATGACTGGCAAAATGAATGCCCACAGGTGTCTCTCTTTCATTGGAAATATCTCCAATATGTTCTTGCTGTCTCTTGCGGAATGTTCTAAAGGTTTTCCCAACATAATTTTTGGGGCATGGACAAGTTAATAGGTATATCACCCCTTTAGTTTCACAATTCGTAAAATGTTGAATATCATATTCAGTTTTTGTAACTGCACTGGAGAATTTTTTTCCTTTCTGAACATACTTGCAGACACTGCATTTTCCGCATGTGAACATTCCTTGTGGTTTCGTGAGCCAATTTTTCCAGTCTTTTCAGGTTCAAAAGAGCTTTTTATTAGTTGGTCCTTCAAATTCTTTCCTTGCCTATAGGTTATTAGAGGTTGTTCTGATATAATTTGTGACAATGTAGTGTCCAACTTTAGTATATCCCAATATTTTTGAAAAATATGTTTTATGTTAGAGGCTTGTTCATCAAACGTGCCTATTATTCTAGAGACATTATCCCCCACTTTTTGCTGTTTAGGGATTAATAACTGTGACCTCTGTGATCTCATTGCTCTATGATAGGCTGTTTTTAATACTTTATTGGGATAACCTCTGTTTCTCAACCTCATATGTAACTCATTGGCTTGGATTTGGAACTCACCTATGCTGGAACAATTCCTGCGCAAGCGCAGGTATTGACCAGTAGGAATCCCCTGCTTCAGTGGACGCGGATGGCAGCTCTCCCACCAAAGCAGGGAATTCGTGGCAGTTTCTTTACAATACGTCCTTGTCTGAACACTACCTTCCTCAGTAAGTGTAATCTCTAGGTCCAGGAACACCAGTGTGCTCTTACTGATTGTACTAGTAAATTTCAGACCTAAGTTATTACAATTGAGGAAGTCTACAAAGCTGTTGAATGCCTCTTGTGTGGATGTCCATACGATCAGGACATCATCTATGTACCTGAGCCACAATTGTATGTGGTCAGTCCAATATGACGCCCGATCGAAGGGGTGATATACCTATTAACTTGACCATGCCCCAAAAATTATGTTGGGAAAACCTTTAGAACATTCCGCAAGAGACTGCAAGAACATATTGGAGATATTGCCAATGAAAGAGAGACACCTGTGGGCATTCATTTTGCCAGTCATCACCGAAGTGAGGTGATAAGCCTGAAAGCACAGATCATTGAGGTGGTCCCACCACCAAAAAGAGGAGGTGATTGGGACAAAACCCTTCTACAAAGGGAAGCCTATTGGACTTTTAGATTGGAAGCCCTCAAACCAGGAGGACTGAATGATTATATATCTTATGCAAATTACATCGAATGAAACATCAAAGTAAGATAAAACGATTAACCAAACTGCAAAGAAAAAACAATGAAAAACATACAAAGTATCGACATAACAATAATGAACGAAAAAGACTGGGAAGCTAAGAGTTAATAAACACGGAGAACATCTACCTGGTAAGGACATAGCCGCAGTGATTGGTGCACAGACACGGAGCTCCGAACGAGGCGTGGAGTCACCTGAGTTGAACCGCATAACCCTCCTTGTAATTACCTGCGAAACAAAGTCCTGATGGTGATGATGGAAGCTGCTGATAGGACAAGCAATGTTATGTAACAGATAGGAGGAGGAGTTTTTAGATATAAAAGAAGCGCGAATTTCAATATGAGTATGGCCGCCATCAGAGCCACACGCCCCAAATGGATTGACAAGGCAGCTCGTACAAGTCCCTGAAGAATCCTAAATGGAGGAAATGCGTAGGACGGGAACGTACCATGTGAACACCGACCAGGACTACCAAACATAAGCACCCTAATTTAGAAAGCTAAGTGCAAAATGTGCAATAAATGAAATGTGGAATATGTGCAATACATGAATCTGTGCAATAGAGGAAGTGCAATATATGTCTAAAGTGCAATAATACAAGTGCAATATCAAAAGTGCAATATATATATCGTTTATGGCTTATCTATATGAAATACGAATAAATTGAAATATAGAATGGACTTTATATGCTCAGTGGACTATGAGAAATGCGAACAGGAATATTGTTTGATTAACACATGTATATAGTCAGCAGCGGTATAAGGCAGGCACAGCACTATTGCACATAATATGTGGGACTATATGCAATAATTCATCTGGACATATAAGCACACCTGTGACCAGACACAGTAGCACATTATATGCACATAATATGCGGGACTATATGCAATAATTAATCTGGACATATAAGGCCAGTTGAGACCAGAAATAGTAGCACACCCTATGCCTATGGTGACATTTAAAAAAAAAATATATGGACACCTACATCCAATTTGAGGAAATACTTGGATAATTATAATGCACATTTGCATATCCATTTATGATTAATAAACGCACATAAAAGGAGAAAAGAGATATATGGTGCATAACAAAAGACTATATTAAGAACTCTGGCAGTTTTTCTTCACCCATTACTATATCGTGCAGTTTTTAAAAAGTAAATAATAAAAGTTGAGTTTTAAAAGATTCCCTCATGTTCTAACTTGTGATCTATATATTGGGAGACCTCCACCTAACATTGGTTTATGTAACTGGTCAGTGTGATATATAGATATATATATATATATATATATATATATATATATATATATATATATATATATATATATATAGCAGTACATATGGTGGTATATATGTGGAGATATTTTTTTACCGCACATATGGAATCTGACAAAGAAAAAATAAGCAAAAAATATTAATATATAAATGAGACAAATGAATAGAAATACCAACAAAACATACTCATCCCTGATGACCACTATAGAAGCAGGGACTATTCTGGTAATTTGAGGCAAAGAAAGGTAATGTTCTCTACAATTTGATATGTTTTTGGGTATATCTATTCATTTTTATATGATGTCCTTTTTTCACACACATAAAAAAAAAGAGAGAGAAAATTGAGAGATGCTCCTAGTAGTATAGTATATAGGCCAACATTTCTCATTGTCTTTAGACTGTTTTTTTGTGTCTAAAAAAGGGACAAAAAAGGAGCAAGCAGGGTTTTTTTGCGCCTTTTTTTGCCCCTTTTTGTTTGCTCATTTCTGCTGATTTTGAGTTGCAATCCACAGATTTTGGCAATACACATGATATGGAAGGGTTTTATCAACTGCGCCTTTTTGTGAAAAGGACGACAAAAGCAACCAGACTGAAATGCCATAAAAGGATGCCCACCATAGACAATTGAGAAATTAAATAGCTTTATTATAACAACAATCAAAATAAATGATGTGGGACAACACAATATTAAAAACACTTAAAAAAGCTCCAAAGAGCCACACTACAACAGTGGGGCCAATAGTGGCCACCACAGTACATGGGTGTAAATATAGATTCCTCCTTACACTCACAACAAAATAATAATAACAAGATAAATGAAAGTTGAGGAGTGAACAAATCCAGTGTGCATAATAACCCCTAAAGCCAAATATGAATAATATGCAAATGTAAAGAGCAGGCAGAGAGGGAAGAATAAACACAAAATCAAACCATCAAAAAATGAAGTGCAATAACTGAAAAGGCAGACCCCAGACGGAGGAAGGAGGGAAAATAGCTCAATCAGCCCATGTCCACACAGAAAGACTCCACGCGTTCCGTCACCGGTGTGACTTCCTCAGGGTTGTTTTTGTGAAAAGGAGCAAAAAAGGCGCAAAGACACTGAAATGTCTCTAAAACTACACCAGCCCAGACATGGTGTAGCTTTTTGGTGTATCTGAAGAGAGAAATTTCAGAAAATGTGACCTGCACCAAATTTATCAAATGCCCTTTGACCATTTAATAAATTTGGTGTTCCTACACATTACCAGCACACACAAAAAAAGGTGTACATTTTTTTTTTCACTTACGCTACATTGATAAATGTGGGCCTCAGTGTGTAGTATTGTCAACACACACTGGATATACAAAAACTGTACATTGTAGTGTTATTTGCATTATGTTATGTATGCTCAGTGCACTTTATGTTATATTGCAATCTGTATACTAGAATAGATGCATGAGGCACTTTATTGTATTCAACTTCCAAAAAGAAAATCCATGGCACCAGAGTGTAGAAAACTTTATTAGTACTCACTACTTTATTTAAAGTCCCTATTAAAAAAAGAGCAGAACAACATTTTGACTGTAACAAACATACTAACTCCTCCACCATTTAAACTCCAAGAACATAGACCACTCCTCCTCTTCCTGGGTCAGTTGTCTACCTGCTTCACGATGATAACTATAAATTTATAAAAATAAATTAGTTAAATATCCATCTAGGAAGTAGTATATATGCTAGATAAGTTTTCTCTACATGAAGTATCATCTTGGTAGGCTTAGTGGTCAGTGTGAAAATTGCAAGATTTTAGGATTATTTTATAAGATAGATAGTAAAATGTAAAAAATAAATAAATATAAGAAACCAAACAAAAAATATTATAAACATGTTTAACATTAAAAAACTTGATAAAAAAAATAGGCCATTTTCTGATGGCATATTCCTTTTGAAATAGTTTACATCCTTTTGTTTTAGCTATTAACTATTAAGCTATTCAACAAACAATGTTATATGTCATATGAGTGATTAATATGAAAAAACATGGCAATACATCCTCTAAATGTGAACAGTACATAATTGTTGACCGGGGTACTATTTTAGGCCTTCTAATAAGATTTTTTTATTTAGACATTGTGAGCTTTCAAAACGTAAACGTACGTCATGGTGATGTGGTACTTAACGCACCATGACGTGCATTTACGCGCCGCCATGATCGCGAGCACCGGAGAGGTGCTCGCATCATGTGCGGCAGGACCCTGCTGCTATTAGCAGCCAGCGACCTGCCGGTAATGGCGGACATTGGTGATCACACGGATGTCCGCCATTAACCCCTCAGATGCTGTGATCAATACAGATCACGGCATCTGCGGCAGTGCGGTACTTTGAATGGATGATCGGATATCCCGCACCGCTGCCGCGGAGATCCGATCATCCAGCATGGCGGCCGGAGGTCCCCTCACCTGGCTCCGGCCATCTCCCGGGGTCTTCTGCTCTGGTCTGAGATCGAGCAGACCAGAGCAGAAGATCACCGATAATACTGATCAGTGCTATGTCCTACACATAGCACTGAACAGTTTTAGCAATCAAATGATTGCTATGAATAGTCCCCTATGGGGAAATAAAAAGTGTAAAAAAAAAAAAGTAAAAAAATGTAAAATAAAAAAGTAAAAAAATGGGAAAAATCCTCTCCCCCAATAAAAAAGTAAAACGTCCGTTTTTCCCATTTTACTTCCCAAAAAGTGTAAAAAAAAATAATGAATACACATATTTGGTATCGTCGCGAGCATAAAAGTCTGAACTATTAAAATATATTGTTAATTATCCCGTACAGTGAACGTCGTAAAGGTAAAAAAATGTAAAATGTCCAAAATTGCTGCTCTTTTGTCACATTTTATTCCCAAAAAAATTTATAAAAAATTTATAAAAAGTAAGACAAAAAGTGGTACTGATAAAAACTACAGATAATGGCGCAAAAAATGAGCCCTCAAATCGCCCCATATATGGAAAAATGAGATAGTTATAGGTAGACAAAATGGGGCAATTTCAAACATACTAATTTTGTTAAAAGGGTTTGAGATTTTTTTTTTTAAGCAGTAGAATTATAGAAAAGCATATAAATAACATGGGTATCATTTTAATCCTATTGACCCACAGAATAAAGAAAACATTTTTACCAGAAAGTGTACAGCTTGAAAACAAAACCTTCCTACAGTTTTCTTTTCAATTTTCACACTTAAATAATATTTGGTTGGTTGCGCCGTACATTTTATGGAAAAATAAGTGATGTAATAACAAAGTACAATTGGTCTGTGGGTGGAAATATAAGAGAGTTATGGTTTTTAGAAGGCGAGGAGGAAAAAATTTAAATGCAAAAATAAAATTGGTCTTGTCCATAAGGCCAAAATGGGCCTGGTCCTTAAGTGGTTAAAATAATTGCATTGTAATTGTGACTTTCTTTTAGCTGAATTCCATAGGAATTCCACTTCACAATTAAATGTTTGTATAGTATCTCTTCTACTAGTTCAACTTGGTTTATTTTCCTTATCAAGCATTCTCCTATGACAGTCATTAATATTATTTTCAAACTTTACTCATGGTATGTTTATGAATGACAGACTGACAGATTTAAATGGGCACTGTCATAATAAAAATCTTTTTATATGTTGTGCATCTTTTTTTTAAATTATCCTTTGTAATATACTTTATAAAACATTGTATTTCTTCTTTATATAATCATGGCTTATAAAAAAAAAAACACAACTAGGGGTCCCCATACCATCCAGAACATAATCCTGTCCGGGAGCAGCCATCATCTTTGTCTTATCTGAAGCAGGTCGGGACAAAGCCCAGTAAGTTTAAGGCAGGACTAGCATTCTTCTGTGCTCACTCCTGTCCTGTCTATCAGACTCTTGTCTAAAAACAGAGAGAAGGGGGTTACAGAGCAGCCTGCAGTGATTGGTTGAAGAGATCCAGCACAGCAAACTCAGGGAGGAAGTGAATGCTTGGTGAGTGATGGTGGGCTAGTGCTTGCCTGGTACACACCCCTTCATAAGCATTGGATGTCCTATGTGAGCAGCAGAACAGAGGGCTTTGATTCGCATATGCAATATGTCTACTTTATATTTGCATCATAAAGTTTACATATTTTTACTTTTGGAAGACATCAGAGGGCTTCAAAGTTCAGCAGCAATTTTCCAATTTTTCAAAAAATTTGCAAAATCTGAATTTTTCAGAGACCAGTTAAGTTTTGAAGTGGATTTGAAGGGCCTTCATATTAGAAATACCCCACAAATGACCCAATTATAAAAACTGCACCCCTCAAATTATCCAAAATGACATTCAGTAAGTGTGTTAACCCTTTAGGTGTTTCGCAGGAATAGCAGCAAAGTGAAGGAGATAATTCAAAATCTTCATATTTTTACACTCACATGTCCTTGTAGACTCAGTTTTTGAATTTTAAAAGCCCCCCAAAATGTGTAACCCAATAGCTCTCAAATAAGGAAATACCTCATATGTGTATGTCAAGTGTTCGGTGGGCACAGTAGAGGGCTCAGAAGGGAAGGAGCGACAATGGGATTTTGGAAAGTGAATTTTGCTGAAATGGTTTTTCGGTGGCATGTCACATTTAGAAAGCCCCTATGGTGCCAGAACAGCAGAAAACCCCACATGGCATATTATTTTGGAAACTACACCCCTCAAGGCACGTAACAAGGGGTCCAGTTAGCCTTAACACCCCACAGGTGTTTGACGACTTTTCGTTAAAATCGGATGTGTAAATGAAGAAAAAAAATGTTTCACTAAAGTGCAGTTTTTTCCCCAAATTTCCAATTTTTACAAAGGGTAATGGGAGAAAATGCCCCCCAAAATTTGTAACCCCATCTCTTCTGAGTATGGAAATACCCCATGTTAGGACGTAAAATGCTCTGCGGGCGAACTACAAAGCTCAGAAGAGAAGCAGCGCCATTGAGCTTTTGGAAAGAGAATTCGTTTGGAATGGTAGTCAGGGGCCATGTGCATTAACAAAGCCCCCCGTTGTGCCAGAACAGTGGACCCCCCCACATGTGACCCCATTTTGGAAACTAGACCCCTCACAGAATTTAATAAGGGGTGCAGTAAGTATTTACACCCCACTGGCATTTGACAGATCTTTGGAACAGTGGGCTGTGCAAATGAAAACCTGTGGGGTGTAAATGCTCACTGCACTCCTTAATACATTACATGAGGGGTGTAGTTTCCAAAATGGGGTCACATGTGGGGGGGTCCATTGTTCTGGCACTATGGGGGCTTTGTAAACACACGTGGCCTTCAATTCTGGACAAATTTTCTCTTCAAAATCCCAATGGCGCTCCTTCTCTTCTGAGCATTGTAGTTCACCCGCAGAGCACTTTACATCCACATATGGGGTATTTTCTTAGAAGAAATGGGTTTACAAATGTTGCGGGTCTTTTTTCCTATTTTCCCTTGAAATATTTAGGGTAACACCAGCATTTTAGTGAAAATTTAGTGAAAGTTTTGCAACATCTGGAGGGAGGGCTGCAGTTTATAGACCACTGCACAGTGATCTCCAAACTGTCACCCTCCAGATGTTGCAAAACTACAAATCCCAGCATGCCCAGACAGCAAACAGCTGTTTGGGCATGCTAGGAGTTGTAGTTTTGCAAGATCTGGAGGGCTACAGGTTAGAGACCACTGTATAGTGGACTCAGACTGTAGCCCTCCAGATGTTGCCAGGCAACTTACCGGCTTCCGTAGGATCCAGGGAGCCGTCCTCTTCTGCCGCACGTCATCGCCGCCTGCCGATCACCGTCGCCCGCAGCCTCCGGATCTTCGGCACCGGTCCCCACCAGTTTCCCCGTCCTGCCCCACCTTTTGTGGGTGGGCAGGACGGGGAAAACGAAAGTTAACCCCCCGCCCCCGATCTGCTATTGGTGGTCGCGTTTAGACGACCAATAGCAGGGAAAGGAGGGGTGGCACCCCTGCCACCTCACTCCTATCCCTTCAGGGGGATCGTAGGTGTCTTAGACAACTGCAATCCCCCTTATATTCCGGGTCACTGGGTCACCATAGACCCGTATGACCCGGAATCGGCGCAAATCGCAAGTGTGAATTCACTTGCGATTTGCACTGATCACCGACATGGGGGGTCTAATGACCCCCCTGGGCATTTGCGCGGGGTGCCTGTTGATCGATATCAGCAGTCACCACGGTCCAGTCCCCGCCTGGCATGCTTATGGATACGCCCTTCGTCCTTAAGTACCAGGACACAAGGGCGTATGCATATGCCCTTTGTCCCCAACAGGTTAAGGACTCAGCATTTTTGTTTTTTCCTCCTTACCTTTTAAAACTCATAACCCTTTCCACCTAAAAGTCCATATGATGGCTTATTTTTTGCACCACCAATTCTACTTTGTAATGACATCAGTCATTTTACCCAAAAATCTAAGGTGAAACAAAAAAAAAAAAAAAAACATTATGCGACAAAAAAAAAAGACATTTTGTAAATGACACCTTATCATTATTCTGTAGGTCCATACAATTAAAACTCATGACTACATGCACAAAATTTATAAGTTTAAAAATGTCCTACAACTTTTTATTTTTCACATATGGAGATGTTTGAGGGCTAATTTTTTGCGCCATAATCTGAAGTTTTTATCAGCACTATTTTTGTTTTGATCTGAATTTTTGATCGCTTATTTTTTTTCATGGTATAAAAAGTGACCAATAATATGCCACTTTGGAATTATTTTACGTGTACACCATTGACCATGCGGTTTAATGAATATAATTTTATACTTCGGACATTTACGCATGCGGCGATACCATATATGTTTATATTTATTTTTATTTACATAGTTTTTTTTTATGGGAAAAGGGGAGTGACTCAGACGTATATTTTGGAAGTCTAAATCACATTTGTTAACTCTTTTGGAAACTACACCATGTAACAAGGGGTACAGTAAGCCCTAACACCCCACAGGTGTTTGACAACTTTTCGTTAAAGTTGGATGTGTAAATGATTTTTACTAAAATGCTAGTTTTTCCTCAAATTAAACCTTTTTACAAAGGTGATAGGAGTAAGGAAATACCCCATATGTGGACGTCAAGTGCACTGCAGGTGCACTACAATGCTCAGAAGAGAAGGAGTCACATTTTTCTTTTGGAAAGCAGGTCCCATTTAGGAAGACCCTATGGTGCCAGGACAGCAAAAAAAAAATAACGACTTTTCGTTAAAGTTGGATGTGTAAATGATTTTTATTTTTTTTTCACTAAAATCCGTGCCATGGCAATACTGTAAAACAGGGTCTGGTAGAGGATGTCCCCACTCCAGTACTGTCTGACACTGGGTTTTTTGACCGGGCCCATATGCAGCACGAGGCCCCAAAATGTCCTCATTTCAGCTGCTTCAATAGCGTACCATTCATTGAACCTTGCCAAAAAAGAATCAGGGTGGTGGGCGATGAACTGCTGGGTGTACAGATTCGTATGATCCACCATTAGATTGACAAAGCCGTCACTGAAAAAATAACTAAAATAGTCAATTTCAGTGTATCCGGCCGTGCCAATTCGGATTCCTGAGTCGCCAACAAACTCAGGAATCCATGGCTGAAATCCCTCTTGGGTCCCCAGACAGGTTCACCCGAAGGGAGCTCCGGTACGCTTTTCTGGGGGGTTGGACTCCTATTACGACCGGCATGGACTAGAGTTGGTCACTTGGTCACTTTCATGGGGGGTGCGTGGTCTCGCCGTAAAGGGGACTCATAATCAGTACTAGATGATTAGGAGGATGAGTGAGAACACAGGAAAGTAGGATCTTCCTCATCCTCACTGGCAGATTCGGAGTCGGAGGAAAGTAAAGCGTATGCCTCCGTCGCTGAAAATGTTCGGCGGGCCATCGCCTTTTTTTATGGCAGCGGGGGGGTCTTTAATGTGGGGGGGGTGGGGGGGGGAATATGTTATGTAGTGTGTGTTTTTGGTGTATACTTTATATAACGGTGTGTGATTATAAGTCACACACCGTTATAAAACAACAACAAAAAAACGTTGCGGCAAAACAAAATGGGGGGGGGGGGGGCCAAATGCAGCACCTTGTACCACTAATAGGGCCAGGGTCACGCTGAAAAAACTGTGGCGGACCCTTGTGGACCTATTAGGGGGTCAGGGGGGGGATTTGCTTTTTTTTTTACTTTTTTCTATTTTTTAACCTCCTACCTGTCTCTGCATACAAACCCAACCTGACTAACAGACCCTTCTTCAGCCCTGAGGGTCTCTGATCTCAGTAGAGGGGGGGGGTCCCTGGCTCTTCAGGACCCCCCTGGGCATTAGCACGGGGTGCCTGGCAGTCACCCTGGTCCGGTCCCCGCCTGGCATGCGGCGGGGACCGAAATTCCCACAGGCGTACAGGTATGCCCTGGGTCCTTAAGTACCAGGGTGTCAGGGCGTACGCTGTACGCCTTGCGTCCTTAAGTGGTTAAACAGGTGCTCTGCTGCCCCAGCGTTTGGAGAATTTTGTTCCGAATGCTTGGAGCAGGCAACGGGGGGGGGGGGGGGGGGGGTCGTGATGTCACAGCCACACCCCTCATGACATCACATCACACCCCCTCAATGCAAGTCTATCATAGGGGGCATGGTAGCCATCACGTCCCCTCCCATAGACTTGCATTGAGGGGGTGTGGTGTGACATCATGAGGGGCGTGTCCATGACATCACAACCCCAACCGTCCGCACCCAGAGTTCTAAACAAACGTCGGGTGCTTCACAGAGATCGCCGGGGTCCCAGCAGTGGGACCACCCGTGAACAGACATCTTATCCCCTATGCTTTAGATTTCAGATCAGACAGATGCCATACAAGCCACCATATGCCAAATAAATGTCATGGGGATGTTGGAGAACACATAAAATTTCACCTAACATTGAGCCATGAAAAGACTATAGAAATAGTTGCAGAAACATTGTTCTGTATATAGTTTATGGGTTCAACTGGTTTATCCATAAATAGAAATGTGGTTCTTATTTCTAATAATTACATATGTATGGAGTCTTAATATAGATATATTATTTTAATACCAAGCTATTATTCCCTTAATTTATAGAATTTGTAGCAAAACAACTTGCATTTCTTGGCATAAATTTAGTTGACTCCCTAATTATGCCCCAGTCTGTCATATCAATACTGGATTCCCATATTGACACAAAAATCGATCGTAATCCTATTATATATGCGGTCAGGAACCTTATAGTATAGGATGGAACAGAGTTGGTCAGGAAATGAAAGAAATCTTGCTGTGCTGTGCTGGTAATGAAAAGTGATTTTGCAGCTGCCTCTTTCTTTATAACAACCATTACTATTTAATATCAGAGTTAGACCCTGGGATTTATGGTGTACAACATTTTTTTCTTAGAAGACAGGAGTGCACCATGCTGGTAATGAACTCTTTTGCCAAACATTATTATAAATCTTCTAAGTAACGGCATCTACTTACTTTCGACATTTGCAGCCCCATCATGTAAGTCATTGTGCAGATCACAGCAGTTAATAATGCATATGCACTTATTCAAATACAATCCATTTGGACCTGCAATCATTTCCAGGTAAGCAGCACTCAGGGCAAGATGTGGATATTACCTTAATAATATAGCTTTGAAACTAGGCTTCTTGTGTGGCAAGCTGTTCCACTGACTATTAGGGCTGAAATGTATCCCACTATCTAATAAGCTTTACACAAAAGATTGAATAAAGAAAAATGTTCTCATTATTGCCGTCATTATGGAATACGTTAGAATTTTCTGAGCATATTATAGGCTTAAGAATGTAAGGATATAGATGTATTCATGTTTTGGTAATTATAGCTTACATGCTACACTTTATACATACTATACTTTATATGTCAATCTTTCTTTTACCATGAAAAATAAAATAACACATTCTATTTAGGAAAAGACAAAGTTTCTCTTCTTTTCCCACATTTGTAATGTGCATAGTATTAGGTGGTCTTAACAACATACAGTACAGTATATTTAATAGATACAGGCTGTAGTCTTACATTTGTTACATAAGTTCAACTCATAAGATGCTTTTGACCATTGTATGAAGGTGCCCAGAATGGTGCTGTTTAAAAATATCTGCTTAGTACTACAGCTTTTTCGCATTTAAAGGGGTACTCTGGCGCTTAGACAGCTTATCCCCTATCCAAAGGATAGGGGATAAGATGCCTGATCGCGGGGGTCCCACCGCTGGGGACCCCCGTGATCTTGCACGCAGCACCCCAGTTAAAATCAGTCCCCGGAGCATGTTCGCTCCGGGTCTGATTACCGCCGACTACGGGGCCGGCGGTGTGTGATGTCACGCCTCCGCCCCCGTGTGACATCACGCTCCGCCCCTCAATGCAAGCCTGTGGGAGGGGGCGCGACTGATTTTAACTGGGGTGCTGCGTGCAAGATGACGGGTGGTTCCCAGCAGCGGATTCTTTGGATAGGGGATAAGATGTCTAAGCGCCGGAGTACCCTTTTAATCCTTTTTGTTTCAATGGGGGACAAGCTCAGCTCATATGGTCAATAAATGACTTTACTATGATTAAATAGCGTATTGTTCTGATTATACACCTTTTTTACATCTTCTTAATACACCCTTCTGTTCACAAGATATGCCGGTTTATAGTTTGTCTGACAATGCAGTAAATCAGTCAAGTGATTGTGACCTTAAAGGGCTACTCCGCCCCTAGACATCCTATTCCCTCTCCAAATTCTCTTGACTGTGACATTAAGAACCTCTGCCCTGCATCGCCAATCATCCAGCATGGAGCAAAGTTCGCTCAGTGCACTGGATGTCTGGGGTGTCGCAGCCGAGATCAGACATGTTATTCCCTATTCTTTGAATAGGGGATAAGATGTCTAGGGGTGGAGTACCCCTTTAACTTTCATAATAGGAGTGACACATAAGGTAATGGGCAGGATTATACAGTTAGGTAGTATGTATGAGGCAGACATGGCCTTCAATATAAAACATTCACACCAACGCCCTGTATAACCCTGTCATCACCTGACATTCACTCCCATAATAAAAGTTAAGTTCACGCCCACTTGACTGATTTACTGAATTGTCAGACAAACTATAAACCCTCATATATTGTGAAAGAAAGGGTGTATCAAGAAGATGAAAAAAGGTGTGTGTTCAGAGCACCCTACACTACTTAATGATAAATCAACATAAAATCTCACTTTTTTGGTGTTGGCCACAGGTCCTCTTTAGGGTGCATGCCCACAGGGCGTATACGCAGCGTATTTGACGCTGCACAAAATTTACGGCAGCAGCGTGAAATACGCTGCGTATTCTTCGCTCTCTATACACACAGGGCTTTCCAGCGGCAGCCCTATGCGTGTAGTGAGTTTTGGAGGCGGGGCCACGCGTCACAGACACGCCGGCACACAGCCCCGCCTCCAAAACTCACTACACGCATAGGGCTGCCGCCGGAAAGCCCTGTGTGTATAGAGAGCGAGGAATACGCAGCGTATTTCCCGCTGCTGCCGTAAATTTTGCGCAGCATCAAATACGCTGCGTATACGCCCTGTGGGAATGCACCCTTAAAAGATTTTTACACTGGATGCTTACTAGACAAAAAAGCGTTGACAGAGTCAGTAAGATGTCTTCCCAGCTAAAAGGACCCTTACTGTGAATGTGTCTGATGCAATAGGGGAGATGGAAAAAAAAAAAAAAGTCTAAACTTAGACTACACAGTCTGGGGCTATGTTCACATGGCAGAATAAATATCTGGCAGAATTCCGCATTAATATTCTGCACAGACATTCTACAGAAGCAGAGTTCCATTGATTTCAATGTGATTCTGCTGTACTGTTCCCATGGCAAAAATTCTTTCTGCCGATGCCGTGATCTGGATTTCGATGCCAGAAACATCTGGCGTGGAAATTCAAATTACAACATCTGCAGAAAGAAAAGTCATGTCTATTCTTTCTGCGAAGTCTGCAAGGAAACTCTGATTGGTCCTAGCACCACTCCGCTCTCGGGGGAATGTTTGCAGACTTTTCATGCGGACATTCCACTGTGTGAACATAGCCTGAGAATGAACCAGCTTTGCAACAGTGACTCGTGCTAGTCTTAGTTTGTACCAGCTATTAAGTTGGATTAATTCTTACATTTTGCACTATAAGGCTAGGTTTCCACTTGTTTTTTTTTGTTTTTTTTTTTTGCAAAAACGCCAATAAAAATGCTCATTATGCGGCCAGATGTTAGCTGCAAGTCAATAGGGAACTGCAAAATGCCATATCCACTTGGCGTTTTTCAGTTTGGCATTTTTTTTTTTATCCTTTTGGTGTTTTTCTGCTATTTTGAGCTCCTTGGCAGTTTTTCAAAAACGATCTCTTGCTGAGACGTTGGCGTTTTTTGGGGAACGCCATGTGGGTTTTAACTTTGGTGTTTTTGCTGGTGGTTTTTATACTTTTCTGGACTTTAGTGATCCAAAAAAGTGAGGGAGATACATTTTTTTACTAAAATTTCGTAGGGTACCATTAAAAAAAATTAAATCAAAAAGATACAGTAGAGATGGAAAAAATTGTATTTAACGAAATTTATCTTTTTTATAACAACATTTTTATAAATTTTTAAACAGGGATCAATTTATGTGGGCGGGTAGGGCACTAAAAATGTAGCCGACAATAATAAAAATGTAGTGTGTGTGAGTTTTTCACTTTTTATTTGTAAATTTTTTAGTTAGTACTACTACTACTCCCAGTACACACTGTTCCATGATGGGAGTAGTAGTACATGCACTAATTGACAGATCGCCCCGGGTCCGTTGAGATCCTCCTGTATAATGTATAGATGCGGCCGGCAGATCTTCTATGGTCCCTGCACTGCCGTTTACATACACCTATTCATATTTTCGCAGAGAGCTGTGATTGGCCAGATGGTTCCAGCCAATCACAACTCTCTGTGGGAAATATAAATAGGTGTGTATATACGTCAGTGCAGGGGACCATAGGAGAGCGCTGCCCGCATCTATACATTATACAGGAGGATCACAGCGGGTGTCAGGAGTGACATTTGCTGTGATCTGTCTATTAATGCAGGTACTACAGCTCTCAGCATGGAGCAGAATGTGCTCCATGTTGGGACCAGTAGTACCTGTAGTAAGGGACAGATCACAGCAAGTGTCACTCCTGACACCCACTGCGATCCGCTTGATGTGAATTTCAGGACTCAGTTGTGCTCACGGCTTAAGAGCCGGGAGAACAGCTGATGCTAAACAAGAACTTACAGTGAGCCTGCAATGTGTATACAGTATACACATTGCTGGCTCCCTTAAACCCTTGCTGAGCTGTGCGCTATGTGCCAGTCCAGCAAGGAAAGAGTTAACTTACACTGCTGGACAGTGTAGGTTAACCCTTTGGGTGGGACACACTACATACAGCTATCTATGGATAGCTGTATATAGTATATACACAAAACAAAGTCCACTTACTTCCCTCCAGTCCTGGCTAGGTCTTTGTAGCTCCTCCCCTAGTGATGATATAATTAGGGGGAAGAGCTACAGACGGGAGCCAGGCTTGTAAGAGTGTGAGGCTTTGGTCACATTGTCCATTTTGTATAATGTGAACAGACCCTTCTGGCAGTCTCTTCCCAGATGGTGAGACTCCAGCTGTTGCTAAACTATAGCTTTTTGGGAAGACATTGCAATATGGGTGCTCTCCCCAGCGGTCAGCACCAAAAATGTAATAACCATTTTTTTTTTTTTTAATCTCGTTTCAGATCCGTGTATGCAGAGGATTACAGCGAATTCAGAGGACTTCTGTGGATGAACTGGATTTTTTTAGTTTTTTAATAAAATGGTTAACGAGGGATGTGGGGGAGTGTCTTTTAAAATAAAATAATTTGTCGTCTTTTTTTTTTTTTATTGAATTTTCAGGCTTAGTAGTGGAAGCTGTCTAATAGATGGAATCCATTACTAAATCCGCTGCAATCATCTGCATACACGGATCTGAAATGAAATGAAAAAAGAAACACAAAAAATTAGTTAGGACATTTTTGGCGCTCTCCGCTGGGGAGAGCGCCCATAATGCAATTTCTTCCCAAATAGAGAGCCTACAATTGTTGCAAAACTACAACTCCCAGCATGCCCAGACAGCCTTTTGCATGCTGGGAGTTATAGTTTAGTAGCTGCATGAGTCTCTCTGTCTGGGTAGACACTGCCATAAGGGTCTATTCACATTATACAAAACAGACAATGTGAACAGAGCCTCAAACTTACCAGCCTGGCTCACGTCTGTAGCTCTGCCCCCTAATGATGTCATCACTAGGGGCGGAGCTACACCGACCCAGCCGAGACAGGAGCAAGGAAGGTAAGTGGACGTCGGCTTCTGTATACACTATATGCAGCTATCTATAGATATGCTGTACATCACTCCTCACCTCCTTACACTCTGTGGACCAGGCGTTCAGCATCCGATCCACATAGTGGTACCCTGGGAGTGAAAAAAAACTGCCTCAGGGTACAAATTTGGCTGTTTCCACACACCAGGAAAACACCAGAAAAGACGCCAGAAAAACTGCCAAAACACAGGAAAAAGCTATGGCAGTTTTTCTGGTGTTTTTGCTGGCATTTTTTTAGGTGTTAAAAGAAAAACCAAGTGGAAACCTAATTATGGATAAAGCTGATGAAACAGCTAAATACCAGTCCTCAAGGTATAAATAAAGAAGAAAGAGATATACAGTAATAGATGATCCAGGTATTAGTAATAAAAATATTTATTTGGTACCAAGAGGGACATTTAACAATGTTTGCTTATGTAGTCTTTTTTTTAGTAATTTTTTCCTTACTTTTTTTTTGCTTACGTGTGACTTATCAACTGGTTTCAGCCTGTTGATAATTTTCTTTCATGTAAGCAATTTTTCCTTTTTTACTTTGGTAGTAGCTTTTTCTGCTCCATGTTTGAGCTGGAGTAAATGTAATCAATTTTTAACCCTGTTGCGACTTTTTTTTGCGCAGTTGCGACTGTCGCAGTTAATAAATATCTGACTACCCGTAGTCCATTTTAAAATTATTACTACGTAGTTAATTTTTGGAAAACTTGCTTTTCTCGCTTTCCAGTCAAAATGTTGCACAAAAAAATCGCGTAGTCGCAGTTGCGACAATTTTGCGACAATTATAGTAAAGAAAACCTGACTAAACCCGTTGATAAATGTCCATATATGTGTGTTAATAGCTACTGTTCGCTATCCCTGCAGGGCCCTTGCATGGGACATAGAACACAGCAAAATGTTGCAATTGTATGAGTAATAGGTAAAACAAACAAAATGATAAAATCAGCAACTTGCATCTATAATGGTGAATAAATAATTGGAATAGATAGTCCTTATTAAAGTAAAAAGTCCTTGATATTAAATTGAACTTAAATGTCTCTCAAATAGCATTCAGATAGCTAAATAAGATGTTAGCTTCTCTGTATAGTCAGAATGGATAGTGACAGTTGTAGAATATGATGTGATCAGCACTTCAATATACTATCAATCTTAATCAAGGGTAACAGTTTTGTAATATAACATTTCCAGTATTGGAAGTATAGTCTTTGTGTACGTTGGTGGCACAATAGCAGTGAAAGCATAGGGTTTGTTGCACAGCACCGCTCACCACTCCTGGGATCGTTCTAACAGCCGGCTCTGCAGTATGGCACGGAGGTGTCAGCCTCCGCCAATGACTGGTATCGGTCTCCAGTGGTTTGGCAACGCTGTAGATCTCCTCCTCCAGATGTCCGCGGCTGGCACGGATGGCACCGGCCCAGCAGGTAGGCCGAGGGTCTGTGGGTGGCGTGTGGAGATAGCGGTAGTGTGGCGATGTAGTGGCAGCAGCTGTGAGAGCAGGAGCGGCATCCCTCGTGTGAATTAGGCGCAAATACGCGCGTGGAGCAGCAGTAGTGGTGGTCCCGAAACTGGGGACTTCCAGCAGTTGCAAGCAAAGTTCTGAATTGGCTGGATTAAAAATGCTTTTGAATAAATATGGATAGATGCAAGTGATGGATGAAATTCTAGACGCGTTTTAAGGCCTCGGGCCTTTTCCTCAGTAGAAATATGGGTGTATAATGTGGGTCAGAAGTGTTTTTATAATGTGAACAGTAGTTAGGGAAACTTGGAAACTCTGGAAAGAACCAGGTGATAGGTAAAATAGGGTACTGGATCATGTGGAAAAAAAGGAGGAAGATAGTAGTAAGGGGAAGGAAATAGGAATAAATGTAGTAGGTAGGGAATGAGTGTATATTTTGAAATGTACAAGGCTGAGAAAGCAGCGGTCAAGACATAATATAATTATCACATAGACATATTAAATTGATGCCTATGGTTTGTTGATAAATATTTTGTATAAATAAGTGATGAATATATTGTGGGACTAAAATATGAGTGGATGGAATGGTAAAAAATAATAAAATAATAATAAAATGGGAAATCATAAGAATAATTAGGGAACAATCATAGAACTGGACATGAAATAATTAGATATATGAGAAAATATAAAAACGTATATAAAAAACATATATATAAAAAATATGATTGAATATATAATATATAATAAATAGAATATATAAAAATAATCTATAAAATATACTGAATCAAAAATCTGTAATAAATTTATATGTAAATGATGAATATAAAAAATAATATATAAAAAATATGAAGACCTGACAATGAAAAAACTAGATACATTAGAAAAAGAAATAACCCTAAAAAAAATCTAAAAAATTATCCTGGCAGCTTAATAAAAATTCCCTTCCAACAACTGAATCACGTAACACTCAGGCAATACAAAAACCGAAACAGCAGACAAATAGATATAATATCTCAACCCAAAATAGATTTGCCCCTTTGATAGAACAAAACAATCAACATTTTTTAGGGAGAGGCAGTTGGAGAAATCCCAACCCTTCACCAAATTACCGATAGAGATTAAATCACTATCATAACCAACAATATTACAGATACCCCTCCCAACCAAACAATTATCATTACCAACGCCGCTCACACTACCCTCCCCAACACACCACTCCCCCAAAACACCAACTTATCACCAACCACTACACAGCACCGGATATCACAATCCCAAACAACTCGCCATACAAGCAGATATTCACCCCATCCCCTCCAACATTGCATTCCCATCAAACACACCAAAAAAAAAGAGGATACGAAGAAGAAAACTAATCACAACCACCACAAAAACTAGGAAAATTGCACTAGAAGAATGTATAATTAATCTAAGTTCTACCACTCTGACAGACACACAGAAAAAACTACTGAACAAGGGACTCAAATTTGCCCCCACTCAATCACTCAACAAATTTGACACATACATAGGCATTGAGAAATACATTAGGAAACTCTGCCTCAAAAAATATTTTCTCAAACACCCCACTGTCACATCCACTACCCCATCCACCAATTTCACACACACCCAATGCACATTGAAATCAAAATTTTATCCTAGATACGAAACAGGACCAGGTATTCTCACCTTCAAAACTGCGGTAGAATCTCAAATTAGAAAAATAAAGCCCAACGTATGAAACAACAACATCACATTCAAAGAAAAATCAGCAATAAATTAATTACAAAAAAATCATGATATCACAATTCGCCCTGCCGACAAGGGAGGGGCTATTGTGATTCTAGACACTAATAAATATAATTTAGAATGTACCAGACAACTACTTGATTCTAGCACATATACAAAGTTAAAAACAGATCCCACAATAGAATATACTCAAGAATTTAAAATGTTATGTGATGCTGCTCTAGAATCTGGTGTTTTACTCCCCAAGGAACATGAATTTGTCCTTGGTACCCAAGGTAAATTACCAGTATTCTATTGTCTCCCCAAATTACACAAAGACCCCACTAACCCGCCCTGCCGCCCAATAGTCTCCGGAATCGAGTCCATTACTTCAAATCTCTCACAATTAATAGACTGCCATCTCCAACCCTTTGTTCAAAAGACCAGCTTCTATTTAAAAGATACCACACAGGCAATCCAGATTCTGGAAAACATCAGGTGGGAGCCAGATTACCTTTTGGCCTCCCTTGATGTTAGTTTATTATATACTGGAATAAACCACCAAGATGGTATGAACGCTGTTAAACATTTTTTAAGTAAAGGTTCCATAAAATCTGAACAAATTGAATTCATTTTAAAATCTATACATTACATTTTAACCCATAATTATTTTTATTTTAACGGCCAGTTTTACCTACAGACAACAGGTACCGCCATGGGCACAAGATTCGCGCCTAGTTATGCCAACCTATTCATGGCAGCCTGGGAGGAGGCCATCATTGCTCCCAGGATAGGCGCGGAAATTAATACCAATCTTTTAAATTTAAAATTCACACCTCACATCAGCACAGGCACTTTAGAATTTTTAGATGTTTTAATCACTATTGACTCAACCAAACTAGTATGTAATACATACCATAAGCCTACGGCTAAAAGCAGTTTTATTCTTTTTAACAGCTGCCATTTGCCCAGATGGCTTCTTAATGTCCCAAAAGGACAATACCGCAGATTGAAAAGAAATTGTACATCTGACAGCAAGTTTGAAGAAGAGGCACAAGCCCTAACTACTAAATTCCTGGATAAAAACTACCCTAAAACCGTTTTGGACAAAGCATTGAATGATACTAGGATCTTAGATAGATCATCTTTCTTTACTTCTAAATCAGCCGGCCTTCCACTTGATAACGTTGTCCCCAAATTGATTTTACCGTTCAATAAAAACTATAAAGAAATTGAAAAAGTCATCAAAACGAACTGGCATTTTTTGAAGAATGACAAAAGCATCGGTCATACCATCCCCATACACCCACCTATAGTGTTACCAAAGGCCCCCAATTTAGGCATACAAGTCGCCCCCACTATTCGCCAACCCCCTCAACATCATCCTCCACCAGGCTCCAAATCAAAGGGTTCCACAAATGTGAATCCTGTTCAGGTTGTAAAATTACTACTTCACCCAAAACAATTACAGAGATATCCTCGAAAACCAGCCAGTTTACCCATAAAATCGTAGATTGCTTAACCTGCCACAGCAAAAGGATTATTTATTTAATACAATGTACGTGTGGCAAACAATACATTGGAAGAACCAAAAGACAATTAAAAACCCGTATCTCTGAGCACATTTATAATAACAAAAAGGGTAACAAAACACACCCATTGTCCCTTCATTTTACAGAACATCATGCTCAAGACCCTTCCCAACTATTTTTTACAGCCCTCCTAAAAGTTAAAAAGTGCTGGAGAGGTGGCGACTTATCACTCACATGTCCAAGGCCGAATCCCGCAAGATCTTTGAGTTTGATACATTGATTCCCAAGGGACTCAATGCGGAGCTGGAGATTTTCGAATTCCTGTGATACTCAAGATTGGGCTCCTCCGCACAACCCGTCGCCGACTGGTCGCATATCGACTCGGCGACGGTTCCTGCGGTCTAGCCCATCTGAGAATACACTTCACCCTACTTATGTTCCAGTCTGCAGTTCTATCACATTTAATATGCATAATTGTTTCTTGTCCCAGTTTTAGGCTATGCTCTTGTATTATTTCATTAATTTTTAATCAACTATTTTCAATCATATTTTTCATCATTATTATATATATTCCATTTATATACATTTTTACATATAAATTTATTGCAGATTTTTGATTCAGTATATTTTATAGATTGTTTTTATATATTCTATTTATTATATATTATATATTCTATCATATTTTTTATATATATGTTTTTTATATACATTTTTATATTTTCTCATATATCTCATTATTTCATGTCCAGTTCTATGATTGTTCCCTAATTAGTCTTATGATTTCCCATTTTATTATTATTTTATTATTTTTTACCATTCCATCCACTCATATTTTAGTCCCACAATATATTCATCACTTATTTATACAAAATATTTATCAACAAACCATAGGCATCAATTTAATATCTCTATGTGATAATTATATTATGTCTTGACCGCTGCTTTCTCAGCCTTATACATTTCAAAATATACAATCATTCCCTACCTAATAAATTTATTCCTATTTCCTTCCCCTTACTACTATCTTCCTCCTTTTTTTCCACATGATCCAGTACCCTATTTTACCTATCACCTGGTTCTTTCCAGAGTTTCCAAGTTTCCCTAACTACTGTTCACATTATAAAAACGCTTCTGACCCACAGTATACACCCATATTTCTACTGAGGAAAAGGCCCGAGGCCTTGAAGCGCGTTTAGAATCTCATCCATCACTTGCATCTATCCATATTTATTCAAAAGCATTTTTAATCCAGCCAATTCAGAACTTTGTTTGCAACTGCTGGAAGTCCCCAGTTTCGGGACCACCACTACTGCTGCTCCACGCGCGCATTTGCGCCTAATTCACACGAGGGATGCTGTTCCTGCTCTCACAGCTGCTGCCACTACATCGCCACGCTACTGCTTACAAAACTGTTACCCTTGATTAAGATTGACAGTATATTGAAGTGCTGATCACATCATATTCTACAACTGTCACTATCCATTCTGACTATACAGAGAAGCTAACATCGTATTTAGCTAACTGAATGCTATTTGAGAGACATTTAAGTTCAACTTAATATTAAGGACTTTTTACTTTAATAAGGACTATCTATTCCAATTATTTATTCACCATTATAGATGCAAGTTGTTGATTTTATCATTTTATTTGTTTTACCTATTACTCATACAATTGCTACATTTTGCTGTGTTTTATGTCCCATGCAAGGGCCCTGCAGGGACAGCGAACATTAGCTATTAACACACATAGTACCAAATAAATATTTTTATTACTAATACCTGGATCATCTATTACTGTATATCTCTTTTTTCTTTATTTATACCTTGAGGACTGGTATTTTAGCTGTTTCATCAGCTTTATCCATAATCAATTTAATAGACCTTTGGGTGAAGGTAACACCAGTTAACCTCAGGTATATATTCCACTGAGTGAGCTACACTAATTCTTATATATTTATCCAAGTGGAAACCTAGCCTAATAGTGGTGCATTTTTGGCACTCGCTGGTGGATTTAGGCCATGCTCTTTTCAACAATGCCACACACAATTTTGTATAAGCCACTCACCTTTGCCAAGCAAGGCTCAGAAGTTTCTAAGACATCAAAAATGTAGTTGTAGCCCTATGAGCCAAGTTATTTCTTAGCACGCATTGCAACAGACTTTTTGTGTGCACCGTTTTATTTATTACCCCCAATCTTACTGATGGGTGACCTTGTGATCAGACATTATCTGTAGGGCAGTGGTCTCCATACATTTTATAACATTGCTTTATATTTTTTGTTCTAGTGAATAAAACTAGGTGTGAATGTAACTTCACAACAACAATGTCTCATTGCAGAGAGTCTATTCTGAATTTGATAGCTTAGGACATGAAAAGATCTAAGCACTTAATTAATGAATTAAGAAACTAATTAAATAAAACCTTGTGCTTGTAATTGAATTGAAAAATCAATGCAACCTTTGCCTAGAGCCATCCATGGACTATGATGAGCTGCAAAGATAATCGATTGGGAAAAAAAAGTAGTTTCTTCTTGTGTAATGGGACCGATGAGGCCCGGCTATGATGACATTCTAGAACCAAATGTACAGAATATACACAGATTTTTAAAGCTTTTAATTTGGATTGATGTAATTTTACGTTAATTTTCTTGGAATATTTAGATTATGGTTTCGTCATAAATACATGTCATTTCCTTATGACCTATTCATGTGTTGTTCATTTCTTCACTCCAGTTGACAGCGGCAGTGGAAAAGACTATGAAATTGAGAATGATGTTCTATGTGCTCCTTAAAAGGAATCTGTCTGTAGTGTCCTAGTACAGTACCTATGTCTCAGCTACCATCCCTAATGAAATTGTCTGGTGACTGCAAGACATCCTTCTGCAAACTACATAAATGTGTTTGGAGTACCATATGTTTACTTACAATGCTGTTTTTGTGCATTGCACTACATGAAGTGCATACACTGTGGTGAAACATGTTAAGATGGAACAGGCGGGGTCAGAGCGGGGAATTAAAATGGTACGGGGGAACAGAGGAAGGGGGGAATTGAAATGTCCCAGGGAAGATAAAGCGGCCGTCCGGAATTACGTGACCGGCTGGGAGAGAGTCATTGGTTCGCATCACGGAGAGTGAGACAACGTGGTAAGTATTTCTTGCAAGGAAAACATACTTTGCTTGGCTGTATTTTCTTTAGATAATAGTATTGGACATAGCGACAGGAAGTGTCCATGACGTAATTAGGACCTATGTCCTAAAAGACCCGCCTCCTGATGACCATGCGGATGCTACAAATCATGTAGAGGGAGCAAAGTGTTATTGATTTTAGTAGGCTGATATGTTGGATAATAAGAATAAAGCATTGCAGGCTCTAATACTTGGTGCATACAAACTAGGGAGTGATTCCCAGTTATACAGTATTTTATCATTATAAAACAAAAGCAAAGTTTTAAGAGATGGAAGAGGTTTTTTTTCACTCCAGGCTTTGGTGAATAGCTTCCCTTCTATGACTCATAGAGGATGGTCCTGCTAGGATTCGTGGATTATGCCAGCATTACCGATTGCATCAACTCTATAGATGCCACAATCAAAGTTGATTGCGGCGTCTAAAAGGCAAAAAAACTAATCCTGGCTGCTCAGCTAATCGAGACCACCGTGGTGAAATCACAGTGTCCCGATCAGCTTAGAAGACAGCGGGAGAGTCCTTACCTGCTTCCTCGCCGTCCGATCGGCCAAAGGCTGTTTGGGCATGTTGGGAGTTGTAGTTTTGCAACAGCTGGAGGCAGACTGGCTGGGAAACACTGGTTACAACCCACAGTGAGTCAGCATGTTTCTCTTTTATATTAGTTGAGCTAGGTTCTACATCTTAGGTTGTATTCACATCATGATTGGGGCGTACAGCAGCCAAATCTGGTGGGATACCTCTGCCATACCTCTGCCATCCTCGTGCCGTACCCCATTCATTTCAAAGAGCTGGATAGAACCAACTATTAACTCCGGTCAGATCATTTTTGAACTGTATCTGTTTCAATATTAGCATAATATAACTTTGTTGACTAAACCAGATTTTCTTTTTCTATTATACATTGACTGAACATGAAAGTGTTAATAATGGCAAAATGATGGGACTCACTTCTTGTGACCTCTTCCTCACTACCTTGCTGTAAACCACATGTCCTGCGATATTCCCTTCACATTCTCTCTTGCGGCTAAGTGATCAATGGCACAGTAAACGCAAGGCAAAAAATGGTATTTGTGTGGTTTCTCATGTAATAGTAAGTTAATAAATCATATAGTACGCTGCTCAGCAAGGGTTTTCGTCCAGCTCTAAATTCTGCAGCTAGTGACCAAGAACATTTATCGGAGCAGGATAGAAATTCACTGGCAAAAGGGCGGTATGTTTTCTTAAAATTTTTCACATAATGACAGCTCTGAGGTTAAAAAGCAAAGTAGTTATGAAGACAGGAATTATGAGTTTATAAATCAAATTTCCACATGAATGACTGGGCGGTGGCTATTATACATGTCTTGTTTTTCACTATCAGGCTAGGTTTCCACTTGTTTTTTTTTTTTCTGACGTTTTTTTTTTTTTTTCTGACGTTTTTTATTTTTTTACCAAAAACGCCACAAAAACTGCCACAAACTTTCCCTGCATTTTTGTGTTTTTTTCTGGCGTTTTTCCCTTTGAGTGGAAATTGCATTTTTTGGCCCCTTTAGCATTTTTTTTCAAAATTTGTTGGATACCAAAAAATAAATAAATAAATAAAAAAGGATTCAGTAGGAATGGAAAAAAATGTATTTAACAAAATTTATATTTTTCATGAAGACATTTTAACTCCTTGGGGATGGAGCCCATTATGACCCTAAGGACGGGAGCATTTTTTTTGCAAATCTGACCACTGTCACTTTAAGCATTAATAAATCTGGGATGCTTTTACTTACAAATTTGATTCCGAGACTGTTTTTTCGTGACATATTCTACTTTATGGTAGTGGTACATTTTCGTCAATACTTGCATCATTTCTTGATGAAAAATTCTAAAATTTTATGAAAAATTTGAAAATTTGGCATTTTTCTAACTTTGAAGCTCTCTACTTGTAAGGAAAATAGACATTCCAAATAAATTATATATTGATTCTCATATAAAATATGTCTGCTTTATGTCTGAATCATAAAGTTGACATGTTTTTACTTTTGGAGGACATCAGAGGGCTTCAAAGTTCAGCAGCAATTTTCCAATTTTTCACAAAATTTTCAAAATCTGAATTTTTCAGGGACCAGTTCAGTTTGGAAGTGGATTTGTAGGGTCTTCAAATTAGAAATATCCAAATTACCCCATTATAAAAACTGCACCCCTCAATGTATCCAAAATGATATTCAGTAAGTTTGTTAACCCTTTAGATGTTTCACAGGAATAGCAGCAAAGTGAAGGAGAAAATTCAAAATCCTCATTTTTTACACTCGCATGTTCTTGTAGACCCAGTTTTTTAATTTTTACAAGTGGTAATAGAAGAAAAAGCCCCCCAAAATTTGCAACCCAATTTCTCTCGATTAAGGAAATACCTCATATATGTATGTCAAGTGTTCGGCGGGCGCAGTAGAGGACTCAGAAGGGAAGGAGCAACAATGGGATTTTGGAGAGTGAATTTTGCAGAAATGGTTTTTAGGGGGCATGTCACCTTTAGGAAGCCCCTATGGTGCCAGAACAGCAGAAAAACCAAAACATGGCATACCCTTTTGGAAACTACACCCCTCAAGGCACGTAACAAGGGGTCCAGTGAGCCTTATCACCTCACAGGTGTTTGATGATTTTTTGTTAAAATCGGATGTGTAAATGAAAAAAAAATGTTTTCACTAAAGTGCAGTTTTTTCCCCAAATGATTTTTTTTTAAAAAAGGTAATGGGGGAAAAGGCCCCCCAAAATGTGTAACCCTATCTTTTCTGAGCATGGAAATACCTCATGTTAGGACGTAAAAGGCTCTGCTGGCGCACTACAATACTCAGAAGAGAAGGAGCGCCATTGGGCTTTTGGAAAGCGAATTTGTTTGGAATGGTAGTCAGGGACCATGTGCGTTTACAAAGCCCCCCGTGGTGCCAAAACAGTGGACCCCCCCACATGTGACCCCATTTTGGAAACTTCACCCCTCACAGAATTTAATAAGAGGTGCAGTGAGTATTTACACCCCACTGGCATTTGACATATCTTTGAAACAGTGGGCTGTGCAAACGAAAAATTGTATTTTTCATTTTCACGGACCACTGTTCCAAATATCTGTCAGACACTTGTGGGGCGTAAATGCTCACTGCACCCCTTAATACATTACATGAGGGGTGTAGTTTCCAAAATGGGGTCACATGTGGGGGGGGGTCCATTGTTCTGTCATTATGGGGGCTTTGTAAACACACGTGGCCTTCAATTACGGACAAATTTTCTCTTCAAAATCCCAATGGCGCTCCTTCTCTTCTGAGCA
This sequence comes from Hyla sarda, assembly GCF_029499605.1. NCBI lineage: Eukaryota > Metazoa > Chordata > Amphibia > Anura > Hylidae > Hyla > Hyla sarda. Next base: position 109,100,698 of record NC_079192.1, read on the forward strand.
TTGTAGTGCGCCAGCAGAGCAGAGCTCTTTACATCTACATATGGGGCATTTTCTTACTCAGAAGAAATGGGGTTACAAATATTGGGGGGCTTTTTTCCTATTTTCCCTTGTGAAAATGAAAAATGTAGGGTAACAACAGCATTTTAGTGAAAACTTTTTATTTTTTTCATTTTCCCATCCAAATTTAATGAAAATTCGTCAAACACCTGTGGGGTGTTAAGGCTCACTATACCCCTTGTGACGTTCCGTGAGGGGTGTAGTTTCCAAAATGGGGTCAAATGTAGGTATTTATGTTTTTGCGTTTATGTCAGAACCACTGTAAAATCAGCCACCCCTGTGCAAATCACCAATTTAGGCCTCAAATGTACATGGTGCGCTCTCGCTCCTGAGCCTTGTTGTGCGCCCACAGAGCATTTTACACCCACATATGGGGTATTTCCATACTCAGGAGAAATTGCATTACAAATTTTGGGGGTATTTTTTTTCTTTTACTGCTTGTGAAAATAAAAAGTATGGGGCACCACCAGCATGTTAGTGTAAAAAATTTCTTTTTTTTACACTAACAGGCTGGTGTAGCCCCCACATTTTCCTTTTCATAAGGGGTAAGAGGAGAAAAAGCCCCCCAAAATTTATAGTTCAATTACTCCCGAGTACAGAAATACCCCATATGTGGCCCTAAACTGTTTCCTTGAAATACGAAAAGGCTCTGAAGTGAGAGAGCTCCATGCGCATTTGTGGACTAAATTAGGGATTGCATAGGGGTGGACATAGGGGTATTCTACGCCAGTGATTTCCAAACAGGGTGCCTCCAGCTGTTGCTAAATCCCTAGCATGCCTGGACAGTCAGTGGCTGTCCAGAAATGCTGGGAGTTGTTGTTTTGCAACAGCTGGAGGCTCCGTTTTGGAAACACTGCCGTACGACACGTTTTTCATTTTTATTGGGGGGGACAGTGTAAGGGGGTGTATATGTAGTGTTTTACCCTTTATTATGTGTTAGTGTAGTGTAGTATTTTTAGGGTACATTCGCACTGGTGTGTTACAGTAAGTTTCCCAATAGGAGCTTGCGCTGCAGCGAAAAATTTACTGCAGCCCAAACTTGAAGCAGGAAACTTTCTGTGAACCTGCCCGTGTGAATGTACCCTGTACGTTCACATAGGGGGGGGGGGGGGCAAACCTCCAGCTGTTTCAAAACTACAACTCCCAGCATGTACTGACTGAGGAGTTGTACTTTTGCAACAGCTGGAGGCACACTGGTTGGAAAACCTTTAGTTAGGTTCTGTTACCTAACTCAGTATTTTTCAATCAGTGTGCCTCCAGCTGTTGCAAAACTACAACTCCCAGCATGTACGGGATGAACGGCATGCTGGGAGATGTACTTATGCAATAGCTGGAGGTACGCAACTACAACTCCCAGCATGCCGAGACAGCTGTTTGCGGTTTGGGCATGCCGGGATTTGCAGTTTTGCAACATCTGGGGTGCTACAGTTTATAGACCACTGCCCAGTGATCTCCAAACTGTGACCCTCCAGATGTTGCAAAACTACAAATCCCAGCATGCCCAGACAGCAAAGAGCAGTTTGGGCATGCTAGGAGTTGTAGTTTTGCAAGATCTAGAGGGATACAGTTTAGAGACCACTGTGTAGTGGTCTCAAACTGCAGTCCTCCAGCTGTTGCAAAACTACATATTCCAGCATGCCCAAACAGCAAACAGCTGTCTGGGCATGCTGGGAGTTGTAGTTTTGCAACATCTGGAGGACTACAGGTTAGAGACCACTGTATAATGGTCTCAGACTGTAGCCCCCCAGATGTTGCTAGGCAACTTACCGGCTTCCGTCGGATCCAGGGAGCCGTCCTCTTCTGCCGCACGCCGATCACCGTCGCTCCGCTGCCTCCGGATGGGTAAGTGATCTTCTTGTCGGTCCTCTTCATTTTCCCCGTTCTGCCCCGCCTATTGTGGGTGGGCAGGACGGGGAAAACAAAAGTAAACCCCCCCCCCCCCCCGCCCCCGCCGATCTGCTATTGGTGGTCGTGTCTAGACCACCAATAGCAGTGATAGGAGGGGTGGCACCCCTGCCACCTCACTCCTATCCCTTCAGGGGGATCGTGGGTGTCTTAGAAAAATGCGATCCCCCTTATATTCCGGGTCACCTGGTTAACATAGACCCGTAATGACCCGGAATAGGCGCAAATCGCAAGTGTGAATTCACTTGCGATTTGCGCCGATCGCCGACATGGGGAGGTCTGATGACCCCCCTAGGCATTTACTAGGGTGCCTGCTGAAATTCCCACGGGCGTATGGATACGCACTTCGTCCTTAAGTACAAGGACGCAAGGGCGTATGCATACACCCTATGTCCCCAACAGGTTAATTAATTTTTAAACAGGGATCAATTTAATTTATGTGGGCGGGCAAGGGACTAAAAATGTAGCCGACAATAATAAAAATGTAGTGTGTGTGTTTCACTTTTTTCTTTATTTTTTTTATATTTTTTAGGTAGTACTACTACTCCCAGCATGGAACACACTGTTCCATGATAGAAGTAGTAGTTCCTGTACTTATATGCAGATCTCCCCCGGTGTCACTCCTGACACCCAATGCTATCGTCCATAGTGCAGCAGAGATGCGGAGTGGCTCTATACAGCGCTCACATCTCTGCACTGTACTCCAGGCCATCCCAGTGATGTGAATAGAAATTTACATCAGTCATTCATGTTTTCCGCCCAGAGTGGGGATTGGCCAGATGGTGGCAGCCACTCCCCGCTCTCAGCAGGAAATATGAATGGTGAGTGGCTGGCTGGAGTACAGAGCAGAGATGCGAGCGCAGGAGAAAGCCGCTCTTCATCTTTGGGATGAAGGATGATTGCAGCAGATGTCAGAAGTGACATCCGCTGTAATCTGTCTTTAACTACAGGTACTACTGCTCCCAACATGGAGCATTAATAGACAGATCGCAGTGAGTGTCACTCCTGACACCCGCTGTGATCCTCCTGTATAATGTATAGATGCAGCCGGCCGCTCGTCTATGGTCCCATGCACTGACGTACATATACACCTATTCATATTTCCCACAGAGAGTTATGATTGGCTGGATCCATCTGGCCAATCACAGCTCTCTGCGGGTAATAGGAATAGGTGTATATATACGGCAGTGCAGGGGACCATAGAAGAGCGGCCGGCTGCATCTATATATTGTAAAGGAGGATTGCAATGGGTGTCAGAAGTGACACGGGTGATCTGTCAATTAGTACAGGTACTACTACTCCCATCATGGAACAGTGTGTTCCATGCTGGGAGTAGTAGTACGACCTAAAAAAAAATATATATATAAAAAAGTGGAAAAAAAACCACACACACTACATTTTTATTATTGTCGGCTACATATTTAGTGCCTAACCACCCACATAAATTAATCCCTGTTTAAAAATTAATTAAATGTTGTTATAATAAAGATACATTTCATTAAATACAATTTTTTCCATCTCTACTGTATCTTTTTTTTTTATAATTTATTTTTAATGGTACCCTACGAAATTTTAATAAAAAAGGTATATCCATCACTTTTTTTGATCACTAAAGTCCAAAAAAGAATACAAACCGCCTGCAAAAATGCCAAAATTAAAACTCACATGGTGTTTTTCTTAGCGTTTTTTCACTCCCATAGACTTCTATGGGAGGAAAACGCCAAGATTTTCCTGAATAAACGCCAAAGTCTCAACAAGAGGTCATTTTTGAAAAACTTCCAAGGAGCCCAAAATAGTAGAAAAAAAGGATAAAAAAAATGCCAAACTGAAAAACGCCAAGTGGATATCGCATTTTGCAGTTTCCTATTGACTTGCAGCTAAAATCTGCAGCTAAAAAAATGAACAAGTGGAAACCTAGCCTCAGGCTTCTATTCTCTTTGCTGCTGCTTGGTTGATAACATTCTCCTTCTTTGTCACCAAAGTCAAACTGAAAGTAAAAAAATGATTTCCCATTTACAAGGCGGCTCAACAAACTTAACCCAAAGATCTTGTCAGCAGCCAAACTGTAGGGGTGATAATGATAATGTGATTGTGTGTTTGTGCTTTTCTGCATCAGGACATGGCTGACTGGCTATACCTGAAACCACGAGATTTGTGGATAAGCCCAAAGGACAATGTTTGATCATAAGACTATGACCTGTGGATCATGCAAAATGCTGCAAGATGATCATTCAAAGCACAAAAATCAAGTCCTCCTATGAATAATAAAATAAAAGACAATGTTGTGAAGTGGCCTACCTGAAGTCCTTGATTTTGTTGAGGAGTTTTAACAGGACTAGAGATGAGATTTGTTGCGGAATATGGTCCCAATTCAGATTTTTAGTTGCCCCATTTCCCTCCAATTATGTACATTTGCAGGGACTCCTGTTCAAAGCAGGACTATCTCCTCCTGTACAGTACCTTAAAGGGGTACTCCACCCCTAGACATTGTATCCCCTATCCAAAGGATAGGGCATAAGATGTCTGATCAAGAGTGTCCTGCCGATGGGGACCTCGCGATCTCGGCTGCGGCACCCCAGACATCCGAGACGTCGACAAGAAGTAAAAAAAAAAGGCACCAGACCCTCTCTACTGTGCTAGGGACCATCCAGATAGCCAGTCCAGGTCCAACTGCAAAAATATCCAATGTCAAAGCACACAAGTGGCTCGGGATACCGTTCAAGCTTTATTCTTTATATATTTACCACACGCAACTTTTCAGCAAAAGGGGTTGCCTTTATTCAGCTGGATCAGGCTTGATAAAGGATACCTTTTGATGAAATGTTGCATGTTTATGGGAAATAAAGAACACAGCTTAAACACTATCCTGAGCCTCCTCGTGTGCTGTGACCTTGGATGTACTTGAAGTTTTTGGACAATTTCCCTTAAACTTATTTTTTTTTACCAAATTAAAAGAAAAATTGATTTTGTCACCGTTTCACATGAGGGGCACAGATGTGTTTTTTTTTTTGTTTGCTTTTTTTTTTTTTTACTTTATTTCATCAAATTACTGTATTCTGTGCTTACTTTGTTTTTCTTGTGTTAGATTTTAATTTTGATTAAAGATCTTTCAAAAGTTATGTCTGCAACCATGAAAGAGCTTTTTGACAGTGCTGTAATTGGTAAAGTAAGCAACACATCTGAACACTGAATTCAATTATCCAATCAGCAGATATTCAAGGCAATCATCACTTCTGGATTAGTCAAATTAGGAGCATTCTCAATCTAGAGGAGTTAAATTTTATATTCACAAAAGTGATTGAGTTTAAACATGTGGTCATACTTTGGTTGAAAGTTACTGTAGGTTGTTTGCCTTACTTGTTTGCTGATTATTAAAAGATGTAACTAGTGAGATACATACAGAAACTTTACCAAGTTTAAGTGTACCAATAATTTGCAAAAACTTTTTATTTAATGTAGATAATAAGATTACATGTATAGTTTTAATATACTTGGTTAAAAAATATGTGTATTTTTGGGTTAAAAAAACAGTTGTCTCTGCAGCTATTGTCAGGAAGTTAGTGTGAAACAAGCAGGGCTCTGTGCACTGAGGACAAGCAGGGCTCTGTACACTGAGGACAAGCAGGGCTCTGTACTTTGAAGACAAGCGGGGCTCTTTACACTGAGGACAAGTAGGGCTCTGTACACTGAAGACAAGCGGGGCTCTGTACACTGAGGACAAGTAGGGCTCTGTGCACTGAGGACAAGCAGGGCTCTGTACACTGAGGACAAGTAGGGCTCTGTACACTGAAGACAAGCAGGGCTCTGTACACTGAGGACAAGTAGGGCTCTGTACACTGAAGACAAGCAGGGCTCTTTACACTGAGGACAAGTAGGGCTCTGTACACTGAAGACAAGCAGGGCTCTGTACACTGAGGACAAGTAGGGCTCTGTGCACTGAGGACAAGTAGGGCTCTGTGCACTGAGGACAAGCAGGGCTCTGTACACTGAGGACAAGTAGGGCTCTGTACACTGAGGACAAGGGGCACATCACTTGATGTAGGTGGTATATTCCTCACCCCTGTTGGGGTACATTTTTTCTATTTACCTTTCTGAGTAAAGGTATTCTAAGTTTGCTATGAAGATTTCAACAGCTAACCTGGTGGTGCAGTGGTGGAAAATTAAAGAGGATTTAAGGAGCAGTTTGTCAGGCATGGGTTTCAGTGCTGTGTAATCAAGCAAGAAAGAACTCCAGCCCCCGCCCTCCAGTCACATTTTATTTTCATTGCAGTCTTTGATCTAGGGGTTGACATCCAGCTACTGGGTACTACTAGTGTTACGCCGAGCGCTCCGGGTCCCCGCTCCTCCCCGGAGCGCTCGCTACACTCTCGTTACTGCAGCGCCCCGGTCAGATCCACTGACCGGGTGCGCTGCGATACCGCCTCCAGCCGGGACGCGATTCGCGATGCGGGTGGCGCCCGCTCGCGATGCGCACCCCGGCTCCCGTACCTGACTCGCTCTCCGTCGGTCCTGTCCCGGCGCGCGCGGCCCCGCTCCCTAGGGCGCGCGCGCGCCGGGTCTCTGCGATTTAAAGGGCCACTGCGCCGCTGATTGGCGCAGTGGTTCTAATTAGTGTGTTCACCTGTGCACTCCATATATATACCTCACTTCCCCTGCACTCCCTCGCCGGATCTTGTTGCCCTTGTGCCTAGTGAAAGCGTTCCCTTGTGTGTTCCTAGCCTGTGTTCCAGACCTCCTGCCGTTGCCCCTGACTACGATCCTTGCTGCCTGCCCCGACCTTCTGCTACGTCCGACCTTGCTTCTGTCTACTCCCTTGTACCGCGCCTATCTTCAGCAGTCAGAGAGGTGAGCCGTTGCTAGTGGATACGACCTGGTCACTACCGCCGCAGCAAGACCATCCCGCTTTGCGGCGGGCTCTGGTGAATACCAGTAGTGACTTAGAACCGGTCCACTAGCACGGTCCACGCCAATCCCTCTCTGGCACAGAGGATCCACCTCCTGCCAGCCGGCATCGTGACAGTAGATCCGGCCATGGATCCCGCTGAAGTACCTCTGCCAGTTGTCGCTGACCTCACCACGGTGGTCGCCCAGCAGTCACAACAGATAGCGCAACAAGGCCACCAGCTGTCTCAACTGACCGTGATGCTACAGCAGCTACTACCACAGCTTCAGCAATCATCTCCTCCGCCAGCTCCTGCACCTCCTCCGCAGCGAGTGGCCGCTTCAGGCCTACGACTATCCTTGCCGGATAAATTTGATGGGGACTCTAAGTTTTGCCGTGGCTTTCTTTCACAATGTTCTCTGCACTTGGAGATGATGTCGGACCAGTTTCCTACTGAAAGGTCTAAGGTGGCTTTCGTAGTCAGCCTTCTGTCTGGAAAAGCTCTGTCATGGGCCACACCGCTCTGGGACCGCAATGACCCCGTCACTGCCTCTGTACACTCCTTCTTCTCGGAAATTCGTAGTGTCTTTGAGGAACCTGCCCGAGCCTCCTCTGCTGAGACTGCCCTGCTGAACCTGGTCCAGGGTAATTCTTCCGTTGGCGAGTACGCCATACAATTCCGTACTCTTGCTTCTGAACTATCCTGGAATAATGAGGCCCTCTGCGCGACCTTTAAAAAAGGCCTATCCAGCAACATTAAAGATGTTCTGGCCGCACGAGAAATTCCTGCTAATCTACATGAACTCATTCATCTTGCCACTCGCATTGACATGCGTTTTTCCGAAAGGCGTCAGGAGCTCCGCCAGGATATGGACTTTGTTCGCACGAGGCGTTTTTTCTCCCCGGCTCCTCTCTCCTCTGGTCCTCTGCAATCCGTTCCTGTGCCTCCCGCCGTGGAGGCTATGCAAGTTGACCGGTCTCGCCTGACACCTCAAGAGAGGACACGACGCCGCATGGAGAATCTCTGCCTGTACTGTGCCGGTACCGAACACTTCCTGAAGGATTGTCCTATCCGTCCTCCCCGCCTGGAAAGACGCACGCAGACTCCGCACAAAAGGGAGACAGTCCTTGATGTCTACTCTGCTTCTCCACGTCTTACTGTGCCTGTGCGGATATCTGCATCTACCTTCTCCTTCTCTACTATGGCCTTCTTGGATTCCGGATCTGCAGGAAACTTTATTTTGGCCTCTCTCATCAACAGGTTCAACATCCCGGTAACCAGTCTCGCCAGGCCCCTCTACATCAATTGTGTTAACAATGAAAGATTGGACTGTACCATACGTTACCGCACGGAGCCCCTTCTAATGTGCATCGGACCTCATCAAGAAAAAATTGAGTTCTTGGTCCTCCCCAATTGCACTTCCGAAATTCTCCTTGGACTATCGTGGCTCCAACGCCATTCCCCAACCCTGGATTGGTCCACGGGGGAGATCAAGAGCTGGGGTACCTCTTGTTTCAAGGACTGCCTTAAACCGGTTCCCAGTACTCCCTGCCGTGACCCTGTGGTTCCCCCTGTAACCGGTCTCCCTAAGGCTTATATGGACTTTGCTGATGTGTTTTGCAAAAAACAAGCTGAGACTCTACCTCCTCACAGGCCTTATGACTGTCCTATCGACCTCCTCCCGGGCACTACTCCACCCCCGGGCAGAATTTATCCTCTGTCCGCCCCAGAGACTCTTGCTATGTCTGAGTACATCCAGGAAAATTTAAAAAAGGGGTTTATCCGCAAATCCTCCTCTCCTGCCGGAGCTGGATTTTTCTTTGTGTCCAAAAAAGATGGCTCCCTACGTCCTTGCATTGACTACCGCGGTCTTAATAAAATCACGGTAAAGAACCGCTACCCTCTACCTCTTATCTCTGAACTCTTTGATCGCCTCCAAGGTGCCCACATCTTTACCAAACTGGACTTAAGAGGTGCTTATAATCTCATCCGCATCAGGGAGGGGGATGAATGGAAAACGGCATTTAACACTAGAGATGGACACTTTGAGTATCTGGTCATGCCCTTTGGCCTGTGCAACGCCCCTGCCGTCTTCCAAGACTTTGTTAATGAAATTTTTCGTGATCTCTTATATTCCTGTGTTGTTGTGTATCTGGACGATATTCTGATTTTTTCTGCCAACCTAGAAGAACACCGCCAGCATGTCCGCATGGTTCTTCAGAGACTTCGTGACAATCAACTTTATGCCAAAATGGAGAAATGTCTGTTTGAATGTCAATCTCTTCCTTTCCTAGGATACTTGGTCTCTGGCCAGGGACTACAAATGGATCCAGACAAACTCTCTGCCGTCTTAGATTGGCCACGCCCCTCCGGACTCCGTGCTATCCAACGTTTTTTGGGGTTCGCCAATTATTACAGACAATTTATTCCACATTTTTCCACCATTGTGGCTCCTATCGTGGCTTTAACCAAGAAGAATGCCAATCCTAAGTCCTGGTCTCCTCAAGCGGAAGACGCCTTTAAACGGCTCAAGTCGGCCTTTTCTTCTGCTCCCGTGCTCTCCAGACCTGACCCATCTAAACCCTTCCTATTGGAGGTTGATGCCTCCTCAGTAGGAGCTGGAGCCGTTCTTCTACAAAAAAATTATTCCGGGCATGCTGTTACCTGTGTTTTTTTTTCTAGGACCTTCTCTCCGGCGGAGAGGAACTACTCCATCGGGGATCGAGAGCTACTGGCCATTAAATTAGCACTTGAGGAATGGAGGCATCTGCTGGAGGGATCTAAATTTCCAGTTATTATTTACACCGATCACAAGAATCTCTCCTATCTCCAGTCTGCCCAACGGCTGAATCCTCGCCAGGCCAGGTGGTCTCTGTTCTTGGCCCGGTTTAATTTTGAAATTCACTTTCGCCCTGCCGATAAGAACATCAGGGCTGATGCTCTCTCTTGTTCCTTGGATGCCTCGGAAGTAGAGCTCTCTCCGCAACACATCATTCCTCCTGACTGCCTGATCTCCACTTCTCCAGCCTCCATCAGGCAAACTCCTCCAGGGAAGACCTTAGTCTCTCCACGCCAACGCCTCGAAATCCTCAAATGGGGTCACTCCTCCCATCTCGCAGGCCATGCGGGCATCAAAAAATCTGTGCAACTCATCTCTCGTTTCTATTGGTGGCCTACTCTGGAGACGGATGTTGTTGATTTTGTGCGGGCCTGCACTGTCTGTGCCCGGGACAAGACTCCTCGCCAGAAGCCTGCTGGTCTCCTTCACCCTCTGCCTGTCCCCGAACAGCCTTGGTCTCTGAATGGTATGGACTTTATTACAGACTTACCCCCATCCCGTGGCAACACTGTTGTTTGGGTGGTCGTTGATCGATTTTCCAAGATGGCACATTTTATTCCTCTTCCTGGTCTTCCTTCAGCGCCTCAGTTGGCAAAACAATTTTTTGTACACATTTTTCGTCTTCACGGGTTGCCCACGCAGATCGTCTCGGATAGAGGCGTCCAATTCGTGTCAAAATTCTGGAGGGCTCTCTGTAAACAACTCAAGATTAAATTAAACTTTTCTTCTGCTTATCATCCTCAATCCAATGGGCAAGTAGAAAGAATTAACCAGGTCCTGGGTGATTATTTACGGCATTTTGTTTCCTCCCGCCAGGATGACTGGGCAGATCTTCTACCATGGGCCGAATTCTCGTATAACTTCAGAGTCTCTGAATCTTCTTCCAAATCCCCATTTTTCGTGGTGTACGGCCGTCACCCTCTTCCCCCCCTCCCTACTCCCTTGCCCTCTGGTTTGCCCGCTGTGGATGAAATAACTCGTGATCTTTCCACCATATGGAAAGAGACCCAAAATTCTCTCTTACAGGCTTCATCACGCATGAAGAAGTTTGCTGATAAGAAAAGAAGAGCTCCCCCCATTTTTTCTCCCGGAGACAAGGTATGGCTCTCCGCTAAATATGTTCGCTTCCGTGTTCCCAGCTACAAATTGGGACCACGCTATCTTGGTCCTTTCAAAGTCTTGTGCCAGATTAACCCTGTCTCTTACAAACTTCTTCTTCCTCCTTCTCTTCGTATTCCTAATGCCTTTCATGTCTCTCTTCTTAAACCACTCATCCTCAACCGTTTCTCTCCTAAACGTATTTCTCCCACTCCTGTCTCCGGTTCTTCGGACATCTTTCCTGTAAAGGAGATACTGGCCTCCAAAAAGGTCAGAGGGAAAACCTTTTTTCTGGTTGACTGGGAGGGCTGTGGTCCTGAAGAGAGATCCTGGGAACCTGAGGACAATATCCTAGATAAAAGTCTGGTCCTCAGGTTCTCAGGCTCAAAGAAGAGGGGGAGACCCAAGGGGGGGGGTACTGTTACGCCGAGCGCTCCGGGTCCCCGCTCCTCCCCGGAGCGCTCGCTACACTCTCGTTACTGCAGCGCCCCGGTCAGATCCACTGACCGGGTGCGCTGCGATACCACCTCCAGCCGGGACGCGATTCGCGATGCGGGTGGCGCCCGCTCGCGATGCGCACCCCGGCTCCCGTACCTGACTCGCTCTCCGTCGGTCCTGTCCCGGCGCGCGCGGCCCCGCTCCCTAGGGCGCGCGCGCCGGGTCTCTGCGATTTAAAGGGCCACTGCGCCGCTGATTGGCGCATTGGTTCTAATTAGTGTGTTCACCTGTGCACTCCATATATATACCTCACTTCCCCTGCACTCCCTTGCCGGATCTTGTTGCCCTTGTGCCTAGTGAAAGCGTTCCCTTGTGTGTTCCTAGCCTGTGTTCCAGACCTCCTGCCGTTGCCCCTGACTACGATCCTTGCTGCCTGCCCCGACCTTCTGCTACGTCCGACCTTGCTTCTGTCTACTCCCTTGTACCGCGCCTATCTTCAGCAGTCAGAGAGGTGAGCCGTTGCTAGTGGATACGACCTGGTCACTACCGCCGCAGCAAGACCATCCCGCTTTGCGGCGGGCTCTGGTGAATACCAGTAGTGACTTAGAACCGGTCCACTAGCACCGTCCACGCCAATCCCTCTCTGGCACAGAGGATCCACCTCCTGCCAGCCGGCATCGTGACAACTAGGTTCAGGCTTGTGTGGTAGCTGCCTTGGGGTGTAGTGTAGTTGGGGTGTTGCTTCGGTATATGAGGGGTTAATTTAACCCCTGTCACTCGTGACGCCAGGGTGCGGGTTAATACGCTGAGGTGAATCTTTGGCCTATCACCACCCTTCCTAGAAATGATAGGTGCAAGACAGTGACTTGTGGCTTCTTTTCTAAAACATTCTCTCCCACGGAGCAAAATTACTCCATTGGAGACAGAGAACTGCTGGCCATTAGGTTGGCACTGGAGGAATGGAGACATTTACTCGAGGGTGCCACACATCCTGTGAACATCTTCACGGACCACAAGAATCTGGCTTATCTCCAGTCTGCCCAGAGACTAAATCCCCGTCAGGCTCATTGGTCTTTGTTCTTCGTCCGTTTTAATTTTGAAATTATTTTCCGTCCTGCTTGTAAGAACATTAGCTCTGTCTCGCTCTTCGGATGTGGTGGGCGACGAGTTATCTCCCCAATATATCATCCCACCAGAACGCCTTATTGGCGTTGCTCCCGTGGACCTGCACCTTCTCCCTCCGGGCAAATCTTACATACCTCCACGTCAGCGTCTGCAAATTCTCAAGTGGGGCCACGCTTCCCTTTTTGTCGGTCATCCCGGGGTACAAAAATCTCTCCAACTAATCTCCCAAAGTGGTGGCCTTCTCTGGAGAAAGATGTCTCGGACTTCGTCCAGGCCTGTACGATTTGCGCCCAGGATAAATCACCTCGTCAGAAACCAGCGGGTCTCCTCTTGCTTCTACCTGTTCCTGAAGTTCCCTGGTCTCACATCGCTATGGACTTTGTTACTGATCTTCCCTCCTCCCATGGCATGTCCGTTATTTTGGTCGTGGTAGATCGCTTCTCCAAAATGGCTCATTTTGTACCCCTGCCCGGTCTACCCTCAGCACCCATGTTAGCCAAACAATTCTTCCAACACATCTTCCGTCTCCATGGCATACGCAAACTTATTGTCTCGGATCGTGGGGTGCAATTTGTCTCCAAATTCTGGAAGGCTCTTTGTGGTCAGCACGGCATCAAAGTGGACAATTCTTCTTCGTACCACCCTCAGAACAACGGCCAGTTAGAACGGGTCAACCAAATTTTGGGCGACTATTTGCGCCTCCTTTGTGTCCTCTCGCCATGACAATTGGGTGGATCTACTTGCCTGGGCGGAATGCTCCTACAATTACAAACAATCCTCTGCTTCTAACAAGTCCCCTTTCTTTGTAGTTTTTGACCGTCATCCTCTTCCACCTCTGTCGCAGTATTCCACTCCTTCTTCTGTACCTGCTGTTGACAGTCTGGTACTGGACTTTTCCACCGTCTGGCGTGAAACTCACGCTGCTTTCCTCAAGGTTTCTGCTCGTATGAAAGTCCAAGCCGACAAGAGACGCAGAGCTCCTCCTGAATTCCACCCAGGTGACAAGGTTTGGCTCTCCTCTAAATACATCCGATTTAGGGTTCCAAGTTACAAGTTGGGCCCTTGTTACTTGGGACCCTATAAAATCAAGAGTCGGATCAATCAGGTCTCTTACCAGCTTCATGTTCCCCCCTCCCTCCGAATCCATAACTCCTTCCATGTCTCCCTTCTTAAACCTGCTGTGTTTAACCATTTCTCTCCCAAGCTTGTTTCTCCCACCCCTGTTGCCGGTACCTCCGATATTTTTTCCGTCAAGGAGTACTTGGAGACCAGGATCTCTCGGAGGAGAAGATTTCTTCTGGTTGATCGGGAGGGCTGCACTTCTGAGGAGAGGTCTTGGAAGCCTGAGGAGAACATCTTGGACCGCAGTCTCATCCTCAGTTTTCTGGGCACCAAGAAGAGGGGAGACCTAAGGGGGGGGGTGTGTACTGTCACAGCATGCACTCCGGTCCCCTCCCCTGGACCAGAGTGCCCGCTTCCCCGGCCTCCCTGACCGGGGGCACTGGTTCCCTGTGTTGGGGACGCGGCTGCCGTGGCGGCTGGTCCCCGCTCACGCGCCGCGTTCCTGTCTGTCCTACCTGGCTCCCCGCTCCCTGCGCCATCTGTCCCTGCCTCCCGGCACGCGCGGCCCTGCTCTCTAGGGCGCGCGCACGCCGCCTTCTGTAAATTTAAAGGGCCAGCGCACCTTTGATTGGTGCGCTGGTCCCTGACCTCTGGCCACTTCCTAATAAATGTTACCTGCCCCTTTCTGCCCTTTCCGGATCTTTGTGCCCTTGTGCCTCTGAGAAAGCATTCCCTACAGTGTTATATTGCCTCGCCTGTTGCCGAACCCGTTGCTACCCTCTACTCGCCCTCTAACCTTTGCTACCTGCCCTGACCTCTGCTACGTCCGACTACGCTCCTGCCTACTCCCTGTGTAACACGCCATATCAGCTGCCAGAGAGGTCGAGTTGTTAATGGGGGATACGACCTGGTAGTTACCGCCGCAGCAAATCCATCCCGCTTTGCGGCGGGCTCTGGTGAAGACCAGTAACTGCTTAGAACCGGTCCTCCAGTACAACCTGTGCCATTGCCTCTCTGGTCCAGAGGATCCACTACCCGTCCTGTCGGTTCGTGACAATCCTTGAGTCTCAAGCTGTCCAAACATTTTGAAATCTCACAAATTTTTTTCTTTTTTGTGCCAACAATGAGTTACCTGTAAGTACACGAAAGGTATACTGGCTAGCCGGAAGCTAGGTCACAGTAAGTTTGGCTGCTAGGGTCTATCGGCTACACGCTACTTACCCCTAGAGCACTTAAAAATAACCTACCTAGGTTACCTTTAGAACTACGTGTTTAATTCTATACTCGCAAGAGCACCTACTGGCCAGGTAGAGCCTCTCACACACGTAATACAGAGAAGAGAAATATGAGTGTACCTAACGTTGGCAGGAATTGGGTATCAATAGGCTACAATTCCTAAAGTGTTCTTGAAATGTGAGATACATTTTGTTTTTGTGTATGTACTGAAGTAGACTGAGGTAGTACATTTAAGTGAGTAGTCTAGAGTACTATGTGTGCAAGTACTATCTTAAGGGTAAGTTACCCTGTTATTTTTGTTGAGACAGGTGCTAGCGATTGGCGACTAGAAACAATGTCACTCTCGAAGGAGCCAAGAGAGTCACCCATTGAGCAACTACTAAAACACCTTTTAGCATTTTTATAACTTTGTATGTACATGTGTACAAGAATTATTTACATTTGTGTGTTTGGTGTACACATGCATATAGTGGGCAATTTTCTGTGTACAACCTTTACTTACTTTTTTTTTATGTACACAGACATGAAGCTATTTTTCTTGTGTACAAGAACCATATACATTTTTATGATACATTTATGAACACTCCAACAAGGTTCAGGCGCATACACCTGATAAGTGCAACATTTAGCAGAGAGTCCTATAAATATAGGGTTATGTACATAGAACGGATGTGTAAGAACCTGCAGTGCGGGGGTCAGGTTTCTTAGGTGGCGGTGTTGCAGATCTAGAAGGATTGGGCCGCACAGCCATCTCTTTAAAGGCCTTGGCTAACTGCTTAATGTCTTGCTTAATGTATTGTAGGTCAGCTGTTAAAGGGCTAGAAGAAGGGGTTGGCAGGGCAGGCTGAGAAGGGACATGTGGCTGGGGCGAGGGCCCCAGAGATTCTGTAGCAGGAACACTAGCCTCCTCTGTCTGGGGTCCTGATTCGATCACTTTGACCGCTAGTCTCTTAAAAGCAGGGAAAGCCATGTCGGGATTTTGCACGGCCAGCATCCTAAGTTGGGCTTTGTCCCATTTGTCAGTGCCCCTTCTATAAAACGTTGCCCTGATCGGGCCTGATGCCGTCCAACTTCTGTACCGCCTCTAATGCGCTCTGTAAAGCTACTGCATATGCCCTGAGAGTCTCACCTGGTTTCTGACGTTGTTCATATAGTCTGAGGCGTACCTCCGTGGGAGAATGAGATTCAAACACCTGAGAAAGTCCTTCAAAAATCTGTCCCACTGTGGCTGTGTCAGCCGCTGGCCAGGTGCGAAGTTCCTCCAAGGCGGGTCCCTGGAGCTGTCCCAGAAGCAACTGTATCTGTTGATGAGGTGGTAATGCATATAATCCAAAGAGGCTGTAGATCTTTTCTTTAAAGTCTCTCAATGTAAAAGGGTCACCATTGTAGGTGGGAAGCACAGGATTCCCCAAGAAGACAGGGGCAGCAACAGGGGCTCCCAATACATAGGGAGAGACTGGAGGCTCCGCCTATGATGAAGGTCTTGTTGGAATCACAGGGAGAGCACTTCTTTGTGAGGTAGAAAGTGTTGGTGAAGGGCAACACCCTTCTTACTAGGGGTGGAGACCCCGTTGGTGGGGTCACTGGAGCATCGCCCCCTTGCTGCTCAGATGGGGACTGTGGCGCTGCAGGTTCTGACATCTTTGTATTTGGTATGCTGGCCCTTTAAATAAATCTTGAATTCCTAGGTCCCAAGGAGATACGCAGTTGTTCTCTAATCTGGAACTTGAGGACGTAGATTTAAAATTTGAGAGCGGTGACTTGAAATTCAATAGCTTTTAGTTGAAATTTGAGTGTGTTGATCAGCAGCTGAAGTGACAATATATAGGACTTCAATTTGGCAATCTGGTGTCTCAGAGTCCCGTACTGTTCCGGCTCCTTACAACTTCAAACCTGCTGTCGCACTCTGCGCCTTTTCCCGCGCTGAAATATCTCACTTTTTTGGGCTCCGGCACTAGACTTCAACAAAATGGACGCCGCGGCACCGAGGGCTTCAGTGGGCAGGGTCTCTGGATCACGTGCGCAGGAAGGCCCCACGCTATTTTCAGCTCTTTCTCTCACAACTTGTAACTTCGCTGTACTCTTCGCCTCCCCCTTACTTTACATGCGCACTTCCTCCACACAGCACCGTGCGCGCAACCCCTTACTCCGGAGTATGGCTCTATACAGAGGGCTTCAGTGGCGGGGTCTCTGGTTCACGTGCGCAGGAAGGTCCCTCGCTAACTTCAGCTCTTTCTCTCACAACTTGTAACTCCGCTGTACTCTTCGCCTCTCCCCTTACTTTACATGCACACTTCCTCCACACAGCACCGTGCCCGAAACCCCTTACTCCGGAGTATAGATCACAGTACATGAATAAAGTCTGTTACTTTCTGGGGGGGGAGTACAACTTCACTAGTGGCAACAGTAGTAGGCACACACCCGAATCCTGTTCGTGCGACGCCAAAAAGGCTTTGTGGTAGCTGCCTTGGGGTATAATGTAGTTGGGGTGTTGCTTCGGTATATGAGGGGTTAATTTAGTTTAGTGTTTCATTAATTTATTTATTGGTTTGGTTATATCTGCGGATTATTTATTGAATTATCCAGGAATAGAATAACAGAGCTACTTTCCATCGAAAACTGCCCCCCGTCTGTCTCCAGGTTGGGTGTGGTTATGCAGCTCAGTTCCATTGAAGGGAATGGAGCCAAGTCATAAAACCACACCCAACCTGGAGACAGACGTGGAACTGTTTTTTAAAGAAAGTAGCTCTGTTTTTCTATTCCTAGATAACCCCTTTAAGTGTCTTTTTTTATTATGGTACTGTAACCTTTAATAAAGACCACACACATATGATTTTCCAATAAAACTTTGTCCGTGTGTTTTATTATAAATGTTAGTAGTAGTTGTTATGGGGGGGGGGATTTTGGCAGCTTGCATTCCCATGACTATGGCTCTTTACAAAGGCAACACAGGCATACAGTTGCATAGTCTGTGGAGTACTGTCACGATTCGGCTGGCTGGAGGTGGATCCTCTGTGCCAGAGAGGGATTGGCGTGGACCGTGTTGGTGGACCGGTTCTAAGTTGCTACTGGAATTCACAAGAGCCCGCCGCAAAGCGGGATGGTCTTGCAGCGGAGGTAGCAACCAGGTCGTATCCACCAGCAACGGCTCAACCTCTCTGACTGCTGATGATAGGCGCGGTACAAGGGAGTAGACAAGAGCAAGGTCGGACATAGCAGAAGGTCAGGGCAGGCAGCAAGGATCGTAGTCAGGGGCAACGGCAGGAGGTCTGGAACACAGGCTAGGAACACACAAGGAAACGCTTTCACTGGCACAATGGCAACAAGATCCGGCAAGGGAGTGCAGGGGAAGTGATGTATAAATAGGGAGTGCACAGGTGAACACACTAATTAAGCCTGCTGCGCCAATCAGTGGCGCAGTGGCCCTTTAAATTGCAGAGACCCGGCGCGCGCGCACCCTAAGGAGCGGGGCCGCGCGCGCCGGGACAAGACCGACGGGGAGCGAGTCAGGTACGGGAGCCATCCCGGCTCCCGTACCTGACTCGCTCCCCGTCGGTCTTGTCCCGGCGCGCGCGGCCCCGCTCCTTAGGGTGCGCGCGCGCCGGGTCTCAGGCTCCAAGAAGAGGGGGAGACCCAAGGGGGGGGGGTACTGTTACGCCGAGCACTCCGGGTCCCCGCTCCAACCCCGGAGCGCTCGCAACTTCCTCGCATTTGCAGCGCCCCAGTCAGACCTGCTGACCGGGTGCACTGCAATGTCTCTCTCAGCCGGGATGCGATTCGCAATGCGGGAGGCGCCCGCTCGCGATGCGCATCCCGCGCATCGCGAGCGGGCGCCTCCCGCATTGCGAATCGCATCCCGGCTGAGAGAGACATTGCAGTGCACCCGGTCAGCAGGTCTGACCGGGGCGCTGCAAATGCGAGGAAGTTGCGAGCGCTCCGGGGAGGAGCGGGGACCCGGAGTGCTCGGCGTAACAGTACCCCCCCCCCTTGGGTCTCCCCCTCTTCTTGGAGCCTGAGAACCTGAGAATAAGACTTTTGTCTAGGATGTTGTCCTCAGGTTCCCAGGATCTCTCTTCTGGACCACAGCCTTCCCAATCCACCCCAAAAAATTTTTTTCCTCTGACCGTCTTGGAGGCCAGAATCTCCTTCACGGAGAAGACGTCAGAAGAACCGGATACAGGAGTGGGAGAAACAAGTTTGGGAGAGAAGCGGTTAATGATGAGTGGTTTAAGGAGAGAGACATGGAAGGCATTGGGAATACGAAGAGAAGGAGGAAGGAGGAGTTTGTAAGAGACAGGGTTGATCTGGCACAAGACTTTGAAAGGACCAAGATAGCGTGGTCCCAGTTTGTAACTGGGGACACGAAAGCAGACATATTTAGCAGAGAGCCATACCTTGTCTCCGGGAGCAAAAATGGGGGGAGTTCTTCTTTTCTTATCGGCAAATCTTTTCATCCGGGATGAAGCCTGTAAAAGAGAATTTTGGGTCTCTTTCCATATGGTGGAGAGATCACGAGTCACTTCATCCACAGCGGGCAAACCAGAGGGCAAGGGAGTAGAGAGGGGGGGAAGAGGGTGACGGCCGTACACCACGAAAAATGGGGACTTAGCAGAAGATTCGGAGACTCTGAAGTTGTATGAGAATTCGGCCCATGGTAGAAGATCTGCCCAGTCATCCTGGCGGGAGGAAACAAAATGCCGTAAATAGTCACCCAGGACCTGATTAATTCTTTCTACTTGCCCATTGGATTGGGGATGATAAGAAGAAGAGAAGTTTAATTTAATCTTGAGAGGGCCCTCCAGAATTTAGACACGAATTGGACGCCTCTATCCGAGACGATATGAGTGGGCAATCCATGAAGGCGAAAAATGTGTACAAAAAATTGCTTTGCCAACTGAGGCGCTGAAGGAAGACCAGGAAGAGGAATAAAATGTGCCATCTTGGAAAATCGATCAACGACCACCCAAACAACTGTGTTGCCACGGGATGAGGGCAAGTCTGTAATAAAGTCCATACCAATCTGTGACCAAGGCTGTTCGGGAACGGGCAGAGGATGAAGGAGGCCAGCAGGCTTCTGGCGAGGAGTCTTAACCCGGGCACAGACAGTACAGGCCCGCACAAAATCAACAACATTTGTCTCCAGAGTCGGCCACCAATAAAAACGAGAGATGAGTTGCAAGGATTTTTTGATGCCCGCATGGCCTGCGAGATGGGAGGAGTGTCCCCATTTGAGAATCCCGAGACGCTGGCGTGGAGAAACGAGGGTCTTCCCTGGAGGAGTTTGCCTGATGGAGGCTGGAGAAGTGGAGATCAGACAGTCCGGAGGAATGATGTGTTGCGGAGAGACCTCTACTTCAGAGGCATCAGAAGAACGAGAGAGGGCATTGGCCCTAATGTTCTTGTCAGCAGGGCGAAAATGAATTTCAAAGTTAAAACGGGCAAAGAACAACGAACACCTGGCCTGGCGAGGGTTCAGTCGTTGGGCAGACTGGAGATAGGAGAGATTTTTGTGATCAGTGTATATGATAATTGGAAATTTTGATCCCTCCAGCAGATGCCTCCATTCCTCAAGCGCCAATTTAATGGCCAGTAGTTCTCGATCCCCGATGGAGTAATTTCTCTCCGCTGGAGAGAAGGTCCTAGAAAAAAAACCACAAGTAACAGCATGCCCGGAAGAATTTTTTTGTAGAAGGACAGCTCCAGCTCCCACTGAGGAGGCATCTACCTCCAATAGGAAGGGTTTAGATGGGTCAGGTCTGGAGAGCACGGGAGCAGAAGAAAAGGCAGACTTGAGATGTTTAAATGCGTCTTCCGCTTGTGGAGACCAGGACTTGGGATTGGCATTTTTCTTGGTTAAAGCCTTGATAGGAGCCACAATAGTGTAAAAGTGTGAAATAAATTGTCTGTAATAATTGGCAAACCCCAAAAAACGTTGGATAGCACGGAGTCCGGAGGGGCGTGGCCAATCTAAGACGGCAGAGAGTTTATCTGGGTCCATTTGTAGTCCCTGGCCAGAGACCAAGTATCCTAGGAAAGGAAGAGATTGACATTCAAAGAGACATTTCTCCCTTTTGGCATAAAGTTGATTGTCCCGAAGTCTCTGAAGAACCATGCGGACATGCTGGCGGTGTTCTTCTAAGTTGGCAGAAAAAATCAGAATATCGTCCAGATAAACCACAACACAGGAATATAAGAGATCACAAAAAATGTCATTAACAAAGTCTTGGAAGACGGCAGGGGCGTTGCACAGGCCAAAGGGCATGACCAGATACTTAAAGTGTCCATCTCTGGTGTTAAATGCAGTCTTCCATTCGTCCCCTTCCCTGATGCGGATGAGATTATAAGCCCCCCTTAAGTCCAGTTTGGTAAAGATGTGGGCACCTTGTAGGCGATCAAAGAGTTCCAAGATAAGAGGTAAGGGGTAGCGGTTTTTTACCGTGATTTTATTAAGTCCGCGATAGTCAATGCAAGGGCGTAGGGAGCCATCTTTTTTGGACACAAAAAAAAATCCAGCTCCGGCAGGAGAGGAGGATTTGCGGATAAAGCCCTTTTTTAAATTATCCTGGATGTACTCTGACATGGCAAGAGTCTCTGGAGCAGACAGAGGAAAGATTCTGCCTCGGGGTGAAGTAGTACCCGGGAGGAGGTCAATAGGACAGTCATAAGGCCTGTGAGGGGGTAAAGTCTCAGCTTGCTTCTTGCAAAAGACGTCAGCATAGTCCATATAAGCCTTAGGAAGACCGGATACAGGGGGAACCACAGGGTCACGGCAGGGAGTACTGGGAACCGGTTTAAGACAGTCCTTGAGACAAGAAGTACCCCAGTTCTTGATTTCTCCTGTGGACCAATCAAGGGTTGGGGAATGGCGTTGAAGCCACGGTAATCCAAGAAGAATTTCAGAAGTGCAGTTGGAGAGGACCAAAAATTCAATTTTTTCGTGATGAGGTCCGATGCACATTAGGAGAGGTTCCGTGCGGTAACGCACGGTACAGTCCAATCTTTCATTGTTAACAGAATTGATGTAGAGGGGTCTGGCGAGACTGGTCACCGGGATGTTGAACCTGTTGATGAGAGAGGCCAAAATAAAATTTCCTGCAGATCCGGAATCCAGGAAGGCCATAGCAGAGAAGGAGAAGGTAGAGGAAGATATCCGCACAGGCACAGTAAGGCGTGGAGAAGCAGAATTGACATCAAAAACTGTTTCACCTTTGTGCGGAATCAGCGGACGTCTTTCCAGGCGGGGAGGACGGATAGGACAATCCTTCAAGAAGTGTTCGGTACTGGCACAGTACAGGCACAGATTCTCCATGCGGCGTCGTGTCCTCTCTTGAGGTGTCAAGCGAGACCGGTCAACTTGCATAGCCTCCACTGCGGGAGGCACAGGAACGGATTGCAGAGGACCAGAGGAGAGAGGAGCCGGGGAGAGAAACCGCCTCGTGTGAACAAAGTCCATATCCTGGCGGAGCTCCTGACGCCTTTCGGAAAATCGCATGTCAATGCGGGTGGCCAGATGAATAAGTTCATGCAGGTTAGCAGGAATTTCTCGTGCGGCCAGCACATCTTTAATGTTGCTGGATAGGCTTTTTTTAAAGGTCGCGCAGAGGGCCTCATTATTCCAGGATAATTCGGAGGCAAGAGTACGGAATTGGATGGCGTACTCGCCAACAGAAGAATTACCCTGGACCAGGTTCAGCAGGGCAGTCTCAGCAGAAGAGGCTCGGGCAGGTTCCTCAAAGACACTTCGAATCTCCGTGAAGAAGGAGTGTACAGAGGCAGTGACAGGGTCATTGCGGTCCCAGAGCGGTGTGGCCCATGACAGAGCTTTCCCAGACAGAAGGCTGACTACGAAAGCCACCTTAGACCATTCAGTAGGAAACTGGTCCGACATCATCTCCAAGTGCAGGGAACATTGTGAAAGAAAGCCACGGCAAAACTTAGAGTCCCCATCAAATTTATCCGGCAAGGATAATCGTAGGCCGGAAGCGGCCACTCGCTGCGGAGGAGGTGCAGGAGCTGGCGAAGGAGATTGTTGCTGGAGTTGTGGTAATAGCTGCTGTAGCATCACGGTCAGTTGAGACAGCTGGTGGCCTTGTTGCGCTATCTGTTGCGACTGCTGGGCGACCACCGTGGTGGGGTCGGCGACAACTGGCAGTGGGACTTCAGCGGGATCCATGGCTGGATCTACTGTCACGATTCGGCTGGCTGGAGGTGGATCCTCTGTGCCAGAGAGGGATTGGCGTGGACCGTGTTGGTGGACCGGTTCTAAGTTGCTACTGGAATTCACCAGAGCCCGCCGCAAAGCGGGATGGTCTTGCAGCGGCGGTAGCAACCAGGTCGTATCCACCAGCAACGGCTCAACCTCTCTGACTGCTGAAGATAGGCGCGATACAAGGGAGTAGACAAGAGCAAGGTCGGACGTAGCAGAAGGTCAGGGCAGGCAGCAAGGATCGTAGTCAGGGGCAACGGCAGGAGGTCTGGAACACAGGCTAGGAACACACAAGGAAACTCTTTCACTGGCACAATGGCAACAAGATCCGGCAAGGGAGTGCAGGGGAAGTGATGTATAAATAGGGAGTGCACAGGTGAACACACTAATTAAGCCTGCTGCGCCAATCAGTGGCGCAGTGGCCCTTTAAATTGCAGAGACCCGGCGCGCGCGCGCCCTAAGGAGCGGGGCCGCGCGCGCCGGGACAAGACCGACGGGGAGCGAGTCAGGTACGGGAGCCGGGATGCGCATCGCGAGCGGGCGCCTCCCGCATCGCGAATCGCATCCCGGCTGAGAGAGACATTGCAGCGCACCCGGTCAGCAGGTCTGACCGGGGAGCTGCAAATGCGAGGAAGTTGCGAGCGCTCCAGGAGGAGCGGGGACCCGGAGCGCTCGGCGTAACAAGTACATTTTTCGGCACTCTTCAAAAATATACATTGAATGTAAAGCTCATGGTAAACAGAGCCTTATTCCTAATGGCTATTTGGTATGAAAATTAAACAAAGAGCAGAGCAAAACATGTAGTACTGCACTGTACTGTATAGAGATGCTACTATATAGACTGTCCATAGAGAGTCCATATATTTCTTAACACATGTGGTTTTCCAGTGAACCCCTATATCATGCATGGAGGCCAAAACAACAAGTGAAAAAAATCCAGCTTAAAAAAAAAAAAAGAAAAGAAAAAAAACATAAAAGGCAAGGCTTTAACTAACCCATGTTAAAATCAGAAAAAAAGAAAACAATGACACCAAAAATGAAAAAAAGCTGACCCGTTTCGAGCATAAAACTCTTAGTGGCAGTAAACAAAATGTGAGTGTGTCTACTTATATACTCAAAATAAAGGCCAAGTGCAGAAATCAAGTGAGAGGAAGTAGACACAAACACAACAGAAGTGGCAAAGGTCTGGCATAACAGGGTAAAGTTGCCAACCCGGGACCACAAACCTAACGTGCATAATAATTAAATACTTGAAAGAAGGTATGAAAACATATGAATACAAAATGTCAGTATCACACAGATTGTAGCAAGTATAGCTGTACAGGTATAATGGTAAGTATAAGCAATAGATGGTACGATAGCTAAGTCTAGGTGTAACATATTAGCAAACAGTATCGGGCACAGCAAAAACCATAGCATGAAAAACAAATCAATATTATGCAAGGCAATAAAAAGTATGAATTATTATTTCGATGAAAATTTTAGCAAAAATGCCAAAATATGAATACAAAACACCATTAGTATGCTCGTTGCAACAATAAAGATATACAGATATTCTGATAGATGTATGCAATGAATATACAGTCACTAAGTCTAAACATCACCTAATAGCAAACTGGCATGGCATAACAAACAAGCCAATATCATGCAAGCCAATACATCATATTAGGAATATAAGTACAACAGAAAACTGCCGGCAAAATATACTCATATATCGCAAATAAGCAGACACGTAAAAAAACGAAAATATTTTTGAGAGAATAAAAACTGAACCGTTGTACTCCTATATATTCCTCATATGATGTTTTGGTTTGCATAATACTGGCTTGTTTTTCCTGCCTTGCCAGATACTGTTTGCTATTAGGTGATGTTCAGACTGTATTATTCATTGGACACATCTATCTCTTTTGTCATGCTTGTTGCGTATGAGTGATATTTTGTATTTATATTTTGCCATTTTTTTTGTACGACTTATTGCCTCACATGATATTGGTTTGTTTTTTATGCTATGGCTTTTACTGTGCCCGATACTGTTTGCTAATATGTTACGCCTAAACACAGCCATCGTATCATCTATTGCATATACTTACCATTATAGCTGTATAACTATACTTGCTACAACCTGTGTGATATTGACATTTTGTACTCATATGTTTTCATATAATCGTGTAAGTATTTTATTATTTACCAATACAGATGAGAAGTGAAGAAAAAACAGAGCACAGACCTCAGGGCCAGATGAAGCGCTGAAGCGCGATACGGTCGTAGCCCAAGAACTGTCCGGCATCCTGCTCCCCCAGCACATGGTGTCCCCAAGACTTCAATAAAGAATTCCTGAACGTCAGCAACTAAAGGTCTGTGCTCTGTTTTTTCTTCACTTCTCATCAGTATTGGTATTACCATTGGACTGCTCTGCACGTGTTAGCACGACCGCACATAGTTGCTTGTTTGGGGATTTCCCGACTGAGGATTTGCTGATCTGCTGCCACAGACCAGTGTACTCCGTCCTACCAGCGCGATACCGAGGGAGGGTGCCCGGCCACGCTTCTTTTGTATGAACTGGTATTTTATTATTTATATTATGCATATAGGTTTATGATTCTGGGTCGGCAATTTGACCCTGTTATGTCAGACTTTTGCCAGGCCTGTGGTGTCTGTGTCTACTTCCTCGATTGTTGAACTTGGCCTTTATTTTGAGTATATAAGTAGACAAACTCACATTTAGTTTACTGCCATGATTAAGAGCTTTATGATGGAAAAGGGTCAGCGTTTTTTCATTGTTAGTGACATATTGTGTTTTATTTATTTATTTATTTTTTTATTAAAGCCTTGTCTTTCATGTTTCTTTTATTTCTATTTTTTTGGAGCTGGATTTTTTTACTTGTTGTTTTGCCTTCCATTTCCACACGGGATCCGGCCTCTCTTCATGCTCCATTCTACAGGACCAGACTCCCTTCTTTGGACTGTGTACACACATGTGGTGAGCTGATATCCAACAAAATGTTTCTTCCTTTATCATGTATGTTACCTGACTACCTTGTATTTACATGTATCTAGAAATATATTTCAGAATAAACCCATTAACCTATAACTTTTGTAGGAATTCTATGCAAACAAGGAGTGCATACAAAGTCCATGCATATATTGTCATTGTTAAGACTCAATACTGGGAATCTGGTGCTGCAGTACCTCGTGGCTACTCATTTAGCCCCTCTGCTACCCTATGGCACCACGTAAATGTACCTCTGACAAAATGGTAGAACCTTGTAATACAATAATACAGGAATTTAGGTGCACTACTGTGGTAGATGTATACAATGACATTGGCTAACCCTCAAAACTGATGTCAAAATTGAGACATTAGCCAGTATATCCTTATATGAAGGATATACCTGAGCCCGCACACCAACCCCAAGGTTTCTCAAGTGGCACGGGACCTAGCACTAAACCTACCTGTGCCATAGAGGCAAAACCAGGGGCCAGTGGGCAATTACAGCAGCATTAGGGCCGACTCACAGCCTGCTCCCAGGTTACCTCCAGTGTGAACTTGGTACACATACAATGGGAGGTGGGAGGCAGACTATGAGCCCCACCCAAGTTAGCTGATATGTTGCCGGCCTCACAGGTGAACCTTAATGCTGCCTATAATAGTAATAAAGTTGCATTAAATGTGGAGTTTATACACCTCCAAGTATAAGATTTAAGCAACAACAACATTTGGTCTCAAATGGCAGGAGGTGCTCAACCCCAAATGCAGTACCACAACTCAACCACAAGCACAGGATCTGCTCCCCAGCATATATGCACAATATATTCTGGGGAGCAGATCCTGTGCTTGTGGTCTGTTGCTAAGGACAATCTCCAGCATAAAAATGCATATGGTGGGGGATGCCTGCAGCAGACTACAAGTGCCACAATAGCATCCTACACCAGATAAACATTGTGGATGTGTAACAATTAGAATAATACAATAATACAGAAATGTAGGTGCACTACTGTGGTAGATGTATACAATGACATTGGCTATCCCTCAAAACTGATATTAAAATTGAGACATTAGCCAGTATATCCTTATATGAAGGACATACCTGAGCCAGCACACCCACGCCAAGGTTTCTCAAGTGGCACAGGACCTAACACTATACCTACCTATGCCGTATGGGCAAAACCCGGGGCCAGTGGGCAATTACAGCAGCATTAGGTCCGACATCTACCACAGTAGTGCACCTAAATTCCTGTAATATTGTATTATTCTAATTGTTACACATCCACACTTTTCATCAGGTGTAGAATGCCATTGTGGCACTTGTAGTCTGCTGCAGGCATCCCCCATTGTATGCATTTTTATGCTGGGGATTGCCCCTAGCAACAGACCACAAGGGCAGGATCTGCTCCCCCAGCATACATGCACAACCACATTTAGGGTTGAGCACCTCCTGCCATTTGAGACCACTTCTTTGTTGTTGTTTAAACCTTGTAATACACAGTGTATAGAAATGTATGATTTGATAATGCCTTTAATGTACAGTATTTTATAAATCATTACATTATTATTAGAGTTTTGGGTAGTCGGGAGGAGACTGCCACAGGAAGTAGCCTGGCAAAAGTTACTAACTGTATGGGGAAACAAGTGTAGGTAATGATCATTTCCCATCACAGGCACACCATTAGACTGCCTATTGATAGTTATATAATGGTCATTCATCCTTTCTTCTGGCTCACAGAACCGATCAGACAATCGGCATCCCTTCTAAGCACCATGCATGAGTTTTTTTTTTTAATCATCTTTCATAATGTTAATGATTTAGACTCAGACAGTTTGACCTTAGGATCCTGAAAGTTTTGTTGCCGAGACTTCCTCATCTTATAAATAGCTGCCCATCTGCACCCTTCACCCTATTCATTATGAGATCACGTCTGCACATTCTACTATACAATAGGCTCATAAATAAAGTTGCATTTGACTCATGCTTGGGTTTTTATGAACTATTACATTTATGTATGAGTTATTACATAGGGATTTACATGCAATTTAACAGAGAAATTTAACTTTTTTTGCCTAAATAAAGAAAATAAAACATTTTAGAATTAAACAGAATCAAACAGCGACCATAACAGCCAGATTTTTTTTTTTTATCTATGACGCCATATACTATAAATAGCTGTTGCTCCAATGACCATTCAGCCAACAGCCATTCTTCCTGACACTTCCTGACAATTTTCACACATGTGAAAAAATGTGTACAAAAAGGGCCAGCTTAGAATAGATGGGTCATGATTAGTGTTGCTCGCGAATATTCGCAATGCGAATTTTATTCGCGAATATCGCATATTCGCTAATTTGCGAATATTCGCGAATATAGCACTATACATTCGTAATTACGAATATTCTTTTTTTTTTTTTTCTTCACAGTACACATCACAGTGATCACCCCTCTCTGCTTCCAGCTTGTGTGGTGTAAAGAAGGCTCTAAATACTACTGTGTGAGACTGGTGCTCGAATTTGCGAATTCTCGCTTATGCAAATTTTTGCATATGCTAATTTTCGTATTTGCGAATTTTCCGCATACGCGAACTTTCGCATATGCTAATTTTCGCATATGCACATTTCCGCATACGCGAATTTTCGCATCCGTGAAAATAAAAGGCGAATATTACGAATATGCGAATTTAGCAAATATATGACGAATATTCGTCCATATATTCGCAAAATATCGCAAATTCGAATATGGCCTATGCCGCTCAACACTAGTCATGATGTGGCTTTACACATGTGTAAAAAAATTATTCTATGTTGGCATCTGACATATGTGTATCCTTCTTTTACCTGACATCTGCCATCGAATAAAAGAGTCAAGGGAACACCCCATACACATTTGATAGTAAGCCAGTCCTGCCAAAGTCAGTGTGTTCGATCTATTTTTCTTTAAACAGTATGGGCACCTTAAAACAGACTGTACACAGTGACTAATAAAATCCATAGTCCTGATGCTGCACCCCTTGTCAACTGCTGTATTATATATATATATATATATATATATATATATATATATATATATATATATATATATATATAGCATCTTACATGGTAGAACTTAAATTGGTATTTTAGGATTTTTTAAGCTTTTGAGCCCATGATGCAAAGTTATAATACTGTGTAATATGTTCCTAATACCTCTGTGCGCCGCTTCGTCCTGTTTTCATGCACAGGATCCACATGCGAAAGTGCTATAGTGCAAGTCTTTTTATTTAATAGTTGACCTTTCCCAGCATTTCAAGCAATCAGAGAGAATATGTCATAAGTTGTATGGCCTCCAGAGAGTGTGACTGCTAAAGTGGGAGTGTGGATAGTAGGATAGCTTCTAGAGATGAGCGAAGTTACAGTAATTCGATTTGTCACGAACCTCGCGGCTCGGCAGTTGATGACTTTTCCTGCATAAATTAGTTCAGCTTTTAGGTGCTCCGGTGGGCTGGAAAAGGTGGATACAGTCCGAGCAGAGAATCTTCTAGGGCTGTATCCACCTTTTCCAACCCACCGGAGCACCTGAAAGCTGCACTCATTTATGCAGGCTAGAGTCAGCAACTGCTGAGCTGAGAAGTTTGTGACAAATTGAATCACTGTAACTTCACTCATCTCTAATAGCTTCACTCTCACATCAGCTAGGATGCATATTTAGGAAGGTGGAGGTGATTTCGAGCCAGAGCAGGCGGGAGAAGCATTTCCCAAAAATCCATTGCTCAGAGAATAAGATTTGCATATACGGATTCGCACTAGTAATCTGTATATTTATATTAGTGTGGGTAATGCTGCTGTCAGCTTAATAACCCTTAATAGTTTAACCCTTAATAGTTCAGAATTCAGATTCCAGTTTAAAAGTCATCATCAACTCCACTAGCGCCACAATTTTGCAGGTTCCACTAATGAAGCACTGTATAATTCTTTCAAAATCATAAAAAAAAGTCTCCAGGTTGTATTTATTTATCTTTAAATTGCATGTAAGTGTCCATAGCCAGTTCTTTTGATGTCCTCAGTGTATTAACACCTTCTTGTTAGTAGCATATGTAATGTCTTCATTTTACATATAGCATATCTATTCTCAAAACTGTATCCTGAGAAAGTGATATTGTTTGTACAAATTGTGTATAACTACACAATTCACTACTTGGCATCATAATTTATTCTCCATAGATAAAACACACGATTCACTGAGGTTGGCTTTAAGGGTTCTACTAATATTTCATACAACATACATAACAAAGTATTAACCTTCAGTCTTTTTGGAGTGGAGCCATATTACTTCTGGCAAGCAGCTCCCTCTTTATATACAGAGTTTTATTACCACTTAATATGTTCGCTTCTAGTCTATACATATGTACCTTATTTATGCTTTGCGGAAGTCCTTCTATTAGATTTATTTGGGCAGTTTGGATAGCAATATACACACATATTGTGTCTCTCTGATAAACTGTGTGCTACAGTCTCCTTTTGCTGGGATGTTAGTAAAATGTATAATGCTTCTATTATTGAAATAAGCCATTTATGTCGCTTTAGCCTATATGACACTATTCCTAATGCAATCTTTTTGCTTACTAGTTTTGAGAACACCATCAGCAGACATGTTGGAAAATGCAATAAAAGAGATGTGAATTTTAGATCCTAGCTGGCTGTATGTGTTGAAATTAAAACACCTGCATTATCAACCTTGGATAGATGGTTTATCCTGCTACTTGAGGTTTTTATTAAGAATCAGAGATATGACAGCAATAAGCTTATCACACCAAAAGGCTTAATAATAACATTCACATTTTCTGCGTAGGTGTGAGCAATAAAAAAAAAAAAAAAAGCATGCTGGCGTTCTTGGCAGGACCGAACATAGTCTAAAAGTGATTATGTTTGATCCATTTCCTAAATGTATACTGTGTTTGTGCAAGTCTCAAAAGTGTGGTCTGTTGTGGTACTGCACAGGAACCATATATGTTAGGAAAACGGACAGAACATAATTAATACAAGACTATGGTGGTCCTTCAAACTTAGTGGGAATGCCGGTATGTGTCAGCATACCTTATAGATAGGCTGCCGACATATACTAGTGATGAGCAAAGAAACTTGGCAATGGCATATATATATATATATATATATATATATATATATATATATCTCAAGGCTGGTTTGTGAGTCGCTCACCCAGTGCACGCCCAGCTCGCCTCCTGTGCCGTAGACCGGCCGGTACCGCCGCCTCCGGCTACTCACTTGTGAAAGAAGAAACAAGGTCCGGCACTAGGTAGCAGGTAAAAACTTCTTATTCTTTTATTTCAAGATTCTGCGGTACAGGGTAGAAAGTCTAACGCGTTTCGCTAAAAAGCTTAATCGTAGTCTACGATTAAGCTTTTTAGCGAAATGCGTTGAACTTTCTACCCTGTACCGCAGAATCTTGAAATAAAAGAATAAGAAGCTTTTACCTGCTACCTAGTGCCGGACCTTGTTTCTTCTTTATATATATATATATATATATATATATATATATATATATATATAAAACGGATACTTTAACCCCTTAATGACCCAGGACGTAAATGTACTTCCTGGTGCGGTGGTACTTAACACAACAGGACGTGCATTTACGTCCTATTCATAACCGCAAGCATCGGAGCGATGCTCGGGTCATGTGCGGCAGGTCCCGGCTGCTGATAGCAGCCAGGGACCTGCCAGTAATGGCAGACATCCGTGATCGCACAGATATCCGCCATTAACCCCTCAGATGCCGTGATCAATACAGATCACAGCATCTGCAGTGCTGCAGTCACTAAAACGGATGATCGGATCTTCTGCTCTGGTCTGAGATCGAGCAGACCAGAGCAGATGAGTACTGATAACACTTATCAGTGCTATGCCCCACTGCATAGCAATAGCACTGAAAAGTATTAGCATTCGAATGATTGCAATAAATATTCCCCTATGGGGACTATTAAAGTGTAAAAATTAAAATAAAAAAAAGTAAAAAATAAAATTAAAAAATTTTTGAAAAATCCTCTCCCACAATAAAAATGCAAATTGTAAATTTTTCCCCATTTTACCCCCAAAAAGCATAAACATTTTTTATATTAAACATATTTGGTATCGCCGTGTGTGTAAATATCCGAACTATTAAAATATAACGTTAATTATCCTATATGGGGAAGGGTGTGAACATAAAAAAAAAAAAAAAAGTACAAATAATTATTCCAAATAAAATTGATTAAAAAAATTATTAAAAGTTTTATATGTGCAAATGTGGTATAAAAAAAGCACAGATCACGGTGCAAAAAATGAGCCCTCATACCGCTGCTTATATGGAAAAATGAAAAAGTTATAGGTCAGCAAAACAGAGGGATTTTAAACACACTCATTTGGTTAAAAAGTTTGCAATTTTTTTAAAGCTGTATAATAATAGAAAAATATGTCATCATGGGTATCATTTTAATTGCATTGATCCACAGAATAAAGAAAACAGGTCTTTTTTACCGTAAAGTGTACAGCATGAAAATGAGTAGGGTATCATTTTAACCCCTTAAGGACCAATGCAAATAAACCTGTACGCCCCTGAAAGACCAGGCCTGTTTTTTCAAATCGGAGATGTCTGTCTTTATTAGAGAATAACTCTGGTTACGTTTTGCCAATGACGATAATTCTGACATTGTTTTTTTGTCACAAGTTGTCCTTCATGTACATAGTAAAAGTAAGCCGATATCATTTGTAGTTTTTTTTTACAATGCAAAAAATCATGAAATTTTTACAAAAAATTACGCTTTTTTGCTATTTTAACACTAATAGGTTGCATAATTCAGAGAAGTAGATAAATAATATTATAATGTACCAATCAAATTGTAAATCACAGAAAACATTAAAACTTTACTTTTAATAAATCACTCTAAAATATATAGACCATCAAAAACCACATATAACAATTCTGGTGTTGTACCCAAATGTCGTACATCCAACCAGAAAGGACAATTTTGGTTATACCTTGGTCATACAGACCACTTTTCGCTGCACTGCAACTATGATAAGTTGACCTATTGCAGACTTACAAACAAAAAAAGCAACAACACAGTCCCCGGGTCCGGCAGCAGTATTAAGGTAAATACAGATCGTAGGATCAATGTAAACAAATTGTCCTAAAATAAAGGATGGGTATAAGGGTGGGGTAGGTACGGGTGGGACCTGGGGGTAGCACGGGCTAGATGTAGAGTGCCCCTATGGCTATCCTGACCCTAGGTGATCACCCTGCTCTAGGCCTCAACCTAGGCGGAGTGTACGCCCTGATAAGGGCGGCCCCGCTCCGGAACCTTACCTGATGTACCCTAGAGACCCTATTTAGGAGACAATTAGGAAAGTGGCTCACTGTCTCACTGGGGCGCCCTATCTGACTTGGTGGACAGGGAGGTTACCCTAACTTATGGTAGAAGATGTTATATAGCAAGTAGTGTCCCACTGAGGTGTTCATGTAAATTTCCCAATGTGTATAGCGTATGACTCAAATTGTAGAGCACTGGACTATGTACCAGTATTTGTGTCTGTCAGGATGACACAGGTTTAAATGGTAGTATTCTGATGCACTGTGACACAGACAGTTGAGGCTAAGATATAGCAAAGATATCTAATCGCTGTGAAAACAGACACACAAAAACTACCTGTCATAGCCATGGCAGGTAAAAAATGGCAACACTGCTCCAAAATCACTGTTCTCAACACAGAGCTAGAATACTTAGTTACTATAAACAACCACAGCAGGCATTGATGGCAACCTCTGGTTGTCACAGGCAACCAAAATGATATACAAATCAACATGGATTTCAATTAGATGACTTTTGAAACCCCAGAAATCCAAATGTAAAGTCATACACAACACAGATTAACCGCCTTAAATATGCACAAGAGAAGGACCAGTGGGATACTTATCAAGGCTGCTAGAGGACCGGAGGACTGCAGTCCCTACGCGTTTCACCCCCCTCAGTTCTTCAGGGGACAGATAGAGGGGCGATATGGAGTAAATGGACAATCCCATGATGGCGGATGGAGAGCATTACGATCTGTATTTACCTTAATACTGCTGCCGGACCCGGGGACTGTGTTGTTGCTTTTTCTGTTTGTAAGTCTGCAATAGGTCAACTTATCATAGTTGCAGTGCAGCGAAAAGTGGTCTGTATGACCAAGGTATAACCAAAATTGTCCTTTCTGGTTGGATGTACGACATTTGGGTACAACACCAGAATTGTTATATGTGGTTTTTGATGGTCTATATATTTTAGAGTGATTTATTAAAAGTAAAGTTTTAATGTTTTCTGTGATTTATAATAGGTTGCATATATTTATACTTACTGACCAAATAGTTTATGAAACTTATACTTTCAGATGTCTACTTTATTTTGACGTCATTTTTTAGTTTTTAATTAACATTTTAAATTAGTTAGAAGCCTAACAATTTAACTTGAAATTTCGAAAATTTTGAAAATTTGAAAAGTACATCTTTTTTTATGTGCTATGCAAGGTTTGCAGAAATTAAAAGGTAGTAGAACATAGGAACACCCCCCCAAATGACCCCATTTTAAAAACTAGACCCCTCAAGGTATTCGCTAGGGGGTACAGTGAGTATTTTAACAAAATAGTTTTTTGGCAGGAATTATTACAAAGTCAGTGTTAAAAATTCGAAAATTTTTCACAAATGCATCATTTGGGGGGCATATTTTTTGTACATCACTTCTGATATTGAAAGAAATGCACCCTATATTTTATTTAGCTGCTTGTCCCATGCTCGGAAATACCCCCGCTTTGGCCATATATGGTTCCTTGGCCGCGTGGTAGGACGCAGAAGGAGAGGAGCGCCATTTGGCTTTCAGGGCAGAACAGTACCCCCACCCCCACAAGTGACCCCATTTATATACCGCACCCCTACAAGTTATTGGCTGGACCAGGGACCTCTCTGATTGGTCCTTGGTCGGCTGGCAGTATAACACGTCTGTCTGTGACAGTTAAGGCTCCTGATGGATATATCCGTCATGTTGTGGGAATAAGCACCCGCTCATGGCGAATATATCCATTACTGCTGCGGCTGGGTAGCCCAGTGTGTCCGCTCATGACTGCTGGCAGGAAATCCGCCGCTATGAGTGGACACACAAAGCTACCCAGCCGCAGCAGCGAGCTCATTAGCGTGACATTGGGGATGTCCGCCAATGCGATCCTACACATTATGCATTTTTTTTTAATTAGATTCATTTAATAAATGTATTTTTAATATATACATATATATATATATATATATATATATATATATATATATATATATATATTATTTTTTACACTTTTATTACATTTTTATTTATTTTTACACTTTTATTTTATTTATTTATTTATTTTTACACTTTTTAATGCTTTGGAATACTTAGTATTCCAAAGCATTGCAGTTATATGCTGCCTGCCAGTTTTCACTAGCAGGCAGCATATTTCACTAGCAGGCAATACCCAGGGCAGACCTGGGGGTCTTTGTAGGACCCCCGGCTGCCCAGGTATGCAGCAGCACCCTGCGATGCTCCGGGGTGCTGCAGGAGAGACAGAGGGAGCCCCCTCCCTCTGTCAGAACTCCTTACAGCGCGCGGTCACTTCTGACCGCGGCTGTAGGGGTTAAACTGTCGGGAGTGAAGTGAACTTCACTCCCGGCAGTGTGGCAGGTCCTGGCCAGCCGCGTATTACACACAGCACCCCGCGATCGCGATGCGGGGTGCTGCAGAGGAGACAGAGGGAGCCCCCTCCCTCTGTCAGAACTCCTTACAGCCCGCGGTCAATTCCGACCGCGGCTGTAAGGATTAAAACTGCCGGGACCGAAGTTTACTTCGGTCCTGGCAGTGCAGCAGGGTCCCGGCTGTGTGATACATCCGAGTCCCTGCCGCGATCTCGTGGGTGCACTGGGCAGCACCCACGAGAATAATGGACGAGTATAGACGTCCAGGTGCGGGAACGCCCGCCAACCTGGACGTCTATACTCGTCCGTGGTCGTTATCGGGTTAACCGTATGGACCTACAGAATAAAGACAATGTGTCATTTTTACCGAAAAATGTACTGCATAGAAACGGAAGCCCCCAAAAGTTACAAAATGGCGTTTTTTCTTCAATTTCGTCGTACAATGATTTTTTTAAAAATTTTTCCGTAGATTTTTGGGTAAAATGACTGATGTCACTGCAAAGTAGAGTTGGTGGCACAAAAAATAAGCGATCATATGGATTTTTAGGTGCAAAATTGAAAGGGTTATGATTTTTAAAAGGTGAGGAGGAAAAAAACGAAAGTGCAAAGATGGAAAAATCCATGGTCCTTAAGGGGTTAAAGGGGGTTCTCCGATGGAAAACTTTTTTTTTAAAATGAACTGGTGCCAGAAAGTTAAACAGATTTGTAAAATACTTCTATTAAAGCATCTTAATCCTTTCATTACTTTTTAACAGCTTTGTGCTACAGAAGAAAATCTTTATTTTTTTGATTTATTTTTTGTGTTGTCCACAGTGCTCTCTGCTGACACCCGATACCCGTATCAGGAACTGTCCAGAGCAGGAGAAAATCCTCATAGCAAACCTATTGTACTCTGGACAGTTCCTGACACAGACAGAGGTGTCAGTAGAGAGCACTGTGGACAACACAAAAAAGAAATTCAAAAAGTAAAGAATTTCCTCTGTAGCATACAGCTGCTAAAGAGTCCTAAAGAGTCCTAAAGAGTAACAAATCTGTTTAAAGTACTTAAGGGGTTAAAATAATACTAATATTGCACATTATTCTTTATGGGTATACGTATACAATGACATTGTTAGGTAGGAATGAAAAATGCCAACCCGGACTTTGCATCAAGATGACGTGCCAATTTAATCAAAATGTTATATAATAAAAAAAATATATATATATATAAATATATATATATATATACACTTTACACAAGTTTGGCTAAACCCGCTAACTTTGTCTACAATGTATGGCAGACTTCTGACTCTCCCCCTAACAGATGATGTCTGAGGAGAGAATGGTAGGACATGTTGGATTTCAATTGCCCAACCCTTTTTTGTGGGATTAGCAGTAGCCAGAGCTGTTTGGCAGCATTTTACACTTCCCTCTCTTCTAGATGTTCGGTTGTGTGTGGGGGGATTAGAGGAGATAGCTGTCAGCTGAATGTTCAGCTATTGAAAGTGTATGGACACCTAAAGAGAGGCTGGAGCCTCAACCACAGAGGTATTGAATTACAGTATGTTTCACAGCAAATGTGTCCAATGCATCCATGACTTTAGTCCTACTGAATCTTCTCCAATGGTAATCTCTGTAGGGTAATTGTAGCGCTCACAACAGACCGTCCCTCCTCAGCTGGCGACACAACTACCTTGAACAGTAGTGCCATCTTGAAGTTAATCCACATCGCAATGTCCACACATAATACTGGAAGCATGGCAACACAACTTAGCCAATAGAAACTGTGCTTAAATAAAGTAGTTATTGCCATATAAATGCCCATACAGATGTGCCAGATACAGTATCCCTATAATACATTGCTGTTATTCATGGTCCAGGAACAGCCAATCAGCCTTCTCTCCTGTGTTAGTCTATAACATTGACTGGAGCTTTGGGCTCAAATCCGGCTTTGCTATTTCTTCCTACAATACCTATGAACCTTACGAACCAGTAATTTGGTTTTCCATAATATTAACCCAAGATGTTAATACTGGGGTACAGAGGTGAGATTGAAAACACCATAGTGGAAATGACTGAAATGAATGAATAAAATTAACTCAAAGCCTCCTGATTATGTGAGCTGTGTACAAATAATAATAACTAGAACACAGCGCAAAGTCACATTATTCTTCAACCCCCTTTGGGATCTTAGGAAATCCTTGGAGACAGCTGAGGCTTCTGTATGTAGCTTTTTGTATCTATTTCCATAAAAATGAAATTTTGCTGTGGAAGTATTTAATTACAAGCGCTTAAGACGAGCTCTGGGCTCTGCTGTGTGTTTTGCTCGACAAAGCATTCTCTCTTTAATTCCCTTTGATTGTCAGTGTAACAGCATCCCTTGTACGCTGACCTTCACTGAGCACGTAGTCTGCCACTTTCTTCCGTGGCTGTTCTCATCATGAGATTAGCTGTTTTCCATATATTTGCACATATCTGGTTTCCTGTTCCAGACATTAACTCATTCTTTGCCTTTTAAGTGGATGTATCTGCATAAAAAATAGAGACAATGTATCCCTAATGCCGAACTTCCATGAGATTGCTGTAGTTACTGTTCTTGATGATAAGATATTTCAATTTTAGGTGACTTACCATATATAGTATAAGAGTATAAGCCGACCCAAATATAAGCCGAGGCCCCTAATTTCACTCCAAAAACCCAGGAAAAGTTATTGACTCGACTATAAGCCTAGGGTGGGAAATACATCATCCCCCCCCTGTCATCATCCAGACCCCCGTCATTAACACCCGTGTCATCATCACCCTGTCATCATCCAGAACCCGTCACCATCACCCTGTCATCATCCAGACCCCCATCATCATCACCCTGTCATCATCCAGACCCCCATAATCATCACCCTGTCATCATCCAGACCCCCCTTCATCATCACCCTGTCATCGCCCCCCCCCCCCCTTCATCATCACCGCCTGTCAATCCCTTCAATCAGTGGTCTTCAACCTGCGGACCTCCAGATGTTGCAAAACTACAACTCCCAGCATGCCCGGACAGCCATCGGTGCTCCGCAGGTTGAAGACCACTGCGGCCTTCGTCATCATTCAGCCCCCTCATTTAGTTTTCTACTCACCTCCCCTCGGTGGGAAGGAAGGGTGAGCTGGTCCGGGCCATCTATGCTGCAGGGACCATCCGGTGGGGAGGGTTAGTCGTTCCGGGCTGTCCATCTTCCCCGGGAGGCCCTCTTCTCCGCTCCGGGCCCGGCCCCGAGTTAATAACGTTGCCTTAACGACGATGCGCAGGGACGTTCATGCACAGGGATGTCCCTGAGCGTCGTCGTCAAGGCAACGTCACTAGTCCGGGGCCCGGAGCGGAGAAGAGGGCCTCCCGGTGAAGATGGACAGCTTGGAACGACTAACCCACCCCACTGGATGGTCCCTGCAGCATAGATGGCCCAGACCAGCTCACCCTTCCTTCCCACCGAGGGGAGGTGAGTAGAAAACTAAAGGAGGGGTGTGGATGAGGACAAAGGCCGCAGTGGTCTTCAACCTGCGGAGCTCCAGATGTTTCAAAACTGCAACTCTCAGCATGCCCGGACAGCCGATGGCTGTCTGGGCATGCTAGGAGTTGTAGTTTTGCAACATCTGGAGGTCCGCAGGTTGAAGACCACTGAAAGGGATTGACAGGCAGAGAGTTCCCTTGAGTATAAGCCGAGAAGGGCGTTTTCAGCATGAAAAATTGTGCTGAAAAACTCGGCTTATACGGTATATACGGCTGAAAAACTCGGCTTATACGGTATAAACAGCATTCAGAGACCATGGGGTGCAGTTCTACTCCAAATATATTGTGATAATATGTTATTTTTTTATTATATTTGTTCATTTATTTCTTTATTTTAATCATCCATTATATCACACTGTTATTAGGCTATATAGACAGTGCAGACTCCAGTGAAAGAAGGATGCTAAATTTGGTCCTTCATATAAAAGTTTCCTAAGTGCTCTACTGACTCTATCACATGAAATGATTATCAACCAAACATGCCTATATTGCCCTGTGTAATAGGCCCAGCCATTAGCTGGTAGACAAGAAAATGCTTTTTGGACAGCTTATTGCATTTTTTTTTTGGAGTTTAAAAATTGTTTGCTTGATTCACATTTACCCATGTCATAGGGAATATGTAGCTGATGAATGATAGCAGTAAAATACCACAAGCCAATGATCGCTCATGTGGCTCTGCCAGCACATTAGGGTCCAAGCTGAACACCAGTATTAAAGATACAGCGCAGTTACATGTGACTCACAGGTGACGTCTTCTCTAATTGGATTCTATATCTGGCCCAAACCACTATGACAATTTTACCCATCCATAATTCAATCTGGCAGAATTTGCTGTACAAATATCTTAGACTTCTGACTACAGCACCCTCTTCACCTCTGTACAATCCATACACAATGCCAAAATGGTAGTAATGTTCCCCCCATGCCTACCATTAAATTTTTCCCATAAAATTGATATCCCACAGCAGTTTTAAGTTTCCCCATTAGGCAGGAATGTCCATAGGTTGGTAGCTACCCCATTATGCAGGTAGTCTCCATGAATAGCCCCCCAGTAGGCAGGTATTCTCCATGAATAGATAGCCCCCCAATAGGCAGGTAGTCCCCAGATTAGCCCCAAAATAATAAAAAAAAAAATCCTATTTGTCCTCTCCCATGCCAGGGGCAGATCCAGAACCTAATCTTCGGGAAGGGCACTATTAGAGTATTGTGCGGTGGTCGACATGCCCCCTCCATTTAGGGGGCCTGGTGTGACATCATGAGGGGCGTAGTTGTGACGTCACGACCTCCGCAGCCCGCACCCAGCCTTCGAAACAAAATGTTCTGAATGCTGGTACAGTGGTGTACCCCTTTAAGTACGCAGCATATGTCCCCAACATTTAGTAGGCAATATAGTTCCCCTACATTAGGTTGGCTGCATAGTTCCCCCACATTAGGTAGGCAGAATAGTTCCCCCACATTAGGTTGGCAGCATAGTTCCCCCACATTAGATTGGCAGTATAGTTCCCTCCACATTAGGTTGGCAGTATAGTTCCCCCACATTAGGTAGGCAGCATAGTTTCCCCCACATTAGGTTGGCAGCATAGTTTCCCCCCATTAGGATGGCAGCAGTTCCCCCACATTAGGTTGACAGTATAGTTCCCCCACATTAGGTTGGCAGCATAGTTACCACACATTAGGTTGGCAGAAAAGTTCCCCCACATTAGGTTGGCAGTATAGTTCCCCCACATTAGGTTGGCAGCATAGTTTCCCCCCATTAGGTAGGCAGCATAGTTCCCCCCACATTTGTTTGGCAGCATAGTTCCCCCACATTAGGTTAGTAGTATAGTTCCCCCCATTTGGTTGGCAGCATAGTTCCCCCACATTAGTTAGGCAGTGGCCCCCACAAACATACAGCCTCCAGCCATATACAGTGTATGGCTGGAGGCTGTATACTGCTCCACTTTAGTGCTCCAACCACCGCTCCCCTGGTCCTAGGTCATGATCTACTGTTATAGCCCATAGGCCATAGCAGTAGGTCCCAGTACTGGAGGAGCAGTGGTTGAGGCACCAAAGCTTGCCACTGGTAACTTACCATGCCGGCCAGCACGCATCCTCCAGCTCGTTGCTCCACTCCTCCACTCAGTGATGTCAGTGATGTCCCTGCGTGCGCTACATCCCGGCAGCCCCTGTGTTTTTAAAATTAATGTGGGGCCGCAGAGAGGTAACTGCAACATCCTTGTGTCCCGAAAAGATCTTTTGGGACACAAAGATCTCCTAAATACTGACTGGGGTAAGTAATCTGGAGGGAGGGTTGGTCAATTGCCCTGTTGCCCCCCCCCCTGGATCCGCCACTGCTCCATGCAGAACAGCAGCAAGGACTCCTCCTTCTATCATGATCAGGTGAAGATGGCAATGACGAGTGACATCAATCAATTTAGGTTGCAACTGGAAGCTGTCTGTGGCTTACACCAAACTGGCACTTGCTAGGCATCCAGGACAAGTGTCCAGGATTCTACAACTAGTGAGCAGATTATAAAGTGGGTGGATTGCAGGAGTGGGTCATTTAGTCCCTGGTTAGCCTCCTTGCTGCCAGGTCCCATAGCAATGGTGTACACTGATGGGGGACATTTTTTCACATCCCTCCTCCCCGCCCAGGTAAGTGGCACCCAGGACATCTCTTCCCTCCATAAGTATGACTTTGGATTTACTACATACAGATCTTTGTAATCTTTAATATATATATATATATATATATATATATATATACACATATATTAAACTTGTCTTGTTGTACTGGGCTAATTAAATACATAGAGAGAGATTTTAGATAGATAGATAGATAGATAGATAAATAGCAACAGGAGAATACAGCAGCACACTGCTAGCACAAAGATATAGATAAAACATGAGTATATAGATACAACATGAAAAGCTATACAGCTATGGTGCAAGAAATGGAAATATAAAATTATGAAGTTATGAAATAGTGAGGTACTTAGCTTGCAATTTGGCGGCCAAATAGTTTGGGCCGTCCCACCACGGTAAGGTGACCTCATTGGGATGGACCCTACACTATGAATATGCCTCTGTGTGAACAGTTCAGCAGGCATTGCAGGTTTTTCTATTTGTATATTTACAAGATTGTGATTACATTGCGGTGATTGCTTTTTCTTGATAACCCACTGTTTTTACCAAGGATTTTAGATTGTGACTATGGCATGTTTATTGATTTTCTCTCATAGCTGAACTGTAAAACTAAAATGAATTACATTTTGTTGAAAGGGCAAAAATATAATGAAGTGACTGACTGTGACTGTGCAATGAGAAGTGAATCTTACTCTCCTTGGACGTGAAGAGTGATATCCTCAGCAAAGTCCAGCCGCCTGTTAAATAATGACTACACATATCAAATGTTCTCTCTGTGATTTATGAGCATGCAGACACAAATACTTAAGAAACCCTTCTACATTTTCTGGAAGAAGCATTGTATCAGGTTTTAGTCATGTATGACACAAAGGGTATAACATGTAACAGCTTGGATAACATCACTAAAGTCATGACTAAAAGGTGACCTCTTCTTGGATGTATATCCCCATGGGAGCAACTACTATTCAATAATCCCTCATTAACCCCTTAAAGACCAAGCCCATTTTCACCTTAAGGACCCGGGCATTTTTTGCACATTTGACCACTGTCACTTTAAGCATTAATAACTCTGGGATGCTTTTACTTTTCATTCTGATTGCGAGAATGTTTTTCATGACATAGTGGGGGAAATTTATCAAAGGATTTAGACTGGTTTTTCCTGTCTAAATTTGTCGCACAGAAAGTCGAGTCTAAATATGTGCGACTTTTCTGCGACTTTTGCTGTAGAGGATTTTTAGAACAGGATGCATGCAAGTCTATTTTAGACAGAAATGCATTGGAAAATGCATTGGTGCTGAATTTATCAAGTGCGACTTTTGTGCGACAAGTCGCATCTGCCCAAAATACGCTGAAATGTCAGACCATGTTGGAGCAGGTCTAAATGCAGTTTAAGCTGTAGACCCTGAAGTCTGAGCACATAATTTATCAAGGGCTGTGAGACCTTTGATAAATTAGGAGCACAATAGACAGGATACTACCACATACGCTGGTCTATAAGCATACCCAGAATAGACTAGATTAGTAAATGTCCCCCATTGTACTTTATGTTAGTGGAAAATTTCCGTCAATGCTTGCATCATTTCTTGGTGAAAAATTCAAAAATGTTGCATTTTTTTTTTACTTTGAAGCTCTCTGCTTATAAGGAAAATGCAGATTCCAAATAAATTATATATCGATTCACATATACAATATGTCTACTTTACAGTATGTTTGCATCATAAAGTTGACATGTTTTTACTTTTAGAAGACATCCGAGGGCTTCAAAGTTCAGCAGCAATTTTCCAATTTTTAACAAAATTTTCAAAATCTGAATTTTTCAGGGACCAGTTCAGTTTTGAAA
Source organism: Hyla sarda (assembly GCF_029499605.1). Lineage (NCBI taxonomy): Eukaryota > Metazoa > Chordata > Amphibia > Anura > Hylidae > Hyla > Hyla sarda. The sequence continues at coordinate 109,144,260 of NC_079192.1, forward strand.
GGGATTTGAAGGGCCTTCATATTAGAAATACCCCATAAATGACCCATTATAAAAACTGCACCCCTCAAAGTATTCAAAATGACATTAAGTAAGTGTGTTAACCCTTTATAGCAGCAAAGTGAAGGAGAAAAAGAAAAATCTCTTTTTTTTTTACACTCGTATGTTCTTGTAGACCCAGTTTTTGAATTTTTACAAGGGGCAAAAGGAGAGAAAGCTTCCTAAAATTTGTGACCCAATTTCTCAGGGAGAAAATTTGTGACCCAATTTCTGCATTTTTTCAGGGATCGTCCCTTCTTTCCAGTGTGGGGAACTTCACCTGGAAAGTGTTGGCCTGGAACGATCCTGGCACCTTTAACTCCAGTTTCTTGGGAAGTTCGGCCTGCTCTCTCCCGGTCGCCAAAGTTCAAAGCCATTAGGACTTTGTCTTTGAATTGGAGGAATGTCCCTGTGTTACCAGCGTACTGGTACAGTACAAAAGAGTTGTACATGGCAACCTGTACCAAGTAGACCACAACTTTTCTGTCACTTCTGGGCAGGGAAGGAGTGCACACTTTTCTTGCACACTCCCCTGTACCTGCCCTAGACGACCACAGTGACAGTTCCTTCCAAAATAGGTGAGGGACAGTCAAAAAGTCAAAACAATAAACAACGAAACTGAGAAAAGATTTGGAAAGGCTGGAGGTACACGATAAACAGAAAACAAACCTAAACACGCACACACAAAAACATGTAGTCAGAGGGCTGAGTCTAAACCTGGAGAGCATGAAGTACAGTAACAGAGTATCAAAGGGAAGTCAAAAGCCAAGCCAAAAGTCACAAAACCAGAATAAACAGAATGAGTACAGAGATAGCTAGGTATGTTACTAAGAACTATCACAAGCAGAGAATGACTGAAAAGGGCCTCCTTATATATGCCTGAGCTGCAACCAGGAGGACTCTAATTGACTCAGCAAGCTAAACCACACCCAGGAGCACAGAGGCCTTGTCCCAGCAACCAAAACAAACAACAGGGCTAGAAATCATTAACCCTATGGTTTCTGGCAGAACCAGTCATCACAATATCCGTGTTTTCCGCATGGCCATGCATGGCTTGAGGACTTGATCAGAGAGATCAACTCCCTCCATATACTGATTGTAGTACAGAATATAATCAGGCTGGAGGACCGTTGATGTGGTACCTCACACAGGGACAGATGAGCTGCCGTTAACATGAATTGTGGTCAGCATAAGGTCACGGCACTCACCCTTGGTCATAGGTGTCTGCTGAAATTTTAGAGGTTGGCCTCTCTGGTTCTTCCGCATGGTCCCACAAGCGGCCGATGATCTGGCAGCAAGGGATGTGAACAGAGGGATGCTGGTATAAAAGTTGTCCACATACACCTGGTAACCCTTTTCCAGCAGTGGGTGCACAAGGTCCCAAACAAGTTTCCCACTAACACCCAGAGCGAGGGGGGGGGGACATTCTGGGGGATCAATATGGGAATCCCATCCCTCATATACTCTAAACTTGTAAGTGTACCCAGAGGTACTCTCTCAAAGTTTGTAGAGTTTCACGCCATACCGCGCCAGCTTTGAGGGAATATAATGGCGGAAGATGAGTCTCCCCTTAAAACTGATAAGAGACTCATTTACCGAGAGCTTCCTGAGCGGTACGTAGGCCTCAAAAAATTTGGCCCCAAAGTGATCTATGACCGGCCTCACTTAGTAAAGCCGGTCATAGGGGGGATCACTTTGTGCTGCATTATCAGTGTAATGTAGGCATTTCCGAATAGCCTCGAACCGCTTCCGTGTCATGGCCATATTGTAAAGCGGGGTCTGGTAGAGGACGTCACTGCTCCAGTACTGCCTTACACTGGGTTTTTGACCAGGCAGCATGAGACCCCAAAATGTCCTCATTTCGGCTGCATTAACAGCGTACCATTCATTGGGCCTGGCCAAAAACGAATCAGGGTGGTGGGCGATGAACTGTTGGGCATACAGATTCGTCTGCTCTACCATTAGATTGGCAAAGTCGTCACTGAAATAATAACTAAAATAGTCTATTTCAGTGTATCCGGCCATGTCAATCCGGATTCCTGAGTCGCTAACAAATTTAGGAATCCGTGACTGATAACCCTCTGGGGGTCTCCAGACAGGGGGGCTCCGGTAAGCTTGTCTGGTGGGTCAGACTCCTACTACGAGCGGCATGGACGCTCGTACTAGTGCCGGCCACTGGGATACTTTCTTGGGGGGGTGCGTGGCCTCGCCTGGTGGTGTCTCTGCCGCCGTACAGGGGACTCGTCATTAGTGCTAGATGATGAGGAGGACAAGGTAGAACACAAAAAAGTAGGATCTTCCTCGTCCTCACTGGCAGATTCAGAGTCGGAGGCAAGTAAAGCGTGTGCCTCCTCTGCCAAAAATGCTCGTCAGGCCATCACCTTTTTTCTACGGTTGCAGGGGGGGACGGGGACGGTCCCCCCCTGCAACCGTAGAAAAAAGGTGATGGCCTGACGAGCATTTTTGGCAGAGGGGGGCGGGGAAGTGTGCAGTGTTTATGTTTGGTGTGAACATTATAAATAACGGTGCGTGATTATAAATTACACACCGCTATAAAAAAAAATTTTTAAATGCTGCGGACAACAAAAAAGGGGGGGGGGGGGAGGGCAAATGCAGTGCCCTGAACCCCAAATAGGGCCCGGGTCGCGCTGAAAAATCTGCGATGGACCCTTGAGGACTTATTAGGGGGAGGCCATTAAGGGGTTAAATGCAGAATCCTAATAATCACATAAATGCTTTATTTTCATAATAATCACATTTAAAATGTACCTACAAGGTTGTGGCATGTTTATGAAAAATTATTATAGCCTCTTCTTTTCCTTTCCTTACTCTACCTTCTCAATCTCATCTCGTACTATAGGAGGTTCTCCTCCTTTCTCTCAATTTTGTAATTTTACAGTATTTGCTCCCGTTCACCATGCCTTCCTGTTGAGGGTATAGTATTGTTTCCAGACTTGCTTACATATTCCTGCTATGTATAGTCTGTCAAAAATGTATACAGAAAAATGACTATAGCACAGCACTGTACATAATAGTGTTTTTTCAAAATGTACTTTTATTATTTTTATTTTGAATTTGGCACCAGAATACCGTTATTGGTCACCCATACTACATGTTCTTCCCCACTTTTAACTGTGCATAGCACCCATCTCCAGCACAAGTAAGATGGAGATTGGTGATATACCGACAGCAGGAAGCTCCATCTACTAATGCAGAGTTTTAAGCAGCGGGGAGTGTGGAGAACGGGCACTCAGTGAAGGTATTCTGGCGCTAAATTCAAAATGAAAGTGATTTAAAAAAATCATTCACAGTGCCGCAAAATTGTAAATTTTCATAAAAATGGCCACAACATTGGAGGTACACTTTAAAGTAAAACATATGGCAAATTCTCCTGAAAACTAACATTAGTGTCAGGAATAGAGGTATCTTTAAACATTTTATTTATTATTGATTCTTTAAAATGTAAATCGCACAATGTCAAACCTCTCAGTTTATTTTTTACTGATCAATAAACTATGTCCTAAACACAATGCATGTTATTTGTTTGTAGATGCTAACAAGCCGACAGAATGTACAGTATGGGATTGTACTAAGACAACAGAGCTGAGAACTGTTTAACAGCAGAGACTGGTGAAGCTTTTTAACACTGTGGAAGAAAGGAGACCTGCTTGGATCAGATAAATGACCATGGGTGACTATGGATTGACAGTTATCTGGTAAACCATGAAAAAAAATTTGATGTATCCAGTAGGCCAGTAAAAATGGTACACAATTCTTCTAGGATTCTATAGAATCACAGTGGCCACTAGCAGATAAATGAAAGGGGTACTCTCCTGGATTTTTTTTTTTTAAATCTACTGATGCAAGAAAGTTAAACAAATTTGTAAATTACTTCTATTAAAAAATCTTAACCCTTCCAGTACTTATCAGCTGCTTTTGCTCCACGAGAGTTATTTTCTTTTTGGATTTCCTGTCTGTCCGACCACAGTGCTCTCTGACACCTCTGTCCACTTTAGGAACTGTCCAGAGTAGGAGCAAATCCCCATAGCAAATCTATCCTGTTCTGGGCAGTTCCTGACATGAACAGGGGTGTCAGCAGAGAGCACTGTGGTCAGACAGAAAGGAAATCCAAAAAGAAAAGAACTTCCAGAAATCGGCCAAATCATTTTTTTTTTTAATGGAAGACATTCATGTTGGCCTTCTATACTGATGAGGAATTGACGCCACTGATTCAACCTTTCGCTGACACCACATGGTATCTTACCAGGTCTGTAGCGGGTTCTCTAGGTAGGCTCCAATTGCCTGACATTTCGGGTTTAAATTGATCTTATAGTTATTCTGCTGAAGAGCTGCTGCGGGGGGATCTCGACCTCTGGACGTTATATGTTGTGATTTAATATTGATGTTTTCTCTTTTTCACTTAGTGGAGGCGTTTTGCCTCACTGGGCTTTGTGGGGGGGGGGGATAAAATGGCTTGTGGGAGGGGGTGGGACGGGGATGGATTTGTTACAATACAGGAATGTACTGCATATATCTTAGAATGCTACTGTTTTGGTGTTGTTCCCGATATACACTCCGAGTATGCAGGGTATGCCCTGTTTTGCATTGTTGTAAAATTGTGAAACGAAATAAACACATGTTTAAAAAAAAAAAGAAAAAGGAAAATAACTTCCTGTGGTGCATGCAGCAGCTGATGAGTACTGTAAGGGTTAATACTTTTAAATAGAAGTAATATACAAATCTGTTTAACTTTCTAGCACCAGTTTATTTAAAAAAAAAATGTTTTCCAGAGGAGTACCCCTTTAAGGAAGAGATCTGATTGCTTTATGCCAAAGGTTAGGTCACTATTACCATGCTCTGTATGTAGAAGAAGATGAAAACATGTCCAGTCCCTCCAAGTGTCATTTTGAGTAATGTAGTTACATACAGATACAGAAAGCCTTATCTTGATCCCTGGTGCATTAGGATAGTAACTAACTGTGGTGTCCCGGCACCGGATTGCATCCGTTGCCTTGTGGTGAGGTCCCCTAAGTCAGAGTCCCTAGGTGTAGTTGGGGTCCTCATCCTTAGCTAGCCCCTTGTCACCCCTTTTGTAATTAAAATAATTTAAATTTAATGTGTATATATTTGTATAGTAAGTGTACTTACCTAGTTAGTGTCGCAGGACCTGCGGGTCACGTGATGCTTTCCAAAGACTCTATGGTTTCTGTGTATAGGACCTTTGGAGGAAGTCAGGTGTTCACCCATCAGGCTATGTAACGGTGAGTGACAACTGAACATGGACCAATCCAAAAAGGCCCCGCCCCTGCCCATATAAGGGCGCGGCAGCCATGGCTTGCTCTCTTGTTCCTGGGCTGTTGACAGGGAAGGATCTGCGCTGCTGTCATCAGTGAGCCTTGCGGCGACGGCTGATCTTTACGAAACTGTGAGTGTAATCAATCCCTACGCACTCTGCAAGATCACCGGACCATATCTAACCCCTAAATCCAGATGGATCTTCGCAAATGACCCTAAATTCTGAGACATATAAAAAGTCAAGGTCCACAACAACTGTCAGTCACTGAGGTGTATGGAGACTATATAAATGAGACTGTTACTGTTCATTGGATGTACCGCAAGTCTTTAAGTAAAGTTTACCCAAGTTCAACTACCTTGTGGACCTTCAGTCATTATATGCATGCACCTATCGTTACAGGGAAGGGCGGCGATAGTCCGGAGAATTACCTCAGCATACTAGCCCTCAGCCTGGCGTCACGAGTGATAGGGTATCCGATGTCAGATCGCCGGGGTCCCGCTGCTGGGGACCCCGTGGATCGCCGCTGCAGCACCCCGCTATCATTACTGCGCAGAGCGAGATCGCTCTGCACATAATGACGGGCAATACAGGGGCCGGAGCATCGTTACGTCACGGCTCCGCCCCTCGTGACGTCACGGCCCGCCCCCGTCAATACAAGTCTATGGGAGGGGGCGTGGCGGTCGTCATGCTCCCTGCCATAGACTTGCATTAAGGGGACGGGCCGTGATGTCATGAGGGGCGGAGCCATGAAGTCATGCTGCTCCGTCCCCTGTATCGCCCGTCATTACGCACAGAGCGAGTTTGCTCTGTGCGTAATGATGGCGGGGTGCCGCAGCGGCGATCCCCGGGGTCCCCAGCAGCGGGACCGCAGTGATCTGACATCCTATCCCCTATCCTTTGGATAGGAGATAAGATGCCAGGGGCGGAGTACCCCTTTAACCCCTGATATACTGAAGCAACACCATGACTACACTACCCGTACCCCAGAGGCCTACCACATAACTATAACATCTATAATTTGTATGGCTGAAAAACAACATACCTCCATCCAAGAGTCTATTTCCAGGCAGTGTTGATACAGAGAAAAGCAAAGAAACCTCAAGAGATATAAGCTAATTTCCTCATCTTTGGGGAAAATAGGTAATCAATGACTCAAAATCTGTCAATCCGAAAAAAAAAAATAAAAAAAATAAAAAAAAATTTCCCACACCCTCTTCTCCTCCACCAATTCCTCCAAACATTGTAGATGGAGAATTTTCTTAAACCCCTCTATGACTGGTGGAGGATGAGGACTCATCCAGAGCCTGGAGAGTCATGTGGGGTAATGAGGAAGACACATGCAAGTCTTTTAATAAGAGTAGAGAGAGCCTGGTATCCTAGTACACCACCTTCCTCCAAAAATCTGAAATTGGTGGGCATTCCCACCACATAAAATATGGGGGAGATTAATCAAAACCTGTCCAGAGGAAAAGTTGCTGACAGATTTTGATAAATCTCCCCCTATGAGATTTAGAACCCCATGAAGATGTAAAACTATTCACAATAGTATAAAATAAAAGAGTATGCAGACTTATACAATCCTTAAAGTTAAAATCGCAACACTAAGTAGGAAATGTTTTGGAATTATAGAAATCACAAGGTCGGTAGACATGTTAATGATATTCAATGGATACAATATATTAAAACATTCTCAATTTATTCAGTTTATGAGTATGAGCGCCATGCACAGAAATTCACACATTTACACACCTTAACATGTTATATATGAGATTATTAAAAAGATTATCCAGGAATAAAAAAAACTGAGTTTATTTCTTTCAAAAATATCTTCACGTTTGTCCCCAGGTTCTGTATGGTATTACAGCTTAGCACCATTCACTTCAATGGAAATGAACTGCTGAACCCCACCCAACCTGGAGATAGACGGGAAGTGTTTTTTTTTTTTTTTCAAGAAACTAGATCTGTTTTTCTATGCCTGAATAACCCCTTTAAAGGTTGCCTGAAAAATGTCCTGCCACGCTGAACATTATCAAGATCCACTACTCAAAGCTCCCTTCACAATTGTCGACCAATGATGCTCCATGGGAGACAAGTCCAGAGACACTGCAAGCCTTGGCAGCATGTTTATATCATGCAGAAAGGAGTGGAGAATCAACACTTCCGTGGAACGTCTTTGGTGCACGTGGATTAATCAAATCCAGAACATAGAAGAAGAATAATGTCAGCACTCACAAGAGACTTAAAGGTATACTCCGGTGGTCAACGTGTTTTTCCGTTTTTGACTTACCCTATTTGTTTTGTTTCATTTCTATTCTTGTTGTTTAGCCTACTCTATTTCCATTTTTTTTATCCCCCACTTTTTATCCCCCACTTTGTTTTCCTATCTTTGCTTCTATTTCCTGTTTCTTGCTGTGCTGAAAACTACGAATCCCAGCATGACACATGCCTTGCTGGTTTGGGGCGGCTCCTTTTTTTGTTTGTTTGTTTGTTCCGCCCTTTACCCATTCTACTATTTTCCCGGGTCGGCCCCCTTATACACAGCACACTAATATAATCAGCCTTGGTTGGGATACACTTTCACACACACACACACACACACACACACACACACACACAAAAGGGACTACAACTCCCAGCATGTGTCATTCAGGTGTCTTCAGTCTGTGGTATAACACCAGCATGCTGCCTATGTAGTCTCCTGGGGGTTGTAGTTCCCCACACCTCTATAGGGCATACACCAGTTTTTCCCAACCAGGGTGCCTCCAGGTCTTGCAAAACTACAACTCCCAGCATGCCCTGACAGCCTTTGGGCATGCTAGGAATTGTAGTTTTGCAACAGCTGGAGGTACACTAGTTGGGAAACACTGGCATATGCATAGGCTAGAACAGTGTTTCTCAACCAGTGTACCTCCAGCTGTTGCAAATATACAACTCCCAGCTTGCCCAAAGTCTGTAAGGGCATGCTGTGAGTTGAAGTTTTGCAACAGCTGGAGGCACACTGGTTTGTAAACACTAGCATACGCACACACACACAACAGGGACGACAACTCCCAGCATGTGTCATTCAGGAGTCCCCCCTCCCCCTTCACATATACGGGGAGATTTATCAAAACCTGTGCAGAGGAAAACTTGCCCAGTTGCCCATAGCAACCAATCAGCTTGCTGGTTTCATTTTTATGAAGGCCTGTGAAAAATGAAAGAAGCAATCTGATTGGTTGCTATGGGCAACTGGGCAAGTTTTCCTCTGCACAGGTTTTGATAAATCTCCCCCATAGAGATCATTCCCAGTATGAGATTTATTCCCCTGCAGTCCATACATCCCCAGCCCGTGCCCCTTCTCATCCTCCCCTTCAGATAACACTTATCTTCTCTGTGAGGTCCTTGTCCTGTGCAGACCTGTGTCCTTAGAATACAGAGCAGGGGGGAGGGGAGGTTAGGAGCTGTGTACTCAGCTGGATGAGAAGAGGGAGCGTGGCTTATTTCTCCTCATGCAGACAAAGAAAAAAAAAAAGCGGTGACATCTTGTCCACAACAGACTCAGAACTGTGGACAACAGTAAATGAAAACCCTCTGAACTACAGAACTTCCTGCCCAACAAACAGGTAAGAAAAACACATACATGCTGCCAAAACATATAACACATGTATATTGCAAAACTTATAAAGAAGATGCCATATAGTAAAAAAAATTAACCACCGGAGTACCCCTTTAAGTCAACGGTTGTTTTATTACATATCCTTTATCAAAACAGGACACATTTCAGCTCTCGGCCTTCCTCTGCTGACAACAGAGGAAGGCCAAGAGCCGAAACGCGTCCTGTTTTCATAAAGGATATGTAATAAAACAACCATTGCCTGAAGTGTCTAGCGAGTGCAGGGATAATTTTTCTACTATGTTTACACCATGCAGTAGCCCACAGTAGCATAAGCAATATATAAGCAATATATGGCCTGGTGTCATTAGAGATGAGTGAACTCTTGAAAAATTTGATTCGGCCGATTCGCCAAATTTCTTGAAAAAATGTGGTTCGATACAAATTTATTCGAGGTGAATCTATATTAAAAACGGCAATTTCTGGACTACAGAGAGCCGAAATAGGGGTGTAGAAGACTTTGCTTTGTTCTAACATGCATATGGAGTGTGCAGGGGTAGTGAAATAATACTGTTATTCAGAATAACATGCAGATTACAGGCATCCCTTTTAGAATCACTGCTGCAGAGCGGCACAATGACAGAGCCTGGAGGTGGCATCAGCATGAGGAGACCATATAGTGGCTGAATGACACAGCATGGAGGTGTTGGCAGCATGAGGAGACCATACAGTATCTAAATGACATGGTGTGGAGGTGCTGGCAGCATGAGGAGACCATATAGTGGCTGAATGACACAGCGTGGAGGTGGCATCAGTAAGAGGAGACCATATAGTGGCTGAATAACTGCCTGGATTTGGATGAAGCATGAGGAGACCATATAGTGTCTGAATGGCACAGCCTGGAGGTGGCTGAAGCATGAGGAGACCATACAGTGGTTGAATGACACCGCGTGGAGGTGTTGGCAGCATGAGTAGACACTAGGGCTTCACAATCCCTGAGATTAAAAGATTAATTTTGAAATTTGAATTGAAGATTTATGGTAGCTACTGCTACCATAAAATGTTTTAGGCCCTGGCCCAGGCCCAGCAGCATCAGTAAACCATATATTGGCTGGATTACACAGCCTGGAGGTGGCTGAAGCATGAGGAGACCATATAGTGGCTGAATGACTCAGTCTGGAGTTGACTGAAGCATGAGGAGACCATATAGTGTCTGAATGGCACAGCCTGGAGTTGGCGGCAGATGAGGAGACAATAGGGCCTCACAATCTCTAACAATGAAAGATTAATTTTGAAAATTCCATTGAAGAGGTATGGTACCTAGTGATACCATAAACATATATAGGTAAAGTCCTAGGCCCAGCAGCATCACTAAACCATGTAGTTGCTGAATGACACAGACTGGAGCTGGCTGAAGCATCAGTAAACCATATATTGGAGGAATGGCACAGCCTGGAGGTGGCTGAAGCATCAGTAAAACATATATTGGATGAATGGCACAGCCTGGAGGTGGTTGAAGCATATATAAACCATATATTGGATGAATGACACAGCCTGGAGGTTTTGGCATCATGAGGAGATCATATAGTTGCTGAATGACACAGCCTGGAGCTGACAGCAGCATGAGCAGACACTAGGGCTTCACAATTTCTAAGATTAAAGATTAATTTTGAAATTTAAATTGAAGATTTATGGTAGCTAGTGCTCCATAAAAAATGTTAGGTCCAGGCCCAGCAGCATCAGTAAACCATATATTGGCTGAATGACACAGCCTGGAGGTGGCTGAAGCATGAGGAGACCATGTAGTGGCTGAAAGACACAGCATGGAGTTGGCTGAAGCATGAGAAGAGACCATATAGTGGCTGAATGAGAAAGCCTGCAGGTGACAGCAGCATCAGAAGTCCTGAAAGTGACCCAGTGACAAAGTGGTGCAGTGGGTGGCAATAACATGACCCGGTGATGAAGGTGGGTTAAAAAAGGTCTGATGCGAAGGAATGTTTGTAACTGGGGAGCAGCGCCTTAAATCTTTTTGGCACTATCCATATTTGTGAAGTATTGGTGTGGCACCATGGTCAATCTACTCTCATGTATCAGGCATTGGTGGTTGGAAATCCTGGCTTAGCCATGCCTGATTCATCTTCACAAAGGTCGGTCTCTCCCCATTTTTCGTGGACAGACAAGTTCTCCTTTAGGTGACTATGGCCCCCGCCACACTAAACACCTGCTCTGATGGCACAGTACTCACTGGGCAAGACAGCTTTTCCAGGGCAAACTCTGCTAGTTGCAGGCACAAATCAAATTTGGCTGCCCAGAAGTCCAGCGGATCTTCAAGGTGTATTGGCATGAACATGTCAAGGTATGCCACCATCTGCTGGTTCAGGTCCTGCTCCAGGTCTACCTGCTGCTGATGAGTTGCTTCACTATGTAGGTGACGAAAGCTATTCATCAGTGACTGTAGACTCAGGCTGCTGCTGATGGAGCTGGTACTGCTCCTGCCACCCCACCCCTCCCCAGCAGCCATGGCAATGGAAGGTGAGAGCAGAGGGCCCCCCGATTCAGACCTGCAAGAGGATGGATGATGGCACCAATAGGCATCGGCCAACTGACTACATAGGAGGCCTCTGCAGTAGGTCACTTTGTCCTTCCTCTCGGTGGGTGTAAAAAAGGTCCCTATTTTGTGGTGGTAGCAAGGTTCTAATAAGGTGGATATCCAGAAGTCATCCCGCTGTCGGATGGTGACAATTCGGCTGTCACTACGCAAGCAAGTAAGCGTGCATCGTGCAATTTATGCAAGTGACTCAGAGGGACTCCCTGCCTCCATTTCCACTGCATACTGCCACGGTGTGTCTGGGTCCTCTGTCTCGCCTTCCTCATAACCCTCTATCTCCTCTGGCTGCTCCTGCTCCTCCTCTCCTGTCAGATTACTAGAAAAACCACCCATTTGGCGAAACCTAAACTGTGCTCCACTGTGCCCCTCCCCCTCCTCCTCCAGTTCAGCCCCTTCAGGGCTCATGTGGTCATGAGATGTAGGCGCCACGTTTTCAGTGCCCTAACCAGCCATCGTTTCCAACATGTGTTCAAAGAAATGAAACAGTGGAATTACGTCGTTCATCTTGTAATCCTGGCGACTGACTAATAATGTGGCATACTCAAAGGGCCTGAGCAAACAGAAGGTGCCACATATGAGCTGCCACTGGTTCACATTAAAGTTACACAGGGGAGTACCCCTATCTGCTTGGATCATCAAGAAATCAGTGATAGCTTTTCTCTGTTCGTACAGTCGGTCCAATGTATGGAGGGTGGAATTCCAACGTGTGGAAACGTCCCATATCAGACTATGTTGGGGGATACGGTTCTGATGCTGCAGCTCAAGGAGGGTGTGCTTTGCGAAGTACAAGTGACAGAAGTGCATGCACAGTTTCCTTCCCATTGTTAGGATGTCTTGCAAATGGGGGGAACACTTCAGGAACTGCTTCACAACCAGATTAAACATGTATGCCATGCAGGGCTCATGGCTCAGTCGCAGCGCATGCAAGATGTTCTTCTGTTGTCAGTCACCATGATTCCCATTTCCAGTTTTGGTGGAGTAAGTCATGCTCCGATTTCTTTAAGAATGACTTTTAGCAGTTCCTTCCCTGTGTGACTCTTTTCGCCAAGGCAAACCATGTAAAAAACAGCGTGACACTGCCGTGCCCTGCACACATGGTATGCTGAAGGGCCACTGAGACTTGTCTGGGCAGTAGAGGCTAAGCACACAGTGGAGGATGAGGAGGCGGAGTCGTACGCTGTCACAGGACCAAAGGCCTGAGAGCGTGGAGGAGGAAGCGTTGTGTCTGTCCAAGTTGGTGTTGTGGCTGTGCATGAACCACATTCACGTAGTGAGCCGTAAAGGACATGCATTGTCCCTTACCATATATACAGCTTCAGACGTCTGCGCTGCCGTGCACTTTGGTACACACTGACAGGCTCAAGGACTGGACCACCTTCTCTTCCACAAAGTTGTGCCGGGCTGGTGCTGCCTTCTTTGCAAAGAAATGACAGCTTGGCACTCTCCACCTCGGCTCGGCACAAGCCATCAGTTCTCTGAAAGGTGCAGAGTCCACCACTTGAAAAGGGAGGGACTGCAGCACCAGCAACTTGGACAGGAGCACATTCAGCTTTTGCACCATTGGATGAGTGAGCGCATATTGTTGTCTCTTGGACATGGCTTCGTGGATGGATTGTTGGCGGAATGGCTGACTAAAAGTAGGAGGAGCAGGAGCATCTGGAGCAACAGAAGGAGGGTATGACACACAGCTCCTTTTGGCTGAGGTGGTGGAGCCTTGGCTGGCTGAAAGAGGGAGCGGCGTGCTACTGGGTGATGCAGCAGGCTGGACCACTACATCAGAGCCACAGTTCTCCCAGGCCGCTTTATGGTAGAAAAGCATATGTTGACGCAGGGCCGTGGTGCCAATATTGGGACCCTATCCACGCTTCACCTTCTGCCGACATACCGTGCATGTGGCTATGTTAAACTCCTCTGAATTCTGGATGAAATACTGCCACACTGCCGAGTAGCTGATTTTCCCCCAATCAGTCTGCACTAATTGACTGCTACTGCTACTGTCTCTGGGAGCCCCTGTTCCACTACTTCCCGGGAAGGTAGGCTTCCGCGAAGCAGGTGGTCTCCCGTGTCATGTTTGGCTCCAGAATTTCCACTTCTGCCACCATGCTGACTGCCAACCATGCTATTACCTTGCTGGTTCAGCTGCTGCCTCATGGGCAACCTGCATCTCTCTTCTCCTGATGATGATGAAGCCCCTTCTGCACCCGGCTCCCAATTGCGATCGGCTTCATCATCATCAACAAGTGTCTGCATGTCACTGATGTCCTCCTCAGGTTTCTCAACAGTGTCTGCTTCAGGACCCTAAACCCTGGCAACACCACCTCCCACTTCACTCTCCTCATCACTACGTGCCCGCCTAGCGGAGGAAGCGGCGGATGTCTCCTCCACTTCTTGGCTGGGCAGTAGCTGCTGACTGTCCACTATTAGATTTTCCTCAGTGAATAGTGGAGCTGAACCCACAGCATAAGAAACTTCTGTAGGGGAGGGAACAGCATAGGACAGAGGCAATGGGAGGACAGGGACTGCTGCCGGGCCATGCAACTGAGGGTTGTGTCTGAGGGACCCACCAACTGTTGACTGGGGGTATCAGATGTCACTTGTGATGAAGTGCATGACCATGTTAACCAATCAATGACGGCAGATGGGTTGCTGGTCGAGACACGATCGCTAGCTGATACCAGGAGCTCAGGCCTCTCTCTGCGACTCCTGCTGCCACTCGCTCCTCGTCTGCTGCGACCTCTGCCAGATGATTTTAGGTCTCTGCAACTCCTCTGAGCACGTCCTGGCACTTCTCTGCCTTACATATTTAGTGTGTATATGAGGGGAGTACAATACGCTTCACTACGCTTAAAACAGTATTTGTCTAGAACAGCAGCAGGTGTGTACTTTTGCTTGGACTTTCACAGTATCTAGGCCCTTGACAGAATAACAGTTTTTTTTTTTTTTAAATCCTTTATTTTCATTCAACAAAAATACATGTTATACAGCAGTCATGATTGCATTCATTGCCGCTGCATGCTATTTATATATATTCCTGTTACGCCTAGCGCTCCGGGTCCCCGCTCCTCCCCGGAGCGCTCACGGCGTCTTTCTCCCTGCAGCTCCCCGGTCAGTCCCGCTGACCGGGAGCGCTGCACTGTCATGGCCGTTGGGGATGCGATTCGCACAGCGGGACGCGCCCGCTCGCGAATCGCATCCCAGGTCACTTACCCGTTCCCGTCCCCTGCTGTCATGTGCTGGCGCGCGCGGCTCCGCTCTCTAGGGCGCGCGCGCGCCAGCTCCCTGAGACTTAAAGGGCCAGTGCACCAATGATTGGTGCCTGGCCCAATTAGCTTAATTGGCTTCCACCTGGTCCCTGACTATATCTAACCTCCTCCCATGCACTCCCTTGCCGGATCTTGTTGCCCTTGTGCCTAGTGAAAGCGTTTTGAGTGTCTAAAGCCTGTGTACCAGAACTTCTGCTATCCACCCTGACTACGAACCTTGCCGCCTGCCCCCGACCTTCTGCTACGTCCGACCTTGCTTCTGTCTACTCCCTTGTACCTCGCCTATCATCAGCAGTCAGAGAGGTGAGCCGTTGCTAGTGGATACGACCTGGTCACTACCGCCGCAGCAAGACCATCCCGCTTTGCGGCGGGCTCTGGTGAAAACCAGTAGTGACTTAGAACCGGTCCACTAGCGCGGTTCTCGCCAATCCCTCTCTGGCACAGAGGATCCACTACCTGCCAGCCGGCATCGTGACAGTAGATCCGGCCATGGATCCCGCTGAGGTCCCTCTGCCTTATATCTCTGATATCACCACGGTGATCGCCCAGCAATCCCGACAGATCGCCCATCTAACCCACCAGCTGTCGGAAATGTCCACCATTGTGCACCAACTTCAGTCGCAACTTCAGCAGCAATCATCTCCTCCGCCAGCTCCTGCACCCCTTCCGCAGCGAGTGGCCACTCCTAGCCTCCGCCTGTCCTTGCCGGACAAATTTAATGGGGACTCTAAGTTTTGCCGTGGCTTCCTTTCGCAATGTTCCCTGCACATGGAGATGATGTCGGACCAGTTTCCTACTGAAAGGTCTAAGGTGGCTTTCGTAGTCAGCCTTCTGTCTGGAAAAGCCCTGTCATGGGCCACACCGCTCTGGGACCGCAATGACCCCGTCACTGCCTCTGTACACTCCTTCTTCTCGGAAATTCGAAGTGTCTTTGAGGAACCTGCCCGAGCCTCTTCTGCTGAAACTGCCCTGCTGAACCTGGTCCAGGGTAATTCTTCCGTTGGCGAGTACGCCATACAATTCCGTACTCTTGCTTCTGAACTATCCTGGAATAATGAGGCCCTCTGCGCGACCTTTAAAAAAGGCCTATCCAGCAACATTAAAGATGTTCTGGCCGCACGAGAAACTCCTGCTAACCTGCATGAACTCATTCATCTAGCCACTCGCATTGACATGCGTTTTTCTGAGAGACATCAAGAGCTCCGCCAGGAAAAAGACTTAGATCTCTGGACACCTCTCCCACAGTCTCCACTGCAATCTGCGCCTAGGCCTCCCGCCGAGGAAGCCATGCAAGTGGATCGGTCTCGCCTGACCCTGGAAGAGAGGAATCGCCGTAAGGAAGAGAATCTTTGTCTGTACTGTGCCAGTACCGAACATTTTTTGGTGGATTGCCCTATCCGTCCTCCACGTCTGGGAAACGCACGCTCGCACCCAGCTCTCGTGGGTGTGGCGTCTCTTGATGCTAAGTCGGCTTCTCCACGTCTCACGGTGCCTGTACGGATTTCTACTTCAGCCAGCTCTTCCCTCTCAGCCGTGGCCTGCCTGGACTCTGGTGCTTCTGGGAATTTTATTCGGGAGTCCTTGGTGAATAAATTCCGCATTCCGGTGACCCTTCTTGTCAAGCCACTCCACATTTCCGCGGTCAACGGAGCCAGGTTGGATTGCACCGTGCGTTACCGCACGGAGCCCCTCCTAATGTGCATCGGACCTCATCACGAGAAAATTGAATTTTTGGTCCTTCCCAATTGCACTTCCGAAATTCTCCTTGGACTACCCTGGCTTCTACACCATTCCCCAACCCTGGACTGGTCCACTGGGGAGATCAAGAGTTGGGGTCCCTCTTGTTCCAAGGACTGCCTTAAACCAGTTCCCAGTACTCCCTGCCGTGACCCTGTGGTTCCTCCTGTATCCGGTCCCCCTAAGGTCGTTAGGGACTCTGCCTGCCACAGAAAATGCCTCTCCCCCCCTCCCAGTCCCTTCAGGCAAGCCTCTGTGTCCCCTCATGGCTCCCGTCCTTGTGTCTCCCTGCCCCGTGCCAAGCTTCACCCTCTGCCCTCCCTCCCCATTCCTACTCCTGCTGTACTGCCTGCCATTGAGGAAACCATCCATTCCTTCCCGGTGTCCTCATCCCAGGGGAGGCAGTCACCGGACAAAAAAAAGGGGAGACCTAAGGGGGGGGGTACTGTTACGCCTAGCGCTCCGGGTCCCCGCTCCTCCCCGGAGCGCTCACGGCGTCTTTCTCCCTGCAGCTCCCCGGTCAGTCCCGCTGACCGGGAGCGCTGCACTGTCATGGCCGTTGGGGATGCGATTCGCACAGCGGGACGCGCCCGCTCGCGAATCGCATCCCAGGTCACTTACCCGTTCCCGTCCCCTGCTGTCATGTGCTGGCGCGCGCGGCTCCGCTCTCTAGGGCGCGCGCGCGCCAGCTCCCTGAGACTTAAAGGGCCAGTGCACCAATGATTGGTGCCTGGCCCAATTAGCTTAATTGGCTTCCACCTGGTCCCTGACTATATCTAACCTCCTCCCATGCACTCCCTTGCCGGATCTTGTTGCCCTTGTGCCTAGTGAAAGCGTTTTGAGTGTCTAAAGCCTGTGTACCAGAACTTCTGCTATCCACCCTGACTACGAACCTTGCCGCCTGCCCCCGACCTTCTGCTACGTCCGACCTTGCTTCTGTCTACTCCCTTGTACCTCGCCTATCATCAGCAGTCAGAGAGGTGAGCCGTTGCTAGTGGATACGACCTGGTCACTACCGCCGCAGCAAGACCATCCCGCTTTGCGGCGGGCTCTGGTGAAAACCAGTAGTGACTTAGAACCGGTCCACTAGCGCGGTTCTCGCCAATCCCTCTCTGGCACAGAGGATCCACTACCTGCCAGCCGGCATCGTGACAATTCCTACCCTACCCAACCATCACCCCCCCCCCCCCCCCTTACCGATGCCAAGCAAAGACACACAAGAAAACAAATATGAAGAAAAAGAAAAAAAATATATAAAAAATATAAAAAGAAAATAAAAAATAAAGAAGTATAATTGTTTTCTCCTTTCTTCTCCTCTTCCCCTACATACTGTAGTAAAGTACTACTCTTCCAGCCAACCCGACCAAATTTGAGAGAATACATTACTACGACCTCTCTTATTATATATCGCCTTGTCCCAAAGTACAACTCTTTCCATTTTAGCTTTATACTCTGCAAGGGTCGGAGGCCTGGTCTCTTTCCAGCTTTTAGAAATAAGAAGCATTAAAAGTAGCCTACTCACAGTTACTTGAGTACTTTGATCAATACCAAGGTCTTCAGCATACCCAAGGACACAAGTCTGTAAATGTGCTGGTACCCTGACCTTGATCTTTTCCTCTATAAATTCCAAAATGATATGCCAGTAGGTCTGTATAATTGGGCACCCTCATAACATATGTTCAATATCCGCGTCCCAATAGTGACAGCGTGGGCAGCTGGAATCTAGCCCTGGGCCGTACTTAGCTATTAAGGAAGGTGACTGATAAGATCTGTATAGGATGTATAGCTGAGATAGACGGGGGCCTTCTCCTAGTGATTGTTGAACTACTGATCTTAATACAGACCTCCACTCTAGCTGGTCTAGACCTGATATTAGTTGCCACTTGGTAAAAGACGGTACACTATATGTCTCGACTATATGTGACATCAGTCGCTGGTATATTTTGGATGTCACCCCCTTTGATCCATTTTTACCCAGTATTGTGTAAATAAGAAACTTCTGTAGGGGAGGGAACAGCATAGGACAGAGGCAATGGGAGGACAGGGAATGCTGTGCTTTCACAGTATGTAGGCCCTTTACAGATTAACAGGCACAAAATAGTACACAACTTAGATGTAGGTATGTGGCATACACTTATGAGGGCAGAAAAATGTGGTACAGTAAGCTTAAAAAAACTATTTTAGTACAACACCAGCCGCTGAGTACTTTTGCCTGGAATTTCACAGTATCTAGATCCTTGATAGATTAACAGGTACAAAATAGTACACTACTTAGATATAGGTATGTGGTATGCACTTATGAGGGCAGAAAAATGCAGTACAGTACGCTTAAAAAACGTTTTTAAGTAAAACACAAGCCAGTGATTACTTTTGCCTGGACTTTCACAGCATCTAGGCTCTTGACAGATTAACAGGTACAAAATAGTGCACTACTTAGATGTACGTATGCGGTATGCACTTATGGGGGCAGAAAAATGCGGTACAGCATGCTTACATTTTTTTTTTTCACAACAAATGCAGTACACAACAGGGCTGCAGCACAAAAAAGCTGTGTACTAAACCCAAAATTGCACTCTTTCAAAGACTGTTAGGAATGGACTGCTGGGTATTATACCATCTACAGACTAGTATAACCAGCAGATGATTTGTTGTGGAACAAAGACACAGAATTGTGCTGAAAAATTATTTCTACCTCCTCTACTAAGTTTTATGAAGTGCAGGCAGCTTGTTGAAATGTATGAGGCCACACACAGCTATCTGCCCCTCTCTGTAAAACAATGCTGAAGAAAGTTACTGGGAGGTTAATGGCTGCAGTAAAAATCCTTTTCAGTGAAAAAAACACTGCTCTCTGTCCAACAGAACGCTGATGTGACTAGGATGTGAAAAGCTGCTGGAATTAGCTTTTCTGTGTTACACACACACAGCGATGTCAGTCCTATCTCTATGCAGTGTAATGAATGATATGATGAGCCGCAAAATGGCTGCCGAATATGTAGGGCTGTGACATCACAGAGGTGACTGGCTGCTGATAGGCTGCATCCTGCAAGTAATTCAGGGTCATCCCGCCTACTTCCCTTGCCGCCTTGCCTTCCCGCCTTCCCAGCGTTCCGTGCCCCATGTACTGGCATGTGGATCCACCATTTTAGATGCCCTGCAGCCTGGACCGCAGTAAATGGAGTTTAATGAAGCGATTTTCACTATAGAATCACAGCAATGTTCTTATTCATTGTGAATCGAATATTTCATGAAATTTGTAACGAATGCGGGTTCATCAGCTTCAATTCACTCATCTCTAGTTGTCATGTTGAAAAATTGCTCCTGGGACACTTTGGAGAAATAACACCCCACACCATAATCCCAAGAGTAGGACCAGTGTGATGTTTCCTTTTGATGGCCTATTTATGGAGCTGCCCATGTGGTTTCCAGGCCAATCTATGGCTTTTTTTTAATCAATGTGTCTGGGACATAAGCAGGACTTATCGCTTAAGAGGGATTGAGGATGGCCATTCATTCTAGCCTCTATTGCCATCTTGCTTTGCACTATGATATCCTTTGAGAGCTGTAGCTGGAGATCAATGGAACACCTGTAGCTAGTTGTCTGGCTTGTAGCCCATCATGCAAGTGCCTATTGATGGTTTTTGTACACACTGTTCCACACTCTAGGCTTGGTATGTGACATGGATCACTACGCGCCATTGTTTTAATCTGATGATGCATCTCTGTACATCATTGGTCTCCAAACCACTTGGGCACCCAACTTTGAACAGTGCTTGCACCTCAACCTTTTTACATAGCGGTCTGCCAGAGAAATAAACCAAGGTCTTTCAGTTCAAGAATTCTGTCCCTCTCAGTTTGCCATGAGTGGCTATATCTGGCATGTCAACCAATAACCCTACAGTTTGTCCCTCATTATATTGTAGTTTCAGTGTGAGGAGTGTATTTTCACTGGCAATCTTTTCTGACAGTTCAGCTTAGAAAGCACAACTGTGTGACTTGGGTTATTGTTTTGATGGCTCACATAAACCTCCCTACAACTGAGGTTATATAACAACCTGATGTGCAAATTAGATCATGATAAAACATGATAATCATGATAAAACAAAACTATGAAAAGGTACAGACCCTTACAACACAAGGGAAATTTTTGTAACATTCCTTCCTTGTAACTTTGTGTCATTTTTGGCAAGTCAAACAAAGAAACATGATATTTTAACCAACAGCTTAAGCCCCGTGAAACAATGAGGTTAAGAGAAGCATTAATTAGTGTTTGCTAGCGGGTCATAACCCATTAATCTCAAAACTTATTAATGTTTGCTCCTTCCAAAAGCTTCTTTTTGTTCCATTGCCAGACAGTGTTTCCTTTCAATAGCTGGTCTTTTACTCTGCAGAAAGGTGAAACAAGTCATGCTGGGGACAGTCGATCTATTGTTCAGATAAGCCGCATAAAAGCATAACTCTCCTCATATGAGTTTCAGTTTGTCTCATTACAGACTATAAAGTTGGCAACCAACTGTTGCCCGCTTATGGGTATGGGCTGTCATTTGTCTCTTGGAATGAATGCCTAGCTATAAAGATCAGGTTAATTGTCAGCAAGTTGCTGGCAGCAAATTCAATGGGTTCCACACAGAAGCAATTCAGGTATTAGTGGAAAATTGTAGGGTTGGAGTAGTAACTCCTCTGGCTTGCATACAATTAGCAGGAGATCTGGAGACCTGACAAATGCTCCTCGGTGATCTGGTGAAATAAATAATGGTTCTTATTTTTGCTGATAAATAATAAGCTTGAATGACAGTATTATGATGTTTTTTTTTTTTTTGTCCCATATTGGTTTTACAACTGATTTTGGTGGATAAGCACACTTAGCAATTTAGTTTCAATGAACGTCTAAGCAAAGGTATAGTTACAATAAGTCTGAATGACTGTAATAAAGTAGGTTGTTGAGCTGCAGTAAATTAGAGAACGCAGTGAATGGCGTCAGAAGGTCATGGAAAGGACATGTCTAGGAGCTTATTTACAGTGGGGCAAAAAAGTATTTAGTCAGCCACCAATTGTGCAAGTTCTCCAACTTAAAAAGATGTGAGAGGCCTGTAATTTTCATCATAGGTATACCTCAACTATGAGAGACATAATGAGAAAAAAAATCCATAAAATCACATTGTCTGATTTTGAAAGAATTAATTTGCAAATTATGGTGGAAAATAAGTATTTGGTCAATAACAAAAGTTCATCTTAATATTTTGTTATATACTCTTTGTTGGCAATTTGTGTTGAGCGGCATAGGCCATATTCAAATTTGCGATATTTCGCGAATATATGGACAAATATTCGTCATATATTTGCTAAATTCGCATATTCGTAATATTCGCGTCTTATGTTTGCATATGCGGAAATTTGCATACGCGAAAATTAGCATATACAAAACTTTGCATATACGAAAATTAGCATATGTGAAAATTAGCATATGCTATTTTTCGCATATATGAAAATTCGCACGCCAGTCTCACACAGTAGTATTAGAGCCTTCTCTACACCACACGCTGGAAGATGAGAGGGATGATCACTGTGATGTGTACTGGGAAAAAAAATAAAGAATATTTGTAATTGCGAATATATAGTGCTATATTCGAAAATATTCGTGAATTCGCGAATATGCAATATTTGCGAATGAAATTTGCATTGCGAATATTCGAGAGCAACACTATGGCGATGACAGAGGTCAAATGTTTTCTATAAGTCTTCACAAGGTTTTCACACACTTTTGCTGGTATTTTGGCCCAATCCTCCATGCAGATTTCCTCTAGAGCAGTGATGTTTTGGGGCTGTCTCTGGGCAACACAGACTTTCAACTCCCTCCAAAGGTTTTCTATGGGGTTGAGATTTGGAGAATGGCTAGGCTACTCCAGGACTTTGAAATGCTTCTTACGAATCCACTCCTTTGTTGCCTGGGCAGTGTGTTTGCGATCATTGTCATGCTGAAAGACCGAGCCACGTTTCATCTTCAATGCCATTGCTGATGGAAGGAGGTTTTCACTCAAAATCTCATGATACATGGCCCCATTCATTCTTTCCTTTACACCGATCAGTCGTCCTGGTCCCTTAGCAGGAAAACAGCCCCAAAGCATGATGTTTCGACACCCATGCTTCACAGTAGGTATGGTGTTCTTTGGATGCAACTCAGCATTCTTTCTCCTCCAAACACGACGAGTTGAGTTTTTACCAAAAAGTTCTACTTTGGTTTCATCTGACCATATGACATTCTCCCAAAACTCTTCTGGATCATCCAAATGCTCTCTAGCAAACATCATAGGGGCCCAGACATGAACTGGCTTAAGCAGGGGGACACGTCTAGCAATGCATGATTTGAGTCTCTGGCGGCGTAGTGTGTTACTGATGGTAGCCGTTGTTACTTTAGTCCCAGCTCTCACTTTAGTCCCAACAGGTCATTCCCTAGGTCCCCCGTGTGGTTCTGTGATTTTTGCTCACAGTTCTTGTGATAATTTTTGACACCATGGGGTGAGATCTTGCGTGGAGCCCCAGATCGAGTGAGATTATCAGTGGTCTTGTATATCTTCCATTTTCTAATAATTGCTTCCACAGTTGATTTCTTCACACCAAGCTGCTTGCCTATAGCAGATTCATTCTTCCCAGCCTGGTGCAGGTCTACAATTTTGTTTTTGGTGTCCTTCGACAGCTCTTTGGTCTTGGCCATAGTGGAGTTTGGAGTGTAAATGTCAAACAGGTGCCATTAATACAGGTAACAAGTGGAAGACATAAGAGACTCTTAAAGAAGAAGTTACAGGTCTGTGAGTGCCAGAAATCTTGCTTGTTTGTAGGTGACCAAATACTTATTTTCCACCATAATTTGCAAATAAATTCTTTAAAAAATCAGACAATGTGATTTTTTGTTCTCATTATGTCTCTCATACTTGAGGTATGCCTATGGTTAAAATTACAGGCCTCACTCATGTTTTTAAGTGGGAGAAATTACACAATTGGTGGCTGACTAAATACTTTTTTGCACCACTGTAACAATGAAAATGTCTATAAAACGGCTTTGTAGCAACTTTGGGAAGGTAATCACCTCTATTTGGCCTTCTTAATTGACTAATTTTGGTGAAACATAGAATAAGGTACATAGAAAGCAAAACTAATAATTAAATTATACTGTATTTTCAGACAGAACTCATGTTATTAGGGTCTCTATTAGATGCCTCCATAATTCTATGCTAGTGGATATAATAGCTCCTTATAAATGGTCCTCCTAACTCCTTTTTTTTTTTTTTTTTTTACATCTTACAATGTTATATATGTAGTGCTAGAATCAGATGCCATTCTGATTGTCACTGATCCAACCTTGGGAATAATCAAAAACATTAGTATGGAAAATAACTGCTGAGTTTAGGAAGTGGAATTGCCTACCCCTGCCTTTTCTAGCCTGATGTCACTTGATCAAGATGATGAGTTTTTCTAAATGACTATACTCCTTGCAAACTATCCCTGTTCTATTGAAACACTCGGATGTTCGATTGCTTAATTGGGGTTTACCTTTATTTTCCATTATAACTTGGCGTGCCTCCATAGGCACTGCATTGACTGGTTGAGGGGTGACTCCCGGTTCTTGAACACTCCTTTGGAACCATGCATGGTTAACCCTTGGTCCTTGCCTACTGCCCTTCATACTAAATTCAACGCTCTGCCCCCAGATATTCGCAAAAGTTTCTTACTGCAGGATACTGTGGTGGTGTGGAAGCAGTGTCGAGCACTGATGCAGCTCCCCTTCTCCCTCAGCAGGCACGTGCCATTATGGTTGCACACAGAATTTTCCCTAGGACCAGAAAGCAGACCCTATGTGTGGTGGCGAAAGGTTGGCTTTACATGTTAAACACCTCCTTCATCAGTCAAAACCTAGGTATCTGTCATTTCTTGAATTCTCAGACAAGTATGGTTTGGCAATATCTCTCCTACTGTCAGGTATTAGCATTTCTTAGGCCCTGTCTGTCTGATCTATCAAAAGCATATGTTAAAACCTCCTTCAACTGTTTTGTCACCTCTGCTACACCTTATCACTAATTATTGTGTTTGTATAGACAGGTATTAAGGAAAGGGAATGAGCCTACTGATTCCTCCCTCTTCTGCTACTGGGAGGGCAAACTAGGCAAGTACTCTTTGACTTTACCAATACTAAAGGTTTCGGGTAAAGTACATAAAGCTGTAGTCAGCGAGTATTGAAGAGAAACACAATTTATAATGCACCACGCTGTATGGGTTCATTCTACCTAAAACGCCTGACCGCCCTGACTGGATTGAACATTGTCCTAATTGTGGAGATTACAAGACAGACCTTCTACATGGCCTACTTGATTGCCCTAAATCCACAGTCTTTTGAACTGATATGTTTCATTTGCTGTCTGGTAAACTGGGGGTCCTGGCTGTACCCCTCTGGGGCTAAAATAATCTGTTGGTTATGGTTGGGGGGGTTGACCTTATTTTGGGCTCCTTTTATGCCAATTCATGCTGTGCTGTGTGTAGGACATCCCTATGGCTTACTTTCTTACTTTCTTGGATGTCTTGTCGTTTGTTAACCGGCAATGGTTTGAATGGTTCTGAAATAATTATGGGACTCGGGATACGTTGTGTGCTTGAACTATATATGATAGGAAGTAAAAAGTAGGTTTAGTTCAGGGGGGGGGGGTGTTTTTGGATATTTTGTTCTCAAAAGGGGCTTACCGCCTTTCCTACTAGTGTATCTATATGTATTTGCTATGTTCATTATTTACATATGCCTGCAGTTTCTTTTTCTGTACCCTTTTCTCAAAAAAAAAAAAAAAACGGTGCATGTCCGAATTATCTTACTCTATGTTATATGGAAAATCAAATAAAGATATGTTAAAAAAAAAAAAAAAAATCAGTGTGCAGGGAAATTCTGTAAAGGATTAGCAGCGCTCAACCAGTAGGTTTGCTCCTTTAGACTACAGGCTGGTGTGGATCTTCACAATGGTACTTCAATCTACTGTTGATATGCCATCACGTTGTATTGTAGCAAAGTCTTTTTAATTATGAAGCCAACAGAAAACAAGTCTCTTTGTATAACAAAATCTATGACACAAATCACCTGACAGTCTCTTTGTATAACAAAATCTATGACACAAATCACCTGACTATATCACGGTCACCGCTTGCTTTGTCCATTGCCACAGTTCACTTCTATTCCATTTAGAAGATGCCTGTTAAAGTCTTCATGAGTTGTGATGTGCTTCAGTTCTGCTATGTTTCTCTGTGGTTTTCTTGATCTGTGACTGTGTTGCTCAACCACCTCCAGCTGCTATAATCAAATCATGCTTCACCCCTCTGTTCTTCGCTCTGTGGCTATGTATCATTGTACTTCTACCTGGACTCTCTGTGATTATGTCATCAAGACCTGCTGTTAAAGAACTCTTTCCTTTAGAGTGCAAAGGTGTATGTCCAGCTGTTTACCCTTCCAGCTGTTTACCCTTCCATTTTGTTCCGAACACTGGGTTCCGGCTGCTGGGGGGTCTGCCACGTGTCGTGACATCACGACCACCCGCAGCCAAAACCCAGTGTTCGGAACAAAATACCTTTAATACTTTTTTTCAGATTCCAAACTACCCAAGATATTCCAAAGCCCCCAAGAGTAACCCTAAGAAAGTCTACAACTCCTTGTGGGGGTTTAAGAGTGAAGAATCACATAACCCCTCAGACTCTGCTCCATTGTATAGCCATTTACCAAATTCAACCCAAAGGGTCCACATTTTAAATAAGTTCTGCAGCAATTCCAAACACCTTTTTGGTCTAATCTAAAAGTAGAACAGGGCAACTAATGAAATATAAAAGGTATTTTTCAGCTGTGTACCAGGTTTGGAGATCCAGACAACGGTGAGTAGTAAATAGGGTGAGAAAACTAACAGCAGGGTGGGATGGGGGTGGGAGAAGGTATGCCTCTGCAGCCTATCACCACCTCTAGGACACTTAAGGGATTTTTATGACCGTAGAAATGATCATCAGCAAAATTAAAGATATGGTTAGTTTTTTTCAGTCTATTAGCTACATGCCAGTGTCTACAAAACCGATATGGGGATGACAGATTCCATTTTGGTTCTCCAATGTCCTGAGAACTCTTAAAGGAATTGTGGACAATATTATTAGGGACCATTACAAACTTCAATTTTAAAAGGCTATGAAGAAAAAAAAAGTTATAGCAGGAGAGTTCAATTTAAATGCTAGTAATGGGGAAGCAACTTTCTTTATAAAGCGGTATGTTAGAAGATGAATTCACTTTTTCCTTTACCCAATATCTTTATATAACATGCAAAATGATATTTCATGATTAACGTGTTTTAAAGATATCTGCGGAGGAATATAATGGAATATTCCAAGGAGATAGATTTATCCTTTTAATATTCTTCGCCTAGATGCACCAATTATTCTGTCTTTGCAGTGTATTGAGCCTAATTATAATTTTTTTCCCAAGTAAATGTTTACCGCTCGAGGACTCGTTCACTAAAGCAACAATACAAATCTTCCCTGGCAGAATAGTATATTGAAAACGGAGATTATGTGTGCGAAGACTTATGAACCTGGAAACATTGTGATAAATCCAAACATATTGATTTTTTATTTTTTCATTTTGATTGTGAAGCTTTGAAAATGTTTTGCATCATTTTTAGTGAGTATAAAGAATTGCACTACGAAGGCCTCCATGACACTTGCATTTTTTATCAGCATTTTTGGGGTGTCTTTTTTTGAGTCACAAAATGTTAACTTTTACTTTGTATTTTGAATGTTTTTCTATGTTGCTTATGAAAGATTTAGGGCTCGTTCACATGGGCAGATCCACTGCGTATTTTACGCTGCGGATCTGCCGACGATGGACCCATAAGGTGTGCCTCCACATGTGTCTGCTCAGAGCAAAAATCCGCCGCTACGAGCAGACACACTGCGCGGTGTACTCGCATACATCACGGCTGCTCCCTCTGCTCCCTAAGCTAGTCCGAGAGCAGCAGCGATGTGTGTGAGTATACTGCGGATGTGCATGGTGACTTGCACATTGCACTGTGTCTGCTCATAGAGGCGGATTACCACTCCGAGCAGGCACACCTGAGTCACACTGTAGTGGTCCTTCATTGGCGGATCCACATCGTAAAAATATGCTTCGAATCCGCCCGTATGAATGAGCCCTGAGACTTGGCTTGATGTGGAGTTTTTTTTATTTCCATTCAGAATGTAGATAATGTGTGGAATTTTCTCTATATATCGGATACTATATTATGTTGTGATTTTTCCCTGCACAAACCCACACTTAAAAACTGCAGCATTTTTCCACATGCAAATTTACCCCTGGAGCAGCTTTAGAGAAAAAAGGCAGACAAAAAAATGCCATATGCCTTGTCAAAACCAAGGACTAGAGATAAGCGAACCAAGCTTGTAGGACCTGAGTTTGGTCAGAACTTTACTTTACTTGAACTTCAGGCAGTTTGGTAAGGCAGAACCTGCCAAAGTTACATTAGCCACATGGCTGAAAGGAAGAAAGGAAAATTAGCAAGGATCACTTGACCTCGGGGAATGCCATAATACCTTTCAAACAGCTCTCCCAGCCAACCAGGATGTAGTATAGGGGGATGTCACTATTAAAGACTATGCACATGGCTTCAGCAGCCATTTCAGAGATAGCAGGTGTTAGGTGAAGATCTCTGTGAGGGACCCTAAGCAGTGAACAACACAGATAGGAGTGGGAACACACATAAAATAAATGTAGTAAAATAGCAGAGAGTGTTTTGCATTTGCTCTGTCAGAGAAAAATCTTTTTTAGGGTACGTTTACAATGGCAGATTTATTTGAGGGCTTCCCACTGTGTATTTAAAAGGGGGCAGGCTCTTCTCGGCTGTCCGCCGATTTTCCGCGGTGGAATTTCAGCTGCAGGAAATCCGCCACAAACCCTACTGACTTCAATGGGGCTTGCAGCGGATTTTCTGCAACGTAAATTCCACCGCAGAAAATCTGCTGCGGACAGCCGAGAAGAACCCTCCCCCTTTCAAATACACAGCGGGAAACCCACAAATAAAACCGCCCGTGTTAATGTACCCTTAATTGGAAGTTAAGTATACCAGTTACTTTTTTATTATACACCAATTGTGATAAAGTTGTGAATAGTGTTTGACCAATATTGGGTTTTGTGTCAATTTTGTGCACTTTCCAGGAACCCAATCCTATGGCTACACCCCAAAAGGGGAATCGTTTTTCGCAGCTTGTAAAAAAAAACATTGTTCTTCACTTTCCAGGCACAAAAGCTGTTACCACTTCCAAAAATTGATTACTTTTGAATTACATTAAAAAAGCCATTGCTTCTTCTGATACCTCTGTGTGCATATAAACACTGCAGGCGTCTGCCTCCAAAAAGGGATAATGTTTTGACATTAGTTTTAAAAAGCATAAAAAACCCACTAGTGTAGTGTGTTTTTATTCAACCTGTTAGTTACCATTGGGTACCATCCATTTACCCATGGCTATACATGTTGCTATAACTTTGAAATCAACTTTGCAGTATTGGTAATACAGGCTCAGACTGAACTAGAACTTTTTGCCAGAGTTCAGCAAAACAGCAAAACAAAACTTTTGAAAAGTTAGCTCAACTCTACCTAGGGCCCACAAAATGTACCAAAAGTGAAAAAATGCTACAAGCTAAACACGCTAATTGTAGTACATTTTATATATTGCTATTGACTTTCAGCAAACATCTAGTCGCCGTCCAGATGTAAAAAAATAAAAAAAAAATCTGGTAAAAACATTACAAAAAGGGTCTACATCACTATGTCGAATACCAAATTGAGGGGCATGGTCTGGCCACCGTGCAGTATGGCTGCTTGAACAGAAAGCTCCTGCTACACCATTAAAAACCCGGTTAGCTCTGCCACCAGGTACTAAAGGCTTCACTGTTAGCCTCTGCAACAATCATGGCGACTTCTGGCAGAAAGCGGAATGCAAGAACTGGATGTTACAAGCTGCTACAACACTTATTTTCAGTCGGCCCTCCACTTACCAACCTCCACAAAGATGGCGCTGCAGTGCGCGCTTACCCAGCCTCCTCCGATGCCAGATTCTCCAGGTGATACCCCACGAGCCTTATGACACCACGGCTGTCAGCGGACTGTGGGAGACACCCGAGACTCAATCACCGACTGTCTTTTGAAGTTCCGGAACATTGGAGCTCCCCTGATACCCTGCATTCATCTATGCCCGGTGAGTTAGCTACTGTGCTGCATCACGGCCATACCTCCACTGCTATTGCTGAGGGAGCTAACGGCTCGAACATCCCTGCATCAGCGCTAATAGTTACAGCCTCTCCCCAGGTCATTCCTCTTAAACAGCGCCCAAGGCTCCAGACCTCAGAAGAGCAGGGTGATACCACAGATCTAGATGACACCCTTCTGGACACAGATCTGTTTATTAGACATGTGCAATTCGGTTCGGCACGAATGTCTAATTGACCGAATTTTACCGTTTTCGGGCATACGGACCAATTCGAATGCACGAAAACATATTTTGAACATTCCCGAATAGCCACGATAATACGAATAGTAAAATAACGAATGCATTCGTTATCCGTAAACGAACATACAGAATTCATTCTGATAACAAAAAAATAATAAAATAAGATACAGTAGTGATGGAAAAAATTGTATCTAACGAAATGTATCTTTTTTATTATGAAATGTTTATAAATGTTTAAACAGGGATCAATTTATGTGAGCGGGTAAAGCACTAAAAATGTAGCCGACAATAATAAAAATGTAGTGTGTGCGTGTTTTTCACTTTTTTAAAAACATTTTTTAGGTAGTACTACTACTCCCAGCATGGAACACACTGTTCCATGATGGGAGTAGTAGTTACCTGTACTAATTGACAGATAGCCGAGGTACCTTGCGATCCTCTTGTATAATGTATAGATGCGGAGGCCGCTCTTCTATGGTCCCCTGCACTCACGTATATATAATGAACAAAAGAAATTCACACACACTGTTTCACTGCAACAATTTCTTCCTTTTATATATGTATTCTTTCCAAAATTATAACACAGTACAGGAAGGCAGAAAAATTATAATCACCCACTGTGGATAGAGCAAAGTCCGCACGATGTGTCTTGGAGTAATAGCTGACTTCTTTATGACTTCATGTGCAGTGTTCACTGCTGGATATTCCAGCCATCTCCCTTCACACGGTGGACAGGTGAAACAAGTTGCTACGTTTCAGAGGCTACGCCTCCTTTCTCAAGCATAGTGCACGTTTCCCATCACCAACATACATAGTATCAAACTCTCGCGAGATTTTAATTCTACAAAAATACAAAAGTACAAAAGTATATACACATATTTTTAAAAACAATGTACATTAATATCTAGAAAGATACCCTACAGAAACACATTAAAATTACAATATTCATTAATCCCATGGGGCTGCAATGTGCACAACTTTTGAATCCATCGCACCTCACTTCTCAGTAACCTCATCTTAATCTGTTCTTTATTATCACATTTAAATAGAGATAGTACACTGACTAATGCTAAGATTAAAATCCGAGTGGAATTATTAGAGATCATTCTGTACAAAATTTTTTTTCGTTTTGGAGAGGATTATTTTCTTCAGAAACAGGGGACTTCGATGGGGTCCCCTGTGGTCCCCAGTTTAGCTAATATTTTTATGTCCCAATTTGAGAAAAAATTTGTAGGGGGACATTTCCATAGTGAGAAGGTGAGGCTGTGGGTCCGCTATGTGGATGACGTGTTCGTCCTCTGAGCGGGCTCACAGCCTCAGCTCCTCGAGTTTGTTGAGTATCTAAATGGTTGCCATGAATTGATCGAATTTTCTTGTGAGTCTAGTGATAGAGAGATTCATTATCTAGATGTAAGAGTGGTAAAAAATATTGAAGGTAAGTTGGAGACCACTTTGTATGTTAAAGAGACTGATCGTAATAACTTGTTACATAGACAAAGCGGACATGCGTCGCAAGTATTCAAAGGGATCCCGAAAGGGCAACTTATTCGGACTAAAAGAATTTGTAGTAATGAGGAAGAGTATCAAAAAAACAAGGAAATGGTTGTTGAAAAGTTCATGCAAAGAGGGTATGACAAGAAAGAATTGGTGCAAGCATGTAAGGAGGCAGATTTATTACCAAGAGAAGATCTAAGAAGTAAAAAGAGTAATAAAAATTATTCTAAAGACAATATAATTAGTTTCTTTTCTACATATAATTGTCATTCAAAAATGATTAAAAAACTATATACAAATACTGGGGATTACTAGGAGCAGACGATAAAAGCGGCCGTCTGTTCAGAGAACGCCCCAGATTTGTATATAGGAAAAATAAATCAATTGCTAACCATTTTATTAGAGCAGATCTCAAAAAGAAGAAAACAGACAAACAGACTTTTATTAAAGCTAAACAGTCAGGAACTTTTGCTTGTCTAGCTTGTCAAAATTATAATGCTATCATCAAAGGGGATATGGTGTCCCATCCCATGAAAGGGACCAAGATCCCGATCAGGGGATGGCACTCCTGTAACAGTAGTCAAGTAGTGTATATTTTAAAATATCCCTGTGGGATGGGATATGTTGGACAAACAATGAGACCAATTAAACAAAGAATAAACGAACATAACAGTACAATTCGTACATATAAAAAGAGACAGATGACAAAAGTCAGAAACAAAAATATGAGACTAGCGTAGCAAGGCACTTTTTTGAGAGAGGGCATAGTATTAATGAACTAAAATGGCAAATACTGGAGAATATTGAAGGTGATAATAAAGAACAGATTAAGATGAGGTTACTGAGAAGTGAGGTGCGATGGATTCAAAAGTTGTGCACATTGCAGCCCCATGGGATTAATGAATATTGTAATTTTAATGTGTTTCTGTAGGGTATCTTTCTAGATATTACTGTACATTGTTTTTAAAAATATGTGTATATACTTTTGTAGAATTAAAATCTCGCAAGAGTTTGATACTATGTATGTTGGTGATGGGAAACGTGCACTATGCTTGAGAAAGGAGGCGTAGCCTCTGAAACGTAGCAACTTGTTTCACCTGTCCACCGTGTGAAGGGAGATGACCGGAATATCCAGCAGTGAACACTACACATGAAGTCATAAAGAAGTGTATACAGAAGACGAAGTCCGCTTACTTCCCTCGAGTAGTGGGCAGGTCTGTGTAGCTCCGCCCCCTAGTGATTACGTAATTAGGGGCGGAGCTACAGAAGGGAACTAGGCTAGGTAATCTGAAGCTCTGTTCACATTGTCTGTTATGTATAATGTGAACAGACCCTTCTGGCTGTGTCTACCCAGACAGGGAGACTCCAGCTGTTGCTAAACTACAACTCCCAGCATGCTCAGACAGCCAAAGACTGTCTGGGCATGCTGGGAGTTGTAGTTTTGCACCAATTGGTGTCTCCCTGTTTCGGTAGACATTGCATCATGGGTGCTCTCCCCAGCGGACAGCGCCAAAAATGTCATAACCAATTTTTTGTTTTTTTTCTTCTCGTATCAGATCCGTGTATGCAGAGGATTACTGCGGATTCGATGGATTACGGCGGATTTTTTTTTTCTATCAATAAAATGGTTAACGAGGGCTGTGGGGGAGTGTTTTTTTTTATAAAATAATTTTTCCAATGTGTTGTGTTTTTTTTTTTTTTTTTTAACTTTCAGGCTTAGTAGTGGAAGCTGGTCTTATTGACTGAATTCATTACTAAGCCAGGGCTTAGTGGTAGCCCCAAAAACAGCTAGCGCTAACCCCCAATTATTACCCCGGTACCCACCGCCACAGGGGTGTCGGGAAGAGCCGGTACCAACAGGCCCAGAGCGTCAAAAATGGCTCGCCTAGGCGGTAACAGGCTGGTGTTATTTATGCTTGGGAGGGCCAGTAACAATGGTCCTCGCCCACCCTGTTAACATCAGACTGTTGCTGTTTGGTTGGTATTGTGCTGAGACTGAAAATACGGGAAACCCTATGCATTTTTTTTTTTTACATTTATAAAAAAAAAAAAAAATGAAAAAAATGTATAGGGTTCCCCGTATTTTCATTCTCAGCACAATACCAACCAAACAGCAACAGCCTGACGTTACCAGGGTGGGCGGGGCCATTGTTACTGGCCCTCCCCAGCCTATATATCGCCAGCCTGTTACCGCCTAGGCCCAGGAGCGCCATTTTTGATGCTCCGGGCCTGTTGGTACCGGCTCTTCCCGGCACCCCTGTGGCTGTGGGTATGGGGTAATAATTGGGGGTTAGAGCTAGCTGTTTTTGGGGCTAGCACTAAGCCCTGGCTCAGTAATGAATTCAGTCGATAAGACCAGCTTCCACTACTAAGCCTGAAAATTCAATAAAAAAAACACAACACATTGGAAAAATTATTTTATTTAAAAAAACTCTCCCCCACAGCCCTCGTTAACCATTTTATTAAAAGAAAAAAAATTATTCCGCAGTAATCCATCGAATCCGCAGTAATCCTCTGCATACACGGATCTGAAACGAGAAGAAAAAAACCACAAAAAATTGGTTATGACATTTTTGACGCTGTCCGCTGGCGGAGCTACACGGACCTGCCCGGTACTCGAGGGAAGTAAGCGGACTTCGTCTTCTGTATACACTATATACAGCTATCTATAGATAGCGGTATATAGTGTATGACGCCCAAAGGGTTAACCTACACTGTCCAGCAGTGTAAGTTAACTCTTTCCTTGCTGGGCTTGCGCATAGCGCACAGCTCAGCAAGGCGTTAAGTGAGCCAGCAATCTGTATACTGTATACACATTGCAGGCTCACTGTAAGTTTTTGCTGGGCAGTAGATATAAGATGTATACCTACGGCTCAGCGTCAGCTGTTCTCCCGGCTCTGTAGCCCTGAGAACAGCTGATCCCAACATTCACATAAGGACGATCGCAGCGGGTGTCAGGAGGAGTGACATCCGCTGGGATCTGTCCCTTACTGCAGGTACTAATACTCCCAACATGGAGCCCACTCTGCTCCATGCTGGGAGCTGTAGTACCTGCATTAATAGACATATCGCAGCGAGTGTAACTTCTGACACCGGCTGCGATCTGTCTATTAATGCAGGTACTACAGCTCCCAGCATGGAGCAGAGTGTACTCCATGTTGGGAGTATCACTCCTGACACCCGCGGTGATGCTCCTGTATAATGTATGGATGCAGCGGCCGCTCTCCTATGGTCCCCTGCACTGCCGTATATATACACATATTCCTATTTCTCACAGAGAGCTGTGATTGGCTGGAACCATCTGGTCAATCACAGCTCTGCGGGAAATATGAATAGGTGTATATATACGTGAGTGCAGGGGACCAGAGAAGAGCTGCCGCTGCATCTATACATTATGCTAGAGGATCGCAAGGGACTCCGGCGATCTGTCAATTAGTACAGGTAACTACTACTCCCATCATGGAAAAGTGTGTTCCATGCTGGGAGTAGTAGTACTACCTAGAAATGTAAAAAAAAAAGTGAAAAACACGCACACACTACACTTTTATTATTGTCGGCTACATTTTGAGTGCTTTACCTGCTCACATAAATTGATCTCCGTTTAAAAATTAATAAACATTTCATAATAAAAAAGATACATTTCGTTAGATACAATTTTTTATTATTATTTTTTTTATGGTACCCAACGAAATTTTTATATAAAAGGTATCTCCATAATTTCTTAGGATCGCTAAAGTCCAAAAAAGAATAAAAAGATTTACCGAATGTACCCGAATACCGAATGTACCCGAAAAATCAAAACCGGAAAAATTGCCGAACCGAAAAAAATTTCTGAAACGAAAAAATGAAACAAAACGAAACGAAAATTTTTCTAGTGCACAAGTCTACTGGTTAATACCTACCCAACCACCTTGGATACTGTGGTGCCGGATACTACACTTAAGTATATGCTGCTTATGTTCCGCAGCACCCTGCATAAAGATCTCTGCCTACTTATCCTGCCTCTGAAATCAATGATACATGTCCTAGAGCAGAAAATGTCCTACGCTGAAACTAAAATGGTGTCCTTTGCTGAAACTCACAATGAGCTAGCCGATGCTCCCGATGACCTGGAAGAGAAGGTGACCGCCTTACAAGCCAAGCTCATTGATTCTGAAGATAGAAACCGCAGCAACAATGTGAAATTTCGGGGGATACCTGAAACTGTGGCGTGTTCACAACTCCTTCGCTATGTCCAGGATCTCACCCAGACAATGCTACCTGATCTAGAACCATATGATTACAGTATTGATCGGGCCCATAGGGTCCCAAAGCCACGCTCGCTACCTAAAGAACTGCCGCTGGATTTTCCCTTTTCCAGATAAAAGATAAATTACTGCAATACTCTAGAAAGCACTCTCAACTCCCTGCTCCTTATGATGACATAAAAATGTTTGCAGATTTGTTAGTTGCGACACATCAAGCTAGAAGAGCTTTTGGTCCCCTCACAGGACTACTACGCAAACTGGAAATGCCTTATCGCTGGGGTTTCACAACTAAACTTCTGCTTGTCTGAAAAGGAAAGACCAATGTTTTTTCTTCAGTGGAGGAAGGACTTGACATCATGCGCTCCTAGGGCTCCTGGAAGATGAGCCTCCTGACCAGCGTCACCCTACTTGGAATAAGGAAGGCCCTGCACAACGTGAATACCACAGGACTTCTGAGGGTTAAAGTCCAGAAAAGCAGCCGTTGTTGTACAGTATGACCTGTTTACATTGTTGTAACATTCTCTTTTCTTTTACGCTTACCTGAGTGTTGGTTATCTGACCCAGTAGGTCTACCACCAAGTTGCTAATTCTTTCTTTGTTTCCTTCTTTCTGCTGCTTCACTTTTGTGTTAATTTTACTCTTTACAGTTCATTTTGTGAATTGAGCACTGTGACATTCCTGTCTGGTGCCTCTAGGCACCAGTCCGTTTTTTAACTCTTTGGGTGCTAAATTTATTGTATTACTGCCTGGTTAGCATGTTTAATATTATCTACCTAGAAGCATGGGTATCAAGATAATCTCACTTAATGTCAATGGCTTAAACAGCCCTTACAAGAGGCAGTTTCTCTGGTATCAATTCTCTACCATAGCCTGCATACAGGAAACTCATCTATCTTCCATTAAAACCCCTCAGTTGCGCCACAGAAAATACCCGTTTGATGTGCACTCAAAGAAAAACGTGGTGGTTATGATTGCAGTTAGCAATGATGTGACATTTCATGTTACAAAACAAATTATAGACCCGTTTAGTAGATATATTATTTTAACATGTTCTGTGGATGGTGTAGATTACACTATAGTGACTCTCTATGTTCCTAACTCCCACCAGGGACGTTTCCTTAAGAAAGTCTTTGCACTAGTTGACACACATAGACAAGGTGAGGTCATTATGTGTGGTGACTTCAATTCTGTTACCAATCAACTTTTAGACCTGTCCAATCAGACTGCCAAGAGGTTTTTTTTATGTTCAAGATCTCTTGAAAAACCATGATCTGTATGATGTTTGGCGTTTACAGAATGCCACAGAGAGGGACTACTCATATCTCTCTCCATATTTAAATCATATTCCTGCATTGACATGATTCTCACTAGTAGGGCCTTACTTGATAGAGCTGTTAAGACAGCGATAGGGGAACTGACTTGGAGCGATAATGCCCCAGTTTTGCTCGCATTGTCCGACTACACAGCCCAAGCAAAGTGACTTTGTATGGAGAGCAAATACTCCCATTATAGCCCATTCTGATCACACTTAAAAAAAAAATATGAAATGCACTAGTAGACTATTTTGCCCTAAGCGCTACCCCTGGAGTGAACCCAACCACACTGTTGCAAGCCCATAAGGCTGTCATTAGGGGCACCTTTATAAAGTCAGGGTTCTTTATTAACCTCTTGGGGACTCAGGGCATACCTGTATGTCCTGAATCCTGCTCCCGCGATATAACGCAGGATATCGGGTCGGTTCTGGTGTCCAACGGTAGCCGGGACCTGGGGCTAATAGCGCGCATCACCGATCGCAGTGACACACACTATTAACCCTTTAACCATTCAAAGTTGATCGTCGCATCGAAACTGTAAAAAAAAAGCATTCCCAGCAGCTCAGTCGGGCTGATCGGAACCACCGCAGTGAAACCGCGATATTCCGATCAGCTAGGACGCGAGCGAAGGGTCCGTTACCTACCTCCGGCACGTCCAATCGGCAATTGATTGCTCCAAGCCTGAGATGCAGGCTTGAGCAATCGACCGCCGGTAACACTGATAAATGCAATGCTATGGCTTGGCATTGAACAGTGCTGACAATCAATGTACTGCATGGTATATCATTGCTTCCCTTAAAGCCCTTCAGAAATCCTCTTCTTCCCCTCAAACTTTTTCGGCCCTATTTAGTGAACGCCTTCACCTGCGTAAACTCCTTCTCTACCAATGTGAGAAAGATTTTAAGAAAATTAAAATAAAATATTACTCCCATGATAACAAAACGAGCATTCTTTTTTTTTCCCTCTGTTTAACTCAATGTTATAAATGTCTTATGTTTATGTTTTGAAAAACCCAATAAAAAGATTGTAAAAAAAAATAAAAATAAATTGAGCATTCTTAGCCAAAAAATTTAAGCCTGCTTATGGTAAACAGCGTATACCCCTTATCCATCACCCTGACACTGGGAATCCCACGTTAAGCCCACTAGGAATTGCGAATGCATTCCGAGATTATTATAATTGAATTGCATAACCTACAGAGAGACCCTAGTACACCCCACCAGAATAAACTGCTATTGATGTTTTCCTTTCTTATTTGAACCTCCCACGCCTCTCTGACCCTATGTTAGATTCCCTTAACTCACCGATCACTCCCCAGGAAATCCAAAGAGTCATAAATACCCTTTCAGCTCACAAGGCTCCCGGACCCAATGGTCTGTCAAACAAATACTATATTAAATATAGCAAAATTCTTCTGCCTCATATGTTGGAAGTGTGGCTGTCAGTTTATCACGTGGCTGTCAGTTTATCTCCTTGATAAAGCCACGTGAGTGGCGAAACATGTCGGGGTGTGACAGTTTTAAGTTTTGATTGCTTTCCCAATGCATCTTTTTTAGGATTCTCATATGATGTACCTTCTTGTACTACTAAATAATTGGCGTATATAAGCCTAACAAGTCCAGACCTGCGGTGCACAGCAGAGTACTGGGCAGTGAGTCAAAATGAAGGTTTAGGTACCTCAAAATAGAGCAAATCAGACAGTTCCATTAGGAGGGTCGTTACTCTTAGGAGTGACTTATAAGTATTTAGGAACTTATTGTCTGACAGCACAATAAATCATTGAAGTGATCTCATGCCACTGTGGGTGGTATATAACAGTTAATTGGAGGTGCCTGAGCACCCTCTAGGCTCATAGAACAAGTTTCAGTGGTATTAACTAATCAACTCAAGATACGTACTGTCAGATATACTTACTAGTTGTTATATGGGACTGGTCTGTGAGTATCACAAATTCACATCATTGCAATGCTATTGGGTTAGTGGTCTGTGTTTTTTTCTCACCTTTTTACATTTAGGAAATAAAAGTTATGTTTTATGTACACACATACTAGAATGAGGTTTTGTGTTAACCCCTAGTGGTTAGATTGTTGTTGTGAGCTCTAAAACAAGACATTTCCAAAGTCCCTTGCCCTCTAAACAATATCCCACTTAACTATCTTTAATTTAAAATTCCCGACTTTACAATCTTTAGGGAGGTGCGGAATCTTTTCTGCACAAGATGATATATGTGCAGAAGGCGATGTGCATTTTCCGTCTTGACATACCAAGTTAAATTTACCCCCTAGGGAATTCTTTAAAAGCTTGCAACTTAGGAGTTTGCTGACCAGGGACTTCACCCATCATCACTTGATTCCAAGAGCCTAGCTTACCTACCTGAATAGTGACTCTCAATCCAAAAAAGTATATTGTTCTTCTACAACTTATTGCACAATAAAATGACTCTCTCTAAATACCACTTTATGACCAAATGGGAGTCTTACCTTCAAAAGGAATTCTCCTTGGAACAATGGGCTACGGCTCTTAATCTCATACGCTTACTCCTTCACTCGACTAACTACCAAGAAGCTATAGCCAAAACAGTATATAGGTGGTACTATACCCCTCTAGGATACACCTCTTAGATTCTTTCTGTTCAAACCTGTGCTGGCGTGGTTGTGGGATGGTGGGGACACCGTTTTACACTCTCTAGCAATGCCCACTTTTTGCTCCTGTTTGGCATTGAATTATGCTTCTGTCTAGACTTCTGACACATAACCAGTTGGATTTACGCCCTGAGACTCGATCTCGATGACTTCCCCTTCAAGTGAAATCCCCATTAGTTTATACTTTTATGGCAGCCAAGCTGCTAATTACCAGGCAATGGAGGACAGCTAATGTACCCTCCCATTGTGAAGTTGCAAACCTAGTTAATTTGACCTGTGACTACAAAAGAGCTTACTCACTTGCACATCATACTCATGCTAAATTCCTTACACAGTGGAACTCATGGATATACAGCCAACATTATTCTAAATACTAACCCATTTCAGTCCTTTATGGTTTGCTGTGCTAACTCCCTTTCCTTATCTCCGAGTGCCCATACTACAATGCTCATTGATATGTTGATTGGTGTATTACTTTAATCCCCCACCCTCTAATGTATACTTTCTCTTATGTTCCATATGTTATTTGCTACTAAGAATTTTGCTACTCTAATCATAACTTACTGCTTACTGAATATGCATTGCTGTAACATTCTTATCTTGTTCTTGTAACCTTGTAATATCCTGAGACTTTTTTGTACATTTTATGCTTTAACTTGTTCCTCTTACCAAAATATCAAATTGAAGCCATGTTTTTACCTTTCATATTGAAAGCATATCCATAAGATATGTCATCAATGTCTTACTGGGAAGCGTTGTTAAGTAAGCTTTCATAAGAAATGTGAGCTTGCCGTAGGCAAAAGCGGGCACAGCTCAGCCCCAACATTGCCAGGTTCACACGAGCCGAACTTGGCAATGTTTGAAAGTTCGCTAAAGTCTGTTAAGGAAGTATTACTTCCCTGAGAGAGTAGTGTACACATGAATACATGTGGAATAGCCTTCCAGTAGAAGTTGCAGCTGCAAGTACAGTGAAGGATTTTAATCATATGTAGGATAGAAAAAGGCTATCCTCCACATAAGATAGGGCAAGGGACTATTCATAGTATTCAGAATATTAGGCAGACCAGATGGGCACAATGGTTCTTATCTGCCGACACCCACTATGTTTTTATGTTTCTATGAAAGCAATGTCTGTAGACAGACCGTTCATTAAGAGCTCATGGCCTGTGTTACCATGGTCAAGCAGTCACACACACGCCTGTGGTCAGTATGCCCAATGCTTAATGTTGGCTGGAGTAAAACTAAACCTTCCATATTTGAGACATTGAGGTAGTGGAAATGTGTTTTCAAGAGTGATGATGTGTTATGCTTCCCGAGTTTACAATCTGACAAGAAACTCTTGGTTTAGCAAATGACAAGTAAAAGAAAGTTTTTTGCAAGATGCCAAGTGCAAAGCTGGTAGAGAAGAAAGAATAGTCAGGAGCTGTTGTTCAAACTTTAAGTTCTGGTGACATTTTTATTTAATACTGAAGGAATTCTTGACTTTTAGATATAGGATGGGCCCATGCTTTTCCTTAAAATAACACCAACTTCTGTAAACATAGACAAATAAATGGCTACTGCTTTATTTAAATTATAGGACTATAACAATTACAGGAGCCAGGTGAAGTGCTAGGCCGCTATAGTGCAGCTATAATTAGAGAATAATGTAGAGCTTTTTGCATATGCCCTTTTCTTATCTATGTTGGCTTATTTACCGTGCAAGGGATAGGCTCCATTTTGGTTTACAAATGCACAAGGATGTGAGTTCTGTAATGCAGCATACATTTCCCATGAATACTTTGGCTTTGGCTGGGACATTTGATTATTGCATCTGTCCATCTAACCAGACTGCTAGTGTTGGATATCAACACTCATAAGAGGGTGGAAGTCAGTTCATATTATGTGCAGTTTTTTATAAATTTTCTTACTCAAAGTGTGTGTTTTTAGAGAAATATTGCCAAGAGGCCAAGTGACTTGACTTTACATCTTTTGGCACTGTTTAGGAATTAAATGTTTACTGCATTTTAGCAACATTTTCAGAAATTTTCCAAAATTGTGGTAAAAATTACCAATTTTTATCACATTTTGAGCAATCCATGGCATGATATGGAGAAAATCACAGCAAAAACAGATAAATGCATCAAGAAACACAATGGGGTTTATTTACTAAGAGTGTAGTTTTCTTTGTGGGTTTTGATTCCCTATAAAGAAAACCCTTAGGAAAGGTAAGTGTTAGGGATATGTACTAAAGCCTAACTTTTATTTACTTGTCAAAGAAGAAAAAATGTATAACAACAAAAACCTGTGTCCAAGTGCGAAAACAAATTTACATCACAAAAACTTGGTTCAAAAGTATCACTTCTTTTAGTCAAGTATCTTGGCACACTCTGAGTTTTGCAGGGCCCTGCCAGCCCAGAGGAACCTCAATCCAGGGGCCCGATAGCAACTAAGCCACTCTGGTTGAAAAATATTTAAATACAACACCAATGCGTTTCTGCAAACAGGTAAGTGTTGGTTTCATCAGGGGGTAGATTAATGAAAAACAGACTAAAGACCGACCTATAAAATAATACAATTCAGCAGGCATAATATGCAAACATGCACCCCTGCATTCATTATATACAGCAAGGACCTGTGGTTCAGCAGAGCAAATATACTGAGAGACATTCATAAGTATTATGGAAATGTGACCAGGACCTGCAAAATAAAGGAACTGGCCCTATATAGTTTGAATTTATGATAGGGAGTCCCCCTAGATAAGGAAGAGAACACCTGCACTGTCCCTAAGGGTCACATAAGTAATGCTCTCCACAGTTCAGCAATGCACCAAGTCCACGGTTAGCTACAATGTACTGGCTAACGACACATGCAGGGAGCCGGAGATGCCTGGCCTGAGTGAGGCGAGGAATCGCTGCACTTGACTAAAAGAAGTGATACTTCTGGACCGAGT
Source organism: Hyla sarda (assembly GCF_029499605.1). Taxonomy (NCBI): domain Eukaryota; kingdom Metazoa; phylum Chordata; class Amphibia; order Anura; family Hylidae; genus Hyla; species Hyla sarda. The sequence goes on from NC_079192.1 coordinate 109,186,926, forward strand.
TTTTGTGGTGCGAATTTGTATTCACACTTGGACACAGGTTTTTGTTGTTATACATTTTTTCTTCTTTGACAAGTAAATAAAAGTTAAGTTTTAGTGCACATCCCTAACACTTACCTTTCCTAAGTGTTTTCTTTATATATAATTTATTCTGGATGTATATACTTCTAATTTGGGTTTATGTGGAACCCATACTTCCAACCATGGTTCTTTGTTAATTTGTTGGGTTTTTGATTCATGACAGGTATTTTTCCAAGGTATTTACTAATGTTTCCCTATATTTTGCACTATTCCCTAGGTTTTGCTTTTTTTACAACTGTTCTGATCTGTCAGTTTTTTTCCCAGCTCAAATCCACCACATTTTCTGTGGAAACCTTAATAAATATGTTGGGATTTTTCAAAACTGTGGGTGACACACACCTTTCTCTTGTGGACCCCCCCCTTCTTTTGTGGCCATGCCCCCTTTTCAGTTTTTTCTTGTCAAATGGAGGGTTTTTGGTCACAAATTGTGTCACATGGTAGGTGCGACACAATTTGGGAGCAAAACCAAAGAAAAAAAAAATAGAGTTGGGATCTCTGTCAGTAAATAAACCCCAATGTGTGAACACAGACTCAAGGGAGGTGTTTAAGTAACTATTAGGAGGGGATCTGGTAAGTGATAATGTTATTGTGTAATCAACAAAAAGTCAGAGTCTGACATCCTGTTGTAACCATCAGGCATTGGAAGATTTTGAGAGTCAGACTTGTGATCACAAATGACCAAATTATAGTAATAAAACACATGGATGCATATGCACTGGAATAAAACAAATGGTGCTGTAGGACTAGTGATAGTGAATGTTCATGATACAGGCAAAACAAAACAAAAAAACTGGAGTGTTTATTTCATTATTTTTTGCACACTTAAGTCAATGCCATGAACATATAGCTGAAAACAACATGTCCAGGCAAAAACTATGTAAGATGTTTAATGCAGCAAAGCCTTGACTTATGAGCAGTCATCCTTCAGCACCCTGGTACAGAGCAAAAAAAAAAAAAAAAAAACTGTGAAGAAACCCTCCGGCAAACCATGGCTGAAGGCCCCTACCCTTGGGCTTAGAGGATTAATGTTGAACTGTTACTCAACTATACACCAGGCTGCTTTCAGTGCTGTGGCCACTGCTCCTCCGGTCTGGGGGCCTACTGCTCTGACCCATAGGCCCCATACCGGTGAAGCAGTGTTCGGAGCAATAAATCTAGCAGAAGACAGACATACTGCCTGAAGCCATATACTGTATATGGCTGGAGACAGTATGCCTGTGGGGGTACAGAGGGGCCTATAATTACATATGTCCGCACAGGGGCATATAACTATGTACAGGGGCACAAAGGGGGCTTATAACTACATATGAAAGTACAGTGGGCATATACTGTAACTATATATGGGGGCACAAATATGGGGGTCTATAACTATTGTGACACTGTGGCAAGAGAAGGGTGTATTTCCCTAGCTAACCCTGGAGAAACCTTCACCTGTGGCCTAATTAATGAGGTAGCAGAAAGGGGAAGTGTGCAAAAGGAAGTCAGACAGTGCAGTCTGAGCTCTCCCCAGAAGACAGCAAGGTGGCTCTATGGGGGAGACAGGGGTCCTGGTGAGGAACACACAGCCCGAGCTGTGAGTGGCCCCAACGGTGAAGAGGTTGCAAACGCTGTGTGTAAACAGTGAGTAGAAGGTTGCAAGAGGCATAAGTTTAACTGGCCAGGAAAAGCACACCAGTGGATAGTCAGGGCATGCTGGATTGTGTAGTTAGTGATTAGACGGTCTAGGTTTTTGTTTGTTCCTGTGTTATGTATTTATTTATCCTGCAACCTATCTAATAAAGCTGGCGAGGGGCTGGACTTGCATAAAGTACTGTTGTTTGCTTGCTGATTGAAGTGGAAATGTGTCCTGTGGTGGTGTCAAGGATGATTCCAGAGCAATCCCCAGGGAGAAATCCTTACAATACATATGGAGGAACAGGGGGCCTATATCTGTATATAGGGGCACAGGGTCCCACATCTATATATGGAGGCACAGGGACCTTCATCTATATATGTGGCCACAAAGGGGATCTATAACAATATATGGGGGTACAGGAGGCTTCCAACTACATATGTGGGCACAGGGGGCCTACAACTTTATATGGGGCACAGAGGGCCTTCCACGTTATATGGGGGCACGTAATGGGCCTACAACTATGTGGGGACACAGGGGGGTCTACAACTATATAGGGGCAAATAAGGGTATATAGCAATATATGGGACGCAGAGGAGGTCTACAGCTATATATAGGTGCACAGAGGCGGTCTACAACTATATATGGGGGCAAAGAAGGGTCTACAGCTATATATGGGGAACAAAAAAGGACTGGATGAAAACTCTGGCAAATTTTGGCACAGCACGTACAGAGTAGCCCATGCACTAAACCTAACCAAAATTATGAAGGATACAGTTTCATTTATTTCTTCTTAGGAAGTTACATCTCTTCCCAAACCCCACTAAAGTCATTGTTATACACTAGGCACAAATTATACTTCTTCCTGAACTACGTGTGCTTAAATATGTATTCCTACACAAGAAAAACTTTGCTTAGGGCTCTTAGTCTAAAGAGATGAGTATTTTAAACTTTGTGATAACTTTTCTGCATAGGACCTTTACCTCGGAACCACTCAGTACCATTGGGATACATGAGTAGGCCTATTGCAAACATAACCTAGGATTTACAGTTTTACCCAGCATCAGTTCTCAATAGAGATGAGCGAACTTTTCAAAAATTTGATTCGCCAATTCGCCGAATTTTCCGGAAAAGTTTGTTTCAATCCGAATTTTTTCGCGGCGAATCTATATTAAAAAAGGCTATTTCTAGCCTACATACAGCCTCTATAGGGAGAAAATGAAGGAGATCGGATCCAGCTGAATGCAGGTAAAATCAGGTTTAATCCATAGGACAAGGAAGGAACAAGTAACGCGTTTCAAGCGCTGTAAGCGCCCTTAGTCATACAACAAATGCATGTTACATGTCGGTTTAAATTTAAACCGACATGTAACATGCATTTGTTGTATGACTAAGAGCGCTTACAGCGCTTGAAATGCGTTACTTGTTAAACCTGATTTTACCTGCATTGAGCTGGATCCGATCTCCTTCATTTTCTTGCTATTGGCTGGTGCCGTCCAGCACCTGGATCCGTGCTCTACTGTCTGGGGCGGGGTGAGCTGGCCCTCACCTTGTTTGCTTTCCCAGCCTCTATAGGGATATAGAACAATTTGCTGTGTTCTAAAACACATATGGAGTGTTCTGGGTTAGTGAAATAATACTGTTATTCAGAATAACATGCAGATTACCGACATCTCTTTTAGAATCACTGCCGCACAGCAGCACAATGACAGAGCCTGGTGGTGGCATCAGTGTCAGGAGACCATATAGTGACTGAATGACAGTGTGGAGGTATTGGCAGCATGAGGAGACCATTTAGTTGCTGAATGGCACAGTGTTAAGGTGATGGCAGCATGAGGACACCATATAGTGGCTGAATGACACAGCTTGGATGAGGCTGAAGCATGAGGACACCATATAGTGGCTCAATGACACAGAATGGAGGTGTTGGCAGCATGAGGACACCATATAGTGGCTGAGTGGCACAGTGTGGAGGTGTTGGCAGCATGAGGACACCATATAGTGGCTGATTGACACAGCTTGGATGAAGCTGAAGCATGAGGACACCATAAAGTGGCTGAATGACACAGCATGGAGGTGTTGTCAGCATGAGGAGACCATATAGTGGCTTAATGTCACAGCATGGACATGTTGGCAGCATGAGGCCACCATATAGTGGCTGAATGACACAGCTTGGATGAAGCTGAAGCATGAGGACACCATATAGTGGCTGAATGACACAGCATGGAGGTGTTGTCAGCATGAGGAGATCATATAGTGGCTTAATGACACAGCATGGACATTTTGGCAGCATGAGGACACCATATAGTGGCTGAATGACACAGCTTGGATAAGGCTGAATCATGAGGACACCATATAGTGGCTGAATGACACAGAATGGAGGTGTTGGCAGCATGAGGACACCATATAGTGGCTGAATGACACAGCTTGGATGAAGCTGAAGCATGAGGACACCATAAAGTGGCTGAATGACACAGCATGAAGGTGTTGTCAGCATGAGGAGACCATATAGTGGCTTAATGTCACAGCATGGACATGTTGGCAGCATGAGGCCACCATATAGTGGATGAATGACACAGCATGGACATGTTGTCAGCATGAGGACACCATATAGTGGCTGAATGGCACAGCTTGGATGAGGCTGAAGCATGAGGACACCATATAGTGGCTGAATTACACAGCATGGAGGTGCTGGCAGCATGAGGAGACCATATAGTGGATGAATCGCCCAGCCCGGAGTTGCCAGCAGCATGAGTAGGCACTAGGCCTTCACAATCCTTAAGATTAAAAGATGAATTAAGAAATTTAAACAGAAGATTTTGGATAGCGGGTGCTACCTATGAGAAAATTTGAAATTCCCAGACCAAGGCCCAACAGCGGCATCAGTAACCCATATATTGCCTGAATGACACAGCATGGAGTTGGCTGATGCACGAGTACACACCAGGGCTTCACAATCCCTCCAAAAAAACACCACAATTTTAGACATTTTTGAGAAAGCTTTTGGATAGCGGGTGCCACCTATGAGAAAATTTGAAATTACCAGACCCAGGCCCCACAGCGGCATCAGTATCCCATATATTGCCTGAATGACACAGCCTGGAGTTGGTTGATGCACGAGTACACACCAGGGCTTCACAATCCCTCCAAAAAAACATCACAATTTTAGAAATTTTTGAAAAAGATTTTGGATAGCGGGTGCTACCTATGAGAAAATTTGAAATTATCAGATCCAGGCCCCTCAGCGGCATCAGCAACCCATATATTGCGTGAATGACACAGCCTGGAGTTGGCTGATGTACGAGTACACACCAGGGCTTCACAATCCCTCCCCAAAAAAAAAATCATTTTAGAAATTTTTGAAAAAGATTTTGGATAGCGGGTGCTACCTATGAGAAAATTTGAAATTATCAGATCCAGGCCCCTCAGCGGCATCAGCAACCCATATATTGCCTGAATGACACAGCCTGGAGTTGGCTGATGCATGAGTACGCACCAAAGCTTCACAATCCCTAATAAAAAAGACAAACATTTTTGACAAAAAATGTTAACGAAAATTTAGGATAGCGAGTGCTCTCTAAATATTACCAGAATACGCAGCCTGGAGTTGGCTGCAGCATGAGGAGACCATTGAAATGTGTGATTTTTTTATTTGAAAATTAAATCAAAATTTGTGTCCCGGACCCAGCCGTGTGGGTACAAAGGACCTAATCTCACAAGCACCCACAGGGCTCATGTGGCCGTAAGATGTAGGCGCAACGTCTCCATAGCCCTGACCGGCCATTTTTGTTTTTTGTACCTTTGTTTAAGAACAAGCGCATATCCAAGAGTCCAGAAGACTCTATAATGCAGAATGGTGGACCACCAAATGACATTCTTCTATAAAATAATTTTTTATGAAATAAAGAAGCAGAGTTCATCCCTCTGCATATATTTTTTTTAATTTTACTTAAAAAATCACACACAACAATCGTTCAATGGTGTAATGGTTATTATTGTGGAAAATTCAAGTTTATTACTGTGATAATTATCAGAAAATTTGAAAAAAACACTACCCAAGAGTGTTTAAAGGACCAAGGACGTACTGGTACGTCCTTGGTCCTGCTCCCCTGATATAACGCGGGGTTATATCACGGCATCATATCACGGCGGGCCCGGTGTCATAGTGAAGCCGGGACCCAAGGCTAATAGCGCGCAGCGCCGATCGCGGCGCTGCGATCTATTAACCCTTTAGCCGCGCACTCAGAGCTGAGCCGCGCGGCTAAAACCGAAAGTGAAAGCTGCCGATTAACTCAGTGGGTTGTTCGGGATAGCCGCGGTGAAATCGCGGCATCCCAAACAGCTTACAGGACAGCAGGAGGGCCCCTACCTGCCTCCTCACTGTCCGATCGCTGAATGACTGCTCAGTGCCTGAGATCCAGGCATGAGCAGTCATGCGGCAGAATCGTCGATCACTGGTTTTCTATGAGAAACCAGTGATCAATGATGAAGATCAGTGTGTGCAGTGTTATAGGTCCCTATGGGACCTATAACAATGCAAAAAAAGTGGGAAAAAAAAGTGAATGAATATCATTTAACCCCTTCCCTATTAAAAGTTTGAATTACCCCCCTTATCCCATAAAAAAAAAAAAACACAGTGTAAATAAAAATAAAAATAAACATATATGGTATCACCGCTTGCGGAAATGTCCGAATTATAAAAATATATCATTAATTAAACCGCTCGGTCAATGGCGTGCGCGCAAAAAATTCCAAAGTCCAAAATAGTGCATTTTTGGTCACTTTTTATATCATTTAAAAAAGAATAAAAAGCGATCAATAAGTCCTATCAATGCAAAAATGGTACCGTTAAAAACTTGGGATCACGGCGCAAAAAATTAGCCCTCATACCGCCCCATACACGGAAAAATAAAAAGTTATAGGGGTCAGAAGATGACAATTTTAAACGTATTAATTTTCCTGCATATAGTTATGATTTTTTCCAGAAGTACGACAAAATCAAACCTATATAAGTAGGGTATCATTTTAATCGTATGGACCTACAGAATAAAGATAAGCTGTCAATTTTACCGAAAAATTTACTACGTAGAAACGGAAGCCCCCAAAAGTCACAAAACTGCGTTTTTTTTTAAATTTTGTCGCACAATGATTTTTTTTTTTGTTTCACCATAGATTTTTGGGCAAAATGACTGACGTCATTACAAAGTAGAATTGGTGGCGCAAAAAATAAGCCATCAAATGGATTTTTAGGTGCAAAATTGAAAGAGTTATGATTTTTTAAAGGCAAGGAGCAAAAAACGAACATGCAAAAACGGAAAAACCCAGGTCCTTAAGGGGTTAATAACCCCATACATTGCACCATAAATGTTGAAATTTTAATTAAGCATGTATGTATGTATGTATTTAAAAAATCCTAAAATTAAAGGCCCAAGCCCAGAAGCATCAGGAAGTCAAGTACTTTCTGAAAGACACAGGAGCAGTCAGGAGTAGGCATCAGCAGTACCCAAGAGGCTTTAATAACCCCTTACATTGCACGATCACTCGCAAGATCGAGCAATAACAGGTGTGTTATGCCCTCAGATGTCCGGGGCTGCACGCGCGCTACACTGAACGGACCAGCGTGTGTCTATCTTTCACCGACAGGTGCGGGTAACCCGCTGAGCCCCCTTCGCGATAGGGATCAAGGATTGCAATTATTTGCCAGGAAAGAAGAATCACAACTAAGCACCGGTCATAAGCTCGGGTTCATTAAGTCCCTGCCCTTTGTACACACCGCATGTCTCTACTACCGATTGGATGGTTTAGTGAGGTCCTCGGATCGGCCCCGGCGGGGTAAGAGAAGGCCCTAGCAGAGCGCTGAGAATTTAAAGATCATTGTTGAAATTAGCATTAAGCATGTATTAGCTACTGCTAAACTTCCAAAAATTTAAGGCCCAAGGCCTGAGGCATCAGGGAGGCAAGTAGTTCCCGAAAGACACAGAATGAGTCAGGAGCAGTCATTCGCAGTACCCAAGAGGGTTTTATAACCAACCCCTTACATTTAAAAGTCAATGTTGAAATTTGCATTAAGCATGTATTTAGCTACTGCAAAACATCCAAAAATTGAAGGCCCAAGGCCTGAGGCATAAGGGAGGCAAATAGTTCCCGAAAGACACAGAATGAGTCAGGAGCAGTCATTCGCAGTACCCAAGAGGGTTTCATAACCATCCCCTTACATTTAAAGATCAATGTTGACATTTGCATTAAGCATGTATTTAGCTACTGCTAAACATCCAAAAATTAAAGGCCCAAGGCCAGAAGCATCAGTGAGGCAAGTAGTTCCTGAAAGACACAGGATGAGCCAGGAGCAGGCAATCACAGTACCAAAGAGGGTTCCATAACCCTAATTGATAACCCAAGAGGGTTGTCAGGATCCGGGTTGGCGGAGGGTGAGGACACTGGAAGTGGATCCTCTGTACCAAAGAGGTGATGGTGTGGGCCGTACCAGGGGAACGGAGTCTAAGGGGTTACTGGTATTCACCAGAGCCCGCCGCAAAGCAGAATGGACTTGCTGCGGCAGGTAACCCCCAGGTCGTTCCTCCCAGTAGCGACTCAACCTCTCTGGCGGCTTAGATGGCGCAGTACAAAAGGACAAGGCAAGGCAATGTCAGAAGTAGCAGAAAGGTCAGGGCAGGCGGCAAGGTTCATAGTCAGGGGCAACAGCAGAGATTCTGGAAACACAGGCAAGGACACACTGGAACGCTTTCACTAGGCACTAGGCAACAAGATCCGGCAGGGACAGGAAGGGGAAGTGATGTTTTATAGGGAACAGTGATTGGACTAGATTGGGCCAGGCACCAATTAGTGGTGCACTGGCCCTTTAAATTTCAGAGAGCCGGCGCGCGCGCGCCCTAGAGAGCGGGGCCGCGCACGCCGTGCAGGGACAGAGGAAGGACGGAGCGGGTGAGAAGAGACATGGGATGCGATCCGTGAGCGGGCACGTCCCGTCCCGCGGATCACATCCCCTCCGGTTACAGGGTAGCAGCGCTCTCGGTCAGCAGCGCCGACCGGAGCGCTGCAAGCAGAGTAACGCCGCGAGCGCTCCGGGGAAGCAGCGCCGGAGCGCTCGGCGTTACGGTACCCCCCCCCCCCCCTTGAGTCTCCCCTTCTTTTTGGACCCCAGAAATCTACGAATGAGTTCCTTGTCAAGGATATTGACCTCGGGTTCCCAGGACCTCTCTTCGGGACCACAATTCTCCCAATCAACGATAAAAAATCTTTTACCTCAGACAACCCTGGAGGCAAGGATCTCTTTCACAGAGAAAATATCAGAGGATCCAGAGACAGAAGCAGGAAGAAGGACTTTGGGAGAATAGCGGTTAAGAACAACAGGTTTGAGTAGAGAGACATGGAAGGAGTTAGGAATACGGAGAGAGGGGGGCAAATGAAGTTGGTAAGAGACAGGGTTGATTTGTTTTTTGATTTTGAAAGGCCCTAAAAATCGGGGGCCCAACTTGTAACTGGGTACACGGAATCGAATATACTTAGCAGAAAGCCATACCTTGTCACCAGGGGAAAATACTGGAGGAACCCTTCTCTTTTTATCAGCATGCGCCTTCATTCAAGATGAGGCCAGTAGAAGCAACTTTTGAGTCTCACGCCAAATGGAAGAAAAATCTTGCGTCAATTCATCAACAGCAGGAACCCCAGAAGAAGTGGGGATAGGGAGGGGGGGGGAAGCGGGTGACGGCCGTACACCACAAAAAATGGGGATTTGGAAGAAGACTCAGAGTTTTTAAAATTGTACGAAAATTCAAGAGGTCCACCCAATCGTCTTGGTGAGAGGAGACAAAATGTCGCAGGTAGTCACCAAGTATCTGATTTACTCTTTCCACTTGACCGTTGGATTGAGGGTGGTAAGCAGAAGAAAACTTTAGTTTGATTTTTAATTGACTGCAGAGTGACCTCCAAAATTTAGAAACAAACTGGACGCCTCTGTCTGAGACGATGTGCGTGGGAAGCCCGTGGAAGCGAAAAATATGAAGAAAAAATTGTTTCGCCAATTGAGGAGCAGAAGGAAGACCCGGTAGAGGAACAAAATGAGCCATTTTAGAAAAACGATCAACGACCACCCAGATGACTGTATTATTGCGGGAAGGTGGCAGATCGGTGATGAAGTCCATACCAATATGGGACCATGGCTGTTCAGGTACAGGTAAAGCAAGAAGGAGACCTGCCGGCTTCTTGCGTGGAGTTTTGTCACGGGCACAGGTAGTACAAGCCCGAACAAAATCAGTCACATCCTTCTGCAAGGTGGGCCACCAATAGTGTCTGGAAATCACCTGCTCCGACTTCTTGACACCAGCATGTCCGGCCAAAAGAGAAGAATTACCCCATTTAAGAATCTTGTGGCGAAGGTGTGGAGGTACAAAGGTCTTCCCGGGAGGAACTTGCACATGAGTGGTAGGAGTGGAGGAGATGAGACACTCAGGAGGTATGACGTGCTGTGGAGGGGCTTCAGATTCGGAAACATCAGTGGAACGTGATAGTGCGTCAGCTCTAAAGTTCTTGTCGGCTGGACGAAAATGAATTTCAAAATTGAAGCGGGCAAAAAACAATGTCCATCTAGCTTGGGGAGGATTTAATCGCTGGGCAGTCTGGAGATACGATAAATTTTTATGGTCCGTGTAAATGATGATGGGATGCAGGGACCCTTCTAAAAGATGTCTCCACTCCTCGAGTGCCAATTTAATAGCTAAAAGCTCACGATCTCCAATCGAATACATTTTTTTCTGCAGGAGAGAAGGTCTTGGAGAAAAAGCCACACGTGCGATTTTTCCCAGTAGTGGTCTTTTGAGTTAAAATGGCACCGGCACCAACAAAGGAAGCATCTACTTCAAGGATAAAAGGCTTCGAGGGGTCAGGCCTGGACAGAACAGGTGCAGAAGCGTAGGCAGCCTTGAGCAGATTAAAGGCCTCCTCCACCATAGATGGCCAAGACCTCGGGTTCGTGTCTTTTTTGGTCAATGCTACAATAGGTGCAACGATGGTGGAAAAGTGGGGAATAAATTGACGATAGTAATTAGCGAACCAGAGGAAGCGTTGGATAGCTCGCAAACCAGAGGGGCGTGGCCAATCCAGAACCGCAGAGAGTTTGACAGGATCCATTTGAAGGCCTTGGCTGGACACAATGTAACCCAAGAAAGGTAGACTACTGCGTTCAAAGAGACACTTTTCAATCTTAGCGTAAAGGTGATTTTTGCGTAGACGCTGTAACACCTGAGGGACATGGAGGCGATGTTCCTCAGGGTTATAAGAAAAAATAAGAATGTCATCCAGATAGACCACTACACATGTATATAGCATGTCACGAAAAATCTCTGACAAAGTCCTGGAAAACTGCTGGGGCGTTGCAAAGGCCGAAAGGCATGACAAGATACTCAAAATGACCGTCACGGGTGTTGAATGCAGTTTTTTACTCGTTTCCTTCACTTATACAGATAAGATTATAAGCCCCTCTTAGATCGAGTTTGGTAAAAATTTTCGCTCCCCGCAGACGGTCAAACAGTTCACAGATAAGGGGGAGTGTATAACGGTTCTTAACGGTAATTTTATTTAAACCGCGGTAATCGATGCATGGGCGTAGGGTTCCATCTTTCTTAGCAACGAAGAAGAATCCTGCTCCAGCAGGAGACGAAGATTTTCTGATAAATCCTTTTTTTAGATTTTCTTAGAATATACTCGGACATGGCTTGAGTCTCTGGGGCAGAGAGCGGATAAATCCTGCCACGCGGTGGAGAAGTACCAGTAAGCAAGTCAATAGGGCAGTCAAAGGGTCTTTGTGGAGGTAAGACCTCTGCTTGCTTTTTACAAAAAACATCGTAAAAGTCCTGGTAGGCCTTAGGCAGGCCTGGCAGAGAAGAAGCGAAGGTTACTTGACTGATGGGTAAGGTCTTAAGGCATCGCTGGTGACAGGTAGGACCCCAACTTCTAATGTCCTCAGAAGACCAGTCGAGAGTAGGAGAGCGGAGCTGGAGCCAAGGCAAGCCTAGTAGAACTTGAGAAGTACAGTTGGGAAGCACAAAAAATTCAATCTCCTCATGATGGAGGACACCTACGTTCATGCGCAAGGGCACTGTGCGATAGCACACGGTACAGTCCAGATTCTGTCCGCTGACAGAAGAAATGAAGAGAGGCTTGTCAAGACGGGTCACAGGGATGTTGAATCTGTTGACTAAAGAGGTCTCAATGAAGTTACCTGTTGAACCTGAGTCCAGAAAGGCCACGGCAGAAAAGGCAGATTTAGCAGGCAAAGAAATCCGTACAGGAATAGTTAAGCGTGGAGAGGTAGAATCCACACCCAGTAACGCCTCTCCCACGTTTACTAGGTGCGTGCGTCTTCCCAGACACGGAGGACGAATAGGACAGTCCTTCAGGAAATGCTCGGAGCTCGCACAGTAAAGGCAAAGGTTCTCATTCCTGCGGCGAGTCCACTCAAGTTGGGTCAGGCGAGACCGATCAACTTGCATAGCCTCCTCGGCGGAAGGCACAATCACAGGTTGCAGCGGATGCTGGAAGAGAGGTGTTGGGCGGGGAAACCGCCTGGTGTGAACGAGATCCTTTTCTTGGCGTAGCTCCTGTCGCCTTTCTGAAAAACGCATATCAATGCGGGTGGCCAAATGGATTAGCTCAGACAGGGTTGAGGGTATCTCTCGTGTGGCCAGAACATCTTTAATGTGGCTAACCCTTCTTGAAGGTCGCGCAGAGAACCTCATTATTCCAGGCTAATTCTGAGGCAAGAGTCCGAAACTGAATGGCTTAATCGCCCACTGTAGAGTTCCCTTGAACAAGATTCAACAAGGCCGTCTCGGCAGAAGAAACCCGGGCTGGTTCCTCAAAAACAGAGCGTATTTCTGAGAAGAAGGTCTGGACTGAAGCGGTGGCAGGATCGTTGCGGTCCTAAAGCGGAGTGGCCCAAGACAACGCCTTTCCAGAGAATAAGCTGACCACGAATGCCACCTTAGACCGTTCCGTGGGAAACTGGTCAGCCAATAGCTCCAAGTGCAGAGAACATTGGGTCAGGAAGCCACGGCACAACTTAGAGTCCCCATCAAACTTATCCAGAAGAGAAAGACGGACTCTGGTGCTGGAAGCGGCAGCTTGCAGTTAAGGAACTGGCGGAGAAGATGGCTGTAGAGGCAGAAGTTGCTGAACCATTGCAGTCAGTTGTGACAACTGATGTCCTTGTTGGACTACTTGTTGAGACTGTTGGGCCACAACGAAGGAAAGGTCTCCAAGGCTAGGTAGCGGCACCTCAGAGGAATCCATGGCCGGATCTACTGTCAGGATCCGGGTTGGCGGAGGGTGAGGACACTGGAAGTGGATCCTCTGTACCAGAGAGGTGATGGAGTGGCGGCAAGGTTCGTAGTCAGGGGCAACAGCAGAGATTCTGGAAACACAGGCAAGGACACACTGGAACGCTTTCACTAGGCACTAGGCAACAAGATCCGTCAGGGACAGGAAGAGGAAGTGATGTTTTATAGGGAACAGTGATTGGACTAGATTGGGCCAGGCACCAATTAGTGGTGCACTGGCCCTTTAAATTTCAGAGAGCCGGCGCGCGCGCGCGTGCCCTAGAGAGCGGGGCCGCGCGCGCCGGGCAGGGACAGAGGAAGGACGGAGCGGGTGAGAAGAGACATGGGATGCGATCCGTGAGCGGGCACGTCCCGTCCCGCGGATCGCATCCCCTCCGGTGACAGGGTAGCAGCGCTCTCTGTCAGCAGCGCCGACCGGAGCGCTGTAAGCAGAGTAACGCCGCGAGTGCTCTGGGGGAAGCAGCGGGACCTGGAGTGCTCGGCGTTACAGTGGATCTTCAATGTTTGTTGACATGGCCATGTCAAGGTATGCCACCACCTGCTGGTTCAGGTCCTGCTCCATGTCTACCTGATGCTGATGAGTTGCTTCACTATGCGGGTGAAGAAAGCTACTCATCAGCGACTGTAGACTCAGGCTGCTGCTGATTGAGCTGGTACTGCTCCTCCCACCCCTCTCCTCCCCAGCAGTCATGGCAGTGGAAGGTGAGCGCAGAGGGCCCCCCGAGTCAGACCTGCGAGTGGATGGACCATGTGGCCGATAGGCAACAGCCAACTGACTATGTAGAATCTCTCTGTAGTAGGTCAGTTTGTCCTCCCTCTCAGTGGGTGTAAAAAAGGCCCCCATTTTGGGACGGTAGCGAGGGTCTAATAAGGTGGAGATCCAGAAGTCATCCCAATGACGAATTTTGACAATTCGGGGGTCACTACGCAAGCAATTGAGCATGCATCGTGCCATTTGCGCCAGTGACTCGGAGGGACTATCTGCCTCCATCTCCACTGCATACTGCCACGGTGTATCTGGGTCCTCTGTCTCAACTTCCTCATAATCCTCCAGCTCCTCTGGCTTCTCCTGCTACTCCTCTCCTGTCCAAAGACTAGAAACACCGGCCATCTCATCCAACCTAAACTGTGCTCCGATCTGCCCCTCATCCTCCTCCTCCTCCAGTTCAGCCCCCACAGGGCTCATGTAGCCTTGAGATGAAGGCGCAATGTCTCCATTGCCGTGACCAGCCATGGCTTCAATAATTTGTTGTAGGAAATGTAGGAGTGGAATTACTTCGTTCATTGCGTAATCCAGGCGACTCACAAATAATGTGGCTTCCTCAAAGGGCCTCAGCAAACGTAAGGTGTCACCTATGAGCTGCCACTGGTTCACATTGAAGTTACACAGGGGAGTACTCCTATCTGCTTGGATCATCAAGAAATCGGTGATGGCTTTTCTTTGTTCGTATAGTCTGTCCAACATATGGAGGGTGGAATTCCAACGTGTGGCAACGTCACAAATAAGACTATGTTGTGGGATACCGTTCTGACGCTGCAGCTCAAGGAAGGTGTGCTTGGCGGTGTGCGACTGGCTGAAGTGCATGCACAGTTTCCTTGCTATTTTCAGGATGTTTTACAAATGGGGTGAAGACTTGAGGAAGTGCTTGACAATCAGATTCAACACATGTGCCATGCAGGGCGCATGTTTCACACTTCCTTGCCGCAGCGCGGACATGATGTTCTTCCCGCTGTCTGTCACCATGGTTCCTATTTCCAGATTTCGTGTAGTAAGCCATACTCGGATTTCTTTACAACTGAACTTTAGCAGTTCCTCCCCTGTGTGACTCCGTTCGCCAAGGCAAACCATGTGAAGAACAGTTTGACAACGCCGTGCCCTACACACATGGTACGATGAATGGCCACCGAGATTTGGACGTGCAGTGGAGGCCGAGGACACGGTGGAGCATGAGGAGGCGGCGTCGCACACTGTAACAGGGCCAACTGCCTGGGAGCAAGAGCGTGGAGGAGGAAGCGGTGTGACCTGTCCAAGTTGCTGTTGTGGCTGTGCAGGAACCACATTTACCCAGTGAGCCGTAAAAGTATTGTCCCTGCCCGTAGTTACAGCTCCTCACGTCGGCGCTGCCATGCGCTTTTGAACACACCGACAGGCTCAAGGACTGGCCCACCTTCTCTTGTACAAACTTATGCAGAGCTGGTACTGCCTTCTTCGCAAAGAAATGACGGCTTGGGACTCTTCACCTCGGCTCGGCACAAGTCATCAGTTCTCTGAAAGCTGCAGAGTCCACCACTTGAAAACGGAGGGACTGCAACACCAGTAACTTGGACAGGAGCACATTCAACTTCTGCGCCGTTGGATGAGTGGGTGCATACTGTTGTCTCTTGGACATGGCTTCGCCGATGGAATGTTGGCGGAATGGCTGACTAAAAGCAGGAGAAGCAGGAGCGACAGAAGGAGGGTTTGACACACAGCTCCCTTCGGCTGAGGTGGTGGAGCCTTGGCTGGATGAAGGAGGGAGCGGATGGCCACTGGGTGATGCAGCAGGCTGGACCACTACATCAGAGCCACGGTTCTCCCAGGCCGCTTTATGGTGGCGAAGCATGTGTTGGCGCAGGGCCGTGGTGCCAACATTGGGACCCTGGCCACGCTTCACCTTCTGCCGACAGATCTTGCATGTGGCTACGTGAACCTCCTCCGGATGACTTACATCGGAGCCACGGTTCTCCCAGGCCACTTTATGGTGGCGAAGCATGTGTTGACGCAGGGCCGTGGTGCCGACATTGGGACCCTGGCCACGCTTCACCTTCTGCCGGCAGATCTTGCATGTGGCTACGTGAACCTCCTCCGGATGCCTTATGAAAAACTTCCACACCGCCGAGTAGTTGATTTTTCCACCCGTAGTTCACACTAATTGACTGCTACTGGCGCCGTCTCCAGAAACCCCTGTCCCACTACCTCCCGGAAAGGTAGGCTGCCGCGAAGCAGGTGGTCTCCCCCGAGCACGTTTGGCTCCTGAATTTTTACTACTGCCACCACGGTGACTGCCAACCGTGCTACTGCCTTGCTGCCTCAAGGGCAACCAGCAACTCTGTTCTCCTGATGATGATGAAGCCCCTTCTGCACCCGGCTCCCAATTGCGATCGGCTTCATCATCATCAACAGTTGTGTGCACGTCACTGATGTCCTCCTCAGGTTCCCCAACAGTGTCTGCTTCAGGACCCTGAACACTTGCAACACCGCCTCCCATGTCACTCTCTGCATCACTACTTGGCCGCCTAGCGGAGCAAGCGGCGCATGTCTCCTCCCCTTCTTGGCTGTCCAGTAGCTGCTGACTGTCCTCTATTGGATCGTCCTCAGTAAATAGTGGCGCTGAACCCACAGCATAAGATACTTATTTAGGAGAGGGAACAGCATAGGACAAAGGCAATGGGAGGACACAGACTGCTCCCGGGCCATGCCAACTGAGGGTTGTGTCTGAGGAACCCACGACTGTTGACTGGGGGTGTCAGATGTCACTTGTGATGATGTGGATGAGCGTGTTAAACAATCGACGACGGCAGATGGGTTGCTGGTGGAGACACGACCGCTGGCTGATAACGGGAGCTCAGGCCTATCGCTGCGACTCCTGCTGCCACTCGCCCCAAGTCTGCTGCCAACTCTGCCTGAAGTATTTAGGCCTCCGCCACTCCTCTGTGCACGTCCTGGCACTTCTCTGACTGACATACTTAGTGCGTTTATGATGGTATTACAATACGCTACACTACTCTTTAAATAGTATTTGTCTAGAACAGCAGCAAGTGATTACTTACGGCTGTCCTGAACAGTATGTAGGCCCTTGACAGATTAACAGGTACTAGATGGTACAATACTTGGATGTACCTATGCGGTATGCACTGATGAGGGCAGTAATATGCCTAACTATTAGCAGAAAAAATTCTGTATTTTTGTAAAACACCAGCCGGTGGATACTATTGTTAGGACTTTGATGGTTTGGAGCACCTTGACAGATTAACAGGTACTAAATGGTACAATACTTGGATGTCCGTATGCGGTATACACTGATGAGGGCAGTAATATTCCTATTAGCCGAAAAAACTCTGTATTTTTGTAAAACACCAGCCGGTGGATACTATTGTTTGGACTTTGAAGATATGGAGCACCTTGACAGTTTAACAGGTACTAAATGGTACAATACTTGAATGTACCTATGCGTTATGCACTGATGAGGGCCTATTAGCAGGAAAAACTGTCAGGATTCGGCAGTCTGGAGGTGGATCCTCTGTGTCAGAGAGGGATTGGCGTGGACCGTGTCGGTGGACCGGTTCTAAGTTGCTACTGGTTTTCACCAGAGCCAGCCGCAAAGCGGGATGGATTTGCAGCGGCGGAAGCAACCAGGTCGTATCCACCGGCAAGGGCTCAACCTCTCTGACTGCTGAGATATGCGCGGTACAAGGGATTAGACAAGAGCAGGCAGGCAGCAAGGATCATAGTCAGGGGCAACGGCAAGGAGGTCTGGAACACAGGCTAGGAACACACAAGGAACGCTTTCACTGGCACAATGGCAACAAGATCCGGCAAGGAAGTGCAGGGGAAGTGAGGTAATATAGGGAAGTGCACAGGTGAAGACACTAATTAAAACCCATGCGCCAATCAGTGGCGCACCGGCCCTTTAAATCGCTAAGACCCGGCGCGCGCGCGCCCTAGGGAGCGGGGCCGCGCACGCCGGGGCAGCACAGACAGGGAGCGAGTCTGGTAAGCGGATCGGGATGCGCACCGCGAGCGGGCGCGTCCCGCATCGCGAATCGCATCCCGGCTGGGAACATTATCGCAGTGCACCCGGTCAGCGGGTCTGACCGGGGCGCTGCAAACAGGAGAACGCTGTGAGCGCTCCGGGGAGGAGCGGGGACCCGGAGCATTCGGCGTAACCGTAACCCCCCCCCCCTTGGGTCTCCCCCTCTTTTTAGAACCTGAGAATTTGTGGATAAGGTCCTTGTCAAGGATGTTGTCCTCGGGTTCCCATGACCTCTCCTCCGGGCCGCAATTCTCCCAATCTACAAGAATTTTTTTTTTACGTCTTGGATGCCAGAATTTCTTTAATCGAGAAGATGTCAGAGGACCCGGAAACAGGAGTAGGAGCAACAACCTTAGGAGAGAAGCGGTTAAGGATGAGTGGTTTAAGGAGAGAGACATGAAAAGCATTGGGAATACGGAGAGAAGGAGGAAGAAGGAGTTTGTAGGAGACAGGGTTGATTTGGCATTTGACTCTAAAAGGACCAAGATAACGTGGTCCCAGTTTATAACTGGGGACACGAAAGCGGACATACCTGGCCGAGAGCCACACTTTGTCTCCAGGAGAAAAGACAGGAGGAGTTCTTCTTTTTTTGTCGGCATGTTTCTTCATCCGGGATGAGGCCTGTATGAGAGATTTTTGAGTCTCTTTCCAGATGGTGGAGAAGTCCCGAGTCACCTCATCAACAGCGGCCAAACCAGAAGGCTTGGGAGTGGGAAGGGGGGAAGAGGGTGACGGCCGTACACCACAAAGAATGGGGATTTAGCGGAAGACTCAGAGACTTTGAAATTGTACGAGAATTTGGCCCATGGTAGGAGATCGGCCCAGTCATCCTGGCGGGAGGAAACAAAATGTCGCAAATAGTCACCAAGAACCTGATTAACTCTTTCCACTTGCCCATTGGATTGGGGATGATAAGAAGACGAGAAGTTTAATTTGATTTTAAGCTGATTACAGAGGGCCCTCCAGAATTTCGACACAAATTGAATGCCTCTATCCGAGACGATATGCGTAGGAAGCCCGTGATGGCGAAAAATGTGACAAAAAATTGTTTCGCCAACTGAGGCGCAGAAGGAAGACCTGGAAGAGGAATAAAATGTGCCATCTTAGAAAAACGATCAACGACCACCCAAATAACTGTGTTGCCATGGGATAATGGTAAGTCTGTAATAAAGTCCATAGCAATCTGAGACCATGGTCGCTTAGGAACAGGCAGAGGATGGAGGAGACCGGCAGGCTTCTGGCGAGGAGTCTTGTCCCGGGCACACACTGTACAAGCCCGAACAAAATCAGCAACATCTGTTTCCAGGGTAGGCCACCAATAAAAACGAGAGATGAGCTGGACGGATTTCTTGATGCCAGCATGGCCGGCTAGGTGTGAGGAGTGTCCCCACCTGAGAATCCTGAGGCGCTGGCGTGGAGGGACGAAGGTCTTTCCTGGAGGAGTTTGTCTGATGGAAGCTGGAGAAGCGGAGATCAGACAGTCATGAGGAATAATGTGTTGCGGGGAGGCTTCCATTTCAGAGGCATCCGAGGAACGAGAGAGAGCGTCAGCCCTAATGTTCTTGTCAGCGGGGCGAAAATGAATCTCAAAGTTAAAACGGGCAAAGAACAACGACCACCTAGCCTGGCGAGGGTTCAGCCGTTGGGCAGACTGAAGATAAGAGAGATTCTTGTGATCGGTGTATATAATAACTGGGTATTTGGACCCCTCCAGCAGGTGCCTCCATTCCTCGAGAGCCAGTTTTATGGCCAGTAGTTCTCGATCACCAATGGAGTAGTTTTTCTCCGCCGGAGAGAAGGTCCTAGAAAAGAAACCACAAGTAACAGCATGTCCGGAAGAATTTTTCTGTAGGAGTACAGCTCCACCTCCCACCGAGGAGGCGTCTACCTCCAGTGAGAAGGGTTTAGATGGATCAGGTCTGGAGAGTAAGGGAGCAGAAGAAAAGGCAGTTTTGAGACGATTGAAGGAGGCCAGGACTTAGGGTTGGCGTTTTTCTTGGTTAGGGCCACAATTGGGGCCACAATAGTGGAAACATGTGGAATAAACTGTCTGTAGTAATTGGAGAAACCCCAAGAAACGTTGGATAGCTTGGAGTCCGGAGGGGCGTGGCCAATCCAATACGGCTGATAGTTTGTCCGGGTCCATTTGGAGTCCCTGGCCAGAGACTAAATATCCTAGGAAGGGAAGAGATTGACATTCAAAGAGACATTTTTCCATTTTGGCATATAACTGATTGTCCCGAAGTCTCTGAAGAACCATGCGGACATGCCGGCGGTGTTCTTCTAGGTTGGAAGAAAAAATCAAAATATCGTCCAGGTAGACCACAACACAGGTATATAATAGATCACGAAAAATGTCATTTACAAAGTCCTGGAAGACGGCAGGGGCGTTGCAAAGCCCAAAAGGCATAACCAAATATTAAAAGTGTCCATCTCTGGTGTTAAACGTGGTCTTCCACTCGTCCCCTTCCCTGATGCGGATGAGATTATATGCACCTCTTAGATCCAATTTGGTAAAGATGTTGGCGCCACGTAGGCGGTCAAAGAGTTCCGAGATAAGAGGTAGGGGATAGTGGATTTTTATAGTGATTTTATTAAGACCGTGGTAATCAATGCAAGGTCGTAAGGAGCCGTCTTTTTTGGAGACGAAGAAGAATCCAGCTCCAGCAGGAGAGGAAGACTTGCGGATAAATCCCCTTTTTAAATTTTCTTGGATGTACTCCGTCATAGCTTGTGTTTCCGGAGCAGACAGGGGATAGATTCTGCCCCGGGGTGGAGTAGTACCAGGGAGGAGATCAATAGGACAGTCATAAGGCCTGTGAGGAGGCAAAGTCTCTGCTTGTTTTTTGCAAAAAACATCAGCATAGTCCAGATAGGCCTTGGGGAGACCAGGTATCGGAGGAGCCACAGGGTTTTTGACTGACAGGAGTGGGAGCAGACATAAGACACTTTTTTGGCAAGTAGTACCCCAGTTCTTGATTTCTCCCGGTGGTACAATCGAGGGTAGGGGAATGGCGTTGAAGCCAAGGTAGTCCAAGAAGAATTTCAGAAGTGCAGTTAGAGAGGACCAGAAATTAAATCTTTTCATGATGGGGTCCAATGCACATTAAGAGGGGTTCTGTGTGGTAACGCACAGTACAGTCCAATCTTTCACCATTAACAGAGGCGATGTAGAGGGGTCTGGCGAGACTGGTCACTGGGATGTTGAACCTGTTAACGAAAGAGGCCAAAATAACATTTCCTGCAGATCCGGAATCCAGGAAGGCCACAGCTGAGTAGGAGAAGGTAGAAGAAGAAATCCACACAGGCACAGTAAGACGTGGAGAAGCAGAGTTCACACCTAGAGCTGTCTCACCTTTGTGCGGAGTCAGAGTGCGTCTTTCCTGACGTGGAGGTCGGATAGGACAATCCTTCAAGAAGTGTTCAGTACTGGCACAGTACAGGCATAGGTTCTCAATGCGGCGGCGTGTCCTCTCTTGAGGTGTCAGGCGAGACCGGTCTACTTGCATAGCCTCCACGGCGGAAGGCACAGGAACAGATTGCAGCAGACCAGAGAAGAGAGGAGCCGGGGAGAGAAACCGCCTCGTGCAAACAAAGTCCATATCCTGGCGGAGCTCCTGACGCCTTTCGGAAAAACGCACGTCAATGCGGGTGGCCAGATGAATAAGTTCATGCAGGTTAGCAGGGATTTCTCGTGCGGCCAGCACATCTTTGATGTTACTGGATAGGCCTTTTTTGAAGGTCGCGCAGAGGGCCTCGTTATTCCAGGACAATTCGGAGGCGAGAGTACGGAATTGGATGGCGTACTCGCCAACAGAAGAATTACCCTGGACCAGGTTCAGCAGGGCAGTCTCGGCAGAAGAAGCTCGGGCTGGTTCCTCGAAGACACTTCGAATCTCGTGAAGAAAGAGTGTACAGAGGCAGTGACAGGATCATTGCGGTCCCAGAGCGGTGTGGCCCATGACAGAGCTTTCCCAGACAGAAGGCTGACTACGAAAGCCACCTTTGACCTTTCAGTTGGAAATTGGTCCGACATCATCTCCAAATGCAGGGAACATTGCGAGAGGAAACCACGGCATAATTTAGAGTCCCCATCAAACTTGTCCGCCAATGATAAACAGAGGCTGGATGCGGCCACTCGCTGCGGAGGAGGTGCAGGAGCTGGCAGAGGAGATGGTTGCTGAAGCTGTGGTAGAAGCTGCTGTAGCATCACAGTCAGTTGAGACAGCTTGTGGCACTATCTGTTGCGACTGCTGGGCGACCACCGTGGTAAGGTCAGCGACAACTGGCAGCGGGACCTCAGCGGGATCCATGGCCGGATCTACTGTCAGGATTCGGCAGGCTGGAGGTGGATCCTCTGTGTCAGAGAGGGATTGGCGTGGACCGTGTCGGTGGACCGGTTCTAAGTTGCTACTGGTTTTCACCAGAGCCCGCTGCAAAGCTGGATGGACTTGCAGCGGCGGTAGCAACCAGGTCGTATCAACCGGCAACGGCTCAACCTCTCTGACTGCTGAGATAAGCGCGGTACAAGGGAGTAGACAAGAGCAGGGTCGGACGTAGCAGAAGGTCAGGGCAGGCAGCAAGGATTGTAGTCAGGGGCAACGGCAAGAGGTCTGGAACACAGGCTAGGAACACACAAGGAAACGCTTTCACTGGCACAATGGCAACAAGATCCGGCAATGAAGTGCAGGGGAAGTGAGGTGATATAGTGAAAACCCATGTGCTAATCAGTGATGCACCGGCCCTTTAAATCGCAAAGACCCGGCGCGTGCGCGCCCTAGGGAGCGGGGCCGCGCACGCCGGGGCAGCACAGACAGGGAGCGAGTCTGGTAAGCGGGTCGGGATGCGCACCGCGAGCGGGCGCGTCCCGCATCGCGAATCGCATCCCGGCTGGGGGCATTATCGCAGCGCACCCGGTCAGCGGGTCTGACCGGGGCGCTGCGAACAGGAGGACGCTGTGAGCGCTCCGGGGAGGAGCGGGGACCCGGAGCGCTCGGCGTAACAACAGTATTATATTTAGAGGGTAAAGTATGTGGTAGTATTATATTCAGAATGTACAGTATGTCATAGTATTATATTCAGAGGATATGGTGTTCGACAGTATTATATTTAGAGGGTACAGTATGTGGTAGTACCGTATATTCAGAATGTACAGTGTGTGGTAGTCTCATATTCAGAGGTTAAAGTGTGTTATAGTATTATATTCAGTGGGTACAGTGTGTGGTAGTATTATATTCAGAATGTACTGTGTGTCATAGTATTATATTCAGTGGGTACAGTGTGTGGTAGTATTATATTCATAATGTACAGTGTGTGGTAGTATAATATTCAGAGGGTACAATGTATCATAGCATTATATTCAGTAGTTTAATATTCAGAGGGTACAGTATGTCATAGTATTATATTCAGAGGGTACGGTGTGTGACAGTATTATATTCAGAGGGTACGGTGTGTGACAGTATTATATTTAGAGGGTAAAGTATGTGGTAGTATTATATTCAGAATGTACAGTGTGTGGTAGTATTATATTCAGAGGTTACAGTGTGTTATAGTATTATATTCAGTGGGTACAGTGTGTGGTAGTATTATATTCAGAATGTACGGTGTGTGATAGTATTATATTCAGTGGGAACAGTGTGTGGTAGTATTATATTCAGAATGTACGGTGTGTGATAGTATTATATTCAGTGGGTACAGTGTGTGATAGTGTTATATTCAGTGGGTAGGGTATGTGACAGTATTATATTTAGAGGGTACAGTATGTGGCAGATTTATTTTGAGAAGGTACAGTATGTGGCAGATTTATATTTAGGGGGAACAATGTGTGGAAGGTTTATATTCAAAGAGTGCAGTGTAAAGTAGTATTATATTTAGAGGATACAGTGTCTGGCAGGTATAATGAGGAGCCATTTGGGCGTCACATTCTGCAGAGAGAAGATTTAGCTGGAACAAGTCATGGAGGTATGTTCCATCTGAATTAGATTAGATATAGAAAGACTAGGGTGGGGTGTAATTAAGGGGGGGTGCAGGATTTGTTCATTTTATTGATGGGGATTTGGATTTGTTTCTATTTGGTGCTGATGGAAAGTGATTTTTTCTAACGGGGTGCAGGGTTTTATTTTATTAAAGGGGGGTTAAGGGGTTTTATTAAGGGGGGTTAAGGGGTTTTATTAAGGGGTGTGCATTGGTTTTATTTATTTTAAAAAGTTTGTGCATGTTTTCTTACTTTCTTGGGTTGGGGGGATGGGGGCAAACCCAGGGTCCCCCCTGGGGGTGCCAAGCAAAGGGTCCACCCCGGGTGCTGAATGCTCTAAGTACGCCCCTGATTCTAATAACTCAGCCGGCGCTGCTCTGGCGGCATTTGCAGCCGTGCCGGCGCCGCAAGGGAGCACTGCTTAATTTTCCCCTCCCTCGCTCCTCGAGGCTGATTATTTTGATGTGGTTGAGCGGCGCCAGCGTCACGTGCATGCAACCCGTGCTTTCTGGCAGTCGGACTTGGCGGACAGAAAGAGAGGAAGAGGAGCAGTAGCGCACATTGCGGATGGCGAAGAGACAGAGTGTAAGCAGTGAGAAGAAGTTAGAACCTGAAGAGCAAGCAAGACACAGCAAGAGCAGTAAGTAAAGTAAGGAGAACTGAGCAAGGAAAGGGGAGTAGAGTGAGAAGAGCCTAGAGCAGTTAGGACAGTTAGGAACAGTTAGGAAGAGCAAGTAAGGGGGTCTGGGGGGGCTGAGCAAATAAGGGGGGTCTGACAAAATAACTTAAGGGAGGCTGAACAAATAAGGTGGGAGGTTGAGCAAATAAAGGGGGCAGAGCTAATAAGGGGGGCTGAGCAAGTACGGTAATGGAAAGCTGAGCAAGTAAGGGGGGGGCTGAGCAAATAAAGGGGGACTAAGCAAATAACTTAAGGGGGCTGAGCTAACAAGGGGGAATGAGCAAGTAAGTTAAGAGGGAGCTAAGCAAGTAAACGGAGATGAACAAATAAGGGAGGGAGGCTGAGCAAATAAGGGAGGCTGAGCAAGTAAGGTAAGGGGGAGCTTAGCAAGTAAGGGAGACTAAGCAAATAAGGGGGAAGATGTAAGAGGGGGATGAGCAAATAGGGGGGGCTGAGCTAATAACAGGGGGCTGAGCAAATAAGGGGGGGAAGGCTGAGCAAATAAGGGGGATGAGCAAGTAAGGTAAGGGGGAGGTGAACAAGTAAGGAGGGCTTAGCTAACAAGGGGGGACTGAGCAAATAAGGGGGGCTGAGCTGTAAGAGGAGGCTTAGCTAATAGGGGGCTGGGCAGGTAAGGGGGAGCACAGAGCAGAGCAAGTAAGGAGGAGCAGAGGAAGTAAGGGGGGACTGATCAAGTAAGGGGGTTTGAGCAAACAGGGGAGGCTGAGCAATTAAGGGGGGCTGAGCTAATAGGGGCCTGATCAAATAAGGGGGTGCTTAGCAAGAAGGAGGGGTTGAGCAAACAAGGGAGGCTGAACAAGTAAGGAGCAGCAGGGGGCTGAGCAAGTAAGGGGGAGCAGAGCAAGTAAGAGGAGGCTGAGCAAGTAAGGAGGGGGCTGAGCAAGTAAGGGGGAGCAGAGCAAGTAGAGGGGAGCAGAGAGCAAAGCAAGTAAGGGGGACCTGAGAGAAGAGCAAGTAAGGGGGACCTGAGCAAGAAAGGGGGAGCAGAGCAAGCGGACAGTGCGGCTACACCTTTCCTACCTGAGATTGCAGTTTACAGAGGGAGCCAGTGGATCGGACAGTATGGCTACACATCATCTACCTGAGAAAGCAGTTTGCAGAGGGAATGAGTGGAGCAAGCAGTGCGGCTACCTTTCCTACTTGAGTGTTCAGTTTGCAGAGGGAGTCTGCAAAAAAAACATTTTTTATTAAACCTGTTCTGCACAATGTGTCTATAATATATATATATATATATATATATATATATATATATATATATACACACACACACACACACGTGGTTTAAAATTGCCCCCTCCCCCCACTTTTGTCACTGTACCCCCATGTTCCCCCCCTAAATATGAATGCTGAAGACGCCACTGTTTCTGATCCGGCAAAAGAAAACAGCTAGAGGCATTAAAAGAAACTAATTTTTTCATTGCAGACCACTGTCCGACCTCTGGACAACTGATTCAGAGTTTAGTCAGTCGGATGAGATGGGACCGAAGAGGGATATTGCATCAGGTGCACAAGATAGAGAACAATCTGACCCTTTAGAAAGAAGACCAGAAGAGGCAGGCACAAGACAAAAACCACGGAGAGGCCCATTCAGGAAAAGAAAAACTGTGACTTGGAGGGATTAGTAAATGATTCTAATGTAGTGAATATTTCAGACGTTCCATTATCATCTGACTGTATTGCTCTCCTTTCCAGAGGTCTCAACTTGGGACTTACAGAGTCCTTTCACCCTGTTCAATTCCAGATAGATTTATTCAAGGGTGTAAGAAAATTTAAACTAATGCCACAAGTCCACAGATGTGTCTGCTGAACCAGAAGGAGAATCTCCTGCAACAATAGGACCATTTGGTTTCAGCCTGGTTGATAATGCTAATGTCTTAGACAGACAGGTTATTGTGGATTTCTGTGAGCTTACAGATTTTGTGGTAAGTGAAAGTACAGTTCCCACCACGCAGGAAGACAGCACCAACCGACACATAAACAAATGAAAAAAATGGCTTGGTACGTTACCCACCCTAAAATGTGCATTAAGCTGTATTACTATGGATGTTTCTTTTTTTTTAAGGAAATTTTTAGTGCTACATATGGGTTATTTATGTAGTCTGTAAAAATTATTTTGTGCCTTATTCTTTTTAACACAACATTAATTTAAAAACGTAGAGGGTACGCCAGCTTTAAAATTAATAGTTATTAGTTATATAACAATTTTTTTCTATTATTAACATTAACATTAATGTGGTGGCTTTGTTTCATGATGCAGAACAAGAACAGTTCTTAAAGTGGGTGTTAATGTCCTTTTCTGCAGATGTATGCACTTTCTGTAAGCAAGGTTGGACCTGGAATACATATGCGACTTTTAAATGGAGATGCAACTTTTTTCTTCATAAACTGCGACTATCACATTTGATAAATACATGACCATTGCAAAGTAAAATAAATAAATGACTACGTAAGCAGATTTCTGAAATGTGCTTTGAAATAAGCAAAAATCTAAAAGTTGCAGCATGTATAGAAAAATTGCACGTGCGCATGTACTTGCAACTTTTTAACACAAAAAATCTACTAAATCTCCTTCATAGTGTCAAGATAAACCAGGAATTAAGGTAGTGGAAAGGTTAACTGAAGTCCTAACACTATATTGATCAGGATTCCAGGTACTGAATAGCAAGGTCTAAATATAGGTCAAGATACAGATTCAGTACAAAATACAGGAACAAAACCAGACTCCAGGCTAGGGGCAAAACAACAAGCTAATAATCAAGCCCTAACCATGCAGGGTTCCAAAACACAAACAGGTATGAGTATAAGTCAAGAAACAATTTACTAATACAGATACCTAACAGGTTTATTAGACAGGTTGCAGGATAAATAAGAACATAACAAAACAAAACCCTAAATCATCCAGTCACTAACTAAACAATCAAGCAACCCCTGTCTATCAACTGGTGGGCTTTCCCCGACCAGTTAAATTTATGCCTCCTACAACCTTCTACTCACTGTTCACACACAGAGTTTGCAACACCTTGCTGTGTGTCTTGTCCACACTGGGGGCCACTCACAGCTCGTGCTGTGTGTTCCTCACTAGGACCCCTGCCTCTCCCCTACAGCCAGCTTGCTGTCTTCTAGGGAGAGCACAGATTATTCTGTTTCACTTCCTTTTAAACACACTTCCCCTTTCTGCTACCTCATTAATTAGGCCACAGGGGGAGGTTTCTCCAGGGTTAGCTAGGGAAATACACCCTTTCCTTGCCATACTGTCACATTATCTATTTATAATAATTACCAAATACCAACAATCTAACCAGATGCAAAGTAATTTATGTAGTAGGGAGCACGATAAGAAAATATGGGACAATATAATAATGTGTACTTTTTAAGGAGGATTAGACGCTTTAATAAATTCATAAATTTGGCTTTAATATACTACCTGTGGATTATGGGGAAGTCTTGATGATCAAGCACTGACAATTACCTTATATTACTATTTTTATTATTTATCTACACAGATAAAAGAACATTTAGGTTCTCCTACATTATTGCTGGTTCATGCATTGCTCTAGCATTAATAAAGCATAATACATGTTCAGCATTGTCCTTCACCTGAACAGATATGAGAAAATAAAAGTAACATTCTGAACAGAAGGCCATGTTGACCTGTTCTCTGTTGAATTCTTGGCTCTTTTCATTGTAAGTTGTCTAAATGCTTGCCAAGGTTATCTTCCCTGGTGTACATAATTTTTGATCCTTCTTGTTAAATAAATCAATTAGCCAGTAAAGGACATCCAAAGATATCCATTTGGCCTTTCTTTTACACTGCATCAAAGTTATTTTCTGGCCTCATAGCAAATAATAGCTTTTGATAACAGATGTTAATGTGTTTGATTGTAGTATGCAGCATAGAAAGATAAAACCTACTGACTCTGGATATTACAGATCGCTTTAATTTCACACTTCGCTGCCATTTCATAAGCATGGGGTAAAATACCTTTTGCTTAAAATTTATGTTTAATACCTGAACAATTCTAAAATTCTCCACATAGTTTATACTGTAAGTATGTAGATATTTTCCAGTTGGATTTTAGTTATTTTCAATATATGTTTAATAATATATGGATAACATAGCCAAAGTAAATGAAACTATAATCTACTACTCCTGTTACGGAAAAATCACCAGGAAACACTCTTTTACGTGTGCTTACAATATGTGACAGTATAGTGGATGTTTTCTATTCCCTTGCCATCTCGAGCATTGTTCATCTGTGAACTGTGAATTGATTTGTGAGCTCAGTTTCCCCTAAACTTGTTATTATACAGACAAGTAATTAAACATTCATTTACATTAGCTCATTCACCAAGCACAGCCGACGTGATTAACATGTTGCTTATTGCTTTCCTTGTGACACCATCAAGAGACTGTCACTTCCTTTGTGAATGCATGAGAAGTTCAGGTGAGCATGGCCATTGGGATCAGAGATGTTGGTCCATGGTTTCTAAGGAGTTTGACAAATAAAAAGGGGTCACCCACTATCAACCTGTAGGTTGTCATGGCAGCTGGGAGCCTAATAAAGGCCCCCATATGTTCCATAGGTGAAACATAGTGTGGAAGATTAGCTCTGTAGAGTCAGAAAAAGAGTGGCAAATTGCAGTCGGGGCCAGGAAAGTAAGGCTTAAACAGGGCTTCTCCTGTTATTTACTGATGGGAAAACAAAAATACACTAAGGCATAACAAAAAATATTGCTTGTCCAGCACTAACTACTAAAATTGACCCTGTTTTTACAAATGGTGTCAGAACCTATAGGGTTAAAAGGTTCTGACAGGTTCTTTGTTGTTTTTTGTTGCTGGGTTACGCCCGGCTCTCTGGGCTGGTCAGCTGACCTTGATTGGAACACCTGTTCTGGCTCCATATAAGCTGGTAGTCTACTCCCAGTCAGTACTTGCTGTAGAGCTCAGTTTGTAGTCTAGCTAGTTTTCTTCTGTATTTGTTATATCTGGCTTTTTGAACCTTTGGCTCCTCTCTCTAACTATTCTCTCTGGTATTAGCGATTTTGTACTGTGACATCTCCTGGCTTCAGACGCAGATAGTTGACATTGGACTTATTGTGTGAGTGTTTAGTCTTCCTTTGTTAGTCTGTCTGTATTCTACTATCCCCTGACTTGTGTCTGTGTTATTGTAGTTTATTATTTTGACAAATACGTCCCTCACGTATATAGGAAGGGACTGTCTTCATTGTTACGGACCTGTCGTTTACGGCAGGTACGTAAGTAGGCAGGTACAGGGGAGTGGGCGAGTGTACTATAGTGTACACCCCTTCCCTGCCCATTCCTGACAAATGGCTACAAATGGCTACTACTACCAGCCACCCAACAAAATAGACAAAAAATGTATTTCTCACACCACTGCCCCCTCTTTGAGGCTACGATCTTCAGAATTCAGACTCCCAACAGAGGGATGGGTTCCTAACAGCCTCAGCTTTCAGACTGAGCTACACCTTGTTTTAAAACCCTTAAACTAGCTGTCTTCAGCACCTGTACTGATTGGGCCACAATAAAATCCGGACAGGAAGGGAATGAAAGCCCCACTACATACCTGCCTTTTATCCTATAAAAATCCAGGACCAAAAACAGGATTTAGCAAAGTCTTTTGGAAGTCTTGCCAGGGGTTTTAACTATTTCTGGATTACACAATTGTAACCCTGGATGATATATGTGCTTCCTGAAACCTGGTAGCTACGTACGACAGGTACCTTGGGGAAATATCGATTCCCAACATTTTTGTCACTGTCTCACAATTGTTCAGCCATACCATAGGTATGGCATCATAGACTGCCACTTAGTATAACACTGGCCGGCAAGAATGATTTGGTATACAAAGTTTTCCAAAGCATTATTCCAGCAATGAAATGAAACTAGTGAAACAAAAAGGATAAATGAATATCATTACAGTTTAATAAAATGAAAAGTTCCCCCCACAAAATAGATATCAATAAACCTACATGGACCTCTACACTTATTCTCCATAAAGAAGATTTGCAATAATAATCCGGGAGTTTTTCCAAATATCATTCTAGATGAGCAGGCAGTTCTTGCAGGCAGGGCCTGGACAGGGTATTTTTGTGGCATAGGCAGATAAAACAACTGGTCCAATAGGCCATCAGCATTTGAGGCCAACCAATCAGAGTGCCCAGACTGACCCATGTCCTCTGAAAAAAATAGACATATGAGTATCAGAACTGGTATTTGGAATAATGAAAGATTCTCTGATTAACCCCTTAAGGACCAGGCCATTTTACACCTTAGGACCAGAGCGTTTTTTGCACATCTGACCACTGTCCCTTTAAACATTAATAACTCTGGAATGCTTTTAGTTATCATTCTGATTCTGAGATTGTTTTTTCGAGAAATATTCTACTTTAACATGGTGGTAAATTGTTGTGGTAACTTGCATCCTTTCTTGTTGAAAAATCCCCAAATTTGATGAAAAAATTGAAAATTTAGCTTTTTTCTAACTTTGAAGCTCTCTGCTTGTAAGGAAAATGGATATTCCAAATTAAATTTTTTTTTCACATTTCCAATATGTCTACTTTATGTTTGCATCATAAAATTGACGAGTTTTTATTTTTGGAAGACACCAGAGGGCTTCAAAGTTAAGCAGCAATTTTTAAATTTTTCACAAAATTTTCAAACTCACTATTTTTCAGGGACCAGTTCAGGTTTGAAGTGGATTTGAAGGGTCTTCATATTAGAAATACCCATAAATGACCCCATTATAAAAACTACACCCCCAAAGTATTCAAAATGACATTCAGTAAGTGTGTTAACCCTTTAGGTGTTTCACAGGAATAGCAGCAAAGTGAAGGAGAAAATTCACAATCTTCATTTTTTACACTTGCATGTTCTTGTAGACCCAATTTTTGAATTTTTACAAGGGGTAAAAGGAGAAAATGTATACTTATATTTGTAGCCCAATTTCTCTCGAGTAGGCACATACCTCATATGTCTATGTAAATTGTTCGGCGGGCGCAGTAGAGGGCTCAGAAGGGAAGGAGCGACAAGGGGATTTTGGAGAGTACGTTTTTCTGAAATGGTTTTTGGGGGGCATGTTGCATTTAGGAAGCCCCTATGGTGCCAGAACAGCAAAAAAAAACACATGGCATACCATTTCGGAAACTAGACCCCTTGAGGAACGTAACAAGGAATAAAGTGAGCCTTAATACCCCACAGGGGTTTCACGACTTTTGCATATGTAAAAAAAATATATAATTTTTTCACTAAAATGTTTGTTTCCCACCAAATTTCACATTTTTGCAAGGGTTAATAGCAGAAAATACCCCCCAAAATTTGTAACCCCATCTCTTCTGAGTATGGAGGTACCCCATAAGTTGATCTGAAGTGCACTACGGGCGAGCTACAATGCTCAGAAGAGAAGGAGTCATATTTGGCTTTTTGAGAGCAAATTTTGCTCGGGGGGCATGTCGCATTTAGGAAGCCCCTATGGTGGCAGAACAGCAAAAAAAAAACACATGGCATACCATTTTGGAAACTAGACCCCTTGAGGAACGTAACAAGGAATAAAGTGAGCCTTAATACCCCACAGGGGTTTCACAACTTTTGCATATGTAAAAATTTTTTTTTATTTTTTCACTAAAATGTGTTTCCCCCCAAATTTCACATTTTTGCAAGGGTTAATAGCAGATAATACCCCCCAAAATTTGTAACCCCATCTCTTCTGAGTATGGAGGTACCCCATAAGTTGACCTGAAGTGCACTACGGGCGAACTACAATGCTCAGAAGAGAAGGAGTCATATTTGGCTTTTTCAGAGCAAATTTTGCTCGGGGGGCATGTCACATTTAGGAAGCCCCTATGGTGCCAGGACAGCAAAAAAAAAAAAAAAAACACATGGCATACTATTTCGGAAACTACATCCCTCAAGAAACATAACAAGGGATACAGTGAGTCTTCACACCCCACAGGTGTTTGATAAATATTCATGAAGTGGGATGTGAAAATGAAAAATTGGATTTTTTTACACTAAAATGCTGGGGTTACACCAAATTTTTCATTTTCACAAGTGGTAAAAGGAGAAAATGTCACCGTAAGTTTATAAATAAATTTCTTTGGAGTAAGGACATACCTCAAGTCTGGGCGTAAACAGCTTGCACACTGGTCTGAGAGGAGCAGGTCGCATTCAGGGGCCTTGAGCTTCTGCGTTGCGGCCTAAGGATCCAGAACAGTGGGCCCCCCCTCAAGGGGCATTACATGGGGTAAATAACTGGGGTACACTAAATAACTAAAATGGGGTACAGTGGGACATAAAATTATAAAACAGGTTATGGTCCCAGAATGATGACCCAGAGCATAGCCAAAACTAAAAAATATGCCCACCACAAACCCTATGCTCTGAATCATCATTCTGGGAATGTGACGTGTGTGGCCGTCCCTAACCTGTTGCCTCAAATGCGCACCCCGCTCAGGTGGAGAGAGAGCGCTGCGCATTTGAGGCAACAAAAAAAGTCCCCGATGATAGTGACTCAGTAACCCATGACCCAGAGAAAAAAATACCCCCAGAGGTCTCATCAGTTTTTTGTTTTTTTTAGATGAGTTTTTTTGGGCAATTTAGTGGTTTTATGGTGTTAAAATTTGGAATGTGCTCTGGACATGGTACATTGGGGTCAAATTATGGAAAATTAAAATGAAAAGGGAAAATTTAGTACTCCATGGAAGTGTGATACTCCCTGAAGCAGTTTTTAATGCAGAGGCCCGGATGATCGGGGCAAGTGTCACACTGAGTGGTGGTGTCCTTCCGAATCCCCCTCCTGTTACACACTCTGCATTTTTTCTGGGATCGTCCCTTCTTTCCAGTATGGGGGACTTCACCTGGAAAGTGTTGGCCTGGGACGATCCTGGCACCTATAACTCCAGTTCCTTGGGAAGTCCGGCCTGCTCTTTCCCGGTCGCCAAAGATCAGGACCTTTAGGACTTCTTCTTGGAACTGGAGGAATGTCCCTGTGTTGCCAGCGTACTGGGACAGTACAAAAGAGTTGCACATGGCAACCTGTACCATGTAGACCGCAACTTTTTTGTACCATACCCGTGTTTTCCGCATGGCCATGTATGGCTTGAGGACTTGATCAGAAAGATCAACTCCCCCCATATACCGATTGTAGTCCAGAATACAATCGGGCTTGAGGACCGGTGTTGTGGTACCTCGCACAGGGACAGGTGAGCTGCCGTTACCATGAATAGTGGTCAGCATAAGGACATCCCTCTTATCCTTATACCTGACCAACAACAGGTTTTCATGGGTAAGGGCACGGGACTCACCCTTGGGCATAGGTGTCTGCAGAAAATTTATAGGGAGGCCTCTCTGGTTCTTCCGCACGGTCCCACAAGCGGACGTGGATCTGGCGGCGAGGGATGTGAAGAGAGGGATGCTGGTATAAAAGTTGTCCACGTACACGTGGTAACCCTTATCCAGCAAAGGGTGCACAAGCTCCCAAACGATTTTCCCGCTAACACCCAGAGTGGGGGAACAATCTGGGGGTTCAATACGGGAATCTCGAGCCTCATACACTCTAAACTTAAGAGTGTACCCGGAGGTACTCTCACAAAGTTTATAGAGGTTCACGCCATACCGCGCCCGCTTCGAGGGAATATACTGGCAGAAGATGAGACTCCCCTTAAAACTGATAAGAGACTCATCAACAGAGAGGTCCCTGAGCGGTATATAGGCCTCCAAAAATTTAGCCCCAAAGTGATCGATGATCGGCCTCACTTTGTAAAGCCGGTCATGGGCGGGATCACCTCGGGGCGGACATGCCGCATTATCTGCATAATGCAGGCATTTCCGAATTGCCTCGTACCGCCTCCGTGCCATGACCATACTGTAAAGCGGGGTTTGGTAGAAGATGTCCCCGCTCCAGTACTGTCTGACACTTGGTTTTTTGACCAGGCCCATATGCAGCAAGAGGCCCCAAAATGTCCTCATCTCTGCTGCATCAATGGCGTA
Organism: Hyla sarda; assembly: GCF_029499605.1. Lineage (NCBI taxonomy): Eukaryota > Metazoa > Chordata > Amphibia > Anura > Hylidae > Hyla > Hyla sarda. The sequence goes on from NC_079192.1 coordinate 109,221,443, forward strand.
CCATTCATTGGGCCTGGCCAAAACAGAATCAGGGTGGTGGGCGATGAACTGCCTGGCGTACAGATTCGTCTGCTTCACCATTAGATTGACAAAACTGTCACTGAAAAAATAACTGAAATAGTCAATTTCAGTGAATCCAGAATTGTCAATCCGGATTCCGGAGTCGCCAACAAACTCCGGAACCCGTGGCTGATAAGCCTCTGGGGGTCTCCAGACAGGTTCACCGGAAGGGGGCTCTGGTAAACTTGTCTGGGGGGTCGGACTCCTAGTACGAGCAGCATCACCACTCGCACTAGTGCCGGCCACTGGGCCACTATCATGGGGGGTGCGTGGCCTCGCCCGGCGGCGTCTCCGCCGCCGTATAGGTGACTCATCATCAGTACTAGATGATGAGGAGGACGATGAAGAACACAGGAATGTTGGATCTTCATCGTCCTCACTGACAGATTCGGAGTCGGAGGCAAGAATATGCCTCCGCTGCCGAAAATGCCTGGCGAGCCATCGCCTTTTTTCTACGGTGGTGGGGGGGGGGTTGGTGGCGGGGGTGGCGGGTGTGTGTGTGGGGGGGGGGGTGGTGAGTATGTAGTGTGTGTGATTGGTGTAACTAACTGTATGGGGGGGAAAAAAGCGCTGCGGCCAATAGCAGCGATCCTGGGGGGGTGACGACATCCCCACCTCCCCATAGATACAGAGGGTGATAGGGGGTGTATCCTACACCCCCGATCACCTTGTATCTCCGGGTCAGCGGGTCACACATGACCCGCATCACCGGAATCGCCGAAAATCGCAAGTGTGAATTCGCTTGCGATTTTCGGCGATCGCCTACATGGGGGGGTCTGATGACCCCCCTGGGCATTGGCGCGGGGTGCCTGCTGATCGATATCAGCAGTCACCCCGGTCCGGTCCCCACCCGGCGCGCAGCAGGGACCGAAATTCCCACGGGCGTACAGGTACGCCCTTGGTCCTTAAGTACCAGGGAGCAAAGGCGTACCCGTACGCCCTTGGTCCTTAAGGGGTTAATAATGTTTTCTTTTACATCATGTGCATCACTAACCTGGGGAAGAGAAGAGCACTTGGATGAACTATGGAAAAAAGTCAAGTTGGAAGAGGCAGTTTAATGTTCTGGGTAATGTCCTATTGAGAAACCTTGGATTGTGGCATAATGTTGATATTACTTTGACAAATAACACCTTACTAAACATTATTGCAAGCCAAGTACACCCGTTCATGACAATGATATTCCCTGAAGGCAGTGGTCTCTGTGAGCAGAATAATGTGCCCTGCCACATTGCAAAAATTGTTCAGAAATGGTTTGAGTAACATGAAAAAATTCAAAATAAAGCATCTGTGCATTGTGCTGGAAAAACATTTCTGATCAATAGAGGCTCTACCTTGCAATTTACAGGTCAGAATTGTTTCTGTAACACATGGGGGCATTCATAATATCAGACAGGCGATTTTAATGTTATTTTGTTTTAGACATAGGATGTACAATGCATTTAAATAATATGCTAAAAATAGCCATACATATTGCATTAGAAGCTATCATAAGAACTTATATACTCCGTGTGGAAGTACCTATTTGCAAATCATCAGCTAACAAGTCTGTGGTCGCTTAATTGAAAGGTCAGTATTACAGAAACTATAATGATTTTAGTTAAGTAACATGCAGAAAGGTTAAAGGTGACAGACCTCTCAAATGTATCTGTGGCACAATGAATATACATTGATTATGTTAAAGGGAAAAGAGGAATATGAATCAGTTTAAAGAAAATTGATTTGTGTTCAAAGGTTATAGATCAACCAAATGGAAGGACCTGATGCATGTGTAATGCTAAATAAGTAATTAAAATGGTTCCTGAGCAAAAAGTTGTGCACACTATATTGCTTATAATATAAAAGGGCCTCCAGGTGCCCATACACATAAGGCCAACATTAGTATAACCTGCTAATTTTAGTAGGCATAGATAACTATTGTGTTGCCAAAGAGATGAGCCACCACCAGAAGTGTCTGATGTGGTTTAATCCTATATCCCTTTAGGGAACATATGAATGCTCAGCAGAACTCTTTTGGTCCTTATTTTTAGTGCAATATGATCACCTATGTAGTCTATTGAATATTACATGCAGACCAAAATTCAGCATATTAACTGAGAACAAATGAGAACTCATTAATCCCATGTACATACTGTGCTGTGTAGATTAAGCCAAAATTAGCAGAGTCATCTCCTTAACATTAGGAGGTCAGTATTACTAATGAGAGCTCTATTGTACTGTTGGAGACTTAGGTAAGTAAGGAAAGCAATAGCATATACACAGATAGCACTGTATGTATTTTCCCTGTCACTCCCTGGTCTCTGGGGTCAGGCAGCTGAACTGGAGATGTCCTGGAGAATCTATGAGATTTTATTGTTAGCTGATTTATAATCAATTCAGCTGCCATACAGTGCACACACCCTGCAGTACATTCTATACAGCCAATACAGAAAATAAATATGCATCTCCAAACTCAGTGTGCCCCAGTGAAATGTTCATAACTAAAAAAAAAAAATAACAATAATAATATTTGGAAAAAAAAACATAATGTGTTTAAAAAAATAAAAATAAACATTAACTGAAACTAAAATTACATACAAGCCTTTTCTGTAGGGTCTTTTGAAAATATCATAAAGATAGGTTCAAGACATTTTGCAATGACCTCTTACAGTAGAACTTATATTATATTGGCCAATTTTTTGTCTCTAAAACTTGCAGACGAATGTGTTGTGTCACGCAGCTATAAGAGGAATGGAAATAGTTGAATGAGATTTGAGGTGGACCAAAATGAGATCCTAATCTCATCTATTATTCAAAAAGCACTCCGCAATCACAGAGCTAAACATCAATAAAAAAGGGTAAAAAAAAGAAGCTTAATCACATTTTCAATAGAAAAAGTGATCCTAAGAATTCTGTTACTCTGTTATTATCAGGACGTTGCTTGTATCAGCATTGAAGACAAACGAAGACACATAGTGCAGTATGCGCAGTATTTACCGCAAACAAGATAGATGGCTGGAGTAACCAAGACAAATCATTTCATTTGTCTCCTCAGCCAGTGCCAAGTCAACAAGTTACTGAGTTTGTGACCAGAGCCTATACATGAAAAATTTAATGTGTAAATGTTGACTTTGTAGGGAAGGGTTTTGAAGGGGTATTTCAGCTTTATACATCTTATCCCCTATCCAAAGGACAGGGGCATAAGATGGATGATCGCAGGGGTTCTGCCGCCCAGAGGCGGACTGACCAGATGGCCATTCGGGCGTGGTCTGAGGGCCCGGCCGGGTAAAGGGCCCACCGCAGCTGCTGAGCATCCAGGACACTTGTCCCGAATCCCCAGTCCGACACGCGCTACTTTCAGCTGATGTTTTTACCCTACTCTGCACATGCTCTGCATATCATTAGCAGAGACAGGCAGCAGTGCAGGGATTAAGGGTACCTGATTGATGCCTCTCCCCCAGCACAGAAAGCAGACGGAGGCCGAGAGCTGACAGCCTCCCAGGAACACAGCAGAGCGGCCGCTACATGTGAGGGTGAGTAATGTCACTGTATCTTTTTTCTCTCCCCTCTGACTAACAGTATAATCTGGGGCTGGGTGATGTGTAGTAGCAGCCCCTTGGGGCCACTTTCCATCTTCCAGTGTCCACAGCTTACCAACAGGTCACATTACCAGAACAATTTTTGTGAAAAATTGCAGCAAAAATGGTGCGGTTTTACAGTGATTTTTCAAAATGCTATAGTACAGCATTGTTCAGTGTTTTCAAACAAATGGTTTCAGTTCCCTATAAGGACTAAAAATGGTGAAAAAAATGTTAATATAGGACTCATGGCTTTTTAATTTTTGCACTTTGTCTTTTTGTTCCTCATCTTCTAAAAATCCTAACGCTTGAAATTTTCCACCTACAGAACTATATGAGGGCTTTTATGAGGGCTTTTTTTGTGTGTGTGCACCAACAATTTTGCTTTGGAATGACATCAACCATTTGTCCAGAATTGCAGAGTTTTGGTCACTTCATATACCTTCATATATAAAAAAAATTTTAAAAAAATTATCAAAAAGTCCAATCTAAAGAAGAATGGTACCGATAAAAACTACAGATCCCTCATACATCCCCATATACGGAAAAATAAGAGTTATAGGGATAAGAGGATGATTTGAAACATATACATTTTCCTACAAAAAGCTATAATTAGTATAATTATAAAGTAGTAAAATAATACAAAACCTATATAATTTGGGTATCGTTGTAATAATATCATATAATCATAAAGATAATGGCTGTGATTTACTAAGAGTGGAGTGTTTATTCTGGAGTAATTTTTCAGGCTTATTTACTATTCTGTCGCAAAAAAAAATTTTGTTGCATGGTTTTTTGTGTCATACTAGTCAATTTTGTCGCACAAACTCTAAGTGATTCCGAGAAGCTAAATAGCTGCGAAAGAAACCCACATTTTTCAAACATTTAAACCTAATATTGCAAATATGTAAAAAAAAAAAAAATAATAATAACATTAACTATCACAAAAGCATTCAATATTTTATTCATAAAAGTGTTGAACTGTACAAAATGTTTTCAGGTTAGAAAACAAGTTACTTTAACACAAACCACAATGGTAAACAGTCCATTATCACAAATCCCTCCATTTTTATATTTTCACTCGTCTTCTTGGCTGTCGGTTATTCTGTGAGCCAAATTCACGCTTTTTCTGGAGTGATTTTGGAAGTACTCTGAGTCATTTCTGCTTTTTTTTTTTTTTTTTTTTTGGGAACAACAGCTGGAGGCAACCTGGTTGGGGAACACTGCATTCGACAGTTTAATTTCCTATCACGAAGCAGGACCAGTGCCCAACCAAGGTTATTTATCATTGCAATAAGATATCACAAAGCCCATGACATTAGATTGATGACATTGATATAGACTAATAATGAACCAGAATTCAACCTATCTGCCGAAAGATCTGCATATCCAATTTTAAAAATGTGCCTGGACAGACAAAAGGATTTATGCAAATTTTTACTCATAACATACAGCATATGACAACTGAAATCTGAACTACGAGTTTATATACGCCCAAAGTCAGAATGTATGAGAAAGTCATTGAGATGATCTAAAATAGAAGATAAATGAGCAGACGTTTTATTTTCAACACCTTCATAACTAAATGTAGATTATTCTTCCAATGCATCTTAAATAGAAAATGAAACAACCTTTCAATAGCCTCATTGTTTTCTTTTTACGGGACAGGACATATTTTATCTCCATGGTAACAGACAGCAAACGCTGTGTAGTCATAGGGGGAAATTTATCAAAACCTGTCCAGAGGAAAAGCTGCTGAGTTGCCCTTAGAAACCAATCAGATTGCTTCTTTCTTTTTTGTGAAGGCCTCTAAAAAATGAAAGAAGCGATCCTCTGGGCATGCTTTGATAAATCTCCCCCCATACTCTTTTCCAACTTTTCTCTCTATTTGTTGCTAACTTACATTTGGTACTGCGGCTATCCCCTCTTGTGATATCTAGAATCCAGAAACAGAGGAATGTTATGATACAATGAATAACAAAAAATAAATATACAATTTAAAATATACTATGCCTGCTTATGCCATAAATACTTAATTTTCTCCACTAGAAAATTAATATAGCAAGACGTGCTTTATTATTCCTATTGCAGATGTATGCTGAACCATTTTGGTGCTACACATGGGCTCTTACCTGCAGGAAGTAAGGGTAGCACAGTGACAGCGTTGGCAGGGTTTAGGGGCAGGGTTTTGAGTGAATGGTAGCACTCCTGGCAGTCTTAGAGACCGCAAGGACTGGTGGGAGCTGTAGTTTCCTGCAAACACATGGGGGAGACATCATTCTGTTGAGAGGCTGTCTCCGTAGACTTCAATGGATAAGTTGGCATGTTTTCTCCATGCAATTAGCCATGCCCCGTGGAATTCCTTCTTCGGCAGGAATGCCAAACCAGTTTTACTGATTCCTATGTGGCAACTTGGTTAACGCCTAGTTGTTTGCCAGGAACACTTTTCAGTCCCTCAGTAGCTTTGGTGAAAGGGGACATCATACCTGGAACCTTGCAGGTTCCTTTTGGCCCCGAGGTGAAGGGTTTGGTTTGTTGGAAGGTCTCTCTCCTGTTGGATAAGGGCTTGCGATGGACCACATTTTTGTGCACTTTTTTTTGTGTGAACACTTGCAATTTTTACTTGCACTTTGGTGATTTGAGAGCACGTACCCCGACTCTTCAAAAAAAAAATAATAATAATAATAATTGCTTATTCAGGTATGCTAAATTATACAAAAGCTAGAAGGGGATTTGACAGGACATCCCCAATAGAGTACTTTTCCTGGAATCCCTAAATCGGAGAGCAATTGCAAATGTGCACTTTGTATGTTATCAATTCTGATGCATATAAAAAATCTTCCAGTGATAGAAAACCAGAGCTAATGTCTTCCAATAACAGCACCACTCATGTACTCAGGTTGTGTGTGGTATTGCAGCTCAGTTCCATTGAAGGGAATGGAGACAACTTGTAGTACCACACATGACCTGAAGACAAAACACAGCAGGCAATGACAACTACCAGCAATGCATAAGGGGCAGTAACACAATATAGAGCATGTACTGCTAAGGTACAGTATGGAACCATGTAGATGTGCGTTTCCCATTGACGTCCATGTTAAAAAAAAAACCTATGCAGTTGCAGTACGGTTTTAAAACCAGAGACAAAATCGTGGTCAACCACGGTTTTGACTCCGGGTTTAAAAACCGTACTGCAACCACATAGGTTTTTTTTTTAAACATGGACGTCAATGGGAAACGCACATGTATACGGTTCCATACGGGAAACCGTATACGGCTTTTACTTTGCACATGTGCATTTGCATCCTAAAGTCCCCACCCAACAACCCTCCCATTAACCCCTTAAGGACCAAGGACGTACCGGTACGTCCTTGGTCCTGCTCTCCTGATATAACGCGGGGTTTCACAGTAACCCCGCGTCATATCACGGCGGGCCCGGCGTCATAGTGAAGCCGGGACCCGCCTCTAATAGCGTGCAGCGCCGATCGCGGCGCGCTATTAACCCTAAAAGCGAAAGTGAAAGTTGCCGGCTAGCTCAGTCGGGCTGTTCGGGATAGCCGCGGCTAATCGCGGCATCCCGAACAGCTGACAGGACAGCGGGAGGGCCCCTACCTGCCTCCTCGCTGTCCGATCGCCAAATGACTGCTCAGTGCCTGAGATCCAGGCATGAGCAGTCATGCGGCAGAATCTTTGATCACTAGTTTCTTATGAGAAACCAGTGATCAATGATGAAGATCAGTGTGTGCAGTGTTATGGGTCCCTATGGGACCTATAACACTGCAAAAAAAGTGAAAAAAAAAGTGAATAAAGATCATTTAACTCCTCCCCTATTAAAAGTTTGAATCACCCCTCTTTTCCAATAAAAAAAACACAGTGTAAATAAAAATAAAAATAAACATATATGGTATCACCACGTGCGGAAATGTCCGAATTATAAAAATATATTGTTAATTAAACCGCTCGGTCAATGGCGTGCGCGCTAAAAAATTCCAAAGTCCAAAATAGTGCATTTTTGGTCACTTTTTATATCATTTAAAAATGAATAAAAAGCGATCAATAAGTCCTATCAATGCACTGCAAATGGTACCGTTAAAAACTTCAGATCACGGCGCAAAAAATTAGCCCTCATACCGCCCCATACACGGAAAAATAAAAAAAGTTATAGGGGTCAGAAGATGACAATTTTAAACGTATTAATTTTCCTGCATGTAGTTATGATTTTTTCCAGAAGTCCGAAAAAATCAAACCTATATAAATAGGGTATCATTTTAATCATATGGACCTACAGAATAAAGATAAGGTGTCATTTTTGCCGAAAAATTTACTACCTAGAAACGGAAGCCCCCAAAAGTTACAAAACAGCGGTTTTTTTTTTACATTTTGTCGCACAATGATTTGTTTTCCGTTTCACCGTAGATTTTTGGGCAAAATGACTGACATCATTACAAAGTAGAATTGGTGGCACAAAAAATAAGCCATCATATGGATTTTTAGGTGCAAAATTTAAAGAGTTATGATTTTTTAAAGGCAAGGAGCAAAAAACGAAAATGCAAAAACGGAAAAAACCCCGGTCCTTAAGGGGTTAAAAATTGACAAAACTTTCAAAAACATATTTTTTTTTTTATATAAAAACAGATGGAACTGTATGCACTTTTAAGAACAGCATATGGTTTAAGAACACATACAGATTACTTTTTCCCATACTGTTCCATCCGTTTTTTTTTTGCCATATGGTATTCTATAAAAAAAAAAAATAAGTGAAAACAGTATGGCAAAAACGTGATGTGAACCCAGCCTTACCAGTCTTCCCCCACAAACATATATATCAATCTGTTCTGCTCTTTCTGCTATATCACATGATCCAGATAGATTTGTTAGTGTTTTCATTGTGATCTTTTTTTTATGTTTTTGGTTTTATAAAGACTATGTCATATTTACAGTAATTTAGAAATAACACAGATACCAAAAGGGGGGGGGGGGGGTAAAAAGAAATACAAGGTAATGAATATGGGATATAAAATCCTCACTATTAGTAACCCACCCATATATCAAAATAAAGCTAAACAGCTCCCATAACTAAATGGTACAAACAAAAAAACGGAGCCTTTGTACAGAAAAATATAAACAATATTTTATTAAATAAACAAAAAATACAAAAGTACAGGACTCAAACCCAAGGGGGATGGAAAACAGCAAGGGTGACCGACCCCTCAGGTCACACAGAAGAGCTAAAGCAAGAAAAAAACATACATATAGTATAATAAAGTGTGCAAAAACGGCACTACAATAAAGCAGTGTCCAAAAAAGGACTACAAGAAACAGCAAGTCATAATACAATAAGAAAGCATACTTATACAAAAAAAGCTCCAACGGGACCTGAGGGGACACCACCCCAACGCTGCGTTTCGGGGGCAGAGTCATGACATCACGGACTTCCATTCCCGTGGTCGTGACCCAGACCCTCCAGCGCTTCCGGACAAGAAACAGGTGGGTGCCGCATGCTATATTGCGGGGGGTCCCCAGCGGCAGGACCCCCGCGATCAGACATCTTATCCCCTATCCTTTGGATAGGGGATAAGATGTCCAGGGGTGGAGTACCCCTTTAAACTCAATTGTCAAAAAGAGTTATAGATTTCCAAATGATATTGATTCATATTTTGATTCTCACTCCCTTTTTATGTAATATGAACAGTCCCTAAATAAATCTTGCAGTCTGTTAGTGTGCATTTCCATTGTTGGGCCTGACCGGCACATGTTGTATTTCATAGTTACAGCACATTCTAAACAGTAATAAAATCAAATAGTCCTCCTCGGGCTCTGAAATACAATTTCTCCTGTTCTCTTTTTTCCCCCTGTTTTCGCCAGGTTTGTCTTTGGCAATGTGATTTTTTGCAGCGTTCTTCCTCTTAATGGTTGCATTGTCATGGGATTGCAGGGTGGGTTATTTTTTACACTAAAGTTTATATTAAATATTATACAGCGATGGGATCTGTCATGTTCTCCTGCTTATGTAAAGAGATCCAGCAAAGTGAGTAGTGAAGAGGATGAGTGATTAATCACAATTCCAGTGCTCCGGGGCCAAATAATATGTACTTCAGAACTAGGGCCCTACGGTTACATATCTTGAAGTCATTATGAGGTGTCAACTGAGTCCATGCAGTACACTACAAGGCAATAAAGGGAATAATGATAACATACTGCAGAACCTAGAACTGACAGCTGTTCTGACAAAGTTCTGTCCAGAGATTTAGCATCTTTGTACTTTTTTACTTTTTTTAAATATATATGTGTATTAATCTTATACTTCTTTACTGGTTTTCCTATCTTTCAGAGCTAGTTCTTGTTTTGAATCTGAACAATATATTAAAGGGGTACTCCAGTGAAAAACTTTTTTTTTTTTTAAATCAACTGATGCCAGAAAGTTAAACAGATTTGTAAATTACTTTTATTAAAAAATCTTAATTCTTCCAGTACGTATTAGCTGCTGAATACTACAGAGGAAATTCTCTTCTTTTTGGAACACAGTGCCCTCTGCTGACATCATCATGACCATAGTGCTCTCTGCTGACATATCTGTTCATTTTAGGAACTGTCCAGAGCAGTATTTGTTTTCTATGGGGATTTTCTTCTACTCTGGACAATTCTTAAAATGGACAGGGGTGGCAGCAGAGAACACTGTGGTCATGATGTCAGCACAGAGCTCTGTGTTCCAAAAATAAAAGAATTTCCTCTGTAGTATTCAGCAGCTAATAAGTACTGGAAGGATTAAGATTTTTTAAATTAAGATTTTTTAATAGAAGTAATTTACAAATCTGTTTAACTTTCTGGCACCAGTTGATAAAAAAATTAAAAATAAAAGTTTTCCACCAGAGTACCCCTTTAACCCTTAAGGACTCCGGGCATATCCATAAGCCCTTGTTTTAAAGTCCTTAAGGACTGAGGGCATATGGGTACGTCCGTGGGAATTTTGGTCCCCGCTGCTCACCGGGCGGGGACCGGACCGGGTTGATTGCTGATATCTATCAGCAGGCACCCTGTGCAAACATCTGGGGGGGGTCCTGAGACCCCCTCATGTTGGCGATCACCGTGAATCGCCGGTTCAATTCAGACTGGCGATTTGCGGCTATTCCTGGTCTATCGGGTCTCTGGTAACCCGGTGACCCAGAAAAAAAGGGTGAATGGGGCTGCCCGAGACAGCCCCATTCACCCTTTCCCAGCAGGAGTAAGGTGGCATGGGTGCCGCCTCATGATCACGTGATTGATCAGTCGGAATGACCGACCAATCACGAACCTGCTGGGCGCTGATCGGGACAGCGATCATGGCGGCGATCGGGGCCGGCGGGGGTCTCCTACCTTGCCCATGACCGGCAAGGGTCCCCTCTGGTGCGGTGGCAGTGACAGGAGCAGCAGGATCAGTGGCAGCAGCGGTAGCAGTCCCGGCGGCTGGATACAGCAGGAGTTGAGGCCGGTTCACCTCCTGCTGTTGCTTAGCAACAACTCTCAGCATGCAAAGCCAAAGGACATGCTGGGAGTTGTAGTTTTGCAACAGCTGGAGGCAAATTTTTTCTATGAAAAAGTGTGCATCCAGCTGTTGCATAACTACAACTCCCAACAGGCACAGACTATCAATGGGCATGCTGGAAGTTGTAGCTGTTGCAAAACTACAACTCTCAGTAACAGAACTACAACTCTCAGTAACAACAACTCTCAGTAATAACTATAACTCCCAGCATGTATGGTCTGTCAGTGCATGCTGGGAGTTGTAGTTTTGCAACAGCTGGAGGTTTGCCCGCCCCATGTGAATGTACAGGGTACATTCACAGGGGTGGGTTTACAGCGAGTTTTCTGCTGCAAGTTTGAGATGCGGCAAATTTTTCACCGCAGCTCAAACTCCCAGCGAGAAACTCACTGGAAACTCACTAGTGTCGCCCCATACTTTTAATTTTCACAGGCGGTAAAAGGAAAAAAAGACCCCCAAAATTTGTAACGCAATTTCTCCTGAGTACGGAAATACCCCATATGTGGCCGTAAAATGCTCTGTGGACATACAACAAGGCTCAGGAGTGAGAGTGCACTATGTACATTTAAGCTCTAAATTGGTGATTTGCACAGTGGTGGCTGATTTTACAGCGGTTCTGACATAAACGCAAAGCAATAAATACCCAGATGTTACCTCATTTTGGAAACTACACCCCTCATGGAATGTAACAAGGGGTATAGTAAGCACTAACACCCCACAGGTGTTTGACGAATTTTCGTTAAAGTTGGATGTGAAAATGAAAAAAACATTTTTTTTTTCACTAAAATGCTGGTGTTAACCTACATTTTTCATTTTCACAAGGGAGAATAGGAAAAGAAATGTGTAGCCCCATTTCTTCTGAGTAAGAGCATACCACATATGTGGATGCAAAGTGCTCTGCGGGCGTACTACAATGCTCAGAAGAGAAGGAGCACCATTGGGCTTTTGGCAAGAGAATGTGTCCGAAATTGAAGGCCATGTGTGTTTACAAAGCCCCCATAGTGCCAGAACAGTGGATCCCCCCACATGTGACCCCATTTTGGAAACTACACCCCTCACATAATGTAATTAGGGGTATAGTGAGCATTTATGCCACACAGGTGTCTGACAGATTTTTGGAACAGTGGTCCGTGAAAATGAAAAATTTTATTTTTCATTTGCACAGCCCACTGTTCCAAAGATCTGTCAAACGCCAGTGGGGTATAAATGTTCACTGCACCCCTTATTAAATTTGAGGGGTGTAGTTTCCAAAATGGGGTCACATGTGGGGGGGGGGGGAACCACTGTTCTGGCACCAGGGGGGGCTTTGTAAAAGCACATGTCCTCCCACTTCTATTCCAACCAAATTCTCTCATCAAAAGCTCAATGGCGCTCCTTCTCTTCTGAGCATTGTAGCTCGCCCGCAGAGCACTTTACATCCACATATGGGGTATTTCCATACTCAAAAGAAATGGTGTTACAAATTTTGGGAGGCTTTTTCTCCATTTACCCCTTGTGAAAATGTAAAATTTGGGTAACACTAGCATTTTAGTGAAAAAAATAAAATTTTTCATTTTCACGTCCAACTTTAACGGAAGTTTATCAAGCACATGTGGGTTGTTAAGGCTCACTGTACCCCTTGTTACGTTCATTGAGGGGTGTAGTTTTCAAAATACTATGCCATGTGTTTTTTTTTTTTTTTTGCTGTTCTGGCACCATATGGGCTTTCTAAATGTGACATGCCCCCCAAAAACCATCCATTTCAGCAAAATTTGCTTTCCAAAAGCCAAATGTGACTTCTTCTCTTCTTTCTTGTGCTCGCAGTGCACTTGACATCCACACATGGAGTATTTTCATACTCAGAAGAGATGGGGTTAAAAACTTTGGGGGCATTTTCTCTTATAACCCCTTGCAAAAATGTAAAATTTTGGGGAAAACCAGCATTTTAGTGAAAAAAAAATTTCATTTACACATACAACTTTAATGAAAAGTCGTCAAACACCTGTGCGTTGTTAAGGCTCACTGTATCCCTTGTTATGTTCCTTGAGGGGTGTAGTTTCCAAAATAGTATGCCATGTTTGTTTGTTTTTGGTTTTTGTTTTTTTGCTGTTCTGGCACCATAGGGGCTTCCTAAATATGACAGGGCCCTTAAAAGCCATTTCAGAAAAACTCACTCTCCAAAATCCCATTGTCGCTTGTTCCTTTCTGAGCCTTGTAGTGCACCCACGGAGCACTTCACATCCACATATGAGGTATTTCCTTACTCGAGAGAAATTGGGTTGCAAATTTTGTGGGGCTTTTTCTCCTTTTACTTTAAAATTTCAAAAACTGGGTGTACAAAAACATGCGAGTGTAAAAAAAATGAAGATTTTGAATTTTCTCCTTCACCTTGCTGCTATTCCTGTGAAACACCTAAAAGTTTAACACACTTTCTGAATGTCATTTTGAATACTTTGGGGGGGGGGGTGCAGTTTTCATAATAGGGTAATTTATGGGGTATTTCTAACATGAAGACCCCTCAAATGCACTTCAAAACTGAACTGGTTCCTGAAAAATTCCGATTTAGAAAATTTTGTGAAAAGTTGCAAAATTGCTGCTGAATTTTGAAGCCCTCTGAAGTCTTCCAAAAGCAATAACATGTCAACTTTATGATGCAAATATAAAGTAGACATATTGTATATGTGAATCATTATATAATTTATTTGGAATATCCATTTTCCTTACAAGCAGAGAGTTTCAAAGTAAGAAAAATGCTAAATTTTCTAAATTTTCATGAAATTTGGGGATTTTTCAGCAAGAAAGGATGCAAGTAACAACAAAAATTTACCACTGTGTTAAAGTAGAATAAGTCACGAAAAAACAATCTCGGAATCAGAATAATCGGTAAAAGCATCCCAGAGTTATTAATGCATAAAGTGACAGTGGTCAGAATTGTAAAAAAAAAGGGGGTCAGTCCTTAAGGTGAAAAAGGGCTCAGTCCTTAAGGGGTTAAAGGGGTTTTTAGAGCTTTACAAAAAATTTCAATAAACCACTACAGATGATCACTGGCCTCTGTAGTCACTTGCAACAACTCCACATGATCCCTGAGAAGAGTAGTTGGCTGCAGCGTACCTGTTCACAGTGCATCATCACAGGACTCTGGAGCAGCTGCAGTGCTGGACCAGGAGTGACTGGAGGTGTGAATATAGATTAATTATTTTTTTTTTATCCCGTCACATTTTTGTTAAACCTGTAAAACCACTTTAACCCCTTAAGGACAAAGCCCATTTTGACCTTAAGGACCAGGCCAATTTTCATTTTTGCGTTTTGCGTCATAGACCTATATGAGGCCTTTTTTTTTGAGAAGTTAATTATACTTTTTAATGACCTTTTTCATTGCACCATGTAAATCAAAAAAATTATGTTTGCAGGTGGAAATTTATAAGAAAACTTCAATTTTGCAATTGGTTGGTTTTTATGCAGTGCACTTTATGGTAAAAATGATACATTATCTTTATTCTGCAGGTCAATGCGATTAAAATGTTACCCAATTTATATAGTTTTTTAAATTATTGTACTACTTTAAAAAAATGCTAACTTTTCTTTTTTTTTTTTTTTACAAAATTGGTATGCATAAAATTGTCCTTTTCTGTCCCCTACAACTTTTTTTTATTTTTCTGTATACAGGGATATTTGAAGCCTCATCTTTTGCGCCATGATCTGTAGTATTCATTTGTTCTATTTTTGCTTTGATGTGACTTTTTGATTGCATTTTATATATTTTTTCTTATATATGATGTGGTTAAAAATCACATTATGTGATGATAATGGTGTTTGATATTCTTTTTTTACCTTTACGCTGTTTACCATGCAGGATCATAAACATTACATTTTAATTGTTCCACAATAGAGTAACAGAAAAGGATATCTGGCACTGTTATGATTCCTTCCTAAAATGTGAGCATATGCTGCTGATTTAATGCTATGAGTCCAAAGATCAATGTAGGTGGTGCTTCACGCTGAGATAAGACAATTGAATAACTGAACACATAAGAAAAAGAATTACGGAGCAGCTCACCAGTTCCAGGAGATCAGACATGTAACATCGCGGTCAGGCGGTGGGAGGACGGGGAGGCTGAGATGTTACGGGGGGAATCAGACGTCAGGGCCACAGCTGTATCGCACCCTTTGGTGCTTCGTCAGGCCCCTGTGACGAAGTGGGCCTGACGAAGCACCAATGGGTGCGATACGGCTGTGGCCCTGACATTTGATTCCCCCCGTAACATCTCAGCCTCCCCGTCCTCCCACCGCCTGACCGCGATGTTACATGTCTGATCTCCTGGAACTGGTGAGCTGCTCCGTAATTCTTTTTCTTATGTGTTCAGTTATTATATTTTAATTGTTGGAAATTTACGCATGCAGTGATACCAATTATGTTCTTTTTTTTTTTCTCTTTTTTTTATAATGGGAAAATAGGGGTCATTTGATTTTTTCCTCAGGAGAGGGAGTTTTATATAATTTCAGAAACTTTTTTTATTTTTTTATTTAACACTTTTCCTCTGAGTGACTGGAGATTTTTAGTTTTACTTTAGATGTCGCGATCGGCATTGATCACAGCATCTAAAAGGTTTATGACTGGCAGCGGCGGGATTGCAGTGAGTGTCTGGCTACTAACAGTAGCCGACACTCACTGTTCTGAAGCGAGCGCAGCCACTCAAGGACTCTGGGTATACAGGTATGCCCTTGGTCCTTAAGTACCAGGACTCAAGGATGTACCTGTATGCCCTTCATCCTTAAAAGGTAAATTTTAAAGGATGTCCCCGACACCGAAACAAAATGGGTTAGGTACATGCCTACAAATAGATTTAGTGCACTTGTGGCTGTCTCTGGGTCTACAACAGGAATCTATGTCAGCTACGAACCAATATAGATTTTCATCATAATTTACCCGAATTATGAATGTGGTAGATCAGTGGGGATAGATGGGTCTGATGAAGGTAGTAGTCCCTGATACATCTAATGGCAAAATAGTGCAACTCTGAGTCCCTCTGTGAACCCCACAATGTCCTTGTCACAGCGAGCGCTCCGGTCTTAACCTCCGGACCGGAGCGCCCACTGCCTCGGTCCTCTGCTCCGGGGCCTCGGCGTCTCCCGGTCAGACGTAATGACCGGGAGCGCGGGTCTCACAGTGGCAGGGACGCGGCTAGCGTGGCGGCTGGTCCCCGCTCACGCGCCGCATCCCTGTTCGACTTACCTGCTCCCCACGCGGTGCTCTGCTCTTCTGGATCCCGGCGCGCGCGGCCCCGCTCTCTAGGGCGCGCGTGCGCCGGCTTCAGTAAATTTAAAGGGCCAGCGCTCCGGTAATTGGTGCGCTGGTTCCTCACCTCCCACTGGCCCTTCCCAATAAAAGGCACCTGCCCCTTCCTGCCCTTGCCGGATCTTTGTGCCTAGTGCCTTTGAGAAAGCGTTCCCTACTGTGACATTGCCATGCCAGTTGCCGAACCCATTTGCTACCATATACTCGCCTGTGAACCCTTGCGGCCTGCCCTGACCTCTGCTACGTCCGACTATGCTCTTGCCTGCTCCCTGTGTACCACGCTATATCAGCTGCCAGAGAGGTCGAGTTGTTACTGGGGGATACGACCTGGTAGTTACCGCCGCAGCAAGTCCATCCCGCCTTGCGGCGGACTCTGGTGAAAACCAGTAACTGCTTAGAACCGGTCCTCCAGTACAACCCGTGCCATCGCCTCTCTGGTCCAGAGGATCCACTACCTATCCTGCCGGTACGTGACAGTCCTGTTCAGATTAAGCTGTTCCTTTAACACTAAGCCTAAGAAAAAGACTTCTGATAGTCGGGTCTTGGTGATCAACTGTAAACAGTAGACAGATGTTACGATACTTTTATGGTAAATATGAAAGACAGAACACTTCGATAAGTGCATACCAAAGAAGTACCCTGATGTAACAATGAGGCACTGGTCATCCTAGTTTGCTATAACCCTTGGTAAGATTGCTGACATGGGGATTTATCCTTGCAGTGGGACTTTTACTTGTGAGACAACAGGCTGGACTTGTATTTCCAGTGAACTTGTGAGGTCTTTTTGTTGTAGGTAAGCCTAACTTTAGCTTTACCTAAGCTCACTATTGTAAGAATTTGACAGGAGCTGAAGTAGACTAGACTAACTAAAGTGAAGGAGGTTCCACCTTGTCCCAGGTTGGGACAACTCCTGCATTTATTATCTAGCAGCTTTCATTGTTACTAAATTCTGCTTACTGCTGCACAGTGTTCAAAGGAAATGCAAGATAATTTTACCAAAACTCAACCCACTGCATCCTGTAGAACTCAGTATAAGAAAGTTATACCAGAGGAATACAAGAAAATACATTTCCTTTTTCTGTAGAACATATGGATATACAGGCCTTCAGCAAGTGAAACACATATTTTACCATTTAGCTAACCTTATAATACCTCAGCCACCCAGCTTAGTTTGACATAGCGGCTAGTACAGCTCACACTGGGTCACCAAATGAATGGCCATTTTAGTAAATGTATTGGTGAAGGCCATGCTCCCTTTGGATGAGTCCATCCAAAGTGAAGAGAATGTCATTGCAAATATTTACACAAAGGAGGCTTTTGATTTTTGTATTCCAAAAAACTAGGGTGTAAAACTTAACAAATTTTGTGTTTTCAACCAGTCCTTCCCCCTGAGAAGGCCATTGCAAAACATACGTAGTACGTTGGCATACATGACGATTCTAGGCATACATGACGATTCTTTCTTCTGTACTTTTCCATTTTACATTTATGTCTATGCCTCAGCGTAGCCTATGTGTATGGTATTGCCCTCATGCTGCTGTGGTTTGTGAGACTTTCTTGTTCTCTATATGAATTATTGGATCTTTGAATGCTTAATGTATGTAAATCTATGGCCAGCACCTCTTTCTTCTGCACCTTTGTAGGGCCATCTTCTCTTTTAGACTTGTATGTTTTTTACTACTATTGGGAACAATAAAGTATTTACATTATTTCTATATCAGTGACTGGTGCTTATTGTTTGGTGACGAGCTGTTGGTATAGCCCAGTGATTGCTTGTTTTTTTTTCCTTTGGAGTAATGAGTTGCTCTTCTTAAAGAAAATAGTCACAATTTATAACATATGGTGGACTAAATTTCTATCACACAACACAACGTGTGGTCTGGATAAGAGGGTTGTCTTGTTTAATTAAAAGTGCACTATCATAAAAATCACACTTTCTTTTTCTTTTATATATTCCTTATGTTGATTATGAAGTTTAAAGTCTTTTGTATATATTTTTAATACATTTTAATAGATCATATGTAAAATGCAACTTGATTTATGATTATGAATAGTGACATCCCCCATCCCCCCTCACAATCCCCTGTACGGGGACCCGGCATTGAGGTTGATGAGACGCCCCCTCCATACAGCTCTATGGTAGAGGCAAGGATGCATGAAAGTTGCATCTCTGCCTCTCCCATAGAGATTCATGGAGGGGGCGTGTCAGCCGGCCAACGAGTCTCCTGCATGGGAGGGCTGTGGCAGAGCCAGTGCCCCGTACAGGAGATCGCGGGGGTCCCAGCGTTCGGACCCCCCGTGACCAGACACTTATCCCCTATCCAGCAAATAGGGGATAATTATCTAGAGCTGCAGATCTCTTTTAAGCCAATAATGTATCTAAGTAGTAGTGCACCATACATGCTGTGAATTTCAACCTCAGACTACTGGAAAGATGCACCAGATAAATCTACACACTCAGGGAAACCTATGTATCTTGCTTGTATCATTATTTTTTTCATAAAGATCCTTGGCCAGTACTGTTGATTTTAGGAACAAGTTTTAGGACAACTAAACTAACTGTTGAATTTTTACTATGACTTAAATGTTACCTGGCATCTTAACAGACTTTGCATAAATAAATGGTGCAAGTTAACAAACTATACAAAATATCTTATTAGAGAAGCATGGTTTTATCAGAACATTTCCTGACTCCCTCATAAACTTTAATTCACTTGGAAAAGCAGCTCAGGTCTTATGCTTACAAACAGCCTACTGAGTCATCAGTGACATGCTGCCCATATATGTCTATGGAAAGGTGAGAAGGAAAATAGGGTGACTGGATAGAGACTCTCCAGTAAGTGTTAGATCCCACCCTAGGGCTTTATTCACAGCTTAGACTGCTTAGTACTGCACTATAATTTTCTCCATGCTACTGCTGCTTCTTAGGAAATGTATAGAGAGTTAGAGACATAGAAGAAGAGGATCCTATTTTCTGTATGTTTGCACAGTTTATAGAAGCCAAAATAGAGGCTAGGCTTCATCCACTAGCACAGGGACAACTGAAAATTAAAGATGGAACCTGTTGAGCAAAACTAGGATGAAAAAAAAAATGCTATAAACAGGCTATAAAAGCTGGAGTAAATTTAGTCAAGTTTTGAGGCAGTTGCGACTTTTTATTGCGCAGTTGCGAATGTCGCAGTTAATAAATGCCTGACTAAAGCAAATCCATTTTGAAAAATTAACTACGTAAGCAAGTTTGAATTTTCTTGCTTTTCTTGTTCTTCATGCAAATTGTCGCACGAAAACACACATAGTCGCAGTTGCGACAATTATAGTAAAGAAAACCTGACTAAACCCCTTGATAAATGTCCCTGATTGAGTTTTAGTTATATAACTTTTTATTTATATGCTTATGTTATAGGTGTACTTTTATTAGTTTATTTAGCATGAATACACCGATTAAACTTTTACAAGTTTATTTAACTTTTGTTACCCACTGTTTTTTCACACAATCATTAAATGAGAGGCTTACAGAAATAGTAGAGATAAAAACCTCAGAGAATGTTTAAAATCCAGATGGTTGTGAAGAAATGGAGGATTTTACATATTAATTAGGAAAATAGGAAAACAAGCAAAGGATTTACATTGAGAATTAATGGTTCTTGCTGAGACTCAGGTTGAGATTGGTGAATTGCAAAGAAACCCAATTTTAATATAATACAAGCTAAGCCGTTATAAGCTGTGTTCCCGCTTGCTTTAGCCCCACAGAACTAGTAAAATACAAAATCAGATGAATTTGAAAGGGACATTAAGTAGATAGATATATATTTATATATATATATATATATATATATATATATATATATATAGCAAACGAAATAGGCGACAGCACTCTCATAAGATGCAAATAAGTGGTCTTTATTCACAAAGGCGTGATGGCGACGTTTCGGCTAGCTCACCTAGCCATTATCGAGCCATTAGGTGAGCTAGCCGAAACGTCGCCATCACGCCTATGTGAATAAAGACCGCTTATTTGCATCTTATGAGAGTGCTGTCGCCTATTTCGTTTGCTGTTTATAGAGATCTGTGACCTGGATCTGTCGTGACTGTGTGCACCTCATCATTTTTGTAAGGAACTACAGGAGTGCTGTTCTCTTTGGATTTCTCTCTCTCTCTCTCTCTCTCTCTCTCTCTCTCTCTCTCTCTCTCTCTCTCTCTCTCTCTCTCTCTCTCTCTCTCTATATATATATATATATATATATAATTTATTTTTATTTATTTTTTTACAATAAATTATAGTCATATGAAAAGTCTAAAACTTTTCTTATTAAGAATCCAAAAACCAACACAACAGGAACAATAGCAAACATTTAGATTTAATTCAGTGTTCCAATGCACAAAATTGGGTAAAACTATTGGAAAATCTGAATAAATGTGTTGGGAGAATTGTGAGATAATTCAGTGTTCCAATGTGCTACAAAATCTTCAAGGAAAAAATATAGAAAAGTTTGATATCATGTGTCTCTGTACTTGTGCTTTCTCCTTTCTGTTCTCATTCACTCTGCAGTTTTCTAGATCTGCATCTGATAAGTATTGGTAGGGTTAAGATTTTTTAATAGAAATTAAATTACAAAACTGTTCAACTATCTTCAGCCAGTTGATATGAAGAAAAATGTTTTTTTCATGGAATACCCTTTTAGGGGTTCTGTCACATTTTGATCTAGGCCTCAGACTTGGCACAGACTAGATTGTTTAGCACAATTTGGTGTAAAAGGGCACACATTGTCACAAGTAGGGCAACGAGTCACCTGCGAAGAAGCTGTCAAACACACTAGGCGAGAACCAGACAGATAATAAATCTAAAATCCTAATATAATAGGATTTTGAAAACCAGATAATCTCAGTAAATTTAGGCCAATGGCACATATTTATTTATCTATCTGCCTGAAACCCAAGCTATGTGTGTTCTCCATAACAACCAATCACAGCTCATCTTTCATTTTACTAGAGTATGTTAGGTTATGAAAGCTGAACTCTCGGCCATTGTGGTTAATTTTCAGCCATATTCAGCTCCTTTTGATGAGGCCCTGTTCCTTTTGTTGAACATGGTAAATGTGTCTAAAAGTCATAATAAATGTGGCACAGGTCATCTAAGGCTGGGTTCACATATGTGCGCAGTCTGGCACAGTTTCCATCTGGCATGCACCAGAGGGAAACTGATGCTAGAATTGATCCTATTCATTTGAATGGGACAGTTCACAATCATCCAGCATCTGGTTGGACACTCCGGATGGTTGGGCACTCCGGAAGGCACCAGACAGGGGAACGCAGCTCACTGCATTCCCCTGTCCGTTGCCCAGAAACAATGGATGCCAGTGGCCATACAACTGATGACAAGTTGCGTCCGTTGCGTGGAGATTTAGGCTGAGTTCACCTATGCCGGATGCCAAACATATGGGAACCCAGCCTAACATCGTTTTTTGGTGTATTTGCAATAGTAAATCTACCACAGTATGGTAAAAAGGTTCATAGTATTACTCAGTAAAACTGTATCAATGATAGCCATAGAGTAGCTCAGGAGTCATATCTGGCCCTCTGCTCTAGTTTGGGTGAATGAAGGGAAAGGAATGGGATGATATATTTCTGCATATGGATCAATGTTATTAGTAGCTTTATACTTTATAATATATAGGACAACATGTAGGTGTGGATGTCAGATTCATGATAGGAGTCATTAGATATTATGATCGCCTTGAGATGGGAGACTAGAAACTCCAGTACAGGAGCTTGTGGAGCAGAAATTCAGGACATACATTCTGCTATGGTGATCAGACAGGATTAGTACAAGATCAATAATTTTATATATATCACCTTGCATGACTTCTACCTTTATTCATCCATTTAAAGGGGAGTGAACTTCATTCATTAATCACAACAGGTTAATTGTTATATAATTATTATTCAGAACTTTTTATTTTACTGTTATATTTCTACTGTCTACAGTTTAGAGCCTCCAGTACTGTTTATATTGTGGGAGATTAGTGCTGTAGAATCAGTCAAATAGCGGCAAACTAGCAGTCAGGGCCATGGAAGTAACATATAATCAGAGGTTCCTCTATATTTATTTTTTAGTAGCAAAACAAAGACAGACACAAGACTCAAAGACTCACACAAAAATAAATCCTGATTGTCAAGCACTAACTATACAGGTCTGCTCCCTATCTATGCAGGTGGCAAACTACCAGCCACCTTACTTAATAGACAACAAATATGTTACTCACACAGATCACAAAGTCTTGTCAGCAATGCAGGTTTATCATAGCCTCTATTGCAGACTGATTCTTACCTAGTTTTAAAGCCTAGTGATGAGCTGTCTTAAGCACCTGTGCTGATCCGGGTTAGGCTGGGTTCAAACTACGTTTTCTCCCATATGGGAGCGCATACGGCAGGGGGGAGCTAAAACCTCGCGCTCTCGTATGCCTTCGTATGCGCTCCCGTATGTCATTCATTTCAATGAGCCGGCCGGAGTGAAACGTTCGGTCCGGTCGGCTCATTTTTGCGCCGTATGCGCTTTTACAACCGGACCTAAAACTGTGGTCAACCACGGTTTCAGGTCCGGTTGTCAAAGCGCATACGGCGCAAAAATGAGCCGACGGGACCGAACGTTTCACTCCGGCCGGCTCATTGAAATGAATGACATACGGGAGCGCATACGAAGGCATACGGGAGCGCAAGGTTTTAGCTCCCCCCTGCCGTATGCGCTCCCGTATGGGAGAAAACGTAGTGTGAACCCACCCTTACTCGGAAAGCGCATGAAAGGCCCTACTACCAAACCTTTCTTTCATACCATAAGCATCTAGGCCTGATAACAGGATTTAAGAAGCTAAGTCTCTCCACTGACTTCAACCCAGGTTTCCCGAGATGAGATATGTGCTTCCTGAAATTTGGTATTTACAAGTGTAAGCCTGTTAAGGCTGTGTTTGAGGGAGGAGCGAGAGAGTACTTAATGCCCCCTGAATACAGGTCAGGGTGTGTCGGACACCCGATAAGGTATCAGTTTAACTTCAGTTCGGAGGCCACCAATGAGGCGCTGCTTCTTGTGCAGGTACAAATGCGTAGCAGTGGGCGTCTTCGGGCTGCAATGGTAATTGGTATGTTTGGTCCGGATGCTGGGGGTTCTTTGGTTGAGAGGGACTCTGCTGCGGAGGTATCCTTTTGCTCTGGCAGTGGTCGTAAGGGTAGTATACTCTGCTTAGCTTGTCATTTTATATACATAGATTTTATATACACAGATTTACAACCTTATTCTAGTTATTTCATGTATATACTCCCATAGTTGTTATGTCATATTATGCTCCTATAGTGGCAATTTCAGATATATGTTCCCATAGTTGTTGTGTCATGTATACGCTCCCATAGTTGCTATGTCATGTATACACTCCTATAGTTGTTATGACATGTATACGCTACCATAGTTGTTAGGCCATGCATGCGCTCCCATAGTTATGATGTCATGTATACGCTCCCGTAGTGATTATTTCATATATATGCTTCCATAGTAGTCATTTCATTTATACGCTCGTATAGTGGTCATTTATGTATCTGCTATCATATTGGTTATTTCATGTATACGCTCCCATAGTGGTTATTTCATGTATACCCTCGTATAGTGGTCATTTTATGTGTACGCTCGCTAGTGGTCCTTTCAGGTATACGCTCGCATACTGGTCATTTAATGTATACGTTCACACAGTGGTCATTTCATTGACACACCCGCATTGTGTTAATTTCAGGCATACACTCACATATTGGTTATTCATGTATACGCTCGCATACTGGTCATTCATGTATATGCTCGCATACTGGTCATTCATGTATACGCTTGCATACTGGTCATTCATGTATACGCTTGCATAGTGGTCATTCATGTATACACTTGCATACTAGTCATTCATGTATACGCTCGCATAGTGGTCATTTCATGCATACGTTCACATAGTAGTCATTTCATGTACACAAACACATAGTGGTCATTCATGTATACACTCTCATGGCGGGCATTTCATGTATACGCTCGCAGAGTGGTCATTTCATGTATACATTCACACAGTGGTCATTTCATGTATACACCCGCATAGTGGTCATTCATGTATACACCCACATAGTGGTTATTCATGTATACGTTCACATAGTGGTTATTCATGTATACATTTGCATAGTGGTATTTCATGTATACGTTCACATAGTGGTCATTCATGTATACGTTCGCATAGTGGTCATTCATGTATACGTTTGCATAGTGGTCATTTCATGGATATGTTCACATAGTGGTCATTTCATGGATATGTTCACATAGTGGTCATTTCATGTATACGCTCGCATACTGGTCAGTCATGTCATGGGTGTCATCATGGCAGTCATTTCATGTAATATAGTCATCACATATACGGCTTAATGGCAGTCATCTCACGTGTCTTTATACTTTTTGGGAAAGTTATCAGGTGCATTTCTGTTAGGTCAGCATCCTGGATATATTTATACAGAAGGTCTCATCGGGTCACTATTAAGACTGGTGGCAAAGGTTTGGTGTGATCAATTTCTCCGTCAATCAAGTGTTACCGACATTTGCTGAGCGTAAATATATATTTAATTGATTGCTTACCCATGGTACCTAACACGTTATATCCCCACGGTTACTGATTCGCATTCAGGTGGAATTATGACTTGCATAAATACACAAGGGGGCTTCACAACCCCTAAGATTAAATGATTAATTTTGACATTTCCATTGAAGATGTATGGTACCTAGTGCTACCATAAACAAATATACGTAATGTCCTAGACCCAGCAGCATCACTAAAGCATGTAGCTGCTTAATGACACAGACTAGAGCTGGCCGCAGCATGAGTACACAAGAGGGCTTCACAGCCCCTAAGATTAAGTAATGAATTTTGAAGTTTCCATTGAAGATGTATGGTACCTAGTGCTACCATAAACATGTATAGGTAATGTCCTAGACCCAGCAGCATCACTAAAGCATGTAGTTGCTGAATGACACAGACTGGAGCTGGCTAAATAATCAGTAAACCATATATTGGATGAATGGCACAGCCTGGAGGTGGCAAAAGCATCAGTAAAGCATATATTGGATGAATGGCACAGCCTGGAGGTTGCTGAAGCATGAGGATACCATATATTGTCTGAATGGCACAGCCTGGAGTTGACAGAAGTATGAGGAGTCCATTGAAATTTAAGATTTTTTTAATGGAAATTTAAGATTTTGAAATTGAAATTTTAACTCCCAAGTTTTAATGGCCCGGGCCCTGGCGTGTGGGAAAAAAGACCTCTAGGGCTTCCCAATCCCTAAGATTAAAAGATTAATTTTTAAATTTAAATTGAAGATTCATGGTAGCTAGTGCATACATTTTTTTAGGCCCAGGCCCAGCAGCATCAGTAAACCATATATTGGCTGAATGATACAGCCTGGAGGTGGCTGAAGCATTAGAAGAGACCATATATTTGCTCAATCACACAGCCTGGAGTTGGCTGAAGCATGAGGAAACCATATAGTGACTGAATGACACAGCCTGGAGTTGGCAGAAGCATGAGGAGACCATTGAAATTTAAGGTTTTTAAATAAAAATTTTAGATTTTGAAATTGAAATTGAGGATTTTGAAATTGAAATTGAGGATTTTGAAATTGAAATTTAACTCCCAAGTTTTAGTGTCCCAAGCCTTGGCATGTGGGTACAAAAGACCAAATTTAACAAGGAGTCACATGGCACATGGTGGCACAATGACAGAGCCTTGAGATGGCTTCAGTATGATGAGACCATATAGTGGCTTAATGACTGCCTGGAGTT
This sequence comes from Hyla sarda, assembly GCF_029499605.1. NCBI lineage: Eukaryota > Metazoa > Chordata > Amphibia > Anura > Hylidae > Hyla > Hyla sarda. Next base: position 109,247,696 of record NC_079192.1, read on the forward strand.
TGTGGCAGTATGAGGAGACCATATAGTGGCTGAATGACACAGCCTGGAGTTGGCTGAAGCATGAGGAGACCATATAGTGGCTGAATTGCACAGCCTGGTGGTGGCTGAAGCATGAGGAGACCATTGAAATTTAAGATTTTTAAATTTAAGATTTTGAATTTGAAATTGAGGATTTTTAATTGAAATTTTAACTCCCAAGTTTTAGTGTCCCGTGCCCCGGTGTGTGGGTACACAGGACCAAATTTTACAAGGAGTCACAGGGCAGCACAATGAGAGAGCCTTGAGGTGGCAGTAGTAGCACGAGGACCATGTCAACTGAGGGTTGAGTCTGAGGAACCCACCGACTGTTGACTGGGGGTGTCGGATGTCACTTGGGATGAAGTGGATGACCGATTGATCAATCACGGCTGCTGGGTTGCTGGTCGAGACACAACTGCTAGCTGAAACCGGGAGCTCAGACCTCTCGCTGCGACTCCGGCTGCCACACGTCCCTACTCTGCTGCGACCTCTGCCTGTGTCTGATGAATTTAGGCCTCTGCCACTCCACTGTACACGTCCTGGCACTACTCTGCCTTACATACTTATTATGTATATGGGGGAGTACAATACGCTTCACTACGCTTAAAACTGTATTTGTCTAGAACAGCAGCAGGTGTGTACTATTGGATATCCTTTTGCAGTATATAGACCCTTGACAGATTAACAGGTACAAAATAGTACACTACTTAGATGTAGGTATGTGGCATGCACTCATGAGAGCAGAAAAATGTGCCACTGTACGCTTAAAAAAATGTATTTTAGTAAAACACTAGCCGGTGATTACATTTGCCTGACTTTCACAGTGTCTAGGCCCTTGACAGATTAACAGGTACAAAATAGTACACTACTTAGATGTAGGTATGTGGTATGCACTTATGAGGGCAGAAAAATGTGCCACTGTACGCTTAAAAAAATGTATTTTAGTAAAACACTAGCCGGTGATTACATTTGCCTGATTTTCACAGTATCTAGGCCCTTGAAAGATTAACAGGTACAAAATAGTACACTTCTTTGATGTACGTATGTGGAATGCAGTACAGTACACTTAAAAAAAACGTGTTTTTGCACAACACCAGCAGTACACAAGAGTGCTGCAGCACAAAAAAAAGCTGTGTACTAAACACAAAATTGCACTCTGTCAAAGACTATTAGGGATGGACTGCTGGGTATTATACTGTCTACAGACTAGTATAATCAGCAGATGATTTGTTGTGGAACAAAGACACAGAACTGTGCTGAAAAATTATTCCTGCCTCCTCTGCTAAGGTTTATGAAGTTGAGGCAACTTGCTGAAATGTATGAGGTAATACACAGCTATCTGCCACTCTCTGTAATACAATGCTGAAGAAAGTGACTGGGAGGTCAATGGCTGCAGTAAAAATCCTTTTCAGTAAAAAAAGCATTTCTCCCTGTCCACCAGAATGATGATGTGACTAGGACGTGAAATGCTGCTGGAATGAGCCTTTCTATGTAACACACACACAGTGATGTCAGTCCTATCTCTACGCAGTGTAATGAATGATATGATGAGCCACAAAATGGCTGCCGAATATATAGGGCTGTGACATCACAGGGGTGACTGGCTGCTGATAGGCTGCATCCTGCATGTGATTCAGGTTCATCCCACCTACTTCCCTTCCTGCCTTGCCTTCCCACCTTCTCAGCGTTCCTTGCCCCATGTACTGACATGTGGATCCGCCATTTTAGATGCCCTGGAACCTGGACCGCAGGAAATGGAGTTTAATGAAGCGATTTGTGTGATAGAATTGAATTTGAGTTCGTCAACTTCGATTCGCTCATCTCTAGTCATATTATTTAATAGCATTGGTATTATTGTTGTTTTGTGGGTTTTTGTTAGCGTTATCATTGTTAGTATAATTATTACTTTTATCGTTATTACTATTGTTGTTATTACGATTTTGTTAGTATTATTATCGTTAGTACTATTATCATTGCTGCTATGAATATCTCTAGTTTCATTATTACTATTATCGTCATTACCAGCTTGTTCACATTTGTAGCCCTGACCACAAGTGTAAGCCTGTTAAGGCTGTGTTTGCGGGAGAGGGCGAGAGAGTACTTAAAGGGGTATTCCAGGAAAAAATTTATAGGTGCAAAATCTAAAAAAAATTAAGATTCTGAACCCAATGGTGGTCTTCAACCTGCGGACCTCCAGATGTTGCAAAACTACAACTCCCAGCATGCTGTAGTTTTGCAACATCTGGAGATCAACATCTGGAGACCACTGCATAGGAGGTAATATTCACGTGTCCCCGCCGCTCCGGACCCGTCACCGCTGCCCTGGATGTCGCTCCATCGCTGTCGCCGTGTCGCTCCGGAACATCTCTGCTGCCGGCCGGGTATCCTCGCTCTCCGTCGCTGCTATCACGTCGTTACGCACGCCGACGACGTGATGATGAGGGAGGAGAGCGCTGGCCATACAGGGGATCCCAGCACGGAGCAGACACCGAAGAGGCAGGTAAGGTCCCTCTCGGTGTCCTGTAAGCACTAACCCGGCTGTTCAGTCGTGCTGTTCGGGACAGCCACAGTGAAATCGCGGTGGTCCCGAACAGCGCGACTGAAAAGCCGGGTTAGTATTATTTTTGCTTCAGACGCGGCGGTCAGCTTTGATCGCCGCGTCTGAAGGGTTAATACAGGGCATCACCGTGATCGGTGATGTCCTGTATTAGCCACGGGTCCCGGCCGTTGATGGCCGCTGGGACCGCCGCGATAGGGGTGGATTCGCTGTATAAGACGCACCAACTTATACGGCGAAAAATACGGTATATATCAACTGGCTTCAGTTGAGTTACATAGTTACATAGTTACATAGTTAGTACGGTCGAAAAAAGACATATGTCCATCAAGTTCAACCAGGGAATTAAGGGGTAGGGGTGTGGCGCAATATTGGGGAAGGGATGAGATTTTATATTTCTTCATAAGCATTAATCTTATTTTGTTCCAGGAATGTATCTAATCCTGTTTTAAAGCTGTTAATTGTTCCTGCTGTGACCAGTTCCTGAGGTAGACCGTTCCATAAATTCACAGTCCTCACGGTAAAGAAGGCGTGTCGCCCCTTGAGACTAAACTTTTTCTTCTCCAGACGGAGGGAGTGCCCCCTCGTCCTTTGGGGGGGTTTCACCTGGAACAGTTTTTCTCCATATTTTTTGTATGGGCCATTAATATACTTATATACGTTTATCATATCCCCTCTTAAACGTCTCTTCTCAAGACTAAACAATTGTAACTCCTTTAATCGCTCCTCATAGCTAAGATGTTCCATGCCCCATATTAGTTTAGTCGCGCGTCTCTGCACCCTTTCCAACTCCGCAGTGTCCCTTTTATGGACAGGCGACCAAAACTGAACAGCATATTCCAGGTGAGGCCGTACCAATGCTTTATAAAGGGGGAGTATTATGTCCCTGTCCCTTGAGTCCATGCCTCTTTTGATACATGACAATATCCTGCCGGCTTTGGAAGCAGCAGCCTGGCATTGCATGCTATTCTGTAGTCTGTGATCTACAAATACACCCAGATCCTTCTCTACCAGTGACTCTGCCAGTTTAATCCCCCCTAAGACATATGATGCATGCAGGTTATTAGTACCCAGATGCATAACTTTACATTTATCCACATTGAACCTCATTTGCCAAGTGGATGCCCAGACACTTAGTCTATCCAAGTCATCTTGTAACTTATGCACATCCTCTATAGACTGTACTGTGCTACAAAGCTTGGTGTCATCTGCAAAGATAGAAACAGAGCTGTTAATACCATCCTCTATATCATTGATAAATAAATTAAACAACAGCGGTCCCAGTACTGAACCTTGGGGTACACCACTAATAACCAGGGACCAATCAGAGTACGAATCATTGACCACCACTCTCTGGGTACGATCCATGAGCCAGTGTTCAATCCAGTTACAAACTAAAATTTCCAAACCCAAAGACCTTAACTTACCTGTCAGACGTCTATGAGGGACAGTATCAAATGCTTTAGCAAAATCCAGAAACACTATATCCACAGCCATTCCTCTGTCAAGGCTTCTACTCACCTCTTCATAAAAGCAAATTAGATTGGTTTGACAACTTCTATCCTTAGTAAACCCATGCTGGCTATCACTTATAATACAATTATCCCCTATGTATTCCTGTATGTAATCCCTTATAAGTCCTTCAAACAATTTACCCACAATGCACGTTAAACTTACCGGTCTATAGTTTCCTGGGGAAGACCTAGAGCCCTTTTTGAAGATTGGCACCACATTCGCCTTGCGCCAGTCCCTTGGCACAATACCAGACACCAGAGAATCTCTAAATATCATGAACAGGGGTACAGATATTACTGAACTTACCTCTCTAAGAACTCTTGGGTGTAGACCATCCGGTCCTGGGGATTTGCTTACATTTATATCACTTAACTTACCTTGTACCATCTCTACATTAAGCCAGTTCAGTACATTACATGATGTGTTACCAGCACTGACCTGGCCAATGTCAGCTTCTTCTTCCATAGTGTATACAGAACTAAAGAACCCATTCAGTAGCTCCGCCTTCTCTTGATCGCCTGTGAGTTGTTGAGTTGTTGTTTTCTGTCTGGCAACAGTGCTCTCTGCTGACCTCTCTGCTTGTCTCGGGAACTGCACAGAGTAGAATAGGTTTGCTATGGGGATTTGCTTCTAAACTGGGTGGTTCCCAAGACAGGTGTCATCAGAGAGAACTTAGACAGAAAAGAACAACTCAACTTCAAAAGCACATAAGTACTGAAAGGATGAAGATTTTTTAATAGAAGTAATTTGCAAATCTGTTTAACTTTCTGGAGCCAGTTGATATATATAAAAAAAAAAAGTTTTTTCCTGGATAACCCCTTTAACGCCCCCCGAATACAGGTCAGGGCGTGTCGGACATTGGCGACACCCGCCCAACCCTCCCATATATTATCATTCTCCAATTGGGTAGGCCCTCTATAGGCGTGCCCACCGTCGCGGTTTTGGGCACACTTTTAACCGCTGTAAGTATATTTTTACTATTACTTAGTATGGTGATATTATTTAATAATATTGGCATTAGTGTTGTTTTGTGGGTGTTTGTTAGTGTTATCATTTTTAGCATCATTATTGCTTTTATTGTTATTACTATTGTCGTTATTACAATTTTGTTAGTATTATTATCGTTAGTACTATTATCATTGCTGCTATTGATGTCTCCAGTTTCATTATTACTATTATCGTCATTACCAGCTTGTTCACGTTTGTAGCCCTGACCACAAACAACAGGTACCTGACCATCATTCCTGCCCCTGTATAAGAATATATATATATATATATATATATATATATATATATATATATACACACACACTCTCAGGGAGATTTATCAAAACCTGTGGAGATGTGGAGAGGAAAAGTTGTCCAGTTGCCTAGAGCAACCAATCAGATTGCTTATTTCATTTTTCGCAGGCCTTCCTAAAAATGAAAGAAGCAAGCTAATTGGTTGCTATAAGCAACTGGGCAAGTTTTCCTCTCCACAGTTTATGATAAATCTCCCCCCCAATGTTTGTATGTATGTATGTGTGTATGTATGTGTGTGTGTGTATGTGTGTATGTATGTGTGTGTGTATGTGTGTATGTTCCAGCATCACTTCCAAACAGCTGAAGATATTAACATGAAACTTGGCACACATGTTACTTATATGTCAACAACAAACATAGGACAGGTAAATTAACCCTTACCCACTCCCATTTGCGAGAGTTGGGGTTTTTGTTTAAAGTCCCATACAAGTCTATGGGAAACATGTTACTGCATAATTTCCAAACAGCTGGAGATATTTCGATAATACTCGGTCACATGTTACTTATATGTCCACAAAAAATTTGGTAGGTCAGGGTTCTTTTTAACCCCTTAACGACAAAGGACGTATATTTACGTCCTTTGCCGGCTCCCGCGATATGCCGTGGGGTCACGCGGTGTCCCCGCGTCATATCTGGTCAGTCCCGGTGGCTATCAACAGCTGGGACCCGCGGCTAATGCAGGACATCACCGATAACGGTGATGCCCTGCATTAACCCTTCAGACGGGGCGATCAAAGCTGACCACCGTGTCTGAAGTGAAAGTAAAAGTATCTCGGCTGCTCAGCTGGGCTGTTCGGGACAGCCACGGTGAAATCGAGGCGTCCCGAACAGCTTACAGGACAAGGGGAGGGCCCTTACCTGCCTCCTCTGTGTCCGATCGGCGAATGACTGCTCCGTGCCCGAGATCCAGGCAGGAGCAGTCAAGCACCGATAACACTGATCACAGGCGTGTTAATACACTCCAGTGATCAGCATGAGAGATCAGTGTGTGCAGTGTTATAGGTCCCTATGGGACCTATAACACTGCAAAAAAAAAAGGAAAAAAGGAAAAAAAAGTTTGAATCACCCCCCTTTTCCCATAAAAAAATAAGACAGTGTAAATAAAAATAAACATGTGGTATTTTCGCATGCGTAAATGTCCAAACTATAAAAATATATTGTTAATTAAACCGCACGGTCAATGGCGTATGCGCAAAAAAATACCAAAGTACAAAAAAAAGCGTCTTTTTGGTCACTTTTTATACCATTAAAAAATGAATAAAAAGTGATCAAAAAGTCCGATCAAAACAAAAATGGCACCGATAAAAACTTCAGATCACGGCGCAAAAAATGAGCCCTCATATCGCCCTGTACGTATAAAAATAATAAGTTATAGGGGTCAGAAGATTACATTTTTAAACCTGTAAATTTTTCTGCATGTTTTTATGATTTTTTCCAGAAGTACGACAAAATGAAACCTATATAAGTAGGGTACCATTTTAACCGTATGGACCTACAGAATAATGATAAGGTGTCATTTTTACCAAAATATGCACTGCGTAGAAACGGAAGCCCCCAAAAGTTACAAAATGGCATTTTTTCTTCGATTTTGTCGCACAATGATTTTTTCTTCCGTTTCGACTAATGTCACTGCAAAGTAGAATTGGTGACGCAAAACATAAGCCATAAAATGGATTTTTAGGTGGAAAATTGAAAGGGTTATGATTTTTAAAAGGTAAGGAAGAAAAAACGAAAATGCAAAAACTGAAAAATCTGCGTCCTTAAGGGGTTAAATTCCAATGCAATTCTATGGGAAATGTAAGTTCTAGCATAACTTCTGTACGACTGGAGATGTTTCGATAATACCTGGTAACATGTTACTTGCAAGCCACACCCTCCACCCATTCAATGCCCCATCTTGAAAATACACGCCCACACTTTAAGCCACACCCCTTTAATTTTCAGCTTACAATATCTTCTTCGCAACTCAGCCCCACCTGAGGACGGGAGATAAGGATTAGAAATAAGAATTAGATATGAGAGCGGGATATGGCGACAGGATATGAGGACTGGATATGAGGATGGGATATGAGGATGAGATTTGAGGTCGGGATATGGGGATGGGATGTGGGGATGGGACATGGGGACGGGATATGGGGACTGGATACAGGGAAGGTATATGAGGTCTAGATATGAGGTTGGATATGGGGACGGGATATGAGGTCAGATATGAGGACGTGATATGAGGTCGGGATATGGGAACAGAATATGGGGACGGGATATGAGGACAGAATATGAGGATGGGATATAAGGACGGAATATGAGGTCGGGATATAACGACGGGACATGTGGACAGGATATGAAGTCGAGATATGAGGTCAAGATATAAGGTTGGGATATGAGGTCAGGATATGAGGAGAGGACAAACGTTTCCTCCTTTGCTGCTTTTCCTCCCCCACAAGGATTAGGTAAGAAAAATCGGGCAACGCCGGGTACACAGCTGATATATATATATATATATATATATATATTTATATACATATATATATATATATATATATATATATATATATATATTGTATGGTACTGAACACTAACCAATGGTTTATTTCATTGATGGTTGAAGTGACCTATTGTTATAACAAATGTCTGACGAGTCATAGTGACATCATTCGGGATCCAATTGCTTCAATTTGGGGCAGAAGTGATGATAATAATGATAAGGGCACTTTAAACAAGATAGGCCTGTATACATTTAATTTACTTTAGCTCAGAGCAGACAGTGAAAAAATATGATTTAAAATAGGTTTTTGAGGGTGAGGCCAGGCATGTGTTACCAGTGGGAGAAAATGATGTGACGTCCATGATTGAAGTAGCTAATAGGTTTTGTAATTCCCAAAAGATAGCTAGCTGGCAACCCTGCTGTAAAAGATTTATAACATATGCAAATAGCAATATATCACTGCGAATATGAAATTATATTGAGAATGCTTGTGGACTTATAGGATACCAGTAACATTATTGCTGGGTTTTGTTTTCTGTTGTTGTTTTTAATTATAATGAGATTATTATTATTATGTTTATGATGATGAGGATTATGATTATTATTATTACTACTATTACTACTACTATTACTACTTTATTAACCCTTCCATTTCTGGAAAGATAAGTACTACCACATTTTCTATACCTGTATACAAAAAAGATTGTAAATAGAAGTACAGTGTTTATAAAAAAAAAGCTGTAATAAACATATACTCGTATATGCTAATTATAAATACCATGTTAAAGATGCGCTTTCTGTTGCCAGACGATTGTTGTTCTTAAAGTCTTCCAATGGGATATTTGTAGCTTCCTGCACAGGGCAAAGGTTATTCACATTGACGCTGAAGTAATGTGATCATTAAACCATGTCACATCTCAAGCACCGTGGGCTTTTCATATTTTTATGGCTACCCGATGAATCTCGGAGAGAGTAACACAGCAACAGTGTTTTCTTTTACTGTGGAAATAATTGACATTAATTCGTCTTTTAACTAGCATACTGACAAGAACCAATTTGGCAGCATTCACATTCCAATATTTACTGTAGAAAATAGCTATAAACTGTGAAAGAACGTGACCCTAATACCATGAATCTACCGCAGAGAAACGTGCGCCTCTAACCCGAGCAGACGTTATGATAAATGATGCAATTAGAACAATTTCGTACTGTGCACCTGGGATACAGCGCAGCTGCAGCAAGGATTTTATGCTAGGACCTAGGCAAAGTCTAATTGTGTTCCCTGAGTGGAAAGCCTCTATGCCATTGGAGAGATTTCTCATAAATGCTTTGCTGTGTCGAGACTGTGAAGGTGCTGAGCAGAAAGGCCATGTTAAAATGAAGAGCCAGATAATATGTGCTGGGGATATATCTAGGCTTCAGAGACATAAAATGGATATAAAGTCAAAAGGCCAGCACTGCTGATATTCACCATGGGTAAAACACCTGAAAAATCGGTCTCATAAGACGGTTCAGAACTCTACAAATGAAAGAGAGAGGATCATAGAAATTTCTTGTTACTGAGTTTTTAGTACAGCAGCATAACTGTACCTCAGTATGAACAGCATTTAAACTTTTGCAGAAAAGGACAACTTACAGCATTACTGTAATCTAAAAAAAACTTCTGACATGTGATGCAGATATGTCAAGCTTTTGATAAGTTGGGGTCTCAGTGCTGAGACCCCTACAGATCTCTAGGTATAATCAGCAACATCTACAGACCTATAACCAAGCCCATCTGCTAAAATCAGATGGACTGAACACCCAGTTGAGAAGTGAGGTGCTCTGCGGTGCCTTTTACCTGGCTATATTTAACAATCAGTGAGGATCTGAGCACTATTAAAACTGTAACTGCTAATTACCTTTTATCTGTACAGAGGAAATTGATGGTATGCTGATTTGCGCTCCTGTTGTGATTCTACAATATTTGATGTGTGAGGATTCATCCATCCACAATGAATAACAGCTGCAGTTTTACCTAAAAAGGACATAAAGTATACAAAAAGAGCACAATTTCTGTACAATTCAGTCACGTCTGGGTCTTAAAGAGTACCTCTCATGATCTTGTTAAATTTGATAATCCTCCTATTTCACTGTCCCCATCATGATAAACCACCCCCTGCTTTTATTTTTATTATTTTTTAGTTTTCTACCTTGATATTGCTCTGTATTTTCTGCTCAGTCTCAGTAATATTCACAGACTGGGAAGGGGCGTTACCCAGCAGGAGTGACATCATCTGAAGCCATACAGGGGAGAATTTACTCTGCAACACAGCCCAGAGCAGTTCAATGTGTGAGATTAGCTCTGATTGGATAAGGCTGCACACACCTCTCTCAGCATTTCCTGATTTTTTACTTCTGCCAGGCCAGCAGGAGTCCAAAGTATGAGCAAAAGATGGGGGACAATGTGCTCTGGATAAGTAGTGAGACACCTAGTGGCAGCTTTTTTAAACACAAATAAAACATAGAAAACTTTTTTTTAACCCCTTAAGGACCGAGGATTTTTCCGTATTTGCAGTTTCGTTTTTTCCTCCTTGCCTTTAAAAAATCATAACTCTTTCAATTTTGCACCTAAAAATCCATATGATGGCTTATTTTTTGCACCACCAATTCTACTTTGACATCAGTCATTTTGCCCAAAAATCTACGGGGAAACGGAAAAAAAATCATTGTGAGACAAAATTGAAATTTTTTTTCGGTAACAATCACACCTTATTTTTATTCTGTAGGTCCATACGATTAAAATGATATCCTACTTATATAGGTTTGATTTTGTCGGACTTCTGGAAAAAATCATAACTACATGCAGGAAAATTAATATGTTTAAAATTGCCATCTTCTGACCCCTATATCTTTTTTATTTTTCCGCGTAGGGGGCGGTATGAGGGCTCATTGACCGTGCGGTTTAATTAACGATATATATTTATAATTCGGACATTTCCGCACGCGGCGATACCATATATGTTTATTTTCATTTACACAGTTTTTTTTTTTAATGGGAAAAGGGGGGTGATTCAAACTTTTTATAGGGAAGGGGTTAAATGATCTTTATTCACTTTTTTTTTCCACTTTTTTTTTGCAGTGTTATAGCTCCCATAGGGACCTGTAACACTGCACACTGATCTATTACATTGATCACTGGTTTCTCATAGGAAACCAGTGATCAATGATTCTGCCGCTTGACTGCTCATGCCTGGATGCCTGGATGCCTGGTAGGGATCCTCCAGCTGTCCTGTAAGCTGTTCGGGATGCCGCGATCTCGCCGCAGCTATCCCGAACAGCTCCCTGAGCTAATCGGCATGCTTTCACTTTAGACGCGACTAAAGGGTTAATAGCGCATTGCACCGCGATCAATGCTGCGCGCTATTAGCCACGGGTCCCGGCCGTTGTTAGAGACCCGCTATGACCACGCCGTGGCCCCGCGTTATGGATCAGGAGCGGACACATGACGTACCGGTACGTCATGTGTCCTTAAGGAGTTAAACAAAGTACATTAGAAAGATTTTTTTTATTTACCATAAGGAGTGCAATAGCAAATACATATTTTAATGAGAGTGCCTATTTATGTGACATAATTACAATTATAATATTATTACTTCTTGTTATTTAATATTGAACTATTAATAATGAAAAGTGATCATAAATGAATAAGAATAAACTCCTAAAACAACTCTTTCTTTTTTGCTCTTCTAATTCCCTCCATTCTCCCCATTCCCTAAAGTATTGGGCAAATGAGTAAAGTGATTGGTTTGCAGGTAATTGTGCATGATTCCAGACCATTGGAATGTGCTCGATATAGCTCTGCAATGCTGTATTAGTATATATGTAAAACTGATGGGTCTCGTCTGTCTTTGTGGGAGGAGTCATGGGGCGTTCTTAAGGTGGCGGGGCCCTCCCATTCTGTGTCATTCAGTATTGTCATCGACTTCGACTTCTGCACTTTCTTGGTCTCTAAGTGATGTCACGTGGAGATTCCCTCTTTCGTTCCAGTTAGCAGAGTGTGAGATGTCAGGGTGTGACATGTTTTCTACCCATTTGAAGTGTTTCTCTGGCTTGGCTTTCAGGTTACAGGTAAGTTTTGGTTCATAGTTAGTAGGGGGGTTAAATCATCTCCCCTTGCTTTTTCAGCTTCATTGGAGCTCACACCATTTATCTTTTATTCTTCTACTGTGAAGATACTTGTTACGCCGAGCGCTCCGGGTCCCCGCTCCTCCCCGGAGCGCTCGCAACATCCTCGCATTTGCAGCGCCCCGGTCAGACCTGTGACCGGGTGCGCTGCAATACCTCTCTCAGCCGGGATGCGATTCGCGATGCAGAGGCGACCGCTCTGGCGGGCTCTGGTGAATACCAGTAGCAACTTAGAACCGGTCCACCAGCACGGTCCACGCCAATCCCTCTCTGGCACAGAGGATCCACCTCCAGCCAGCCGAATCGTGACAGTAGATCCGGCCATGGATCCCGCTGAAGTCCCACTGCCAGTTGTCGCCGACCTCACCACGGTGGTCGCCCAGCAGTCGCAACAGATAGCGCAACAAGGCCACCAGCTGTCTCAACTGTCCGTGATGCTACAGCAGCTACTACCACAACTCCAGCAACAATCTCCTCCGCCAGCTTCTGCACCTCCTCCGCAGCGAGTGGCCGCTTCCGGCCTACGATTATCCTTGCCGGATAAATTTGATGGGGACTCTAAGTTTTGCCGTGGCTTTCTTTCGCAATGTTCCCTGCACTTGGAGATGATGTCGGACCAGTTTCCTACTGAAAGGTCTAAGGTGGCTTTCGTAGTCAGCCTTCTGTCTGGGAAAGCTCTGTCATGGGCCACACCGCTCTGGGACCGCAATGACCCCGTCACTGCCTCTGTACACTCCTTCTTCACAGAGATTCGAAGTGTCTTTGAGGAACCTGCCCGAGCCTCTTCTGCTGAGACTGCCCTGCTGAACCTGGTCCAGGGTAATTCTTCTGTTGGCGAGTACGCCATCCAATTCCGTACTCTTGCCTCCGAATTATCCTGGAATAATGAGGCCCTCTGCGCGACCTTTAAAAAAGGCCTATCCAGCAACATTAACCCCTTAAGGACCGGAGGTTTTTCCGTTTTTGCATTTTCGTTTTTTGCTCCTTGCCTTTAAAAAATCATAACTCTTTCAAATTTACACCTAAAAATCCATATGATGGCTTATTTTTTGCGCCACCAATTCTACTTTGTAATGACGTCAGTCATTTTGCCCAAAAATCTATGGTGAAGCGGGAAAAAAAATCATTGTGCGACAAAATTGAAAAAAAAAACGCTGTTTTGTAACTTTTGGGGGCTTCCGTTTCTACGTAGTACATTTTTCGGTAAAAATGACACCTGATATGTATTCTGTAGGTCCATACGATTAAAATGATACCCTACTTATATAGGTTTGATTTTGTCGGACTTCTGGAAAAAATCATAACTACATGCAGGAAAATTAATACGTTTAAAATTGTCATCTTCTGACCCCTATAACTTTTTTATTTTTCCGTGTATGGGGCGGTATGAGGGCTCATTTTTTGCGCCGTGATCTGAAGTTTTTAACGGTACCATTTTTGCATTGATAGGACTTATTGATCACTTTTTATTCATTTTTAAATTATATAAAAAGTGACCAAAAATGCACTATTTTGGACTTTGGAATTTTTTTGCGCGCACGCCATTGACCGAGCGGTTTAATTAATGATATATTTTTATAATTCGGACATTTCCGCACGCGGTGATACCACATATGTTTATTTTTATTTTTATTTACACTGTGTTTTTTTTTTTATTGGAAAAGGGGGGTGATTCAAACTTTTAATAGGGGAGGAGTTAAATGATCTTTATTCACTTTTTTTTTCACTTTTTTTTTGCAGTGTTATAGGTCCCATAGGGACCTATAACACTGCACACACTGATCTTCTATGTTGATCACTGGTTTCTCATAAGAAACCAGTGATCAACGATTCTGCCGGATGACTGCTCATGCCTGGATCTCAGGCACTGAGCAGTCATTCGGCGATCGGACAGCGAGGAGGCAGGTAGGGGCCCTCCCGCTGTCCTGTCAGCTGTTCGGGATGCCGCGATTTCACCGCGGCTATCCCGAACAGCCCACTGAGCTAGCCGGGATGCTTTCGGTTTCACTTTAGATGCGGCGTTCAACTTTGAACGCCGCGTCTAAAGGGTTAATAGCGCGCGGCACAGCGATCAATGCCGCGCGCTATTAGCCACGGGTCCCGGCCGTTGTTAGAGGCCGGGCCCGACCCGCTATGACGCGGGGCCACGCCGTGGCCCCGCGTTATAGATCGGGAGTGGACACATGACGTTCCAGTACGTCATGTGTCCTTAAGGGGTTAAAGATGTGCTGGCCGCACGAGAAATTCCTGCTAACCTGCATGAACTTATTCATCTGGCCACCCGCATTGACATGCGTTTTTCCGAAAGGCGTCAGGAGCTCCGCCAGGATATGGACTTTGTTCGCACGAGGCGTTTTTTCTCCCCGGCTCCTCTCTCCTCTGGTCCTCTGCAATCCGTTCCTGTGCCTCCCGCCGTGGAGGCTATGCAAGTTGACCGGTCTCGCTTGACACCTCAAGAGAGGACACGACGCCGCATGGAGAATCTGTGCCTGTACTGTGCCGGTACCAAACACTTCTTGAAGGATTGTCCTATCCGTCCTCCCCGCCTGGAAAGACGTACTCTGACTCCGCACAAGGGTGAGACAGTTCTTGATGTCAACTCTGCTTCTCCACGCCTTACTGTGCCTGTGCGGATATCTTCCTCTACCTTCTCCTTCTCTACTATGGCCTTCTTGGATTCCGGATCTGCAGGAAATTTTATTTTGGCCTCTCTCATCAACAGGTTCAACATCCCGGTGACCAGTCTCGCCAGACCCCTCTACATCAATTCTGTTAACAATGAAAGATTGGACTGTACCGTGCGTTACCGCACGGAACCTCTCCTAATGTGCATCGGACCTCATCACGAAAAAATTGAATTTTTGGTCCTCTCCAACTGCACTTCCGAAATTCTTCTTGGATTACCGTGGCTTCAACGCCATTCCCCAACCCTTGATTGGTCCACAGGAGAAATCAAGAACTGGGGTACTTCTTGTCTCAAGGACTGTCTTAAACCGGTTCCCAGTACTCCCTGCCGTGACCCTGTGGTTCCCCCTGTAACCGGTCTTCCTAAGGCTTATATGGACTATGCTGACGTGTTTTGCAAAAAGCAAGCTGAGACTTTACCTCCTCACAGGCCTTATGACTGTCCTATTGACCTCCTCCCGGGTACTACTCCACCCCGGGGCAGAATCTATCCTCTGTCTGCTCCAGAGACTCTTGCCATGTCAGAGTACATCCAGGAAAATTTAAAAAAGGGGTTTATCCGCAAATCCTCCTCTCCTGCCGGAGCTGGATTTTTTTTTGTGTCCAAAAAAGATGGCTCCCTACGTCCTTGCATTGATTACCGCGGACTTAATAAAATCACGGTAAAGAACCGCTACCCCCTACCTCTTATCTCGGAACTCTTTGATCGCCTACAAGGTGCCCACATCTTTACCAAACTGGACTTAAGAGGTGCTTATAATCTCATCCGCATCAGGGAGGGGGACGAATGGAATACTGCATTTAACACCAGAGATGGACACTTTGAGTATCTGGTCATGCCCTTTGGCCTGTGCAACGCCCCTGCCGTCTTCCAAGACTTTGTTAATGAAATTTTTCGTGATCTCTTATATTCCTGTGTTGTGGTTTATCTGGATGATATTCTGATCTTTTCTGCCAACTTAGAAGAACACCGCCAGCATGTCCGCATGGTTCTTCAGAGACTTCAAGACAATCAACTTTATGCCAAAATGGAGAAATGTCTCTTTGAATGTCAATCTCTTCCTTTCCTAGGATACTTGGTTTCTGGCCAGGGACTACAAATGGACCCAGATAAGCTAGCTGCTGTATTAGATTGGCCACGCCCCTCCGGACTCCGTGCTATCCAACGTTTTTTGGGGTTCGCCAATTATTACAGACAATTTATTCCACACTTTTCCACTATTGTGGCTCCTATCGTGGCTTTAACCAAGAAAAATGCCAATCCCAAGTCCTGGTCTCCCCAAGCGGAAGACGCATTTAAACATCTCAAGTCTGCCTTTTCTTCTGCTCCCGTGCTCTCCAGACCTGACCAATCTAAACCCTTCCTATTGGAGGTAGATGCCTCCTCAGTGGGAGCTGGAGCTGTCCTTCTACAAAAAAATTCTTCCGGGCATGCTGTTACTTGTGGTTTTTTTTCTAGGACCTTCTCTCCGGCGGAGAGAAACTACTCCATCGGGGATCGAGAACTACTGGCCATTAAATTGGCGCTTGAGGAATGGAGGCATCTGCTGGAGGGATCAAAATTTCCAGTTATCATATACACTGATCACAAGAATCTCTCCTATCTCCAGTCTGCCCAACGGCTGAACCCTCGCCAGGCCAGGTGGTCGTTGTTCTTTGCCCGTTTTAACTTTGAAATTCATTTTCGCCCTGCCGACAAGAACATTAGGGCCGATGCCCTCTCTCGTTCCTCGGATGCCTCGGAAGTAGAGCTCTCTCCGCAACACATCATTCCTCCTGACTGTCTGATCTCCACTTCTCCAGCCTCCATCAGGCAAACTCCTCCAGGGAAGACCTTCGTTTCTCCACGCCAGCGTCTCGGGATTCTCAAATGGGGACACTCCTCCCACCTCGCAGGCCATGCGGGCATCAAAAAATCCTTGCAACTCATCTCTCGTTTTTATTGGTGGCCGACTCTGGAGACGGATGTTGTTAATTTTGTGCGGGCCTGTACTGTCTGTGCCCGGGATAAGACTCCTCGCCAGAAGCCTGCTGGTCTCCTTCATCCTCTGCCTGTCCCCGAACAGCCTTGGTCACTGATTGGTATGGACTTTATTACTGACTTACCCCCATCCCGTGGCAACACAGTTGTTTGGGTGGTCGTTGATCGATTTTCCAAGATGGCACATTTTATTCCTCTTCCTGGTCTTCCTTCAGCGCCTCAGTTGGCAAAACAATTTTTTGTACACATTTTTCGTCTTCACGGTTTGCCCACACAGATCGTCTCGGATAGAGGCGTCCAATTCGTGTCTAAATTCTGGAGGGCCCTCTGTAAACAGCTCAAGATTAAATTAAACTTCTCTTCTTCTTATCATCCCCAATCCAATGGGCAAGTAGAAAGAATTAATCAGGTCCTGGGTGACTATTTACGGCATTTTGTTTCCTCCCGCCAGGATGACTGGGCAGATCTTCTACCATGGGCCGAATTCTCATACAACTTCAGAATCTCCGAATCTTCTGCTAAGTCCCCATTTTTCGTGGTGTACGGCCGTCACCCTCTTCCCCCCCTCCCTACCCCCTTGCCCTCTGGTTTGCCCGCTGTGGATGAAGTGACTCGTGATCTTTCCACCATATGGAAAGAGACCCAAAATTCTCTTTTACAGGCTTCATCCCGGATGAAAAGATTTGCCGATAAGAAAAGAAGAACTCCCCCCATTTTTGCTCCCGGAGACAAGGTATGGCTCTCCGCTAAATATGTCCGCTTTCGTGTCCCCAGTTACAAATTGGGACCACGCTATCTTGGTCCTTTCAAAGTCTTGTGCCAGATTAACCCTGTCTCTTACAAACTCCTTCTTCCTCCTTCTCTTCGTATTCCCAATGCCTTCCATGTCTCTCTCCTTAAACCACTCATCATTAACCGCTTCTCTCCCAAACTTGTTTCTCCCACTCCTGTTTCCAGTTCTTCTGACGTCTTCTCCGTGAAGGAGATTCTGGCCTCCAAGACGGTCAGAGGAAAAAACATTTTTTGGGTGGATTGGGAAGGCCCAGAAGAGAGATCCTGGGAACCTGAGGACAACATCATAGACAAAAGTCTTGTCCTCAGGTTCTCAGGCTCCAAGAAGAGGGGGAGACCCAAGGGGGGGTGCTGTTACGCCGAGCGCTCCGGGTCCCCGCTCCTCCCCGGAGCGCTCGCAACATCCTCGCATTTGCAGCGCCCCGGTCAGACCTGCTGACCGGGTGCGCTGCAATACCTCTCTCAGCCGGGATGCGATTCGCGATGCGGGAGGCGCCCGCTCGCGATGCGCATCCCGGCTCCCGTACCTGACTCGCTCTCCGTCAGTTTTGTCCCGGCGCGCGCGGCCCCGCTCCTTAGGGCGCGCGCGCGCCGGGTCTCTGCTATTTAAAGGGCCACTGCGCCACTGATTGGCGCAGCAGGCTTAATTAGTGTGTTCACCTGTGCACTCCCTATTTATACCTCACTTCCCCTGCACTCCCTCGCTGGATCTTGTTGCCATTGTGCCAGTGAAAGCGTTCCTTGTGTGTTCCTAGCCTGTGTTCCAGACCTCCTGCCGTTGCCCCTGACTACGATTCTGGCTGCCTGCCCTGACCTTCTGCTACGTCCGACCTTGCTCTTGTCTACTCCCTTGTACCGCGCCTATCTTCAGCAGTCAGAGAGGTTGAGCCGTTGCTGGTGGATACGACCTGGTTGCTACCGCCGCTGCAAGACCATCCCGCTTTGCGGCGGGCTCTGGTGAATACCAGTAGCAACTTAGAACCGGTCCACCAGCACGGTCCACGCCAATCCCTCTCTGGCACAGAGGATCCACCTCCAGCCAGCCGAATCGTGACAATACTGCTAAGGATCTTACGAGTTGAGCAGTCGTTCATTAGTGCCTTAGTAACTTCCTCTCTCGTAATTCATATGACATACTCAAATCTTGATACATTCTTATGAATTTCAGTACATTTCCAGGTTACCAAGGCTGTAGTATAATTTTGATGCCAGTATAGCCGCTGGCATGTTTGGGTTTAGTAGGAATCTGCCCGTCAGCATGGTTTTCTTAACATGTGGCCCCTTGCACATGCATTTCCCCTTTTATTACAGTATTATAGTGATTTTTGTTTTATTTTAAGTTTCACTGATTGTTGTTGAGGCTATGCACTTTCTGCCTTTGCTCTCTACCCTCATAGATTGTAAGCTCTTGTGAAGTGATTAGCAAATTTACAGTAAGTTCATCCATCTGTTCAACTGGAACACAAAGAGGAATTATTTATGCGGACAAAATTACTGTAAATTGGTTCAATACTACTCTTGTGAGCAGGGCTCTCACTCCTCTTGTTGAATAACAAGTGTATAGTTTTATAAAATCAGAATTCTGAATGAAAATGTAGAGCAATAAACAACAAAAAATTACATTTAAAAATAGAAACATGAGGGGTCAGCTATAGCATTTAAACATCACAAAAAGCTTAATAAAATCTGTAAAAGTGTAATAAAAACAGCAAAAATTTACAATGAAAGGCAGGTGGGCAAAGAAAGCTAAATAAATCCCAAATATTTTTTTAAATACTGTATATAAATGCAAACAAATAAAACAATGACAAGATATGCAGGACCCCTTAATAATGATAATGGGTTCTTTAGTTCTGTATATATAAAGGAAGAGGGAGGAGCTGATGCAGGCCTGGCCAGTGCTGATAACACATCATGTAATGTATACAATTCCAGCACAGAGAAAGAAATCGAGTCGCACTCACCGCAATATAAGTTCTTCAGGCTTTATTTAGATTAGCGCTGAAACAAACAGGTAGACATCCGACATCGGGAGCGGCGTGGAGGGTGCAGGGGAACAAAGAACAAGACAACAGGCTGTTTCACATCAAACTGATGCTTCTTCCGGTCTCAAAAGCTCAGGTGACCCTGTGAGCTTAAATCACCTGAAGTCACGTGACATAAGTGATACATAAAAATATAATATAAAAACCTAATAAAACACCTAAATAAAGTGCACTAAGGTTAAGGGTCACTTACTAGCTGCAAGTCAAGCTCATATGAAAGGCGAGAGGTCATTTCTTTCATTAAGCCCCATTGGGCCAATCACATTTAGTCTACTAATCCAATAGACCTCTCGCTGAGAGAGCCGTAGCTCCCTGTTCACATCACTTGTATTGTCTAATATGCGCTCGATGCCCGCAAAGTGAAGTGCTTTCGGATCATTATTATGTACCGAGCGCATATGGGCAATTAAACGTGATGCTCCAACTCCTGTTTTAAGGGAATATAAATGATCCCTTATACTGCTCCCAATGCAATTTAAATTTGTCTAAAAATAATTTTATTATAGGTGGTTATAACATCAATGTTCAACAATTTATCACATGCCGTAGTACCCACGTAGTATACTGCATTATTTGCAGTTGCGGTTTTTACTATGTGGGGAAAACGAAAAGACATCTTTTTACCTGTATAAGGGAACATTTATATTCCCTTAAAACAGGAGTTGGAGCATCACGTTTAATTGCCCATATGCGCTCGGTACATAATAATGATCCGAAAGCACTTCACTTTGCTGGCATCGAGCGCATATTAGACAATACAAGTGATGTGAACAGGGAGCTACGGCTCTCTCAGCGAGAGGTCTATTGGATTAGTAGACTAAATGCGATTGGCCCAATGGGGCTTAATGAAAGAAATGACCTCTCGCCTTTCATATGAGCTTGACTTGCAGCTAGTAAGTGACCCTTAACTTTAGTGCACTTTATTTAGGTGTTTTATTAGGTTTTTGTATTATATTTTTATGTATCACTTATGTCACGTGACTTCAGGTGATTTAAGCTCACAGGGTCACCTGAGCTTTTGAGACCGGAAGAAGCATCAGTTTGATGTGAAACAGCCTGTTGTCTTGTTCTTTGCTCCCCTGCATCCTCCACACCGCTCCCGATGTCGGATGTCTACCTGTTTGTTTCAGCGCTAATCTGAATAAAGCCTGAAGAACTTACATTGCGGTGAGTGCGACTCGATTTCTTTCTCTGTGCTGGACTTGTATTCATTGTTGTACACCTATTTGAGTCAGCACCCGCAGGACAGGGTCCAGTATTTGCGGCTATCCTTATGGACTAGCATACCTGCAGTGCCTGGCGGTTTCTCTACTTGCCTCTACATCATGTAATGTACTGAACTGGCTTAATATAGATATAATCCAAGGCACATTAAAGTAAATTTAAGCAAATCTTCAGGACTGGAGATGGATTACACCCAAGAGTTCTTAGAGAACTAAGTTCAGTCATTTCTGTATCTTTGTTCATGATATTTAGAGATTCTCTGGAGTCTGGTGTTGTGCCGAGGGACTGGCGCAAGACGAATGTGGTGCCAATCTCCATAAAGGGATGTAGGGCAAAAGAGTGAAAATCTATGAGTCCATTTGCCCCTCGAAACAATGCCAGAACATGTCAGTAGCACAGAGGTTAAGAAATGACAAGCTCAGGGTGCTGCCTACAAATGCTCACAGTTTAGGTAATCAATGAACTTGGGTCAATAATGTCATCTGAGAATGTAGATTTAGTGGATGTTACTGAGACATGGTTTAATGAAAGTAATGACTGGGACATAACCATACCAGGGTACTCTTTATACAGAAGAGACAGAGAAGGCAAGAAAGGAGGAGGCATGGCCCTGTATGTGAAAGTTAGACAATGGCTGAGTGACAGACAACAGAGGGTTGTAGTCAATGGAGTATATTCAGAGCAATGTCTTGTTACCAGTGGGATACCTTAGGGATCTGAACTGGGACCAGTTTTGTTTAATATCTTCATATTGCAAAGGTCTCAATGGTAAGGTATGTCTTTTTGCTGATGATACAAAGATATGTAACAGGGTTGATGTTCCTGGAGGGATATGCTAAATGGAAAAGGATGTAGGAAAACTAGAAGAATGGTAAGAACTCTGGCAACAGAAAATTAATGTGGATAAGTGCAAGATAATGCACCTGGGGCGTAAAAATCCTCGGGCGGAATATCGAATATTTGACACAGTCCTGACCTCAGATTCTGAGCAGAGGGATTTAGGAGTAATTATTTCCAAAGACTTAAAAGTAGGAAGACAATGTAATAGAGCAGCAGGAAATGCTAGCAGAATGCTTGGATGTATAGGGAGAGGTATAAGCAGTAGAAAGAGGGAAGTGCTCATGCCACTGTACAGAACACTGGTGAGACCTCACTTGGCGTATAGTGCACAGTACTGGAGGCCATATCTCCAGAACAATATAAATACTCCAGAGAGAGTTCAGAGAAGAGCTACTGAACTAGTAACAGGAAAGTTTAAAGGACCTTAACATGTATAGCTTGGAAGAAAGAAGAGACAGAGGGGATATGATAGAAACTTTTAAATATCTAAAGGGAATCAACATGGTAAAGAAGGAGAGCATATTTAAAAGAAGAAAAACTACCAAAAGATATAGTTTTAAATTAGAAGGGCAAAGGTTTAAAAGTAATATCAGGAAGTTTTACTTTACTGAGAGAGTAGTGGATGCATGGAATAGCCTTTCTGCAGAAGTGGTATCTGCAAATACAGTGAAGGAGTTTAAACATGGATGGGATAGGCATAATGCTATCCTTCATATAACATAGGGCCAGGGACTATTTATAGGATTCAGATTATTGGGCAGACTAGATGGGCCAAATGGTTCTTATCTGCCGACAGATTCTATGTTTCTATAATGTGTCCGAATGACATAGCCTGGAGGTGGCATCAGCCTGACGTGACCATAGGGCCTCACAATTGAAAATATTAAATGGGCACTGTCACCAAACTTTTTTTTTATATGTTGTAGTACTTATGTACTACAACATATCTTTAATATTAATCCATAAATTTTTTTTTTCATTTAAATAGTTTGTTTTAATTTTGAAAACCGGCCACTAGGGGTCTCCCTCCTAGTGGCCGGCTGCAGGCTGGCATGACGTCACGCTTGAATTCGGACCAATGCCGGCTGGGCAATAGGTCCTAATTCATTCAGCCTGCGCTTGCTCCCTGCCTGTCAATCAGAAAGGCAGGAGCGAGCATTGGCTCCATGGCCTCACATGCCGAGCCCGCATCCCGGCATATACGTGCCGCTGCTGCTGCTCTGCACTCGGGTATGGCTTTTGCGGGGGGGGGAGCAGGGTTCGGGGTAGCGCTGCAGCTATAACAAAGCTATTGTTTTCAACAGAGGGGGGAGAGCAGGGTTTGGGGTAGCGCCGAGGCCCTAACAAAACTATTGTTTTTAACAGGGGGGGAGAGCGAGGTTCGGGGGAGCACTGCAGCCCTAACAAAGCTATTGTTTTCAACAGGGGGGGGGGGAGAGCGGGGTTCAGGGTAGCGCCATGGCCCTAACAAAGTTACTGTTTTCAAAACAGGGTGCCTCCAGTTGTTTCACCACTACAACTCCCAGCATGCCCTGACAGCCAATAGATGTCAGGGCAAGCTGGGAGTTGTAGTAGTGAAACAGCTGGAGGCACCCTGTATAGGTGAACTAAGGGCAGAAATAGCCCCCCCCCCCCCCAGCAGGCATCAGTCATGTGGCATCTGCTGGGGAAGTCTGCCTGGTAAGTGAGCACACTACCAGGCAGACAAAAAGTAATTTCTCAGATAGTTAAAAAAAAGGCAGGGAGGGGGTTAGGGAAAGATGGGCAATAGGCAGGGACAGAAAAGAAAACAGGGACAGAAAAAAAAGGATGGCGGGAGCTGCTCTTTAAAGATATTTTGTAAAATTTTTATTGAAGATTTTATATAGATTAACATTTTAAAAGTTTAATTTAATGTGCCAAGAGCATGAGGAGACCATATGGTGGCACAATGAGAGAGTCTGGAGGTAGCAGTATCAGCATGAGAAGACCATATGGTGGCACAATGACAGAGCCTGGAGGTGGCAGTATCAGCATGAGAAGACCATATGGTGGCACAATGACAGAGCCTGGAGGTGGCAGCAGCAGCTTGAGGGCCATGCTAACTGAGAGTTGAGTCTTAGGAACAAACCAACCGATTGAGTGGGGGTGTCAGATGTCACTTGGGATGAAGTGGATGACTGAGGGAACAGAGTGAACCAATCAATCACGGCTGCTGGGTTGCTGGTCGAGACACGACGGCTAGCGGACACCGGGAGCTCAGACCTCTCCCTGCGACTCCTGCTGCCAAACGCCCCCCTCTGCTGCGACCTCTGCCTGCGCCTGATGAATTTAGGCCTCTGCCACTCCTCTGTCCACATCCTGGCGCTTCTCTGCCTGACATACTTATACACCAGCTGAGTGCGTATATGTTACACTTATGAGAGAAGGACAATGTGCTACACTACACGTAAAACTGTATTAGACTACAGAAACAAGTGTGTAACTTTGGCTGGCCTTTCACAGTAACTAGGCCCAAATTAGTTTTTCAGGAAACAAAAATAACCTACACCACGTAGGTGTATATACAGTTTAAACCTATGAGAGAAGAACTATGCACTCCACTACAAACTGTTTAAGGCTAGAGAAACAAGTGGGTAGCTTTCACTGGCCTTTCACAGTAACTAGGCCAAAATTAGTTTTTCAGGAAGAAAAAAAATCCTACACCACGTAGGTGTACGTACAGTTTACAGCTATGAGAGCTGGACAATACGCTCAGCTTAAAACTTTGGGCAGGATGCAATATATACAGCTATCTATGGATAGCTGTATATAGTGCATACAGAAGATGAAGAAGTCCCCTTACCACCCTCCAGTCCAGGCTGGGTCCGTGTAGCTCCGCCCCTAGTGGTGACGTCATTAGGAGGCTCCCTGTTTGGGTAGACATTGCATTATGGGCGCTCTCCCCAGCAGAGAGTACCAAAAATGTCCTAACCAATTTTTTTTTATTTTTTTTTTCTCATTTCAGATCCATGTATGCAGAGGATTACGGCGGATTCAATGGATATTTCTTTTAATAAAATGGTTCATGAGTGCTGTGAGGGAGTGTTTTTAAAATAAAAATTTTTTCCAATGTGTTGTGTTTTATTTTTTATTGAATTTTCAGGCTTAGTAGTGGAGGCTATCTTATTGATGGAATCCATTACTAAGTCGGGGATTAGTGTTAGCCCCAAAAACAGCTAGCGCTAACCCTTAATTATTACCCGGTACCCATCGCCACTGGGAGCCGGGAATAGCCGGTACCAACAGGCCCGGAGCATGAAAAATGGCGCTCCTCAGCCTAGGCGGTAACAGGTTGGCGGCATTTAGACTCCACTACTAAGCCTGAAAATTCAATGAAAAAAAAAGAACACAACACATTGGGAAAAAAAATTCTTTTAAAAAAACACAGCCCTCGTTAAGCATTTTATTAAAAGAAAAAAAAATCCAGTTCATCAGCCGTAATCCATCAAATCAGCCGTAATCCTCTGCATACATGGATCTGAAACGAGAAGAAAAAAGAAAACACAAAAACATGGGTAAGGACATTTTTGGCACTCTCTGCTGGGGAGAGCGCCCATAATGCAATGTCTTCCCAAACAGGGAGCCTCCAATTGGTGCAAAACTACAACTCCCAGCATGCCCAGACAGCCTTTCGCTGCCTGGGCATGCTGAGAGTTGAGGTTTATCAACAGCTGGAGTCTCCCTGTCGGGGAAGACACTGGCAGAAGGGTCTGTTCCCATTGTATAAAACGGACAATGTGAACAGAGCCTCAGACTTACCAGCCTGGCTCCTGTCTGTAGCCCCGCCCCTAATGACAACATCACTAGGGGCGGAGCTAAAAGGCCCCGGCAGGGACAGGAACAAGGGAGGTAAGGGGATCTTGTCTTCTTTATACACTATATACAGCTATTTATAGATAGCTGTATATTCTCTATACCACCCAAAGGGGCTATAGGAGCAGGGAGTCCTGTCAGTCTGGTGACAGGATTCCCAGCTTCTATATAGTATATATTGGTACACTATGCACCCCTGCACACTATATGGCCTGGGGAGGTGAGTAGTGATGCTATACATCACTCCTCATCTCCTAATACTCTTTGGACCGTGCGTTCTGCATCCGACCTACAGAATGGTACCCTGAAGGCAGTGAAAAACTGCCACAGGGTACAAATTTGGCTGTTTCCACACACCAGGAAAAACACCAGAGAAAATGCTCGAAAAACGCTATATATTCGTAATTACGAATATTCATATTTTTTTTTTCCACAGTACACATCACAGTGATCACCCCTCTCTGCTTCCAGCTTGTGTGGTGTAAAGAAGGCTGTAATACTACTGTGTGAGACTGGCGTGCAAACATTCGCATATGCGAAAATTAGCATATGCTAATTTTCGCATATGTGAATTTTCGCGTACACTAATTTTGTATAAGCTAATTTACACATATGTTAATTTTTGCATACGCGAATTTTCGCATATGCGAAAATAAAACGAGGATATAACGAATATGCGAATATTCGCAAATATATGACGAATATTCGTCCATATATTCGTGAATATTTGCGAATTCGAATATGGCCTATGCCGCTCAACACTATCTAGAGAGACAGCTACATATTGGACAATCCACTATTGTCCTGACATCATCCATCAGGAATAGATTTAGGGCAGTGCCACTTGGACACAAGCAACAATTCGCCTGCTATAAATAAGTGAGTCATAAATAAAGTGTCCTTCCATATCACTCATGGGAGTTACATTCATTTGTCTATAATGACCATAGTTGCAGTGTTACAAATATAAATACTGACGAAGAATATTCCTGTCTGCACTATGTTTACATGTGTGAATTTTCAGCAATGGTATAAGAGAAGAGCGATGACAATGTGAATATTTATTTCATCCAGCCTAAAAACATAGGGAAATTTAATTTATTTCATACCTTTCAGGGCGATGAGGTTTTTTTTTTAGCAGTGATTTAACATCTCCTGTGTCCTGCCAATGATTCATGGCTGGAGGAAAGAGACCTATTGTAATCACAAGAAAATGAAGCTACTTAATCCAACATTAGTTCGAAGATCATTTAAAGCTTTCTTATACATTTACTTTCTTTTAAGCCACTTCACCCTAGGGCAGTGATGGCGAACCTAACAGGTGGCATGCCGAGTGCCCTCTGTGGGCACACAGTCATAGTTCACCGTCAGTCCATTTGGGAAATCCCTGTGTTCCGAAAGATCTTTTTGGGACACAAGGATGTCCCTGTTGCCTTTCTGAGGCCCCGCGTTTACTTTAGAAGCGCAGGGGCCACCTGGAGGTAGCGCACGCAGGGATGTCACTGATGTCCCATGCATGCGCCCATAGCAACAGCAGAGCGGAGCAGCACAGCGAGAAGGAGGACGTGCGGGTATGGTAAGTTACCTGCACGTCATCTTCAGTGTTCCGACCACCGCTCCTCCGGTCCCGGGAGGCCATAGCAGTAGATTGTGACCCCTGACTGGAGGAGCAGTGGACGGAACACTGAAGAGGGGCAGTACATAGGCATACAGCCTCCAGCCATACACTGTATATGGTTGAAGGCTGTATGTCTGTGGGGGAGTTATACTGCACCTAATGTGGGGAACTATACTGCATCTAATGTGGGGAACTATACTGCACCTAATGTGGAGAACTATACTGCACCTAATGTGGGGAACTATATTGCACCTAATGTGGGGAACTATACTGCACCTAATGTGGGGGAACTATACTGCACCAAATGTGGGGGAACTATACTGCACCTAATGTGGGGAACTATATTGCACCTAATGTGGGGAACTATCCTGCACCTAATGTGGGGGAACTATACTGCACCAAATGTGGGGGAACTATACTGCACCTAATGTGGGGAACTATACTGCACCTAATGTGGGGGAACTATACTGCACCGAATTTGGGGGAACTATACTGCACCTAATGTAGGGGAACTATACCGCACCTAATGTTGAGGGGACTATACCGCCCCTAATGTGTGGGAACTATACTGCATCTAATGTGGGGGAACTATACAGCACCTAATGTGGAAGAGCTATACTGCACGTAATGTGGGGAGCTATACTGCACCTAATGTGGGGATCTATACTGCACATAATGTGGGGGAACTATACTGCCAACCTAATGTGTGGGAACTATACTGCACCTAATGGGGGGGGGGGGGGGACTACAACCTAATGTGGGTAACTATGCTGCACCTAATGTGGGGAACTATACTGCACCTAATGTTGTGGGAACTACAACCTGATGTGGGGGGACTTATACTGCCAGCCTAATGTGGGGGAACAGTGCTGCCAATCTAATGTGGGGAAACTACAACCTAATGTGGGGGAATTATAAACTATCAATTAAAAAAAACAAGTTTGGATCATTGAACTCTGTTGTTGTGTTCTTCTTTTAAAACAAAAGATGTTAATTAGTTATGGCAACTGTATGAGTTGTTTTTTCTAAACTTAAACCTCAGTATTCTGATTTAATTGCTGTGCTGGCACTTTGAGGGGAAAAAAAAGTTGGTGTGCATTACAGTTTGGGCACCCGGGCTCAAAAAGGTTTGCCATCACTGCCCTAGGGGATTAGAATACACCTCATTAGGGTGCTTCCACAAGTCTTCAATTTTTTCATTCAGATTTGTCACAAATACACAGTAAAAGCCACTACATGTGGATTTTGTTGCAGATGTCACCATTCTTTACAAAGAACATGGTGAAATCAATCCAAAGCTCACCACATAATGATAATGGTACAGCTGTAAATCAACAGGAAGGTTTCACAGCATGTTAACTCAACCAAAGGTGGAAAATTATTTTTTATTCTCCAGGCCACAGCATGGTGGCAGCAGCTACACAACATGGCACCCTAGGCACAGGCCCATTGGTGCCTAATGGCAAAATGCAGCCCTTGGTCCAGCAACCAGGGAATAGAGATCTCCATCAAGCAGGTCATGCAAAATACACCAGCATAACTTTTTTTGTATGGTTTTCCCCTTAACTGTCAGATTCAAAAACATTTTATATGTTGTTACTGATGAAAATTAAAGACCTTTTGTAATATTGTTGTTTAATTTTTTTTTATTTAATAAAGAAAATGGCTTCTAAACATCCCACCACTGGGGGTCTCCATACCTACAGTGACACTTACCAGTCCTGCAGCAGCATTAGTCTTGTACATTAGTCACGGACTAGAGATAACTCATAGACAAGGCTGCATGAGCAGACACACCAATCACCTCCCTCCACCACAAGGGAGGGACACACTCCCTTCCCCTGAGAGGATTTCTTACAATGTGAGCTAATGAAAAGAGGTATTTTTATAATAAATATAGGCGACAGAGGCATAAAAATTACATGTACATGGTCAGGATTAGGTACTGAGTAACAGATTTCTTTTTTCTGTGGGATCTGACAGGTACACTTAAAGTCAATGTTTCAATTAGAAAACGATTTTGCAGTGTAGATAGATATATTTTGATTTAAAAAATATAAATAAATAATTAGTTGCAGTGCTGCCCTGATTTTACAGCAATAAACATGCAAGTTAAAGTTGCCCTTGCCTTAAAAGTAATGGAGATAACTATACAGTTACACAGCAGGATGTTATGCTTTAGGTTATATTTTGTATTTAAGGTATTTATTTACTGTCTTGTTGCTATAATAATGACAGTACAATTAATATATATTTTCAATGCAAAGTAGCCCTTCTCCAGAGGGCAGGGAGCTCTTTTTGGTGCCACCTAGTGTTGGCAGTGTCTTTGCAAGTCAATAGTCGGTGCTTCAAAGAACCTTGAAACATGAATGTTAACCAAGCCAGTATCTCACCCAGAAGGAGTGCAGACGTTACCCATCTGTAGGCAACTGTTTTAGGTTTCATGTCTCTCACTAGTACAGTCTTGGTCACTAGCTGGCTAGCAGAAAGGCCTTTATTGTGGGACTCAAGAGGTAAAGTGGGTCTCCTTGAGATGAGTGCCAAAGAAATGCAAAGCTTTATAGGACATGTTAGCTCTACTGAGGAAAAAAATATACTCTCTGGTGCCACCTATTGGAGGCAGCATTTATGCAGATCAATGCTGAATCTTTTAAAGAACCATAAAACATGACTGGGGAAAATTAGCCAAGCTAGGATCTTTCTCAGAAGGAAGAGATACCTATCTGTCATGATATACTGTATACCCTACAATTTCATTTTGAGCTATATATTTTTGTATAATTAGATATTAAAAGAAAAAAAAAAAAGAAAAAAATAGGCAGCCTTTAAGATGTTATAATTGGGATACATTTCTATAGGATCAGCAGTGGTAACTAATGTAAAATGATAAGGTTTGACAAACCAGTATCATGTTATATACAGTGTCTAACGTTGCAGATGACTTCCTTATAGAAACATAGAATGCATAATATGGATGTGCGATACCTATGTCCCCTAATACAGAAATCCGCGAAATGTTATGTAGTAGCACTGTGCTACCGTCAATCCCAAGAACAATTTAATACAATTTTCATATCCAGATAAGAAAAAATGCTGTAATTCATCTGTCTACATGTATTTGTCTGACACTTGTAAAACTGACACCATGCGTGTGAATAATACAGCAGATGTCAGATCTCTGCTACAGGAGGGTTGTGAAAATCCAAACCGGGTCCCTGAGCCACTGTTGTGTAAATGACACCAATCAATCCTGCCGCAGCCAAACATTCTTTCATTCTGCTTGACCCTTTGTCCTTGTGTATACAGGGAAGGAAACAGAAGCTAGGAAAGCAGAGAATGAATTGATACACAGCGAAGCTTCAACACACCCTGAGATCTTTTCTGGTGGATATAAAAGCAATAGGTTCCATTAAAGGGAAACTCCATCCCTAATCCATCTTATCCCCTATCAAAGGATAGGGGATAAGATATCCGATCACAGGGGTCCTGCCACTGGTGACCCCTGCAATCTGTCATTGCGCACCCACCTTTGCAAGCTCTCCGTAGTGCTGGAGGCTCCGAGTGTGCAGCGTGACGACCACGGAGCCTCCAGCGCTGCAGAGAGCTTTTAAAGGTGGGTGCACAATGACAGATTGCAGGGGTCCCCAGTGGCGGGACCCCTGTGATCGGATATCTTATCTGAGATAAGATGTATTAGGGCCAGAGTACCCCTTTAAATATGAATTACCTCCTTGGGACTGCACAGGCTGAGATATAAAGCAATGTGGTGTCTAGCACCACTCCATTGGATTCTTCTTCTTTCTTTGTAGATGCGATATGAATATAGAATAGTTACAGATTTGGAAAATACTTTAAGGAAATAATTTTTACTTTATATTAAATAATTCTGTCTTAGCGGCCCTTCAGACATGTCTATTTTAAGAGTACACCACGCCTGAATACATTTGTGTTGAAATAGCCCAGCCAATATGTGCCCTAGAGATATGGAACTATGCAGGTGCACTTGTCTGCCATTGACTACCATTTTCACCTTAAGGACGCATGCATTTTTTGCACATCTGACCACTGTCCCCTTAAGTATTAATAACTCTGGGATGCTTTAACTTTTCATTCTGATTTTGAGATAGTTTTTTCATGATATATTCTACTTTATGTTAGTGATAAATCTTTGGTGATAAATCTTGGTGAAAAATTCCAAAATTTGATGAAAAATTTGAAAATTTAGCATTTTTATGTATTACTTTGAAGCTCTCTGCTTGTAAGGAAAATACCAAATAAATTATATATTAATTTGCATATTCAATGTCTTCTTTATCTTTGCATCATACATTTGACATGCTTCTACTTTTGGAAGACATCAGAGGGCTTCAAAGTTCAGCAGCAATTTTCCAATTTTTCACAAAATTTTCTAAATCAGAATTTTTCAGGGACCAGATCAGTTTTGAAGTGTATTTGAGGGGCCTTCATATTAGAAATTCACCATAAATGACCCCATTATAAAAACTGCACCCCTCAAAGTATTCAAAATGACATTCAGTAAGTGTGTTAACCCTTTAGGTGTTTCACAGGAATAGCAGCAAATTGAAGCAGAAAATTATAAATCTTCATTTTTTTACACTCGCATGTTCTTGTAGACCCAGTTTTTGAATTTTAACAAGCGGTAAAAGGAAAGAAATCACCCAAAAATTTGTAACCCAATTTCTCTTGAATAAGGAAATATCTATATGTGTATGTCAAGTTCTCTGTGGGTGCACTAGAGGGCTCAGAAGGGAAGGAGCGACAAAGGGATTTTGGAGAGTGGATTTTTCTGAAATGTTTTTTTGGGGAAGTGTCACATTTCGGAAGCTCCTATCGTGCCAGAACAGCAAAAAAAAATTAAAAATTAAAAAACACATGGCCTACTATTTTGGAAATGACACCCCTCAAAGAACTTAACAAGGGGTCCAGTGAGTCCAGTGACAGCTTTTTGTTAAAGTCGGATGTGTAAATGAATTTTTTTTTCACTAAAATACTGTTTTTTCCCCAAATTTTACATTTTTACAAGGAGTAATAGGAGAAAATGTCCCCAAAAATTTGTAACCCCATCGCTTCTGAGTATGGAAATACCTAATGTGTGGACGTCAAGTGCACTGCAGGCGAACTACAATGCTCAGAAGAGAAGGAGTCACATTTGGCTTTTGGAAAGCAAATTTTGCTGACATGGTTTTTGGGGGGCATATCGCATTTAGGAAGCTCCTATGGTGCCAGAACAGCAAAAGGAAAACAACATGGCACACTATTTTGGAAAATATACCCCTCAAGGAAAGCAACAAGGGTTACAGTGAGCCTTAACACCCCACAGGTATTTGACAACTTTTCGTTAAAGTTGGATGTGTAAATGAAACCAAAAATTTCACTAAAATGTTTTTTCCCACAAATGTAAAATTTTTACAACGGGTAATGGGAGAAAATGCCCCCCAAAATTTGTAACCCAATTTCTTCTGAGTATGGAAATACCCCATGTGTGGATGTAAAGTGCTCTGCTGGCGCACTACAATGCTCGGAAGAGAAGGAGCACCATTGAGCTTTTGGAGAGAGGATTTGGTTGGAATAGGAGTCTGGGGCCATGTGCGTTTACAAAGCCCCCCCCCCCCCATGGTGCCAGAACAGTGCCCCCCCTCACATGTGACCCCATTTTGGAAACTAAACCTCTCACAGAATGTAATAAGGGGTTCAGTGAGCATTTACACCCCACTGGCATTTGACAGAGCTTTAGAACAGTGGAAATGAAATGAATTAAATTTTTTATTTTCTCGGACCACTGTTCCAAAAATCTGTCAGACACCTGTGGGGCGTAAATGCTCACTCTACCCCTTATTACATTACATGAGGGGTGTAGTTTCCAAATGGGATTACATGTGGGGGGAATCCATTGTTCTGGCATTATGGGGGCTTTGTAAACACATGTGACCTTCAATTCTGGACAAATTTTCTCTCCAAAAGCCCAATGGCTCTCCTTCTCTTCTGAGGATTGTAGATCGCCCGCTGAGCACTTTAAATCAACGTATGGGGTATGTTCTTACTCAGATGAAATGGGGTTACAAATATTAGTGGCTTTTAATTTCTATTTTCCCTTGTGAAAATGAAAAATTTAGGGTCACACCAGCATTTTATTAAAAAAACATTTTTTATTCATTTTCCCATCCAACTTTAACGCTGGAGGTATCCTCTCTACCCCGACGGCACGGGGAGCAGGTGAGAGAGTAGGTGAGGACCGGCAATGTATACAGTCTTCCTGAACCTCCACCATTGAAAAAGGGGACGCAGTTCCCCGAAACGCGTCTGGTGTTAAGACAACCCTGCACATCATCTGAGACAATCGTTACCGCATTGCCGGTCCTCACCTACTCTCTCACCTGCTCCCCGTGCCGTCGGGGTAGAGAGGATACCTCCTGCGTTGCCATACGCTGCTACGACCGCTAGGCTTCACAGCACTGCCACACGCTGCTTCCCAGCCATCTTCTCCAACTCCCAGCAACGGATCATATCAC
Organism: Hyla sarda; assembly: GCF_029499605.1. Taxonomy (NCBI): domain Eukaryota; kingdom Metazoa; phylum Chordata; class Amphibia; order Anura; family Hylidae; genus Hyla; species Hyla sarda. The sequence continues at coordinate 109,281,286 of NC_079192.1, forward strand.
CCCTCCTACATTTCTCCTGTGCCGCCGGGACAGAGGGACGTGTATCCGGATCGCAAGCACAGCTGCACTCACCTGACTGTGCACACTGTAGCCGGTAAGAGGCACTAAGTGCCTGAACTGTATAGCGATTACCCTCTTGCATTCAGTCCCCGTGCCATCGGGGTAGAGGGAGCATCGCCTGTATCTCTGCACCTAAAAACGTTTATAGTGGGCCCCAATCTGGGAGGCTCCAGAGCTACCGAAAATTTGCCTTATTGGATTATCAACTTTTTTACTATGTACTTTCATCTGGATTAATCCTGGCTCTTATAATATGTCTTTACAGTATAACTAAACAGATACTGTTTGCACTGTCCCATTGCCCCACTTTCATTGTCTCATTGTCCAATTAGTGAAGTGCAATACCACTGTGTATATTTTACATTTTTAGCATTTTATACCATTGTAACCATTTTATCTAGTGACCAGTCTGCGACAAGGGCCCTGCCGCAGACCTCACATAATTTTTCCAAATAAATGTTATCATTTTATGCTATTTTAGACACGTTTTCTTTTTTTTCTCTCTCTCTTTCTTCTAATTTTTGACCTTATATCTTTTACTCTGACCTAGCCTAGCAGGACTGCCTCCCCTTTTTACACTATTAGTACTCTTTCTTGGCACATGGGTATGTGCAACGCAGTATCCTCGGTATAGGTTTTCTCTTTTTGTACGTTGAGCTCCCACATTTTTTTAATATAAAAGGAGAAAAAGCCCCTCAAAATATGTAATGCAATTGCTTTCGAGTACGGAGATACCCCATACGTGGCCCTAAACTGTTTCCTTGAAATACGACAGGGCTCTGAAGTGAGAGAGCACCATGCGCATTTGAGGACTAAATTACAGTGGGGATCAAAAGTTTGGGCACCCCAGGTAAAATGTTGTATTAATGTGCATAAAGGAAGATGGAAAGATGAAAAAAATCTCCAAAAGGCATCAAATTACGGATTAGAAATTCTTATAATATGTCAACAAAAGTTAGATTTCATTTAAATCATTTACACTTTCAAAATAATAGAAAACAAAAAAATGGCATCTCCAAAGGTTTGGGCACCCTGCAGAATGCATAGCATGCACTGCCCCCTTTGCAAAGCTGAGACCTGCCAGTGTTATGGATTGTTCTCAATCATCATCTGGGAAGACCAGGTGATGTCAATCTCTAAGGTTTTAAATGCCCAGACTCATCTAAACTTGCCCCAACAATCAGCACCATGGGTTCTTCTAAGCAGTTGTCTAGAAATCTGAAACTGAAAATAGTTGACGCTCACAAAGCTGAAGAAGGCTATAAGAAGATAGCAAAACGTTTTCAGATGTCAATATCCTCTGTTTGGAATTTAATTAAGCAGTGGCAGTCATCAGGAACAGTGGAAGTTAAAGCAAGATCTGGAAGACCAAGAAAAATATCAGACAGAACAGCTCACAAGATTGTGAGGAAAAACAATTAAAAACCCATGTTTGACTGCACAATCCCTCCAGAAAGAGCTGGCAGACACTGGAGTTGTGGTACACTATTCCACTATAAAGAGATACTTGTACAAATATGGTCTTCAAGGAAGAGTCATCAGAAGAATACCTCTTCTATGTCCTCACCACAAAGGTCAGTGTTTTAACTTTGCAAATTAACATATAGACAAGCCTGATGCATTTTGGAAACAAGTTCTGTGGACCGATGAGGTTAAAATTGAACTTTTTGGCCAGAATGAGCAAAGTTCGAGAGAAGAAGGGGAAAAGAATTTAATGAAAAGAACCTCTGTCCAACTGTTAAGCGTGGGGATGGATCAATCATGCTTTGGGGTTGTATTGCAGCCAGTGGCACAGGAAACATCTCACGAGTAGAAGGAAAAATGGATTCAATAAAATTTCAGCAAATTTTGGATGCTAACTTGATGCCATATGTGAAAAAGCTGAAGTTAAAGAGAGGATGACTTCTACAAATGGATAATGATCCTAAACACACCTCAAAATCCATGAGGGATTACATCAAGAGGCGTAAACTGAAGGTTTTGCCATGGCCTTCACAATCTCCTGACCTCAACATAATTGAAAATCTGTGGATAGACCTTAAAAGAGCAGTGCGTGACAGACAGCCCAGAAATCTCAAAGAAGTGGAAGACTTTGGTAAGGAAGAATGGGCAAAGATACCTCAAACAAGAATTGAACGACTCTTGGCGGGTTACAAAAAGCGTTTACAAGCTGTGATACTTGCCAAAGGGGGAAGTACAAGATATAAACTATGCAGGGTGCCCAAACTTTTGCAGATGCCATTTTTTTGTTTTCTGTTATTTTGAAAGTGTAAATGATGGAAATAAAATCTAACTTTTGTTGACATATTATAAGAATGTCTAATCTGTAATTTGATGCCTTTTGGAGATTTTTCAATTTTTCCTTGGCTTCTTTATGCACATTAATACACATTTTTTCCTGGGGTGCCCAAACTTTTTATCCCTACTGTAGGGATTTCATAGGGGTGGACATAGGGGTATTCTACGCCAGTGATTCCCAAACAGGGTGCCTCCAGCTATTGCTAAACTCCCAGCATGCCTGGACAGTCAGTGGCTGTCCGGAAATGCTGGGAGTTGTTGTTTTGCAACAGCTGGAGGCTCCATTTTGGAAACACTGCCGTATGATACGTTTTTCATTTTTATTGGGGGGACAGTGTAAGGGAGTGTATATGTAGTGTTTTACCCTTTATTATGTGTTAGTGTAGTGTAGTGTTTTTAGGGTGCATTCGCACTGGCAGGGGTTTACGGTGAGTTTCCCGCTAGGAGTTTGCGTTGTGGCGGAAAATTTGCTGCAGCTCAAACTTGAAGCAGGAAACTCTTTGTAAACCCACCCGTGTGAATGTACCCTGTACATTCACATGGGGGGAGGGGGGCAAACCTCCAGCGGTTGCAAAACTACAACTCCCAGCATGCACTGAGAGACCGTGCATGCTGGGAGTTGTACTTTTGCAACAGCTGGAGGCACACTGGTTGGAAAACCTTCAATTAGGTTCTGTTACCTAACTCAGAATTTTCCAACCAGTGTGCCTCCAGCTGTTGCAAAGCTACAACTCCGAGCATATACTGATCGCCGAAGATCATGCTGTGAGATGTAGTTAGGCAACTACAACTCTCAGCATGGCGAGACAGCCGTTTGCTGTTCGTGCATGCTGGGTGTTGTAGTTTTGCAAGATTTAGAGGACAACGGTTTAGAAACCACCACACAGTGATCTCCAAATTGTGGCCCTCCAGATGTTGCAAAATTACAAATCCCAGCATGCTCAGACAGAAAACTGCTTTGTGGGCATGCTGGGACTTGTAGTTTTGCAAGATATAGAGGGCCACAAATTAGAGATCAGTGATCTCCAAACTGTAGCCCTCCAAATATTGCAAAACTACAAATCCCAGCATTCCCAAACGGTATAGTGGTCTCCAAACAGTTGCCCTCCAGATGTTGCTAGGCAACAACTCACTGGCATCTATAGTCTGCAGCACGCCGCACCAGGGAGAGGATCGTCGGCGTCAATCACCGCTGGTAAGGGACCTCCACTGTTGCCGCCGGTCACACTACAGTTCCCCCGTTCTGCTCTGACAACTGAGGGTGAGCAGAACAGGGGAACCAAACTTTGCCCCCTCCCCCCCCCCCCCCCGATCTGCTATTGGTCAGTCGCTTCTGACTGACCAATAGCCGGGATAGGAAGGGTGGCACACCTGCCACTTCACTCCTATCCCTTCAGAGGGATCGGGGGTGTCTTGGACATCCCCGATCCCCCTTATTTTCCAGGTCACCGGGCAATATGCAATATGATTTGCGCCGATATGGGGGGTCTCAGAACCCACCCAGGGGTTTGCACAGAGTGCTTGCTGAACGATTCCAGCAGGCATCCCGGTCCGTTCCCTGCCCGGCGAGCGGCAGGGACCGGAATTCCCACGGGCATACAGGTATGCCCTGGGTCCTTAAGTACCAAGGAGCAAGGGTGTACCTATACGCCCTTGGTGCTTAAGGGGTTAAAGGAGTGAATTCTGTTTTAGTTCATCATAAAGGCATTTATATGCTTTTAAATACTGTTGAGATGCAGTGTAAAAATGTCACATTTATTTATGACAGAAGGGCATTTTGACTGGAATTCCCCTTTATCAGGGACCTAGCTATAAGTGCAAAGGTAACAGGCATTATGTTGCCTCAGGGTGCATTTAGATTCCTTTACCACATAAGACCATGTTCACAGTATGTTCTTGTGGACATTTTTGATTGATAAAACTGAACAAAAAAAAGCACTTTGAGCTCAAAAACAGCCATATGTTTCCTATTAGTGTTGAGCGCGAATATTCAAATAGGGAATGGTTTTTTTTGCGAATATCGGCACTTCTTTTTTTCTTTTCTTCACAGTACACATCAAAATGATGTCTACTGTGCAAATAAAAAGTGATCATCCCACCCTGCTTCCAGCTTGTGGTCCAAAGAAGGTGAATATGCAAATCTGAATTTTATGCGAAAAATATGCAAATAACTGCACTTCCAGAGAACACTATCCCTCCTTTCTTTTAGCTCGTGGGCCAATGAGAAGGATGCAAATACAGTTGTCAGAAGTTAGCAACATCCCTAGCAACCAATAGGAAAGTAGTTAGTTGAAAGATATAATCGTGCATGCGCATGTTGCAAATTTTATTATGAATTTCGCATGGAACAAAAAGTGAATGAATATGCAAAATTCGCAAATATAGGATGAATATTCAAATATGGCCTATGCCACTCATCACTACTGGGCAATTGCCCAGGGCCCTCATACGCAGGGGGCTCCATGCAGCTGTTATTATTGGTGGAGGATCAGTGGTGAACTGGGGATGCAGATTCCATGGAAGAAAATCAGTTTTTTCCTGCTCTGCTGTAAAAGCTGTGTATGGAGTTTCTGTGAGTCAGAAATGGACTAAGGATAGGCCACTAATATTTAACTCCCTTTATGTATTTTTTGACCCAGATAGTTTTTTTTTAAAGTACATAGCAAAGATATACATTTTTTTTTTTAATAAAGTTATTCAAATAGTGTGAGGTTTTTTTTTCTGTGATGCATTAGGGCTTTATTTTTTATGGTATTTTTAAGTAGTATTTTTTTTCCTAACAGTAAGATACAGTATATAAAAAAAGAAAATTTTTTACATAATTCAGCTATCCACAAGTAATTTGGATAATCAACATCCCATTGTATTTCATCATGCAATAAGGGAAAATGTAAAGCATTAATAAATTGTAGAATCATTATTCTTTATACTCTGAACCATTGGAATATTTTCTATCCAAATGCAGAATCCAAAAAGCTCTAAAAAAAGTTGATAGACAAGTATATGAAGGCAGTGGGGTATGTCAGGTTTTAACTGCATACGTTTTTTGAATCTGAAGAAGGTTCAAATTATGAATATGATCTTCTATTATCTAATTTTATAAATTTACGTTCTCTTTTTGGCATGATGAAATATATGGGATATTCCTTATATGATTATAGGGGTATTCCGTGTAAAGAAATATTTTCATATGGTGTTAAAGTTGCTAAAAAAAATATATACTCACCTACTTGAGTCCCCCACAGCTCCTGCTGTGATGTCTTCTGGTGCCCTGCTCATCATTCTGCTTGATGCTTCAGAGACAGACTCATCTTGGAAGCAACAGTCCCCTTAGTCAATCACTGAGATAGGACACCTCTACAGCTATTGATTGTCAGCTATTGCAGGCTGCCTCTGTGGTGACAAGTCGATCTCAGAAGTAGCAAGCAAAGTGACAAGCAGAGGACCAGAAGATTTCGCAGTGGGAGCTGCAGGGGAACCAGGTAGGTGAGTATACATATTTTTTTTTTAACTGTTACAGTGGTCCCACCACCATATAAAACTATTTTTATATCCAGATAACACATTTGAACATCTAATACACTGATGGTTATTTATCTATTTTATATTTGGTTATTCTCACAGGTGGCATATTTACTTAAAGGAGTACTCCGCTGCTCAGCGTTTGGAACAAACAGTTCCGAATGCTGGAGCCGGCGCCGGGAGCTTGTGATGTAATTGCCCTGCCCCCTCATTACGTCATGCCCCTCCTCCTCAATGCAAGTCTATGGGAGGGGGCGGGACAACCGTCAGCCTCCCATAGACTTGCATTGAGGGGGTGTGGTGTGACATCATGAGGGGCGGGGCCATGACATCACAAGCTCCCAGCTCCAGTGTTCAGAACAGTTTGTTCCAAATGCTGAGCAGCGGAGTACCCCTTTAAAAATGTTCAAATTAAATTTCCATGCAGAAGTTCAGCAGCAGTTTGTTCACATGCTGTTCATTCTATAATTTTCTATGTTTTATTTTCATGTTTCAATTAAAGGGGTACTCCGCACCCCTAGACATCTTAATGCAAGTCTATGGGAGGTCCGTCAAGGCAGAGTCGTGACATCACGCTCTTCCGCCATTTTGATTGGGATCCGAAGCCTTCAGCGTTGCCGGTGTGAGGTGGAAGCCATACAGGTGGGTGCTGCAGCCGAGATCTCGGGGGTCCCCAGCAGCAGGACACCGACGATCTGACATCTTATCCCCTATCCTTTGGATAGGGGATAAGATGTCTAGGGGTGTGGAGTACCCCTTTAACAATTTGGAAATTTTTGTGCTATATCCTGAAGATTAAATGTAGCATGCTAGATCATCATGAAGTAAATCATTATTCCTGCAAGTCAGCATTTTCTTGCACTTATAGATTACCTGCCTTTTCTCCTGGGCTTCACACACTGCCCAGAACCTGACAGGTCAGAAGAACACCATTTCAACACCGATCTCCTCAGCTCTCTGCAATGCCGAAGAGAGTGGAAAGCTAAGTTACAGCCAGTGCTTGCTGCCCCATCTACCTCCAGGACAATGACAATTGGCAGTCTGAGTACAAGGAGTAACCGTCATGGCCAGTGGCAATGAAACTTAGCTTTCAGCTCTCTGTGGCATTGCAGAGACCTGAGGAGATCAGTGTTGGAACATTGTTCTCCTGACCTGACAGATCTGAGGGCCCAGTGTGTGAGGACCCATCGACCTGACATATTCTTTTTAAAAATAAGATGTGGTTGGATTTTATACAGGCACTAGCAGCCATCTGTCATTTTCTCTATTTTTTTGAAGTGGCTCCTTTTCCGAGTATAAAGAACCAGGAAGTGGAAGCGAGCAGCGACCTATGAAGTGGCGGGGCATTTGGAACAGGAGTGGCAGGGAATTTGTGGTTAACACTTATTTTGTGTGTTTTTTTATTATTATCAATTCTATGTTAATTTAGGTTTTAAGCAAGGTATACAACAACTAGAACATAGTAAAAAAATTGACATTGCATCAATGACATAAGAACTGTATGTAGAAGGAGGTTCAAAAAGACATAGTAAGGCTTACGCACAACAACTTTACATCTCATACTCTTTGTAAAAGAAAAAAGAGGGTAAGAGAAAAAAGGGGGAAGAATAGCCAAGCCCCAAATGTGGATCCATGTAAGAAGTGCCACAGTAAGTCAACCAGGACATCCAGGTTGACCAAGGAGAGCTTGGAAATCTTTCTTTTAAACCTGGACCAGTTGCATAACACAGCATCTTACAAATATGCAAAGTATGTATCATAGAGGAACACAAAGCTTCTGCTATGAGACCCCTGGTGGGAAATGTCCACAGTCATGATCCCTTTATATATTGGGTTGTAGGAACCTGTATGTAAGTCCCTTCCACACTGCACTGTAGTGCCTGCTACTGTACCAGTGTTACAAACAAGGGAGGGGAAAATTGGCACAAAGGTTATGAAAAGGGTATAAAAGGATTACCAAGCACCAAAGAGGTAGGGGCTCATTATTATCTGTGCTATGGAGCCGCCTTTCTTCTATGCATGCCCCTGTAGAGATGTGCACATGTACTGCAGATACAAGTTTTTATGAGGACAATAAGTGACCTTGACTTCGAACCAGAATTATAACTAACAACAAGAGTTTGCTGCCTTTTCAGCTTGGTTCTATTCATTTTTATTTACTGCTAACTACTTAAAGAATGACAGATTTGTTGTAGCAAGAGCATAGAAACCCAATGTAAAGTACAGATACTGGACACATTTTGCCTTTCTATCCTGGCACAGAGGCATCTTGACCCTGGTAAACAGGTCCGCAGCTGTGTCTCCTATGTGAGAAATGGCTGAACGATAGATTCTGGCAAGTGATCATAGATAGTGATGGCTGGTGAGAAAACAAACTATTAATCTCAGTTGTCCAGGCTTATTTTACAGAAAAGGTTCCCACCACATTCTCGTACATCTCCTAACATCTCACCAAGCAGCTGTATATATTAAGTGAAACTTTAGAATTGGATTTAGCCCTTCCTCAAGACTCTGTGGAAAAATCAGGGGGTTTAGTGTGATTTCACAGTTACTTGGTGAGAGAATGGACTGTTAGGTGAATGCGGAATAGGGAGGGAGCGCACTTATTTCTCATGCCCCTCTAAGGCAGATTTAACTGAACTTCTGTTCATTCATCTTCACACCATCTCAGTTTCATTATAGATTGCAAATGGACAGTCATTTTTCATTGCTGTGATCTTTACCTAGTTAGAAATGGAACTGGTAGGGGTGGTTTATCTTGGGTTTTGAACATTCATTACTCTTCTCATGCAACTCTCGCTTATGTCTGGCCTGCCTTCTATTCGTTTATTAACCCCCGGCTCCTGGAAAATACAGCCGGTGCCATGTATCACCTTTGCTTTCATCCTCTGAACAGATAAATATAACCTTAATTTGCTGGCTACAGAGAAAGGGACAAATAATAACAAAGACATAGGACTCAAGTTGACTTCAAAAGACAGCATCAAAGAATGATCACAGAAAGGCCTAGTTTCCATTATCAAAGGAAAAAAAGCAAAAATTGATCATGTATTTTATGTAGTTACAATAACCAAATGCACAGATAGATATAGAAAAACCTTAGCTCTAGCCATCAATTTAGCAAGTGACACCTGTAATATGCTTCTTGCATGGAGGTCTACCACTACAGATAAAATTCTGTATTTTTGGACATTAGTGATAGTAAATAACCAATGAAGGATTTTAGGGTTATTTTAATTAATATTATTAAATGTTATCAGAGCAAATTATTAGGAGTCACATGAATAGTGTTTCAAATGGAATCTGAAGGGTATAATGTTCCTTTCCTGAATCTGATGGTGGTTGCCAATTTTTTTTTTTTAGCCAAGTGTCAAGGAGGCAGGACTATCTTCTCCCTCGCCCTCACCTTCCAGCACCCCCTTGACTGATGTATAAGGCCCTATTTATTAATTAAAGATTGTCTGGGGGATGCAATAAGGTGTGCAGGATGTAGAGCTTGAATAGCTTTGCCCCGCCTCCTTGACACTTGGCTGAGAAATAAAAAAGGCAATTTTATAAGTTTGGCAACCGCCATCGGCTCATAGAAAGGTACCATTTGCTTTTATACCCTAACAGCTCTCTTACAGTGTCTGCGGCTCTTAGAAAGCAATATAGCTGACAGATTTCCTTTTACTCTGGACCACATATGACAATGCCATACCTACCTACTGGTTCATAAGAAAAATAAACATAAACATGTTTGGCATCGCTGCATGCAGAAATGTCAGAGCTATTAAAATATAATATTAACATAACTGCACAGTGAATTGTGTAAATGCAAAAAAAAAAAAAATTGCAGATTTTTGATCACTTCATATACCATAAAAAAAAAGTGATCAAAAATTCCCATCAAAACAAAAATGGTACCGATAAAACTGTCATGGTATGAAAAATGAGCCCTTATATGCACCGATATATAGAAAAATAAAAGTGTTATAGAGGTCAGAAGAGCAATTGTTTAATCATACTAGTTTTCTAACAAAAAATTATAATTATTGGAAAGTAGAAAAATAAAGCAAAGCTTGATGAATTGGATATTGATTGCTTTTTTTTTCTTTAATTCTGCCCCACAAATATTTTCTTTTTGTTTTTTGCTTTGCCTTAGGTTTTGTGGTAAAATTAACCCCTTAAGGACTTTGGCCTTAAGGAGTCAGACAATAAAATTTTTGCGTTTTCATTTTTTCCTCCTCGCCTTCTAAAAATCATAACTCTTTTATATTTTCATCCACAGACTAGTATGAGGGCTTGTTTTTTGCACGACCAGTTGTCCTTTGTAATGACTAACTCATTATATCATAAAATGTATGGCGCAACCAAAAAACACTATTTTTGTGGAGAAATTAAAAAGAAAAACGCAATTTTGCTAATTTTGGAAGGTTTCGTTTTCACGCCGTACAATTTAAGGTAAAAATGATGTGTGTTCTTTATTCTGAGGGTCAATATGATTAAAATGATACCCATTATTACATACTTTTATATTATTGTTGTGCTTAAAAAAAATCACAAACTTTTTAACCAAATTAGTACGTTTATAATCCCTTTATTTTGATGACCTATAACTTTTTTATTTTTCCGTATAAGCGGCGGTGTGAGGGCTCATTTTTTGCGCCATGATCTGTAATTTTTTTTGATACCACATTTGCATATAAAAAACTTTTAATACATTTTTTATAATTTTTTTTTAGAAAATGTATTAAAAAAGTAGCAATTTTGGGAAAAAATTTTTTTACGTTCACGCCGTTCACCATACGGGATAATTAACATGTTATTTTAATAGTTCGGACATTTACGCATGCTGCAATACCAAATATGTCTATAAAATTTATTTTTTACGCTTTTTGGGGGTAAAATAGGAAAAAACGGACGTTTTACTTTTTTATTGGGGGAGGGGATTTTTCACTTTTTTTTTACTTTAACTTTTACATTTTTTTTTACACTTGAATAGTCCCCATAGGGGATTATTCATAGCAATACCATGATTGCTAATACTGATCTGTTCTATGTATAGAACATAGAACAGATCAGTGTTATCGGCTATCTTCTGTTCTGGTCTGCTCGCTCACAGACCAGAGCAGAAGACGCCGGGAGCCGGAAGCAGGAAGGTGAGGGGACCTCCGTGCGGCGTTCTGAATGATCGGATCCCCGCAGCAGCGCTGCGGGCGATCCGATCGTTAATTTAAATCGCGCACTGCCGCAGATGCCGGGATCTGTATTGATCCCGGCACCTGAGGGGGTTAATGGCGGACGCCACGCGAGATCGCGGGCGTCGCCACGTCGGCCATTGCTGGCGGGTCCCTGGCTGCGATCAGCAGCCGGGATCAGCCCCGCATGACACGGGCATCGCTCCGATGCCCGTGGTTATGCACAGGACGTAAATGTACGTCCTGGTGCGTTAAGTACCACCGCACCAGGACGTACATTTACGTTCTGCGTCCTTAAGGGGTTAATGATGTCATTACAAAGTACAATTGGATCCTGCATAAAACAAGCCTGTGGTCCTGTAGGTGAAAAATTTAAAGAGTTATGTATTTTTAAAGACGAGGAGGAAAAATACAAAATTGAAAATTGGTCACATTGGCCAAAACAAGGCTGCAATATCTGCATATGGTCTTTGTTTCTGTTTACAAAAATAAAAGGTAAAATATTAATTCAAGCATGTAGTTAAAAGTGAAAATAATGAGCCATACTGTTATTTTATAAGTAGAACCAGAACAAATTCTATTGCATAATCTTTCTGTAAACTTGAGCAGTTGTTAGAAAAGGTTTAAAATTTTGAAAAAAACATGGGATCTTCAGATGGCCACCATAAAACCACAAACAATAAATAACAACCTAAATAAATACACAGAGATCTTAAATATAAATGATATTGGCTGTGGCCTTTATTATGGGATTACATAATACAACTCTATCTTAAAAATGAACACACTATGACTTTTAAATAATTTTTTCATGAAGCAGAAAAGGTTCTAGCTTTTCTCCTCCACACAACTCCACTTTCACATTGCTCTTGTCTCAGATATATACCTTCAATGACCACAGCAAGTTGGTACCAAATCAGGACATTGCATGTGGTGGTGAATACTTTGGTATACTTTCGAGACATGAAAAGGGTGAGCTGAGAAGCAGAGGAGGTATTACCTAAAAACACTGGAAAACCCTTATAATCATCTAATTGGAGTCCAAGTATGTTGACCACTCTTAGTAAAGCTGAAGGCTGAACTTGCTGGCGTGACCTTATAGAACACTGAAACTGGGTTGAGGCTCATGCAAAATGAACATTCATGGCAAAATCACACTGACATTGGTTCTCTTTTTACATGAAAAAGATTTCTTTAATAAATTAATTCTGCATACTATTACTGTCTAAAAACAAAATTTGATCTCTGAGAAGGCATAACACTCATAAGCCAACACCTTTACTCCTTGATATTATACAAGGATTATCTACCAAATCTATTTTCTAAATGAATCATCATAATTGTACTAGCAAACCACCAAAATATCAGTCAACTTATAAAATGATGTTAATATGTTAAAGCAAGCCACAGCAATATTACTCCACATCTGAGCTAAATAAAGAGAGAAAGCCTGAAGCCAAGTATTTATTGATTCTAGTGTTGCTCGCGAATATTCGCAATACGAATTTTATTTGCGAATATCGCATAATTGTGAATTCGCGAATATTCGCGAATATAGCACTATATATTCGCAATTACGAATATTCTTTTTTTTTTCAAAAATTTTTTTTTTCACAGTACACATCACAGTGATCACCCCTCTCTGCTTCCAGCTTGTGTGGTGTAAAGAAGGCTCTAATACTACTGTGTGAGACTGGCATGCGAATTTTCGCATATGCGAAAATTAGCATATGCAAATTTTTGCATATTCGAATTTTCGCATATGCTAATTTTTGTATATGCTAATTTTCCCATATGCGTATTTTCGTATATGCGAATTTTTGCACATACGAAAATATGCTGCGAATATTGCGAATATGCAAATTTAGCGTATATATGACGAATATTCGCGTATATATTCGCAAAATATCGTGAATTCGAATATGGCCTATGCCGCTCAACACTAATTGATTCTCATATATTCTTTAGCTACATTTACTTTAGCTACATTTACATATCTACATAAACTACTGCATCTTTAGCTGAAGTATCAATAATCCAACCTACTGTTTACACCAAATCTTTTTTGTTCTTAACTGAACCTTTATCTTCAACAAATCTTTCCCTTCACTGAATACAGTAAATTATATCTACTTCGTACTTCACATGTAATTGCCTCTTTATCCCTCTCCACTACTACTCTAATACCTTTTTTTAATCACATTTCTAAGGCTACTATCAGGCTTATGAACTACAGATCCACTAGAGGCAAACTCCACCCATAGTGAAGCAGCTGAATATACAGTATTAGGCTACATCTTTAAACATATTATACACATCATTGTTAAATTCATTAGCCGTCTTAGAAGAGAATTAATTAAATGTCGCACTCATCAAAATTATGTCATGGCCTTTATAGTTGTAACTTCTGGTGGTAACAACTCAAAGGCTGATCATGACTCCAGATGCAGCACAAATCTTTCTGGAATTTACTTGCTTAAAGCAAAGACTGACCTGCACCATAGATCACCTTCACTTGGTAAATGTTTAAAGGGGTACTCCACCTGAAACATCTTATCCACTATTCTTTGGATAGGGGATAAGATGTTTCAGGTGGAGTACCCCTTTAAACATTAACCAGGTGAAGGGGTGAGGTCTATGGTGCAGGTCAGCCTTTGCTTTAACCAGTAAATTCCAGAAAGATTTGTGTGTTCCAGACTTCTGTGTACCAGACGCTGCCGCTGCCGGCCCAGAGATTGCAGGGGTCCCCAGCGGCAGGACCACCGTGATCTGACATCTTATCCCCTATCCTTTGGATGTTTTCAGGCAGAGTACCCCTTTAACAATATACTATATACCTAAATGAATGGGGGCAGGGGGAGACCTAAACTTAGCATAAAATGTGTGCTTTGATGTCATAGGTGCTTATTCCATAAGTGGTAGACCAGCGGGAATGCACATAATACAATGAAATAAGACCTGTGGAAATGATAAGGACAGGTCACATTGGTCGTGGTCTAGGTCACTTTGGTGGTCACAGTGGCTAGAGGGCTGCCACAGGAACTCCTCACACTCCCTGAGCTGGCACAGTGGCAGGGGATTTGCACAAAATATGATGGCATCTGTGGTTCCCCTGAGGCACTCCCTGTGTATGTGTCCTGGCTGATGGTGTTTTGGGTGTCCTTGTGCTTATACATAAGTGTACACAAGCTTAGTGGTAGGTGGAGCAGGGTTATCCAAAGTATGTGAGCATTGTCCTACTGTCTCAAGGGATGATCCTTCTTTAGGATCAGCTTGGATCCTAGTTAATATTTTAGTAACTTGACCACAGCAGAATTCAAATGTAGAAAAACACATCTACTTGTTTCACCAGTGCTGGAATTCCCATCCGCAGAAGATCCAAGGATATGTAACTTGGAAGACACACTGCACTAGGCCTGGCCAGAAGCCTTCTTTGTCCTATTGCAGAAGTGGTAGGGCCCACACTGGAGTTGACTGTCACTGCTGGAAAGGACGTCTGATCCTGGATTCTCTCCCTCCTGCACTAAGGTTAGTGCTAGTTTGGGATAGAACCCAGAATGGAATTCTTATCAGCAGCTGGCAATGCTTTCCTAGGCTACTTTCCTCTTACAGCCCCCTTGTAGAGTCTGCTCTAGACTTCCTTTCCTAAAAGGTTCTCACCTATAACTGAACTCATTCTTCCTCAGAGCAGAGAGGCTGGATGAGAGCAAGCTCCTGCCTCCCTTCTGGAAGTTTCCTAGATGAGTTTGTATGTTTAGGGTGTGTTTAGGGTGTGTTTACCCTTTATGCTCTTAGACTTGCCTGTGACATCACAGTTACAATAGCACAACAATATAATGCTTTAAAAAAACAGTGCACCTCAGAATAAAACATTACAAACTTCACAGGCACTTTTGGAATATGACAAATAACCTACAACACCCAACCACAGGCCCAAGGAGCTCACATTTACAATGCTATCGGTCCCCTATCCAGGCTGTCTCTGTGTGTGAAAGTATAAGAATCTTAAATTTTTAAAAAATAGAAACAATTATTTCTATAAAATAAACACATCAGCATTCAACAGGCAACTCTGAAGACCCTTTTCATGTTTACACATGATTCCAAAGCAGATGTTATGCAAAACATGGAGACACTGAATGTTTCACTGTATCAAATAACAGTTTGATAAATTACCATGAAATGATTTGAAACTTTTTTTCCTGCAGATTTTTATTTTAAACTCAATGTGGAATCCTTCCGAAGTTACATTTTTTGGAATCCTGGAAACATGTAAAATGATATTCATATGTTTTACTGAAGGTTTTTCCAAAAGAAACGTATTCCGAACTCCGTTATGACTCTTATATTGTATGCAACGTAGCACTTTCTCCTTGGCCTTGGGGCCTCTGAGAGTAATACAGATGGCTCAATTCTGAATATTTATGAAGTTACGAAACCAGAACAATTCCAACTAGAGGGACCACCAATGTGTTACAGTGCATCATGTTACTGATCATACTGTACATACCCAGGCAAGGCAAACAAGGTGTTATTGGGATTAAAACTATTTCACATCATACATTGTAAAACAAGCCAATGTATACAGAACTTTTTTTTACTTTTTTCAAACTTTTTATTTAAAGTTTTAACCATACAAACGAAAAATATTCGTACATGCTGTTCATACAAATACATATAAATGATGAAGACTAAATTATGATAGCACAAATACATGAGCATGCACAAGAAAGCATGTGATAATTCATTTTGGTATATGGCTATGTAGCACATACTATTACTGCAAATTATATTCTCATGTATGAACAATATGGTTTGAACAGATATCCTTGCACAAGTTCAATAGAGACAAATCAGACACACAGTATCATCAAGGAAAAGTAACATTGTAGAGCATCATATGAATGCTTCAGGAAAAAGCATTCCGCGATCTCTGGGCCAGCAGCTGCGGCATCCGGAACACGGAAGCTTGCAGCTTCAGCGTTCATGAGGTCACCCCAGGCCCCCGCCATTTATGTCTATGGGAGGGGGCGTGATGGCTAGTACAGAGCCGTTACGCCTCCTCCCATAGACATTACTGAAGAGGGCATGGTGGCCTGCATCACCAGTCATCAGGCACTGCCGCTGGGGACCCCCGTAATCTCCGGGCTGGAACCCCTGTCATACGGAGTTCGCTCTGTGCCCGATGACTGGCGATGCAGGCCACCACGCCCTCTTCATTCATGTCTATGGGAGGAGGTGTGACGGCTCTGTACTAGCCACCACGCCCCCTCCCATAGACATAAATGGAGGGGGTGGGGCATGACCTCACGCTGAAGCTGCAAGCTACCGTGTTCTGGATGCTGCAACTGCCGGCCCAAAGATCGTGGTGGTCCCAAGCGGCGGGATCCTCGCAATCTAACATCTTATCCCCTATTCTTTGGATAGGGGATAAGATATGTGCAATGGAGTACTGATTTAACCCTTTAAGGACACAGCCCATTTTGGCCCTGAGGACAAAGGACACCCAATTTTCATTTTTGCACTTTTCGTTTTTTCCTCCTCACATTTTAAGAGACATAATTCTTTTATTTTTTTTTCCATCTACAGACCCATATGAGGGCTTGCTTTTTGTGTGACCAATTGTACTTTGTAATGACACCTTTATATTTGACCATACAATGTATATTGAAACACATAAAGAATGTTTTTTTTCTTGGGGGGAGGGGTTGGAAATAAAATTGACATTTTACAACAGTTGGTGGGTTTTGTTTTTACACAGTACAGTATATTGTAAAAATTACATGTTTTCTTTATTCTGTAGGTAAATGAAAATAAAACAATGCCCAATTTATTACTGTACTACATAAAAAAATCAAACTTTTCTCTTAACAAAATAAGTATGCTTAAAATTGCCCTCTTCTGAGCCCTATAACCTATTATTATTACTACTTATTTTTCCATATATGGTGCTCTCTAAGGACTCATCTTTTCTGCCGTGATCTGCAGTTTGTATCCTCAAAAAAGAGGGTTGGTTCCAGTCACTAGCTTTCTGTTACAAGTAACTTGTATTGCAGATCCAATATATTGCAGATTAGAAAGCACACAATATAATAAGAGAAGAGAAAAACGAAACACCAATGTGTTTTAAACCGTTCAACAGTTATTAATCATGGTAGCCATGACTTTTTTCTTTTTATATCTTGTGTGTTATCTAAATATTTGAATGGATCCACAAAAAAAAGTAATTTTTTACGGAAAGCTGGTGATTGGAACCAACCCTACTTTGTGTGGATGTTTATTTGGGAACCAGCTCGCTCAAGCTCCTTGTCCCTCTTGTTCCCTTGACAGCTTGCATAACCTGATCTTCTATGCACTGAAACTGTTGGTGGTGAGCTGATTTTTCTTTTTCTCTAGTTTTTATCAGTACCATTTTTGTTTTGATGGGACTTTTTGATCACTTTTTATGCTTTTTTTTTTCTGTCTGCCAAAGCTTGGTAGAACAATAGACATTTAACAATCCAAGGCATACGTGTACGCCCCTGGTCATTAAGCCTCTGTATGCCTGACATAGTTTAGGGGTTTAAATAGGTTATTCTGTACCTATAGCTCCTTATATCCCATTCTCATATGCCATCAGGGCTGCCATCAGAAATTTTGGGGCCCCTTACACAGTTTGTACTCTGTGCCCCCTCTCCCTCACTGTGGCACATGCTGGATTTTATCTTAGTATCGGGCTTAGAAACTTGAAATAATATCGCCACTCCATATTAATTCTGCAGTGACTAAATAATACCACTATACTGTAAGGAAATAAAAGCCACTATACACAGACCAGTATCACTAACAACACCACTATACAAGGGACATATAATTCCACCACACCAAGACCACTACCATTACCACTGACTAACACTGCTATATTGTTATTGAATAAAAACCACTAAACAACAGATCAATAAACCCAATATAGTAGTAGATTTGAGCTGTACAGGGGCTGCAGACCATGTAAAGTCATTATAGCTACATACACACAGGGGGCGTCTTCTCCGATCGGAGTCGTTCACTTTTCTCTTTCTTCTCCATCTGTCCTGGGTCATCATGAAGATTTCTCCCGATCACAACTCGTCTTCACCGAATCTGCCAGACAGACATTTTAGGATTCTCACTTCAGCAAAATCCTAATCTCTATACAAACTCCCTATATGTATTACACTGCCCCATATAGTTGTCCATTCTGTGCCCCAGTACTGTAAGATATTAGACCCCAACATTGTCCTCATACATTATAATGCCCCCTCACATTGACCCCATATACAATAATGCCCCCTTACATTGCTCAATATATAATAATGCCCTGACATGGCCCCAAACATAATAATGCCCCCATACATTTCCCCCATACATTATAATGCCCCCTTACATTTCCCCCATACATTATAATGCCCCCTCACATGGCCCCACACATAATATTGCCCCCTTACATTTCTCCCATACATTATAATGCCCCCTGACATGGCCCACACATAATAAGGCCCCCTGACATGGCCCCATGCATAATAATGCCCCCTGGCATGGCCCCACACATAATAATGCCCCCTGACATGGCCCCACACATGATAAACTCCCCTGACATAGCCCCTTCACACAGTTCCATGGAAAAACAAAAACACCACTCACCTCTGCCTTGTTCCCCAGCTGTTCCTGCAGCTCCACTTTCTCTCGGCTTCCTGTGCGGCAGTGGCTCTGCAGAGGCCATCTCCTTCCTGTCACTTCAGCCACCGCAGCTGAGCGCACGCTCAATACTGTGTGCGTCTTAAAGGCGCACTCAGTGTTGGATGTGGTTGTTCAGGAATTCGGGACAGGTGCCCCGAATCCGTGGGCGCCCCCTCCCCCTTCACCTGCTGGCCCAGTAGCAGGGAGTGCGATGGGGCCCACAGGTGAATGGTTCAGTTATGCACATGCAGGGACTGTGCCAGCACCGGTCCCAGCATGTAGCAGCCCTAGGACCCCAGGCCTCCTGGGTGCCCCCCTGATGGCGGCCCTGTATACCATTCTCATATCTAGTCATCCTATCTCCTGTTCATATCCCATCCCCCACACTAACTCTTCTCTGCACCTGCTTGCCAGACAGTTAAATCATAAGTGGTGGGATAGGATTTATCTAATGCTACTATATTTTTAATGTACATATAAGTAACATGTTTACAAGGTTTTCTCAAAATACCTCCAGCCATTTGGAAGCTATTCTGGAACATACATACACATTTACTACACACTTACATACATACATTGAGATGTCTGTCTGTCTATCTATCTATTAATCAGTCATCTATTTCAAATCTATCTATTTATCTATCTCTATTTTACGGTTTTCTTACTAACAGTGATAAAAAATGTGAATGAGATGTATATAAATTGGCCTGTTTCTTCCAAATCTGCTCATTTACTATAAATAGGTATGTTCATGGCTAATAAAAATGTGTACGCTACTCTAGTTCGATTGCAATCATGTAAGATTAAGAGAATTGCACAAGATTTCCCTAGACTCTGAAATGTATCTGGAAGAAGTGACAGGATGATTCATATGACCTTCACTTAAAGGTTGTCTTATTTACATATAAGGCGTTAACTATTCTCAACTTTCAAACCAGCGATTCATTAGGCTTCTCCATTACACTGCATTACTGATCACACTGGAAAACTTTATGTTAAAATGTTACTTACTATACTACTATACTATATGATGCATCTACTTTAAATGTCACCATCAATGAAATGTATTATATTATAGTTTAGCCTATTTGAATTACTTTTCTAATATACTTCTAAAATGTTGTAACTTTATGTATTTAATTAACCTCTAAAAGTTTGGCCATTAGGGGTCCTCCTTCTGGTCCTGCCTGCAGTCCTGCTTGTAGATTGTCTCCAGCAGCAGCCTGGGAGAGACAAAAATCAGGAAATGCAGGTGAAACCTCAGCTCAGCACAGTGTACAGCGTGTATAGAGAAAAAGGCTGTCCTGGCATGCTGGGAGTTGTAGATTTGCAACAGCTGGAGGCACCCTGGTTGGGAAAAACTGCTGTAGAGTCATGATGCCTTCAGTGCACAGTGCAAAATTTTGTATTAAACATTGTGCTGGATATTTCTGCTCCTTTTGCAGCTGTTGGGCAGAGCTCAGAGTTCAGTAAGGCTTTGTTCACATGGTTGAATATCCGAAAGGAAAGTATCTGTGCGGACATTCCACCAACAGCAGAGCGCCGACAGAACATGCCGGTGCTAGGACTGCTGGAAATGCCCCATCTCATGGACGGGAATGTAGATCCATGCAGACTCTGCAAAAATAGACATGTCTACTATTTCTGCGGACTAGGGAACCAGCTGCGAAAATTCCTATATGTGCACAGTGCAGCAGAATTCCATTTAAATCAATGGGAATCTGCTGCCCCAGAATGTCCATGCGGAATTCTGTAGAAGCCAAAGGCTGTCCAGGCATGCTAGAAGTTGTAGTTTTGCAACATCTAAAAGCATTCTGGTTGGGAAACACTGCTCCACACAGTTTCCCTAACCCAGTAAAGGGTTAAGTACATAGAAAAAGGTTAGTGGGATTTGAATAATTTGTGCTAGAATAAATGAACTTTTGTAGCTGCAAAAAAACATTAATAAAAGTGAAGTTTCAAAAGGTTCCCATTTTATTGCACTAGGTAGGTAAGTAGCCAGGTAGTTAGGTAGATAACCAGGCATGTAGCTATGTTGGTAGCCAGGTAGTGAAGTGGCTAGGTAGATTGGTAGGTATGAAGACATCCAGGTAAGCAATGTGCACTGTATTAGGATGTTGTGCGGGCTACTTTTCTGTGTTTTTTTTTTTTTTTTTGCAATGCAAGTTAGGGGGAGTGGCACCCTCTTGAGCTGTGTACCCCTCCCTGTTCACAGGAGGTTTCTAAATTGACAGTGGATCCTGCATGTCACCCAATCAGAATGTGCATGTTAGGGTCCCATCCAAAGTGAGACCACCTCCGTGTGGTGGATGAGGACGCATTTTGATCAAAAAGTGTGCTAAGAGCCTCAATTTTTTGACCAAGAGTGATGCTGCAACCTTCTTTTTGTAAACCTGGTAAAAAGGTAGGTATATTGCCAGGGAAGTAAGTAGAAAGGTTGCTTCTCCCCGGCCACCGCCCGCATCTACCACCCTTTTGCTAGCTGTTGCAAGACTACAACTTCCAGCATGCCTGTACAGTGAGGACATGCTGGGAATTGTAGTCTTGCAACAACTAGCTGGTGGGTGGTAGATGTGGGCAGGTGGCTGGGGAGTAGAGCCGGCTAGATCCCAAGAATATGAATCTATTGTATTGTAATTTCATATTTCCTGCTCGGAGCCATGATTGGTTTGTCTTGGCCAATCATGGCTTCAGGTGGAAAATATGAAATTACAATACCATAGTTTCATATTCCTGGGAGCTGTTCTGCTATGGAGCAGGACACAATGCTGCCGCTTCCCCGGCTTGCATTTTAACAGCAGGGTTCCTCCAGCTGTTGCTAAACTACAACTCCCATCATTGGAGTTGTAGTTTTGGAACAGGGGGCCTCCAGCTGTTGTGAACCTACAACTCCCATCATGTGAATTGTAGTTTAGGAACAGGGTGCCTGCAGCTGTTGCTAAACTACCACTCTTATGATTCCAGTTGTATTTTAGGAACAGCAAGCCTCCAGCTGTTGCTAAACTGGAGGCTCGCTGTTGCTAAACTACAACTCACATCAATGATGGGGGTTGTAGTTTAACAACAGCTGGAGGCTCCCTATTTGGAAACGCTGCTTAAGGGAAATTTTCCCCAGGGGAGAGCGCCATAAATGTACTAACCTATTTTATGTGCTTTGTTTCTTATCATTTCAGGCCCATGTATCCTGGGGACTACTTTGGATTCGATGGACTATGTTGATGACCAGTGTTTGCTTTGTTTAACATAATTAAAATGGTTAATGAGGGCTTGTGGCGAGTGTTTTTTTGATAAAAGTTTTTTAAACTTGCTGTGTTTTTTCGTTTTTTTGTTTTTACTTACTTTACAGACTTAGTAGTGTCTATTACTAAGCCGGGGCTTAGCATTAGCCCCAAAAACAGCTAGCACTAACCCTTAATTATTACCCTGGTACCCCCCTGCACAGGAGTGCCGGAAAGAGCTAGTACCAACAGGCCTGGAGCATTAAAATAGCACTTCTGGGCCTAGGCAGTAACAGGCTGATGTTATTTAGGCTGGGGAGTGCCAATAATAATGGTCCTCGCCCACCCTGGTAACATCAGGTTGTTGCTGTTTGGTTGGTATGTGGCTGAGAATAAAAATAGGGGGAATCACCCAGGTTTTTTTTTTTTTAATAATTCAATTATTTATGCAAAAAACATGTGGGGTTCCCCATATTTTCAGCCCGATATCTACCAAGCAGCAACAGCCTTATGTTACTAGGGTGGGAGAGGACCATTGTTACTGGCCCTCCCCAATCTCAGTAATACCAGCCTGTTACCACCTAGATTCAGGAGAGCTCTTTTTTAACACTTCAGGCCTTTTAGTAATGTCTCTTCCCAGTGGGACCCAGGTAATAATTTGGGGTTAACACTAGCTGTTTTTCAGCTAAGCCCGGCTTAGTGATGGCTTGTACTACTTAGCCTGTAAAGTAACTAAAAAAATAAAAAAATCAACAACACGTTTATAAAACTTTTAATCCGTAAAAACACTTCCCCACAAACCCTCATTACCCATTCTATTAATCTAAAAAAAAAAGTCGGTCATCGTAAAGTAGCCAAGTCGAACATATTTTTTTAGAGCAGCGACCTTACAGCAGAAAAGTCACAGAAGTCATTGATTTGTTTTTGCGTATGTGTGGTAACAAATGGTGTTCTAAAGTGATTTATTGTTTTTTGCAAAAATAGTAAAAATAAATGACTCGCTTACCAAAGCCAACAATGATAAATGTCCCCCTATATGAATTCCATGTAGATATTCCCTCCCCTCATAGCGATTTCCCGATTTCATATTATGAAGGATGAGAATAGCTATATGAAATGGAGGGATTGGACATGAAATATAGGAATTTGACATGAAATGGAGGAGATTTTACCATTTGTTTATGTTATCACAATTGCATATAAAAATTACATATTGAAATTGCCATAATAGCAATTGCACATTTTCCCTAAATTGTGTAGCCCCACATTTATGGCACATATCCTTATCAGCTTAACCCCTTAAGGAAGCAGGACGTAAATGTACGTCCTGGTGCGGTGGTACTTAACGCACCAGGACGTACATTTACGTCCTGTGCATAACCGCGGGCATCAGAGCGATGCCTGTGTCATGCGCGGCTGATCCCGGCTGCCGATCTCGCGGGTGTCCGCCATTAACCCCTCAGGTGCCGGGATCAATACAGATCCCGGCATCTGCGGCAGTGCATGATTTAAATGAACGATCGTATCGCCCGATCATTCAGAACGCCGCACGGAGGTCCCCTCACCTTCCTGCTTCCGGCTCCCGGCGTCTTCTGCTCTGGTCTGTGATCGAGCAGACCAGAGCAGAAGATCACCGATAACACTGATCTGTTCTATGTCCTATACATAGAACAGATCAGTATTAGCAATCATGGTATTGCTATGAATAGTCCCCTATGGGGACTATTCAAGTATAAAAAAAAATATGTAAAAATATGTAAAAATGAAAAATCCCCTCCCCCAATAAAAAAGTAAAACGTCCGTTTTTTCCTATTTTACCCCCAAAAAGCATAAAAAATAAATTTTATAGACATATTTGGTATCGCTGCGTGCGTAAATGTCCGAACTATTAAAATAAAATGTTAATGATCCCGTACGGTGAACGGCGTGAACGTAAAAAAAAAAAAAAGTCCAAAATTGCTACTTTTTTTATACATTTTATAAAAAAAAATATATAAAAAATGTATTAAAAGTTTTTTATATGCAAATGTGGTATAAAAAAAAAGTACAGATCAAGGCGCAAAAAATTAGCCCTCACATCGCCGCTTATACGGAAAAATAAAAAAGTTATAGGTCATCAAAATAAAGGGATTATAAACGTACTAATTTGGTTAAAAAGTTTGTGATTTTTTTAAAGCACAACAATAATATAAAAGTATGTAATAATGGGTATCATTTTAATCGTATTGACCCTCAGAATAAAGAACACACATCATTTTTACCGTAAATTGTACGGCGTGAAAACGAAACCTTCCAAAATTACGTTTTTCTTTTTAATTTCCCCACAAAAATAGTATTTTTTGGTTGCGCCATACATTTTATGATATAATGAGTTATGTCATTACAAAGGACAACTGGTCGCGCAAAAAACAAGCCCTCAAACTAGTCTGTGGATGAAAATATAAAAGAGTTATGATTTTTAGAAGGCGAGGAGGAAAAAATGAAAACGTAAAAATTTAATTGTCTGAGTCCTTAAGGCCAAAATGGGCTGAGTCCTTAAGGGGTTAAAGAGGTACTCCGGTGGAAAACATTTTTTATTATTGTTTTTTTTTTTAATCAACTGGTGGCAGAAAGTTAAACAGATTTGTAAATCACTTCTATTATCCTTAAATAAATCTTAATCCTACTAGTACGTATTAGCTGCTGAAGAATACAGAGGAAATTATTTTCTTTTTTGAACACAGTGCTCTCTGCTGACATCATGACCACAGTGCTCTCTGCTGACATCTCTGTCCATTTTAAGAACTGTCCAGAGTAGAAGAAAATCAACATAGAAAACATATGCTGCTCTTGACAGTTCCTAAAATGGACAGAGATGTCAGCAGAGAGCTCTGTGTTAAAAAAAAATGAATTTCCTCTGTAGTATTCAGCAGCTAATAAATACTAGAAGGATTAAGACTTTTTTTTATAGAAGTAATTTACAAATCTGTATAACTTTCTGGCACCAGTTGATTTAAAAAAAAGTTTTCCACTGGAGTACCTCTTGCGTTAAACTCTCTATCTTCTGTATGTTCCCTTCTTATTTTGCAGCGGGTTGTCTAGAAGGTGTGTAAAGAAAGATGGATTCAGCACCCTGACTGCATCAGTACCTGGATTCTGACTATGAGGCTAAGGCTTCAGACCATGAAACAAATATAGTAAGTTCATTCCACCCATTATTGGCCCTGAAACTCTTATTCTAGCTAATTTATTCCTCAGTCCTACACTTCCCTGGAAGAAAAAGGATTGCTTAATGATGCCAACTATTGAAGGTAGCTCCCCTGTAAATCAGTGCTCAACCCCTAAAAGATCCTTGAAACATGATTGGAGATTATCAAATAAATCAGAATATCTTCTCCAATTGAGAATTGCCCATCTTTTATCAATGCAGAGTACAGTGCTGTCTGAATAGGAGAGAAACCTTTGACGTGGGTCTGAGGGGGTAATATGTCTCCTTAGGAAGATGGCCATGCTGGCATAGAGAGCCTTTTGCATGTTCTTGGCATCTATTAATAATATTTTTGCGGGATAATCCTTTTCAATTGAACACTTATTATTCTTTAATATTTTAATATAATAGTTTTGTACTTTGTTTTATTTGAAATAAGTAAAAGCTTGCTAGAAGTAAAATCCAATGAAAAAAATATTAGAGGAGTTATGAATCATTAAATACAATATGGCATCATATTTTTTTAGCTGAGATCTTTGGTTTGTTGTTGTAGATCTGATTAGTCAGTAATTCAGTCGATGAGCGCAATTTATCATGAAACCTACAATGGTGATATTAGGGAGAGACTTTGTTAGTAAAGTTTTCTGTATACAGTTTACACAACAGCTTATTAATGGTTATGTTCTCTAGTGTAACAAAAAAGTAACAAGGTCCAAGTGGCCGCTGACACAGACATCTGTAAGTAATAGCCTCTGAAGTTCAATCCACTGTAGCCTTGGAAAGTGATTTTTGCTTCCTTCACACAATGTATCATTTTATTCCCAGTGCTGTTACAAAAGCCAATTGCACTTCATTTATGGGATGCTGCGATGATCTCCATTGAGAAACATATTGTTACATTATGTTCACTGCACAGGCAGAAAAAGAACTTCAGATTTCAGCCAGAAATGAAGAATAGAGGAAATGCGTTTTTTTCTGCTCATTTCACAATGGAGTATAACATTTGACACTTCTTCTATATTAACCCTCTACAGTCACAGTGATGGCATTTTTTTCTCACCCTTCTTTGTCATAATTTTATTTGTCTCTCCACAAAGCCCTAGGAAGGTTTTTACTTAGAGGGACTATGTATGGTATTGAATAATATTTTCCTATGTTTTTATATTATATTTTTAATACTTTTAACAAATAAAAACACATTGATAGTTGATAGAGTAGCTTGGATTTTTACAGATACAGGAATACCAAAATGTTTTATTTACTTATGTTTATTAAAAAGGGCAAAAAGAGGTTTTTTTTATGTTCTATAAATTATTTACCTTTTTTTTTTTTTGTTCCTAGGGGACTCAAACAAGTGAACACTTGATTGTTTCAATTTCAGTTCGTTGTACTGCAGTGCATTGTAAGTAATCTTCTTATACTAACATTGAGGTGACAGGCCTGGGTGTCTTTATCTGGCTCCAAGCTACCATGCAAAATATTTTCTATGGAGTCATGGAGAGGAACATGAGTGTCAAGGGGGCAAACCGGT
Organism: Hyla sarda; assembly: GCF_029499605.1. Lineage (NCBI taxonomy): Eukaryota > Metazoa > Chordata > Amphibia > Anura > Hylidae > Hyla > Hyla sarda. Next base: position 109,307,977 of record NC_079192.1, read on the forward strand.
ATGAGGACTAATTTTTTTGCGCCTTGTCTTGATGTTTTTATCGGTACCATTATTGTATTGATCGGACTTTTTGATCGCTTTTTATTCATTTTTTCATGATATAAAAAGTGACCAAAAATACACTATTTTGGACTTTGGAATTTTTTGCGTGTACGCCATTAACCGTGCTGTTTATTTAATAATATATTTTTATAATTTGGACATTTCCACATGCCGCGATACCACATATGTTTATTTTTATTTACACAGGTTTTTTTTTTTTTTATGGGAAAAGGGGGTGATTCAAACTTTTATAAGGGAAGGGGTTAAATTACCTTTTTTTCACTTTTTTTTGCAGTGTTATAGCTCCCATAGGAGGCTATAACACTGCACACACTGATTTTTTACCCTGATCCCTGCAAAGCCATAGCTTTGCATGGATCAGCAAGATAGGGGCTCGATTGCTCAAGCCTGTAGCTCAGGCTTGGAGCAATCAAACGCCGATCGGACGTGATGGAGCAAGGTAAGGGGGTCTCCGCTCGCGTCCTAGCTGATCGCAACATCGCGATTTTATCGCAATGTCCCAATCAGCCCAACTGAGCTGCTGGGAAGCGTTTACTTTCATTTTTAGATGCGGTGATCAACTTTGATCGCCGCGTCTAAAGGGTTAATAGCATGTAGCCAATTAAACAAAGGAGTAGTGGTGCACAGGGATACACGCAGGCGCAATAGGTCTGTGTACAAACGGAGTTTACATGCTCGAGAGGCTGGTACACAATAAGACGCTGTTTGGCAGGATCGGGGATCTAGGTCAGCATTCGTACTTTGGTTAGTTTCATCTGAGCCCAACACTTTTAAGGGAATATGAGAATATGCACTTTATATATGCCTATAACACTTTTCACATTTGTTTACTTGTTGATTACCATGACAACATGGTCACATGTTTTTATTAACCAATGAAAAACTCTATGGGTGGTAACTATGTTTAATTGTGAACATTTGCACCTGATGTTGTACCAATCAGATTGTTTTTGAGATCTATATATATGCACTTTATTCACTTTGTATTCATGCTTGACAAAGGCTACACTATAGCCGAAACGTTGCACTGCTGATGACCTAAATAAAGACCACAGCCTTTTTGAAATTGGGAGTCTGCATACTTTTTGCTGTGACCTATACCACTTGGATGTTCTGTATCTGGACTGGTTATCCGGATGGTCACGGGCATAATAGCAGGGACTAGTGCTGTCTTCCCCCTTGGACATAAAGGGTTAATAGCGCGCGGCTAGCTATTGTTAGCAGCCAGGACCGACTCGGTGTGATGCGGGGTCACGATGTGACCCCGTTTTAAACACCGGGACCGGGCGAGAGGCGTACAGTTACCCCCTTCGTCCCGAAGGAGTTAAAAATCAGACAATGTGATTTTATGGATTTTGTTCTCATTATGTCTCTCACAGTTGAGGTATACATATGATGAAAATTAACACCTTTCTCATCTTTTGGTGGGAGAACTTGCAAAATTGGTGGCTGACTAAATACTTTTTTCTCACTGTATCTTGGAGATCTAACCACAGACCTACTGTGAATGCTTAAATCCTTCTGTATCTTCATGTAATCCCAGACTGACATGATGAGATCAAGGCTCTGTGTGGCCCATATAATTACTTCTAGAACTACTTGTTCTTCTTACACTGCAGATTGTTTTTATTCCTATAGGTTGTATGTTTGGGGTTGTTGTCCTGCTGCAGAATAAATTTGGAGCCAATGAGATGCCTCCCTAAGGTTTTGCATAATGGATAAGTATCTGCCTGTATTTGTTATTAAGAACACCATTAATCTTGACCAAATCCACCAACTCTTTTTGCTGAAATGCAGCCCCAAGCTTGCTAGGAACCTCCACCATGCTTCACAATTGCCTACCGATGCTCAACATTGTATGGCTTTCCCTAGCCCTTTTGCGAGCAAACTACTTTCTGTTACAGCCAAATATTTAAAATGTTGACTTTTCAGTCCAGATCACCAGCTGCCATTTCCTGCAACTAAACTACAATGTATTTCTACAAAGTTAAGTCACTTGGCATAGTTTTCATGTCAAAGTTATGGCTTGGCATCCACACAATACAGATTTGAGCTTTACAAGCAGATCTTTCCTCCTCATGGCTTGTTTTTTGCTCTGATATGCATTGTTAGCTGTGATACCTCATATAGACAGGTCTGTGTCTTTCCAAATCCAAACAACTGAATTTATCACAAGTGACTTCAATCAAGATGAAGAAAAATCTCATAGAGGATCAAGAGAAATAGGAGGCTCCACAGAAGTAATGATATATCAATATATATTTGTAGATTTTTGTACTTAAAATTTGTTACAAGTATTACTTCCAAGTACAACCTAGAGGTCTGCGCTTAACCCTAAAATATCTAAATGAGGCTGTGTTTTGTTCACAATACCATTAGTGTCTATTTTATTGAGTTTATATTGCTTTTCACAACTAGAACAGCAATCTCTATAGATGAGCAAAAGAATAAATATTGCACAATTTTATCTTTTCATGGTAAGAGTTACTGATTATTTTCTATGTTCCAAGAAGAATATTTAGGGATGATTAAATGGATATATAGATGAATGAGTAAGGATCTTATTGCAGAGTAATAGGGCAATGATCATCCGAGAAATCATGAAATGCTGGTTTGTTGTCTGGTCTCGTCCTTTTTGACCTATCACCTACTAGATTGTTTACTCAGTGGCTAAGGCCATGTAATCTGGTCCTAACAGACATATGACATTAGATAGGTAGATAGATAGATACCAAAAGAAAGGAAGCAGCACACCATATAGAATTAATGCCGGGGGGCAAGAAGCATTAAGGTCCAGGTCACAGATCCTAAGGTACACGGAAAATGAATTTCGGCAGCACACCCAAATGATGAAAGAAAGACTTGGTCTTTATTCACACAAAAGTGAAGGCAACGTTTTGTCCAGCTCACCCAGCCATTGTCAAGGCTTGATAATGGCTGGGTGAGCTGGCCGAAACGTTGTCTTCCCTTTTGTGTGAATAAAGACCAAGTCTTTCTTTCATCATTTGGGTGTGCTGCTGAAATTAATTTCCTACATAGATAGATAGATAGATAGATAGATAGATAGATAGATGGATAACCGATAAATATAGATAGACAGATACATAGATAGATAGAAGATAGGTAAACTGATAGATAGATAGATAGATAGATAGATAGATAAGTGAAAAATATAAAGATAGACAGATAGATAGATAGATAAGTGATAAATATAAAGATAGACAGATAGATAGATAGATAGATAGGTGGATCCAGGCATACTGTAGGTCAATTACTATTTGCACAATAAGATCTTTACTTCCTACTATTTTGCAGCAGTCTCATACTTAGTGATGGATGTAAGGGAAAATGACTTATCCAAAGCTCAATCAAGCTGTGGATACAAATATCTGTACTTGAGTGCTAAAATTACATTTTATTGAAGTTGTGATTTGCCTTGAAACATTACCCTAACATAGCATATGATTGCAATAGAGGATGTGAGCACAAGCCAGTCTAATCTGTACAGGAAGGAAATGCCTAGGGCACTCAACTATACCAAGGTCAATCAAATCCTTATTTACAGTGCTTCATACAGAAAAAGGGTCCTTTTTTTAGCAGATTTTTTTGAATTATTTGACTTTCAATAAGTTTGAGTACTCTAGCACAGTAAAAATCCTGACAAGCAATGTAGCAGGGACGTTCACAGAGGAAAGGGGTCGAACAGTAAAGAGTGAAACAGGACCCCTTCTGTTGCATGGATTATGAATTCATTTTTGCATTGGCATGAGGGGCCCATCTCTAAAGGTGGCAATGACTTACAGTGCATTTATTTTATGCTAAAATGTTATGTTAAGATTCAGTATATTTTAGGCATGCCTGAATGAAAACATCTACAGACTTGTGAGTATTAGCAATACATCACCGCAGAAATCATATAAAGTGTACCTGTCATCATAAGAAACTTTTCATATCTCCTAAGGACATGTTAAAAGTTTTTATCGGTACTTTCTCTATTGATCACTGGAGTGTGGAGAAAGATACACAGATGTGCGCTTCTCTCTCCTCTTGGTGTCTATGTGAGCAAAAGAGTCCTGTAGACTTACATTGTGAGACTGTCTCGGTCATGTGACACAAAGACTAAAGAGCATGCTTCTCCTGGCCTGACACATTCTATTGATCAGTGCCCATTTAGCGGGCAACTGCAATCTTGAACTCCTGCGTATTCATTTGATTGGGCGTAGAGTAACACATTGCACGCAGGGGTTGTCAGGTTGCCAAAGCAACCATCTATTGCCCTGCAAGTTCCATGTGAGTCCCATTCATTAGAAATTGTCTCATGCAAGAAACTTGCAGGGCATTGTACAATTGTTCCAGAAACTATACCGCCCACGTGGAATGAGAAGCCCCGGGCCAGATCTTAAAAATGGATGAGAGTTCAAGATTGTAGTTACCATTTAATTGTATTGACCCTTTCTCAGCAATCTGTGACCTTTAAGTTCTTATTTATATTTCATACTCCCATGTATTGTATATGTCCATTTCTTAATACTGTACTGACTGGCCGCCCTTCCACATTATGCACCAATGCATTCAAATGAGGATTACTAAACTTGTATTCTTGCTTTCCAGTACTATATTTTCTACTATTCACTTACCAACTTCCAAAGCCACGATTATAAATAAAATAAAAAAACATGGGAATCAACCCTATTAGAGAAACTTACTAAGACTGGTGTTTAAGATGCCTCGATGTCTAGAGTAAAATCCTGATCCTGATCATTTTACCAGATTTATTAAAGACTCATGCCTCTTAAAAATTGGGGACCTCAGCAGCTGCCCCGGTAACAGACTTTGAAATTTATGCCTGCTTTTAGGAGTTGAGGAAGCCTGACAACTTTATTAAAAAAACAAAACAAAAAACACTTTACCTAGAAATAAATGCAATAAGTAAGCAGATAATAAATGTGCCTATGGTGTTTGTCAGTGTGCAGGATTTTATGGATGTTGCTTACTGTAAAATCCCCAGAAATGCTGAAGCTGGTGTTGTAATTAGCCCTAAACTGATTCTGCACATAAATATGCATATTTTATACGTGAAACAAGTTTTTTAAATTTTTTTTTTTAAGAAGTGCTTACTGACTGTCTCTGCAGTCCTGCTGGTGGCTGGATGTGTTCCTTGTTTGTCTGGGGGCATTCTTTTAAGAGCATGACAACTTTCCTCACTTTCCCTTGTCACATGACCTGCACTGGAGCATACTGCTGCAGATGTGTGGCCCTTGTCTCTCTCTCACGTGGTATCCCTGCCACTGCTGAGTTGAGGGGGGCCGGGACTGAGCAGAGAAGGGTGATAAACTCCCCCCAGGTTAGCAAATTATCCATATTTGCTGCTGTTATTTATGATCCGACTAGGCAACCAGGGTGTGATGACAAAATGAAAGAGACAGAGACCCCTAGTGACTAATTTTTAAACCACTTGTTCACATCTTTAGCAAACAAGTTGTTTAAAATATATTAAGAAAATGCAATTTTTTTAAAGCAGTATTCCATTTTTTAAAAAGTGTATTCTAACGACAGTAATGCTTTATTAACCTGTTAACCTGAGCACGCATAGCGGATAGGTCCCGGCAGCTATCAACGGACGGGACCCGTGGCTAATACCGGACATCACTGATCGCGGTGATGTCTGGTATTAACCCCTTGGATGCGGCGATCAAAGTTGATCGCTGCGTCTAAAATGAACAAAAAATGGGGGGGGGGGGGAAATGTGGTGTCCCGATCAGTTGAGAGGATGTGAGGAGGGTCCCTACTTTCCTCCTTGGCATCCAATCATCACTCTATTGCTCCATGCCTGAGATCGAGGCTGGAGCAGGCAAAAGAGCGCCGATAATACTGATCAATGCTATGGCATAGCTTTGAACAGTGTATGCAATCAGAAGATTGCATGTTATTGTCCCCTTTAACTATAAATGTGTAAAAAATAAAAGTTAAAAAAAGTTTATAAACACTCACTGCTGGGAATAATTGAGGGATGGATTTTGGTTATAGATATGGATTCTGTTATTGAACATGGATTTAAAGTTCATAGCTTGTGTGAAAAAGTACAAGGGAAACAGAATAGGTGTTTTTCCCCTAACAATATTTTTATTGGTTTGTTGTAATTTCCTATTAAATGTGGTTATAAAAGGAGCAACACAAATGGGTATGGAATGTAAAATTTAACATCAGGGTCCATTTTAATATATCACAGGTTGCAATAGTTAAAGGGGTACTCCGCTGCTCAGTGTTTGGAATAAACTGTTCCTAACACTGGAGCCGGGAGCTCATGACATCATGCCATGCCCCCTCAATGCAAGTCTATGGGAGGGGGCGTGGCAGCCATCACGCCCCCTGTCATAGACTTGAACTGAGGAGGCAGGGCGTGATGTCATGAGGGGGCGGGTATATAACGTCACAAGCCCCCAGCGCCGGCTCCAGCATTTGGAACAGTTTGTTCCAAATACTGAGCAGCGGAGTACCCCTTTAATAATATACAGGTTTGCAGTCATACTTTCCCATCTCATATTCAAGTTGAGATACACATTTAGTATGGGAGGGAAAACTTCAATAAGGGTCTTCAAACGAATGAAGAGCATCTATAGTCATGTCTAGTAGAGCTGCAGAAAGAAGCCAGCACATTAATAATTCACTAACCTGAGATGCAATATTAAAAAATGGTCCTTGAGTTGTATTGAATATTGAATATTATTTCCTTGACTCTATCGATAGAAGTTCTGATATACCACAACAAAACTGCATTCATACTCAACGAAGGTTTTAGCGGTTTGCAAGGAAAGTTTGGAAGGTGTCAATCTTGTACACCTAGAAACAAATTGAACCACAAAACAACTGTTCATGCAGCTGTGTTTGTTTGAACAGTACTGTGGTGTCCCAGTATCGCATCTTAAACGGTACCTATGTATGTGTGGGTCCCCATAGCCAGAGTCCCTAGGACGTAGGGATCCCTGTTGTGTAGCCTACCCCTTGCCACCTCTATTCCAACTAATAGCCTAGTAATTTATGTAAGGGTAATGTAAATATAGTAATATATATGTAAATAAATGGTTAATTACCGGTTCCATAGCGTTGCAGGACCTGCGGGTCACGTGACTAGGTAAACTCTATGGTATTTTGCTTAAGGACCTTTGGATGCCCTGTGACGTATGCAATCCCATTACTCTGTGTAATGGTGAGTGACAGATGTTCGGACCAATCGGATTCACCCCGCCCCTGCCAATATAAGGGAGCGGCCATCTTTTCTCTCTTTTGTTCCTGGGCTGTCAAACGAGAAGGATCTGTGCAGCAACTATCGCAGTGAGCTAGGCCCGAGCCTTGCGGCAACGGCTGAGTAATTCAGAATAGAGAGTGCATGAATTCCCAGACACTCTGCAGCATCACCGGACCTAATATAACCCCTAAATCCGGACGGATCTGCAAATATCTACCCTAAATTCAGAGACTTTCTAAATAGCTCAAGGTCCGCAACAACTGTCAGTCGCTGAGCAATATAAGGACTGTTTGTACGAGACTGTGACTGTGCCTTGGATGAATCGCAAGCACTTAAGTAAAGTTGTTCAAGTTCAATCTCCTTGTGGACCTTCAGTCATTTCATGCACCTATCGTTACTGGGAAGGGCGGCGATAGGCGGGAGCATTTCCTCAGTATACCAGCCCTCAGCCTGGCGTCACGAACTATAGGGTTAACATTAACCCCTTATATCCCGATATCATACCACCACCACCATACACCCCCCAAGGGCTACCACAGTACCATCTATCTAACCATCTTAAAACATTTTATTGTTATATTTATACTGTACTTTAACATTCATAGTTTTCTATACATAGAAAGAAATCAAAGCAATTTGGCTCACCAACATAGGTCTGCATACAGAGTTCCAGCTGATTTATAGATTTGTACATTCAGTACAATATTATTCAATGATTGTTAGTATATAGGGATCAGACATCTACTGATTTGTCAGAATCAATGAAGCAATGCATTTATCAAGGAAAAGAAAAACACCTTTAGGTTAGAATAAGCAACCTTTTCCTTCACTGGTGATGGTAAAACATAAAGAGCTGACAAGCTCATCTCTCTGCTGTCAAAAACAAATAATAAAATTGTTAAGATGTCCTTCTTTTCAATAAAATAAGAGTTAAATTACACCATCTGTTTTTGAATAGGAAATCGGGAGCCAACATGTAAATGATGGGCCTCAGCTTCTGCTTACTGTCATGGCACTTGGGATATTCAAATGAAATGCAGCCACAGAGGTAGAAATTTGCATAATTATTCAATGATATAGAGATCCATAAGATACCCTGTCAGTTTAAATAAAAAAAATGGAAATGAACCCTAGAGGAAAAAATGTTATACATTTTTGTATTTTATGGACAGAATTAGCCTGTGCTTTTACTTTATGCCATATAATTTATATATAATTTAATTTTTACTTATTTTTGATACATATATTGTGGAAGAATAGCTCCACAGAGTTAGTCAAAGAACGGCTAAATAGCAGTCAGAGACAGGGACACAGTAATGTTTAAACAGGGTTTCTCCTGTTTTTAATTTTAGAGCAAATCTAGCCTTCACATTCAGACATAAATACAAAATAAATTCTGCTTATTCAGTGCTTACTCTGCAGAAATAGTTTCTGTTTCTACAGGTGGCTTACTACCTGCCATTCAACAAAGTAGACACCAAATGTGATGCTCACATAGGTTACAAAGTCTCCTTTTTGAGACTGCAGTTTTTAAGCCCAGTAACGAGCTGACTTCAGCACCTGTGCTGATCTGGGCTAGTCTGAAAAACTAGGCCCAAATGGGGAGATTTATCAAAACCTGTCCAAAGGCAAAGTTGTTGAGTTGCCCATAGCAACCAATCAGATCGCTTCTTTCATTTTACAGAGGCCTTGTTAAAAATAAAAGAAGCAATCTGATTGGTTGCTATGGGCAACTCAGCAACTTTTCCACTGGACAGGTTTTGATAAATCTCCCCCAAAGTCCCTAGCAGGCTAAGTCTCACTTAGCTTTCACGGAATGAGAAATCAACTTCCAGAAACCTTTAGAAATATTGCAATCCTGATGACCATTCCTGTCAGTGTCCCACTATATATAAATGTATATATATATATATATATATATATATATGTAAAAATATATATGCAATTTAAGGACGATTACATGTATAGACATCCTTTGGTCCAACAACACGCATTCATTTGATTACACTTCCGGTTCATTGATGTAATATTTTGCATATATTTATGGTGAGGTTCCATCCATTATAGAATAATGTATAGCCAGAGCTCGGCTTCATCCTACCATGTAGCAGGGAGGAAGTAAGTCTGTTAGACACTTTAGTCCATTAGACTGAATGCGAAAAACTACATTCACAAACAGGTCCCAAAGAAAAAAAGTCCCAAAAACTTGCCTGTGTTACTATTTATGATCCAAATGCACCAACAATTTCCAGAATACTTTTCTTCTGATCCCACATAGCTTTATACATCTGGGGCACAATGTAGCATGGCTCATATTTCAAATTATAGAACATGTACCCAAACCCCACCAGATATTAGATAGGGTTATACCTTTCAAAGAGGGGAAATTTAGGATTTATTCTCCTGAATTCCTGCTCCACTTGGACCTACAGAGGGAGTGTAACTTTATCTTGAATACGTAAGCTAAAGATGTTTTAAGACCCTTATTCCTCACATTATTCTTATAGGTCAAATTTTTTCATATTTATATTCTTTATACCATTGCCATTATATATGTGGTAACCTTTGGTATTCAGTGAACATGTTAATCTATGATGCACATTGCCCTGATTTGCTAAGAGTAGAGTGTAGTTTTCTTTGTGGGTATTTTTTCCCAACAGGTATTTTTGCACAGTGTTCCTAAAGTTTCCCTATGTTTCCCAACTAGTGTTACGTTTTTACTGTACTGTAAGGTCTGAAGGAAAGGATACTGTGTGCGACACAACTAGGGTGTAAACCACTGTGTAGGGGCCTTAATGGGGGTCAACTTCTGCGTGGGGGCACCAGGGTCAGACTGGGATTAAAAAGCAGCACTGATACACAAAACCTACCAGCTCACATTTTGCATCACCTACCTTCATTGATTTATTATTTTAATTATTGATACTCAATAAACGGTCCTGCCAAGGAGTCTGCAGCTCCGGCTTCCAAGGGTGATTTTCTCTGCAAAATTCCCTGCAAATTTAGCTAAGGCTAAAGCAGGAGAAGTGTTTATGTTTTCATTGTTTGCCTTATTGCTCCTCAAGGATTATGAACTATGCAGGGAATCACATGGTTATGTCACCAAAGAAGTAATCAAAATCAGCTGTTGATGTGTTGCTAATGGTATTTCTGAAGTGAGGTACCAGAATTGATCTCCCTCTTCCTATAGACTTCCCACTGGCTATACAGCCATTCCACATGTTTTTCCTACTGCCTGGCCGAGCTGTTGACTTATTTCGAGCTACAAAATTACATAGTGATTCCTTACTGCATTCTGCCTAGAAGGTCACCATGAGAAAAGACAATAATGAAATACTCTTCTGTTTTTCAAAATACCCTGGCCTAGCACACAGTTCTTAAATGTAGCCTAGAAACCATACAAACAAGTCATAGTAAAGTGTGATAAGACAGCTGTACGATACACGTCTCTAAAATACACAAAGCTCACTTATTTTGTTTCCCAGGATTCATTCCTGAATTCTTCTGCCCTGAAAGCAATGAGTTTCAAATAGCGTTCTATCATTTTCTAGCAGAATAATATTAATTTTCTGGTTCAATAAAACAATTACATAACCGCTTCAGCCAGACTGTCCATCAATAATGTCGTTTACTAAACTGTTATTGACCTCTCTCTTAGGACACACACCGGCTTTGTGATATTAATATCCTTGTCTGCATCCAGCAATATTTTTCCTTGAAAGAGTTCAGTTTATTTTTATACTAAAATCAATGGAGCTTTTATAATAGGAACAATTACCAAAATAATGGAAATATACACAGTGTGCAGTCTGCATAGACTATAATGGAGCCCATCAGTCAGACTGCACGCTATCTTAGCTATAACTAACAATTGAAGGGGATCTCAGAACTGAGACCCTGTTTGATCTTATTTCCCTACATGAAAGTACATCACGTCAAAAGTTCATTTTAAATACAGCAACATTATATATAGATATACTTGGCCTATGTTATAATTGTATAATTAATATTTGTGTAATAAATAATTTTACCATTTGAATTAACTTACTAGTGTATTATGGAAATATGTGATACCTCCATGAGGCACTGTATTCTGTGATCCTCTGTTTAAAAGTTAGCCAAGGAGCTAAAGGCTAAACAGCCCCTATGATGAAATCCAATGTATTGTTTATTAGCAATTGCAACCTGTTTTGATCTCAGAATGAGCTCTTTGAAGATCTTGTTCTGAGATCAAAATGTGTTACTATTGTTTTAATAAACAATATATTGTCCTATATATATGGGACAGTTTGGATTTCATCATTGGGTGAAGCAACAGGCGAAGTACTGCCAAGATGTCCTCTTCTTGGACTGTTTAGACTTTAGTTTCTTGGCTTACTATTGATCACCTTTCACTATCCTGGATCGGGTGTACTGGGCAACTGCTAACGCCATTTTGGATTATTACTATATGTATGAGGAGATATTGTGCACTTAGCACAACCATATCCAGTAAGAGGTTAATCTCATCACCCCTGATCCAATTGACATACCAGCTTTACTAGAATGCACCTATCTTTTGTTTTATCTCTAAACAATAGCTATCTAGTTATCTATCTTATCTAGAAGATCAGTGGGGCAGGGGCCTTACACCTTGGACCCTCACAATCTCTAGAACGGAGGTCAAATGTGACAGTGCACAGACAGATCTTTATTCATTCTCTATGAGGCTTCTGAACATTTCTGAGTGCAATGTTCAAAAGATCAATAGAGAATAAATGTAATTATGGCTGCACATGTGAAATGCCGCTAAATTCATCCTGTCTTGTGGTTAGTGGGGGCTGCAGTGGGAGGACCCCACTGATCCATTACTTATCCCATGTTCTGTGGATAGGTGATAACTTTTGATAATGAGAATACATCTTGAAAATAGATACAGTACAGGTCATATCCATGTTGTTGTCCAAACACAATGTTCAACATTGATTGTAAGCATATCTGACCAATATATATCCTGATATGTATCCTAAAGTTGGCAGAATGTGCATTTGCAAAATGGTTCATATTTATTCCAAACTTGGACCATTTTACATCTTGTTCTGTAAAAAAAAAATGCATCAAAGTGGTACCACTAAGGCTGGGTTTAGATATATCAGGCGTCCGGCACAGTTTCCTTCTGGTGTGCACTGGAGGGAAACTGATCCTAGAACTGATCTTATTCATTCGAATGGGACAGTTCACAATCAACCAGCGTCAAAATTTTGGTTGGACACGCCGCACGGCAAAGCAACTTGCTGAGTACCCCTGTCCCTCATGCAGAAACAATGGACGCTGGATGCCATACAACTGATGACAACTTGTGATCAGTTGTGGCATCAATTGAGTCGAGATCTAGGCTGAGTTCACCTATGCCAGATGCTGGACATACGTGAACCCAACCTAACAGATGTGTAACATAAAGCGTACCCGTCAGATCCCCCCCAAAAATTTTCACTCAGTACCTATATATCACTCAGTACCTAATCCTGACCATGTGCATCTAATTTTTATGTGTCTAGCACCTTTATTTATATACACCTTTGCACTCACAGCTGTCAATCAAGGAAGTGTGTCCATGACGCATGGACACAGCAGGACTAGTAGTATGTGTCCAAGCAGGCAGGGAGGGCAGTTGTTTGACTGGCTTTTTCAGTATGAAATATTGAAAATTTTCTAATGAAAGCAATTGGTTTTGCATGCTTTACAACATATCAAAAGTTTTTGTATCTGACAGTGCCCATTTAAAGTTTCTGAGCCCTAATGCATAATATTTAATAAGATTCCCCCACTTATTATCTGGCATTGGTCTCTAGTGTTGCTCCCAAATATTCGCAATGCGAATTTTATTCGCGAATATCGCATATTCGCGAATTTGCGAATTTTCGCGAATATAGCACTATATATTCGTAATTACGAATATTCGTTTTTTTTTTTTCACAGTACACATCACAGTGATCACCCCTCTCTGCTTCCAGCTTGTGTGGTGTAAAGAAGGCTCTAATACTACTGTGTGAGACTGGCGTGCGAATTTTCGCATATGCGAAAATTAGCATATGCTAATTTTCGTATATGCGAATTTTCCCTTATGTTAATTTTGTATATGGTAATTTTCGCATATGTTAATTTTCGCATTCACGAATTTTTCACATATGCAAAAATAAAACGAGGATATTACGAATATGCAAATATACGCGAATATATGACGAATATTCGTCCATATATTCGCAAATATTCGCGAATTCGAATATGGTCTATGCCGCTCAACACTATTGGTCTCTTCACGTGTGGCTGAAAGTCCTTCTGGTGCCATTAGACTTGGATGTACAAATTGCAATAAGAATACCAGATGTTTTATTTATGTGCCTTATTTTTTTGCCACAAAATACTGTTGGAGTGCCTTCAGAGCATGTGTACAATATGCCTTGTCTTGATACATATATACTATGTGAGATGCACTTTTGGATACATGTAGTGTCATTTTGATAGTAAATCCCGCTATTATGATGTTATACATAAGGGGAGATTTATCAATCAGCCCGAAACCCTAATTGCCTGAATTTTCCCACAGCAATCAATCACAGCTCAACTTTTATATCTTAACTAGCTGAGTACCCGGCACTGCCCGGTTTTTCCTACCTAATCCTAGTGGTGGAGGAAAAGCAACAAAGGAGAAAACTTTTGTCCTCATATCCCATCCTCAAATCCTGACCCCATATCCCTTCCTCATATCCCGACCCAAAACCCCCTCCTCATATCCCGACCTCATATCCTGTCCTCAAATCCCGATGACATATCCCTTCCTTATATCCCATCCCCATATCCTGTCCTCAGATCACGTCCCCATATCCTGTTCCCATATCCCGACCTCATATCATGTCCTTATATCTGTCCCCATATCCTGTCTGCATATCCGACCTCATATTCAGACCTCATATCTCTTCCCCGTATCCCGTCCCCATATCCCATCCCCATATCCCATCCTCATATCCCATCCCCATATCTAATCCTCATTTCTAATACTCATCTCCTGTCCTCAGGTGGGGCTGAGTTATGATGAAGATGTTTTAAGCTGAAAATTAAAGGGGAGTGGCTTAAAGGGGGGTCATGTATTTTCAAGATGGGGCATGGAATGTGTGGAGGGTGTGGTTTGCCAGCCGGACTGACACATTCACCAGGAGATACAGAGCGGAGATTAGAGATTGTGGAGTAAGGTACCAGAAGTCCTATATACTTACACGGGGTAGGTTAGGGTTAATATCACTATTCTATATTTTTATTTGACATATAAGTAACATGTGACCAAGTATTATCAAAATATCTCCAGCCTTACAGTAGTTATGCTGGAACATACACTTTCTATAGATTTGCATTGGGCTTTAAGAAAAACCCCTGATGACGAGAATGAGGGTAGGTTAGGTTTAAATAACTATCCTATATTTTTAGTGGACATATTAATAACATGTGACCGAGTATTATCGAAATATCTCCAGCTGTTTGGAAGTTATGCAGTAACATATATTTCCCATAAACTTTTATAGGACTTTAAACAAAAACCCCGATAGGATAGGGGATAAGATGCCTGATCGCGGGGGTCCGGCCGCTGGGAACCCCCACAATCTTTCATGCAGCACCCCGCTATCATCAGCCTCCGGAGCAAACATCGTTCCGGGTCTGATGAATCACAATCACGGGGCCGGAGTATCGTGATGTCACGGCTCTGCCCCGTGTGACATCACGCTCCGCCCCCCTCAATGCAAGCCTATGGGAGGGGGCGTGACAGCCAACATGCCCCCTCCCATAGGCTTGCATTGAGGGGGAGAAGTGTGACATCAACCCCGTGATCATGATTCATCAGACCCAGAGCGATGTTCAGGCTGATGATAGCGGGGTGCTGCATGAAAGATTGCGGGGGGTCCCCAGCAGCGGGACCCTCGTACTCAGGCATTTCATCCCCTTTCCTTTGGATAGGGGATAAGATTTCTTAGGGCCAGAGTACCCTTTTAATATCTTTAGCGGTTTGGACGTGATGCTGGAACATACACACACACATACATACACACACGTTGAGTATATATAGATGAGTTCTTGTAAAATGAAAGTTGAGCTTTGATTGGTTGCTATGGGTAAAAATAGACAATTATGGTTTAAGGCTGATTGATAAATATGGTATACTAGTATAAGGAAAAACTTGTATAAAGGGGTTTTTCAGTTATAGAATTTCTGTTATACATACAAGATTTAATTTAGGAAATAGTAGTATATAGTGTATATATATATATATATATATATATATATATATATATAGTCACTCTTCTCTTGCAATAGACAGTTGTTGCTGTAACACATAGCCTTGTGTGCACTGAACATTTCTTATGTCACACTTATTCCGTCTTAAGTCTTTAATTAATATTCATACTGTGTTACTTAAATTTTCTATTAATATGCTGGCAAGTAACAGGGAAGCCTTTCATGAGAATGTTTTCATATAATCATGGCATGGAAGGAAATCTTTTGCTGAATAACATATGCAGACCAAAAGTTATGAAAATTTGGAGTCCTGTTTTATTTCACAGGTTTAGAACATCACGTAGAGCAGCAACAACGGCCCAGAAGCCACCTCCACACCTTCCATGGGGTAAGAAATCTGGTGCATGGCCTCACTCTATTTTGTTCCTAAGTAAATCCAGTTCTGTAAACATTAAATCCACGCCTCAGGTTCCTGCTGTCTATTTATCCATCATCTTATTGTATACAATACATGTACAGTATGTAATAGCCTCTGTGTAGGTGGATGGCTGAGTAGGTTGGTTATTGGGGTGTTGGCTGCAATCATTTCTTTTAAAGCAAACAAACCTTGGTTATTTATATAGATTACTCATGCCGACTAGTTATTTCTAGGACTTGTCCTTTCTATGGATTCTAGGGCAGCACTAAATTCACTTGGTTGAATGTGTCTTTCTGCACGTCTTGAAATTTCTAGCGGATTTGGTGCTACACGGCTATAATGTAAATATCCACTGGTATTGTCAGACATGTGTAGGGTATCGTTAATCCCATAATTCTAATATAGCTGCAAAATATGTAACAAGAATATGTTGACAAAAATGGCAGCTATTTACTCTAATAATGCGTCTATGGAAAAGCT
Organism: Hyla sarda; assembly: GCF_029499605.1. Lineage (NCBI taxonomy): Eukaryota > Metazoa > Chordata > Amphibia > Anura > Hylidae > Hyla > Hyla sarda. The sequence goes on from NC_079192.1 coordinate 109,324,449, forward strand.
TCTGTCAGTATTCGAATAAAAAAAAAACTGTTGGAATTCCATTGTTGCTTTTCCATAAACTTTAACCCCTTAAGGACTCATCCCATTTTGACCTTAAAGAGGAAATCTGCCCCTAGACATGTTATCCCCTATCCAAAGGATAGGGGATAAGATGCCTGAACGTGGAGATCCCGCTGCTGGGGACCCCCGGGATCATGGCTGCAGCACCCTGATGTCATTACTGCATAGAGCAAACTCGCTCTGTGCGTAATGACGGGTGATACAGGGACCGGAGCATCGTGACATCACAGCTCCGCCCCTCATGACGTCACTGCCTGCCTCCTTAATGCAAAGACTTGTATTAAGGGGGCGGGCTGTAACATCATGAGGGGGCGGAGCCGTGACATCATAATGCTCCGGCCCCTGTATTGCCCGTCATTACGCACAGAGCTAGTTTGCTCTGAGCAATAATGACAATAGGGTGCTGCAGCCAAGATCCTAGGGGTCACCTACGGACCCATATAAGTGCTTGTACTTTGAAATTACATCACTTTTTTATAACATAATGTGCAGCAAAACAAACAAAAAACTTATTTGTGTGGTAAAATGATGCCATTTTATAACTTTTTGGGCTTCCGTTTCTACGCAGTGCACTTTTCAGTAAAAATGACACCTTCTCTTTATTCTGTAGGTCCATATGGTTACAAGGATACCCACTTCATGTAGGTTTTATTTTATTTTCCTGCTTAAAAATATTATACATGCACCAAAATTAGTATGTTTACGATTGTCATATTCTGACCCCTATAACTTTTTTATTTTTCTGCATATGGGGGTATATAAGGGCTCATGTGTTCATGGGACTTTTTGATCACTTTTTATAAAAAAAATGTTATGGTATATGTGACCAAAATGCCCAATTTTGGACTTCGGTATTTTTTTTACGTGTAAGCCATCGACCATGTGGTTTAACCCCTTAACCCCTACAGGACCCATGACGTAACGGTACGTCCCGACACCCTGGGTCTTAAGGACCAGGGACGTACATTTACGTCATGGGCAGTTTTAGTCCCCGCCGTGCGCCGGGCGGGGATCGGAGCGGGATGCCTGCTGAAATCATTCAGCAGGCATCCCGTGCAAATGCCCAGGGGGGTCATCAGACCCCCCCATGTCGGCGATCGCGGCAAATCGCAAGTGAATTCACACTTGCGATTTGCGCGATTCCGGGTCATTACGGGTCTATAGTGACGCGGTGACCCGGAATGTAAGGGGGATCGCGGGTGTCTAAGACACCCACGATCCCCCTGAAGCGATAGGAGTGAGGTGGCACGGGTGCCACCCCTCCTATCCCTGCTATTGGTGGTCTAGACGCGACCACCAATAGCAGATCGGGGGCGGGGGGTTTACTTTCGTTTTCCCCGTCCTGCCCTCCCACAATAGGCGGGGCAGGACGGGAAATGACGGGGACCGGCGCCGAAGATCCACTTACCGATCCGGGCGGGCGTCGGAGGCTGCAGGCGACGGAGATCGGCGGGCGGCGATGACGTGCGGCTGGATCCGACGGAAGCCGGTGAGTTGCCTAGCAACATCTGGAGGGTACAGTTTGAGACCATTATACAGTGGTCTCTAACTGTAGCCCTCCAGATGTTGCAAAACTACAACTCCCAGCATGCCCAGACAGCTGTTTGGGCATGCTGGAATATGTAGTTTTGCAACAGCTGGAGGGCTACAGTTTGAGACCACTATATAGTGGTCCCTAAACTGTAGCCCTCCAGATCTTGCAAAACTACAACTCCTAGCATGCTCAAACAACTGTTTGCTGTCAGGGCATGCTGAGAATTGTAGTTTTGCAACAGCTGGAGGACCACAGTTTGGAGATCACTTTGCAGTGGTCTCTAAAACTGTAGCCCTCCAGATGCAAAACTGCAAATCTCAGCATGTCCAAACAGCAATTAGCTGTCTCGGCATGCTGGGAGTTGTAGTTGCGTACCTCCAGCTATTGCATAACTACATCTCCCAGCATGCCCTTCGGCGATCAGTACATGCTGGGAGTTGTAGTTTTGCAACAGCTGGAGGCACACTGGTTAGAAAATACTGAGTTAGGTAACAGAACCTAACTGAAGGTTTTCCAACCAGTGTGCCTCCAGCTGTGGCAAAAGTACAACTCCCAGCATGCACGGTCTGTCAGTACATGCTGGGAGTTGTAGTTTTGAAACAGCTGGAGGTTTGCCCCTCCCCCCATGTGAACGTACAGGGTACATTCACACGGGCAGGCTTACAGTAAGTTTCCTGCTTCAAGTTTGGGCTGCGGCAAATTTTTCGCCGTAGCTCAAACTTCTAGCGAGAAACTCACCGTAACCCGCCAGTGCGAATGTACCCTAAAAACACTACACTACACTAACACCTAATAAAGAGTAAAACACTACATATACACCCCCTTACACTGTCCCCCTATTAAAAATGAAAAACGTATTGTATGGCAGTGTTTCCAAAAGGAGCCTCCAGCTGTTGCAAAACAACAACTCCCAGCATTTCCGGACAGCCACTGACTGTCCAGGCATGCTGGGAATTTAGCAACAGCTGGAGGCACCCTGTTTGGGAATCACTGGCGTAGAATACCCCTATGTCCACCCCTGTGCAATCCCTAATTTAGTCCTCAAATGCGCATGGCGCTCTCACTTTGGAGCCCTGTCGTATTTCAAGGCAACAGTTTAGGGCCACATATGGGGTATCTCCGTACTCGTGAGAAATTGCACTACTAATTTTGGGGGGCTTTTTCTCCTTTTACCCCTTAGGAAAAGGAAAAGTTGGGGCTACACCAGCTTGTTAGTGTAAAAAAAAATAAAAAATTACACTAACATGCCGGTGTTGCCCTTTACTTTTTATTTTCACAAGCGTTAAAAGGAAAAAAAGACCCCCAAAATTTGTAACGCAATTTCTCCTGAGTATAGAAATACCCCATATGTGGGCGTAAAATGCTCTGCGAGTGCACAACAAGGCTCAGGAGTGAGAGCGCACCATGTACATTTGAGGCCTAAATTGGTGATTTGCACAGGGGTGGCTGATTTTACAGCGGTTCTGACATAAACCCCCCCCAAAAAATACCCACATGTGACCCCATTTTGGAAACTACACCCCTCACGTAATGTAATAAGGGGTACAGTGAGCATTTACGCCCCACAGGTGTCTGACAGATTTTTGGAACAGTGGTCCGTGAAAATGAAAAATTTTATTTTTCATTTGCACAGTCCACTGTTCCAAAGATCTGTCAAACGCCAGTGGGGTGTAAATACTCACTGCACCCCTTATTAAATTCTGTGAGGGGTGTAGTTTCCAAAATAGGGTCACATGTGGGGGGTTCCACTGTTCTGGCACCACGGGGGGCTTTGTAAACGCACATGGCCCCTGACTTCCATTCCAAACAATTTTTTTCCCAAAAGCTCAATGGCGCTCCTTCTCTTCTGAGCATTGTAGTGCGCCAGCAGAGCACTTGACGTCCACACATGGGGTATTTCCATACTCAGAAGAGATGGGGTTACAAATTTTGGGGGGTCTTTTCTGCTATTAACCCTTGCAAAAATGTGAAATTTGGGGGGAAACACACATTTTAGTGAAATTTTTTTTTTTTTTTTTACATATGCAAAAGTCGTGAAACCCCTGTGGGGTATTAAGGCTCACTTAATTCCTTGTTACATTCCTCAAGGGGTCTAGTTTCCAAAATGGTATGCCATGTGAGGGTTTTTTGCTGTTCTGGCACCATAGGGGCAACATAAAGGCAACATGCCCCACAAAAACCATTTCAGAAAAACGTACTCTCCAAAATCCCCTTGTCGCTCCTTCGCTTCTGAGCCCTCTACTGCGCCCGCCGAACAATTTACATAGACATATGAGGTATGTCCTTACTTGAGAGAAATTGGGCTACAAATACAAGTATACATTTTCTCCTTTTACCCCTTGTAAAAATAAAAAAATTGGGTCTACAAGAACATGCGAGTGTAAAAAATGAAGATTGTGAATTTTCTCCTTCACTTTGCTGTTATTCCTGTGAAACACCTAAAGGGTTAAAACGCTGACTGAATGTCATTTTGAATACTTTGGGGGTGCAGTTTTTATAATGGGGTCATTTGTGGGGTATTTCTAAAATTAAGACCCTTCAAATCCACTTCAAACCTGAACTGGTCCCTGAAAAATAGTGAGTTTGAAAATTTTGTGAAAAATTGGAAAATTGCTGCTGAACTTTGAAGCCCTCTGGTGTCTTCCAAAAGTAAAAACACGTCAATTTTATGATGCAAACATAAAGTAGACATATTGTATATGTGAATCAAAATATTTTTTATTTGGAATATCCATTTTCCTTACAAGCAGAGAGCTTCAAAGTTAGAAAAATGCAAATTTTTCAAATTTTTCATAAAATTTTGGGATTTTTCACCAAGAAAGGATGCAAGTTACCATAAAATTTTACCGCTATGTTAAAGTAGAATATGTCACGAAAAAACAATCTTGGAATCAGAATGATAACTAAAAGCATTCCAGAGTTATTAATGTTTAAAGTGACAGTGGTCAGATGTGCAAAAAACGCTCTGGTCCTGAGGTGTAAAATGGCCTGGTCCTTAAGGGGTTAAGGACCTGGGGTTTTTCAGTTTTTGCACTTTTGTTTTTTACTACTTGCCTTTAAAAAATCATAACTCTTTCAATTTTGCACCTAAAAATCCATATGATTGCTTATTTTTTGCCCTACCAATTCTACTTTGTAATGACATCAGTCATTTTGCCCAAAAATCTACGGTGAAACAGAAAAAAAAATCATTGTGCGACAAAATTGAAAAAAAACAAAACGCTGTTTTGTAACTTTTGGGGGCTTCTGTTTCTATGTAGTACATTTTTCGGTAAAAATGACACCTTATCTTTATTCTGTAGGTCCATACGGTTAAAATGATACCCTACTTATATAGGTTTGATTTTGTCGTACTTCTGGAAAAAATTATAACTAAATGCAGGAAAATTAATACGTTTAAAATTGTCATCTTCTGACCCCTATAACTTTTTTTATTTTTGATGAATTTTGACTTTGGGACAATATCAGGAGCGGAATCTTAAGTACCCTCTAGGAAAACCCTTTATTCCACTCCAGGATAGGGAAGCTAGACTTAGCTGCTAGTTATATTAAATTGTTTTCCAACAGTGGTCCCTGTATGGGAAAGTAACAGAAATATAGAATGTGTCGGCAGATAAGAACCATTTGGCCCATCTAGTCTGCCCAATAATCTGAATCCTGTCAATAGTCCCTGGCCCTATCTTATATGAAGGATAGCCTTATGCTTATCCCATGTATGCTTAAAGGGATACTCCGCCCATAGACATCTTATCCCCTATCAAAAGGATAGGGGATAAGATGTCAGATCGCGGGGGTTCTGTCGCTGGGGACTCCCAGGATCTCGGGCTGCAGCAGCCCGCTTTCATTACTGCACAGAGCAAACTTGCTCTGTGCGTAATAAAAGGCGATACAGGGGTCGTAGCATCGTTACGTCATGGCTCCACCCCTCGTGACATCACAGCCTGCCCCTTTAATGATTGATAGGGGATAAGATGTCTAGGGGTGGAGTACCCCTTTAAACTCCTTCATTGTATTTGCAGCTACCACTTCTGCAGGAAGGCTATTCCATGCATCCACTACTCTCTAGGTAAAGTAATACTTCCTGATATTATTTTTAAACCTTTGCCCCTCTAATTTAAAACTATGTCATCTTGTGGTAGTTTTTATTTTTTTAAATATGCTCTCCTCCTTTACCATGTTGATACCATTATGTATTTAAAAGTTTCTATCATATCCTCTCTGTCTCTTCTTTCTTCCAAGCTATACATGTTAAGGTTCTTGAAATGGGCACTGTCAGATACAAAAACTTTTGATATGTTGTAAAGCATGCAAAACCAATAGGTTTTGCAATTGCTTTCATTAGAAAATGTTCAGTATTTCATACTGAAAAAGCCAGTCAAAAAATATTTTATATAAATATTTGGTATCGCCGCATGTGTAAATATCCCAACTATTAAAATAAAATGCTAATGATACCGTACGGTGAATGGCGTGGACGTAAAAAAAAAAAGTCCAAAATAGCTGCTTTTTTTTATAACATTTTATTCACAAAAAAATTAATTAAAAAAAGTATTAAAAGTTTTGTATAAGCAAATATGTTATCAATAAAAAGTACAGATCATGGCGCAAAAACTGAGCCCTCATACCGCCGCTTATATGGAAAAATGAAAAAGTTATAGGTCTTCAAAATAGGAGGATTTTAAACGTACTAATTTGGTTAAACAGTTTGCGATTTTTTTTAAGCGCAACAGTAATAGAAAAGTATATTATCATGGGTATCATTTTAATCATATTGACCCAAAGAATAAAGTACACATGTAATTTAACCGTAAATTGTATGGCGTGAAAAGAAAACCTTGCTAAATTGTGGTTTTCTTTTTAATTTCCCCACACAAATAGTATTTTTTGGTTGTGCCATACCTTTTATGGTAAAGTGAGTGAAAGCATTACAATGGACAACTGGTGGCGCAAAAAACAAGCCCTCATACTAGTCTGTGGATGAAAATATAAAAGAGTTATGATTTTTTGAAGGCGAGGAGGAAACGCAATGAAAACGCAAAATAAAATTGTCTGCGTCCTTAAAGGAGTACTCCGGTGCACACTTTTTTCATGTTATCCCGTCCGGGCTGCAAAATAAAAGAAAACACAATTTATCTTACCTGCCAACGAGCCCCCGGAGCTCCGGTACAGGTGTTCGGTCCCTGGGCTGTATTCTTCTTACTTCCGGTTAGCCCGGGACGTCACACGGAGCTTCAGCCTATCACTGGTCGAGGCGGGACATCGCTGCGGCCAGTCAGATAAAGTGTGTTTTCTTTTATTTTGCAGCCCGGACGGGATAACATGAAAAAAGTGTGCACCGGAGTACTCCCTTAAGGCCCAAATGGGCTTTGTTCTTAACCCCTTAAAGGGGTATTCTGCCACTAGACATCTTATCCCCTATCCAAAGGATAGGGGATAAGATGTCAGATCACCGCGGTCCCGCTGCTGGGGACCCCCGGGATCCCCGCTGCGGCACCGTGCTATCATTACAGCACAGAGCGAGTTCGCTCTGTGCGTAATGACGGGCGAGACGGAGGGGGGACGGAGCAGCGTGACTTCATGGCTCCGCCCCTCCGCCCCTCGTGACATCACGGCCCATCCCCTTAATGCAAGTCTATGGGAGGGGGCGTGGCGGTCTCCCATAGACTTGTATTGAAAGGGGCGGGCCATGACATCACGAGGGGTGGAGCTGTGACATAACGATGCTCCGGCCCCTGTACCACCCATCAATACGTGCAGAGCGACCTCGCTCTGTGCTGTAATGATAGCGCGGTGCCGCAGCGGGGATCCCAAGGGTCCCCAGCAGCGGGACCGCGGCGATCTGACATCTTATCCCCTATCCTTTGGATACCCCTTTAACCCCTTAAGGACACATGACGTACTGGAACGTCATGTGTCCACTCCCGATCTATAACGCGGGGCCACGGCGTGGCCCCGCGTCATAGCGGGTCGGGCCCGGCCTCTAACAACGGCCGGGACCCGTGGCTAATAGCGCGCGGCATTGATCGCTGTGCCGCGCGCTATTAACCCTTTAGACGCGGCGTTCAAAGTTGAACGCCGCGTCTAAAGTGAAACCGAAAGCATCCCGGCTAGCTCAGTGGGCTGTTCGGGATAGCCGCGGTGAAATCGCGGCATCCCGAACAGCTGACAGGACAGCGGGAGGGCCCCTACCTGCCTCCTCGCTGTCCGATCGCCGAATGACTGCTCAGTGCCTGAGATCCAGGCATGAGCAGTCATCCGGCAGAATCGTTGATCACTGGTTTCTTATGAGAAACCAGTGATCAACATAGAAGATCAGTGTGTGCAGTGTTATAGGTCCCTATGGGAGCTATAACACTGCAAAAAAAAAGTGAAAAAAAAAAGTGAATAAACATCATTTAACTCCTCCCCTATTAAAAGTTTGAATCACCCCCCTTTTCCAATAAAAAAAAAAACACAGTGTAAATAAAAATAAAAATAAACATATGTGGTATCACCGCGTGCGGAAATGTCCGAATTATAAAAATATATCATTAATTAAACCGCTCAGTCAATGGCGTGCGCGCAAAAAAATTCCAAAGTCCAAAATAGTGCATTTTTGGTCACTTTTTATATCATTTAAAAATGAATAAAAAGTGATCAATAAGTCCTATCAATGCAAAAATGGTACCGTTAAAAACTTCAGATCACGGCGCAAAAAATGAGCCCTCATACCGCCCCATACACGGAAAAATAAAAAAGTTATAGGGGTCAGAAGATGACAATTTTAAACGTATTAATTTTCCTGCATGTAGTTATGATTTTTTCCAGAAGTCCGACAAAATCAAACCTATATAAGTAGGGTATCATTTTAATCGTATGGACCTACAGAATACATATCAGGTGTCATTTTTACCGAAAAATGTACTACGTAGAAACGGAAGCCCCCAAAAGTTACAAAACAGCGTTTTTTTTTTCAATTTTGTCGCACAATGATTTTTTTTCCCGCTTCACCATAGATTTTTGGGCAAAATGACTGACGTCATTACAAAGTAGAATTGGTGGCGCAAAAAATAAGCCATCATATGGATTTTTAGGTGTAAATTTGAAAGAGTTATGATTTTTTAAAGGCAAGGAGCAAAAAACGAAAATGCAAAAACGGAAAAACCTCCGGTCCTTAAGGGGTTAAGGACCAAAACAATTAGTTCTGTACGCCCCTAAAAGACCAGGCCTGCTTTTTCAAATCGGGATGTCTGACTTTATTAGAGAATAACTCTGGTAATGTTTTGCCAATCACGATAATTCTGACATTGTTTTTTTGTCACAAGTTGTCTTTCATGTACATAGTAAAAGTAGGCCGATATTATTATTTTTTTTTTTTTTACAATGCAAAAAATCATGAAATAAAAAAAAAAAAGATTTTTTTTCTATTTTAACACTTATAGGTTGCATATATTTATACTTTCTGACCAAATAGTTTATGAAACTTATACTTTCAGATGTCTACTTTTTTTTTAAGTGTTTTTTTTAATTTTTTTATTAACATTGTAAATGAAATAGAAGCCTAACAATTGCACTTGAAATTTTCAGTATTTTCAAAATTTGAAAAGAACATCTTTTTTTATGTGCTATGCAAGGTTTGCAGAAATTTAAAGGTGGTAGAACATAGGAACCGCCCCCTAAATGACCCCATTTTAAAAACTAGACCCCTCAAGGTATTCACTAGGGGGTACAGTGAGTATTTTAATGCCATAGTTTTTTGGCAGGAATTATTCCAAAGTCAGTGTTAAAAATTCGAAATTAGCTTTTTTCAACAAATGCATCATTTGTGGGACATATTTTTTGTACATCACTTCTGATATTGAAAAAAAACACCCTATATTTTATTAAGCTGCTCCTACTGTGTTCGGAAATACCCCCGCTTAGGACATATTTGGTTCCTTGGCTGTGTGGTGGGACCCAGAAGGAGAGGAGCGCCATTTGGCTTTAAGGGCATAATTTTATGCCGAATGGATTGTAGGCTGCATTTCATGCCTGCAAAGGATTTTAGCTGCCAGAACCATACAGAACCCCCACAAGTGACCCCATTTTGGAAACTACACCTCCTATAGTATTCCTATAGAAAAAAAGGGTCAGACAGAGCGCATCCGTAGAGTATTTCACACCGCGGATGCGAGATCACTGCTGCAGCTGGGTAGCTCAGTATGTCCGCTTGTGACTGCTGGCGGGAAATCCGCCGCAATGAGTGGACGCACAAAGCTACCTAGCCGCAGCAGGGAGCTCATTGTTGTGATCCTACACAAAAATGCATAATATGCAGGATCATACAGCGGACAACCGCAGCATAATTACATGTTGCGGATGTCCGCTGTGTGATCCCACACATTACGTATTTTTTTATTATATTTATTTAATAAACATGCTTTTATTTTATTTTTTTTACACTTTTTTTCCATTTTTTTAAAACTTTTTTTATACTTTTACACTTTTTTTTTAACATTTTCTATTTATTTATTTTTTTACCAATTTTTTTAACACTTTTTATTAATTTATTTATTTTTACTTAGTATTCCAAAGCATTGAAGTTATATGCTGCCTGCCAGTTTTCACTAGCAGGCAGCATATCAGGACGTGCCTCTGTGCTGCGATCTCGTGGGTGCACTTGGCAGCACCAACGAGAACCATGAACGAGTATATTCATCCTGGTGCGGGAACGTGCATCCGCCCTGGACGTGTATACACGTCCATGGTCGTTAAGCTGTTAAGGGGTTAATCTTTCCTGGTAAGTTTTATCCTGCAATACATGTACTAGTTTAGTAGCTCTTCTCTGAACTCTCTCTATAGTATCTATATGCTTCTGGAGATACGGCCTCCAGTACTGCGCACAATACTCCAAGGGAGGTCTCACCAGTGTTCTGTACAGCGGCATGAGCACTTCTCTCTTTCTACTGCTTATACCTCTCCCTATACATCCAAGCATTCTGCTAGTGTTTCCTGCTGCTCTATTACATTGTCTTCCTACCTTTAAATCTTCTGAAATTATTACTCCTAAATCTCTTTCCTCAGATTTTGAGGTCAGGACTGTGTCAAATATTCTAATGTGTATAAGTGCAAGACAATGCATCTGGGTTTTTATGCCCCAGGTGCATTATCTTATCCACATTAAATTTCAGTTGCCAGAGTTGTGACCATTCTTCTAGTTTGTCTAAATCCTTTTCCATTTGGTGGATCCCTCCAGGAACACCAACCCTGTTACATATCTTAGTTATACCTTGTTTTAATTTAAATTTTTCATTTATATATCTTAAGAATGTCTTATACCCTGCCTAATGTGGGGGAACACTGCCTGCCTAATGTGGGGGAACACTGCCTGCCTAATGTGAGGGAACACTGCCTGCCTAATGTGGGGGAACACTGCCTGCATAATGTGGGGGAACTCTGCCTGCCTAATGTGGGGGAACTGTCTGTCTAATGTGAGGGAACACTGCCTGCCTAATGTGGGGGAACACTGCCTGCTTAATGTGGGGGAACTCTGTCTGCCTAACATGGAGGAACTCTGTCTGCCTAATGTGGGGGAACTGTCTGCCTAATGTGGGGGAACACTGCCTGCGTAATGTGGGGGAACACTGCCTGCCTAATATGGGGGAACACTGCAAACCTAATGTGAGGGAACACTGCCAACCTAATGTGGGAGAACTCTGCCTGCCTAATGTGGGGGAACACTGCCTGCCTAATGTGAGGGAACACTGCCTGCCTAATGTAGGGGAACACTGCCTGCCTAATGTGGGGGAACACTGCATGCCTAATGTGGGGGAACACTGCCTGCCTAATATGGGGGAACACTGCGAACCTAATGTGAGGGAACACTGCCAACCTAATGTGGGAGAACTCTGCCTGCCTAATGTGGGGGAACACTGCCTGCCTAATGTGGGGGAACTCTGTCTGCCTAATGTGGGGGAACACTGCCTGCCTAATGTGGGGGAACACTGCCTGCCTAATGTGGGGGAACACTGCCTGCCTAATTTGGGGGAATTTTGTCTTCCTAATGTGGGGGAACACTGTCTGCCTAATGTGGGGGGAACACTGCCTGCCTAATATGGTGGAACACTGCCTGCCTAATGTGGGGGAACACTTCCTGCCTAATGTGGGGGAACTCTGTCTGCCTAATGTGGGGGAACACTGCCTGCCTAATGTGGGGGAACACTGCCTGCCTAATGTGGGGGAACACTGCCTGCCTAATGTGGGGGAACACTGCCTGCCTAATGTGGGGGAACACTGCCACTGCGAAAATGACATGAGACTTGCCAAGGTAAAGCCGCGCATTTCTGAACTGGTCTCTGAAAGACAACAGCAGAAGTCACACTGATTTGCAGTAAATATTTATTATGTTTTTGTGTGAAAATTATGTTTTCATGGTTTTGTTCTTGATGGTTTTGTTCATTTTGTGCACCTATGTATAAATATTTACTTAAATATATACCTCCTATGTTTTGAATTTGAAAAAAATCATATTTTATTTTTCCAATTAAGAGGGGTTCGGTGAATGCGCATATGAAACTGGTGGGGTTCAGTACCTCCAACAAGGTTAAGAACCACTGCTCTAGGTTGTTTTATAATTACTAAATGCTAGCTTTATGTTTTTTATGATTTTGGATACTTCTGCTGAATACCACAGTGGTCTCTTCCTTTTTCTGCTTTTATTGACAAGTCTAATGCAATTTTTTTGTTGCTTTCAATAATGAATCTTTTAAGAAGTCCCATTTCCCCTGGACTCCATGTAATCCATTTCAGTCTGATAGGGACTTATTTATGTCTAATCTCATTTTTGAAAAGTCTGTTTTTCTAAAATCTAAAACTTTTGTCTTTGTGTGGTGTGACTCCTTCACTGTTCTTATATTAAACCATACTGATTGGTGATCACTAGATCCCAAGCTTTCGCCTACAATAACATCATATACCAAATCCCCATTTGTGATTACCAAATCCAAAATGGCCTCTCTCCAGGTTGGCTCCTAATCGACTTGTTGTTGAGATAATTCCAGTAGTGAATTTAGAAAATCTGTACTCCTGGCAGAACTATCTATTTTGGTTTTACAGTTTATGGCCGGAAGATTGAAGTCTCCCATAATGATAACTTCTATTTTCATTGTCATTTTAGCTATTTCTTCAACTAGTAGATCATCTAATTATTTAACTTGGCCAGATGGTCTATATATCACAACTACACAAGTTACTGCACGATTACCAAATTGCAACATAACCCAAACTGACTCTATGTTGGCCTCACTAACTTGTATTAGGTTAGATTTTATGCTGACTTTCACATATAGGGCCACTCCTCCTGTCACGATCACACCCTATCGGTCCAGCTTAGACGCTAGAGAGCGTGTGATGGTACAAGGGTTAAAGCCGCCAGACCTCTGGGTATCCACTACTAGTCGCAGCAAGTCACCAAATTAACCCTTAGATAAACGCGTTTCACCAGAGCTTCCTTCAGAAAGGTGAGCTCCTATATTTAGAGATCAAAGACCAGAGCTGATTAATTAAACATTTAATCTGATAAAAGGTATCACACTGCTATATATATATATATATATATATATATATATATATATATATATATAAATAAACAAATTACATACAGTTACAAAAATATGAAAGAGTTTAGCAAGGCAAGTTCAGAAAACAAATGATGAAGTTCTTACAGCAAGATGGTATAGCCGTCCTTGTCAGTGAGAGTTCAGCTCTTGTCAGCTTTTGGCACAGCCTTGAACAACAGTTGAGTCCAGCATTTTAAGTCTTATCTGCTTCTTTGGAGGGAAACTCCATCCCCCCCTCCCCTCTGATCCCACCAGGTGGGGCATCTCTCTTCCTGACCCCTTATCTGTTTGATTATATGATGGGACGAGAGTGAAAGGAGATACCAAACAGCCAGACCCCCAATAAAATGCAATACACAAAAACAAAGGGTACACCGTCTGAATGAGCCCTCACCCATGTCTTGGATAATACATTATACACATATACAATTAGAATACACATGTAGGATTCAATAATCAGGCCTTGGGCCTGACACCTCCCCCTTAAGATGGGGACAGAGAGATCTGGCCTCTCCAGGCTGATAGATCTGTCTCCATTAACCGTCTATTTCTTTTCTTGACATCACAGGCCCTGCATTCTCAGGCAAAGATGGCACTGAAGGGGCCTATTTCCTCATTTAGCTGCCTTTTCTTTGCAGCTAAGAGCTGTGGATTGATCTCTACATCCTGAAGGGATCCCTGGCTCTTAGCTTCCTCCACTAGGTCTAGTAGGGGATCACTACCCAGCCCTTCCCCTGGTGCACTACATACACTGAGTACCACCTTCTCAGGGTCATAGTATTCCATATTAATGTGGTACTGTCTCTGCCTCTGATCTTTCTCATCAAGGGCAACTACATATGTGGTGGGTTCTAGGCACTGCAAAATGGGGAAGGGACCCTCCCAGGCAGCCTGCAACTTATTCTGTCTGATGGGGTTCAGAACCATTACCTTCTGTCTCACTTCATGGACCCGGTCCCTTGCATTGTGATCATACCAGTACTTCTGTGTGGACTGTGCTGCTATGAGGTTGTCCTGTACCAGCCCAGTCAATGCCTGCCTCTTGTCCCTGAACTTCAGAACATACTCCACCACAGAAGCTACCAAGTGTTGTACATTCACCTTCTTACAGAGACTTTGCATGAGATTGGACATGAACTGGGTGCCCTGATCAGTGAGCATTTTTTTGGGGAACCCCACCCTGCAGAATATACTGATCAGTGAATCTGCCACCTTATCTGCCCGGACAGAGGATAAGGCAACAGCTTTAGGTTACCTAGTTGCATAATCTACCACCGTGAGAATAAATTGTTTCCCTGTGCTGCTGGGTATAGCTAGAGTCCCCACAATATCCACTGCCACTCGTTCAAAGGGTACAGATATGACTGGTAGAGGAACTAGGGTAACACGAGTAACATCCCCAGACTTACCCACCCTCTGGCAGACACAACAAGATCTACAATAATTGGCAACAGCAGTACCCATATCCGGCCATTAGAAATTGTGTGCCAACCTGGATTTTGTCTTGGCCACTCCCAAATGTCCTGCCAAGGGGGTCTCATGGGCCAACCTCAGCAGCTCTTTCCTGTACTGCCTAGGAACCACTAACTGCCTTTCTCTCTCCTGGGCCCCTAGCATGCCCTTGGAAAGGGACTCCCAGTACAAGATATCATTTTCCCAATATACCCGAAGCCCATCTGTGTCAACACCTGTATGTTCAGCACGTTGTCTCAGCCCTTCAACGGAAGGGTCCCTCCCCCCATCTTGTGGCATCAGGGAGCACATTTCCCCCAGGTGAACTAGCATCTCGACCTTCCTCTGCTGTGGCTTGCAAGTCACACAGCTTGCCCCTTGCATCACCATCCTCCCTTCTTTTTAAAGCTGCAGCCCTGGCATGCTGCTGACGCGTTACCACTGCCACCATTGGTATGCCTCCCTGGGATTTACCTTCCTCCCCCTCAGTTCCAGACATAACAATACAGGCATCATACACAGGGCTATCACTCCTTCCCTCCTCCTCCTTAGGCTCACAGGATTGGGACATATCACTCACTGCTGGTCCCTCATCCTTACATGTCAGCAGGGGCACACCAACCCCTCCCCCTAGCCCATCTCCACTAGGTTTTGGCATTGGCAATTCATCGTCACCACATTTTACAATACACCCCATTTCACTTTTGGAAAACATTACTGGTTCAGTCACAGATAAACATTTATCAATCCCCTGCACTCCCTCCCAGTTACCACATTTCACAGTGTCTCCCAAAGTCTCGCACAGTACCTCAGAATGAACAGGGCTCTCTCCTAGCCCATCCGGTGTGCAGGTAGTATCCTCTGGAGCATAATGACAGAGCATCAGACCCAAATCATTCCCCAGCAGAACATAAACAGGGATGTCCTCAGAGACCCCCACCTCCCGCAAACCTTTGCCTGTACCCCAATCCAGGTACACACGGGCCATGGGCACAGCAGGCCACACACCTCCAATTCCTTTTAAAGCCATGGTTCTTCCAGGGATGATGTCCTCTGTATCCACCACTTCAGGCCGCACCAAGGTAAAGGAGGCTTCAGAATCTCGCAAACCCACAGTCAACCGGTCACCCACAGTTACACTCTGCAGGTTATCCACTCTTTTCTATACCGCTCCGGACACCAGAAGAATGGCTGGAGTCTGTCCTCCAGCTACTGGTGGAGAATTCCTTTTGTTTTGGGCAAGTGGCACTCAGGTGCCCAATATTGTTGCATCTGTAACATCGGCGGGTGTCCCCCTGACCCAATGTGGCTCCTGTTGCTTTTGGTGTTGATGGCAAGAATTTTCCGGCTGGCTTGGTGCTGCTGGTTGTGCTCTGTGGGTGTGTGGCTCCCCTCCAGGTACTTGCTCCAGCTTGTGCAGATCCACGCTTTGCTGTTGGTGCCCGGCTGTTGGCAAAGTCGTCTCCAAGTTCTGCTGCTTCCGTTGCTGACTTGGGCTTGTGGTCCAATATCCACTCTCTGGCTTCAAAGCTCCGTGTTTGGAGAAACTGATCCAGGACCATCAAGTCCTCCAGGGCCTCATAGGTAGTGACTTGTAGGCCCCCAGTCCATTGCCTGAATGCAGTCCTTAGCTGACCTGCATGTTGAGTGCAGCTTTCTGTGGCACTTTGTTGCAAAGTCCGAAACTTGTTCCTATAAGCCTCTGGAGTCAGATTAAAACTTTTTAGCAGGGCAGATTTTATTGCCTCATAGTCCTGGTCACTCTCAGAGGGAAGCAAAGCAAACACATCAGGAGCTTTCCCTCGCAGCCGTGGGTTTACATAGTTACATAGTTAGTATGGTTGAAAAAAGACATATGTCCATCAAGTTCAACCAGGGAATTGAAGGGTAGGGGTGTGGCGCGATATTGGGGAAGGGATGGGATTTTATATTTCTTCATAAGCATTAATGTTATTTTGTTCCAGAAATGTATCTAATCCTGTTTTAAAGCTGTTAATTTTTCCTGTTGTGACCATTTCCTGAGGTAGACTGTTCCATAAGTTCACAGTTCTCATGGTAAAGAAGGCGTGTAGGCCCTTGAGACTAAACTTTTTTTCTCAAGACGGATGGAGTGCCCCCTCGTCCTTTGGGGGGTTTAACCTGGAACAGTTTTTCTCCATATTTTTTGTATGGGCCATTAATATACTTATATACATTTATCCCCCCTTAAATGTCTCTTCTCAAGACTAAACAATTGTAACTCCTTTAATCGCTCCTCATAGCTAAGATGTATCATGCCCAATATTAGTTTAGTCCCGCGTCTCTGCACCCTTTCCAGCTCCACAGTGTCCCTTTTATGGACTGGTGCCCAAAACTGAACAGCATATTCCAGATGAGGCCGTACCAATGCTTTATAAAGGGGGAGTATTATGTCCCTGTCCCTCGAGTCCATGCCTCTTTTTATACATGACAATATCCTGCCGGCCTTGGAAGCAGCAGCCTGACATTGTATGCTATTCTGTAGTCTGTATCTATCTAAGTACACCCAGATCCTTCTCTACCAGTGACTCTGCCAGTTTAATCCCCCCCCCCCCCCAAGACATACGACGCATGCAGGTTATTAGTCCCAGATGCATAACTTTACATTTATCCACATTGAACCTCATTTGCCAAGTGGATGCCCAGACACTTAGTCTATCCAAGTCATCTTGTAACCTATACACATCCTCTATAGACTGTACCGTGCTACAAAGCTTGGTGTCATCTGCAAAGATAGAAACAGAGCTGTTAATACCATCCTCTATATCATTGATAAATAAATTAAACAACAATGTTTTTATTACATTTTTACAGATTTTATTAAGCTCTAAAATTTGTCAGCCATGTATGATTTAGTTAGATATCGTCCCCACTGTTCCTTAGGTAGATGGAACTGCCGGCAAACCTTTTCAAATCCCCTCAGGAACACATCCAGATCACCATCTTTCTCCAACATGTTGAAATGTTCCAAGCGAGGTTTGTGGTCTCCTTGATCCTGCACATCACTGCGTGCAGATAAAGCATCCCCTCTCAGCCTCAGAACCTCCAATTCATGCCTCCGCTGGGCCTCTCTTTCTGCCGCCTCTCTCTCTCTGCATCTCATATCTGTGCCTCTCTCTCTGCAGCTCGTATCTGTGCCTCTCTCTCTCTGCAGCCCGTGCCTCTCTCTCTCTGCACTTTGGTACTGGAGAAGCAGTTGGAGTTTCATATTAGCATCCACATTCCCAAGGTGTTGTAAGGCAGTCTGCATATAAGAGTCCAAGGCCTCATGTGGAGTACTGTCCTGATGGGGAGTAATGTTGTATTCCCCAGGAGATATCAGTCCTTGGATGGCAGTTCCAGCTGTAGGACTTTGTCTCATGTCACTCAGTTCTTCTGCACAGGCATCATACGCCACAAGATCAGCAATAAGTTGTTCCTTGTTCTTTCCTGCAGTAGGGATGTCCTTTTCTTGGCACATTAGCTCCAGTGGAGGCTTGGACTGCTTGCAATATGCCTCCATATTTCCGAGATGAGACAGAGGGGGTAAAACAGATGGGGAGGACAGAACTGTCTTGCACTCTTTTTGTATGTCTTTTAAACCAGCACTGAGCTCTGTCTTTGGAATTTACACACAAGAATATGTATGCAATTTCTTTTTAGTGCTAAGATTTCCTTACAGGTAAAATCTAGCAAGCACTAAAAATCTCTAAATATATCCCGATGCTGCTACCAGTTGTCACGATCACACCCTATCGGTCCAGCTAAGACGCTAGAGAGAGTGTGATGGTGCAAGGGTTAAAGCCGCCAGACCTCTAGGTATCCAATACTAGTCCCAGCAAGTCATCAAATTAACCCTTAGATAAACGTGTTTCACCAGAGCTTCCTTCAGAAGTATGGTATAGCAGTTCTTGTCAGTGAAAGTCCAGCTCTTGTCAGCTTTTGGCACAGCCTTGAACAACAGTTGAGTCCAGCATTTTAAGTCTTATCTGCTTCTTTGGAGGGAAACTCCATTCCCCCCTTCCCCTCTGATCCCACCAGGTGGGGCATCTCTCTCCCTGACCCCTTATCTGTTTGATTATATGATGGGACCAGAATGCATGACCAAACAGCCAGACCCCAAATAAAATGCAATACACAAAAACAAAGGGTACACAGTCTGAATGAGCCCTCACCCATGTCTTGGATAATACATTACACACAGATACAATTATAATACACATGTAGGATTCAATAATCAGGCCTTGGGCTTGACACCTCCTCCTTTCTTGCCTTCTCTGTCTATTCTGTATAAAGAGGACCCTGGTATGGTTATGTCCCAGTCATTACTCTCACTGAACCATGTCTCAGTAACAACCACTAAATCTACATTCTCAGATGCCGTTATTGACCCAAGATCATTGATTTTATTACCTAAACTGCAGGCATTTGTAGACAGGACTCTGAGCTTGTCATTTCTTAACCTCTGTGCTACTGACATGTTCTGGCATTGTTTCAGGGGGCGAATGGACTCATGGATTTTCACTCTTTTGCCCCCTTCCTAGTTTAAATACTCCTTTGCAAATTCTTGGAATTGTTCACTGAGTACATTCGTTCCTTTGAGAGAAAAATGCAAACCATCTTTTTTGTACAATTCCTTTCTATTCCAAGTAGAGCTATCATGTGACACAAAGCCAAATCCTTGCTCTTGACACTATTTACTAAGCCATAAGTTGAACTCCTTAATGCGCCTCTGGCTATCATTCTGAACATTATGCACAGGCAGAACTTCAGAAAATGAAACAGTGGATGCAAAATTCTGTACATCATTAACAAGTGTGATAAAAGATTCCTTCACCTCTGAAATTTCATTGCAAGCCAGGTCATTTGTAACTAGATGGACAAAAACATCCCCATCCCCTTCCTGCTTTTCTTGCTTAACAATATTAAGAATATGTCTTCTATCTTTTCTAGCAGTAGCACCAGGGAGACATCTTACAAAACCATTTTCCTTAAGCTCCACATTTCACCCAGCAACAGCTGCTTCCGTTCAAACTTCCCTTTATCTTTTTTGTCCTGGCCCAGAAGACCAGAACACACAGGTCTGTTGCCCAGAAGACCAGAACACACTGGTGTGTGGCACTAATGGGTCAACCCAAGGCAGAAATCGTCTTGGGCATGAGCAGGTGAAAAAGTGTAGGGCATGGGCAGGTGGTAGATAGTGTCCTCAGGTTCAGGTTGTGGTAGACAGTCAACAATCTTGGGTGAACATCTTAGTCAGGCAGAGGCAGAGTCAGGAGATCAGATATGCATTCAAAACAGGATTCTAAATCAGACAACTTTGCAGAAAACCTTTTGCTATGATAAACTGCAGTTTTTAAGGCACAGGTGAACAGATGGATCATAAATAAGTTGTGCAGGACTAGGTATACAGATTTGGAGTGTGTCTGCTTGCCCCCTAAGTGCGCATATAAGCCCACCCTAAGGGAAAGACCAGTCAACATGGCAGCTGACTGGGCAAGAGCATAGGGCAGAGATGTAAAAGCACCTTATTAGAGACACCCCTCTAGTAGTTGTGTTGGACCTCTGTTGGCCTTTACAACCTCAGCAATTCATTACAGTACAGATTCCACTAGGTAATGAAATCATTCTGCAGAAATATTGACCCATGCAGACCAGATAGATTCTCCCAGTTGCTGCAAATGTGATGGAAGGAATGACATGATATGACAGCCTGTTTTACCACATCCTATAGATGTTATTTAAGATTAAGTTCTGGGGACTGTGAAGGCCAAGAAAGCAAGTAACATTCCTTGAATCAGTCAATGACTATAAGATCATTGTGGCATGAAAGTGTCCTTCTGCCATAGAAGAAATAAGCTTGGATGGCCACAATGCTTAGATAAGCCATAATGACCAAATGTCCATCCACATGTAACAGAGGACCCAGGGTCCACCAACAGTAACCTAAGCTGTTGACACCTGACAGGGTTCTTTGAAATTATGACCATCCAATCAGTATAGTTCACATGAAATCTGGATTCATTTGTCCAGGCAGGAGGATGTGCATTTGGACAGTTTTGTATTGAGCTGCAATTTGCTTAACTGTGCACTGAATGTTCATAAGAATGACTTCTGACATCCTCCTCTGACCACTTACCACGTAAGGTATTTATTTCCACAGGATCCCATTTCGCTTGATGTTTTTCATCGATCATACCATTCCCTGTATGCTCTCAGCATTACTTCATGTCAATCCCCACAAGTTTTTAAAATACTGCCTAGAATAGGAAAGATAATCAGGCCTTGCAGCAGGGCTCTAGACCCCAGGAAAGGCAGGGGGAGAGAAGCGGGCAGCGACGACCCCTCTCCCCCTGCCTTAATATCCTTGGTAAAATGAGGGTGCGTGTTATAGGCCGGTGCGTGGTATACCCCG
The DNA here is from genome assembly GCF_029499605.1 of Hyla sarda. NCBI lineage: Eukaryota > Metazoa > Chordata > Amphibia > Anura > Hylidae > Hyla > Hyla sarda. The sequence continues at coordinate 109,345,483 of NC_079192.1, forward strand.
ATAAATACGGTATAGTTATCTTCTCTATTTCCTGAATGCTCAACTAATTTGACATCTTTACAACCGGATGAGGTAAACTTCAATCTATATATATATATATATATATATATATATATATATATATAACACAATGGCCCTGATTTACTAAAGTCAAACCAACTTTTTTTCACGGTTTATGCACCTAAATTTTTTTTGCACCATTCATGCGACTAATTCTGCGCCCAAATTTTACACCGCACAACCTACACTTTTGAAAACACTCGGAGTGGTTTTTTTTATTACAAGAAAATGGGTGTCGTTAGCAAAAAAATGGGAGTGTTCCCGACAAAAAGCAGAAATTACTCGGAGTACTTCCAAAATCACTCCTGAAAAAGTGTGAGTTTGGCTCACAGAATAACCGACAGCCGAGAGGATGTGTAAAAACTACCAAAAGCAAGTGATTTTTGCAAAGGCACAGCTTAATGTGGTGGGGAGTGCTTAAACTATTTTCTTTTCTTTTTTTTTTTATTGTTTTACAGTTCTACACAAGGATTTTTAGAATATGCAATGTACTTTAAACTTTAAAATATGCCTTTAATTGTATACATATATTTTTTTGTGGGGTGGGGGGGGGGGTTATTTTTAAACTCCTATATTAGATGGTCTAAGTTCATTTAATTTTTTTAGTTCTATTTTGTTGCTTAATTCCCGTTAAATCTTGTGTTTTGCTTGTTTGGTTTTGCACATGCTATTGATAATTTGTATTCTATACCCATGTTTTTTGTTTTTTTTCTTTTAACTCGGAGTATGTACGTCACATTTTCCCGTGCGACACAAAAAAAACACGCAACAGAAAATGAACCTACACGTGTGACACATCAGTTAATCAGCTCCCAGAAAAAGAGGAGTGAAATCTAAAACACTCCAGAAAGAACACTCGGATTTTAGTAAATCAGGGCCAATGTGTGTATGTATGCTCTCGCCTGGTTTTCCTCCTATCTCTCTTTAGCGTCTCGTTTTCTGGCTCTACTTCTTCTCCTCTTCACCTTGCTGTCGGGGTTCCCCAGGGATTGGTCCTGGGTCCTCTACTCTTTTCACTCTACACATCCCCCATTGGAAAAACAATCAGTAGATTTGGTTTCCAGTACCACCTCTATGCTGATGACACCCAACTCTATACCTCTTCCTCCAACATCACCCCTGCACTCCTACAGAATACCAGTGATTGTCTCTCTGCTGTCTCAGACATCATGTCCTCTTTATATCTGAAACTAAATCTTTCTAAAACAGAATATCTTGTTTTTTCTCCATCAACTGATACTGTACCTAACCCGGACATTTCTATCTCGGTATGTGGCACTACCATAACTCCCGGGCAGCAGGCCCGCTGTCTTGGAGTTATACTTGACTCTGATCTGTCTTTCACTCCCCATATTCAGTCTCTTTCCCGTTCTTGTCACCTGCATCTCAAAAACATTTCAAGAATCCGCCCGTTTCTCACTACTGAAACTGCTAAAACTCTCATTATTGCTTTGATTCACTCCTGCCTCGACTACTGTAACTCTTTACTAATAGGCCTTCCTTTCTCCAAACTCTCTCTCCTCTCCAGTCCATCCTTAATGCCGCAGCCAGACTCATCTTCCTCTCCAGCCGCTACACCGACGCATCCTCCCTGTGCCAGTCACTACACTGGTTACCAATTCAGTCCAGAATACAGTACAAAATCCTCAGTCTCACACACAAAGCTCTCCACAATGCTGCACCTCCCTACATCTCCTCTCTCATCTCCGTCTACCATCCTACACGTTCTCTCCGATCAGCTAATGATCTCACACTAACATCTTCTATAATCCGAACTTCTCACTCCCGTCTCCAAGACTTCACTCGTGCTGCACCGGTTCTCTGGAATGCTATCCCTCAGTCCCTCAGACTCAACAACAACATCCATAGTTTCAAACGTGGCCTAAAAACACATCTCTTCAGACAGGCCTATAACTTTCTCTAATTGGCCTCAACATATCCTCAACGTATCCTCAACATATCCTCAATATATCCCCACACCTCTTGTTTGAATAGTTATTGTGTAATTTTATGTCTCATACTTGTCTTTGTTTGTACCCCATAATTGTAAGCTCTGCGGAATCTGTAGGCGCTCTATAAATAAATAAATAAATAAAATGTGTGTGTGTATGTTCCAGTATCACATTCAAACCACTAAAGATGTTAACATGAAAATTAGCACACATGTTACTCATATGTCAACAACAAACATAGGATAGGTAATTTAACCCTTAGCCAATCCCATTTGCCAGGGTCGGGGTTTTTACTTAAAGTTCCATTCAAGTCTATGGGAAATTTATATTACTGCATAATTTAACCTCTAACCTGCCCCCATCTGTGAAAGATGGGATTTTTGTCTCAAGTCCCATGCAAGTATATAGGACTTCTGGTGCCTTACTCCACAAGCTCCACTCTGCATCTCCTGGTGAATGCGTCAGTCCGGCTGGTAAGCCACACCCCATTCCACAAAGACACGACCACCTTTTATTTTCAGCTTACAATATCTTTACCACAATGCAGCCCCACCTGAGGACGGGATAGAAGGATTAGAAATGAGAATGGGATATGAGGACAGGATATGAGGACGGTATATGAGGTCGGGATATGGGGACGGATATGGGGTCTGGATATGGGGATGGGATATGCGGATGGGATATGAGGACGGAATATGAGAACAAAATATGAGGACAGGATATGAGAACAAAATATGAGGACAGGATATGAGGTCGGAATATGAGGAGGAGATTTGGGGTTGGGATATGAGGAGGGGATATGGGGTCAGGATTTTGGGACGGGATATGAGCACAAAAGCGTTCCCTTTGTTGCTTTTCCCCCATAAGGATAAGATAGGAAAAACCGGGCAGCGCCGGGTATTCAGCTAGTAATCTAATAAAATGTCAGCTCAGATCGCACCGGAGGGAAACTGATGCTAGAACTGATCCCTTTCATTTGAATGGGACAGTTCGCAATTATCCAGCATCTCAATTTTAACGCTTGATGGTTGGACACGCCGGAGGGCACTGGACCTCTTGCTGCGCTCCCCTGTTCGCCGTCCAGAAACAATGGACGCCGGATGCCATACAACTGATGACAACTTGTCATCAGTTATGGCATCAGTTGCATCGAGATCACTTATGTCAGATGCCAGACATATGTGAACCCAGCCGTACAACATTGCACAGTTTGCACTATGTTGTAAGACATAAGAAAATACAATATTTTTAAATAAAAAAAAGTTTGTAAATGTCCTGTATTTAAAACTTCATAATGTTGTCTAGCAACCACAATTTGGCTATTGTCTTTAAGTTTACCTGTCAATAAAAATCTAAATTTTGACAGGTTCTAGGAACCTGTCAAAAGTTTTTATCATTCAGACGCCACCCAATCACTAAAATGAATGAGGAGAGAAGCGCATCAAATTTTGTGTCAATGTGAACAAGCTTTTCCCATAGACTTGCATCATGAGTCAATCCCTATCACGTGAACCAGAATCACAGGAGAAAGCTCTAAGTACACACTTTTTCCAGCTCGTTTTAGTGTTCGGTCGGGGTCTGACCACTCAGACCTGCCGATCAAATCTATTCATATGTCTCTCTTTCATACCAAAAGTTTTTGTAATGGCAGTAGTGTCATTCTAATGTAATGCAATGACCACTTAAATTCTTTAGGTCCTTATACTTGACCATTTTTCCAGATTCCTACAAAAATAAATGTATATTTATGCACTACTAATATAGACAAACATAGGATATGAAGTATGTAGATTTTGAAAGTAAAGAACACAGACTGTAATGTGGAAAATGTATATATTTTTTCTTAATCCAAGCTGTGAATTTATCCTTTATGCAAATATGAACACTTCCACTGAATTCATGATTTTACATTAACAATATGATAAATGACTCTGGGACTCTTTTATGAGCTGAGCAAATATGTTGATTTATTTAGTCATGTCATCTGCAGTATGGCTCTGGCCAAAAAGGCAGAAGAAGTGGTTAACTTGTTACTAAGGCAGGGCATGAGGGGAACATAAATAAAGAAGACAGCTAGCTCAGTAAAACCAGCAAGGTTGACTTTAATCTTAGACCTACCAGCTTCTATAAGACGAATACAGTACAGTGGTCCCTCAAGTTACAATATTAATTGGTTCTGGGACAACCATTGTATGTTGAAACCATTGTATGTTGAGACCAGAACTCTCTGGAAATCTGGTAATTGGTTCTGAAGCCCCAAAATGTCATCCAAAAATAAGAAAAAAAGTGAGGATTAAAGAAAAATAAGTAGATAACTAATATAGATAAAGCAAATCCTTACATATAAAAGTAATCAAGATCTGCTAGGAACTGTAAATCACTGTCTATGTCAGTGTTTCCCAAGCAGGGAGCCTCCAGCTGTTGCAAGACTACAACTCCCAGCATGCCCGGACAGCCAAAGGCTGTCCGGGCATGCTGGGAGTTGTAGTTTTGCAACAGCTGGGGCCACCCTGCTTGGGAAACACTGGTCTATGTAGAGGACAGGAGCTTCTTCAGGGTCCTGTAAGTAAAAAAAAGTAATGGAGTCGCCCTCACCTGGTGTCCAAAGGAGCAGCTAACCCTGGTACAGGTAAAGTGTACAGAACATGTAATACCACTCTGTACTGTAGGGGGCGCTACCAGACACCAGTCAGTGCATATGCTTCAGTAATACGGGGGTTTTACCAGTGAATGCCCATTATGATTGGTCAGTTCTTCCGGCCATTGACACGTTTCACCAATCTGGACTGTCCTTGGCATTGTATGTTGAGTCTGGTTTCAACTTACGATGGTCCAGAAAAGACCATTGTATGTTGAAACTATTGTATGTTGAGGCCATTGTAAGTTGAGGGATCACTGTATAACTCAAATGCTAAGTTGTCAACATATACACTGATGAATCTGTATATATACTGTACAGAACCCAATACGAGAAAGCAAGAATGTAGTAGCAACACACACATGAAAATACAGCAAGGGTGCAACTTGTTACTCCAACCCTCACCAGGCCACATATAGACTACATAACTTTTCTACAATATATACAGATTAGTGTTGCTCGCGAATATTTGCAATGCAAATTTTATTTGCGAATATCGCATATTCGTGAATTCACGAATATAGCACTATATATTCGCAATTACGAATATTCGTTTTTTTTTTTCACAGTACACATCACAGTGATCATCCCTCTCTGCTTCCAGCTTGTGTGGTGTAAAGAAGGCTCTAATACTACTGTGTGAGACTGGTGTGCGAATTTTCGTATATGCAAATTTTGTTATATGCTAGTTTTCGCATATGCAAATTTTCGCATATGCGAAAATAAAACGTGAATATTACGAATTTGCGAATTTCGCGAATATATGACGAATATTCGTCCATATATTCACGAAATATCGCAAATTCGAATATGGCCTATGCTGCTCAACAATAATACAGATGTACTACAGATGAAAATCCTTGCCCCACTGCGTGTCTGATTATATATGATACGGTTAGTGGCTATAATCAGATCTGTAGTCTGTCCCAGATTTGCAGCAATAACCCGGGCAGAGAAATGCATCCATATTATGCTAATATACAGTGCTGTCTATAATGCGGGGCAAAAGGGGCAGCTGCCCTGGGCCCAAAGTAGATAGCCCTTTAACCCCTACGTTAAAATATGCCCAGCAGCCGGCACAGGCAGCCCGCATAGGCCACCCGGGGCCCGCAGCAGTTACAGCAGAAAAAGAGGGCCGGCCCTGCAATGTCCTAGACCGGCTCTGTTTCCTTACCTAGGCCCTGGGTGATGATGAGGGCTGCGTAACCTCCTGACCTGTGCACATCCCTGCTGTGTGCCCCATGTGACGTCAGGGTAGTGTAGGAGGCTCCTCCCCCTAGTGGCTGCCGCCTGCCTGAGGTCCCGCCAGTGGTCTCTGCTTCTGGAGTCTCCCCAAAGGTACCACCAGTCCACCAGGCAGGAATTGATTTGCCATTCAGGTACACAGAAAAGCTAGGTGACAATCTCTCACCTAGCTTTTCCATGCTCCTGAATGGCATGTCTGCTTATAAAAGCTGAGTTATTATAATAGGTAAATCTATCTATAATAGCTGAGTTATTATAAGCAGACATGCCATTCAGGAGCATGGAAAAGCTAGAGGAGAAATTGTCACCTAGCTTTTCTGTGCTCAGCTATTATAGATAGATTTACCTATAACTTTTAGTCAAACCTGTCTATAATAGCTGAGATATGATAAGCAGATATGCCATTCAGTAGCATGAAAAATCTAGGTGAGAAATTGTCACACAGCTTCTCTGTGCTTCTTAGTGTAATTTCTGCTTATATTAGTTAAGCTATTATAGATAGATTTGCCAATAATTTATAGTAAGTTATCCTTCTAGGCTTTAAGCAGCAATGGCATTCAGGAGCACAGAAAAGCTAGGTGATAATTTCTCACCTAGCTTTTTCATGCTCCTGAATGGCATATCTGCGTATAATAGCTCAGCTATTATAGACAAATTTGCCTAGAAGTTATAGACAAACTTAACCCCTTTCTCACAAAAAAGTTATACAATTGAATTAACCCCTTCCCTAATAAAAGTTTGAATCATCCCCCTTCTCATGTTTTAAATAAAAAATGTAAAAACAAAAAAAATGATAAATGTTTAAAATATAATATTGAGTAATCCGCATTGGTCAATGGCCCAATTTGGGTATTGTTATAATTGTATGGACCTACAGAATAAACCTGTGTCAAAGAAAAGAGGTGCCATTTCCCATAGCAACCAATCAGATCGCTTCTTTCTTTTTTTCAAAGGCCTCTGAAAAATGGAAGAAGCGACCTGATTGGTTGCTATAGGCAACTGCACCTCTCTTCTTCGACACAGGTTTTGATAAACCTCTCGCAATGTGTCATTGGTTGCGAAAATTGCACTGTGTAGAAAGTCCCTTAAAATTGCATATTTTTTTTCAGTTTTGTCCCATTAATATTTTTTGTGTGTTTCACTGTAGATTTCATGGTAAAAGAAGTGATGTCATTGCAAAGTACAATTGGTGACGCAACAAACAAGCCCTAATATGAGTCTGTAGGTGGAAAATAAGAGTTATGTCTATTAGGAGGCGAAAAGGAAAAAACAAAACCCCAAAAATGAAAGGGTTAAGGCTATAAGCGGCAATGGCATTTAGGAGCTTGGTGTCAATTTTTTACCTGGCTCTTCCATGCTCCTGAATGGCATATCTGCTCATAATAGATCTGCTATAAGACAGATGGCCTATAAGCAGATGTGCAGGAACACAGAAAAGCTTGGTGACAATTTCTCACAATTTCTAGCTTTTTCATGCTCCTCAATGGCGTATCTGCTAATATCAGCTCAGCTATTATAAACAGATATGCCATTCAGGAGCATGAAAAAGCTAGGTGTGAAGAGCTTTTCCTTGTTTCTGAATGACATATCTTCTTATAGCTGTATAACTTTATGCGGTGCTGGGTAATTAATGCGCCTAAAATGTTTCCCTACCAATTCTACAGAAAATATATATGTCTGGAAGAAATCGTCACAGCGATCCGAGCTAGATGGAAAACTTAAAGAGGACGACTCTAATGGGAGAAGATATTGCCTGTGAGTCCCACAAAGAAATGGCATTATCATTTGGGCACTACAGATAGGCGGGGTTCACATCTGTCGTACTTTAGTTTCACACTGCTGTTGTGCCCCGCCCTTAAATGGCCGTTAGGCTCTTTTTTTTTCAGCCTTTAATGGCCGTTTTTGGGACAGGGCAGAATGGGCAATAACGGGTCCCGATGGATTCCATTTACTATAATGGGGTCCATCTGGGGCGCCATTATTTTGTAATGGGACTAGGATAAAATGATGGCGCAAGCAGTAATTTTTCTCCCGCTATTCCCCCAGGCTCCCCCGACAGCCGTCACACTACCGCATCCTAACGGCAGAGTGAAAGAAGCCTCATGCATATGAAATTGCTAGCATAGCCAAAAAAGATGTTGATGTATGGATACTTTGCATATCTTCATAGATGTTGTCTGTTCCTTTATTTCGCTAAACAAAAAATAAAATTTTTTAGGGTGCATTGAGTGTCAAAGAGGTGTGGCTAGGGTACGCTGTGTTACAGGGCCCAAAAAAATTGCTTGCCCAGGGTTCAATCAAAATTAAAGATGGCCCTGCTCATATGAGCCCAATATTTTTCTACAAGGCCGGTTTCATCCAAGCATAATATGCCACATTTTTTCATCTGTACTATGACTACAAGTCCTAGTCTGACCACAGTTCTAGTTTTTTTTTCTTCAGTTTAGACCAGCAATAGTGCCATGGCTTGCCTCAGTAAGAAAAGTGAAAAATAAGGTTAAAGTGCACTTGTCCTCACTGTTTTTCCACCCATGCTAATAATGCCTTCTTTGGTTAGCCTTTAATAGGGAAGGTCCCCCAGTAGTTTTGTATATTTCCTGCATTAAAGGGGTATTCCGGGCAAAAACATTTTATCTCCTATCCAAAGGATAGGGGATAAGATGTCTGATCGCTGGGGCCCCGCTGCTGAGACCCCTCGCGATCTCCCTTCAGCACCCGCATTCGGAAACCTCCTTGTTTCTGGGACTGGGGACGTGACATCACGCTACGCCCCCTCCATTCATGTCTATGGGAGGGGGCGTGACATCGAGGAAACAATACAGAGGTGACTGCTCCTGTACTTGCTATACATGTTCATGGAGGAATGGGGCACAATTCAAATTCTTTGTTTGTATACCGCTGTGTGAGTATGTTCCAATAAAGTAAAGAAGTTTTACAGTATCAGTGAGTGCAACATTTCTCTTTTACTTTTGTGTATTACACAATTAAAATAAAAGCAGGCACCCCCACAAAGCAATAGCAGACTGCTGATTGGTTGCCAAGGCAGCTGAAGGTGTTGCCTGCCATGCCACACCTTCTAGCATAGGCTGCCTCAAGCATTGGTTAGTATAAGCAATCGAATAATTGTTTTTACAAGTCCCTTAGAGGAACTAAAAATGGGTAAAAAAAAAAAAAGTTAAACATTTTTTTGAAAATAAAAACAAATTCCTCTAATAATAAAAATTCTAATTACCTTAAAGGGGTATTCCAGGATTTTTTTTTATTTGACTATGCTACACGTGCTGTATAGTTAGTGTAGTTCATAACATAGTGTCTGTACCTGTTTGTGATGGCTTTCTCACAATTATTCTGTGATTTTCACCCCAATATTTATTTTTAACAGCATACAAAATGACTGTTGTCTCAGATTTTTGCCAGGTTGCAATGTGGCCAAGACCTGACTCACTAGTCAGCTGATGACAGGGAGCCTGTCTGCTTCAATGGGTAGAGCGATTGCTTGGTGGGAGAGAGATCAATCTGCAACGAATGCAACAGCTGTAGGCACCCTGATTGAAAACCACAGGTCTTTTGAATGGATGCAGCTCATTTATGTTTCAATGGGTGGGGTGGCTGATGTGTGGGAGGGAGAAAAATGGAATTGTGGGTTTTGTGGTCAAAAAAAGAAAAGTCAAACAGGAAATACCAGATACCGTATATACTCGAGTATAAGCCGAGTTTTTCAGCACGATTTTTCATGCTGAAAACACCCCCTTCGGCTTATACTCGAGTGAACTCTCCACCCGCAGTGGTCTAAAACCTGCGGACCTCCAGAGGTTTCAAAACTATAACTCCCAGCAAGCCCGGGCAGCCATCGGCTGTCCGGGCTTGCTGGGAGTTGTAGTTTTGAAACCTCCGGAGGTCCGCAGGTTGAAGACCACTGCGGCCTTCGACATCATCCAGCCCCCTCTCACCCCCTTTAGTTCTGTACAGTACTCGCCTCCGCTCGGCGCTGGTCCGGTGCTGCAGGACTGTCCGGTGAGGAGGTCGTCCGGGGGGATAGTGGTTCCGGGCTGCTATCTTCACCGGGGAGGCCTCTTCTAAGCGCTTCGGGCCCGGCCCGAGAATAGTCACGTTGCCTTGACAACGACGCAGAGGTACATTCATTGCCAACGTACTTCTGCGTCATCGTCCAGGCAACGCCTCTATTCCGGGCCCGCAGCGCGGAGAAGAGGCGCCCCCAGTGAAGATAGCAGCCCGGAACCACTATCCCACCGGACGACCTACTCACCGGACAGCCCTGCAGCACCGGACCAGCGCCGAGCGGAATACTGTACAGAACTAAAGGGGGTGAGAGGGGGTTGGATGATGTCGAAGGCCGCAGTGGTCTTCAACCTGCGGACCTCCGGAGATTTCAAAACTACAACTCCCAGCAAGCCCGGACAGCCGATGGCTGCCCGGGCTTGCTGGGAGTTGTAGTTTTGAAACCTCCGGAGGTCCGCAGGTTTAAGACCACTGAGGGCGGATTATAAGAGGAGGATGAAGGGGGGGTGTGGGATGATGACAAGAGGATGATGAAGGGGGGTGGGGATGATGACAAGGGGATGATGAAGGGGGGGTGTGGGATGATTACAAGGGGATGATGAAGGGGGTGGGGATGATGACAAGGGGATGATGAAGGGGGGGTGTGGGATGATGACAAGGGGATGATGACAGGTGATGATGATGACAAGGGGATGATGAAGGGGGGTGGGGATGATGACAAGGGGATGATGAAGGGGGGGGGGTGTGGGATGATGACAAGGGGATGATGACAGGTGATGATGATGAGGGTCTGGATGATGACAGGCGGTGATGATGATGAGGATGTTAATGACGGGTCTGGATGATGACAGGGGGGGATGATGTATTTCCCACCCTAGGCTTATACTCGAGTCAATAACTTTTCCTGGGATTTTGGGTTGAAATTAGGGGTCTCGGCTTATACTCGGGTCGGCTTATACTCGAGTATATACGGTAACAAAAAGCTAGCCACAGTGTCACGGTAATCTCACAACATAGCCATTTAGCCCCAAGACAAGCGCAGATCCTTCCTAAGCATGTCCATTACTGTCTGCCAGGTACGTACTAAAATAACCTTATGGTGTATAACCCCTTTAAGCGTCCTCTTCCCTATTCTAAAATAAAAAATGAACACCAAAAAATGATACATATTTGGTATAACTGCACTTGATAAAGTCTGAACTATTAAAATATGACATTTCTGATCTTGCACTGTAAAAGGCAAACAAAATAGGCAATACCAGAATTGTTGATTTTTGTTATGTCTCATTCATGAAAAAATGGAATAAAAAGCTATCAAAACGTGCCATCTTCCCCAAAATAGTACTGATAAGGGCACCGAAAATGAGACCTTACACAACTCCATAAAAAGTACAAAAGTTACAGGGGGAGGGATAAAAATATGGAGATTCAACATTATTGTAGTTTTAAAAAAAATGTAAGTAGTAAAACATAACAAAAAAGTTGTTCATTTCATAGTAAACCGAAGGCTATCATTACAATGTACATTTGGCTCCACAAGAAACAAGTCTTCATATGGATCTGTAGATGGAATGTTAAAAGAGTTATTGCTATAAGAAGGCGAGGAGGGACAAAAGAAAAATAGCTTTGTCCTCGAGTGGTTAAAAAACTATTTTGGAAAATGTAATCATTTTGCCTAAGTATTGTGTATAGTCAAATGTACTTCAAGATATATGTAGATCACATAGATATGTGTACATTTCAAAACTCCTTTTAAAACTAATGGGGGCCCAATGATCAGCTGATTGCTGTGAAGTTACAGTGGCCACTGCAGAGATATTGCAGCATAATTTGCCACGGATTAGGATGAATGGCCAACCATAAAAGACATTTATAGGTTGGGTATACCAGAATGAGAGTTAGGCAGGGTTCATACTGCAGACTCTTCAGACAGAAAAATTCTGTCCAGAAATTCCGGGAGCATCCTGTGCCCACTGAGTCAGTCGGTGCTTTCACAATAGACATCAATGTATTTTGTGCGGACTCCAGCGCTGAAATTCCATAACGTGCACTGCACAGCGAAATCCCATTGACAGCAATGGGATTCTGCTGCACCAGAATTTCCGGAGTTTCAAAACCGAATCTTGCTTGGAAATTCCATGGTATGAACCTATAGTATCTCTTTGGTAGCATAGATCTCCCTCTATTAACAAAACAAATACAATAGGCTTGCTTTATGAGGTAACCATTTTAGGAAGGTAAGGTTAAAAATGTTAAAATAATTCTAATTCCTAATCAAAATTTTTAAAATGGAATGTACAGTAGATAGAGTGCAGAACTGACCAATCCATGCTTGAAATTGCTCAACCTATTTAGATACTGATCCCCCAATACCAGCATACCACTGAGCAATGTAGCAGACAGTCTATTGTGAGCCATGTTCAGGACCCTATGCATAAGGCTGGGTTCACATATCTCTGACAGAGGAAAACTCAGCCTAAATCTTCATTCAACTGATGCTGCGACTGGTGACAACATGCACCAGTTGTATGGCATCTGGCGTCCATTGTTTCTGGCACTGGACAGGGGAACGCAGCAAGCAGCATTCCCCTGTCCGGAGCTGTTTGCCGTGTCCAACATCCAGCATCAAAAGTGGGGCGCTGGATGATTGTGAACTGTCCCATTCAAATTAATGGAATCAGTTTTAGCATCAGTTTCGCTCCGGTGCACGAAGGAGGGAAACAATGCCAAACGACTGATATATGTGAACCCAGCCTACGATAACTATCAGTCTTTCAGTGAGATTACTTCACAATACTTTAGGATTGTTCTTTGAACATAACAAATTTGGGTTACATGAAAGCCTTGAAATTACTTCCTAAAACAAAGTCTTTCTTGGAAGCAAATGCAAGATACGGTAGATTTGTATTTCTCGTTTGTTCCGGACATTTTAGGTTAGACATGGGTAGAACAAAATAGTTTTATACTATTTCAAAGAGACAAGTAAAATAAACAGATTTATTTATCCAAACAAATATTGTATTCATTTTTGTTTCCTGAAAGGGCAAAAAAGACTTCAGGATACAAACTGTACATATTTCCTAAATTATAGCTCTGCTCACACATAAACAAATAATGTGCCAGAATCTTTCCATGTAACAAATGTTATTAATACTGGATGGTGGTGAATGTGATTGCTACATTTATCAGATTTCAAGGCAATAATTATTCTGACATTCCTTCTGTTTTATCAATTCTACATTGACAGCTGATCGGTGGAGAATACATTTTACATGGAATTTTGAAATTAAAGTAGTGATGATGTGGACCGTATGATATGAGGTTTATATATTGTGAATTTATTTTGCTAAAACCAGGTATGAATAGTACAGGTGATATCTATCTAGCTGCTTATCTATCCCTCCTATATGGATATAACATGTGCATAGTACATGAAATCATTCCTATCCCCCTCTGTTGTAGCTTATGATATCAGTATTCTTTATTCCCCATGCCATCGTAAGCGTCATTTTCAGGAGAGAATAATTCAGCATCACTCTTCTCATCTTTATTGTAGAGATCACAGTGTGCAAACTGTATTTCCAAAGCTATTGCATGCACACTATTCATTTCTTTTGTATACAGTTTATTGGAGAGTCAGAGATATAGGCATAAGGCCGCTATCATTTTGATCAGTATTTGGCATCCGTATTTGAAAGTAAAAACTAGGATTCGAAATACAATTGTGTATTTGTACAGTATTTGACTTAGTATTTTGAATCCCTATTTGTAAAATACTTATATGAGTGGATATGAAATGGCTGTACACAGTGTACATATGTATTGGTAGGCACATCACATAGATGGGAGTACATACATAGTGAGGTATTACAAAGGAAACACAAGAAAGAATGCACATAAAAGAAAGTGTACTGGACTTCATACTCTATGGGGGAGATTTAGCATTGTTTTTAGAGCATTTTTTTTGTCTCTGCCCGGAGTATAGTGCAGAGCAGGGATGTGAGCGATGTATACAGCCGCTCCAATCTCTGCTATAGACAGGACAATCACAGAGGGTGTCAGTAGTGACATCCACTGTGATGTGTCCTTAAGCAGGTACTACTACTCCCAACATGGAGCACACTCTGCTCCATGCTGGGAGCTGTAGTACCTGTATTAATAGACAGATCGCAGTGAGTGTAACTTCTTACACCCGCTTTGATCTGTCTATTAATGCAGGTACTACAGCTCCCAGCATGAGGCAGAGTGTGCTCCATGTTGGGAGCAGTATTACCAGCAGTTAGGGAAAGATCACTGCGGGTATCACTTCTGACAACCGCTGTGATCCTCCTGTATAATGTATAGATGCAGCGGCCGCTCTCCTATGGTCCCCTGCGCGGCCGTATATATACACATATTCCTATTTCTCACAGAGATCTGTAATTGGCTGGAACCATCTGGCCAATCACAGCTCTGCGGGAAATATGAATAAGTGTAAATATTCGTCAGGGCAGGGGACCATAGAAGAGCGGCCGCCGCATCTATATATTATACAGAAAGATGGCAGCGGGCGATCTGTCTATTAGTACAGGTAGTACTACTCCCATCATGGAACAGTGTGTTCCATGCTGGGAGTAGTAGTACTAACTAAAAAAAATGTAAAAAAATAAAGCAAAAAAGTGAAAAACACACACACAATACATTTTTATAATTGTCGGCTACATTTTTATTTCCCCGCACACATAAATTGATCCCTGTTTAAAAAGTAATAGTTTTTTTTTTTTCAAGAATATACATTTCGTTACATACAATTTTTTCCTTCACTACTGTATATTTTTGAAAAAAAAACATTTTAATGGTACCCTTACGAAATTTTATTAAAAACAGCTATCTACATCACTTTTTTGGATCGCTAAAGTCCAAAAAAGATTAAAAACCGCCTGCAAAAACGCCAAAGTTAAAATTCACATAGCGTTTTTCTTGGCATTTTCTCACTCCCATAGACTTCTATTGGAGCAAAACGCCACGATTTTGACAAAAAAACGCCGGTTTGAGGGAACTACAGCGTTTTTTTCAAAACGTCAAAGAGCAGAGAAAAACACAGAAAAAGTGAAAAAACGCCAAAAGGATTAAAAAAAACACCAAAGTGAAAAAAACGCTAAGTGGAATTCGAAATTTGCGATTTCTCATTGACTTACAGCTAACATCTGGCCGCAGTGTTTTTTGACTTAGCCTCACACCACAAGCTTGAAGCAGGGAGGGATGATCACTGTGATGTGTACTGTGAAAAAAAAAGTGAATATTCGTAATTGCGAATATTTAGCGCTATATTCGCAATATTCTTGAATTCGCGATTATTCGATATTCGCAATAAATATTCGCACCCAACACAACTAGCCATGTATCCTGTATTTAATATTATGTCCTCCTCACTGTCAAGACGTCACGGAAGACATTAAGGTGCAGACCAGACAGCTAAGCCATAATTATAGTGCATGTCCTAATCACACACAAGCCATTTAAATGCATTTAGCAATAAATCAGACTGGAGCAAAACGTGATAGAAAACCACTAATTGTCCGGTGATTCATTTCCCTCTATGTATATTCTCTGTGAAGACTTTACAGGATTGACTAGAAGCATTATTTATATTTGCTATCTCTCTATTTAGTACCTGATTGTGTTACTGCATCTACTAAGAAAACACATGGCAACATCTACAGCAAAATGGGACAAATAAAGGGTGTTAGAAATATTCCCGCACTTGCATAAGTGCCTGTACCTGTGTGTGACGGTTTTCTCACAATTCTTCTGTGATTTTCACCCCAATATTTATTTTTAACAGCATACAAAATGACTGTTGTCTCAGATTTTTCCCAGCTTGCAATGTGGCCGAGAAATGACTCACTAGTCAGCTGATGACAGGGAGCCTGTCTGCTTCAATGGGTAAAGGGATCAATCTGCAACCAATGCAACAGCTGTAGGCACCCTGATTGAAAACCACAGGTCTGCAGTTCATTTATGTTTCAGTGGGTGGGGTGGCTGATGTGTGGTAGGGAGGGAAATGGAATTGTGGGAGTTGTAGTCAAAAAGAGAAAAGTCAAACAGGAAATAAAAGTTCACAAAAAGCTAGCCACAGTGTTATGGTAATCTCACAACATAGCCATTTATCCCCAAGACAAGCGCAAATCCTTCCTAAGCATGCCCATTACTGTCTGCCAGGTACATACTAAAATCACCTTATGGTGGATAACCCCTTTAACCCCTTCCCTAATAAAAATTTGAATCACCCCCTTTTCCCATAAAAAAAACTGTGTAAATAAAAATAAACATATGTGGTATCGCTGCATGCGGAAATATCCGAGCTATAAAAATATATTGTTAATTAAATCACACGGTCAATGGCGTACGCGCCAAAAAATTCCAAAGTCCAAAATAGGGCTTTTTTGGTCACTTTTTATATCATGAAAAAATTTATAAAAAGCGATCAAAAAGACCGATCAATACAAAAATGATACAGATAAAAACTTGAGAACGCGGTGTAAAAAATGAGTCCTCATACCGGCCCGTACTCAGAAAAATAAAAAAGTTACAGGGGTTAGAAGATGAGAATTTTTTACATATAAATTTTCGTGCATGTGGTTAGGATTTTTTTCCAAAGTACAACAATATCCAACCAATACAAGTAAGCATATTGTTTTAATCGCATGGACCTACAGAATAAAGATAAGGTATTATTTTTATCAAAAAATGCACTGCGTAGAAACGGAAGCCCCCAAAATTTACAAAATGAAATTTTTTCTTCAATTTTGTCGCACAGTGAATTTTTTTGCCTTTCGCTGTGGATTTTTGGGTAAAATGACTAATGACACTGCAAAGTAGAATTGGTGACGCAAAAAATAAGCCGTCATATGGAATTTAATGTGCAAAATTTAAAGCGTTATGATTTTTAGAAGGCCATGAGGAAAAAATGAAAATGCAAAAACGGAAAAATCCTGCGTCCTTAAGGGGTCAATGGCACAGTCAATGGCGTATGCGCAAAATATTTCCAAAATCCAAAATAGCTTATTTTTTGGTCCATTTTTATATCATGAAAAAATTTATAAAAAGCGATCAAAAAGTTCGATCAATATGAACATGGTACCGATAAAAACTTCACCGCGCAAAAAATGAGCCCTCATACCAGCCCATACACGGAAAAATAAAAAAGTTATAGGGGTAAGAAAATGACAATTTTAAACGTATACATTTTCCTTCATGTAGTTATGATAGTTTTTTTTAGAAATTATACAAAAGTGTAGGTCATTTTAACCGTATGGACCTACAGAATAAAGATAAATTGTCATTTTTACCGAGAAATGCAATGCTTAGAAATGGAAGCCCCCAAAAGTAAAAAAATTGCATTTTTTCTTCAATTTTGTCGCACAATGAATTTTTTTTCCCTTTCGACGTGGATATTTTGGTAAAATGACTAATGTCACTGCAATGTAGAATTGGTGTTGCAAAAAATAAGCCATCATATGGAATTTTATGTGCAAAATGTTAAGCGTTATGATTTTTAGAAGGTGATGAGGAAAAAATGGAAATGCAAAAACGGAAAAACCCTGAGTCCATAAGGGGTTAAAGGGGCTGTCTGGTGAAAAAAAAACTTGTCTCCTAACCAAAGGATAGGGCAAGGGTGTCTGATTGAGGGGGGTATAATTGCTTTAAAGGGGTATTCCAAGCCCAAACTTTTTTTATATATATATATATATATATATATATATATATATATATATATATATCAACTGTCTCCGGAAAGTTAAACAGATTTGTAAATGACTTCTATTAAAAAATCTTAATCCTTCCAATAGTTATTAGCTTCTGAACTTGAGTTGTTGTTTTCTGTCTAACTGCTCTCTGATGACTCACGTCCCAGGAGCTGTGCAGCTCCTATGGGGATATTCTCCCATCATGCACAGCTTCCGGGACATGAAATCATCATTGAGCAGTTAGACAGAAAACTTCAGAAGCTAATAACTATTGGAAGGATTAAGATTTTTTAATAGAAGTAATTTACAAATCTGTTTAACTTTCCGGAGCCAGTTGATATATATAAAAAAAGGTTTTGCCTGGAATACCCCTTTAATACCATCTCCAGAAAGAGGCCCTTGCTCTCATAACTTGAGCGTGCTGCAGACGACACAGGTTCCACTAATTTCTATGGAAGTCCCGAAGAAACCTGAGTACAGCACTCGAGTATCTTTGGTGCTTCAGTATAAAAGAATGGATCACTTGACATCCGCAGCATGCTTGCGCTCTCTGGGAGCCGGGGCCCCTTTCTGGAGATCCCAGCAGGGGTCCCAGCAGTAAGACATCCATGATTAGATAACTAAAATATAAATACATATTCAAAATATGAAATTTCACTTGAAGTTTGACTAGGACCCCATCCACAGCTTTATTGCCATTTGTCAAATCTCATGAATAAAGAATAAAGTTGTAAATTTTACCGCAAATTTGTTGCACATCCTGTTTGTGGCTTTTCTTTTCTAATGCAGGTTATACCAAAAATTGAAGGGGGAATTTACAAAGACTGTTGTTATACATGCTGCTTTTAAATGGGCACTGTCAGATACAGAAACTTCTGATGTGTTGTAAAGCATTCAAAACCAATAGGTTTTGCAATTGCTTTCATTAGAAAACTTTCTGTGTTTCATAGTGAAAAAGCCAGTCAATCAACTGCCCCCCTGCCTGTTTGGACACATACTAGTCCTGCTATGTCCATGCGTCATCACCTATGTCATGGACACACTTCCTTGATTGACAGCTGTGAGCGGGCTCACAGCTGGAGGAAAAATCCTCCCACTGTGAGCTTGTGTCCCGCTACTGTCAGTGAGGACAAGCTGGGAGTTGTAGTTTTGCTAATGCTAAGGGAGATGTGAGCAGACAGCATACTGAGGGAGGGGGCGGAGACCTGCACAGTGAGGCCACGCCCCCTCCCTTTGAGAGGAATTCAGACTAGTGAGCTAAATTAAAAGTGTAATAAAAAATAAATAAAGGTGCTAGACACATAAAAATTAGATGTACATGGTCAGGATTAGGTACTGAGTGACATATATATATATATATATATATATATATATATATATATATATAAAAAATTGTTGGATCTGACAGGTACTCTGAAAACCCCACTCAGTGTACAATCTTGGTGGATTTATCCAGAGACACACACCTCTTGATAAATCCAGTTGCATCTTAAGTTGCCCACTAGCAGGTGTAAACTGAAGTATATTTAACAAGTAGGGGCTGCCACACCCCATTTGAGTGAAACCCCCAAGTAGGCGATGGTTGGGGAAGGTCAGCAAAAAAAGTAAATTTTTGCATGAACCCAGATTTTGCAACTTTTTGCCAATCAGTGTCAAGCGTAGAATTTTAAGGAAATGTGTCAGTAGTATCACCCGCACTAAACTTGTCACACAGGCTTGTAGTGTGGGTGATGCTGATTAAAACGGTACTCACATTGTCCAAATTGTGCTGCAAATTGTGTTTTTCTATTTATGCTAATGAGAGCCTTGGGGCCTTGATGTTAGTGTACGGCTCCCGGCGAAGATGACGTCAACTTGCCCCAAGCTCGGATCGGAGCTCCGCCCATGTCCTAAGGTCCTCATTAGCATAAATAGAAAAACGTGATTTGCGGCGGAACGGCTGGGCCAATATGGACAATGTGAGTACCGTATTAATCAGCATCACCCGCACTACAAGTCTGTGTGACAGGTTTAGTGCGGGTGATACTACTGACAGATTTCCTTTAACAATCCCCCCCAATGTGTTTAGTAAATGCATTCTAAAATTTTCTAGTATGCACGATGCAAGCAAGTAAAAAGTGCAGCACACTGTACTCCAGATATTCTAAAAGACTATAATGAAAGCCATTACTGTGTGGTTGAATAGCGAGCTACGCCCAGTTGATTTCTGCAAATTACCGGCCCCTTTCATGCATTTATTGTGCTGACCCATGAGTGATTATGTCAGGGACCGAGGGATAATTGTACACACAAGTCACAATATCTGACCCCTTTACATCAGACTCTGAAATGAAAAATAAACTTATCAATAGATGTTAAACTGAGTTGTAAGACATGAAAGTGATATTCAGCATTATGGAAATTAGATGAAATCTCTGAAGTGAACGCTGTATTAATAAAGACCTACATTAGGAAGCTCGTGTCTGTTGTCTGCTGGGTGAAATCTTGCGAGGGTATATAGGCGAGCTAATAATTCATGATGAAGAAGCAAATGTTCTCATTATGGGAAATGAAATTTAAACATTGCCTCTAGCCTGCTTTCAGAGGCTAAAGTCCAGAATGGATTTTATTCTTGAGATAATTCTTTTTTTTTCTGTAGTCATGTCAAAATGTAAATATTATATATAGATTACCATTTTATAAAAAATAAAAATTAAGCTTTTATTTACCTACCAGGGTATAGCTAAGAAGTGCCGAGGTACTAGTTCCAGGAGGGCTGAAAGGCCCCTCTGCCACATATACTGTAAATGGGATGTAATAGGTGGGGGTCCTATTCCAAATTTTGTATTGAGATCCAGGATCTTCAGATGACATCTGTGTCAAGTACAGATAGTATTAGTTTGCTTCCTTCCCACCTTCTCAGTGGATATTACTCAGAAGAGAAGAGATGGCAAGAGGTGTAAGTATTCTGCCTAAAACATTGGTCTGCTGTATTCTTCCTAATAATCCATTGGGCAATCACCTAAAAGGGTTGGTCATGTAGGACCGGTAAAAGTGCAGCCCTAAGCCTTACACAAGGGACTTTTGTTGCTTAGCAGTTCATGTTCTTGCAGAATTGACAAAAAGAAAACCCTAGAAGGACCATTACATTTTTGTAGCAACAAAAAAAAGCACTGTTGAGTCATTATGTTAGCCATTCAAGGATTGACTTTTATCAATGGTTATTACCTAAAGGGAAAGTTAATTGTTTATTTATTTAATTGATTTTATTTATTTATTTTTTGTGGAGGGAGTGTTATTATACTTTATTGCAGTGGTCTCCAACCTGCAGACCTCCAGATGTTGCAAAACTACAACTCCAGCATGCACGGACAGCCAACGGCTGTCCGGGCATGCTGGGAGTTGTAGTTTTGCAACATCTGGAGGTCCGCAGGTTGGAGACCACTGCTTTATTGTATGCATATTTTATTTGGACAGTTTTCCTTTTTCTTTACTTTTTACTAGTCCCACAAGGGGATAATATGTGAATAAAGGAAGAAGTTTATCCCTATGGTGAGTGTCGCCTGTTTGTTTTCAATGACAAATTTGCTTAAGATTTTCAGCTTTGGATATCTGATAATATTCGACCTTTGTAAAGTTTTTATTAACCATTCAATACATATTCAATACACTTTGCTTCAAAAACACAACCCCTTAACCCATTAAGGACCAAGCGTTTTTCTGTTTGTGCACTTTTGTTTTTTCCTCCTTACCTTTTAAAAATCATAACCCTTTAAATTTTGAACCTAAAAATCCATATGATGGCTTATTTTTTGCGCAACCACTTCTAATTTGTAATCACATCAGTCATTTTACCTAAAAATCTACGACGAAACGGGAATAAAAACAATTGTGTGTCAAAATTGAAGAAAAAACACCATTTTGTAAATTTTTGGGGTTTCTATGCAGTACATGTTTTGGTAAAAATGACACTTTATCTTTATTCTGTAGGTCCATACGATTAAAATGATACTCTAATTATATAGGTTTGATTTTGTCGTAGTTTTGGAAAAAAAATCATAACTACATGCACGGAAATGAATGCATTTAAAATTGTCCTATTTTGACTTTTGAATTTTTTTGCACGTACGCCATTGACCGCGCGGTTTAATTAATGATAGCTTTTTATAGTTCAGACATGTACTCAGGCGGCGATACCACATATGTTTATTTTTATTATGTTTATATATTTCTTATATGGAATTTGGGAAAAGGGGGGTGATTTAAATGTTTAATAAGGAAGGGGTTAATGTGTGTTCTAAAACTTTTTTTAAACTTTTTTTTTTTTTTTACACTTTTAGTCCCCTTAGGGGATTTTTAGGAGGAATAATTAGATTCCTCATACAGATCAATGTGGTTCCATAGAACCACATTGATCTGTGTGCTCTGTTCTCGATTGATAAAGCCTAGTCCTGCCAGGCTTTATGATTCTGAGCCTTGGAGCTGGCACAGGAGCAGAGGTAAGCCCTCTGGATGCCTCCACAGTGGATCCCCCAATCGGACCACCAGGGATGGAATAAATGCACCTTTGGACTCCACTGTCAGCTTTGACAGCGGTGATCTAAAGGGTTAAAAGCTGGCCGCAGTGATCATCGCATGTCAGCTATTAATGCCGGCCCCCAGCTGAATCAGCTGGGGTCCGGCTGGTATGACGCAGGCTCGAGTCAGGAGCCCGCATCATACCCCTTTAATGGCACATGGACGAGCATAGACGTCCATGGTCGTTAACAGTTAAAGGGGTACTCTGGTGGGAAAAAAAAATTCAAATCAACTGGTGCCAGAAAGTTAAACAGATTTGTAAATTACTTCTTTTAAAAAATCGTAAGCCATCCTGTACTTATCAGCTGCTGTATGCTGCAAAGGAAGTTGAGTTGTTCTTCTCAGTCTGGCCACAGTGCTCTCTGCTGACAGCTCTTTCCATGTCAGGAACTGTCCGGAGCAGCAGAGGTTTGCTATGGGGATTTGCTCTGACTCTGGACAGTTCCTGACATGGACAGAAGTGTAAGCAGAGAGCACTGTGGTCTGACTGAGAAGAACAACTCAACTTCTTCACGAGCATACAGCAGCTGATAAGTACTGGAAGGATTAAGATTTTTTAATAGAAGTCATTTACAAATCTGTTTAACTTTCTGGAGCAAGTTGATATGAAAAAAGTGTTTTCCACTGGAGTACCCCTTTAAACCTCTAGACATGTTTCATCCACACAGTTATCACTTGTCTGGGCACTAGTTATCAAGGAATATTACATGAGATGCTTCTGCTGGAATTTTCCAGGACATACAAATTGCCGATTTTGGCGATAAAAAAAACAAAAATTACAATTTTGGCGCCAAATTTGGGCGTCATACTCTTCGATTTTGGCACCAAGAAAAATAAGAATGGCGCAATAGAAACAAAACCAAAGTGGCATGTAAATAACCTCACATTTTTTTTAAAGCAGAACATGGAACCTTTGAAAATGTACGTAGAAAAACAAAGTGTATTTGATATCGCCTTAACAGAAATGACAGCAGTTTTTGAATATGTCCCCCAGTGTGTCTCCAGCTGTTGCAAAACTACAACCTCCAGCATGCCTGGACAGCCAACGGCTGTCCGGGCATGCTGGGAGTTGTAGTTTTGCAATAGCTGGAGATGCAATGTTTAAAAAACACTGTGTTAGGATTTCGTAAAGACAGTTCCAAGTCACATCTTAGAATCGGAACGCTTGCCCGTTGTTTATTGTGTGTGTACTATTGATTCTGGGCACGGTTACAGAGAGGGATTAAAAGCTTGCACTTTTCAGCCTGTCAGATATATATTCGCTCACATCCATCCAAGTGCTATAAATAAGAGACTGCTATCCAGATTCATTACAGCACGTCGCAACGTATAGGGTTATGATTTCAGAGATTTTTAATACGAAATAACATTCCGACTGCAGAGAAGGGGAAATTGCCAGCATGCATTTCATTATGGTATATACCTTATACTATAAAATGCAACCACACTAACATCCAGGAAATAATCCCTTATTATTGTTTAAAACAAGCCATTTACAACATATATAGCAGAATATATTGTATCGTATATATATATATGGATATTTACAATATTTTATATTGCTGTATAAATGTTGTTATTCTTCCATACTTGTAGAATACTGGTAAAAGTAGAGACATTTGCAGCATGAAAAGCAACTAAAAACATGAGCTCCTGTCTAGATGGAACCTTCTCTCTTTTCACTTACATACTGTATAAGTAGGGCCATATTTATGGTTTTCTCAAGGGTCAGGTTTTTTTTTTTTATGCAGATCTGTTACAAATAAGCAGTACAAACTGCATCCGACATAGGTGAACTCAGCCTAAATCTCGAGACAACTGATGCCGCAACTGATAACAATGTGCATCAGTTGTCATCAGTTGTATGACATCCGGCATCCATTGTTTCTGGCACCGGACACCGGACCTGTCGGGTGCTGTCAGAAGCGTCCAACCATTTGGCGTCAAAATTGTGACGCTGGATGACTGTGAACTGTCCCATTCAAATAAATGGGATGAGTTCTAGACACAGTTTCCCTCCGGTACATGAAATTAGTCAGAAATCTACTATACTGAGCATGCCATGGCTGCAATAAGGTAAATTAGCATGTGGATTCAACAAAAGGGGGGGGGGGGATTTTTTCTTTTTAGGGAAAAGACATCTTAGGAGCGACTTAATCACAATGTAAAAATATATGAATGAACAGTACAGAGATCTTTCTAGTGATCTTTTTATACCTAAGCCGGTAACTATAATAAGGGGGCATCCTCTACGTCTAAAGGAAAGAAGGTTTCACCATCATAGACAGAGATTCTTTACTGTAAGAGCAGTGAGACTATGGAACTCTGCCACATGATGTTGTGATGTCTGAATCAATAAACAAGTTCAAGGGGGGCCTGGATGTTTTTAGTGAAAAATATATTACAAGTTATGGATACTAGATTTCTGAAAATATGGTGTTGATCCAGGGATTTATTCCAATTGCCATATTTAAAGTCGAGGCAGAATTATTCCCCCTTGTAAAAGGCAATTGGCATCAGTGTCATATATACATATACTAGCTGAGAACCAGCCGTTGCCTGGTTTTTCCTTCCTAATCCTTGTTGAGGAGGAAAGTAAACAAAGGAGGAAGCTTTTGACTTCATATCCCGTCCTCATATCCCGACCTCCTATCCCGACCTCCTATCCCTTCCTCCTATACCGTCCTCTTATGCCTACCTCATATCCTGTCCTCTTATCTCGACCTCCTATCCCGTCCTCATATTCCATCCTCCTATCTCGACCTCCTATCTCGACCTCCTATCCCGACCTCCTATCCCGACCTCCTATCCCAACCTCCTATCCCAACCTCCTATCCTGTCCTACTATCTCGACCTCCTATCTCGACCTCCTATCTCGACCTCCTATCTCGTCCTCCTATCCCGTCCTCCTATTCCGACCTCCTATCCCATCGTCATATCCTGTCCTCATATCCCATCCTCCTATCTTAACCTCCTATCTCGACCTCCTATCCCGATCTCCTATCTAGGAAACCCCCCCCACCTTGGTATAAAATAGTGAATAAACATTATTATACTCTGTAAAGTGTGTAACCCAAATAATAGCAAACTTGTTTAAAAACACAGTGTGCTGCCATTGTTGTGCAGCTGCACTGATTATTATGTGTAGGAATGCATGTCACTCCCTTTATTCATGTGTGACACACTGAGGACATATCCGTTCTAACAGCGGTCACAAAGGAGATGCATCCATTTTTTTTGGGGGGAGATACATTGATGATATTTGAATTTTTTTGGGATGGGAACACGGCTATATATAGGAAACCTACATCAACCAACAGCTTACTCCACTGGAAGAGTTGGCCCCCAAACTTCCTTAAACGAAGTATCCCCACAGGGCAATATTTAAGAGCAAGGAGAAACTGCTCTGATGATACAAATTTCAAGAAAGAAAGTGATAATCTTATGGCCCGCTTTATAGAAAGGGGTTACTCCAAAAAATATATATGCGGAGAGCATTTTTCAGAGAAGCCAACTCCAACAGGTCTGAATTATAAAGCTCCAATCAATCGAGATCTTACCAGTCAAATAAAGTCATAAGGTGCATTGGAACCTATGAAGGATATGCCCATGGAGTTACACAAATACTAAGAACTCATTGGCACGTTCTCAAATCAGACCCAGACCTGCATGGGGTATTGGGGAGGTGCCCAAATGTCACATACAGAAGAGGGGCCAACCTTTGTGATCTTCTGGTGAACAGTCACCATAAAGATGAGACTTTAGAAGGTGACACTTGGCTACCAAAACCGCCAAATGGCTCATACCCATGTGGACATTGTGCCTCCTGCAAATATATGTCCAAAACTAAGATCTTCACTAACCCACCAGATGACAGACAATATGAGATTAGGCAATTTACGAACTGTAGTAGTAAAAATTTTATTTACGTGGCAATGTGCTCATGTGGGCAAAACAGTGCAAGAGCTTAGAAAACTTATAAGCAAACACATCAGCACTATCAGAACAGGAATAGATGTGTCCCTGGCAAAACATGTGAGACTGAAACATCAGAATAAGATTGAGAGCCTGAAATGTTGGGGCCTCAGACAAATGATGTATGGCCCAAGAAAAGGGAGCATGGACAAAATGTTGCTCAAAAAGAAGCCAAATGGATCTACCGACTTAACAGTAGAAATCCACATGGACTAAATGAGGGCTTCTCTTTTTCAGCATTCTTGGACTAAACACTGTTATGAACATTCAACATTATCTACCCAAGTATAAAAGATCTGCAGGCCTTACATTAATTTTAAATTAGTATATTTTAGGTAAAAAAAATAGGTAAGCCTATAATTTTGTGTCTAATGTTTATAGAATCAATAATTATGGGTAAAAATTTGAACACAACGATAACGTACCATAAGATATACACAGTAGGAAAAATAACACATTTTTTATAATACTTGCCGTACCATCTGGAGATGTGGACACATTTCTTGGTGACACTGTTAGGAAACAAAACAACAACAAGTGTTACTGTCACGATGCTGGCTGGCAGGAGGTGGATCCTCTGTGCCAGAGAGGGATTGGCGTGGACCGTGCTAGTGGACCGGTTCTAAGTTACTACTGGTGTTCACCAGAGCCCGCCGCAAAGCGGGATGGTCTTGCTGCGGCGGTAGTAACCAGGTCGTATCCACTAGCAACGGCTCAACCTCTCTGACTGCTGAAGATAGGCGCGGTACAAGGGAGTAGACAAAAGCAAGGTCGGACGTAGCAGAAGGTCGAGGCAGGCAGCAAGGATCGTAGTCAGGGGCAACGGCAGGAGGTCTGGAACACAGGCTAGGAACACACAAGGGAACGCTTTCACTAGGCACAAGGGCAACAAGATCCGGCGAGGGAGTGCAGGGGAAGTGAGGTATACATAGGGAGTGCACAGGTGAAGACACTAATTGGAACCACTGCGCCAATCAGTGGCGCAGTGGCCCTTTAAATCGCAGAGACCCGGCGCGCGCGCGCCCTAGGGAGCGGGGCCGCGCGCGCCGGGACAGGACCGAGGGAGAGCGAGTCAGGTACGGAAGCCGGGGTGCGCATCGCGAGCGGGCGCCACCCGCATCGCGAATCGCATCCCGGCTGGAGGCGGTATCGCAGCGCATCCGGTCAGTGGATCTGACCGGGGCGCTGCCGTAGCGAGGATGTTGCGAGCGCTCCGGGGAGGAGCGGGGACCCGGAGCGCTCGGCGTAACAGTACCCCCCCCCTTGGGTCTCCCCCTCTTCTCTGAGGACCAGACTTTTATCTAGGATATTGTCCTCAGGTTCCCAGGATCTCTCTTCAGGACCACAGCCCTCCCAGTCCACTAAAAAAAAAGTTTTTCCTCTGACCTTTTTGGAGGCCAGTATCTCCTTCACGGTGAAGATGTCTGAAGAACCGGAGACAGGAGTAGGAGAAATAAGTTTGGGAGAGAAACGGTTGATGATGAGTGGTTTAAGAAGAGAGACATGAAAGGCATTAGGAATACGAAGAGAAGGAGGAAGAAGAAGTTTGTAAGAGACAGGATTAATTTGGCACAAGATTTTGAAAGGACCAAGATAGCGTGGTCCCAATTTGTAGCTGGGAACACGGAAGCGGACATATTTAGCGGAGAGCCATACCTTGTCTCCGGGAGAAAAAATGGGGGGAGCTCTTCTTTTCTTATCAGCAAACTTCTTCATGCGTGATGAGGCCTGTAAGAGAGAATTTTGGGTCTCTTTCCATATGGTGGAAAGATCACGAGTTATTTCATCCACAGCGGGCAAACCAGAGTGCAAGGGAGTAGGGAGGGGGGGAAGAGGGTGACGGCCGTACACCACGAAAAATGGGGATTTGGAAGAAGATTCAGAGACTCTGAAGTTGTACGAGAAGTCGGCCCATGGAAGAAGATCTGCCCAGTCATCCTGGCGAGAGGAAACAAAATGCCGTAAATAATCACCCAGGACCTGGTTAATTCTTTCTACTTGCCCATTGGATTGAGGATGATAAGCAGAAGAAAAGTTTAATTTAATCTTGAGTTGTTTACAGAGAGCCCTCCAGAATTTTGACACGAATTGGATGCCTCTATCCGAGACGATCTGCGTGGGCAACCCGTGAAGACGAAAAATGTGTACAAAAAATTGTTTAGCCAACTGAGGCGCTGAAGGAAGACCAGGAAGAGGAATAAAATGTGCCATCTTGGAAAATCGATCAACGACCACCCAAACAACAGTGTTGCCACGGGATGGGGGTAAGTCTGTAATAAAGTCCATACCAATCAGAGACCAAGGCTGTTCGGGGACAGGCAGAGGATGAAGAAGACCAGCAGGCTTCTGGCGAGGAGTCTTATACCGGGCACAGACAGTGCAGGCCCGCACAAAATCAACAACATCCGTTTCCAGAGTCGGCCACCAATAGAAACG
The DNA here is from genome assembly GCF_029499605.1 of Hyla sarda. NCBI lineage: Eukaryota > Metazoa > Chordata > Amphibia > Anura > Hylidae > Hyla > Hyla sarda. Next base: position 109,374,096 of record NC_079192.1, read on the forward strand.
AGAGATGAGTTGCAAGGATTTCTTGATGCCCGCATGGCCTGCGAGATGGGAGGAGTGACCCCATTTAAGGATTCCGAGGCGTTGGCGTGGAGAGACGAAGGTCTTCCCTGGAGGAGTTTGCCTGATGGAGGCTGGAGAAGTGGAGATCAGGCAGTCAGGAGGAATGATGTGTTGCGGAGAGAGCTCTACTTCCGAGGCATCCGAGGAACGAGAGAGAGCATCGGCCCTAATGTTCTTATCGGCAGGGCGAAAGTGAATTTCAAAATTAAACCGGGCAAAGAACAGAGACCACCTGGCCTGGCGAGGGTTCAGCCGTTGGGCAGACTGGAGATAGGAGAGATTCTTGTGATCGGTGTAAATAATAACTGGAAATTTTGATCCCTCCAGCAGATGCCTCCATTCCTCAAGTGCTAATTTAATGGCCAGTAGCTCTCGATCCCCGATGGAGTAGTTCCTCTCCGCCGGAGAGAAGGTCCTAGAAAAAAAACCACAAGTAACAGCATGCCCAGAATAATTTTTTTGTAGAAGAACCGCTCCAGCTCCTACTGAGGAGGCATCAACCTCCAATAGGAAGGGTTTAGATGGGTCAGGTCTGGAGAGCACGGGAGCAGAAGAAAAGGCAGACTTGAGCCGTTTAAAGGCGTCTTCCGCTTGAGGAGGCCATGACTTAGGATTGGCATTCTTCTTGGTTAAAGCCACGATAGGAGCCACAATGGTGGAAAAATGTGGAATAAATTGTCTGTAATAATTGGCGAACCCCAAAAAACGTTGGATAGCACGGAGTCCGGAGGAGCGTGGCCAATCTAAGACGGCAGAGAGTTTGTCTGGGTCCATTTGTAGTCCCTGGCCAGAGACCAAGTATCCTAGGAAAAGAAGAGATTGACATTCAAACAGACATTTCTCCATTTTGGCATAAAGTTGATTGTCTCGAAGTCTCTGAAGAACCATGCGGACATGCTGGCGGTGTTCTTCTAGGTTGGCAGAAAAAATCAGAATATCGTCCAGATACACAACAACACAGGAATATAAGAGATCACGAAAAATTTCATTAACAAAGTCTTGGAAGACGACAGGGGCGTTGCACAGGCCAAAGGGCATGACCAGATACTCAAAGTGTCCATCTCTAGTGTTAAATGCCGTTTTCCATTCGTCCCCCTCCCTGATGCGGATGAGATTATAAGCACCTCTTAAGTCCAGTTTGGTAAAGATGTGGGCACCTTGGAGGCGATCAAAAAGTTCAGAGATAAGAGGTAGAGGGTAGCGGTTCTTTACCGTGATTTTATTAAGTCCGCGGTAGTCAATGCAAGGACGTAGGGAGCCATCTTTTTTGGACACAAAGAAAAATCCAGCTCCGGCAGGAGAGGAGGATTTGCGGATAAACCCCTTTTTTAAATTTTCCTGGATGTACTCGGACATAGCAAGAGTCTCTGGGGCGGACAGAGGATAAATTCTGCCCCGGGGTGGAGTAGTGCCCGGGAGGAGGTCAATAGGACAGTCATAAGGCCTGTGAGGAGGTAGAGTCTCAGCTTGTTTCTTGCAAAATACGTCAGCATAGTCCATATAGGCCTTAGGGAGACCGGTTACAGGGGGAACCACAGGGTCACGGCAGGGAGTACTGGGAACCGGTTTAAGGCAGTCCTTGAAACAAGAGGTACCCCAGCTCTTGATCTCCCCTGTGGACCAATCCAGGGTTGGGGAATGGCGTTGAAGCCACGGTAGTCCAAGGAGAATTTCGGAAGTGCAATTGGGGAGGACCAAAAACTCAATTTTTTCATGATGAGGTCCGATGCACATTAGGAGGGGCTCCGTGCGGTAACGTATGGTACAGTTCAATCTTTCATTGTTAACACAATTGATGTAGAGGGGTCTGGCGAGACTGGTTACCGGGATGTTGAACCTGTTGATGAGAGAGGCCAAAATAAAGTTTACTGCAGATCCGGAATCCAAGAAGGCCATAGTAGAGAAGGAGAAGGTAGATGCAGATATCCGCACAGGCACAGTAAGACGTGGAGAAGCAGAGTTGACATCAAGGACTGTCTCACCTTTGTGCGGAGTCAGCGTGCGTCTTTCCAGGCGGGGAGGACGGATAGGACAATCCTTTAGGAAGTGTTCGGTACCGGCACAGTACAGGCAGAGATTCTCCATGCGGCGTCGTGTCCTCTCTTGAGGTGTCAGGCGAGACCGGTCAACTTGCATAGCCTCCACGGCGGGAGGCACAGGAACGGATTGCAGAGGACCAGAGGAGAGAGGAGCCGGGGAGAAAAAACGCCTCGTGCGAACAAAGTCCATATCCTGGCGGAGCTCCTGACGCCTTTCGGAAAAACGCATGTCAATGCGAGTGGCAAGATGAATGAGTTCATGTAGATTAGCAGGAATTTCTCGTGCGGCCAGAACATCTTTAATGTTGCTGGATAGGCCTTTTTTAAAGGTCGCGCAGAGGGCCTCATTATTCCAGGATAGTTCAGAAGCAAGAGTACGGAATTGTATGGCGTACTCGCCAACGGAAGAATTACCCTGGACCAGGTTCAGCAGGGCAGTCTCAGCAGAAGAGGCTCGGGCAGGTTCCTCAAAGACACTACGAATTTCCGAGAAGAAGGAGTGTACAGAGGCAGTGACGGGGTCATTGCGGTCCCAGAGCGGTGTGGCCCATGACAGAGCTTTTCCAGACAGAAGGCTGACTACGAAAGCCACCTTAGACCTTTCAGTAGGAAACTGGTCCGACATCATCTCCAAGTGCAGGGAACATTGTGAAAGAAAGCCACGGCAAAACTTAGAGTCCCCATCAAATTTATCCGGCAAGGATAGTCGTAGGCCTGAAGCGGCCACTCGCTGCGGAGGAGGTGCAGGAGCTGGCGGAGGAGATGATTGCTGAAGCTGTGGTAGTAGCTGCTGTAGCATCACGGTCAGTTGAGACAGCTGGTGGCCTTGTTGCGCTATCTGTTGTGACTACTGGGCGACCACCGTGGTGAGGTCGGCGACAACTGGCAGAGGTACTTCAGCGGGATCCATGGCCGGATCTACTGTCACGATGCCGGCTGGCAGGAGGTGGATCCTCTGTGCCAGAGAGGGATTGGCGTGGACCGTGCTAGTGGACCGGTTCTAAGTTACTACTGGTGTTCACCAGAGCCCGCCGCAAAGCGGGATGGTCTTGCTGCGGCGGTAGTAACCAGGTCGTATCCACTAGCAACGGCTCAACCTCTCTGACTGCTGAAGATAGGCGCGGTACAAGGGAGTAGACAAAAGCAAGGTCGGACGTAGCAGAAGGTCGAGGCAGGCAGCAAGGATCGTAGTCAGGGGCAACGGCAGGAGGTCTGGAACACAGGCTAGGAACACACAAGGGAACGCTTTCACTAGGCACAAGGGCAACAAGATCCGGCGAGGGAGTGCAGGGGAAGTGAGGTATACATAGGGAGTGCACAGGTGAAGACACTAATTGGAACCACTGCGCCAATCAGTGGCGCAGTGGCCCTTTAAATCGCAGAGACCCGGCGCGCGCGCGTCCTAGGGAGCGGGGCCGCGCGCGCCGGGACAGGACCGAGGGAGAGCGAGTCAGGTACGGAAGCCGGGGTGCGCATCGCGAGCGGGCGCTACCCGCATCGCGAATCGCATCCCGGCTGGAGGCGGTATCGCAGCGCACCTGGTCAGTGGATCTGACCGGGGCGCTGCCGTAGCGAGGATGTTGCGAGCGCTCCGGGGAGGAGCGGGGACCCGGAGCGCTCGGCGTAACAGTTACCACCATAATGTAACTGTATAAGTAGATTGGATATATCCTACATTAAGTGTAAGTTACCGAGTAGTGAGTGGATAACGTAAATTCAAGGTATATAGTTCACTAAGATAGTATAACAGATAAAGAGACCCATAATATAATATAAATATTCAGCCCAAAGACTAATACCTTTATGTAAAACAAAGACTAAAAGAGGTTGATAGGGGTCGAGACAGCTATCAAAGAGTTAACTATATAAGGATGAGCCCGAGTCCAATAATAGGTGCACTAATATTGACTATAAATCTTTCTAAGTTAGGCAACAATAGATAATTACATACCGGTAATCGGTAATAACTGTCTTTCCCTTTCTCTCTCTGAGTCCGGTAGCATTCGCCTTAGAACCTCAGACGAGTCCCTTGATGTCAGGAGCATGCGCAATAGTATGCACTAAAATTTCTTCTTAGTCTAAAGACATGCGCGTGACCATAACAGGTCACGGAATGAAATACATCAAAGTTTCCTGACATGCGCGGGATATTACGAGATCGTAGAGAGTGGGCTCTGATTGGTCAGATCGCAATCAGGACATGACGCAGAACCGAGGCTTTATAAGTGCCAGCAGATGTGAACGCTGGCAGAAGCCTTTGTGTCCTTGACAAAGCCGGTCTCATCGGTGAAACGTCGGACAGGCTAACTATGCTATTTTAACAAGCAGTGTGCTGAACCGTACATACACTAAAACATATGCTTATTAATGCATGCATCTCCTTTGTGACCGCTGTTAGAACACGGATATGTCCACAGAGTGTCACACATGAATAAAGGGAGTGACATGCATTCCTACACATAATAATCAGTGCAGCTGCACAATATCGGCAGCACACTGTGTTTTTAAACAAGTTTGCTATTATTTGGGTTGCACACTCTACGGAGTATAATAAAGTTTAATCACTATTTTATACCAAGGTGGGGGGTTTCCTAGATAGGGGATATTATCTGAGGGTTTTTCCCTCAGTATGTGTTTATATTATTATTTATTCATCCCGCCCTCCTATCCCGCCCTCATATCCCGTCCTCCTATCTCGACCTCCTATCCCGACCTCCTATCCCGTCCTCCTATCCTGGAAAATAAGGGGGATCGGGGTCGTCCAAGACACCCACGATCCCCCTGAAGGGACAGGAGTGAGGTGGCAGGGATGCCACCCCTCCTATCCCTGCTATTGGTCGTATAGAAGCGACGACCAATAGCAGATCAGGGGCAGGGGGGTTAACTTTCGGTTTCCCCGTTCTGCCAACCCATAAAAGCGCAGGCAGAACGGGGAAACCGAGGGGGATCGGCGCCGGAGGACTACTTACCCTTACCTGTGCAGTGATCTCTAAACTGTGGCCCTCTAGATCTTGCAAAACAGCAACTCCTAGCATGCCCACACAGCAGTTTGCTGTCTAGGCATGCTGGAATTTGTAGTTTTGCAACATCTGGAGGGCCACAGTTTGGAGATCACTGTGCAGTGGTCTTTAAACTGTAGCCCTCCAGATGTTGCAAAGCTGTCTCGGCATTCTGGGAGTTGTAGTTGGGTACCTCCAGCTGTTGCATGACTACATCTCCCAGCATGTCCTTCAGCGATCAGTACATGCTGGGAGTTGTAGTTTTGCAACAGCTGGAGGCACACTGGTTGGAAAATACTGAGTTAGGTAACAGAACCTAACTGAAGGTTTTCCAACCAGTATCCATCCACAAGCAGGAAGAGTGCCTCAGACTATAAAAGTATGCTGAACATAGTCAGAGAATCTGGGTGCTATTTTACCTACTGAGAGAGGGGACTAGAAATGGGATGAACCATAGCATCAAACTTTACTATACAACTGCATCCTACATGTATAGTAAAGTTTTTGCTGTGAAGCAGAGGGTCAGTTTAAGATTATATGACTTAAAGTTATGTCTTATACCTTAAATGCTGTTGATAGCTTAGAAACCATCATTTTTTTAATCCAAAATATAGTAAACAAAGACACGGCCGCACATCCACATGTTATACATTGACCTACTGTTCCTCAGCAAGATTGAAACAACTAACACCAGGTAGATAGTATAGAATTTGTGCAGACTGTATATGCCTACTGGCCACAACCACCACTGCCACAATACGAGCGTCCATTGGGGGAGTGACCCATTAGTGTGGGTAACCACAGACACACAAATAATGGCTGCCACAAAGTACCATACCAGTGTAAACACATCACACAAACTTCCCATGTACTCCTGCCTACTGCGAGAAATTGGTAATACCCTTATAAATTTGTCCAATGTAACACTCCCTTGGGTGATGATACAGCAAAACCAAAATTTTTTAGCCATAAGCATACTTAAAAATCTGTCCAAAATAGCTTATTTTAACTTGTTTCATCCAAAACACCTTGCACTCAATATACCAGCTGTTGTGCTGTAGTCGTGTTCCCCTGTCCGGTACCCTCCGGTGTGTCCAACTATACGGTGTCAAAATTGAGACACTGGATGATTGTGAACTGTCCCATTAAAATGAATGGGATCAGTTCTAGCATCAGTTACCCTCCGGTGCAGGCTGGAGGGAAACTATGCGAGATGCCTGATATATGTGAACCCAGGCTAAGGGAAGGGAAAAAACATGCTGTTCACTAACTATACAGGAGATGTGTTATTCCCCTCCAGCTTTTTAATAAAGGTCTTATCTTTTCATGTTTTCATAACTACTCAACAGGAGAGTGTAATATATTCTGGGTGCTCAGTTGGGGAAATTATGTTTCTTTATATAGTGACTAAAAATGACACCAAAATATTTACTTTTGAAATATTTTCACATAACACTGTATTTCAACAATGGTTATTTTCTGATGATAGAGCCCCAATATATGTGGACCTATTGTTCCAAGAGAACACTAAAAATACGTTCCTATGGTAGCTGTATACATGTACTACACAACCTGTTCTGTGTATTACTACATAAGAAAAGTGCTGGAGTCGTATTTTGAGGTTTAGAACATAATTCCTTTCTGTAGTCTGGATCTTCTGTAACACTTCATTTTCTACACTTGGCACAAACTAGCAGAAATAGAAGATACAGACAAGATTATGGATAATCGGCTTTGCAAACTCTTCGAAATACTAGCATCAGGATAATGTTCAGGTTTTTTCTGAGCCCTTTGTGGGATAGCTGTTTTTCTTTACTAATGTACTTCAAAATCCCTATAATTCAAAATGTAGCATTTTTCTCTTCTCCGTGCCTAAGATATATCTTTTCTGGTAGTCGTGATCTTCCAAACAAGAAAAGTATACACACATGTAACAGACAAGTAAAATATAACACCTACATCCTAATTGTTGATGATGCTTTGTTATGAGACATGTATACAGGACATACGAAACAGACAGGAATACACATTACATAGTAAAAGGTATATGTTAGTGTTGTATAGTAAAAACTAACTATTTGAGAGAAACCAGCGCAAAAAGACTGAAAAAACTTTAATGTGAACACAACCAATAGATATTATACAGAACTGGGAATATAGTATGACAAGACTGATAAGGAGGTTATGGTAATGATGCATGTTGGTTGTGTTCAAAATAAACATTAGTTGGCTTTCAGTTGCCATTTGTCATGGCAATGGACCAGTTTAAATAAACTATTGTTTAAATCAAGTTAGTCTGTTAAACATATTTTTAAAGAATTTTGGGTTATTTTGTTTGGAACTTTTCCGTTTTGCTATCTATATTATAAAATCATACTGAAATATTGCAATGTTTATACTAGCCACTAAGCCTAACAATAAGTTGGTACTTCCTATTCTGTATAGATCACTTTCTAGCAGTGTCCTCCTCATCATCTCAGACAGGAGACTAGTGAATGGTGACACCAGTCTAGATAACTCAGGATCTGCATTTTTATCTAAAGATACACGTTTTCCAGATGAAGCACTGTGAACAAAGGAAAGACCAGTGGTGCACTGTATTGGTGACAAAGTACTATGAAAAATAAAGACCAGTATAATAAGGCTACTTTCCTTTCCTGATGCTTTGAATATGTTTGGCACCAGGTGCAGAAATGGACAACTCTGATAATGGTGAACTGCAGAGTAAAATGGAGGTAGAAAAGACCAGCACTTGTGAACGACTTGCACTGGTGATACAGTGCTAAGAAAAAAAATTCTAGTAATTTTTACAAATACAACATCTTCTCACAAATGTGGAATGACCCCTCATTGTCTCTCTAGGTCCTAATGACAAAATGTCTTACATGTCAAAGTGGGAAGACAAATTGGAATTACCTTTTCTACTTTTAGAGTAATGGCGCACAGCTACCCTAAATGCAAAAAATAAACTTAGGTGGTACCTGACACTGTTATCACTGTCATACATGATACCAAATCACTGTAAATCACTCTTTCCCTTAGTGGTTAGTCCCTCACTAGTTTCTTGAAAAACATATTTTGGCTATCTACCGAATAATGTGAATATCCATTGACCCATCCTTAACAGTCCAGGATTGAAATCTTGATAAAAGTCTACCACCAATATAAACTATATTCCATTATATTCTCATTGCTGCTATAATGTATATTGCTCACTTACGGAAGCCACCCAATCCTACCTCATCCACTGATATGATAAGAAGAGGTAATTGTCAATATAAACAAAAAAAAAGACATTTCTTTTAACTCAATCATAGCTTATAAAAAATGGAATCATGTAAACCAGGGACTTGCTCTTAATTTTTAAGGTAATTTCAAATTAACATTACTTATCCACTGTCCACAGAATGGGGGATATGTCAGATCATGAGGGGTCTGACCACTAAGATTCTCTGTGATGATTAAAATGGAGCTCTGGGTTTTGGTTTTGAATATAGCGGTGTAGGCTCAAACGATGCAGATTTTAATTGTTTTTAACCAGAGGTTTTTTTTTGTATCTTATGCATTTCAAATCACTTTAATTTATTTACATATCAGTTGACATCTAATGCTTTGAATGTTCTAGAAACAATAGATTTTCATCAAGAAAATGAAAAGTAATTACATCATGTTTATATAATTAATGTCACATGGTTGGAAACGACATTATTAGGAAAAAAAACAGTAAATTTACTTGAGTGATTTTCTTATTACTATAAAAAGTACAACATAGGACATAAGTGTGTGGGAAGACGCAGAATAAATACTTTAAATGTACATAAAATGACAATAAGGGATCATAAAAAAAGTTTTAAAAAAATTCTGCTGGATATGAATTTGGTATAAGAAGGCATCAGCGCATGCAGTCTTTAAAATAAAAACCTTGCAGCTCTCCTGATGTGAGTTTTAGTAAATTGAAAATTGAAGTAAAAAGGCAATACATCAGTGCTAGGTCAAAATATATATGTATCTACTGCAGCCTTATTGTTCAAAGTGGAATAATTACAAAAGAAAAAGACAAAAGGGAAAAAGTGCACAGCCACCAATATACATAGAAATATGTAGACAAATTTTATTATACAAAAAAAATTGCCAAAAAAAGACCAGACAAAGATATAAAATCAATTAAGAACACAAATGGACACCTAAACAGGGAACAAGCTAGATCAGACCCTCTTAAATGCAACAATAAGCATAGGACTTTATACCATGCAACCACATGAAAGAATAATACTCAATAATTGGTAATAATTAATGCATTCAATATTAATACACAATCAATACATGAAAATGATAATGGATGGAAAAGAACTGTAACTTGAACATTGCAGTGCCGAGGGACTGGGATTCTACACATTGCTAAATGATCACAATACAAAAAAAAAAAAAATACATAAACTATAGCTACATTATAAAGTGCACAAAATGGAAGTTTAGTCACCCAGCCTGCACTAGAATAGAGCCCATAGTATAGGAGGAAAGCATCCCCACACGTTTTGTCATGTAGTGACTTCCTCAGGGTGAAGACAATAATTATGGTCTAGATACTGTTTACCAGGTAACATGTTGTAGGAGTAGTGCTCTCTTCTGTAATCTTTTTAGTGATTTTTGCCCCATTTTTCTGTAAATTTTTCCCATCTCTAATTATTAGTTGTCCCTGAACTAGGTGGTACAGCCTAGTTATATTATGTCTTCCATACACTGCATACACACACAGGAGGAGATCCTGCTCTTCTATCAGCAGCATAGATGACATATTAAAACAATACTGAGAAGTCTAAGCTGTAAATCAAGCCCTGGGTGATATCTTGAACTCACAATAAACTTGAGAAGTCTCTTTGCAGTCTTTGTTTGTTCTTGGCTCTCTATATAGACTCCTCCTCCTATCTCCCTCATTGCTCCTCCCATCTCCATAGACATTTTGAGCAGCAAGTAACTTGATCCCTTAATGAGCAGTTTTCGATTTCTGGAGGAGTTATCCAGAAATATGGATTGATCCGAGCTGCCGAACCACACCCAACCTGGAGACAGACAGAAAGTCGTTTTTGAATGAAACTAGCTCGGTTTTTCAATTCCTGGATAACCCCTTTAACCCCTTAAGGACTCAGCTTTTTTCAGTTTTTGCATTTTCGTTTTTTCCTCCATACCTTTTAAAAAATATAAACCTTTCAGTTTTCCACCTAAAAATGGATATGATGGCTTATTTTTTGCACCACTAATTCTACTTTGCAGTGACATTAGTCATTTTATCCAAAAATCAACGGCGAAATGGAAAAAAAATCATTGTGCGACAAAATTGAAGAAAAAATGCCATTTTGTAACTTTTGGGGGCTTCCGTTTCTACACAGTGCATGTTTCGGTACAAATGACACCTTATCTTTATTCTCTAGGCCATACGGTTAAAATGATACCCTACTTATATAGGTTTGATTTTTTCGTACTTCTGGAAAAAATCGTAACTACATGCAGGAAAATTTATATGTTTAAAAATGTCCTCTTCTGATCCCTATACCTTTTTTATTTTTCAGTGTACGGGGTGGCTTGAGGGCAAATTTTTTGCGACGTGATCTGAAGTTTTTATCAGTACCATTTTTGTTTTGATCAGACTTTTTGATCGCTTTTTATTAATTTTTTAATGGTATGAAAAGTGACCAAAAATACGCTATTTTGGACTGGAATTTTTTTACGTGTATGCATTGACCATGCGGTTTAATTAATGATATATTTTTTATAGTTTGGACATTTACACATGTGGCGATACCACATATGTTTATATTTATTTTTATTTACAGTTTTTTTTATGGGAAAAGGGGAGTGATTCAAACTTTTATTAAGGAAGGGGTTAAATCACATTTATTATTGGATCTCAGGCACGGAGCAGTCATTCGCCGTTCGGACACCGAGGAGGCAGGTAGGGATCCTCACGGTGTCCTGTAAGCTGGATGGAACTGAGCTGCCGGAATACTTTTACTTTCATTTCAGATGCGGCAGTCAACTTTGATCGCTGCGTCTGAAGGGTTAATACAGGGCATCACCACGATCGGTGATGTCCTGTATTAGCCGCAGGTCCCGGCCGTTGATGGCCACCGGAACCAACCCGATATGACATGGGGACACCGCGAGACCCCGCGTTATATTGCGGGAGCCGGCGCTGGACGTAAATATACGTCCTGCGTCGTTAAGGAGTTAATCCTCTTGTAAACATGAAATTGAGCTGTTTTTCAAATAGTGATGTTCAGCAGGGGCCAAATTCCAATTTGCAATATTTCGCTGAATTATATATCAACAAATTCACATAAAAATTTGTATGTGAACCCCCCACAAAAAAAAAAAATGAAAATTTGCATAAAAATGCACATAAAAATTTGCATAAAAATTGCATGTAAGAAAAAAACTACAAAATAACAAACAAATATATAGCACTATATTCTAAATATTCGCGATCTTGTGAAGTGCCGATATATGTGATAAAAATTAGCATTACGAATATTCGTTCTCAACACTATTTTCAAAGTGACAAAAGTTTGAGAGGGAGGAAGATAGAAGCCTGATAAGGGGGTAGAAGTATTTTTATCTGATAACATACGCTACCAAGTTTCTTGCATTCGTTTGTACTATTGATTTATGCAAAGGTTCTAAAAACACTGGTGACTATTATAGCTCCTAAACTTCCCCTAGTAGCATGTTCACTGAGAAAGAATATTTAAATCCAATGCTATTTATGCAGGGATTTTGTAAAGCTGTAGGAAAGTATTAAGAAATTAGTCGACAAAGAAGTTAAACCCAAAACATTTTTATAAAAATGGTGATAAAAGATAAGCATGCACTCTGAAGCCCGCTTAATATAGGGGGACACAGTATTCACAAGTTCTATCAGTGGAAATGGGACTGCTGTACAGACTCCTGGGGTTGACTGGTTTATAATGTAGATAAATGTACTCAATAAAATGCCATGGTGAAATATATACCAGAATAAAACAAATACCATTCCTACTGGATTTCCTGATATTGTTATGTTTGTTGTAAATTTAGACTTTACCTCATTATGGTAAAGCAATAAATATATAGTGGATACAACCACACGATGAATAACGTATTTTTTGATGGCTGCAAAAAATAAAAAATAAAAAAATACGACAAAAAGAGATATATGGGAGCTCAGTAACAATATCAGGGAACCAGTAAACACACTAAGGAACACATAAAAAAAAGAAAAATCAGTGCACACCCAGTTCCTAGATCATATCTATTTAAGAGGAATAGATAGATAGATAGATTTGAAATAGATGATAGCTAGATAGATACATAAATAGATAGATAGATACATAAATAGATACATAAATAGATAGATAGATTTGAAATAGATGACTGATTGATATATAGATAGACAGATTAGTGTTGGGTGCGGATATTTGCATTTCAAATTTTTATCGTGAATATCGCAAATTCGCGAATATTGCGAATATATTTGCATAAATATTCGAATTTGTGAATATTGGCATATTCCTTCTTTTCACTTGTGGGCCAATTAGAATGATGCAAATACACTTGTGTTACGCCGAGCGCTCCGGGTCCCCGCTCCTCCCCGGAGCGCTCGCAACATCCTCGCTACTGCAGCGCCCCGGTCAGATCCACTGACCGGGTGCGCTGCGATACCGCCTCCAGCCGGGATGCGATTCGCGATGCGGGTGGCGCCCGCTCGCGATGCGCACCCCGGCTCCCGTACCTGACTCGCTCTCCGTCGGTCCTGTCCCGGCGCGCGCGGCCCCGCTCCCTAGGGCGCGCGCGCGCCGGGTCTCTGCGATTTAAAGGGCCACTGCGCCACTGATTGGCGCAGTTGTTCTAATTAGTGTGTTCACCTGTGCACTCCCTATGTATACCTCACTTCCCCTGCACTCCCTCGCCGGATCTTGTTGCCATTGTGCCAGTGAAAGCGTTTCCTTGTGTGTTCCTAGCCTGTGTTCCAGACCTCCTGCCGTTGCCCCTGACTACGATCCTTGCTGCCTGCCCCGACCTTCTGCTACGTCCGACCTTGCTCTTGTCTTCTCCCTTGTACCGCGCCTATCTTCAGCAGTCAGAGAGGTTGAGCCGTTGCTAGTGGATACGACCTGGTTACTACCGCCGCTGCAAGACCATCCCGCTTTGCGGCGGGCTCTGGTGAATACCAGTAGTAACTTAGAACCGGTCCACTAGCACGGTCCACGCCAATCCCTCTCTGGCACAGAGGATCCACCTCCTGCCAGCCGAATCGTGACAGTAGATCCGGCCATGGATCCCGCTGAAGTTCCACTGCCAGTTGTCGCCGACCTCACCACGGTGGTCGCCCAGCAGTCGCAACAGATAGCGCAAGAAGGCCACCAGCTGTCTCAACTGACCGTGATGCTACAGCAGCTACTACCACAGCTTCAGCAATCATCTCCTCCGCCAGCTCCTGCACCTCCTCCGCAGCGAGTGGCCGCTTCCGGCCTACGACTATCCTTGCCGGATAAATTTGATGGGGACTCTAAGTTTTGCCGTGGCTTTCTTTCACAATGTTCCCTGCACTTGGAGATGATGTCGGACCAGTTTCCTACTGAAAGGTCTAAGGTGGCTTTCGTAGTCAGCCTTCTGTCTGGGAAAGCTCTGTCATGGGCCACACCGCTCTGGGACCGCAATGACCCCGTCACTGCCTCTGTACACTCCTTCTTCTCGGAAATTCGAAGTGTCTTTGAGGAACCTGCCCGAGCCTCTTCTGCTGAGACTGCCCTGCTGAACCTGGTCCAGGGTAATTCTTCCGTTGGCGAGTACGCCATCCAATTCCGTACTCTTGCTTCCGAATTATCCTGGAATAATGAGGCCCTCAGCGCGACCTTTAAAAAAGGCCTATCCAGCAACATTAAAGATGTTCTGGCCGCACGAGAAATTCCTGCTAACCTGCATGAACTCATTCATCTAGCCACTCGCATTGACATGCGTTTTTCCGAAAGGCGTCAGGAGCTCCGCCAGGATATGGACTTTGTTCGCACGAGGCGTTTTTTCTCCCCGGCTCCTCTCTCCTCTGGTCCTCTGCAATCCGTTCCTGTGCCTCCCGCCGTGGAGGCTATGCAAGTTGACCGGTCTCGCTTGACACCTCAAGAGAGGACACGACGCCGCATGGAGAATCTTTGCCTGTACTGTGCCGGTACCGAACACTTCCTGAAGGATTGTCCTATCCGTCCTCCCCGCCTGGAAAGACGTACGCTGACTCCGCACAAAGGTGAGACAGTTCTTGATGTCAACTCTGCTTCTCCACGCCTTACTGTGCCTGTGCGGATATCTGCCTCTACCTTCTTCTTCTCTACTATGGCCTTCTTGGATTCCGGATCTGCAGGAAATTTTATTTTGGCCTCTCTCATCAACAGGTTCAACATCCCGGTGACCAGTCTCGCCAGACCCCTCTACATCAATTGTGTTAACAATGAAAGATTGGACTGCACCGTACGTTACCGCACGGAGCCCCTCCTAATGTGCATCGGACCTCATCACGAAAAAATTGAGTTTTTGGTCCTCTCCAATTGCACTTCCGAAATTCTCCTTGGACTACCGTGGCTTCAACGCCATTCCCCAACCCTTGATTGGTCCACAGGAGAGATCAAGAGCTGGGGTACTTCTTGTTTCAAGGACTGTCTTAAACTGGTTCCCAGTACTCCCTGCCGTGACCCTGTGGTTCCCCCTGTAACCGGTCTCCCTAAGGCTTATATGGACTATGCTGACGTATTTTGCAAAAAACAAGCTGAGACTTTACCTCCTCACAGGCCTTATGACTGTCCTATTGACCTCCTCCCGGGCACTACTCCACCCCGGGGCAGAATTTATCCTCTGTCCGCCCCAGAGACTCTTGCTATGTCTGAATACATCCAGGAAAATTTAAAAAAGGGGTTTATCCGCAAATCCTCCTCTCCTGCCGGAGCTGGATTTTTCTTTGTGTCCAAAAAAGATGGCTCCCTACGTCCTTGCATTGATTACCGCGGACTTAATAAAATCACGGTAAAGAACCGCTACCCCCTACCTCTTATCTCAGAACTCTTTGATCGTCTTCAAGGTGCCCACATCTTTACCAAACTGGACTTAAGAGGTGCTTATAATCTCATCCGCATCAGGGAGGGGGACAAATGGAAAACTGCATTTAACACTAGAGATGGACACTTTGAGTATCTGGTCATGCCCTTTGGCCTGTGCAACGCCCCTGCCGTCTTCCAAGACTTTGTTAATGAAATTTTTCGTGATCTCTTATATTCCTGTGTTGTTGTGTATCTGGACGATATTCTGATTTTTTCTGCCAACTTAGAGGAACACCGCCAGCATGTCCGCATGGTTCTTCAGAGACTTCGAGACAATCAACTTTATGCCAAAATGGAGAAATGTCTGTTTGAATGTCAATCTCTTCCTTTCCTAGGATACTTGGTCTCTGGCCAGGGACTACAAATGGACCCAGATAAACTCTCTGCCGTCTTAGATTGGCCACGCCCCTCCGGACTCCGTGCTATCCAACGTTTTTTGGGGTTCGCCAATTATTACAGACAATTTATTCCTCATTTTTCCACTATTGTGGCTCCTATCGTGGCTTTAACCAAGAAGAATGCCAATCCTAAGTCCTGGTCTCCTCAAGCGGAAGACGCATTTAAACGGCTCAAGTCTGCCTTTTCTTTTGCTCCCGTGCTCTCCAGACCTGACCCATCTAAACCCTTCCTATTGGAGGTTGATGCCTCCTCAGTGAGAGCTGGAGCAGTCCTTCTACAAAAAAATTCTTCCGGGCATGCTGTTACTTGTGGTTTTTTTTTCTAGGACCTTCTCTCCGGCGGAGAGGAACTACTCCATCGGGGATCGAGAACTACTGGCCATTAAATTGGCACTTGAGGAATGGAGGCATCTGCTGGAGGGATCAAAATTTCCAGTTATCATTTACACCGACCACAAGAATCTCTCCTATCTCCAGTCTGCCCAACGGCTGAATCCTCGCCAGGCCAGGTGGTCTTTGTTCTTTGCCCGTTTTAACTTTGAAATTCATTTTCGCCCTGCCGACAAGAACATTAGGGCCGATGCTCTCTCTCGTTCCTCGGATGCCTCGGAAGTAGAGGTCTCTCCGCAACACATCATTCCTCCTGACTGTCTGATCTCCACTTCTCCAGTCTCCATCAGGCAAACTCCTCCAGGGAAGACCTTCGTTTCTCCACGCCAACGTCTCGGGATTCTCAAATGGGGTCACTCCTCCCACCTCGCAGGCCATGCGGGCATCAAAAAGTCCTTGCAACTCATCTCTCATTTCTATTGGTGGCCGACTCTGGAGACGGATGTTGTTGATTTTGTGCGGGCCTGTACTGTCTGTGCCCGGGATAAGACTCCTCGCCAGAAGCCTGCTGGTCTCCTTCATCCTCTGCCTGTCCCCGAACAGCCTTGGTCTCTGATTGGTATGGACTTTATTACAGACTTACCCCCATCCCGTGGCAACACTGTTGTTTGGGTGGTCGTTGATCGATTTTCCAAGATGGCACATTTTATTCCTCTTCCTGGTCTTCCTTCAGCGCCTCAGTTGGCAAAACAATTTTTTGTACACATTTTTCGTCTTCACGGTTTGCCCACGCAGATCGTCTCGGATAGAGGCGTCCAATTCGTGTCAAAATTCTGGAGGGCTCTCTGTAAACAACTCAAGATTAAATTAAACTTCTCTTCTGCTTATCATCCTCAATCCAATGGGCAAGTAGAAAGAATTAACCAGGTCCTGGGTGACTATTTACGGCATTTTGTTTCCTCCCGCCAGGATGACTGGGCAGATCTTCTACCATGGGCCGAATTCTCGTACAACTTCAGAGTCTCTGAATCTTCTGCTAAATCCCCATTTTTCGTGGTGTACGGCCGTCACCCTCTTCCCCCCCTCCCTACTCCCTTGCCCTCTGGTTTGCCCGCTGTGGATGAAGTGACTCGTGATCTTTCCACCATATGGAAAGAGACCCAAAATTCTCTTTTACAGGCTTCATCTCGCATGAAAAAGTTTGCCGATAAGAAAAGAAGAGCTTCCCCCATTTTTGCTCCCGGAGACAAGGTATGGCTCTCCGCTAAATATGTCCGCTTCCGTGTCCCCAGTTACAAACTGGGACCACGCTATCTGGGTCCTTTCAAAATCTTGTGCCAAATTAATCCTGTCTCTTACAAACTTCTTCTTCCTCCTTCTCTTCGTATTCCCAATGCCTTTCATGTCTCTCTTCTTAAACCACTCATCATCAACCGTTTCTCTCCCAAACTTGTTTCTCCCACTCCTGTTTCCGGTTCTTCTGACATCTTCTCCGTGAAGGAGATACTGGCCTCCAAGACGGTCAGAGGGAAAAAAAATTTTTTGGTTGATTGGGAGGGCTGTGGTCCTGAAGAGAGATCCTGGGAACCTGAGGACAACATCCTAGACAAAAGTCTGGTCCTCAGGTTCTCAGGCTCCAAGAAGAGGGGGAGACCCAAGGGGGGGGGGTACTGTTACGCCGAGCGCTCCGGGTCCCCGCTCCTCCCCGGAGCGCTCGCAACATCCTCACTACTGCAGCGCCCCGGTCAGATCCACTGACCGGGTGCGCTGCGATACCGCCTCCAGCCGGGATGCGATTCGCGATGCGGGTGGCGCCCGCTCGCGATGCGCACCCCGGCTCCCGTACCTGACTCGCTCTCCGTCGGTCCT
Source organism: Hyla sarda (assembly GCF_029499605.1). NCBI lineage: Eukaryota > Metazoa > Chordata > Amphibia > Anura > Hylidae > Hyla > Hyla sarda. Next base: position 109,391,909 of record NC_079192.1, read on the forward strand.
GTCCCGGCGCGCGCGGCCCCGCTCCCTAGGGCACGCGCGCGCCGGGTCTCTGCGATTTAAAGGGCCACTGCGCCACTGATTGGCGCAGTTGTTCTAATTAGTGTGTTCACCTGTGCACTCCCTATGTATACCTCACTTCCCCTGCACTCCCTCGCCGGATCTTGTTGCCATTGTGCCAGTGAAAGCGTTTCCTTGTGTGTTCCAGCCTGTGTTCCAGACCTCCTGCCGTTGCCCCTGACTACGATCCTTGCTGCCTGCCCCGACCTTCTGCTACGTCCGACCTTGCTCTTGTCTTCTCCCTTGTACCGCGCCTATCTTCAGCAGTCAGAGAGGTTGAGCCGTTGCTAGTGGATACGACCTGGTTACTACCGCCGCTGCAAGACCATCCCGCTTTGCGGCGGGCTCTGGTGAATACCAGTAGTAACTTAGAACCGGTCCACTAGCACGGTCCACGCCAATCCCTCTCTGGCACAGAGGATCCACCTCCTGCCAGCCGAATCGTGACAACTTGTCAGAGGTTATCAATAACATCCCTAGCAACCAATAGTAAAGTTGCCCACCCCCTCACTGTTTTCTTCCTCGAATATGCAAATATAAAAAATTCACGAAATTCGGAAATATAGGACGAATAATCATCTATATATTCGCAAAATATCACGCATTCGAATAAGGGCAATGCCGCTCATCACTAAGATAGATAGATAGATCGTCAGATAGATAATGGATAGACAGAAGATGGATAGATAGGCAGATATATAAGATGGATGGACGGACAGACATAGATAGATAGAACCCAGAAAAGCGGCACATCTGCAGAATTTCAGCAGCAAAACTTCAATAAAGTGCACGCAGTCATAGGAGACTTGGTGAAGGAATCCAATTTAAATACAAAGATAAAATCGCAGCACACAAAAATTGTCCAGGTGCAAAAAAAGTAATTTATTCCATCTTCAGCAAAAATTTATCAGGTGCAACGTTTCGGTAGTCTCACACCACCATCCTCAGGCATGCCTGAGGATGGCGGTGTGAGACTACCGAAACGTTGCACCTGATAAATTTTTGCTGAAGATGGAATAAATTACTTATTTTGCACCTGGACAATTTTTGTGTGCTGTGGTTTTATCTTTTGTTTTTTAGATAGATAGATAGGAGACAAGCAGGCAGACTGCCGGAGTAGATATATAGGTAACCTTAAGGGTGTGGTGTATTTCCTTGTGCCAGAAATAATGCAGGTTATTTCTTTCCAGCCTCCTATATCCTGCCTGATCCCTGTATTTGAAAGGTCACCATTTATTTCACATTATTTTTTTGAACACTGCCAAACCAAAGCAAAGACAGAGATATTAACAGCTTGTAAATGAAACACAGCCTAGTTCTTGGAAATGCTGTGGTGTAATGCTTAACTTCATCTAAAAAAGTGACATGAAAATCCGTAATGAAAAAATAGCTGAATGCCAAAATGTGTCCCATGACCTAACATCTGTTTGGCTAACACAATGGAACATAGCACCTGCAAACATGGAGAATGTTTATTTTGTAACTATTTTTCTCATATCCACATGAAAATATGTCTTTAAGCTGTTACAGCCTATTTCCTGCCAGGGTAAGACTGTTGTGATATGTTGTGCTGTTTGTATTGGACTCTTCCCATGAAGGCAAATCTTACATGTAGACCGTCCAGGAGCAGCACTTCCACAAATGGAATTTTCAAAGTCACTATTAACAGAAAAAGGTTAATATTGTAAATCCTGACAAACCTAAAGGACTTTATGGTAGAAACCACATGACCTGCTCCTGCTTCTTCCTATACTGAAGAATATTTCCAGTCAGTGTAGAAAGTACATAAAACCCTATGCTTTTAATATTAGAATATTATGTCTCACTATATGTTTACTTCCAGACAGCTCCCCTTACATAAATAACTGAAGGTGTATAAGGATGATGCCTGGTCGCAATATGGTAGAACTAGGTTGGCTTCAGCTAGAGCACCTGCCTATTCTTGGTCTTAAAGGGGTACATCCCTATCTCCGGGCTGGCAGCAAGGGCGTCCGGGACACAGAAGCTTGCAGCTTCAACATTCGTGACGTCACACCACACCACCTCCATTCATGTCTATGGGAGTGGGCATGACAGCAAGAACATAGCCATCACGCCTCCTCCCATAGACATGAATGGAGGGGGCGTGGTGACTGGCATCGCCAGTCATGGGGCACGGAGCAGAGTTCGCTCCGTGCACAGAATGGCAGGGGTGTTGCAGCGGAGATCACTGGGGTGCCTGGCGGCGGGATCGACGCAATCTAACATCTTCTGGATAAGGGATCAGATGTTTACAGATGTTATCTTCTGGATAAGGGATCAGATGTTTACCCCTTTAACTTTGGATTTTAGCACTAAGATACTTCAGGACTAGTGATGAGCAGCAGAGGCCATATTTGAATTTGTGATATTTTGCAAATATATGGACGAATATTCGTCCTATGTTCACAAAATTCACATATTCGCTATGTTTGTTGCCTTTTTTTTCCCCATGTGAAAATTCGGAATGGAATTCACACAGTGCACATGCACAATTATTCCTCTTCCTCTTGAAGTGCCAATATTTGCGAATATTTGCAAATTTGCATATATGAAATATTCTCTCTCCACACCCACTTACACAGTAAATAATATTGGAACCTTCTTTGGACCACAAGCTGGAAGCAGGGAGGGATGATCACTTTTATTTTTACACAGTAACACATCATTTTTGCGATGTGTACTGTGAAGAAGAAAAAAAATGAATATTCGTCATTACGAATATATATTGCTATATTCTAAATATTTGCGAAATCACGAAATGCCGATATTCACAGCAAAAATTCACATTTCGAATATTTGCGCTCAACACTATTCATGACATACAGTAGAACTGAACTATGATATAACCGGACATTCGCAAGAGCAAATATATAAAAGCATGTAACACTACTGTCAGCTGACAAGATCATCTATTTACTATATTTCCTTTGTGTGCTTATCTAGTAGACAATACATGATTTGTCTCACATACTTTTACATAAAGAAGGGTGAGGGATGGGAGAGGGATTGGGTAACCATCTGCCTATACTTGTATATAGTTTCTATAGCTTCTTAATGTTCTCCATTACAGTAGGAATAACAAGTCTATTTTTTCTTTATTAACAAAGGATTTACTATGATGATGTAGAGGTAATGGTCTCAATTTTGAAGAGAGTCCTGTAGAGGTAATGGTCTCAATGATGTCTTGATGCCACAAAGTCTTAATGTCCATGGTAGATGGGGGCCCTGTTAGATATCACTGTATAAAGCAGTGTTTTCCAACCAGGGTGCCTCGAGATGTTGCAAAACTACAACTTCCAGCATGCCTGGACAGCCTTTGGCGTGTTTTTCATCAAACATTTTAAAAACTTCCTGAAAAACGTATCCCCTATCCTAAGGATAGGGGATAAGTTTCAGATCGCAGGGGGTCCAACTGCTGGGGACCCCCGTGATCTCCTGTACAGGGCCCCGGCAGCCTGCGGGAAGGGGGTTTGTTGACCACTGCATGAAGCGGCGGCTTACACACCCCCTCAATACAACTCTATGACAGAGCCAGAGCGCTGCCTTCGGCAATCTCCGGCTCTCCCATAGAGTTGCATTGAGGGTGTGTGTTGGCTGCCGCTTCATGCGGTGGTCAACACGCTCCCTTCCCGTGGATTCCCAGGGTCCAGTACAGGAGATCGTGGGGGCACAAGCGGTTGGACTCCCCGTGATCTGAAACTTATCCCCTCTACTTAGGATAGGGGATACGTTTTTCAGGCCTGGACTACTCCTTTAACATATTCTTTGATCTATTTAGATTTTCCACAAAGTTTGCAATAGTAAAATGTTTATGATGACTAAAATCTGAAAATATATTTTTATTGATTTTAATGGTATAGTAGATACTGTAATAATTAATATTTACATTGTATCATAAGCTCCACCAGAGTTACTGGGGAAAGAAACATAAAAATATAGCCGATATCTCCTCTTCTTGTTCTTCTTGGAACTTTGAAAATCCAACTGTTTCAGGAAAATGTCTCATTAAATCTGTAAGGCTACGTTCACGCTGCCGGATGTCTTTGGCGGTGTAAAGTCTGTTATTTAAGGATTGAGAAAAGCCAGAGATAGAAAAATAGTGCTTGCACCGTCTTTTTCTCCGGCTTTTCTCTCCGAAAATAACGGCAGCAATTGAATACTATGGGGTCCATCGGGACGCCTTATTTGCCTGTATGCTCCGGCAAAATTACGTCTGGCAAACTGCAAAAAAAAAAAAAAAGGGAGTTTGACGGATGAATTTGCCAGAGCATACCGGCAGTGTGAAGGGGCCTAAGGTCATAAATTTGTGACTAGTAAACTGGTTTTCAGAAGACGAACGGCTTGTGAAAACAAATCAATGATGCTGCAGTATATCAGGTATAGTAAAAAATCAATACAAATCAAATTATATTTTTCCAATGTTTATAAATATATTAGATTTTTTTTTTTTTTTTTTTAAAGAATGTAGCTGGTAGTAACAATGCTCAAAATGAATGTCGGGTTACGCGTCTTTTCTGCTTTATTATGAAGGGTCATGCAAAAAAAAAAAAAAGAGAGATATGGATATAGTGATGCATATTGATGTAGACTGAAAGAGAAAAGGACATGTGTGCATTGGGACATATTTAACATCAGAACAATCACAATACAATCATAAGTTTATTGAAACAGACCCAGTTCTAATAATACAAGAATTTTGAAAACAACATACAAAGTCTCCATAAAAGTCAGGCTTTAAAAGATCAAAATCTTCATTCTATTTATTACTAATTGTCATATTTCATTATGACAGAAAAATAAGCAATACTTGCTCCATCTGAATACCATGTTACAGAGATATTCCCCAGAAAAGCATGATCCGATGCTGTGCAAAGTATGGTGCCTCATATGGCGTGTGAACCTTGACCAAGACTTTGCTGTGTGCATTCGGGTCAATGCTGATCATAATGGTCCTGTGACTTGGAGAATCCTCATTTAGCTGTAACTGCTGGGGGAATTGTAAAGTAAATTGATTTCTTTGGTCATCTGGTATGAACTGGGCTAATAAGACAGATAATAGGGGGTTGCTTATACCAGATGACCCTTTTAATAGTAAATATTAGGTGACATGAAGCATTGTTCATAAAATATTATTACTTGTTCTGTTTATCTGCTCTTTTTTTTCTAACACAATATTGTAATTATAATATTCACATTGACACTTATGTAAGGAGAAAGGTATCAGCACCAGCCAAAGTGTCTAAAGCTAACACTTTAGAGATCAGACAAAGTCTTTTTGCTTCATATATATTTTTTAAATTAAAATGAGTAGCAAAGCTACTAATAATACATATGGCTCCAAGTTAAAAGCTACTTCTGTCCCAAAGTCAAGCAAATAATGGGTTCAAGTGAGTTGTAACGCCGAGCGCTCCGGGTCCCGCTCCTCCCCCAAAGCACTCGCGGCGTCCTGTTCTTCCTTGCAGCGCCCCGGTCAGACTCCCTGACCGGGAGCGCTGCTCTGTGTCCCCCGGCGGGGATGCGATCCGCGCAGCGGGACGTGCCTGCCCGTGGGTCGCATCCTGATCATCTCACCTGCCCCGTCCTCCTGCTCAGTCCCGGCGCGCGCGGCCCCGCTCTCTAGGGCACGCGCGCCGGGTCTCTCAGATTTAAAGGGCCAGTGCACCATTAATTGGTGCCTGGCCCAATCAGTTCCTAATCACTCCCTACACATAAAAACCCACTTCCTCTTCCTGTCCTTGCCGGATCTTGTTGCCCTAGTGCCAGTAAAAGTGTTCCCGTGTGCCTATTGCCTGTGTATCCAGACCCTTTGCCGTTGCCCCTGACTACGAACCGTTGCCGCCTGCCCAGAGCTTCTGCTACGTCCGACCTTGCCTTTGCCTAGTCCTTGTGTACCGCGCCTGTCTCAGCAGTTAGTGAGGTTGAGTCGCTATCGGGTGGACCTGGGGGTTACCTGCCGCAGCAAGTCCATTCCGCTTTGCGGCGGGCTCTGATGAATACCAGTAGCCCCTTAGATTCCGTTCCCCTGGTACGGGCCACGCCATCGCCTCACTGACACAGAGGATCCACTCCCGTGTTCTTCCCGCTACCAACCCGTATCCTGACACGAGTCTAAAAAAATAACACGATCAAGGTGGGAATGAGAGTAATTTGGCAGTGATGTGTGTTTAACACCTGAAGTACCTGCAAGGCCTGAGTTCTCTCCCTTTCTATAACGTGGGGCCACGGCGTGGCCACGCATCATAGCGGGTCCGGCCCGGCCTCTAACAACGGCCAGGACCAGTGGCTAATAGCGTGCGGCACTGATCGCCGTGTCTAAAGTAAAAGTAAACAAGCAGCAAAATCATCAATCAATGTTATCCGAGGAGAGAGGGAGAGGGAGAGAGAGCACAAATCACAGAGATGAGTCAAAACAAATAGCTGGATATTCTGGCATTATCTTAAACATCTTTCAAACATATTGGGGCAGATACATATATCTAAAAGAAAAACTCTGTGTTCATTTCATAAACTTTTCTGATGCAAAGAAATCTGGGCTGTGATTGGTTTCCATGGGCAAAAAGAAAAGGTTTTCTTTTCTAAGACATCAAAATACCTGCATAGAGAACAAAGCAAGATGTCTTTAAAATAGAAAATGCCCAGCAATTCCTGAGAAAAAGCAAATGGGCAGAAAGGAGTTAAAGGGGTACTCCAATGTCAGAAAAAAATGTTGCAAAAGCATTCAGCATTGCTTAATTGTCTGTCCCAGTTCTGAAACCACTAAATATTCATCTGTTTTTGGGGTCTTAGTCCTGCACTTTCTGGCTGTAAATAAATAGATAAATCCGCTGAATAAAGTGGGGTTTACACATAAAAAAAAGGTTTATACATAGAAAACCATCACTTACAACTAAATAGAAGAAAACAAGGTTACAGTGGGTTAAACAGAAGAATCATGGTGTTGGGGATTGGATGTACATGATACTCAGTGATTAATCACCAATCTGCATTGTTCAATTTGATAAAGATGGAACTTTTGTCTGGTGCCATTGTAATAAAATACATAAAGATTATGCCTAAAGAAAACAATTACATTTCCCCACCTGTTCTTGTTACGTGTCAGGTAAAGGACCAGGGAAGAAGACAATCATTACCTAAACAGTCAGTACATAGACAGAAAGAGAAATTTTGGACATTTTTCTCATTCAATCAAAAGAACATAGATTTAATGACAATTAAGTAATTTTTTTGAGTAATTATATGTCTTGTCACAGAGGAAAAATGTTAAAGCTTTTCTTCAGGAAAGACATAAACTCAATGACATGACCGGCAAACAGCCCGGATCTTAAAGGGGTTATCCACCATAAGGGGGTTTTAGTACAAACCTGTCAGACAGTAATGGACATGCTTAGGAAAGATCCGCACTTGTCTTGAGACTAAATGGCTATGTTGTAAGATCTTTTTGTGAACTGGCTATTTCCTGTTGGAGTTCGTTTCCTCAAACTACAAATCTCATAGCTTCTTGTTTGTAACTGTGAAGTCATTTTTCTCCCTACCACACATCAGCCCTCCCAAATGAAACACACCTGTGATCCCTTCAATGCAATAGAACAGTGTTTTCTGACCAGGGTGTCTCCAGCTGTTACAAACCTACTATTCACTGCAGAATGATCTTCCTCCCACCCAGCGGTCGCTCCACCCATTGAAACAGGGACAGGCTCCCTCTGATCACCTGCTTACTGATGTCATGTCTTGAGCCGCACTGCAACCTGGGAGAACCTAAGACCTGAGTAGGAAAATTTACTGTATGCCTGGAGCTCTTTGGACACTTCTGGGATGGATTCTTGGGGGTTAGATAAAATTAACAGTATGTCGTTCACGAATAGGCTAATTTTATCATTTCCATGGGAAGGGGCTAGGCCTGCAATTTTGTTATTTAGTCTAATCCTATTCGCAAGGTGAACATAGATAAGTCATGTATTCTTAAAATCTGGTTACCCAAACTACTGGCTTTAAATATTCAAACCTCATTTCCGTGCAAATGGGAGAAAAAGTCTGACTGTAGATTTGAATGACTTGATCCCCGAAAACTACCAGACCCTTTATGATTCCGTACATAAAGATCTAACCTCCTTTGGTAAATTTTATTAGAGTTGTTTTGGGAGAATTAGTATTTACAAAATGTTCATTCTTCCCAAACCATTATATTTAATGAGAACAATCCCTTTGTCACTACCCAAGGCTTTACTAAATAAATTCCACAGACAGATGTCAGACTTTGTATGGAATAAATCCAGACCTAGACTATCAGCTGTGTTGATGATGATGTGACCAGAATTTGGTGGAGCGGGCCTACCCAACTTAACGGCATATTCACATGCCACTTTACTCAAACAATCTTTGGAATGGCTAAAACCCTCGCCAGATAAAAAGCCTGGTGGTGTTAAAAGAGTCTATAACTAATATTTCTGATTGGAAAACTCTTTTAGTCATTGCCCACAAACTTAATACCACTACATTTAAATTAAACAAGATAATCTCTGACAGCATTAAAGTGTGGAACATTAGATCTAGTACCGGACCCAACCCTTCTTCTGACACAATAGTTACTCTGACCTTGGAATCGTTGCAACATTTCTCTAATTCAGGTAACTTCAACACATGGATTGAAAAGGGCATTAATTCCCTATCTCACTTATATAAAGATAATCTCATTTGCAGATCTCCAAAACACACGCGACCTCCCAGACTCGGAACAAAAGACATACTCCCTTTTAGTCAAACACTTAAAAAAGTTCCCTCAGACCACCGTATCAATTCCACAAGAAATGGCGAATCTGATGGAACTATCTACAGACTCCATAAATAAACTAAGCACCAGGCCAATATACCAGTTTTAATGGTGAAATTTACATTAACAACAGTCCACAACAATCCAAATGGGAAAAAGAGCTAAACATTATTATTTCCAATTACGTATGGGCCCAAGCGTTCTCAACACTGAAAAAGGCTGCATCCTGCATAGGCCACAAGGAGCCATTTTTTAAAATGACTTCTAAATGGTACTACTCCCTGGCTAAACTTAATTCCATGATTCCCACTTGTTCCCCGTTATGTTGGAGAGAATGTAATCAAACAGGCAACATAAGTCACATATTCTGGACCTGTCCTTCCCTACATAAACTGAAAAGGGATGTAAATGAACTACTTCAGGTAATTTCACACAAAACTATTACACTATCCAGTAAGCTTGCCCTACTGAATATAGGTTTACACAATATAGACGCCAAATACAAGACCCCAATTTGTCATATTATGATAGCGTACAGGTTGCTAATTGCATGGAGGTGGAAGTTCACAAATGGACCTACGGCTGCTGACATCATCAAATTGGTAAACACGAATTGCTTCTACGAGATGACATATGCATGGAAGAACAACACCGGTATAAAATGTGAAGAGAACTGGAGAGATGGACGAAGCACTTCCCGACTTCAACATGAATCTTCCATCGTACCCTTTATTTCACCTGTGTTCCCATTACACTGATGCTCCCATTACACATGTTAACACACAACTGTTTACTGGGTTTTGTCTGTTCGAGCCGAGAGAAGGGAAGACCACGGGATCCGGATCTGACTTAAATCTAAAATTTGAAGCGATAAGATATGACTAATAATCCCAAAGATTCATATACTATAGCTTTTCAATCTTCTTGATTACATGTTACTATGCTTTATTTTGTTTGTGTATGACTACCAGTACACAACATTTCATAGTGGTTCAAACTTGATTATAATTTCCATTATTTCACTGAGTGATATTTCCACACATAAATTTGATAAATGTTATGTTCCCTTCTGTTGTATGTTTTTGTATTGCTTCTTGTAGGGCCATGAAGTTGTAATGGCCTGTGTTTTCTTTTGTTTGTAAATTCTTAAAAAACCTCAATAAAATTAATTTAAACACCTAATACCTGAGTAATTTTGTATGCTGTTAAAAATAAACCTTGGGGTCAAAATCACAGAACAATTACGAGATCACCATGAAACACAGGTACAGACACTATATTATGAACAAAACTAACTTTACAGATCCAGTAGTATAGTCTAGAGATGAGCGAACTTACAGTAAATTCGATTCGTCACAAAATTCTCGGCTCGGCGATTGCTGACTTTTCCTGCATAAATGAGTTCAGCTTTCCGGTGCTCCGGTGGGCTTGAAAAGGTGGATACAGTCCTAGGAAAGAGTCTCCTAGGACTGTATCCACCTTTTCCAGCCCACGGGAGCACCGGAAAGCTGAACTCATTTATGCAGGAAAAGTCATCAACTGCCGAGCCGAGAAGTTTGTGACGAATCTAATTTGCTGTAAGTTCGCTCATCTCTAGTATAGTCAAATGAAAAAAAAAAAAAAGACAATCCCGGTATACCTCTAATCTGATTCAAAATCTATGTTGAAATTGTTGAAATTGTAAAAAAATTGGTCCTTGACAAAGCTCCATCATACAAAACCGATCTGTTGGCAACTCCCAGAAAAAAATGGCACCAGTTTGAGTATAATGTGGTTTATCATTGGTGACGCCCCATAGTGATTACCTCTTTAGGGGGGCGGAGCTACAGCCGAGAGCCAGTGGTGGTGAGTGTAAAGGCTCTGTTCACACGGCTCTGTTCACACGGCTCTGTTCACAAGGCTCTGTTGTACGTTTTTTATAATGTGAACAGACCCTTTTGTCAGTGTCTTCCCAGACAGGGAGGCTCCAACTGTTTCAAAACTCCAACTCCCAGCATGCCCGGACAGACGAAGGAGTTGTAGTTGTAGTTTTGCAACAACTGGAGCCTGAAGTAAAAGCTGGAGGCATATCTTGTTGGTGATTCTATTATTTCTGACAGTGATGCTGGAGCACTAACACTTGTGTACATGGCGGTAACAAAGGTGTTATTTATCTTTGCATTTTCATTTCAGGAGCATGTTTAGTTCTATTATCTTATCGTTTATTGCCCTGTCAGGCAGCGTTAGTAACAAGCGTCGAAAAAAACCCTCAGTTTTTATATATAACATGAACACATAATGGATTTTTAGTAACACTTGACTGCAGAGTTGTTGTGTTTATAATGCCGGATCAATAGAATCCTCCAGTGAATTTTCTCCTCATTATGGAGGCAGCAGGTAGAGCATTATGTGCTTGATATCAAGCCAATACTTAGCCCTTCACCCTCCCAGCCACATATTACTGTGCTAGGGCTTTCTAGCAGTCATTACAGTGAATGCTTGATTGGAAATAGAATAAACCAAGATATGCAACCTGCAGCAATTCCTATGGTTCACATAATTGGTTTCACCCGCGTGATCCCTGATTTGTAAAGCAAACCACACCAAGGTATATGTCATTCTCTATCTTTTTTTGTTACTCTCTCAGGCTTAGTTTCCACTTCCTTCCTTTCTTTCATTTTTTTTTATCTAAAAAATATTGGCATAAAAAAACTGCCCTATAAGGGTGCGTTCACACGCTCTTTGTTTTTGCGGGTTTTCCGCTGTGTATTTAGAAGGGTGCGGGCTCTTCTCGGCTATGCGCAGCAGATTTTCCTCAGAGGAATTCACGCTGCGGAAAATTCGCCGCAAGCCCCATTGAAGTCAGTAGGGACTGCGGCGGATTTTCCGCAGAGTAAATTCCGGCGTGGAAAATCTGCTATCGACAGCCGAGAAGAGCCCGCCCCTTTAAAATACGCAGCGGAAAACCCGCAAAAACAAAGAGCGTGTGAACGCACCCTTACTGTTCACTCCTAAGTTTGAATTTTTTATTTTTTTAAGTATTGGGGGTCATATTCAAAACTCTTCACGTCAAAAATTTTGCATTTCACGCCAAAGTTCAAATCAGATATTAAAAGTATTTTACAAAAGAATAATCCAAGGCTTATACTAGTCACACCTGTTTTTTAAAAGTGGGCATGGCTATGTAAATTCCGTGTTTTACAGGATATTTTCAAAGGGGTGTGAGTCCACTTTACATCAATAATTTCACACCAGCTCTTTGCTAATAGGGAAATCACAAAATTGGTTGTAGTTTTTTTTTTTTTTTATCCTACCAGTACTTTTCAGCTGATGAAGTTGAGTTGTTCTTTTCTGTCTGACAACAGTGCTCTCTGCTGACACCTCTATCTGTCTCAGGAACTTACCAGAGCAGGAGAGGTTTGCTATGGGGATTTGCTGCTACTCTAGATAGTTCCTGAGACAGACAGAGGTGTCAGCAAAGAGCGCTGTTGTCAGACAGAAAATATTTTTTAATAGAAGTATAATAGAAGTAATTTACAAATCTGTTAAAAGCGCAACTGTCATCATGTTTTGACCACCCAGACCACTATAATGGTGTTCCAGATGATTATAAGGTAACTGCAGTCATACCTTTATTGCTGTTTGTTCTTCTTTTCTTACTAATAAAAAACATTTATCCAAAAAGCCCCGCCAAGCCTGCCGCCACCACGCCTATCCTGCCTTCCAGTGCTGGGACCGCTGTGTGTTACTACACAGTGCATCCACAGCGCATGCGTCCATCCTGTCGGCTCTAATGTGCGCGCGCCTCCGCGTCCTGAGTTGACAGAGCGAGCGCTCGCTCCAGACCTGTGCGCATGTGCTGTACTAAAAGCAGATGCTCGTCCGCTCACTGCCTCTGGGGGGTCAAAATATGATGACAGTTGCACTTTAGCTTTCCGGAGCCAGTGATATGTAAAAATTTTTTTTTTTCATGAACTATCCCTTTAATCAATTATTGAAAAGTAAATAATTATTATTGGAAAATGTTAATAAAATTTCATATATACGTATATATATATATATATATATATATATATATATATATATATATATACATATATATAACATTTTCATGGTCACTGCACCTGCACTCACATTTAACCCCTGGACATGTTTTATTTGTACAGGTGTTATCGCTTCTATGGGCACTGGTAATCATGGAATATTATGTGAGATGCTTCCGCCAAATTCTCTGTTATTCAAAATTTGGCACCTAAATTGGTCAATTAGATGAAATTTTGGTGCCCAAAAAATTAAAAATGGCAAAAAAAATTTTGTGCTAAAATCGCCAATTATAGCACTAAAAAACTAAAGTGGAAAGAAAACTCTCACTTATTTTCATATTTTCAAAGCTGCAAAAGAGAAATGTGAGGAGAAAAAAAAAGTGTGAATAATATCGCTGGAACAGAAATTACAGTAGTTTTTAAATATCTCCATCCAGTGAGTTTTAGTTTTGGAGTTTTTTCTTTTTTTCCCCTGCGTTTTTATCATGACAAGTCATGTTATTCTTGTCGTGTGACTCAAGGATTTCTATTCTATGGGGGAAAAATGCTAAAAAAAAATGCCAAACCTCCTGATGACGGTGATGTTTCACCGAAACATGTAGAGGTGGCATCTGCTGGTTTTTAAGCGCATGATACATATGCCAATAAAGTGGGATGAGATACTATACCCCCACTATTGATACATGTAGAGAGTGTATGCTCCACCTGATGATATGCAAACTATGAGCATATAGTACATACAGTTTTAAACTCACTTTGAGCACCCTTCTGTTTGTTTATACATTTAATATATATTAATAAAAGTTATGTTTTAGGGGATCCCATTATATAGGGATATCTGTACCCCGGGCCTTTGTGCTCAGGGGTAATTGTGTTCTATAGTGTATCAGATCCTGGATTTTCCCTAGGGGGCATTTGTGTGTATCACCTTTAAATAAGCAGTCCATGCAAATGAAAAATAAAGGGTTACTTGGTGATTGTTCTAATTGGAGAATTTGATAGGTTTCCATGGTTGCAGAAGGTTGCTATGCAAAATTCTCATTCTTTCGTAACTGAATGAGATGTTTCTAGGCAACATAAGCAAAGGAATGAAGATTTATATCCATTCCTTAAATGTTTGTGTTGGGATATAGGATTGTTTGAATATAACAAGGATTTCTGATAACTAATGGGATTTCGGATTTCACATTTCTCTTCTTCTCCCAGGATAACTTATTATAATATAATTAGAATGACCAGAGATAACAAGCGTGTATCCCAGTCTAGACTAAGACGTTTCCAGTTGCTAACACCTATTATTTGCTCATTTGTAATCTTCATGGCAGTCATTATGATTTCTTATGTCCTGTCTTCATCTTAGGGAGAATGGACTAAATAGGTATTTGGTAATTGACATCTACTGTAAGGCTTTCTATTTTTTTTTTACCCATGGGCCTTTACCCTGACAGCAACTCATCTCTTCTACAGCTAGAGAGGCTTCAAATGTCAGAGCTTATTGATCTGTCAAAATGATGCAGGCAGACATTAACCTGTTTATTGCTGGGAAACCAATATCCTGGATACTCCTTAGTGTATAGGCAGTAAAATAAGTGCTGAAGTAGTTAAATTCACTCAGCCTTTTGATATATTTCTTAAAAATGAAGCTTCAGTTTAAGAGAAGACATCTTCTAAGTGGCTGCAACCACAATCAGAATGTGAGAAGACCAGACTATGGCTTAGATAAGACAATCATTGTGTTTCAGTACTCATTTCTTGACATTTACAGGGGTTGAAAAACGGGGGATACTTTATTACCAGACACGGTAAAATATTTCAGGACCTTTCAGCCTTCTTATCTCAAATTGATTTCGACCCGTCTATAACTACAACCAGTATATTCATTGACTTTGGGCTCGTTCACACAGCAGGTCATATGTAGGTTAAAGGGGTATTCCAGGAAAAAAAAAATTTTTTTTTTTTTTATATATCAACTGGCTCCAGAAAGTTAAACAGATTTGTAAATTACTTCTATTAAAAAAATCTTAATCCTTCCAATAATTATCAGCTGCTAAAGTTGAGTTGTTTTCTGTCTGACAACAGTTCTCTCTGCTGACATCTCTGCTTGTCTCGGGAACTGCACAGAGTAGAAGAGGTTTGCTATGGGGATTTGCTTCTAAACTGGGTGGCTCCCAAGACATGTGTAATCAGAGAGCACTTAGACAGAAAAGAACAATTCAACTTCAGAAGCTCATAATTACTGAAAGGATTAAGCTTTTTTAATAGAAGTAATTTACAAATCTGTTTAACTTTCTGGAGTCAGTTGATATATATAAAAAAAACAATTTTTTTCCTGGATAACCCCTTTAATATCATGTGTAATTTAGCCTCCAAAATACAGCAACTTAATTAACAAGTCACTTTTTTGGGGTGACTGAGTTAAAGGAGTTGTCTGGGCGAAATGTATTGAAGGCCCATCCTCAGAATAGGTCAACAATATCAGAACTGTGAGATGCCGAGGGTAGGTTCACAACTGCGGTATTTTGCTGCATATTTGTTGCTGTGTAGTCTCCTAACCATTGACGTCAATGGGTAGCAAAATACACAGCTGATTTTGCTGCCTATTGACTTCAATGGGTAGGAAAATATACAGCAGCAAATACGGCACATGTGACCCTACCCTAAAACAGAGCAGGAAGCAGACAGCTCTGTATTTTGTGTAGTGGCTATTTTGTGTTGCTGCAGCCAGCGCTTATTTACTTAACCCCTTAACGACGAAGGACAGCCGCGGTGAAATCGTAGCATCCCGAACAGCTTACAGGACACCGGGAGGGCCCTTACCTGCCTCCTCGGTGTCCGATCGGCGAATGACTGCTCCGTGCCTGAGATCCAGGCAGGAGCAGTCAAGTGCCGATAACACTGATCACAGGTGTGTTAATACACGCCAGTGATCTGTGTAAAAAATCAGTGTGTGCAGTGTTATAGGTCCCTATGGGATCTATAACATTGCAAAAAAAAAGTGAAAAAAAGTGTTTATAAAGGTCATTTAACCCTTCCCTAATAAAAGTTTGAATCACCCCCTTTTCATATAAAAAAAAAATAAAACAGTGTAAATAAAAATAAACATATGTGGTATCGCCGCATGCGTAAATGTCAGAACTATAAAAATATATTGTTAATTAAACCGCACGGTCAATGGCGTACACGTAAAAAATTCCAAAGTCCAAAAAAGTGTATTTTTGGTAACTTTTACCATTAAAAAATGAATAAAAGTGATAAAAAAGTCTGATCAAAAGAAAAATGGTACAAATAAATCTTCAGATCACGGCGCGAAAAATGAGCCCTCATACCGCCCTGTATGTGGAAAAATAAAAAAGTTATAGGGGTCAGAAGATGACAATTTTAAGCGTATAAATTTTCCTGCATGCAGTTATGATTTGTTTTCCAGAAGTACGACAAAATCAAACCTATATAAGTAGGGTATCATTTTAACCGTATGGACCTACAGAATAAAGATAAGGTGTAATTTTTACCAAAATCTGCACTGCGTAGAAACAGAAGCCCCCAAAACTTACAAAATGGCGTTTTTTCTTCGATTTTGTCGCGCAATGATTTTTTTTTTCGTTTCGCTGTGAATTTTTGGGTAAAATTACTAATGTCACTGCAAAGTAGAATTGGTGACGCAAAAAATAAGCCATAATAAGGATTTAGGTGGAAAATTGAAAGGGTTATGATTTTTAAAAGGTAAAGAGGAAAAAACGAAAGTGCAAAAACTGAAAAACCCTGCGTCCTTAAGGGGTTAAAGGGTACTCAGGTGGAAAAAAAAAATTTATGAACTATTGCCAGAAAGTTTAATGGACTGGTGCCAGATTTGTAAATTACTTCCATTAAAAAAAATCTTAATCCTTCCAGTACTTATTAGCAGCTGTATACTATAGAGGAAATTATTTTCTGTTTGGATTTATCTTCTGTCTGTCCACAGTGCTCTCTGCTGACACCTCTGTCAGTGTAGGGAACTGTCCAAAGCAGCATAGGTTTGCTATAGGGATTTTCTCCTGCTCTGGACAGTTCCTGACATGGACAGAGGTGTCAGCAAAGACCACTGTGGACAGACAGAAATTATATCCAAAAAGAAAAGAATTTCCTCTGTAGTATACAGCTGCTAATAAGTTCTGGAAGGATTAAGATTTTTTAATAGAAGTATTTCACAAATCTTTAAATGGGAGCTGGGGTGCAGCAACCCAGCTTGGCAACTACACAGTGTACAGAGGTGTCTGCTTCCTGACTTGTTTCATAACTCTAGAAAACAGCTGATAAACTATTTTACGATTAGGTCATTAATACATTTTGCCCAGAAACCTCCATTAAAGTCTTGAATATAATTCCATTTAGTTACTGTGGAGGAAGGCCGTCATTCATTTTGATTGGACCCTAGGCAAGCAATATTATTGGGCCCTGTAGCTCAGCGTACCCTAGCCACACCTCTTTGACACTCAATGCACCCCTAAAATTTTTTATTTTTGTTTAGCGAAATAAAGGAACAGACAACATCTATGAAGATATGCAAAGTATCCATACATCAACATCTTTTTTGGCTATGCTAGCAATTTCATATGCATGAGGCTTCTTTCACACTGCCGTTAGGATGCGGTAGTGTGACGGCTGTCGGGGGAGCCTGGGGGAGAAAAATTACTGCTTGCGCCATCATTTTATCCTGCTAGTCCCATTACAAAATAATGGCGCCCCTGATGGACCCCATTATAGTAAATGGAATCCATCAGGACCCGTTATTGCCCATTGTGCCCCGTCCCAAAAACGTCCGTTAAAGGCTGAGAAAAAAAAGAGCCTAACGGCCATTTAAGGGTGGGGCACAACAGCAGTGTGAAACTAACATACGACAGATGTGAACCCCGCCTATCTGTAGTGCCCAAATGATAACGCCATTTCTTTGTGGGACTCACAGGCAATATCTTCTCCCATTAGAATTGGTAGGGAAACATTTTAGGCGCATCAATTACCCAGCACCACATAAAGTTATACAGCTATAAGAAGATATGTCATTCAGAAACAAGGAAAAGCTCTTCTCACCTAGCTTTTTCATGCTCTTGAATGGCATATCTGTTTATAATAGCTCAGCTGATATAAGCAGATACGCCATTGAGGAGCATGAAAAAGTTAGAAATTGTGAGAAATTTTCACCAAGCTTTTCTGTGTTCCTGAATTGCATATCTGCTTATAGGCCATCTGTCTTATAGCAGATCTATTATGAGCAGATATGCCATTCAGGAGCATGGAAGAGCCAGGTGAAAAATTGGCAGCAAGCTTTTTCATGCTCCTAAATGCCATTGCCGCTTATAGCCTTAACCCTTTCATTTTTGGGGTTTTGTTTTTTCCTCTTCACCTTCTAATACATAGCTGTTATTTTCCACCTACAAACTCATATTAGGGCTTGTTTGTTGTGTCACCAATTGTACTTTGCAATGACATCACTTCTTTTACCATGAAATCTACAGTGAAACACACAAAAAATATTAGTGGGACAAAATTTAAAAAAAATGCAAGGGGCTTTCTACACAGTGCACTTTTCGCAACCAGTGACACATTGGGAGAGGTTTATCAAAACCTGTGTCGAAGAAGAGAGGTGCAGTTGCCTATAGCAACCAATCAGGTCGCTTCTTCCATTTTTCAGAGGCCTTTTTTAAAAAAATAAAGAAGCGATCTGATTGGTAGCTATGGGCAATGGCACCTCTCTTCCTCCACACAGGTTTTGATAAGTCTCTCCCATTAGCTTTTTTCTATAGGTCCATACGATTACAACAATACCCAACCGGATTACTCAACATTATATTTTAATATTTTGAACATTTACGCTCGCTGCGATACCACATGTTTTTATATATATATATATATATATATATATATATATATATATTTGTTTTTTTATTTTTAATTTAAAACATGAGAAGGGGGATGATTCAAACTTTTATTAGGGAAGGGGTTAATTCAATTGTATTTCTTTTTTTTTTTTTTAAACACTTTTTTGCGGGAAAGGCGTTAAGCACATTTGTCTATAACTTCAAGGCAAATGTGTCTATAATAGCTGAGCTATTATAAGAAGATATGCCATTCAGGAGCATGAAAAAGCTAGGTGAGAAATTATCACCTAGCTTTTCTGTGCTCCTGAATGCCATTGCTGCTTAAAGCCTAGAATGATAACTTACTATAAATTATAGGCAAATCTGTCTATAATAGCTTAACTAATATAAGCAGAAATTACACTAAGAAGCACAGAGAAGCTGTGAGACAATTTCTCACCTAGATTTTTCATGCTCCTGAATGGCATATCTGCTTATCATAGCTCAGGTATTACAGATAGATTTACCTATAACTTTTAGTCAAATCTGTCTATAATAGCTGAGCTATTATAAGCAGATATGCCATTCAGTAGCATGAAAATGCTCGGTGAGAAATTGTCACCTAGCAATTCTGGGCTCCTGAATGGCATATCTGCTTATCATAGCTCAGCCATTATAGACATATTTGACTAAAAGTTATAGGTAAATCTACCTATAATAGCTGAGCTAAGATAAGCAGATATGCCATTCAGGAGCCCAGAAAAGCTAGGTGACGATTTCTCAACGAGCATTTTCATGCTTCTGATTAGTATATCTGCTTTTAATAGATCAGATATTATAAAGAGATTTACCTATGACTTTTAGTGAAATATGTCTATAATAGCTGAGCTATGATAAGCAGATATGCCATTCAGGAGTCCAGAAAAGCTATGTGACAATTTCTCATCTTGTGTTTTCATGCTACTGAATGGCATATCTGCTTATCATAGTTCAGCTATTATAGACAGATTTCACTAAAAGTTATAGGTAAATCTATCTATAATAGCTTAGCTATGATAAGAAGATATGCCATTCAGGAGCCCAGAAAAGCTAGGTGACAATTTCTCACCTATCTTTTATATGCTCCTGAATGACATGTCTACTTAGTAGCTCAGCTATTATAAGCATATATGCCATTCAGGAACATGAAAAAGCTAGGTGAGAAATTGGTTCATGCCTGGTGGACTGGTGGTACCTTTGGGGAGACTCCAGAGGCAGAGACCGCCAGCAGGACCTCAGGCAAGTGGGAGCCACTACGGGGAGGAGCCTCCTACACTACCCTGACGTCACGTAGGGCACGCAGCAGGGATGTGCGCATGCAGGTCAGGAGGTTACGCAGTCCTCGTCATCACCCAGGGCCTAGGTAAGGAAACAGATCCGGTCTAGGACATCGCAGGGCCGGCCCCCTTTTTCTGCAAATGTAGCTGCTGCGGACGCCGGGCGTACTATGCGGGATGTCTGTGTGGGCTGCTGGGCCTATTTTAACATAGGGGCTAAAGGGCTATCTGCTTTGGGCCCCCAGGAATGACAGGGCCCAGGGCAGTTGTCCCTTTTCCCCCTGAGTTAAAGATGGCCCTGTGTGGAAGGAAGATATGCAGCATAACACTTTTATGTCCTCCAGTACCCGGGCTGCAAAAACAAATAAAACAAACTTTAACTCACTTTTCTACCTTCCCCCGTTGCTCCGGTATCGGTATCCCGTTCCTCCGCTGCTGCTGGGCGCCATGCTTAGGTTCGAAACGTCACGGTGAGGTCTGCGTATCGCTGGCTGCAGCGATGTCCCGCTTCGGGCCGGTGAGAGGTTGAAGACGGACCAGCAGCAGCAAAGGAACGGGATGCTGATACCAAAGCAATGGGGGAACACAGGAATGTAAGTTAAAGTTTGTTTTATTTGTTTTTGCAGCCCGGGCACAGGGGACAAGTGTTATACTGCATATCTCCTTTAACCACTTTCAATTTTCCACTTACGGACCCATGTAAGGGTTTGTTTTTTGCATCACTAACTAAACTTTGTAATGACATCCCTCATTTTACCACCAAATCCACAGCGAAATGAAATAAAAATAATTGTGGGAAGAAATTGAAAAAAAATTAATAAATAAGCAATTAAGCACATTTTGGGGGCTTCCATTTCTAAGCAGTGCACTTTTCAGTACAAATGACATGTTATATCTATTTTTTAGGTCCGTACAATTAGAACGATACCCAATTTATATAGCTTTATTTTTGTTTTACTGCTTTTAAAAAAAATATATGCATTTTTGGACTTAAAATCAGTATATTTAAAATTTTCCTCTTCTTACCCCTATAACTTTTATTTTTGAGTAGGCTGGGACATATGAGAGCTCATTTTTTGCCCATGGTCTTAAGTTTTTAGTGATACCATTTTTATTTTGATAGGACTTTTTGATTGCTTTTATAAAAAAATTTCTGGTATAAGAAGCGGCCAAAAATATGCAATTCTTGACTTTGGTATTTTTTTTATGTTTACACCATTGACCATTATATTTTATTAGTTCGGGCCATTTACGCATGCAGTGATACCACATATCTCTATATTTCTTTTTGTTTAAATAATTTTTTTTTTTAAATGGGAAAAGGGGGTGATTCAAACTTTTATTAGGGAAGGGAGTAATTCATTTTTTTTTAACACTTTATTTAACATTTTTTATTCCCCATAGGAGACTATTACATGCAATCTTCAGATTGCATACACTTGATCAATGGTTCTCCGTAGGAGAGGACTGATCAGTGTTATCTGTGCTAGATTGCTACAGCCTGCATGGCTGGCTGCAGCATTGGAGCACCAATCGGATGGCAGGGAAGGCGGTAAGAGACTTCCCTCCGTCTGTACAGCTGATCGGGAAACCGCAATTTCCCTGCGATGGTCCCGGTCAGCTACACTGAGTTACCGGCAGCAGTTTTTGGCTTTTTAGAAGCCGTGATCAACTTTGATTGCGGCATCTAAAGGGTTAATGCTGGACACCGGCCTTTTGTCATACTGGACCAAGCCAGTATGATGCAAACTCAGCTCCTGAGCTCACTTCATACCCCTGCCATGCCGCTGCATCGTTTATAAACAACGTTTTGCTGCAAGGGGTTAAAGTGTTATCATCATTCATATTTTTACAAAAAACATTTGATCCACCATGCAGACATGTAAAAAATGTTTATTGATCAAGGTTTTCATGCCTAGGCCCCCACTGTTCTCTAGAAATTGCCATTTGAAGTGTACTACAGTGGGCTGAACTCATTGGTTCTGTAATGTCCAAGTACAGAACATGGTTCTGTACTACCCTTAGGCCCTGTCAGGTTGAGTCCCTCAGTGACCTGGGGGCTCTCCTGCAGTGTCTTCCCTGCTGTTATTATAAGTGTCATTTATTGTTATAGGATTATAGTCAGTGTATTAATGTATAGCTAGTCTAAAGGACCTGTGAGATGTCACATGTTATGTTTATGTTATCACATGTTTACCCAGAGAGCACCAGCTAAACACATGACCCACAGCTTGACCAATGGGCTTTGGCTCAGCCCCCCTCTATATAAGGGGGCGGCCATTACAATTCCTTCTCTTTTCACTTTACTGAGACCAGCAAACACCAGAGATCTCAGTGCTAGTGTCAAGCACCTGGAAGGCCTCAAATCTACAGTCATTCCAGTAAGTCAAGTCTATGTCTGCTGTCACTACTATCTATAGTCAAGTCCAGCCTAAAGTCAAGATTCTAAAGTCTATTACAAGTCTAATTGGTCCCAGCAAGCTGCGAGGTCTTTCTGTGTTCCTGGCCACCTCTCTGGGATTCTGGCCTAGCTGTGAAGATAATAACACCTGTCTTAACTCAGTAAAGCCTCCGTTAAACCATAACTTAGTTGTGGACTCTCCTTTCACTGCCATTGGAATAGTGGAGATACCGTTTGTGTGGTTCTGGTACCCAAAAACCACTCTGACGTCATGAACATTAGGGGTTGACAACACCTTGCCCCTGGGGTTAATCCCATCTTGCCCCCTCAATCTACACTGCTACACCCTGTGGGTCACCACAGTTCAATCTGTCATGTTGTGAGTGATGGGTTCCATAGACTATAATGGAGTCTGTTTCTTGCAATGAGCGCTAATCCATAGAGTGACGGGCACTGCCATGCACTTTACCCAGCTCTTTATAAAGATCACAACTGATGAAATGTCAAATGTTTTTGTCTAAATGATAGAAACACTTCAAACTGGTGATTCATGCCTGAAAACCCTCCAATGTAGCTGAATTAAAGAAGGACCACAATTTCTCAATAGCGAAAAACTTGCAGCAAGTTATTGAAAATGTTTATTTTTACTGCCAAGGGTGGCAAACCCAAGTGTTAGATTGGGGGGACGGGGGGCGCAAATACTCTTTCAAATTGGTGATATTGGTTTAAAAATGAATCCTTATCTTTATTCTTTAATAAATGAAAGGATCATTTAAAAAGTGCATTTGGATATCATTGTGCTGTCTTTATCTTTTATATTAAAATTAGTTGATGATCTCAAGCATTAAACTGTAAAAAACTTACAAAATTGAAGAAATCAGGCAAGGGCCCAAATACTTCTTCACAGCCCGGTAGGTTTGTAGAAATATGCAGCAGAACAGTCATTCATGTGGCATGTGTGATATATTCCATAAATACGTAACAGTGATACATTTGGCACGTTTTCTGTTTGCAGCTGTAGAAAGAGTTTGCTACCTGCATATTTTGCTTTTAAATTATTTCTAAAAAAATTTAAAAGTCAGATCCGACCATGTTGCACTATGGGGGTAGTGTGATGTGTCCTACAGTGGCTTGTTCCTGCTCATATATAGCCTAAGCCTTATAAAAGTCCCAGTCGCAGAATATTATAAAACCAGTACTGCAAGGGTTCATAACCACCCAGTGTGCAAAAGTCCATCCGCCACAAGTTCCATCAGCACAGACACTGAGGAAGCAAGCAGAGTTTTCATGCGGAGGGAGTCATGGCGTCATCACACAGCCATTGCTACAGTTAAGGGCACTAAGAAGTTTGCACACTGGGTGGATATGAATCTTTGCTGTACTGGTTTTTGTCAAAATTCTACGGATTTGTGTGGTGTCCAACTGTGATATTCAAGAGTATGATGTAAATGTTTTCCTGTTCTGATTGGGATAAAGAAACACATTTAGATTTTCTTAGGCATTTATAGGGGTATTCATCAATACTTGTCTACTTTTTTTTAATGAAAAGTCGCACGCCCCTTGATGAATTTGGTGCTGGGGCGGCCGGCTCATGTGTGGGGGGTGGCGGGGTGGTGGTGTGTAGCTGGGACAGACAGATATCTGCATTCAGCTTTTGCACAACTCCCAGCACAGACTGTCAGATTGTCATGGGGGGGGGGCGGCTGGCGGATGGGGGGTGTAGCAGGGACGGACATCTGTAAGGAGAGGGATGGGCAACATCATCGCATGGAGGGTCAATCGGATGAGACACTGTTAGAATTTCAGAGGAGGTCTGGAAGCTGGGGGGGTGCGGGCGCTTAGAGTATTTTTCTGGGCTGAGGTTAGTGTGTAACGGATGGGAGCTACGACTTTTGTGCGACTTTTAGAGGAAAGTCGCAAATCATAAATCAATCACCACTGCATAAAACTAGCCTAAAGCACTGCACATGGTAGTTCACTTTCAGATATGATCTATAGCAGAAGTCGCACAAAAGTCGCAGAAGGAACTGAGACTTTTGATGCTAATTTTTTTAGATAGAAAAAAAGGTCTAAAAAGCTTACAACACCATTTCTCACTTTGTAAAGCAAGTTTCTAGAGCAGCACTGAAGATGATCTATGTTTGCAGTTTTTTTTTCGACCATTGCGTTGTAATTTTTCGACCGATAAATTAACAACCACTGCATGTAAAATCAGAAATCACTTATATTGCAAGCAAAAAATACTCAAATCCCACAAATTGAGAAAAAAACACACAAGTAAAACCAATATCAAGTGAAAAAAGATTCATAAATCTCCCCACAGTGTTTAAAAAATCTTTCGTCATTCTGACATTTAAATTACAGATTTTTTTTCCAAACATTGTGTGTACTGACACTCACTTTTCCATTGACTTTTATGCACCACATTATTAAAATAAAAATACGGAGGTGTTTCATTCCTATTTCATGGACATATTTTGTTATTCATTTTACTGTGTTTAAACAGTGTATATACTGTGTCTATTTCCTGTTGTCTTTATTTTATTACTGTAGCTAGAAATAGACCAATATCACTATCAATAACTTAATTTATAATCCCCATTTGGGAGGGTCCTGATGCATTGGCTACATACATGTGTGTCTTTGACCCAGGTACAAACCTACTGACGTGGTGATATAGTACATTGGCACAGTTTTCAATTGATTGTTAATAGAATTGTGGTTACTGATGTTTAGCTGAAAAACCCCATGGCCACTAACAATTAATCTGAAAACCACACTGATGTGGGAACAAGCACAAATAGGAACTGTTTGCTGCATCAGCCCCACTGTGGATACTCTGCCATGGAAAATCTTAGGGTGCACAAGCATGTGCAAGTTTTAATAAGGTTTTAATAAAGTGATTTTTAGATGCAATTTATGAAGCCAAACACAATACTCCATGAATGTGCTCCATCTTAAGGAGGATCTATTACATTTATATCTTTAAATGGGTACTCCGGTCCTGAGACATCTTATCCTCTATCCAAAGGATAGGGGATAAGATGTCTCACCGTGGGGGTCCCGCCGCTGGGGACCCCGCTGCTGGGGAACCCCTCAATCTTGTGTTTGCCACCCATCTGTTTGAGCTGCACGCCGCGGCGTGCAGCTCAAACAGGTGGGTGGCGAATACAAGATTGCGGGGGTCCCCAGTGGCGGGACCCCCGCGGTGAGACATCTTATGCCCTATAATTTGGATAGGGGATAAGATGTCTCAGGGCCAGAGTACCCCTTTAATGCAGAGAAAAATGGTAGGCAAAGCATAAAATCTGTTTGTGTGTGTTAAAAAAATTGTCAAAATAAAAATGATAAACTTTATATGTTTCTGTTTTTCACTATAATTTTTGATGCTGTTATATTGCAGGATTACAAAAATATTAGATAAATCCTTAAATAGATTTAATTGCGAAGTCACACATCCCCTATGTATATATTATTTAATAGTGGCATTTCATGTCAGGAGAAAGCAATACATAGTAATTGAGTTGTAAATGTGGAATACAAATAAGGAAATGTCAGCCTGAATCAGTCAAGGGCAGAGGTAAGAGCACTTAGTGTTAACAAGGGGAAGATTCACAGCTGTGTCTGCCTTTTAAGTGAGCTCTTTATTCACAGGACCAAGCTACGATAATCTAGGCTGACCTATTCCTGAGATAACCACTGTCCCGCCGGAATTGGAAATACATTATTATATCTCCAAGAGACATGTGCGACCTATTAAATATTTACATTATTTTCTTAACTGATTGCAGTTCTATGAAAAATGCAAGATTTGCCATTAGTCAAGTAAATGCGAAAAGAAAACATTTATCCAAGAAAAGGTGTTCACATATTGTAGCGATGTTAGGTAGTGGGATCATCTCCTTGGGTAAAAATGTCCAACTGCTTTGTTAGGAAACTGGCCATAGTCTGCCTAAATTTCTTTGCCAGAAATAAAAAATCTAAAACAAATTCTAAGTCTTTACAGTACATCAATTCTGAGAAGTAAAAGCTTTTGTCACATCTGGGGTAGTGCCTGTCCTGACCAATGTCCCTGCCTAAATGGTGCCCCCCAACAGGACGATAATCCAGACACTCAGCTAAATTAGACAGGCCAGGACAGCAACAAAAGGACTGGCAAGTACAGAATCAGTAAACATGGGGTTAATCCGGGACAAGCAAGAAGTAAGAAACCAAAAGGAGGAATGTATTACAAAATCACAAACTAAAGGCAGAATCAGGACAAACAAGGGTCAAACCTAAAGAGCAGTGAAGTACAATGTCAGCAGGCAAAATGGATGATCAGGTCACAAGCAGAGGTCAGGATAATCAGAACAGGTCACAGAATATACAAAGAACAGGAAGGATAGTGAAGAACCTCCATCACGAATGTAGGACTAAGACATAACACATTTTAAATATCCCACCTCTGTTCACGCCAGCACTGTAGACTATTAGCCTGCTGCTCACACCTCCTCACTGTCTAGGCTTGTGGCGTCACACAGTGACCAAAGGCCCTGCGACATGCAGGTTCGTTGCCAGGTAATGTTGAACTCCTATCTGTCACATCTAGACCAGGCCTTTGGTTCCAGTGAAGCTTCTCCTCAGGTCTAGTGTCTGTGAGGAGATATACAAATGGAGATCGGATTGCTGCAAACCAGACAGCATTGTCAGGCTGAGTAAAGCGCCACTTTTCTCTTGTATTTTAGCAACTAGAGTCAATGTTACAGTCCATCCAAGGTGTAATAAAAATAGTGTAGATCAGGGGTTTCCAAATTGTGGACCTCCAGCTGTTGCAAAACTACAATACCCTTCATGCTGCTGTCCGGGCATGCTGGAAGTTGTAGTTTTGCTGGAGGTCCACAGCAGGTAGACCATTAGTCTAGATGGAGATTGTCACTTAGGCTGCCAAGTCAATGACTTTAATGGCTTGAAAAGTATAGATACGACCTGTTCACTTGACATATTACTCAGCAGATTAAGACAATATGGAAAATGTATAAATGTATAGCAATGTTAAAGCCAGAAATGATTTATGATTTTAGTAAGAAGCATAACAGCTGGCAGGGGCATGACTATCTCTTTGACCAAGGTCCATTTCACATTATGTATATAAGAAGGATTCATATGGATTGCAAAAAAAAATAGAAAAAAAAAATCTAAATATATGCTGTGACCTATGTAAAATCCTCAGTACCCTTATACAGTAGTAAAAGTGAATGCGCTAGACCGAGAAGAATAATAATTCATTCTGTCTCAGGCTGATAAAGGAGAAAAGAGATGAAGACAAGCGATAGAGTAGAGCTAGAAAGAGGTAGCGGAGCACTTTCTTTAATCATTAATGAGCTCACGTTCCAGATACAACACTGTCCTCTCCTCTATTACAATGGTACATTACTTTTATCTTCCCAACATGTTTCTTCTACTGTATAACCTGTGGGCACAGCAGAGAATATTCTTAGCACTCTGACTGCCATTTGCCTTTTCATGAATGGTATATTGGTTGCTTACATATGTATATGATCCTGCTGTGTTACCCATGGCTTCCTTATGTTATTAGTATAAGTATTATTGTGCAAGAAAACATTATATCCAGTGAACATAGAAATAAAACATCATTAAAAGGTTATCCAGGAAAAAACTTTATATATATATATATATATATCAACTGGCTCCAGAAAGTTAAACAGATTTGTAAATTACTTCTATTAAAATATCTTAATTTTTTCAGTACTTATGAGCTTCTGAAGTTAAGGTTGTTCTTTTCTGTCTAAGTGCTCTCTGATGACACGTGTCTCGGGAACCACCCAGTTTAGAAGATGTTTGCTATGGGGATTTACTTCTAAACTGGACGGTTCCCGAGACGCGTGTCATCAGAGAGCACTTAGACAGAAAAGAGCAACCTTAACTTCAGAAGCTCATAAGTACTGAAAGGATTAAGATTTTTTAATAGGAGTAATTTACAAATCTGTTTAACTTTCTGGAGCCAGTTGATATATATAAGTTTTTTCCTGGATAACCCCTTTAAATATACTTGTGTAAGATAGTGGGTGGGTCCAACCATTGGGCTCCTCTGCAATCTCCAGAATGGCATCCTTTGTTTTTAACGGAGCAGCGGGTTGGCACACATATCACTGCTCAGTTCATTGTCTATGAGAAATATCTGAACGCGGTACTTGGCTATCCCTGTCAGTTTCATAAGCAATGAATGGAACGGCAGCGCATGTGTCGACTTGTCAAAATGTCAGAAAAAAAAATACACACATAGATGAGAAAAAAACTTTATTTAAATGAGCTTCAAAAATATTGTATATATTGTACATCTTGGCAAAACATTAACCCTTTGTAAAAATAAATTATCTTTTTATCAAAATCATGGCTTATAATAAAGACCACAAGGGTTCCCCATACCATCAGACACATGATCCTGGTCAGTCTTCAGCATCATCTTTGTCCCAGCTGAAGCACAGGCTGAGACAAAGTCCAGGGTGTGAGAGTGGGACTAGAAATCCTCTGTGCTCACTTCTGTCCTATATATCAGATTGCAGCATGAAAACAGAGAGCAGCCTGCAGTAGGGCTGGGCGATATACAGGTTCATACCGAATACCGAAATTTCTGTGCTGCACGATATGAATTTTAACCCATACTGCAATACCGGTTTGGCCCCTCCCCCTCGGTAATTAATGAATTGTCAGCCCAGCGCTGCACTGTCACAACATCGGGGAACTAATCATATGTGACCCGCGAGCGCTGTTCTGCCTCCCTCCCCCCAATTAATTATTAGCCCAGAGCTGCGCTGTCCCCATCGGGGTATTACTCACATATGTCACCCACAAGCGCTGCCCTCCTTGTCCTCCTGTTTGTTGCGGCTGCCAGCGCTGACACTCTATACCAGTGATCTTCAACCTCCAGATGTTGCAAAACTACAACTTCCAGCATGCCCAGACAGCCGTTGGCTCTCCGGGCATGCTGGGAGTTGTAGTTCTGCAACATCTGGAGGTCCGCAGGTTGAAGACCACTGCTCTATACTGTATCCCTATGCCTGGGCTGCAAAAGGTAAACAAAATAAACTTTAACTCACCTTCCCCGTCAGTCCGGACCAGCTTCCTACGGAATGGAACGTCGGAAAGCCGTCAGCCTATCACCGGCCGCAGCGATGTTCCGTCTCGGCCAGTGATAGGTTGAGCCCACAGTCATGTAAGAATCTGGTTTCTTACATGACAGTGGGCTCAGCTTATCACCGGCCGAGGCGGAACATTGCTGCGGCCGGTGATAGGCTGACGGCTGTCCTATGTTCACGTCTCCAGGAAGAGCGTAAGGCCAACGTAGGAATTTTTACCTTTTGCAGCCCGGGCATAGGGATAAAGCTATAGAGTGTCAGCGCCGGCGGCCGCAACAAACAGGAGGATGAGGAGGGCAGCGCTTGCGGGTGACGTGAGTAGTACCCCGATGGGGACAGCACAGGACTGAGCTAATAATTTTTTTTTTTTTTTTGGGGGGGGGGGGGGAATACCGTTATATACCGTGGAACTGCCATAGGTTACAAAAATACCGCGATACACATATTTGGCCATACCGCCCAGCCCTAGCCTGCAGTGATTTCATGGAGAGACCCAGCACAGCACAGTAGAATCAGGGAGGAAGTGAATGCATGGTGTGTGAAGTTCAGCTTAGTGCTTGCCCCAGACACTCCTCTTCCTGAGCAGTCGATGTCAGAATGAGTGAACAGCAGAACAGAGCGATTTGTGAGCCAAATACAGGAGCTAGACACATAAAAAAGACACGTGAAGCATCTGCATGACCTAGTGAGTAATATATATATATATATATATATATATATATGTATATACACATTATGGGGGAGATTTATCAAAACCTGTGCAGAGGAAAACTTGCCCAGTTGCCCATAGCAACCAATCAGCTTGCTGCTTTCAGTTTTATGAAGGCCTGTGAAAAATGAAAGAAGCAATCTGATTGGTTGCTATGGGCAACTGGGCAAGTTTTCCTCTGCACAGGTTTTGATAAATCTCCCCCTATGTTGTTTTGTGATATAACAGGTACGCTCTAAATAACCAAAGTAGGTAAACTAAACAATGTAATTCTTTGGCTCTTGATCTACTTCAGTCCTGGTCTTCTTCTGGTAAGACAAAAATAAACAGAAAAACAACACTGAAAAAAATAAAACTAGGTGATCAGTGGGGTTCCAACTATTGAGGGACCCACAGATTACCCCAGTTCAGGTGACTCTTCATCTGTTGCAAAACTACAACTCTCATCATGCCTAGATAGCCTAAGGCCTGATTTAATTATAGTTTTGCAACAGCCGGAGAGGTGGTCGGCGGGGGTCTCTATAGTCAGACCCCTACCGATCACCTAGTTGTTTTAAATATTAATTTTTTCTTTGCTGTATAGAACAATATAGACTACTAGTTTATCCAGTGTCTTTAAATCTAAGGGTTATGGTAACAGTTTTAGCACAAATTATTTTTCCTAAGAACAAAATTCATGTCTCAATTATAAGACCATAAAAGTGGTATGAAAGGGGCCTAATTTGTCCATTTTTGGAATCCTCTAACATCATTAATGAAGATGCTTTACTACAAGGTGACACCCAGAAAACCTGGCCCTGAATAACATTTTCATTGCCACACACTCTCCCAAGGAATTGAAGTTAAAGTAGTAATTTTCCTGAGGTGCTGATCCCTCATTTAATATGCAGCAGAATTGTGCCCGGCTTCCTAGTGTCTTTAATATCATTTTTTATGGTACCGGAGAATAATAACCCTTAATTGATAGCTTTTCCAACTGTTGTCAGATGATTTATCTGGAATATATTCTGCACTGAAACATAATTGCATTAGCACGGAGGCTGATTTATGGCTTTTTTTCCACAGTTACTAGGCATTTAGGACTAATTATTTCTCAGATCCAGTTTGGCTTTGGACACACGGTGAATCATCTCTCTATGATATGACTAATATAAATGAAACTTCTTTATTCCTAATTAAACAGCAAGGGGCAGAAAGATTCTTCTTCCTCTAATGAGAAAATAAGGAAGGGGCTGGAATGGCAAAAAGGCTTGCGAAACAAGAGTAAAACGGGACTCGGTAGCAAAGAGGGAAATCGAGATAAAAGTGCTCGCCTTAAACAACGCTCATAATGGACGCTGGCGACAGATTAGTATTACACACATGGGCGCACAGTGTACAATAAAATCAACCATTTAATCATCAAACAAAATGTTATGAGCCTTTTCGCATATTCATGGCTTATTCGTAATGGGACACAAGTGTGGGGGAGGGGGAGCAGTTTGTATGCATGAAAATATGCTGAGGGTTATGAAGTCTACCTGTAAAACAACTATTTCTTGTCCTGCGCCACTAGGGCTGTGCAATTTTTGAAATGTCAATATTTGCTAATATTCATACAATGAATATTAACAGCCAAGTTCATTGTTTTAATAATGTTATTATAGGGATTAAATGTCTCTGGAGGTTCCTTAGCCAGTATCTTGGCAATCTAACATGCTTTTGTGTGTTAAGAAAATGTCTCTCGGCCTGGCGTTGAAATGATTGTACTATTCAAAATTTAAAAAAATGTTAATATGAATAAGAAGACTGAATTCTGTATGGGACTTTGACGAATGTATCTATATTTAAAGAAAGTCTCTTATCGAATGACCAGATATGAGTGGAGGGTACCTGTTTGGACATTGCTATTGGCAACTGTCGCTAAGTGCAAGTGGAGGACACTATTGTTAAGGATGGCCCAAGGGTGAGGCTTTCAAATGTGATTGACTGTGATGTTATATACTGCCAAGTGTCGACATAAGAAAATATACACCAGACAGGATGTTGGTATAACTCTCTCTTAGCAGGAAACTCAGCTGTTCCCCAAAAGAATTCTGTTTAATCCAGGAAGTACATTTAGTTTTTAAATTTGACAAAGAAGGAGGTTTAGTTATGACGTCAGAATCAGCATGTTACATTTTGATTGATTGTTTGATTATTGTGTCTGTATATATGAGCATATCTGTTACGCCGAGCGCTCCGGGTCCCCGCTCCTCCCCGGAGCGCTCGCTACACTTCCCTCACTGCAGCGCCCCGGTCGGTTCCACGGACCCGGGGCGCTGCGTTACTACCTCCGGCCGGGATGCGATTCGCGATGCGGGTAGCGCCCGCTCGCGATGCGCACCCCGGCTCCCGTACCTTACCCGCTCCCCGTCAGTTCTGTCCCGGCGCGCGCGGCCCCGCTCCCTAGGGCGCGCGCGCGCCGGGTCTTTGCGATTTAAAGGGCCACTGCACCGCTGATTGGTGCAGTGGTTCCAATTAGTGTTTACACCTGTGCACTTCCCTATATCACCTCACTTCCCCTTCACTCCCTCGCCGGATCTTGTTGCCCTAGTGCCAGTGAAAGCGTTCCTTGTGTGTTCCTTGCCTGTGATTCCAGACCTTCTGCCGTTGCCCCTGACTACGATCCTTGCTGCCTGCCCCGACCTTCTGCTACGTCCGACCTTGCTTCTGTCTACTCCCTTGTACCGCGCCTATCTTCAGCAGCCAGAGAGGTTGAGCCGTTGCTAGGGGATACGACCTGGTCACTACCGCCGCAGCAAGACCATCCCGCTTTGCGGCGGGCTCTGGTGAAAACCAGTAGTGACTTAGAACCGATCCTCTAGCACGGTCCACGCCAATCCCTCTCTGGCACAGAGGATCCACTACCTGCCAGCCGGCATCGTGACAGTAGATCCGGCCATGGATCCCGCTGAAGTTCCTCTGCCAGTTGTCGCTGACCTCACCACGGTGGTCGCCCAGCAGTCACAACAGATTGCGCAACAAGGCCAACAGCTGTCTCAACTGACTGTTATGCTACAACAGTTACTACCACAGCTCCAGCAATCATCTCCTCCGCCAGCTCCTGTACCTCCTCCGCAGCGAGTGGCCGCTTCTGGAATACGACTATCCTTGCCGGATAAATTTGATGGGGACTCTAAGTTTTG
This sequence comes from Hyla sarda, assembly GCF_029499605.1. Classification (NCBI taxonomy): domain Eukaryota; kingdom Metazoa; phylum Chordata; class Amphibia; order Anura; family Hylidae; genus Hyla; species Hyla sarda. The sequence goes on from NC_079192.1 coordinate 109,425,339, forward strand.
CCGTGGCTTTCTTTCCCAATGTTCATTACACTTGGAGATGATGTCGGACCAGTTCCCCACTGAAAGGTCTAAGGTGGCTTTCGTAGTCAGCCTGCTGTCTGGAAAAGCCCTGGCTTGGGCCACACCGCTCTGGGACCGCAATGACCCCGTCACTGCCTCTGTACACTCCTTCTTCTCGGAAATTCGAAGTGTCTTTGAGGAACCTGCCCGAGCCTCTTCTGCTGAGACTGCCCTGTTGAACCTGGTCCAGGGTAATTCTTCCGTTGGCGAGTATGCCGTACAGTTCCGTACCCTTGCTTCAGAATTATCCTGGAATAATGAGGCACTCTGCGCGACCTTTAAAAAAGGCCTATCCAGCAACATTAAAGATGTTCTGGCCGCACGAGAAATCCCTGCTAACCTACATGAACTCATCCATCTTGCCACTCGCATTGACATGCGTTTTTCCGAACGGCGTCAGGAGCTCCGCCAGGATATGGACTCTGTTCGCACGAGGCGTTTCTTCTCCCCGGCTCCTCTCTCCTCTGGTCCCCTGCAATCTGTTCCTGTGCCTCCCGCCGTGGAGGCTATGCAGGTCGACCGGTCTCGCCTGACACCCCAAGAGAGGACACGACGCCGCATGGAGAATCTCTGCCTGTACTGTGCTAGTACCGAACACTTCCTGAAGGATTGTCCTATCCGTCCTCCCCGCCTGGAAAGACGTCCGCTGACTCCGCACAAAGGTGAGACAGTCCTTGATGTCTACTCTGCTTCTCCACGTCTTACTGTGCCTGTGCGGATGTCTGCCTCTGCCTTCTCCTTCTCTGCTGTGGCCTTCTTGGACTCTGGATCTGCAGGAAATTTCATCTTAGCCTCCCTCGTCAACAGGTTCAACATCCCGGTGACCAGTCTCGCCAGACCCCTCTACATCAATTGTGTAAACAATGAAAGATTGGACTGTACTATACGTTTCCGCACGGAGCCCCTTCTAATGTGCATCGGATCTCATCACGAGAGGATTGAACTGTTGGTTCTCCCCAATTGCACTTCTGAAATCCTTCTTGGACTTCCCTGGCTTCAACTCCATTCCCCAATCCTGGATTGGTCCACTGGGGAGATCAAGAGTTGGGGGCCCTCTTGTTCCAAGGACTGCTTAAAACCGGTTCCCAGTAAACCTTGCCGTGTCCCTGTGCTTCCTCATGTAACCGGTCTCCCTAAGGCCTATATGGACTTTGCGGACGTTTTTTGCAAAAAACAAGCTGAGACTCTACCTCCTCACAGGCCTTATGATTGTCCCATTGACCTCCTCCCGGGCACTACTCCACCCCGGGGCAGAATCTATCCTCTGTCCGTCCCAGAGACTCTTGCCATGTCTGAATACGTCCAAGAAAATTTAAAAAAGGGCTTTATCCGTAAATCCTCCTCTCCTGCCGGAGCCGGATTTTTCTTTGTGTCCAAAAAAGATGGCTCTCTACGTCCTTGCATTGACTACCGCGGTCTTAATAAAATCACGGTTAAGAACCGCTACCCCCTACCCCTCATCTCTGAACTCTTTGATCGTCTCCAAGGTGCCCATATTTTTACCAAACTGGACTTAAGAGGTGCTTATAATCTCATCCGCATCAGAGAGGGGGATGAATGGAAAACGGCATTTAACACCAGAGATGGACACTTTGAGTATCTGGTCATGCCCTTTGGTCTATGCAACGCCCCTGCCGTCTTCCAAGACTTTGTTAATGAAATTTTTCGTGATCTACTATACTCCTGTGTTGTTGTATATCTGGACGATATCCTGATTTTTTCTGCCAATCTTGAAGAACACCGCCAGCATGTCCGTATGGTTCTTCAGAGACTTCGTGATAATCAACTCTATGCCAAAATAGAGAAATGTCTGTTTGAATGCCAATCTCTTCCTTTTCTAGGATACTTGGTCTCTGGCCAGGGACTACAAATGGACCCAGATAAACTCTCTGCCGTCTTAGATTGGCCACGCCCCTCCGGACTCCGTGCCATCCAACGTTTTTTGGGGTTCGCCAATTATTACAGGCAATTTATTCCACATTTTTCTACCATTGTGGCTCCTATTGTGGCTTTAACAAAAAAAAATGCCGATCCCAAGTCTTGGCCTCCTCAAGCGGAAGACGCCTTTAAACGACTCAAGTCTGCCTTTTCTTCGGCTCCCGTGCTCTCCAGACCTGACCCATCTAAACCCTTCCTATTGGAGGTTGATGCCTCCTCAGTGGGAGCTGGAGCTGTCCTTCTACAAAAAAACTCTTCCGGGCATGCTGTTACTTGTGGTTTTTTTTCCAGGACCTTCTCTCCGGCGGAGAGGAACTACTCCATCGGGGATCGAGAGCTTCTAGCCATTAAATTAGCACTTGAGGAATGGAGGCATCTGCTGGAGGGATCAAGATTTCCAGTTATTATTTACACCGATCACAAGAACCTCTCCTACCTCCAGTCTGCCCAACGGCTGAATCCTCGTCAGGCCAGGTGGTCTCTGTTCTTTGCCCGATTTAATTTTGAAATTCACTTTCGGCCTGCTGATAAAAACATTAGGGCCGATGCTCTCTCTCGTTCCTCAGATGCCTCTGAAATTGAACTCTCTCCTCAACACATCATTCCTCCTGACTGCCTGATTTCCACTTCTCCAGCCTCCATCAGGCAAACTCCTCCAGGAAAGACCTTTGTTTCTCCACGCCAACGCCTTGGGATCCTCAAATGGGGTCACTCCTCCCATCTCGCAGGTCATGCGGGCATCAAGAAATCTGTGCAACTCATCTCTCGCTTCTATTGGTGGCCGACTCTAGAGACTGATGTGGTGGACTTTGTGCGAGCCTGCACTATCTGTGCCCGGGATAAGACTCCTCGCCAGAAGCCCGCTGGTTTTCTTCATCCTCTACCTGTCCCCGAACAACCTTGGTCTCTGATTGGTATGGATTTTATTACTGACTTACCCCCATCCCATGGCAACACTGTTATTTGGGTGGTCGTTGATCGATTCTCCAAAATGGCACATTTCATCCCTCTTCCTGGTCTTCCTTCAGCGCCTCAGTTGGCTAAACAATTTTTTGTACACATTTTTCGTCTTCACGGGTTGCCTACACAGATCGTCTCGGATAGAGGCGTCCAATTTGTGTCTAAATTCTGGAGGGCTCTCTGTAAACAACTCAAGATTAAATTAAATTTTTCTTCTGCATACCATCCTCAATCCAATGGACAAGTAGAGAGAATTAACCAGATCTTGGGTGACTATTTACGACATTTTGTTTCCTCCCGCCAGGATGACTGGGCAGATCTTCTACCTTGGGCCGAATTCTCGTATAATTTCAGAATCTCTGAATCTTCCTCCAAATCTCCGTTTTTCGTGGTGTACGGCCGTCACCCTCTTCCCCCCCTCCCTACCCCCTTGCCCTCTGGTCTGCCCGCTGTGGATGAAATTTCTCGTGATCTTTCCACCATATGGAAAGAGACCCAAAATTCTCTCTTACAGGCTTCTTCTCGCATGAAGAGATTCGCAGATAAGAAAAGAAGAGCTCCTCCCATTTTTCCCCTGGAGACAAGGTATGGCTCTCCGCTAAATATGTCCGTTTCCGTGTCCCGAGCTATAAGTTGGGACCACGCTATCTTGGTCCTTTTAAAGTTTTGTGTCAAATTAATCCTGTCTCTTACAAACTTCTTCTTCCTCCTTCTCTTCGTATCCCTAATGCCTTTCACGTCTCTCTTCTTAAACCTCTCATCCTCAACCGTTTTTCTCCTAAATCTGTTCCTCCCACTCCTGTTTCCGGCTCCTCGGACATCTTCTCTGTCAAAGAGATTTTGGCCTCTAAAAAGGTCAGGGGAAGAACTTTTTTTTTAGTGGATTGGGAGGGTTGTGGTCCAGAAGAGAGGTCCTGGGAACCTGAGGACAATATCCTGGACAAAAGTCTGATCCTCAGGTTCTCAGGCCCCAAGAAGAGGGGGAGACCCAAGGGGGGGGGTACTGTTACGCCGAGCGCTCCGGGTCCCCGCTCCTCCCCGGAGCGCTCGCTACACTTCCCTCACTGCAGCGCCCCGGTCGGTTCCACGGACCCGGGGCGCTGCGTTACTACCTCCGGCCGGGATGCGATTCGCGATGCGGGTAGCGCCCGCTCGCGATGCGCACCCCGGCTCCCGTACCTTACCCGCTCCCCGTCAGTTCTGTCCCGGCGCGCGCGGCCCCGCTCCCTAGGGCGCGCGCGCGCCGGGTCTTTGCGATTTAAAGGGCCACTGCACCGCTGATTGGTGCAGTGGTTCCAATTAGTGTTTACACCTGTGCACTTCCCTATATCACCTCACTTCCCCTTCACTCCCTCGCCGGATCTTGTTGCCCTAGTGCCAGTGAAAGCGTTCCTTGTGTGTTCCTTGCCTGTGATTCCAGACCTTCTGCCGTTGCCCCTGACTACGATCCTTGCTGCCTGCCCCGACCTTCTGCTACGTCCGACCTTGCTTCTGTCTACTCCCTTGTACCGCGCCTATCTTCAGCAGCCAGAGAGGTTGAGCCGTTGCTAGGGGATACGACCTGGTCACTACCGCCGCAGCAAGACCATCCCGCTTTGCGGCGGGCTCTGGTGAAAACCAGTAGTGACTTAGAACCGATCCTCTAGCACGGTCCACGCCAATCCCTCTCTGGCACAGAGGATCCACTACCTGCCAGCCGGCATCGTGACAATATCTAGTGTCCATTAATTTCTTGGCAAATGTTTTTCTACTGGGAAATTCCAGAGTCCTTTGTTCGTCAGATATTTTGTCTTTCTACTCCTTATCTCAGTTGTATCGGCGTCATGGCAAGGCCTCAATCATAGTCACGAGCATATTGCAAGCTGATGTTTATGGGTTAAGGGGTAGGTAACAGATATATTTTTCCAGCAGCAATGGCATATTAGTATTAATATATTGATCAGTCATTAGAAACATCCCTATCACTATTACTTATATGTTGTATATTATATATCTGTGTGTAATATGACTTATTATTGGTGTACAAAAAGTGCAAATAGTCTAGGCCAGTGTTTTCAAAACAATGCACCTCCAGATGTTGGAAAACTACAACTCCCAGCATGGGAGCCTTTGGCTCTCTGGGCAAGTTGGGAGTTGTAGTTTTACACAGGGGTCAAGTCCTGGGGAAAAAAGTGTGGGAACTCACTCAAGATTTCGAATACACCCCCCCCCCCCCCTGAAAATGTCCAAGCTAAAACTTGACATCCTGCATGGTTCCAGGATTCTTACAGGCCACAGGCATACAGCTGCCTACGGAGTATAAGAGTGACACACTGTAACAAACCTACTCCTCATGTAATCTCCTTACTATTGGGGTGACACACTGTAACAAACCTCCTCCACATGTACTCTCCTTACTACTGGGGTGACACACTGTAACAAAACTCCTCCTTAGGTAATCTCCTTACTACTGTGGTGACACACTGTAACAAACCTCTTCCATGTGTAATCTCCTTACTACTGGGGGGACACACTGTAACAAACCTCCTCAACATGTAATCTCCTTACTACTGGGGTGACACACTGTAACCAACCTTCCCCTCATGTAATCTCCTTACTACTGTGGTGACACACTGTAACAAATCTCCTTCCATGTAATTACCTTACTGGGGTGACATGCGACATGTCTCCTCCAGCTCAGCCCCACCTCCTCCCCAGAATCACACAGGTCCTTCAACCACGATCTTTCCTCTACTCAACAGCTAAGATCCGCCCCCAACATGTGACATCATCACAGGTCCTACATCTCCACAATCTAGCAGTCTAGGCCGGGGGAGGAGACGGAGGGTAAGAATAATTCAGAGGTCTGTCCTGCAGGACTAGTGTAACAGGGACGGCGTTCCTCCTCTGGAAAAAGCAAAGGAATGTCATTCCTGTGCGTTCCTGCAGGACTCGAGCCCTGGTTTTACAACAGCGGGAGGCACAGAGGTTGGGAAACACTGGTCTAGGCACAAGGAAGAGTTATGCCTGGATGTATTGAAATGTTTTGCAGTGATGTTGCACTAATAATTCTTATGTGATTCCTGTCCCTTAAAGGAAAACTGTCACTAAACTCCCCCCACACTAACCAGAGGTACTGGCTGGTAGTGCAGGGGACGCTGATCAATATGCTGCCCACCATGCCCGGATCTGTCCCCCCGTTTTCTGTTATCTTCATTATTCTTTATATGCAAATGATCTTCTAACTAGAATGGGCGGGATTACAAGTCTCCATCTGGCACTGTGACATCAGTACTGCTCGTCTGCAGCACCGCCCAGCTTATGAATATTCATCCTCTGTATATTCGTAAGCCGGGCGGTGCTGTGGACAAGCGATGCTGACATCACAGTGCCAGATGGAGCCTTGTAACCCCGCCCGTGCCAGTTAGAAGATCATTTGCATATCAAGAGTAATGAAGGTTATGGGCGAGCGGCGGGACAGATGCGGGCATGGTAGGCAGCATATTGATCAGCATCCCCTGCACTACCAGCTAGTACCTCTGTGCAGGGGGAGTTTAGTGACAGTTTTTATTTAAATGTGAAATGTTATGACTAGAGATGAGCAAATTTTTTAAAAATTCGATTTGGCCAATTTGCAGAATTTCCCCCAAAATGTGTTTTGTTACAAATTTATTTGCAGGAAATCTCTATTAAAAATGGGTATTTCTGGGCTACAGAGAGCCTCAATAGGGGTGTAGAACACTTTGCCTTGCCGTAACACACATAAGTGAGTGTGCTGGCTTAGTAAACTAATACTGCTATTCAGTATGACATGCAGATTAAAGGCGTCGCTATTAAAATCACTGCCGCAGAGCATATGGATGTGGCAGCAGGGTCGGAAGACCATATGGAGTCACAATTGAATAGATTAAAGAGATTTTTTAATTTAATTTTTATATAATTAAATGTAATTTTAATTTATTTTAATTTTTTTTAAATCTTTTTTTAAGGACCCATTCTGTTGAGCTACCACCTGTTCCAGCCCATGCCTGCCTCTCATTTAACGAGTTATGGTTCATTTTTATTGCTCCAACCTGTTCCATTGGATTCTTGTGGTAATTCCAGAGGTAATATATGATGATGACCATGGGGCCTCACAATTGAAAAGATTACATAGATTTTTTTTTTTATTTAAATTGAAGATTTTGAATAGATTCACAAGTTTACTGTGCCATCAGCATGAGAAGATCACATGGAGGCACAATGAAAGAGCCTGATAATTGGAATGAGCAAACTTTGAATCCTTTTTTGAGGACCCATTAGAGGGCAAGTCTGGTGCCAGCAGCCGCAGTAACTCCAGCTCCAATAGTGTATAATTGTTGCAGTGTATAAGTTGCTGCAGTGAAAAAGCTCATAGTTGTATCTTAAAATCGAGCTGGCGGTCGCCTGCATGAGGAGAACATATGGTGGCAGAATGACAAGCCTGGAGGTAGCGGCAGCATGAGGAGAACATATGGTGGCAGAATGACAAAGCATGGAGGTAGCATCAGCATGAGGAGAACATATGGTGGTAGAATGACACAGACTGGAGGTGGCGGCAGCATGAGGTGACTATTTAGAGGCAGAATGGCACAGCGTGGAGGTGGCATCAGCATGAGGAGAATGTATGGTGGCAGAATGACACAGCCTTAAGGTGGTGGCAGCATGAGGAGACCATATAGTGGCAGAATAACCCAGCCTGGAGGTGGCGGCAGCATGCGGAGAACATATGGTTGCAGAATGACACAGCCGGTGCGGTGTGGCGGTGGATGGCAATACCAGTGCCCACTGACGAAGGTTTGGTGAAAAAAGGAGCACTTGGCATCAGATGTGTGGCATCTGGCGGGTGGCAGGATCAGAATAGTAGCTGAGGCAGGTAGGCAGAAGAAAATGGTCTCTTCTGTCAAAGTCCTGGTGTGCACAAGTAAATATTAAGGAAATGCATTATGTAAAACTTAACTTTTAATATTATTCTTAAGATAAAATATATGGACCCAATTTTTTTTTATTAAACAAAAGGAAGGGTGTGCTAAAAACACCATGTGCCACCTACACCACCAAGTATTGATGTGATGCAAAAACCTCTAAAAGCTGGAAGGGAACAATTCTCGCCCTGTTAATTCCCTTCTTGGCAATTGTTACTCGCCCTAAAAAGGGCGGACCCACACAGGAAGCTCTCCCTATTTCCACCTAAAAACCCTGCCATTTCTCAGGTGGAAAGGTGGAAATAGGGAGAGCTTACTGTGTGGGGCCACCCTTTTTTAGGGCGAGTAACACTTTCCAAGAAGGGAATTAATAGGGCGTGATTAGGGCCTTACAGGGAAAGTTTTTACCCCCACCTGTTACAATGGACTATACATTGTTCCCTTCCACCTTTTAGAGGTCTTTGCATGACATCAATACTTTGCAACACATGCAATACTTTGCATCACATCAATGTTTTTTGCACACCTTTCCTTTTTTTACTTAAAAATATTTTTTAGGTCCACATATTTTATCCTAAGAAAAGTTAAGTCTTAGCTAATGCATATCCTCAATACTTACTTGTGGTCGGATGCGGAGGAATTTCTGTAACTGGGAAGCAGCACCTTAAATATTTTTAGCTGTATCTATATTTGTAGAGTGTTGGTGTGGCACCATGGTTAATCTTCTCTGATGCATCAGGCATTGTAGGTGGAAATCCTGGCTGATCCATGCCTGATTCATCTTCACAAAGGTCAGTCTCTCCACATTTTTGGTGGACAGGCGAGTTCTCCTTGGGGTTACTATGGCCCCCACTGTACTAAACACCCGCTCTGATGGCAAACTACTGGCCAGGCAGGACAGCTTTTCCAGGGCAAACTCTGCTAGGTGCGGCCACAAATCCAGTTTGGCTGCCCAGAAGTCGAGCGGAACTTCAATGTGGGCTGGCAGACTTATGTCAAGGTATGCCACCACCTACTGGTTCAGGTCCTGCTCAAGGTCTACCTGCTGCTGATGAGTTGCTTCACTATGCAGATGAAGAAAGCTACTCATCAGCGACTGTAGACTCAGGCTGCTGCTCATGGAGCTGGTTCTGCTCCTGCAACCCCACCCCTCCCCAGCAGCCATGGCAGTGGAAGGTGAGCGGAGAAGGCCCCCCAAGTCAAACCTGCAAGAGGATGGACGATGGCACAGATAGGCATCGGCCAACTGACTATGTAGGATGTCTCTGTAGTAGATCAGTTTGTCCTCCCTTTCAGTGGGTGTAAAAAAGGCCCCCATTTTTTGCCAGTAGCGAGGGTCCAACAAGGTGGAGAGCCAGAAGTCATCCCGCTGCCGAATGGTGACAATTCTGTGGTCACTACGCAAGCAAGTGGGCATGTATCGTGCCATTTGTGCAAGTGACTCAGAGGGACTCCCTGCCTCTATCTCCACTGCATACTGCCACGGTGTGTCTGGGTCCTCTGTCTCATCTTCCTCATCACCCTGTAGCTCCTCTGGCTGCTCCTGCTCCTCCTCTCCTGTCAGATTATTATAAAAACCACCCATTTCATTAAACATTGCCTGTGCTCCACTGTCCCCTTCCTCCTCCTCCTCTTCCAGTTAAGCCCCCACAGGGCTCAATGTGGCCATGAGATGTAGGCGCCACTTCTCCAGTGCCCTGACCAGCCATCGTTTCCACCATTTGTTGTAGGAAATTAAGCATTGTAATTACATCTTTCATCCCGTAATCCAGGCGATTTAAAAATAATGTGTCTTCCTCAAAGGGCCTGAGCAAACGTCAGGTGTCACGTTTGAGCTGCCACTGGTTGACATTAAAGTTACACAGGGGAGTACCTCTATCTGCTTGGATCATCAAGAAATTGTTGATGGCCTTTCTCTGTTCGTATAATTGGTCCAACATATGGAGGGTGGAATTCCAATGTGTGGAAACGTCATATATCAGACTATATTTGGGGATACCGTTCTGACGCTGCAGCTCAAGGAGGGTGTGCTTTGCGGTGTACGACTGGCTGAAGTGCATGCAAAGTTTCCTTGCCATTCTTAGAATGTCTTGCAATTGGGTGGAAGACTTTAGGAAACGCTTGATAACCAGATTGGACACATGTGCAATGCAGGGCACAGGGCTCAGCCTTCCTTGATGCAGCACAGACAAGATGTTCTTCCCATTGTCGGTCACCATTTCCACTTGTCGCGGAGAAAGCCATGATTTGATTTCTTGATGAATCACTTTCAGCAGTTCCTCTTCTGTGTGACTCTGTTCACCAAGGCAAACCAGGTGAAGAGCAATGTGACACTGCTGTGCCCTGCACACATGGTATGCTGAAGGGTCACTGAGACTTGTCAGTGCAGTGGAGACTGGCGGAGGATGAGGAGGCAGAGTCGGACATTGTCGCAGGACCAATGGTGTGAGAGCATGGAGGTGGAAGAGGCGTGACCTGGCCAAGTTGCTGGTATGGCTATGCAGGCACCACATTCACCCAGTGGGCCGTAAAGGACATGTATTGTCCCTGACCGTAGTTATAGCTCAACACGTCGGTGCTGCTGTGCACTTTGGTACACACCAACCGGCTCAAGGCCTAGCCCACCTTCTGTTCCACATATTTGTGCAGGGCTGGTACTGCCTTTTTAGAAAATAAATGACGGTTTGGGACTCTCCACCTCGGCTTGGCACAAGCTATCAGTTCTCTGAAAGGTGAAGTCCACCTCTTGAAAAGGGAGGGACTACAGCACCAGCAACTTAGACAGGAGCACATTCAGCTTCTGCGCCGTTGGATGAGTGGGCGCATACTGCTGTCTCTTGGACATCGTTTCGCTAATGGATTGCTGCCAGAATGACTGACAGCTCCCTTCGGCTGAGGTGGTGGAGCCTTGGCTGACTGAAACAGGGAGTGGCATGCCACTGGGTGATGCAGCAGTTACCGCAGCAGGCTGGACTACTGCTTCGGAGCCACAGTTCTCCCAGGTCGCTTTATGGTGACGCTGCATATCTTGTTGCAGGGCCGTGATGCCAACATTGGGACCCTGGCCACGCTTCACCTTCTGCCGGCACATCTTGCCATGTGGCCATGTTAACATCCTCTGGATGCTTGATGAAAAACTGCCACACCACCAAGTAGCTGATTTTTCCCCCAACTGACTGACTGCTACTGCCGCCAACTTCAGGAACCCCTGTTCCACTACCTCCCGGGCAGGTAGGCTGCCGCAAAGCAGGTGGTCTACTCTGGGCACGTTTGGCTCCAGACTTCCCACTGCTGCCACCATGCTGACTCCCAACCATGCTACCACCTTGCTTGCTCAGCTGCTGCCTCACGGGCAACCTGCAATCCTCTTCTCCTGATGATGTTGAAGCCCCTTTCCCCCCCTGCCCAAGTGCGATTGGCTTCATCATCATCGAGTTGTGTCTGCAAGTCACTGATGTTCCTCCTCAGGTTCCTCAGAGGCTTGAACACTCGCAATACCACCTCTCACGCCACTCTCTTCATCACTACTTGCCCGCCCAGCGGAGGAAGCTGCAGATGTCTCCTCCAATCTTTGGCTGGGCAGTAGCTGCTGACTGTTCTCTAGTAGATCATCCTCACTAAATAATGGAACTGAACCCACAGCATACAATACTTCTGTGGAGGAGGGAACAGCATAGGACAGAGGCAATTGGAGGACAGAGACTGTTCCGGGGCCATGCCAACTGAGGATTGTGTCTGAGGAACCCACCGACTGTTGACCAGGGTGTCAGATGTCACTTGGGATGAATTGGATGAGTTTAACAGGAAAAAAACATACACAGCCTGAGTGCACGTATAGGTTACACCTATGTGAGGACAGTACGCCCTAGTACGGTTAAACCTCAATTAGGCGTTAAAGGCTGTCATGCAGGTTTTGCTGGCCATTAACAAGTAACTGGCCCTTATGAGTTTAACAGTAAAAAAAAAAAAACCTACACCCTGGCTGTCCTTTGTTGAATCTCCCCTGTTTAGAGAGCCTTAGTCTCCCGCTACCCCCCCCCCCCCCTCCACGCTGGTCACCCCACCTCTTCATGAGTCAGTTTTCTCCCGACCCATTAGCTTAGTGTGAGGGCTGTGTGTCGGGCTGGCGGATGGACCGGGGCGGAGGGGCGATGGCTGCTAGAGAGGAGGTATGTGCTGGATTGCAGAGCCTGTCTTTCTCTCTCTCTTTCTTTCCCTACCCATGTGCTCCTACCTCTCCCCTTTCTCTCCTTTTGTGCTCCAGATTTTTTCTCTCCTCTACCTTTTATGTCGGCTTGTTCCCTTCCTTCTCTTTCCCGTGGCTCCCTTGTCCTTCCCTCCCTCCAACCCCCCCCCTCCACTCCCTCCCCCCTACTCCCCCCTCCTCTCCCTAGTTTCTTATCCCATCATTGAGAGTGTCTTCGACACTCCTTGTTGATGTTCCATTTACTCATATAGTGCAGTGTTGTCGCTGCCATGGTGATTGATAAGCTGTACCATTGTTATATGTGCCTTGCGCTACTACAGTACGTTGGATCTTTATTGTATTATACACTTACTTTCCCTTCTGTCAATAAAGCTCGTTTGAATAAAAAATAAAAAAAAATAAAAAACCTACACAGCCTGAGTGTACGTATAGGTTACACCTATGTGAGGACAATACGCCCTAGTACGGTGAAACCTCAATTAGGAGTTAAAAGCCGATGACTAGGTCTTTTAGTGCTCCCACTAACTAGCCCCTGTTAGCTTTAGAGTAGTACAACCCAGTACAGCAGTACAGAATGTTGTACACCCAGTACAGCAACAAACAATAAAAGTGTTCTTTCTCTCTCTTTCTCCTGTCCCTGCCTGTCTGCTGTTATTTGAGCTTGAGGTGAATCAATTTGCTGCTGTAAAGTTTTTTTTCTCTGGAACACACACACACACACACACACACACTGTCTGCTCTCTGTTTTGAGAATCCCTCAAATGCATGTCTGCAGCAATGGCTGAAGAATATATAGGGTTTTGACATCACAGGGGTTAGCTGGCTGCTGATAGACTGCATGCCACCATGTGATTCAGGGTCATCCCTCCTACACACCTTCCCAGAATTTCTTGCTCCATATCCTCACACGTGTAGCCGCCATTTTAGATCCCCTGGACCGCACTAAATGGAGTCTAATGAAGCGATTTGTTTTATCAAATCGCGGCGATATTCTGATTCACTAAGAATCACATTTTTCAGGAAATTTGGAACGAATTCGTATTCGTCAGATGCGATTCGCTCATCTCTAGTTATGACATTCCATGAAGTTCCAGGACATACTTGAAGATTCCATACATAGCCTTACTACATTGGGTGTATGTAAGTGTTGTCAATTACTGAGCCAACCAGCTATTGTCATGTTTCTGTTCTCCCAGAACAAAACACAAGCTGGCCAATGGGACCTAAAGCTTGGAATGGCACTAGCTAGGGACATGCATACCTAGACTAGAAAGGGGGCTTGAGCCCTTGCCCTTTTGATGCTTCCTCCTCAGGCACCCTTTTTTCCTGCCGCTGATAGCTGTATTCAGGGGGTAAATGAATTGCCCATTTTTTCAGTTGGTCCCCTGACCCCCAAAATGTCTGTGCACGCTCTTGGCACTAGCCACAGTTAGGGTAGTTGGTCATGGATGGTGATGTTACAGAGACAGACAACTGCTGCTTCTACAGCTGGTTCCTTTGGGAAGGTCCATGAGCCTACTTTGGTGGAGAGCATGCTGGTCAGGAGCCTCTGCACCTGTCATGCAGATGCAATCTTGGAGCTGCTGTACAAGCATTGAACTCCAGAAGGAGATTTCAGGAGTCACAAGCACAGATGGAGCCTAGCATGGGCATTGCAGTGGACTATGTACCTTATGCCGCAGTGCATAAACATCGGCTGCACATCTATGAGCCCATTTCATCTCTGCTATGTCTTTTTTGAACACTTGTGTCCAACACTGAACATCATATTTTATACATGGTCACACCAGGGATTTAGAGCTAGTATAGAGGTAGAACTATGTTGTCATGAAGTGTATCTATGCCCCTTTCCATGCATTCCATTACCTTATTTGCTTCGGCAGCAGCTGCCTGGCACTGGTTTCTATAGTTCATTTTCCTATCCTCTAGTATACCCAAAACCTTTTCCATAGTGATTTCCCATTTAGTATGTAATAGTGACATTTATTTTTCCTTCCCGAGTGCATAACCTTACATTTATCTATGTAAAACCTTCTTGGCCATTTTTCTGCCCAAACTTTTAATGCATCCAAATCCATCTAAAACATTAATAATGTCCCCTTCTGTGTTTATTGCTTTTTTTTATGTCTATGTCATAGGCTTTGGTAGGACTGGCATTTGTGTTTATTAAGTAAAGGTTAGAAGTAGAGATGTCGCAAATTGTTCGCCCGCCCGAACTTAGCATGTTCGCGTTCGCATCGCCGGGCGAACATATGTGAAGTTCGATCTGCCCCCTATACTTTAACATTGCAGTAAACTTTGACCCTGTAAGTCAGAGTCAGCAGACACATTACAGCCAATCAGCATCAGTCCCTCCCTTCCAGACCCTCCTACCTCTTGCACGGATGCCATTTTAGCCTCATTCAGCATGCTGCAGGCTTAGGGAGTGGAGGGACAGAGAAGCTGCTCCTGCTGTATAGGGAAAGCGATAGCTAGGTTGCTGCTAGGTGGTGTATCCAGGGTCCAGTTCACTCCTAAAGCACTAGTGTAACATCTGCTTTAAGGACAGCACCCGAAAAAGCCCTTTTTAGGGCTGAAAGATATCAGTCCTGGTTGGGAGGGAACCGCTGGTTAAATGGGGTACTCCAGAATCAAACTTAAGTTCCTTCAAGCAACTATCTACTACAGTATTTAAAGGGCTGAAAGTTATCAGTCCATTAGTCTTGCAATAGCTGGAGGCACTCTGGTTGGGAGGGAACCGCTGGTTAAAAGGGGTACTCCAGAATCAAACTTAAGTTCCTTCAAGCAACTAACTACTACAGTATTCAAAGGGCTGAAAGTTATCAGTCAGTGTGTTTTTCAACAGCTGTAGGTACCCTGGTTGGGGACCACTGCTTAAAAGGGGAACTCCGCTGGCAAGCTTTTTTTCTTTAAAGCAACTAACTGCTACAGTATTCAAAGGGCTGAAATATATCAGTCCGTGTGTTTTGCAACAGCTGGAGGCACCCTGGTTGGGGACCACTGCATAAAAGGGGAACTCCTCTGGCAAGTTTTTTTGCTCATTGTCACACTAGTGCAAATCACATTAGATGTGACAGTTGCGCAAATAAAAAAAAAAACCTTTTTTGGCTGTTAAATAAAATCAGCCGTCACTGTTAGTTCACGTCACAGTTGCCATTTTTCTTGCCTGCAGGGCAAAGTGTGTCACCCAAGTGCAAATCACATTAGGTCCGACAGTTGCGCAAATTTAAAAAAAATACCTTTTTTGGCTGTTAAATAAAATCAGCCATCACTGTTAGTTCACGTCACAGTTGCCATTTTTCCTGCCTGCAGGGCAAATTGTGTCACCCTAGTGCAAATCACATTAGGTCCGACAGTTGCGCAAATTTAAAAAAAATACTGCTTTGGCCTAAAAATGGTCCACATGCTACTGTATTTGAACTCTGAATGCCAGATGACTTGCGTGACTTATCCGCCACCAACTAGGGTTCAAGCCGCAATGTTTTAGGCACTTTCTGC
Source organism: Hyla sarda (assembly GCF_029499605.1). Lineage (NCBI taxonomy): Eukaryota > Metazoa > Chordata > Amphibia > Anura > Hylidae > Hyla > Hyla sarda. Next base: position 109,440,924 of record NC_079192.1, read on the forward strand.
CTGGCAAAACAAACAGAAACTTTTCAGGCTGCTGCTACAGCAGCGGCTGTGACAATACCAAATTTTCCAGCCAGGTGTACAGGCTTCATTTTTCTGGCCTCTGCTGCTGCACTTGTTATGGTGCTGCAATTTTTATGGCCGTTGCTACAGCTGCGACAATACCAAATTTTCCAGCCAGGTGTACATGCCTAATTTTTCTGGCCTCTGCTGCTGCACTTTTTCTGGTGCTGCAATTTTTCTGGCTGCTGCTACAGATGCAGCTGCGACAATACCCAATTTTTCATCCATGTGCACATGCCTAATTTTTCTGGCCTCTGCTGCTGTAATTGTTATGGTGCTGCAATTTTTATGGCCGCTGCTACAGAAGCGGCTGCAACAATACCAGATTTTTCAGGCATGTGTACATGCCTAATTTTTCAGGCACTCTCTGCTGACATCTCTGTCCATTTTGGCAACCGTGCATATTAGATGTATGGTAAGGGTAGCATGGTGGCTCAGAGGTTAGCACTGCTGCCTTTCAGCGTTGGGGCCTTGTGTTCAAATCCCACTATGTGCTGCCTAAAGGGGGGCTCTAACTATGTGCTGCCTAATATGGGGGAATCTATGTGCTGTCTAAAGGGGGAATCTAACTATGTGCTGCCTAATATGGGGGAATCTATGTGATGCCTAAAGGGGGGCTCTAACTATATGCTGCCTAATATCTATGTGCTGTCTAAAGGGGGGAATCTAACAATGTGATGCCTAAAGGGGGGCTCTATGTGCTGCCTAAAGGGAGCTAAAGCACGTTATTCCAAACCATTTAGGAATAATAGGTGATTTATGCCCTTTGTGGATTAAAACCAGACTCTGCATCAACTATGTAATTTTCCATGGGAGTTTTGCCATGGATCCCACTCCGGCACGCCACAGTCCAGGTGTTAGTCCCCTTGAAACAACTTTTAAATCACTATTGGGGCCAGAAAGAGTCCCTGTGGGTTTTAAAATTTGCCTGCCCATTGAAGTCAATGGCGGTTCGCCCGGTTCCAGAACTTTTGCGGACGTTCGCGTTCGCGAACCGAAAATCTTATGTTCGCGACATCACTAGTTAGCAGTACTGCAGCATAGTGGGTCAGTGTCTGGCAGCATTGTAAATAAACACATGCCCTGCATGGCACTGTCCAGTATGGCAATGTCTTAGTTCTCTTCTCATAATAGATATACATAATAATCACTACATTAATATGCAGTTAGCTTTTCACTGAGCAGATTAATGCAGTGTAATTCCTATGATTCTTTTATTGTATCTCTTAAGCAAATGACCTATTATATACTTCTCTCCATATGAGTTGAGTAAATTGTGCAGAAATGAATTGGTTTTCTCCTTTATAGTGTAATTGCTGCTTTTTAGACCTTAGACTTAAGAGTATAAGACGTTAAAATTATATATTGTAAGATAGCCCTTAGTCTAAAAGCTATTATGTAAAATGGTCAAGTTTTGCCATATCTGTACGATTTTACTTTTCAGTCTTTTTTATTGTTGGTTCTTACTTTGGTTTTATGTAGCATTAAATAAAAGCTTTGATCTCCAAACTAAAAGTAGATTACACATTATAAAGTCAGATTCTGTATTTTCAGGGACCAAAATGAATTATATGTCTCTTTGAAGGATGAACCGGTAGTTGGAGTTGACATGCATTTTACATAAATTCACAATGGTATCTCTGAAATACGTAGTTATAGCAAGTGGTTAGCTCAATCTTTATGTAAACTCTGTTTCATTCGTTCTTTTTGCATAATCTAAATTACATTTAACAACTTTTTGTCACCGGGGTTATGATAGTTGCTCTATACTTTTCTATATCCGCAGCTGATATTGAAAACATCACTTCCTGAACTTTTTAGTAGATTATAAAAAAAATTCTGGAAAGAATGATACTGCACTTTATGGGTTCTATTCTGTCTAGGCATTGAACTACGGAGTGATAACTGCCAATAAGTAGTCCTCTAAATAATTTATTTAGGGAACAACTCCTTTGGGGAAAATTTATCAAGCATTTTATACATCTTTTGGTGTGTAAAAAAGTCACACAGTTGGTGCATCTATGATGACTTTATGTCCTGAAGTGATTTTTTTTTGCCAAACTTGCTTTTTTTAATGATTTTGACTTATTGACTTTGCAGAGGACGTTAAAAGGGTTATCTCATCCCTTCCCCAATATATCTCATCCCTTCCCCAATATATCTCATCCCTTCCCCAATATCGCGCTACACCCCTACCCCTTAATTCCCTGGTTGAACTTGATGGACATATGTCTTTTTTCGACCATACTAACTATGTAACTATGTAACTATATCCAGGAAAAAACTTTTTTATATATATCAACTGGCTCCAGAAAGTTAAACAGATTTGTAAATTACTTCTATTAAAAAATCTTAATCCTTTCAGTACTTATGAGCTCCTGAAGTTAAGGTTGTTCTTTTCTGTCTAAGTCCTCTCTGATGACACCTGTCTCGGGAACTGCCCAGTTTAGAAGCAAATCCCCATAGCAAACCTCTTCTAAACTGGGCGTTTACCGAGACAGGTGTCATCAGAGAGCACTTAGACAGAAAAGAACAACCTTAACTTCAGAATCTCATAAGTACTGAAAGGATTAAGATTTTTTAATAGAAGTAATTTACAAATCTGTTTAACTTTCTGGAACCAGTTGATATGTATGTATATATATATATATATATATATATATATATATATATATATATATATATAAAAGTTTTTTCCTGGAATACCCTTTTAACTACAAATTTTGTCATAGAGGGCTCCAAATATCGCAAACCAATAGTAGCAATCTTTTCACTAACAAAACTGGATTACAACAACGTCACAAAAGCAAAAATCCCACTCATGTGTACATGCGACAAGTACAAGTTTATCATACTCCATTTGGCCCACATACACATTGTAAGTATAGACTTACAGCTTGTGTACCTACACAAGCAATGATAAATTGGCTCTCATATCTTTACAGAAAATATACTGATTCCCTCATTCTGTTTAGTATCACAGCCATGGAGCAGTCAAACTTATAAAATTACTTAAAGGGATACTCCAGTGGAAATTTTTTTTTTTTTTTTTTATCAACTGATGCCAGAAAGTTAAACAGATTTGTAAATTACTTCTATAAAAAAATCTTAATCCTTCTAGTACTTATTAGCAGCTGTATACTACAGAGGAAATTCTTTTATTTTTGGATTTCTGTTCTGTCACGACCACAGTGCTCTGTGCTGCCACCTCTGTCCATTTTAGGAACTGTCCAGAGCAGGAGAAAATCCCTATAGCAAACATGCTGCTCTGGACAGTTCCTAAAATGGACAGAGGTGGCAGCACAGAGCACTGTGGTCGTGACAGAAAATAAATCTCAAAAGAAAATAATTTCCTCTGTAGTATACAGCCGCTAATAAGTACTGGAAGGATTAAGAATTTTTATTAGAAGTAATTTACAAATCTGTAAATACTGTCCAGAGTAGCATATGTTTGCTATGGGGATTTTCTCCTGCTCTGGACAGTTCATAAAATGGACAGCAGAGGTCAACAGAGAGCACTGTGGTCGTGACATAATAGAAATCCAAAAAGAACAGCATTTCCCCTGTAGTATACAGCCCCTATAAAGTACTAGAAGGATAAATAATTTTTAATAGAAGTAATTTGCAAATCTGTTTCACTTTCTGGCACCAGTTGATTTAAAAACAAAAGTTTTCCACGGGAGTACCCATTTAAGGACCAGAGCGTTTTTTGCACATCTGACCACTGTCACTTTAAGCATTAATAACTCTGGGATGCTTTTACTTTACATACTGATTCCAAGATAGTTTTTTCGTGACATATTCTACTTTATATTAGTGGTAAATTTTTGTCGATACTTGCATCATTTCTTGGTGAGAAATTAAAAAATTTGATGAAAAAATTGAAAATGTTGCAGAGGGCTTCAAAGTTCAGCAGCAATTTTCCAATTTTCCACAAAATTTCAAAATCAGAATTTTTCAGGGACCAGTTCAGTTTTGAAGTGGATTTGAAGGGCCTTCATATTAGAAATACCCCACAAATGACCCCATTATAAAAACTGCACCCCTCAAAGTATTCAAAATGACATTTAGTAAGTGTGTTAACCCTTCAGGTCTTTCACAGGAATAGCAGCAAAGTGAAGGAGAAAATTAAAAATCTTTTTTTGAATTTTTGCAAGGAGTAATAGGAGTCCCCCAAAATTTGTAACCCAATTTCTCTTGAGTAAGGAAATACCTCATATATGTATGTCAAGTGTTCGGCAGGCGCAGTAGAGAGCTCAGAAGGGAAGGAGCAATCATGGGATTTTGGAGAGTGAATTTTGATGAAATGGTTTTTGGGGGGCATGTCACATTTAGGAAGCCACTATGGTGCCAGAACAGCAACACCCCCCACGTGGCATACTATCTTGGAAACTACACCCCTCAAGGAATGTAACAAGGGGTACAGTGAGCCTTAACACCTCACAGGTGTTTGACGACTTTTCGTTAAAGTTGGATGTGAAAATGATTTTTTTTTTTCACAAAAATGCTGGTTTTCCCCCAAATTTTACATTTTTGCAAGCGGTAATAGGAGAAAATGCCCCGAAACATTTGTAACCCCATCTCTTCTGAGTATGAAAAAACCCCATGTGTGGACGTCAAATGCACTGCGGGCGCACTACAATGCTCAGAAGAGAAGGAGTCTATTTTGGCTTATGGAAAGCAACTTTTGCTGAAATGGTTTTTGGGGGGCATGTCCCATTTAGGAAGCCCCTATGGTGCCAGAACAGTAAAAAAAAAAAAAAAAACATGTGACACCATTTTGGAAGCTACACCCCTCAAGGAATGTAACAAGGGGTGCAGTGATCATTAATCCCCAAACAGTAATTCCAAGATGTTTTGAACAGTGTGCTGAAAAATATTTTTTTATTATTAGAGCCTACTGTTCCAAAAATCTTGAAATCACCTTTGCGGTCTAAATGCTCACTATACCTGTTACGCCGAGCGCTCCGGGTCCCCGCTCCTCCCCGGAGCGCTCGCCACATCCTCGCTACTGCAGCGCCCCGGTCAGATCCACTGACCGGGTGCGCTGCGATACCGCCTCCAGCCGGGATGCGATTCGCGATGCGGGTGGCGCCCGCTCGCGATGCGCACCCCGGCTCCCATACCTGACTCGCTCTCCGTCGGTCCTGTCCCGGCGCGCGCGGCCTCGCTCCCTAGGGCGCGCGCGCGCCGGGTCTCTGCGATTTAAAGGGCCGCTGCGCCACTGATTGGCGCAGCAGGCCTAATCAGTATTCTCACCTGTGCACTCCCTACTTATACCTCACTTCCCCTGCACTCCCTCGCCGGATCTTGTTGCCATTGTGCCAGTGAAAGCGTTTCCTAGTGTGTTCCTAGCCTGTGTTCCAGACCTCCTGCCGTTGCCCCTGACTACGATCCTTGCTGCCTGCCCCGACCTTCTGCTACGTCCGACCTTGCTCTTGTCTACTCCCTTGTACCGCGCCTATCTTCAGCAGTCAGAGAGGTTGAGCCGTTGCTAGTGGATACGACCTGGTTACTACCGCCGCTGTAAGACCATCCCGCTTTGCGGCGGGCTCTGGTGAATACCAGTAGTAACTTAGAACCGGTCCACTAGCACGGTCCACGCCAATCCCTCTCTGGCACAGAGGATCCACCTCCTGCCAGCCGAATCGTGATAGTAGATCCGGCCATGGATCCCGCTGAAGTTCCACTGCCAGTTGTCGCCGACATCACCACGGTGGTCGCCCAGCAGTCGCAACAGATAGCGCAACAAGGCCACCAGCTGTCTCAACTGACCGTGATGCTACAGCAGCTACTACCACAGCTCCAGCAATCATCTCCTCCGCCAGCTCCTGCACCTCCTCCGCAGCGAGTGGCCGCTTCCTGCCTACGACTATCCTTGCCGGATAAATTTGATGGGGACTCTAAGTTTTGCCGTGGCTTTCTTTCGCAATGTTCCCTGCACTTGGAGATGATGTCGGACCAGTTTCCTACTGAAAGGTCTAAGGTGGCTTTCGTAGTCAGCCTTCTGTCTGGGAAAGCTCTGTCATGGGCCACACCGCTCTGGGACCGCAATGACCCCGTCACTGCCTCTGTACACTCCTTCTTCTCGGAAATTCGAAGTGTCTTTGAGGAACCTGCCCGAGCCTCTTCTGCTGAGACTGCCCTGCTGAACCTGGTCCAGGGTAATTCTTCCGTTGGCGAGTACGCCATCCAATTCCGTACTCTTGCTTCCGAATTATCCTGGAATAATGAGGCCCTCTGCGCGACCTTTAAAAAAGGCCTATCCAGCAACATTAAAGATGTTCTGGCCGCACGAGAAATTCCTGCTAACCTGCATGAACTCATTCATCTAGCCACTCGCATTGACATGCGTTTTTCCGAAAGGCGTCAGGAGCTCCGCCAGGATATGGACTTTGTTCGCACGAGGCGTTTTTTCTCCTCGGCTCCTCTCTCCTCTGGTCCTCTGCAATCCGTTCCTGTGCCTCCCGCCGTGGAGGCTATGCAAGTTGACCGGTCTCGCTTGACACCTCAAGAGAGGACACGACGCCGCATGGAGAATCTTTGCCTGTACTGTGCCGGTACCGAACACTTCCTGAAGGATTGTCCTATCCGTCCTCCCCGCCTGGAAAGACGTACGCTGACTCCGCACAAAGGTGAGACAGTTCTTGATGTTAACTCTGCTTCTCCACGCCTTACTGTGCCTGTGCGGATATCTGCCTCTACCTTCTCCTTCTCCACTAAGGCCTTCTTGGATTCCGGATCTGCAGGAAATTTTATTTTGGCCTCTCTCATCAACAGGTTCAACATCCCAGTGACCAGTCTCGCCAGACCCCTCTACATCAATTGTGTTAACAATGAAAGATTGGACTGTGCCGTGCGTTACCGCACGGAACCCCTCCTAATGTGCATCGGACCTCATCACGAAAAAATTGAGTTTTTGGTCCTCTCCAATTGCACTTCCAAAATTCTCCTTGGACTACCGTGGCTTCAACGCCATTCCCCAACCCTTGATTGGTCCACAGGAGAGATCAAGAGCTGGGGTACTTCTTGTTTCAAGGACTGTCTTAAACCGGTTTCCAGAACTCCCTGCCGTGACCCTGTGGGTCCCCCTGTAACCGGTCTCCCTAAGGCTTATATGGACTATGCAGACGTATTTTGCAAAAAACAAGCTGAGACTTTACCTCCTCACAGGCCTTATGACTGTCCTATTGACCTCCTCCCGGGCACTACTCCACCCCGGGGCAGAATTTATCCTCTGTCCGCCCCAGAGACTCTTGCTATGTCTGAATACATCCAGGAAAATTTAAAAAAGGGGTTTATCCGCAAATCCTCCTCTCCTGCCGGAGCTGGATTTTTCTTTGTGTCCAAAAAAGATGGCTCCCTACGTCCTTGCATTGATTACCGCGGACTTAATAAAATCACGGTAAAGAACCGCTACCCCCTACCTCTTATCTCAGAACTCTTTGATCGTCTTCAAGGTGCCCACATCTTTACCAAACTGGACTTAAGAGGTGCTTATAATCTCATCCGCATCAGGGAGGGGGACGAATGGAAAACTGCATTTAACACCAGAGATGGACACTTTGAGTATCTAGTCATGCCCTTTGGCCTGTGCAACGCTCCTGCCGTCTTCCAAGACTTTGTTAATGAAATTTTTCGTGATCTCTTATATTCCTGTGTTGTTGTGTATCTGGACGATATTCTGATTTTTTCTGCCAACTTAGAGGAACATCGCCAGCATGTCCGCATGGTTCTTCAGAGACTTTGAGACAATCAACTTTATGCCAAAATGGAGAAATGTCTGTTTGAATGTCAATCTCTTCCTTTCCTAGGATACTTGGTCTCTGGCCAGGGACTACAAATGGACCCAGATAAACTCTCTGCCGTCTTAGATTGGCCACGCCCCTCCGGACTCCGTGCTATCCAACGTTTTTTGGGGTTCGCCAATTATTACAGACAATTTATTCCACATTTTTCCACCATTGTGGCTCCTATCGTGGCTTTAACCAAGAAGAATGCCAATCCTAAGTCCTGGTCTCCTCAAGCGGAAGACGCATTTAAACGGCTCAAGTCTGCCTTTTCTTCTGCTCCCGTGCTCTCCAGACCTGACCCATCTAAACCCTTCCTATTGGAGGTTGATGCCTCCTCTGTGGGAGCTGGAGCGGTCCTTCTACAAAAAAATTCTTCCGGGCATGCTGTTACTTGTGTTTTTTTTTCTAGGACCTTCTCTCCGGCGGAGAGGAACTACTCCATCGGGGATCGAGAACTACTGGCCATTAAATTGGCACTTGAGGAATGGAGGCATCTGCTGGAGGGATCAAAATTTCCAGTTATCATTTACACCGACCACAAGAATCTATCCTATCTCCACTCTGCCCAACGGCTGAATCCTCGCCAGGCCAGGTGGTCTTTGTTCTTTGCCCGTTTTAACTTTGAAATTCATTTTCGCCCTGCCGACAAGAACATTAGGGCCGATGCTCTCTCTCGTTCCTCGGATGCTTCGGAAGTAGAGGTCTCTCCGCAACACATCATTCCTCCTGACTGTCTGATCTCCACTTCTCCAGCCTCCATCAGGCAAACTCCTCCAGGGAAGACCTTCGTTTCTCCACGCCAACGTCTCGGGATTCTCAAATGGGGTCACTCCTCCCACCTCGCTGGCCATGCGGGCATCAAAAAGTCTTTGCAACTCATTTCTCGCTTCTATTGGTGGCCGATTCTGGAGACGGATGTTGTTGATTTTGTGCGGACCTGTACTGTCTGTGCCCGGGATAAGACTCCTCGCCAGAAGCCTGCTGGTCTCCTTCATCCTCTGCCTGTCCCCGAACAGCCTTGGTCTCTGATTGGTATGGACTTTATTACAGACTTACCCCCATCCCGTGGCAACACTGTTGTCTGGGTGGTCGTTGATCGATTTTCCAAGATGGCACATTTTATTCCTCTTCCTGGTCTTCCTTCAGCGCCTCAGTTGGCAAAACAATTTTTTGTACACATTTTTCGTCTTCACGGTTTGCCCACGCAGATCGTCTCGGATAGAGGCGTCCAATTCGTGTCAAAATTCTGGAGGGCCCTCTGTAAACAACTCAAGATTAAATTAAACTTCTCTTCTGCTTATCATCCTCAATCCAATGGGCAAGTAGAAAGAATTAACCAGGTCCTGGGTGACTATTTACGGCATTTTGTTTCCTCCCGCCAGGATGACTGGGCAGATCTTCTACCATGGGCCGAATTCTCGTACAACTTCAGAGTCTCTGAATCTTCTTCTAAATCCCCATTTTTCGTGGTGTACGGCCGTCACCCTCTTCCCCCCCTCCCTACTCCCTTGCCCTCTGGTCTGCCCGCTGTGGATGAAGTGACTCGTGATCTTTCCACCATATGGAAAGAGACCCAAAATTCTCTTTTACAGGCTTCATCTTGCATGAAAAAGTTTGCCGATAAGAAAAGAAGAGCTCCCCCCATTTTTTCTCCCGGAGACAAGGTATGGCTCTCCGCTAAATATGTCCGCTTCCGTGTCCCCAGCTACAAACTGGGACCACGCTATCTTGGTCCTTTCAAAATCTTATGCCAAATTAATCCTGTCTCTTACAAACTTCTTCTTCCTCCTTCTCTTCGTATTCCTAATGCCTTTCATGTCTCTCTTCTTAAACCACTCATCATCAACCGTTTCTCTCCCAAACTTGTTTCTCCCACTCCTGTTTCCGGTACCTCTGACATTTTTTCCGTAAAGGAGATACTGGCCTCCAAGACGGTCAGAGGAAAAAAAAATTTCTTGGTCGATTGGGAGGGCTGTGGTCCTGAAGAGAGATCCTGGGAACCTGAGGACAACATCCTAGACAAAAGTCTGGTCCTCAGGTTCTCAGGCTCCAAGAAGAGGGGGAGACCTAAGGGGGGGGGGTACTGTTACGCCGAGCGCTCCGGGTCCCCGCTCCTCCCCGGAGCGCTCGCCACATCCTCGCTACTGCAGCGCCCCGGTCAGATCCACTGACCGGGTGCGCTGCGATACCGCCTCCAGCCGGGATGCGATTCGCGATGCGGGTGGCGCCCGCTCGCGATGCGCACCCCGGCTCCCGTACCTGACTCGCTCTCCGTCGGTCCTGTCCCGGCGCGCGCGGCCTCGCTCCCTAGGGCGCGCGCGCGCCGGGTCTCTGCGATTTAAAGGGCCACTGCGCCACTGAGTGGCGCAGTTGTTCTAATTAGTGTGTTCACCTGTGCACTCCCTATGTATACCTCACTTCCCCTGCACTCCCTCGCCGGATCTTGTTGCCATTGTGCCAGTGAAAGCGTTTCCTAGTGTGTTCCTAGCCTGTGTTCCAGACCTCCTGCCATTGCCCCTGACTACGATCCTTGCTGCCTGCCCCGACCTTCTGCTACGTCCGACCTTGCTCTTGTCTACTCCCTTGTACCGCGCCTATCTTCAGCAGTCAGAGAGGTTGAGCCGTTGCTAGTGGATACGACCTGGTTACTACCGCCGCTGCAAGACCATCCCGCTTTGCGGCGGGCTCTGGTGAATACCAGTAGTAACTTAGAACCGGTCCACTAGCACGGTCCACGCCAATCCCTCTCTGGCACAGAGGATCCACCTCCTGCCAGCCGAATCGTGACAATACCCCTTCTTACATTCCTTGAGGGGTGTAGTTTCCAAAATGTGGTTACATGTGGGGGGTTCCCACTGTCCTGGCACAAAGGGGGCTTTGCAAACACACCATGCTACCGACCTCCATTCCAGCCAAAACCACTCTCCAAATAGGCTGATGGCCCTCACTCCCTCATGAGCTCTGCAGTGTGCCCGCACATCACTTTACGTCCGCATATGGGGTATATCCATACTCAATTTTTACTAATTTTGGGGGCCTTTTTCCTCATTTATCCCTTGTGAAAATAAAAAATGTAGGGCTGCACCAACAGGTTAGTGTAAAAAATATTTTTTTTTTATTTTCACTGCTCATTGTTCCCAAAATCTGTCAGACACCTGTTACGTTCCTTGAAGTTTTCAAAATGGGGTCACTTGTCGGTTATTTTATTTTATTTTCTATGTCTGAACCTCTGCAACTAACAGCCATTGCGGTACAAAACACCAATTTAGGCTTCTAATGTGCATGGTGCTCCCTAACTTCTGAACCATTCCATGCACCCGCAAAGCACTTAACGTCCACATGTGGGGTATTTCCATACTTTGGAAAAGTTACATTACAAATTTTGGGGTCTTTTACCTCATGGGAAAATTTTTAAAAAATGGGGCTACAGTAGCATATAAGTGTAAAAAAAATTTTTTTTTACACTAAAATGCTGGTGTAGCCCCAAAGTTTTAATTTTCAGAAGGGGTAAAAGAGGAAAAAGCTGCCCCCTAAATTGTAAAGCAATTTCTCCCAAGGACAGAAATACCCCATATGTGGCCCTAAACTGTTGCCAGACAAATGCGACAGGGCTCAGGGGTGAGAGAGCGCCATGCACATTTGAGGCCTAAAATAGTGATTTGCACAGGGGCGGCTGATATTTGCAGAGCTTTACTTACATGGGGTGAACCAAAACACCACAGTTAGTAAATCTCCCCCTATTGCAGTGTTTTCCAACCTGGGTGCCTCCAGCTGTTGCAAAACTGTGGCTCCCAGCATGCTGGAAGTTTTAGTTTTGCAACAGCTGGAGGCAGCCTGGTTGGGAAACACTGCCCTACTGAGTTGATCCAGAGGAAGGCAAAAAAAAACCTTATGAGGCGGATGCCAATTTGCCCCATGCCAGGGGAAAAAATTCCTTCCCGACTCCAAGTATGGCAATCAGAATAAATCCCTGGATCAACGTCTGTCACGATTCGGCTGGCAGGAGGTGGATCCTCTGTGCCAGAGAGGGATTGGCGTGGACCGTGCTAGTGGACCGGTTCTAAGTTACTACTGGTTTTCACCAGAGCCCGCCGCAAAGCGGGATGGTCTTGCAGCGGCGGTAGTAACCAGGTCGTATCCACTAGCAACGGCTCAACCTCTCTGACTGCTGAAGATAGGCGCGGTACAAGGGAGTAGACAAGAGCAAGGTCGGACGTAGCAGAAGGTCGGGGCAGGCAGCAAGGATCGTAGTCAGGGGCAACGGCAGGAGGTCTGGAACACAGGCTAGGAACACACTGGGAAACGCTTTCACTGGCACGATGGCAACAAGATCCGGCAAGGAAGGGAAGGGGAAGTGAGGTTATATAGGAAGTGCACATGTGAATACACTAATTAGAACCACTGCGCCAATCAGTGGCGCAGTGGCCCTTTAAATCGCAGAGACCCGGCGCGCGCGCGCCCTAGGGAGCGGGGCCGCGCGTGCCGGGACAGGACCGACGGAGAGCGAGTCAGGTACGGGAGCCGGGGTGCGCATCGCGAGCGGGCGCCACCCGCATCGCGAATCGCATCCCGGCTGGAGGCGGTATCGCAGCGCACCCGGTCAGTGGATCTGACCGGGGCGCTGCAGTAGCGAGGATGTGGCGAGCGCTCCGGGGAGGAGCGGGGACCCGGAGCGCTCGGCGTAACAGTACCCCCCCCCCTTGGGTCTCCCCCTCTTCTTAGAGCCTGAGAACCTGAGGACCAGACTTTTGTCAAGGATGTTGTCCTCAGGTTCCCAGGATCTCTCTTCAGGACCACAGCCCTCCCAATCAATCAAAAAAAATTTTTTCCCTCTGACCATCTTGGAGGCCAGTATCTCCTTTACGGCGAAGATGTCAGAGGAACCGGAAACAGGAGTGGGAGAAACAAGTTTGGGAGAGAAACGGTTGATGATGAGTGGTTTAAGGAGAGAGACATGAAAGGCATTGGGAATACGAAGAGAAGGAGGAAGAAGAAGTTTGTAAGAGACAGGATTAATTTGGCACAAGACTTTGAAAGGACCAAGATAGCGTGGTCCCAGTTTGTAACTGGGGACACGAAAGCGGACATATTTAGCGGAGAGCCATACCTTGTCTCCGGGAGCAAAAATGGGGGGAGCTCTTCTTTACCGTGATTTTATTAAGTCCGCGGTAATCAATGCAAGGACGTAGGGAGCCATCTTTTTTGGACACAAAGAAAAATCCAGCTCCAGCAGGAGAGGAGGATTTGCGGATAAACCCCTTTTTTAAATTTTCCTGTATGTATTCAGACATAGCAAGGACAGTAGATCCGGCCATGGATCCCGCTGAAGTTCCACTGCCAGTTGTCGCCGACCTCACCACGGTGGTCGCCCAGCAGTCGCAACAGATAGCGCAACAAGGCCACCAGCTGTCTCAACTGACCGTGATGCTACAGCAGCAACTACCACAGCTTCAGCAATCATCTCCTCCGCCAGCTCCTGCACCTCCTCCGCAGCGAGTGGCCGCTTCCGGCCTACGACTTTCCTTGCCGGATAAATTTGATGGGGACTCTAAGTTTTGCCGTGGCTTTCTTTCACAATGTTCCCTGCACTTGGAGATGATGTCGGACCAGTTTCCTACTGAAAGGTCTAAGGTGGCTTTCGTAGTCAGCCTTCTGTCTGGGAAAGCTCTGTCATGGGCCACACCACTCTGGGACCGCAATGATCCCGTCACTGCCTCTGTACACTCCTTCTTCTCGGAAATTCGAAGTGTCTTTGAGGAACCTGCCCGAGCCTCTTCTGCTGAGACTGCCCTGCTGAACCTGGTCCAGGGTAATTCTTCCATTGGCGAGTACGCCATCCAATTCCATACTCTTGCTTCCGAATTATCCTGGAATAATGAGGCCCTCTGCGCGACCTTTAAAAAAGGCCTATCCAGCAACATTAAAGATGTTCTGGCCGCACGAGAAATTCCTGCTAACCTACATGAACTCATTCATCTTGCCACTCGCATTGACATGCGTTTTTCCGAAAGGCGTCAGGAGCTCCGCCAGGATATGGACTTTGTTCGCACGAGGCGTTTTTTCTCCCCGGCTCCTCTCTCCTCTGGTCCTCTGCAATCCGTTCCTGTGCCTCCCGCCGTGGAGGCTATGCAAGTTGAACGGTCTCGCTTGACATCTCAAGAGAGGACACGACGCCGCATGGAGAATCTTTGCCTGTACTGTGCCGGTACCGAACACTTCCTGAAGGATTGTCCTATCCGTCCTCCCCGCCTGGAAAGACGTACGCTGACTCCGCACAAAGGTGACACAGTTCTTGATGTCAACTCTGCTTCTCCACGCCTTACTGTGCCTGTGCGGATATCTGCCTCTACCTTCTCATTCTCTACTATGGCCTTCTTGGATTCCGGATCTGCAGGAAATTTTATTTTGGCCTCTCTCATCAACAGGTTCAACATCCCTGTGACCAGTCTCGCCAGACCCCTCTACATCAATTGTGTTAACAATGAAAGATTGGACTGTGCCGTGCGTTACCGCACGGAACCCCTCCTAATGTGCATCGGACCTCATCACGAAAAAATTGAGTGTTTGGTCCTCTCCAATTGCACTTCCGAAATTCTCCTTGGACTACCGTGGCTTCAACGCCATTCCCCAACCCTTGATTGGTCCACAGGAGAGATCAAGAGCTGGGGTACTTCTTGTTTCAAGGACTGTCTTAAACCGGTTCCCAGTACTCCCTGCCGTGACCCTGTGGTTCCTCCTGTAACCGGTCTCCCTAAGGCTTATATGGACTATGCTGACGTATTTTGCAAAAAGCAAGCTGAGACTTTACCCCCTCACAGGCCTTTTGACTGTCCTATTGACCTCCTCCCAGGCACTACTCCACCCCGGGGCAGAATTTACCCTCTGTCCGCCCCAGAGACTCTTGCTATGTCTGAATACATCCAGGAAAATTTAAAAAAGGGGTTTATCCGCAAATCCTCCTCTCCTGCTGGAGCTGGATTTTTCTTTGTGTCCAAAAAAGATGGCTCCCTACGTCCTTGCATTGATTACCGCGGACTTAATAAAATCACGGTAAAGAACCGCTACCCCCTACCTCTTATCTCAGAACTCTTTGATCGCCTTCAAGGTGCCCACATCTTTACCAAACTGGACTTAAGAGGTGCATATAATCTCATCCGCATCAGGGAGGGGGACGAATGGAAAACTGCATTTAACACCAGAGATGGACACTTTGAGTATCTGGTCATGCCCTTTGGCCTGTGCAACGCCCCTGCCGTCTTCCAAGACTTTGTTAATGAAATTTTTCGTGATCTCTTATATTCCTGTGTTGTTGTGTATCTGGACGATATTCTGATTTTT
The DNA here is from genome assembly GCF_029499605.1 of Hyla sarda. Taxonomy (NCBI): domain Eukaryota; kingdom Metazoa; phylum Chordata; class Amphibia; order Anura; family Hylidae; genus Hyla; species Hyla sarda. The sequence continues at coordinate 109,456,115 of NC_079192.1, forward strand.
TCTGCCAACTTAGAAGAACATCGCCAGCATGTCCGCATGGTTCTTCAGAGACTTCGAGACAATCAACTTTATGCCAAAATGGAGAAATGTCTGTTTGAATGTCAATCTCTTCCTTTCCTAGGATACTTGGTCTCTGGCCAGGGACTACAAATGGACCCAGATAAACTCTCTGCCGTCTTAGATTGGCCACGCCCCTCCGGACTCCGTGCTATCCAACGTTTTTTGGGGTTCGCCAATTATTACAGACAATTTATTCCACATTTTTTCACTATTGTGGCTCCTATCGTGGCTTTAACCAAGAAGAATGCCAATCCTAAGTCCTGGTCTCCTCAAGCGGAAGACGCATTTAAACGGCTCAAGTCTGCCTTTTCTTCTGCTCCAGTGCTCTCCAGACCTGACCCATCTAAACCCTTCCTATTGGAGGTTGATGCCTCCTCAGTGGGAGCTGGAGCGGTCCTTCTACAAAAAAATTCTTCCGGGCATGCTGTTACTTGTGGTTTTTTTTCTAGGACCTTCTCTCCGGCGGAGAGGAACTACTCCATCGGGGATCGAGAACTACTGGCCATTAAATTGGCACTTGAGGAATGGAGGCATCTGCTGGAGGGATCAAAATTTCCAGTTATCATTTTCACCGATCACAAGAATCTCTCCTATCTCCAGTCTGCCCAACGACTGAATCCTCGCCAGGCCAGGTGGTCGTTGTTCTTTGCCCGTTTTAACTTTGAAATTCATTTTCGCCCTGCCGACAAGAACATTAGGGCCGATGCTCTCTCTCGTTCCTCGGATGCCTCGGAAGTAGAGGTCTCTCCGCAACACATCATTCCTCCTGACTGTCTGATCTCCTCTTCTCCAGCCTCCATCAGGCAAACTCCTCCAGGGAAGACCTTTGTTTCTCCACGCCAGCGTCTCGGGATTCTCAAATGGGGTCACTCCTCCCACCTCGCAGGCCATGCGGGCATCAAAAAGTCCTTGCAACTCATCTCTCGTTTCTATTGGTGGCCGGATCTACTGTCACGATTCGGCTGGCAGGAGGTGGATCCTCTGTGCCAGAGAGGGATTGGCGTGGACCGTGCTAGTGGACCGGTTCTAAGTTACTACTGGTTTTCACCAGAGCCCGCCGCAAAGCGGGATGGTCTTGCAGCGGCGGTAGTAACCAGGTCGTATCCACTAGCAATGGCTCAACCTCTCTGACTGCTGAAGATAGGCGCGGTACAAGAGAGTAGACAAGAGCAAGGTCGGACGTAGCAGAAGGTCGGGGCAGGCAGCAAGGATCGTAGTCAGGGGCAACGGCAGGAGGTCTGGAACACAGGCTAGGAACACACTGGGAAACGCTTTCACTGGCACGATGGCAACAAGATCCGGCAAGGAAGGGAAGGGGAAGTGAGGTTATATAGGAAGTGCACATGTGAATACACTAATTAGAACCACTGCGCCAATCAGTGGCGCAGTGGCCCTTTAAATCGCAGAGACCCGGCGCGCGCGCGCCCTAGGGAGCGGGGCCGCGCGCGCCGGGACAGGACCGACGGAGAGCGAGTCAGGTACGGGAGCCGGGGTGCGCATCGCGAGCGGGCGCCACCCGCATCGCGAATCGCATCCCGGTTGGAGGCGGTATCGCAGCGCACCCGGTCAGTGGATCTGACCGGGGCGCTGCAGTAGCGAGGATGTGGCGAGCGCTCCGGGGAGGAGCGGGGACCCGGAGCGCTCGGCGTAACAATGTCCTTGGGACTTTTTGGGGATTATTACAACCAGGGACTGAAAAGTCCCTTAATTGCCAATGCATCGGAAAAGTGCTGTTTATAGCTGTGGTCCCAAGCTCATGTACAATGTCACAAAGAACAAAAGGATTGTACGACACCGCATCCAGGCTCGTGTACATAGTGCAGTTGATACGGGGAAAGATAAAAATGGGGTTAATCTTAAATTTAGTACTCCTTAGTAAGCCTTGAAGCATTCTTTCAGGCAGAGGCCTGTTTTTTCACGACAGGTGTCATACTGGAAAATGGTGTCCTTTCTTATCCCTTTTTTAAAACATACTCTACATTTTTTCTGGGACCATCCTTTTTTCCATTGTGGGGGCCCTCCCCTGGAAAATGTTGCCCTGGTACAATACGGAAGCCTTCAGTTCCAGAGGTACTTGGGTCCGCTCCTTCCTGGTCACCAAAGATCAGGGCCTTGATCACTACCTCCTGGAACTGCAGGAATGTTCCCATGTTGCCAGCTTTTCGATATAGTACAAAAGCATTGTACAATGCCGTCTGGACCATGTACAACGCTATTTTTTTGTACCATCTTCTGGTTTTGCACATAGCGCTATATGGTTTGAGGACTTGATCAGAGAGATCAACTCCTCCTATATACTGATTGTAGTCCAGGATACAATCAGGTTTGAGGACCCGTGTTGTGGCACCTCTTGTACAGTGACAGGGGTGCTGCCATTACCGTGAATGGTGGTCAGCATAAGGACATCCCTCCTGTCCTTATATATGACCAACAGCAGATTTTCACAACTCTCACCCCTATGGTTCTGTGGTACATTTGTCGGAAGGCCTCTTTGATTTTTCCGCACAGTGCCACAAGCTGCAGTGGTTCTGGCGGAAAGGGACTTGAAAAGAGGGATGCTTGTATAAAAGTTATCCACATAGAGGTGGTAACCTTTATCCAGCAGTGGGTACATCAGTTCCCACACAATTTTCCCGCTAACTCCCAGGATGAGGGGGCATTTTGGGGGTTCAATGCGGGAATCCTTCCCTTCCTACACCCTAAATCTGTAAGTGTACCCTGAGGTACTCTCACAGAGTTTGTATACTTTTACACCATACCTTGCCCTTTTACTGGAAATATATTGGCGGAAATGGAGTCTACCTTTGAAACTAATAAGGGAATCGTCAATCGCGACCTCCTTTTGGGGGATGTAGGCCTCTGCAAATTTATTAATGAAATGATCTATGACCAGCCTGATTTTGAACAGGCGGTCATATGTGGGATTGTTTCGGGACAGGCACGTTGCATTATCAACATAATGCAAACATTTGAGGACAGCCTCAAAGCGTGCCCGTGCCATGGCCATACTGTAGAGTGGGGTGTTATACAGAACATCACCAATCCAGTATTGCATAATGGTTGGCTTTTTGACTAAGCCCATATGTAGCATGAGGCCCCAAAATGTCCTCATCTCGGCTGTATTAATGGGGGTCCATTAGCCAAAAAAGAATCGGGGTGCTGGGCCATAAACTGTTCAGCGTACAAGTTTGTTTGGGCCACCATCAAATTGACAAAGTCCTCACTGAGAAAACGTAAAAAAGTCAATTTCAGTGAGGCCTGTGGTGTCAATTTGGATTCCAAATCAGTGGCAAATAATCGTTCGGAACTGGGGTCCAGATGGGGTCACCTATAGGGGGGACAGGGAAACTTGTACGGTGGACAGGGAACATTGTACGGGGGACAGGTCTACTAGTTTTGGGGACAGGACTACTAGTTTGGGGGACAGGGCTACTAGTTTGGGGGGCCTCTACTGTCTGTGCCCTGCGGCGGACACACCGCCGCCTTCTAGGGAGCTCATCATCAGTAGATGATGACGGAGAGGAAAAAAGTAGGAAGCTGGGATCTTCCTCTTCTCCATCACTGACTGATTCGGTATTGGAGGCAAGCAAGGCGTATGCCTCCTCTACTGAAAACATTCTATTGGCCATTTTATTATCATTATTTTTTTTTTTGGGGGGGGGGGGCGGTGTGTGTGTGTAAGTGTAGTGTTTTACATACTTTATTTGTGAGAAGTGTAGGTGTAGGTATAGTGTAGTGATTTTTGTAACTGTAAAAAGCGTAAATGCTCAACAAAAAAGCGCAAGGGGTACGGTCCGGTCACACAGTGTAGAACAGCGACTGATGACATGGACTGCAAACACCCTGTGAAAAAAAAGGGGGTAAAAAAAATGCTGGAAAAAGCATGCAGCCGCAGCACCCGCGCACCTCCTGCTGCATGGTAAGATCGCCGCACCTATACCCGCCGCAATCGTCCCACCTACACCCGCCACAGCCGCCGACGAACTCCTTCTCTGCTCCCTGCCCGGACTTGGGTGAGCGAGCAAAGCGGGGGAAGGAAAATTTTAAATGAAATTACTGTGCTGTCATTGGTCGGTTGCTCCAATGACAGTACAGTAATGCCAGCACCACCACCCTGCCACCTCCCTCCTTCACTGCATGATGATTGGTGCTGTCTCGGACCTTCATTTATTCTGGGGTCCCCAGGTCACTAGGGACCCAGAAACGAGCGGAATCGCTGTGGTTAGATGGTAAGAAGTTCCGTCCAATAGCAGCGATCGCTGTTACAGGAGGGGGTTAAATCCCCCTTGGGTGATGTGGGAGGTTGGCTGCTGTTAGAAAACAGCAGTCATCTTCATCTGATCACCGCGTCTCCCGACGTGGTAATCCAAAACAGTGTGAAAAGCACCTCCGAGCCAGGACGTACATTTACGTCCGTGGTCGTTAAGGGGTTAAAGTCCAGAATTTATCTTAAGAGGTGGTCAATCTTTGTGTAGATATATCTCAACAGTAGAAATAGAGGCAATGAATGATGGCAATCTCCCATAAAGGAAACTTAATTTATTATTAAAAATTAATCCGATAAGAAATGCAACAAGGCCCGCTTCACGCCACTTTAATCGTGACCTCATGAGAGGTCATGATTAAGCACCCTGCGTAGTGTGAAATGGCGCATCGGCCTTGTTGCATTTCCTACTGGATGAATTTTTATCAATAAATCAAGTTACTTTTATGGGAGAGTGCCGTCAATTTCTACTACATGGAAAACTAGACCCTGAATGAAACACTGTAGGGTCCTAGATTAGCAATGAGGTGCTTGAACAACTTTCCCCAAATGGCTTGAAAAATCCCCTTTTTCTTTCTCTCTACTTCTGTGTTCTCTTTAGTAGTCAACGAGGCAGGAGATGAGCAGGGTAAATCTACTACTTTGCAGGGGCTCTTGGCTCCAAGCATACCCAAAAGGTCAACACTAGGGAAGAAGGTAGATAGGCTCCACTCACTTCCTCACACTTTTGCTACTCTGTCTAGATCAGGGGTCTCAAACTGGTGGTCCTCCCGATGTTGTAAAACTTCAAGTCCCAGCATGCCCAGACATGCCCAACTGCTGTTAGCTGAAGCCAATGGCTGTCCGGTCATGTCCAGTCATGCTGGGAGCTAAAGTTTTGCAACATCTGAAGGGCCACACTAGATGAAACAGACTTTTCTCTATCTAGGCAGAGGAAGACTGGGTTTGAGAAAGATCCTCCCACTTTCTAGTGTCTTTTAAATCTGTAAATGCATAGTCTATAACAAGTATATAGAGAAACTAATGAATCAGTACAAGCTTGAGGCCCCACAGAACAGATTTTAATAATTATTTTAATATTCAGGGACAAATATATATATATATATATATATATATATATATATATATATATATATATAGTTTTTTGTTTTTTTTTTCCTTTTTTTTTTGCCTAGCCTAGCAATGATGCAATACCTAACAGTTCCTATTTATCTAATCCTCCCCTTTATTTGTATAAGAATACCCAAAATTAAAAATATTGCACAAACCAGAAATCTCTTCTGCTTATTTGCTCTTTAGACCTAAATTAAAGTGATTTCATTATGATAATTCAGCCATTTAAATTTTTTATTTTATTTTTTTAATCATTTTTTATCATTGAATGTATTCACATCTCTCAAGTACATATTTGGTACCTATGACAGCAATTACAACCTTGAAACTATGTGGATAGTTTTTTATTAGCTTTGTGTTAAAAGCACCAAAATAATAGGGTTGTCTTTTAAAAATAAATCCTTTCCGAATGGATATTGTGTAGCTGTTATTGCCAAAACTGACAAGAAGGGGAGGATGACTACTTTTTATAGATATTATAACTTCATACTTCACTCTTTCACTCGTTACCCTATTTCTTAAAATTAGTACTTTGAGGGCCCTTTTTTGGCATAAAAAATTCCCTTTCTATTAATGTGAGAACAATAAATACAATACAAATATGAGTTTTACATTGTCCAAAACAACATTAGTTTAGCTTTTGACTAATATTTGTTGAGCTGAATCATTTGGAATGGCTGCAAATTTTTGTATTCTCATCATATTCATTTTTCGCCAATATCCACATTACCACCAGACATTGATTTATTCAAAATTAGCATTTGTTATACAGCAATGAACAGAAGGGAGAACAGAGACTAGATGTGATAATCTAAAATGCTAAGAATGTAGATGAAAAATGTTTTAATGGATTTGTGTTGGCCATGCAAACAGATTAAAAAAAAGGTTAAAATGAACATTTTAGGTCAAAATGAATAATAGAAAAGTAAAAATGCAGAAACTGGCTGGGAATAAACAGTAGTGTAGTAATTTGAGGTTTTAGTATAATTGTATTTATTTAATCGTGCGGAACGCATACAAATCTGTTTTGTTAATTAAAACCTGAGATGAGAAGGCGGCAGAATGTATTATTACATTCCCTTTCAAGCGAACACTGGAAAGATGTTTTTTAAAATTTCCATTAAACTTATTTTAAATTAATTATAATAGCTGTTCTGTATGAGCCCACTATGTCTTTTACAACATAGTCACTACGTCTCTGAACAGTAAGAGCAGCTTTTACTCTAGAAGCTATGCAGCTTATCACTGGCCACCTTTATAAATGGGTCTGGCAACAAGAGACAGCCCCTTTAACAAGACTGAAATAAGTATGTGTAGCTTAGGTACATTAATACAGTCCACTTAAGTTAAAGGGGTTGTCCACCCTGTAAAAAAAATAAATAAATATATATATATATATATATATATATATATATATATATATATATATAAGCATTAAAACTTTTTCTTACATCTCCAATCCTATGGCAATCCTGCATAGAACAGAACTGTACAGAACTACTGGCATCACCCCTCAGAGGTAGTACAGCAGGTGCAGTGGTTTGCCAGTGATATGAGCTGCTGCATGGTGTCTTCATTCTGGCCCTAGCTAACAGAAAACCCGGGCAGGGTAAGTCTTAAAGATACCCTTTAGAAACAAAATGGTGCCACCACATTTGACAGGCTTGGATACTAGACATGTGCAGAACCCAAAATTTCGTTTTTTTTTTCATTTTGTTCGTTTTCGTTTCTTAAAAATTTTCGCTTCCGTGAATATTCGGAATGCTGTGCATTCGTCTTATTCAGTTTTCGGATGCATCCGCGAAAATTTCTTTCGTTTTCAGATGCATTCGTTAATAACATCGAATGCATTCGTTAATTCGGATCTTTCTTTATATGTGTAAAATTCGTTAAATTTAGCATTCGTTACTGAACGAAATGCACATTAGTTTCACTTGCTGATCCTCTTTTGTAATAAATAGCAGGTGTTACCTTAGGATTCTTGTTGTTTTCACCTTTTTTTGCAGTTTTCTCTGTGTAGGAAGGCAAGTTTTCCTCAGGTAAACCCAATGAAAAAAATCTAATTCATTCCTTACATTCGGTTTACTGATAACGAATGCATTCGTTATTCGTTAACATGCATTATTCGTTATGCGTTACTTAACAAATGCATTCGTTAACTGTATATTCGTATTCTTTTTCGGAAATATTCAATATTGTTTTTCGTGCATTCGGATTGTAACGAACACCCGAAAACAGGAAAATCCGTTAAGTTTAGTATTCGTTCCGAAACGAATTGCACATGTCTATTGGATACAGTTATCTGGCATGCATAAGTGAACACCCAAAGAATTGTAAGAATTTGGTACATGTCTAGTTGGCATGGGAAATTCAGTGTTCTACAGACAAATGTAAAAAAATCTGTCAAGCTACAGGATCATGTTAAGCCTATGTTCCCTCTAGGATAATTGGAACATTTTACATCTCATATTGAATTCTATTGAACATCTGGCGATTGTAGATTCCAATGCATGGTACCAAAAAAGATTTGCAGGATGCAGACTGGCCTTGTGATGTTGGGGTGTTAGTAACAAGAAATATTATTTGATATGGCACCATTGTGGTATATTCTGTAAGTTTGCAAAATAAACATTAATATTAAATAATTACAGAAGAATAAAGACTTACAGATTGTAACGTTCATGGTAATATTAAAGGAAATCTATCATCAGTTTCCTCTGCACTAACTTTTCAGTACAGACAGGTAGTGCAGGTGGCACTAATGACAACCATACTTACCTGGTCCCATTTTGTGCTCTGGTTCTCCCTCAATCTTCCGCTGTATCTTCCCTCTGGGGCCAACTTGGAGCATGGATGGAATTCTGTGACATCATCGCTGCTGTTTGCTAGCAGCGGGAGCCAGCAGAGAAGCAGTAGCGGTGACATCACAAAGCTCTGCCCATGCTCCAAGTCGGTGCTGGAACAGAAGAAACTGAAGAAGATAGCGGGAAACCGAAGCACAGAATGGGATCAGGTAAGTATAGCACTATAAGTGTCACCTGCACTACCAGTCTGTAAGTGCAGGTAATACTGATGACAGATTTTACTTAAGAATGAGCTTAAAGGGGTACTCCCGTGGAAAACTTATATTTTTTTTTTTTAAATCAACTGGTGCCAGAAAGTTAAACAGATATGTAAATTACTTCTATTAAAAAATCTTAATCTTCCCAGTACTTTTTAGGGTCTGTATACTACAGAGGAAATTATTTTCTTTTTGCAACACAGTGCTCTCTGCTGACATCATGACCACAGTGCTTTCTGCTGACATCTCTGTCCATTTTAGGAACTGTCCAGAGCAGCATATGTTTGCTATGGGGATTTTCTCCTACTCTGGACAGTTCTTAAAATGGACAGATATGTCTGCAGAGAGCACTGTGGTCATGATGTCAGCAGAGAGCTCTGTGTTCCAAAAAGAAAACAATTTCCTCTGTAGTATTCAGCAGCTAATAAGTACTGGAAGGATTAAGATTTTTTAATAGAAGTAATTTATAAATCTGTTTAACTTTCTGGCACCAGTTGATTTAAAAAAAAGTTTTCCACGGGAGTACCCCTTTTTCTTGATGATACAGATCGGTATGAAGTTAAATACAACATAGTACAAACAGAAGAAATATTTGTCCACATCTCCAACATATGGTTTAGTAAAATTTATATCAGAACAATTTATTAAGAAAATAAAATTTTTTACTCTGTATCATAACCTGTGGATTCTACACAAGCTAAATTAATTCAAATCAATTAGATATAGGAAGATGAACTGAGAGATATTACGGAAACTCAATGGACGCTAGTGTATTACAACGTAAAGTACTTGCCAATGAATTACAATCATCAAATTATTGAATTCAATATAATGCATAATATCATTTTATATAAAATCTCTAAACATCTCTAAAATATTATATCATTTTATATAAAATCTCAAAAAATTATAGGTTTTCTATCCATCTCATGGACTTGTAATGAAGTTCAAATTTATTGAAATAAAGGTCAACAACATCATTATAGGAATATGGGAATTGATATTACTTATTCTTTGTTGAGTGTTCTCTTGAGAGAGGATTTGTGTATCCACCCTACAGCTAAAATGGGAAATGTTTAAAGGGGTACTCCAGGAAACTAAACCCATAGTCCATCCTTTCCCTCTCACCAACCAATTTAATTGTCTAAATATCACTTATTAGTTATATAGAACAGTTTCCTCTCTTTCAGTTGTCACTTACATGCAGGGAGAGAGAAAAAGACGTCATCTAGACATCCACCGTGTGTCTGTCCTATTCCCTCTCTGAAAGCAGCCCCCACCCTCCTAAAACACACAAACAAAGTGGTTTCAGCCCTGCACTGATGAGTCCTGCTCCATTTATCCAGGATGTGTGTGCTGCCTCAGTCAATCACACTGTATCTTTGTGCTCACAGAGCACAAGGGTGGGGCTACTCTCAGAAAGGGAGCTGGCCGGCAGCGAGAGCAGAACTGCAATGACTCAGGGGACTTGTAGTATAATGCTGCAGGGGGAGGGAAGGATAGAAAACATGATATCTATATCTATCTATCTATCTGTAGAGGATTTCAATGCCATGGTGTTATGTATGAGCAGGGAAGAGTGAAGCCCTGAACTCACCTGCTCCCACTTGCCCTGCCTAATTGCGTACCTGCCCTAGGCGAGGGGTCCACAACCACGTTTACAGTCCCTGCCTGTATAAGTGCAGGGAGTAAAACGTCAACAAAATAAACTTACAATACAGACAGAGGTCAGGACACTGTATGGAATAACACACACTAACAGAAATATAAACTAAACATACAAACACAATATGTCACAGTCCACAAGCTGAGTCAGTACCAAGAGATAACAGAAAAGCCAAATCATAGAGAAAGGAGAGGAGTCAAAGAGCGGAGCCAATGGGTCAAATATGCCAGAAATACAAGATACAGTAGAAACGTTAGCTAGGAGTATGAGCTCTTTCGCAGGCAAGGTATGGGAGTAGACTGCCAGCTTAAATAAGAACCAGACCATGTGCTCTCATCAGGGTCATCTGACCAGGCAGAAAACAGGGCATTTCCATAGTAACCAGAGTAACAAAAGACCTCGGTGCAGTTTAACCCTTCGGGTTCTTACACATGGTGTTTTTTTTCCCCATCTTTCTGGTGATATAGGATATCGGAGTGGGATAATATATACTGTTACGCCGAGCGCTCCGGGTCCCCGCTCCTCCCCGGAGCGCTCGCTACACTCTCTCCGCTGCAGCGCTCCGGTCAGATCCACTGACCCGGGGCGCTGCGATTCTGCTTCCAGCCGGGATGCGATTCGCGATGCGGGTAGCGCCCGCTCGCGATGCGCACCCCGGCTCCCGTACCTGACTCGCTCTCCCTCGGTCCTGTCCCGGCGCGCGCGGCCCCGCTCCCTAGGGCGCGCGCGCGCCGGGTCTTTGCGATTTAAAGGGCCACTGCGCCGCTGATTGGCGCAGTGATTCCAATTAGTGTCTTCACCTGTGCACTTCCCTATATCACCTCACTTCCCCTGCACTTCCCTGCCGGATCTTGTTGCCATTGTGCCAGTGAAAGCGTTCCTTGTATGTTCCTAGCCTGTGTTCCAGACCTCCTGCCGTTGCCCCTGACTACGATCCTTGCTGCCTGCCCCGACCTTCTGCTACGTCCGACCTTGCTTCTGTCTACTCCCTTGTACCGCGCCTATCTTCAGCAGCCAGAGAGGTTGAGCCGTTGCTAGTGGATACGACCTGGTCACTACCGCCGCAGCAAGACCATCCCGCTTTGCGGCGGGCTCTGGTGAAAACCAGTAGTGACTTAGAACCGATCCACTAGCACGGTCCACGCCAATCCCTCTCTGGCACAGAGGATCCACTACCCGCCAGCCGGCATCGTGACAGTAGATCCGGCCATGGATCCCGCTGAAGTTCCTCTGCCAGTTGTCGCTGACCTCACCACGGTGGTCGCCCAGCAGTCACAACAGTTACTACCACAGCTTCAGCAGTCATCTCCTCCGCCAGCTCCTGCACCTCCTCCGCAGCGAGTGGCCGCTCCTGGGCTACGCCTATCCTTGCCGGATAAATTTGATGGGGACTCTAAGTTTTGCCGTGGCTTTCTTTCCCAATGTTCCCTGCATCTGGAGATGATGTCGGACCTGTTTCCCACTGAAAGGTCTAAGGTGGCTTTCGTAGTCAGCCTTCTGTCCGGAAAAGCCCTGTCATGGGCCACACCGCTCTGGGACCGCAATGACCCCGTCACTGCCTCTGTACACTCCTTCTTCTCGGAAATCCGAAGTGTCTTTGAGGAACCTGCCCGAGCCTCTTCTGCTGAGACTGCCCTGTTGAACCTGGTCCAGGGTAATTCTTCCGTTGGCGAGTATGCCGTACAATTCCGTACTCTTGCTTCAGAATTGTCCTGGAATAATGAGGCCCTCTGCGCGACCTTTAAAAAAGGCCTATCCAGCAACATTAAAGATGTTCTGGCCGCACGAGAAATTCCTGCTAATCTACATGAACTTATTCACCTAGCCACTCGCATTGACATGCGTTTTTCCGAAAGGCGTCAGGAGCTCCGCCAAGATATGGACTCTGTTCGCACGAGGCGTTTCTTCTCCTCGGCTCCTCTCTCCTCTCGTCCCCTGCAATCTGTTCCTGTGCCTCCCGCCGTGGAGGCTATGCAGGTCGACCGGTCTCGCCTGACACCTCAAGAGAGGACACGACGCCGCATGGAGAACCTCTGCCTGTACTGTGCTAGTACCGAACACTTCCTGAGGGATTGTCCTATCCGTCCTTCCCGCCTGGAAAGACGTACGCTGACTCCGCACAAAGGTGAGACAGTCCTTGATGTCTACTCTGCTTCTCCACGTCTTACTGTGCCTGTGCGGATGTCTGCCTCTGCCTTCTCCTTCTCTACCGTGGCCTTCTTGGACTCTGGATCTGCAGGAAATTTTATTTTGGCCTCTCTCGTCAACAGGTTCAACATCCCAGTGACCAGTCTCGCCAGACCCCTTTACATCAATTGTGTAAACAATGAAAGATTGGACTGTACCATACGCTTCCGCACGGAGCCCCTTCTAATGAGCATCGGATCTCATCACGAGAGGATTGAACTTTTGGTCCTCCCCAATTGCACCTCGGAAATTCTCCTTGGACTTCCCTGGCTTCAACTTCATTCCCCAACCCTGGATTGGTCCACTGGGGAGATCAAGAGTTGGGGGCCCTCTTGTTCCAAGGACTGTCTAAGACCGGTTCCCAGTAACCCTTGCCGTGACTCTGTGGTTCCCTCAGTAACCGGTCTCCCTAAGGCCTATATGGACTTCGCGGATGTTTTCTGCAAAAAACAAGCTGAGACTCTACCTCCTCACAGGCCTTATGATTGCCCTATCGACCTCCTCCCGGGTACTACTCCACCCCGGGGCAGAATTTATCCTCTCTCTGCCCCAGAGACTCTTGCCATGTCTGAGTATGTCCAGGAAAATTTAAAAAAGGGCTTTATCCGTAAATCCTCCTCTCCTGCCGGAGCTGGATTTTTCTTTGTGTCCAAAAAAGATGGCTCCCTACGTCCTTGCATTGACTACCGCGGTCTTAATAAAATCACGGTTAAGAACCGCTACCCCCTACCCCTCATCTCTGAACTCTTTGATCGCCTCCAAGGTGTCCACATCTTTACTAAATTGGACTTAAGAGGCGCCTATAACCTCATCCGCATCAGAGAGGGGGATGAGTGGAAAACGGCATTTAACACCAGAGATGGACACTTTGAGTATCTGGTCATGCCCTTTGGCCTGTGCAACGCCCCTGCTGTCTTCCAAGACTTTGTCAATGAAATTTTTCGTGATCTGCTATACTCCTGTGTTGTTGTATATCTGGACGATATCCTAATTTTCTCTGCCAATCTAGAAGAACACCGCCAGCATGTCCGTATGGTTCTTCAGAGACTTCGTGACAATCAACTCTATGCCAAAATTGAGAAATGTCTGTTTGAATGCCAATCTCTTCCTTTTCTAGGATATTTGGTCTCTGGCCAGGGACTACAAATGGATCCAGACAAACTCTCTGCCGTCTTAGATTGGCCACGCCCCTCCGGACTCCGTGCTATCCAACGCTTTTTGGGGTTCGCCAATTATTACAGGCAATTTATTCCACATTTTTCTACCGTTGTGGCTCCTATCGTGGCTTTAACCAAAAAAAATGCCGATCCCAAGTCGTGGCCTCCTCAAGCGGAAGACGCCTTTAAACGACTCAAGTCTGCCTTTTCTTCGGCTCCCGTGCTCTCCAGACCTGACCCTTCCAAACCCTTCCTATTGGAGGTTGATGCCTCCTCAGTGGGAGCTGGAGCTGTTCTTTTACAAAAAAATTCTTCCGGGCATGCTGTCACTTGTGGTTTTTTTTCTAGGACCTTCTCTCCGGCGGAGAGGAACTACTCCATCGGGGATCGAGAGCTTCTAGCCATTAAATTAGCACTTGAGGAATGGAGGCATCTGCTGGAGGGATCAAGATTTCCAGTTATTATTTACACCGACCACAAGAACCTCTCCTACCTCCAGTCTGCCCAACGGCTGAATCCTCGCCAGGCCCGGTGGTCTCTGTTCTTTGCCCGATTTAATTTTGAGATTCACTTTCGTCCTGCCGATAAGAACATTAGGGCCGATGCTCTCTCTCGTTCCTCGGATGCCTCAGAAGTTGAACTCTCTCCGCAACACATCATTCCACCTGACTGCCTGATCTCCACTTCTCCAGCCTCCATCAGGCAAACTCCTCCAGGAAAGACCTTTGTTTCTCCACGCCAACGCCTCGGAATCCTCAAATGGGGTCACTCCTCCCATCTCGCTGATCATGTGGGCATCAAGAAATCTGTGCAACTCATCTCCCGCTTCTATTGGTGGCCGACTCTGGAGACGGATGTTGTGGACTTTGTGCGAGCCTGCACTATCTGTGCCCGGGATAAGACTCCTCGCCAGAAGCCCGCTGGTTTTCTTCATCCCCTGCCTGTCCCTGAACAGCCTTGGTCTCTGATTGGTATGGATTTTATTACTGATTTACCCCCTTCCCGTGGCAACACTGTTATTTGGGTGGTCGTTGATCGATTCTCCAAAATGGCACATTTCATCCCTCTTCCTGGTCTTCCTTCAGCGCCTCAGTTGGCTAAACAATTTTTTGTACACATTTTTCGTCTTCACGGATTGCCTACGCAGATCGTCTCGGATAGAGGCGTCCAATTCGTGTCTAAATTCTGGAGGGCTCTCTGTAAACAACTCAAGATTAAATTAAATTTTTCTTCTGCATATCATCCCCAGTCCAATGGACAAGTAGAAAGAATTAACCAAGTCTTGGGTGATTATTTGCGACATTTTGTTTCCTCCCGCCAGGATGACTGGGCAGATCTCCTTCCATGGGCCGAATTCTCGTATAACTTCAGAGTCTCTGAATCTTCCTCCAAATCCCCATTTTTCGTGGTGTACGGCCGTCACCCTCTTCCCCCCCTCCCTACCCCCTTGCCCTCTGGTCTGCCCGCTGTGGATGAAATTTCTCGTGACCTTTCCATTATATGGAGAGAGACCCAAAATTCTCTCCTACAGGCTTCATCACGCATGAAGAGGTTCGCGGATAAGAAAAGAAGAGCTCCTCCCGTTTTTTCCCCTGGAGACAAGGTATGGCTCTCCGCTAAATATGTCCGCTTCCGTGTCCCTAGCTACAAGTTGGGACCACGCTATCTTGGTCCTTTCAAAATTTTGTGTCAAATTAATCCTGTCTCTTACAAACTTCTTCTTCCTCCTTCTCTTCGTATCCCTAATGCCTTTCACGTCTCTCTTCTTAAACCACTCATCCTCAACCGTTTTTCTCCCAAATCTGTTCCTCCCACTCCTGTTTCCGGCTCCTCGGACATCTTCTCTGTCAAAGAGATCTTAGCCTCTAAAAAGGTCAGAGGGAAAACTTTTTTTCTAGTGGACTGGGAGGGTTGTGGTCCTGAAGAGAGATCCTGGGAACCTGAGGACAACATCCTAGATAAAAGTCTGCTCCTCAGGTTCTCAGGCCCTAAAAAGAGGGGGAGACCCAAGGGGGGGGGTACTGTTACGCCGAGCGCTCCGGGTCCCCGCTCCTCCCCGGAGCGCTCGCTACACTCTCTCCGCTGCAGCGCTCCGGTCAGATCCACTGACCCGGGGCGCTGCGATTCTGCTTCCAGCCGGGATGCGATTCGCGATGCGGGTAGCGCCCGCTCGCGATGCGCACCCCGGCTCCCGTACCTGACTCGCTCTCCCTCGGTCCTGTCCCGGCGCGCGCGGCCCCGCTCCCTAGGGCGCGCGCGCGCCGGGTCTTTGCGATTTAAAGGGCCACTGCGCCGCTGATTGGCGCAGTGATTCCAATTAGTGTCTTCACCTGTGCACTTCCCTATATCACCTCACTTCCCCTGCACTTCCCTGCCGGATCTTGTTGCCATTGTGCCAGTGAAAGCGTTCCTTGTATGTTCCTAGCCTGTGTTCCAGACCTCCTGCCGTTGCCCCTGACTACGATCCTTGCTGCCTGCCCCGACCTTCTGCTACGTCCGACCTTGCTTCTGTCTACTCCCTTGTACCGCGCCTATCTTCAGCAGCCAGAGAGGTTGAGCCGTTGCTAGTGGATACGACCTGGTCACTACCGCCGCAGCAAGACCATCCCGCTTTGCGGCGGGCTCTGGTGAAAACCAGTAGTGACTTAGAACCGATCCACTAGCACGGTCCACGCCAATCCCTCTCTGGCACAGAGGATCCACTACCCGCCAGCCGGCATCGTGACAGTAGATCCGGCCATGGATCCCGCTGAAGTTCCTCTGCCAGTTGTCGCTGACCTCACCACGGTGGTCGCCCAGCAGTCACAACAGTTACTACCACAGCTTCAGCAGTCATCTCCTCCGCCAGCTCCTGCACCTCCTCCGCAGCGAGTGGCCGCTCCTGGGCTACGCCTATCCTTGCCGGATAAATTTGATGGGGACTCTAAGTTTTGCCGTGGCTTTCTTTCCCAATGTTCCCTGCATCTGGAGATGATGTCGGACCTGTTTCCCACTGAAAGGTCTAAGGTGGCTTTCGTAGTCAGCCTTCTGTCCGGAAAAGCCCTGTCATGGGCCACACCGCTCTGGGACCGCAATGACCCCGTCACTGCCTCTGTACACTCCTTCTTCTCGGAAATCCGAAGTGTCTTTGAGGAACCTGCCCGAGCCTCTTCTGCTGAGACTGCCCTGTTGAACCTGGTCCAGGGTAATTCTTCCGTTGGCGAGTATGCCGTACAATTCCGTACTCTTGCTTCAGAATTGTCCTGGAATAATGAGGCCCTCTGCGCGACCTTTAAAAAAGGCCTATCCAGCAACATTAAAGATGTTCTGGCCGCACGAGAAATTCCTGCTAATCTACATGAACTTATTCACCTAGCCACTCGCATTGACATGCGTTTTTCCGAAAGGCGTCAGGAGCTCCGCCAAGATATGGACTCTGTTCGCACGAGGCGTTTCTTCTCCTCGGCTCCTCTCTCCTCTCGTCCCCTGCAATCTGTTCCTGTGCCTCCCGCCGTGGAGGCTATGCAGGTCGACCGGTCTCGCCTGACACCTCAAGAGAGGACACGACGCCGCATGGAGAACCTCTGCCTGTACTGTGCTAGTACCGAACACTTCCTGAGGGATTGTCCTATCCGTCCTCCCCGCCTGGAAAGACGTACGCTGACTCCGCACAAAGGTGAGACAGTCCTTGATGTCTACTCTGCTTCTCCACGTCTTACTGTGCCTGTGCGGATGTCTGCCTCTGCCTTCTCCTTCTCTACCGTGGCCTTCTTGGACTCTGGATCTGCAGGAAATTTTATTTTGGCCTCTCTCGTCAACAGGTTCAACATCCCAGTGACCAGTCTCGCCAGACCCCTTTACATCAATTGTGTAAACAATGAAAGATTGGACTGTACCATACGCTTCCGCACGGAGCCCCTTCTAATGAGCATCGGATCTCATCACGAGAGGATTGAACTTTTGGTCCTCCCCAATTGCACCTCGGAAATTCTCCTTGGACTTCCCTGGCTTCAACTTCATTCCCCAACCCTGGATTGGTCCACTGGGGAGATCAAGAGTTGGGGGCCCTCTTGTTCCAAGGACTGTCTAAGACCGGTTCCCAGTAACCCTTGCCGTGACTCTGTGGTTCCCTCAGTAACCGGTCTCCCTAAGGCCTATATGGACTTCGCGGATGTTTTCTGCAAAAAACAAGCTGAGACTCTACCTCCTCACAGGCCTTATGATTGCCCTATCGACCTCCTCCCGGGTACTACTCCACCCCGGGGCAGAATTTATCCTCTCTCTGCCCCAGAGACTCTTGCCATGTCTGAGTATGTCCAGGAAAATTTAAAAAAGGGCTTTATCCGTAAATCCTCCTCTCCTGCCGGAGCTGGATTTTTCTTTGTGTCCAAAAAAGATGGCTCCCTACGTCCTTGCATTGACTACCGCGGTCTTAATAAAATCACGGTTAAGAACCGCTACCCCCTACCCCTCATCTCTGAACTCTTTGATCGCCTCCAAGGTGTCCACATCTTTACTAAATTGGACTTAAGAGGCGCCTATAACCTCATCCGCATCAGAGAGGGGGATGAGTGGAAAACGGCATTTAACACCAGAGATGGACACTTTGAGTATCTGGTCATGCCCTTTGGCCTGTGCAACGCCCCTGCTGTCTTCCAAGACTTTGTCAATGAAATTTTTCGTGATCTGCTATACTCCTGTGTTGTTGTATATCTGGACGATATCCTAATTTTCTCTGCCAATCTAGAAGAACACCGCCAGCATGTCCGTATGGTTCTTCAGAGACTTCGTGACAATCAACTCTATGCCAAAATTGAGAAATGTCTGTTTGAATGCCAATCTCTTCCTTTTCTAGGATATTTGGTCTCTGGCCAGGGACTACAAATGGATCCAGACAAACTCTCTGCCGTCTTAGATTGGCCACGCCCCTCCGGACTCCGTGCTATCCAACGCTTTTTGGGGTTCGCCAATTATTACAGGCAATTTATTCCACATTTTTCTACCGTTGTGGCTCCTATCGTGGCTTTAACCAAAAAAAATGCCGATCCCAAGTCGTGGCCTCCTCAAGCGGAAGACGCCTTTAAACGACTCAAGTCTGCCTTTTCTTCGGCTCCCGTGCTCTCCAGACCTGACCCTTCCAAACCCTTCCTATTGGAGGTTGATGCCTCCTCAGTGGGAGCTGGAGCTGTTCTTTTACAAAAAAATTCTTCCGGGCATGCTGTCACTTGTGGTTTTTTTTCTAGGACCTTCTCTCCGGCGGAGAGGAACTACTCCATCGGGGATCGAGAGCTTCTAGCCATTAAATTAGCACTTGAGGAATGGAGGCATCTGCTGGAGGGATCAAGATTTCCAGTTATTATTTACACCGACCACAAGAACCTCTCCTACCTCCAGTCTGCCCAACGGCTGAATCCTCGCCAGGCCCGGTGGTCTCTGTTCTTTGCCCGATTTAATTTTGAGATTCACTTTCGTCCTGCCGATAAGAACATTAGGGCCGATGCTCTCTCTCGTTCCTCGGATGCCTCAGAAGTTGAACTCTCTCCGCAACACATCATTCCACCTGACTGCCTGATCTCCACTTCTCCAGCCTCCATCAGGCAAACTCCTCCAGGAAAGACCTTTGTTTCTCCACGCCAACGCCTCGGAATCCTCAAATGGGGTCACTCCTCCCATCTCGCTGGTCATGTGGGCATCAAGAAATCTGTGCAACTCATCTCCCGCTTCTATTGGTGGCCGACTCTGGAGACGGATGTTGTGGACTCTGTGCGAGCCTGCACTATCTGTGCCCGGGATAAGACTCCTCGCCAGAAGCCCGCTGGTTTTCTTCATCCCCTGCCTGTCCCCGAACAGCCTTGGTCTCTGATTGGTATGGATTTTATTACTGATTTACCCCCTTCCCGTGGCAACACTGTTATTTGGGTGGTCGTTGATCGATTCTCCAAAATGGCACATTTCATCCCTCTTCCTGGTCTTCCTTCAGCGCCTCAGTTGGCTAAACAATTTTTTGTACACATTTTTCGTCTTCACGGATTGCCTACGCAGATCGTCTCGGATAGAGGCGTCCAATTCGTGTCTAAATTCTGGAGGGCTCTCTGTAAACAACTCAAGATTAAATTAAATTTTTCTTCTGCATATCATCCCCAGTCCAATGGACAAGTAGAAAGAATTAACCAAGTCTTGGGTGATTATTTGCGACATTTTGTTTCCTCCCGCCAGGATGACTGGGCAGATCTCCTTCCATGGGCCGAATTCTCGTATAACTTCAGAGTCTCTGAATCTTCCTCCAAATCCCCATTTTTCGTGGTGTACGGCCGTCACCCTCTTCCCCCCCTCCCTACCCCCTTGCCCTCTGGTCTGCCCGCTGTGGATGAAATTTCTCGTGACCTTTCCATTATATGGAGAGAGACCCAAAATTCTCTCCTACAGGCTTCATCACGCATGAAGAGGTTCGCGGATAAGAAAAGAAGAGCTCCTCCCGTTTTTTCCCCTGGAGACAAGGTATGGCTCTCCGCTAAATATGTCCGCTTCCGTGTCCCTAGCTACAAGTTGGGACCACGCTATCTTGGTCCTTTCAAAATTTTGTGTCAAATTAATCCTGTCTCTTACAAACTTCTTCTTCCTCCTTCTCTTCGTATCCCTAATGCCTTTCACGTCTCTCTTCTTAAACCACTCATCCTCAACCGTTTTTCTCCCAAATCTGTTCCTCCCACTCCTGTTTCCGGCTCCTCGGACATCTTCTCTGTCAAAGAGATCTTAGCCTCTAAAAAGGTCAGAGGGAAAACTTTTTTTCTAGTGGACTGGGAGGGTTGTGGTCCTGAAGAGAGATCCTGGGAACCTGAGGACAACATCCTAGATAAAAGTCTGCTCCTCAGGTTCTCAGGCCCTAAAAAGAGGGGGAGACCCAAGGGGGGGGGTACTGTTACGCCGAGCGCTCCGGGTCCCCGCTCCTCCCCGGAGCGCTCGCTACACTCTCTCCGCTGCAGCGCTCCGGTCAGATCCACTGACCCGGGGCGCTGCGATTCTGCTTCCAGCCGGGATGCGATTCGCGATGCGGGTAGCGCCCGCTCGCGATGCGCACCCCGGCTCCCGTACCTGACTCGCTCTCCCTCGGTCCTGTCCCGGCGCGCGCGGCCCCGCTCCCTAGGGCGCGCGCGCGCCGGGTCTTTGCGATTTAAAGGGCCACTGCGCCGCTGATTGGCGCAGTGATTCCAATTAGTGTCTTCACCTGTGCACTTCCCTATATCACCTCACTTCCCCTGCACTTCCCTGCCGGATCTTGTTGCCATTGTGCCAGTGAAAGCGTTCCTTGTATGTTCCTAGCCTGTGTTCCAGACCTCCTGCCGTTGCCCCTGACTACGATCCTTGCTGCCTGCCCCGACCTTCTGCTACGTCCGACCTTGCTTCTGTCTACTCCCTTGTACCGCGCCTATCTTCAGCAGCCAGAGAGGTTGAGCCGTTGCTAGTGGATACGACCTGGTCACTACCGCCGCAGCAAGACCATCCCGCTTTGCGGCGGGCTCTGGTGAAAACCAGTAGTGACTTAGAACCGATCCACTAGCACGGTCCACGCCAATCCCTCTCTGGCACAGAGGATCCACTACCCGCCAGCCGGCATCGTGACATATACAAAGTGTGTATGGGTATACTGTCAAATTCAATATTTAAAATACCAACAAAAAAAACTGGTACAAAAATATGCAGTGCCAATCTCTATCTCCAGCACTATTTTAGGAGGAGTCAATCTCTAAAAGGTGGTTTTATCACTGACACTCCTAAGAAGGCATAGAAGTGACAAGGCATAAATCTATAGCAAGTATGAAACTCTAGACTTTCATCCATGAAACAATCTATAACTAAGCTATACAGGATTAAAGGAGGAATCAGCACATTCCCAGTGACATCATATTTTCTATGAGGTATAATTTCTGTGCAATATGTTCTGCCTTAAAGGGTTTGTTTACTGAATACGTGATCCACATGACAAAATCATTACCTGGAAGACTGCTCCATCTATAGTTAAATTCCCCAGTATTGATATTCCGCACACAGCAGTGAAGGAGCGGCAATGGAGGCTGCCTGTGATTATGACATATCTGTACAGGGTAACAGACAATACGCTGACACTGCACAGTAAATTGAGTTTTGCTTCATGTTTCACAGTAAAGGTACTTGCAATTCTGTTATAGAAAATCGATCTCGCCTATACCGGTAGCAAAAACAAATTGCTACAATTGTCCTGATCTTTCCTGAAGACAGTTATAAGATAAAAGTTCCGCTTCACATTTTGTCATTTTATTGTTAGTGAGTTTTTCTATCATAATTTTAATTATTGTGGAGGCTGGTGTTACTTCTCAGCCAGCTTAGTGTGGTGACGGGTGACATGATAAATAATCGCTCCTGGCATTTGGCAGTCATTTTATTTAATCATCTGCATTGTTTGTCCTAAATAAAATGTAATTGCTTGTAATAATGCCCATTGCACATAAGGCAGCTATTCAGCCCAACAGACGTGAGATTTCTACTACGTATCAGTAGCCGAATTCCGTCCACAGAATTTCAGCAATGGAAAGTTTGTAATTTGTTGACTTCCACCCTTTGGAAAAAATGAAAATAATAAAACGTAAAAACCTTTAATTCGGCACAGAAGCTCTGATGGGTGCCCTAATCTTTGGTTACCAGTGGCTGACACTGGATCACTGTAGTAAATCAGTGGCCTTGGCGGTCATGTAAAGTACTACTGGCATCAATCCTCAGAGGTAGCGTAGCAGGGGTCGAGGTTTGCCGGCGATGTGAGCGGCCACATGGTGAAGAACTCCTGCACATGAATCCTGTTTTCTCTCCAGCCCGCTGTAAATTTGCTATCTGAAAATCTTCCTGCCTGCTGACACCCCCTGCACTCTTGAGACACTAGTATGGCCATGGCTAATGGGAAACCAAGGCAAGGAAAGTCTGGCAAGGATGTAGAAACAAATTGGCACCGCAGCGACTGACAGGCTTACTTCTGTGGCCACACACCTGAAGAAATTCCCCCATGTCTCCTCCTCTGGATTTACAGACACCGCTCCAAAAGCAAGAGCTGACTGGGACTCGTCCTCTGATGCCTCTGTGGACCAGGTCAAACTGGCTGCTCCCTGCCCGCAACCTCTGATTAAATGTGGGATGCACATCGAGATCTGTGAAAAGGATACGTGTGCCAATCTCACAGGTTTTTATGATTTAGCTGAGGTATGCAAAAAAAGTTTGTAATGCCAGAAATAGGCTTGTGTATATAGACAATAGTATAGGTGTATTATAGGGGTTGTAGTATCATGTAGCTGAAGCAGTAAAACTCTGTATCACAATTAATTTTTCCACAAACAACTATTTCAAAGAAGCTGTAATCTGTACTCAAAGCCCGAAGGGAATAAAACCTCTAAAGTCAGGGTTTATGGAAAACAACTTGTTACTTTATTCTACTCCTAGTGCAGTTCAGTACAGTTATAATACTTTAGACTACTTTAGATATGTAGTACAGTCCTTTATGATACACTTTCAGATCAGGAGCAAGTGGTAGAATGTCACTAGTCAGTGTCCAGAAGATATTTGCAGATATTTGATTGTGTTGTGCTGATCCTTTTAGTTCTACTTTACTTTGGTAATGTCCCTTCCTCATGGTATACATTAGACTCAGAGGCAGGGGCATAGCTATAGACGTAGCAGGGGTAGCAATCGCACTGGGGCCCTGGTACCTAAGGGGGCCCGAAAGCACATCTGCCCCATAAGAGACCAGTACTATAATTGGCATATAGGGCCCTGTTTCAGATTTTGTATCAGGGCCCAGAAGCTACAAGATATGCCTCTGCTCAGAGGCTTGGTCTACCCTGGGCATCATATGGTCCCTCTAGGTGTTGCCTGGCTTTGTTCTTCACTATACTTGGGATGGTAACTTGGTTGCTGAATTTTCACTTGGGCTTGTAATTTGCATACTGGACAAGGTCTTCAAGGGGATTGTCTGTGGAAAAAGTTTGCAAAGATTCCTTCCCTCTTACTGTTTTGGGGTATGATGAGACACAACTTCCTGAGCGTATTCAGAAGGTAATTCCCACACATTAGTCTGTTGCCAACAAGGCCAGGTCCTGAGGAATAAATGCACCTAGTTCTTTGCTGCAATCAGGTTTACAGAATTTTTCTCTCCTGAATGCCACCCTTACTTGTACCTCTGTAGTGAGAGATGCTAGGCAGAAAAACAACTGGAATAGTACTAGTGATGTAGACAAAACTCCCTCATGTGGTACAAGAACTGCCGAGCATGTGCCCACCATTCAGCCCTCTGCTTAACTCTGACTAACATGCTCTCTGACCAGAGGCCAGAGCTAGATTACTTTAACATGAGGCTTTTGGATCAGTCCTTAGCGTTAATTTTTTAAGGGGATCGGACATGTGAGTACCCCTGCTCTTCCATAATGCAAAAGACTTATAGGTAGAAATAGTTAATAACTTAACCTTTGTATAAGACTCAGTGAATGCATGAAACACATTTGAAATGTAATTAGTGATTAAGCCCACAGGGCTGTGTTTGTGGGAGGGGTGTGGGCTATATAACACACAGAATCCCCTACCTTTGGGCGTGTGTTGCGTTTGTAGTGTTCTCTGTTTCAGAAATACTACTGCTAGCTCATACGTTCGGAGGTGAGGACGTTCTTTTCAGTTTGTATGTACAAAGTTTTCCAGTCGGCTAGGATAGGTAAGTGCCGTTACACCGTTAACAATGGATATATATTCTCATGTAGTATAAAAAAAATTAAAAATTATCCCCCTTGCCCGTCACAACCAACTCACTCACATATCTGACAGACAGTCAGGTGGCATTCACTTACGTAAATTGTTGCTGACACGTTATCAGAGAAGTACTGCGCACGTATTTCCAGCTGACTTGCCAGCATACCTGACACACTTTCAGGTAAAGTCACTCACGTCATTTGTTACTGACACGCTTTCAGAACAACCATAGTACGAATTTGGTAGCATAAGTGACATGCCCATCATGCGTTTTAAGTTGGAAGTTACTTGCATCCTATTGCTACTGACAAACCTTCAGAGCAATACCATTACATAGTTATAGTATAAGTGACTCGCCCAATATACCTAACACGCCGTTAGGGGGAAGTTACTTGCATCACATTGCTACTGACATGCTTTTCAGAAAAATATCGTTACGTAGTTATAGTATAAGTGACTGGTCCAGTATACCTGAAGCACGTTCAGGGGGAAGTTACTTGTTGCATTGTTATCTGACACACTTCAGAACAATAAGCACAATATGTTAATAATAATGATAAGAATAATAAAAAAAAAAAAGTAAAAAAAACACTTTTTACGTAGCATGGATATTCTCAGCCGATACGTTTCGATGGCATACGTCATATCTTCTTTCATAAATTCTTAGTACGCAGTGCATGGCGAGCACATAGTCATGGTTACCCCGTTGCGGCTTAGCATCTTTACAAACAACTTCAGTATGACTCACCATTATGTCATAGTTAGTAATCCCAGTCCTTTTATATTTTTATAATTTTTTTTTCAGGGCATAGCTCTTGGTGACGTTGGTTCTTGTGTTTCTAGAGTCAGTAGCAGGTGTGTAAAAAAAAAAAACTTTGTATGTGTCATGGTGGTTTTAGGCTAGTTTTCATTTGCAAATTCTGTTTGTCTACCGCCACCCATTACTGGACCAGACAGGTTGTTGGTCAGCATGTTGCATGCTTCCGATATTGAGGAGACTTTTTCAATTCCGGAGACTGCGTGAAGGGCTTCGGACAGAGGCAGTGTCTCGTCGTAATGCATGTGGACAATTCCCAAGATTATGGAGGAGTTGCGCAGAAGGGGAGTGCCTTTTGCGGCAACTGATAGAAAGGCCAAACTGTATAAACTACTGACTGATAATCCCCTGACAGGCCCCAGTCGGGGTTCTGAGTCCAGGACTGGGGGAAGTACTCATCTTAGCCAGATCCATCAGATGATGAACTCATTGTCATCCATGGCTGGTTTCCAGAGCAGACTGGAGTCTCTTGAAAGAGATAGGGCTGCCCCTATTTCCGTTCCCATGGTAACTGCAGTTACCTCTGGGCCAACAGTCCAGCAAGTGGCGAGTCCACCCCATACACCAGTGGCTTCCACTTCGAGTGCTCCATTCACAGGTACACTGGAAATGGATCTAAATGTTGCACCTGCTTTTTTCTGTACCTTTCAACTTAAGGAAGGAAATCATAGAAGGAAAGGATGTCAATTTAGCCACTCTGTTGATTGCAGCTCATGATATCTCTGATCCAAAGACGGTAACCTGTGGGAAGGTTGCAGTGATGTTTAGAAGCAAGGATGCCAGACTAAATAGGAAACTGAGTGTTTCCGAATTTGAGGTAGCTTTTAGCATGCTCCATGACCTAGTGTGTACGGTGAAACCAGAAAGGCATCAGAAATTGGATACTTACCTATTCAACGTAGTGGATCTAAGCATGAAATATGGTGGTAACACGTTTTATGACTACCACAGGTCATTTTCTTTCCAAGCAGCGGCAGCTTTGGTTCAGGGAGCTGGACTGGGCGAACATTGATACCGGTCTGTTCTGTAGGCACTTAGCTGGGTGGAAAGCCCCAGCGTGTGGGCACTGCCAATCAATTTTGCACGCGACAGCATGGTGTCAGTTGGCAAAGGAGGAATTGGCTAACTCTAGAGGTCCAGCTGTAGTGGGCCCATCAGCTCAAAGAGCTGCTGGCACAGTGGACAGGCTGGGTTGGCCCATCAGATTCCTAGGTCACAATCAGATATGCAACATCTTCAACCTATCCAACTGCGGTTAAGGTCAGTGCAGGCTGCTACACATCTGTTTTAACTGCTTCAGAGCACATGTGCAAAATTGAAAGCGTTATGATTTTTAGAAGGTGATGAGGAAAAAATGAAAATGGAAAAACGCTGAGTCCTTAAGGGGTTAAATTCACTGATCCCCTCAGAAGAGTTCAGCATGAGGTATGCTTCAATTGTTGAAACAATGCAGATGGTCTTAGAACTAGGTCAAGGGGCCTGGTTGTCAAAAGCGGAGATTGCTGATGCTTTTACAATGTTACCAGTAAGAAGGGAGTTGTGGCAATGGTATTGGGTCAAGTGGGAGGAGTCATATTACTTTGCGGTCAAGTTGACCTGCGGATCCAATAGCAGACCATGGTTGTTCAACTGATTTACTCAGCTTGTTCCAGCAGCTAAGGGTCCCGGTCTCACCAACAAAGATAGAAGGACCTTCTCACGTTTTAACTTTCCTGGGTGTAGTTTTAGACACGGCGAGGATGGAGGCCAGGTTGCCACAGCCAAATTAGTCAAAATCAGAGAGACCATAGTGAATTTCAACAAATCTCCGGTAGGTAACAAGGCAGAACTTCAGTCTCTCTTAGGGATGCTAGCGTTCGCAACGAGGATCATTCCGCAAGGCTCGAATTATTGTTCCCAGTGCCAAAGCAGGATAGTACATTTTTCCTTGGGACACCGGCTAGGTCAGATTTTGCAATATGGCAGCTCTTTCTCAATGACTGGAATGGCATCTAAATTTTTTTACCAGCAGTATCAGACTCTTCTCCGGAGGTCTTTACCTATGCTTCATCAGGCACAGGGTTTGCAGCAATATACAACCACCAATGGGTAGCTAATGTCTGGTCAGAGCAGGCCAAGTATTTGTCTGGTTTTAAACAGTCCTCGGCTGCTTTTGAAATATTCCCGGTGTTGGCAGCTGCAGTAGTATGGGGTCAGACTTGGACCCATAAAACTGTCATGTTCGTTTGTGATAATCAAGCCACAATAGAAATTATAAACAAAGGGTGATCCAAGTCAGAGTTGGTCATGAAGTTTCTAAGGAGGTTGGTGTGGTTAGCCTTGTGCAATAATTTTCACTTCATGGCAGTGCATATTCAGGGGTCTAAGAATGTCGCAGCTGATGCTCTATCTAGGAGGAAATTTTCTATTTTCTTTCAGGTAATTATTATTAATTAAGACTGTACAAAAAATTGGCAGAGGGTCTTATCAGGAATTCTCTGGCTGCCAACAACAAGAGGTCATAAGATCTAGGCTGGAGTAGTTACCAGAACTTAATTATAAGGCAGCTGGTGCTGATCACATTGAACAACTAATTTGTTTTGTTACTTTTTGCCACCATGAATTAAAGCTATCTTACAACACCATTAAGTTGTACCTGGCAGGGGTACAGCATCATCTGTCTATACAATTTCCAAGTAGGCCTTCCTTATTTACAGCTCATCCCATCAAGGCCATCCTCCGGGGAATACGCAGCACAACAGTTAGCAAAGCCCCAGCCAGGGTACCACGGTCAGGGGAAATGTTTAGGAACATGTCAGATCTACTAGATGGGTCTCCTTTTGGGTTGTTTAACAGCCTAGTAATCAAGGTAGCCATGTATCTAGCCTTCTATGGGTTTTTAAAGCCAGGGGAGTCTTCCAGTTCCAACACTAAGTCTAGGTCCCTGGTCAAGTCTCATTTAGTCCTTCAGGATCAGGTGTATGTGTTAACCTTGGTCTCTACCAAAACTTCAGCAACCGAAGTACAGGTCTTGTATTTTCCGATGGGGCACAAATGGTGTCCCGTTCGAGTTTTAAATGAGTTACTCATTGCAATGGTATGGAGACCTGACAGCACACCTTTACTATCCTTCAACAATGCTTTCCTAACCACCAGCAATTTTGTAAAATGCATACGCTTGCTAGCTAAATCATTGGGTCATAATCCCGCTTCTCTGTGAGGGCATTCTTTTTGTATTGGGGCTGCCTCAGCAACATCACAGCATAAGGTTCTGGCCCATATCATCAAGTCAATGGGGAGATGGGATTCAATTTGTTACACTAGATATGTACCAAACCCCTGGCTTGAAATGTCACAGGTATTTAAGC
Source organism: Hyla sarda (assembly GCF_029499605.1). Taxonomy (NCBI): domain Eukaryota; kingdom Metazoa; phylum Chordata; class Amphibia; order Anura; family Hylidae; genus Hyla; species Hyla sarda. The sequence goes on from NC_079192.1 coordinate 109,484,524, forward strand.
TGTTGGCAATGTAATCATATGTAATATACAAATAAATTATATTAATACTTACTTGTCTTGCTTTTTGCCCTCTATAGGTGAGCCCTCGATCACAGTTATGGCACACCTCAGCCGGTTATTACGGATATGGTAGTTAGAAACATAGAATCATAGAATGTGTCTGCAGATAAGAACCATTTGGCCAATCTAGTCTGCCCAATAATCTGAATCCTATTAAAAGTCCCTGGCCCTATCTTATATGAAGGATAGCCTTATGCTTATCCCATGCATGTTTAAACTCATTCACTGTATTTGAAGTGATAACTTCTGCAGGAAGGCTATTCCATGCATCCACTACTCTCTCAGTAAAGTAATACTTCCTAATATTACTTTTAAACCTTTGCCCCTCTAATTTAAAACGATGTCCTCTTGTGGTAGTTTTTCTTCTTTTAAATATGCTCTCCTCCTTTACCATGTTGATTCCCTTTATGTATTTAAAAGTCTTTATCATTGTTGTAAGATGTTCCAGGTAAGTACTCACAGTTTAAGCCCTGAGTACAAATACAATATATAGGGCTCAGCCTTTTAGCCAAATACTTTTGACAGACCAACAAACTTTGTAAGACTACCCGAACTAGGTTCAGTGTAGCAGCTGGTACTTTTGCACTGGGTCACCATATATGAAGCATAGGGGAGTAGTGTGTTACTTACTGGCGGAAAGAGGGGAGCCAGATAAGAGCAATCTTACGTGGCATAGACATGCTAAGCAGGAACAGAGCCCAGCCCCACCATGACCTGCAGCCTAGCCTGCTGCTACGTGTATAGCATGAAGCCATTGTTTGGAGTAGAAGGAAACCATGTTGATGACTAAGAGGTAGGGTGGAACAAATTTTAAGGATTGAAAAGAGGGATCAGAGAAAAATACAGTATAGTACACTATGCTATACTGCAGTGCCCAGTCATGACACGGGTGGAGTATTTCAACCAAAATGCATTACCTGTACCTGTGCATCCTACTATGCTGATTTACACTGAAGCTAAAGTTTTATCCGAAAAACTGCGCTGGACATCTTTCAATTCCTGAATTATTATTATTATTATTATTATAAAGCCCAGTTATGTAGTCCATGGCTAATAAACGTTCTGGATTGTCCCAGTTAATAAATTAGCAAATTAAATCTAATGAAATTGATTAGATAGATATAGTCTATAGGTTCTTGTTATTGATTTCTCTTTAAAAGAAGATGAATGCAGACTAATAAAATTCAGAGAAACCAATTTCCGAAATATCTTTACATCGACTACAGAATACAAAACATACCCCGGTGGGGTCACAGATGGGTTTGCAATAGGGATGAGCGAATCGAATCTGACCAATCCGAATTTGTTACAAATTTCAGGAAAAATTCACTTCGCAATAAATCCGAATATCACCAGTTTGCCACGATTTGATTACACAAAACGCTTCATTAACCCCTTAAGGACTCAGGGTTTTTCCGTTTTTGCACTTTCGTTTTTTCCTCCTTACCTTTTAAAAAATCATAACCCTTTCAATTTTCCACCTAAAAATCCATATAATGGCTTATTTTTTGCGTCGCCAATTCTACTTTGCAGTAACATTAGTCATTTTACCCAAAAATATACGGCGAAACGGAAAAAAAATCATTGTGCGACAAAATCGAAAAAAAAACGCCATTTTGTAACTTTTGGGGGCTTCCGCTTCTACTCAGTGCATAATTCGGTAAAAATTACACCTTATCATTATTCTGTAGGTCCATACGGTTAAAATGATACCCTACTTATATAGGTTTGATTTTGTCGCACTTCTGGAAAAAATCATAACTACATGCAGGAAAATTTATACGTTTAAAAATGTCATCTTCTGACCCCTATAACTTTTAAATTTTTCCTTGTACAGGGCGGTATGAGGACTCATTTTTTGCGCCGTGATCTGAAATTTTTATCGGTATGATTTTTGTTTTGATCGGACTTTTTTATCACTTTTTATTCATTTTTTTAATGGTATAAAAAGTGACCAAAATACGCTTTTTTGGACTTTGGAATTTTTTTGCGCATACGGCATTGACCGTGCGGTTTAATTAATGATATATTTTTATAGTTCAGACATTTACGCACGTGGCGATACCACATATGTTTATTTATTTCTTTTTTACACTGTTTTATTTTTTTTATGGGAAAAGGGAGGTGATTCAAACTTTTATTAGGGAAGGGGTTAAATGACCTTTATTAACACTTTTTTTAAATATTTTTTTTGCAGCGTTATAGGTCCCATAGGGACCTATAACACTGCACACACTGATTTCCTATGCTGATCACTGGCGTGTATTAACTCGCCTGTGATCAGCATTATCGGCGCTTGACTGCTCCTGCCTGGATCTCAGGCAGGGAGCAGTCATTCGTCGATCGGACACCGAGGAGGCAGGTAAGGGCCCTCCCGGTGTCCGATCAGCTGTTCGGGACGCCGCGATTTCACCGCGGCGGTCCTGAACAGCCCGACTGAGCAGCCGGGATACTTTCAGTTTCACTTTAGAAGCGGCGGGCAGCTTTGACCGCCGCTTCTAAAGGGTTAATACTGCACATCGCCAAGATCGGCGATGTGTGGTATTAGCCGCTGGTCCCGGCCGTTGATGAGCGCCGGGACCGAAGCGATATGATGCAGGATCGCGGCACGATCCCGCTTCATATTGCGGGAGCCGGCGCAGGACATAAATATACGTCCTGCGTTGTTAAAGGGGTACTCCGGTGAAAAACTTTTTTTTTTTTTAAATCAACTGGTGCCAGAAAGTTAAACAGATTTGAAAATTACTTCTATTAAAAAATATTAATCATTCTTGTACTTATTAGCTGCTGAATACTACAGTGGAAATTCTTTTCCGTTTGAAAAACAGAGCTGTCTGCTGACATCATGAGCACAGTGCTCTCTGCTGACATCTCTGTCCATTTTAGGAACTGCCTAGAGTAAAAGGAAATCCCCATAGCAAACATATGCTGTTCTGGGCAGTTCCTAAAATGGACAGAGATGTCAGCAGAGAGCACTGTGCTCATGATGTCAGCAGACAGCTCTGTGTTTCAAAAAGAAAATAATTTCAGCTGTAGTATTCAGCAGCTCATAAGTACAGGAAGGATTAAGATTTTTTAATAGAAGTAAATTACAAATCTGAAGAAAAATAGGTATGTGCAGCTCACAATTACTAATACACACCGAGGTCAAACTGGGGCATGCAGCTATACCTGTGCCCGGACCTTCTAGGTGAGTATGGATATAATGAATTTGGGTTAATAATTATAAAAATAAAAAATAGTGGGACGTGCTTCAATAATAATATATTAAATTTATTAAAATGACAATGTAAAAAGTTACTCCTCACAGGGCCCTGTGCGCTCGCTCTGTGCGTAATACAGGGGCTAGAGCATCGTGACGTCATGGCACCACCTCTCGTGATGTCACGGCCCACCCCCTCAATACAAGTCTATGGGAGGGGGCATGGCGGCCATCATGCCCCCTCCCATAGACTTGCTTTAAGGGGACGGATCGTGACGTCATGAGGGGTCGGAGCCGTGACGTCACGAGGGGTCGGAGCCGTGACGTCACGAGGGGTCGGAGCCGTGACGTCACGATGCTCCGGCCCCTGTATCGCTGGTCATTACGCACAGAGCGAGTTTGCTCTGTGCAGTAATGATAGCGGAGAGCTGCAGCGGAGATCCAGAGGTATAAAATGGGGATAAGATGCTAGGTGCGGAGTACCCCTTTAAGGTGAAAAAGGGCTCAGTCCTTAAGGGGTTAAGCTTTAGAGTTGTTGTACACCCCATTGCAGCAGTGGAGTTGCTGTGTATTACACCCAAAAGTGTACTTTCTCTCTCCCTTCCCTGTCACTGCCTTTGCAGTGATTTGGGCTTTTGGTGAATCGCTGCTATCAAGCTGGTTTTCTGTGCAACACACACGCTGCTCTATCTCTCCATGCAATGAAACGCTCTCTCTGAAATAAAATGCTCGAATGGCTGGCCGCAAGATGGCTGCTGATTATATAGGGCTGTGACATCACAGGGGTGGGTGGCTACAGATAGGCTGTATGCTGCATGTGATTCAGAGTCATCCCATCTATCCGCCTTCCCAGAGCTCCTTGCCCCATGTCCTCATATGTGGATCCAGCATTTTAGATGCTCTGGAACCTGGACCACACTGAATGGAGTTTAAAGGGGTACTCTGGTGAAAAACTTTTTTTTTTTTTAAATCAACTGGTGCCAGAAAGTTAAACAGATTTGTAATTTAGGAAAGAAAACCAGAAACAAATACTTGTGCCCAGACCTTCTAGGTGAGTATGGATATAATGAATTTGGGTTAATAATTATAAAAATAAAAAATAGTGGGACGTGCTTCAATAATAATATATTAAATTTATTAAAATGACAATGTAAAAAGTTACTCCTCACAGGGCCCTGTGCGGAGAACACATAAGATACAGGCAATAGATATTAATGCATAAAAAATATATAAATGTACCACTGGCATATATAGTAGTTTCTTATGTGCAACAAGGAAATGCCTATTCTAGGTAAACAAATACTCAATGCACAATAACAAGCCACATGCAGGCTAGAATAGTACGCTAATGAAGTGGCTAGTTACCACATTTAAATATATATAAGCAAAATGTGTCCTTATTTTATGTTAGACGGTTTGTAGCAATTCAAAATATGTTACCGGTCTTGTGTAACAGTTCTGGCAGTCCGCACTGTGAACAAATAATATTGTAGCAGTGCCTGGATGGTAAGGCGCACTGGATCCTCTGTGCGGCGGTCCTGGATGGTAGCACGAAGATAGCCTAGCAGAGTCCTTAGAAAAAGGAGGTGGTGGTCATCATGGGCTGTTGGCGCTGGCAGGCGCCAAGGTGGAAAAGCTGCCGGAGGACCGTTGGCGCTGGCAGGCGCTGTAGCTGGAGAAGTTCTCACCGCTGGACTGCGATGCTGGCTGTATGGGACCGAAGATCGCAAACTGGATACGAGGAGCTCACCTCGTGTTGGCGGCGTGTGACGTCAGCAGATGTTAGAGCTGGAAACACTGCACCTCAGTTTGCTTTTGCAAAGGCTGGACCTTTAGCATCTGTCCGGTCCAGCCTTTGCAGTGTTTCCAGCGCTAACATCTGCTGACGTCACACGCCGCCAACACGAGGTGAGCTCCTCGTATCCAGTGTGCGATCTCCGGTCCCATACAGCCAGCATCGCAGTCCAGCGGTAAGAACTTCTCCAGCTACAGCGCCTGCCAGCACCAACGGTCCTCCGGCAGCTTTTCCACCTCGGCGCCTGCCAGCGCCAACAGCCAATGATGACCACCACCGCCTTTTACTAAGGACTCTGCTAGGCTATCTTCGTGCTACCATCCAGGACCGCCGCACAGAGGATCCAGTGCGCCTTACCATCCAGGCACTGCTACAATATTATTTGTTCACAGTGCGGACTGCCAGAACTGTTACACAAGACCGGTAACATATTTTGAATTGCTACAAACTGTCTAACATAAAATAAGGACACATTTTGCTTATATATATTTAAATGTGGTAACTAGCCCCTTCATTAGCGTACTATTCTAGCCTGCATGTGGCTTGTTATTGTGCATTGAGTATTTGTTTACCTAGAATAGGCATTTCCTTGTTGCACATAAGAAACTACTATATATGCCAGTGGTACATTTATATATTTTTTATGCATTAATATCTATTGCCTGTATCTTATGTGTTCTCCGCACAGGGCCCTGTGAGGAGTAACTTTTTACATTGTCATTTTAATAAATTTAATATATTATTATTGAAGCACGTCCCACTATTTTTTATTTTTATAATTATTAACCCAAATTCATTATATCCATACTCACCTAGAAGGTCTGGGCACAAGTATTTGTTTCTGGTTTTCTTTCCTAAATTACAAATCTGTTTAACTTTCTGGCACCAGTTGATTTAAAAAAAAAAAAAGTTTTTCACCAGAGTACCCCTTTAAACTCCATTCAGTGTGGTCCAGGTTCCAGAGCATCTAAAATGCTGGATCCACATATGACGACATGGGGCAAGGAGCTCTGGGAAGGCGGATAGATGGGATGACCCTGAATCACATGCAGCATACAGCCTATCAGTAGCCACCCACCCCTGTGATGTCACAGCCCTATATAATCAGCAGCCATCTTGCGGCCAGCCATTCGAGCATTTTATTTCAGAGAGAGCGTTTCATTGCATGGAGAGATAGAGCAGCGTGTGTGTTGCACAGAAAACCAGCTTGATAGCAGCGATTCACCAAAAGCCCAAATCACTGCAAAGGCAGTGACAGGGAAGGGAGAGAGAAAGTACACTTTTGGGTGTAATACACAGCAACTCCACTGCTGCAATGGGGTGTACAACAACTCTAAAGCTTAACCCCTTAAGGACTGAGCCCTTTTTCACCTTAAAGGGGTACTCCGCACCTAGCATCTTATCCCCATTTTATACCTCTGGATCTCCGCTGCAGCTCTCCGCTATCATTACTGCACAGAGCGAGTTCGCTCTGTGCGTAATGACCAGCGATACAGGGGCCGGAGCATCGTGACGTCACGGCTCCGACCCCTCGTGACGTCACGGCTCCGACCCCTCATGACGTCACGATCCGTCCCCTTAAAGCAAGTCTATGGGAGGGGGCATGATGGAGGAGGAGCCATGACGTCACGATGCTCTAGCCCCTGTATTACGCACAGAGCGAGTTTGCTCTGTGAAGTAATGATAGCGGAGTGCTGCAGCAAAGATCCCGGGGGTCATCCAGCGGCAGGACCCCTGCGATCTGACATCTTATAACCTATCCTTTGGATAGGGGATAAGATGCAAGGGGCGTTGTACCCCTTTAAAGACTGAGCCTTTTTTTGCAATTCTGACCACTGTCACTTTATGCATTAATAAATCTGAGATGCTTTTACTGTTTATTCTGATTCCGAGACTGTTTTTTCGTGACATTTTCTACTTTAGCATAGTGGTAAATTTTCGATGTTACTTGCATCCTTTCATGGTAATGATGTACAGAATTTTGCATCCACTGTTTCATTTTCTGAAGTTCTGCCTGTGCACAACATTCAGAATGATAGTCAGAGGCGTATTAAGGAGTTCAACCTATGGCTTAGAAAATGGTGTCAAGAGCAAGGATTTGGCTTTGTGTCTAATGATAGCTCTACTTGGAATAGAAAGGAACTGTACAAAAAAGATGGTTTGCAGCTTTCTCTCAAAGGAACAAATGTACTCTGTGAACAATTCCAAGAATTTGCTAAGGAGTATTTAAACTAGGAAGGGGGGGGGGCAAAAATGTGAAAATCCATGAGTCCAATTGCCCCCCTGAAACAATGCCAGAACATGTCAGTAGCCCAGAGGTTAAGAAATGACAAGCTCAGAGTCCTATCTTTAAATGCCCACAGTTTAGGTAATAAAATTAATGAACTTGGGTCAATAATGGCATCTGAGAATGTAGATTTAGTGGCTGTTACTGAGACATGGTTTAATGAAAGAATGACTAGGACATATCCATACCAGGGTACTCTTTATACAGAAGAGACAGAGAAGGCAAGAAAGGAGGAGGAGTGGCCCTATATGTGAAAGATAGCATAAAATGTAACCCAATGCAAGTTAGTGAGGCCAACATAGAGTCAGTTTGGGTTACGTTGCAGTTTGGTAATCATGCTGTAACTCGTGTAGCTGTGATATATAGACCATCTGGCCAAGTTGAAGTAGATGATCTACTTGTTGAAGAAATATCTAAAATGACAATGAAAGGAGAAGTTATCATTATGGGAGACTTCAATCTTCCGGATATAAACTGGAAAACCAAAATAGCTAGTTCTGCCAGGAGTACAGATATTCTAAATTCCCTACTGGAATTATCTCTACAACAAATGGTTGAGGAGCCGACCCGGAGGGAGGCCATTTTGGATTTAATATTCACAAATGGGGATTTGGTATATGATGTTATTGTTGGCGAAAGCTTGGGATCTAGGGATCACCAATCAGTGTGGTTTAATACAAGAACAGTGAAGGAGTCACACCACACAAAAACAAAAGTTTTAGATTTTAGAAAAACAGACTTTTAAAAAATGAGATTAGTCATAAATGAGTCCCTATCATACTGGAACAAATTACATGGAGTTCAGGAGAAATTGAACTACCTAAAAGACACATTATTGAAAGCAACAGAAAATTGCATTAGACTTGTCAGTAAAAGCAGAGAAAGGAAGAGACCACTGTGGTACTCAGCAGAAGTGGCCAAAATCATAAAAAACAAAAAACTAGCATTTAGCAATAATAAAACAACCCAGAGCAATGAAGATAGGGAAATCTACAAGACTAGGCAGAAAGAGGCCAAGCAAGTTATAAGAATTTCTAAAGCGCAGGCAGAAGAAAAACTAGCTCAGTCTGTGAAAAAAGGGGATAACACATTCTTCAGATATATAAATGAAAAAAGGAAATTAAAACAAAGAATAACTAAATTAAAAACAAAGGAAGGAAGGTATGTAGAAGAGAAAAAGGGGCTAGCCGACTGTCTTAATGAATACTTCTGTTCAGTTTTAACAGAAGAAAAAGAAGGAAAAGGACCTCCATTAGAAAGGAAAACTAAGGAATCGTTTGATGCATGTGTCTTTACAGAGGAAGAGGTTCTACGTTTGCTGTCTAAAGTGAAGACAAATAAATCACAGGGCCCTGATGGGATACAACCAAAATTATTAAAAGAGCTTTGTGGTGAGCTAGAAAAACCTTTCACAGATTTATTTATCCAATCACTGGTAACAGAAGTCGTCCCGGAAGATTGGAAATTAGTAAATGTTGTGCCCATTCGCAAGAAAGGTAGTAGGGAGTAATCAAGCAACTATATGCCAGTAAGTCTGACATCAATAGTGGGGAAATTATTGGAAACCCTACTAAAGGATAGGATTGTGGAACATCTAAAATCCCATGGATTGCAGGATGAAAAACAACATGGGTTTGCTTCAGGGAGATCATGTCAAACAAATCTTATTGATTTTTTTTGACTGGGTGACTAAAATAATAGATGGCGGAGGGGCAGTAGACATCGCATATCTAGATTTTAGTAAGGCTTTTGACACTGTCCCACATAGAAGACTTATCAATAAACTGCAGTCATTGAGCTTGGACTCCCATATTGTTGAGTGGATTAGGCAGTGGCTGAGTGACAGACAACAGAGGGTTGTAGTCAATGGAGAATATTCAGAGCAAGGTCTTGTCACCAGTGGGGTACTTCAGGGATCTGTACTGGGACCAATATTGTTTAATATCTTCATTAGTGATATCGCAAAAGGTCTCGATGGTAAGGTATGTCTTTTTGCTGATGACACAAAGATATGTAACAGGGTTGATGTTCCTGGAGGGATCCGCCAAATGGAAAAGGATTTAGGAAAACTAGAATGGTCAGAACTCTGGCAACTGACATTTAATGTGGATAAGTGCAAGATAATGCACCTGGGGCGTAAAAACCCTCAGGCAGAATATAGAATATTTGACACAGTCCTTACCTCAGTATCTGAGGAAAGGGATTTAGGAGTAATTATTTCAGAAGACTTAAAGGTAGGAAGACAATGTAATAGAGCAGCAGGAAACGCTAGCAGAATGATTGGATGTATAGGGAGAGGTATAAGCAGTAGAAAGAGAGAAGTGCTCATGCCACTGTACAGAACACTGATGAGACCTCACTTGGAGTATCGTGCGCAGTACTGGAGGCCATATCTCCAAAAGGATATAGATACTCTAAAGAGAGTTCAAAGAAGAGCTACTAAACTAGTACATGGATTGCAGGACAAAACTTACCAGGAAAGGTTAAAGGACCTTAACATGTATAGCTTGGAAGAAAGAAGAGACAGAGGGGATATGATAGAGACTTTTAAATACATAAAGGGAATCAACACGGTAAAGGAGGAGAGCATATTTAAAAGAAGAAAAACTACCACAAGAGGACATAGTTTTAAATTAGAGGGGCAAAGGTTTAAAAGTAATATCAGGAAGTATTATTAATAAATACTATTTACTGAGAGATTAGTGGATGCATGGAATAGCCTTCTTGCAGAAGTGGTCGCTGCAAATAAAGTGAAGGAGTTTAAACATGCATGGGATAAGCATAAGGCTATCCTTCATATAAGATAGGGCCAGGGACTATTGATAGGATTCAGATTATTGGGCAGACTAGATGGGCCAAATGGTTCTTTCTGCCGACACATTCTATGTTTCTATGGTGAAAAATTCCAAAATTTCATGAATATTTGGAAAATGTAGCATTTTTCAAAATGTTTAACTCTTTGCTTGTAAGGAAAATGGATATTCCAAATAAATTATATATTGATTCACATATACAATATATCTGTTTATATTGGCATCATAAAGTTAACATGTTTTTACTTTTGAAAAACATTAGAGGGCTTCATAGTTCAGCAGCAATTTTCCAATTTTTCACGGAAATTTCAAAATCAGAATTTTTCAGGGACCAGTTCAGTTTGAAGTGGATTTGAGGGGTTTCACGTTAGAAATACCCCGTAAATTACCCTTTATAAAAACTGCACCCCTCAACTTATTCAAAATGACATTCAGAAAGTTTGTTAACCCTTTAGGTGTTTCACAGGAATAGCAGCAAAGTGAAGGAGAAAATTCAAAACCTTCATTATTTACACTCACATGTTCTTGTAGACCTTTTTTGAATTTTTACAAGAGGTAAAAGGAGAGAAATCTCCCACAAAATTTGTAACCCCATTTCTCTTGAGTATGGAAATAACACCTTAACACCCCACAGGTGTTTGATGACTTTTCGTTAAAGTTTTTGAAAATATGAGTATGAAAATACCAAACATGTGGACGTCAAATGCACTGCAGGCGTACTACAATGCTCAGAAGTGAAGGAATCACATTTCGCTTTTGGAAAGCAAATTTTGCTTAAATGGGTTTTGGGTGGCATGTCACATTTAGGAAGCCCCTATGGTGCCAGAAAAAAAAACACACATGGAATACTATTTTAGAAACTACGCCCCTCAGGGAACGTAACAAGGGGTACAGTGAGCCTTAACACCCTACAGGTCTTTGACGACTTATCGTTAAAGTCGGATTTACAAATGAAAAAAAAAATCTTTTTCACTAAAATGCAGTTTTTTCCCAAAATTTTACACTTTTACAAGGGGTAATAGGAGAAAATGCCTCCCAAAATGTGTAACCACATTTCTTCTGAGTACTGAAATACACCATGTGTTGACGTCAAGTGCTCTGCTGGCGCACTACAATGCTCAGAAGAGAAGGAGCGCCATTGAGCTTTTGGAGAGAGAATTTGGTTGGAATAGAAGTCGGGGGCCTTGTGTGTTTACAAAGCCCCCGTGGTGCCAGAACAGTGGACCCCCCACATGTGACCCCATTTTGCAAACTACACCCCTCACAGAATTTAATAAGGGGTGCAGTGAGCATTTACACCCCACTGGCGTTTGACAGATCTTTGGAACAGTGGGCTTAGCAAATGAAAAATTTAATTTTTCACGGACCACTGTTCTAAAAATCACTCAGACACCTGTGGGGCATAAATGCTTACTATACCACTTATAACATTCCTTGAGGGGTGTAGTTTCCAAAATGGGGTCACATGTGGGGGGGGGGGTCATTGTTCTGGCACTATGGGGGCTTTGTAAACACATGTGGCCTTCAATTCCGGACAAATTTTCCAGCATTTTAGTTGAATTTTTTTTTCCGTTTTCCCATCCAAATTTAACGGAAATTTGTCAAACACCTGTGGGATGTTAAGGCTCACTATACCCCTTGTTACGTTCTGTGAGGGGTGTAGTTTCAACAATGGGGTCACATGTGGGTATTTATTTTTTTGCGTTTATGTCAGAACCGCAGTAAAACCGGCCTCAAATGTACAAAGTGTGCTCTCACTCCTGAGCCTTGTTGTGCGCCCGCAGAGCATTTTCCGCCCCACATATGGGGTATTTCCGTACTCAGGAGAAATTGCGTTGCAAATTTTGGCGGACTTTTTCTCCTTTTACCTCTTGTGAAAATAAAAAAGTATGGGGCAACACCAGCCAGTGTAAATTTTTGTAATTTTTTTTAATTTTTTTAAATGTAAAAGGAGAAAAAGCCCCCCAAAATTTGTAACGCAATTTCTCCCGAGTATGGAAATACCCCTTATGTGGCCCTAAACTGTTTCCTTGAAATATAACAGGGCTCCAAAGTGAGAGAGATCGCCATGCACATTTGAGGACTAAATTAGGGATTGCATAGAGGTGGACATAGGGGTATCCTACGCCAGTGATTCCCAAACAGGCTCCAACTGTTACTAAACTCCCAGCATGCCAGGACAATCAGTGGCTGTCCGGAAATGCTGGGAGTTGTTGTTTTGCAACAGCTGGAGGCTCCGTTTTGGAAACACTGCCATACAATACTTTTTCATTTATATTGGGGGGGGGGGGACAGTGTAAGGGGGTGTATATGTAGTGTTTTACCCTTTATTATGTGGTAGTGTAGTGTTCTTAGGGTACATTCACACGGGCAGGGGTTTACTGTGAGTTTCCTACTAGGAGTTTGCGCTGTGGCGGAAAATTTGCCATAGCTCAAACTTGAAGCAGGAAACTCACTGTAAACCCACCCGTGTAAATGTACCCTGTACATTCACATGGGGGGGGGGGGGAGGCAAACCTCTCAGCTGTTGCAAAACTACAATTCCCAGCATGCACTGACAGACCGTGCATGCTGGGAGTTGTACTTTTGCCACAGCTGGAGGCATACTGGTTGGAAAACCTTCAGTTAAGTGATGTTATCTAACTCACTTTTTTCCAATCAGTGTGCCTCCAGCTGTTTCAAAACTACAACTCCCAGCATGTACTGATCACCGAAGGGCATGCTGGGAGATTAAGTTATACAACAGCTGGAGGTACGCAACTACAACTCCCAGCATGAAGAGACAACTGTTTGCTGTTCGTGCAAGCTGGGACACGCCTGATCCCCCTTATTTTCCTGGTCACCAGAGACCCGTATGACCCAGAATCGCCGACATATGGGAGGTCTCAGGACCCCCCCCTGGGCATTTGCACAGAATGCCTGCTGATATATATCAGCAGTCATCCCGGTCTGGTCCACACCTGGCGCGCGGCGGGGACCGAAATTCCCATGGGCGTACAGGTATGCCCTGGGTCCTTAAGTACCAGGGAGCAAGTGCGTACCCATACGTCCTGGGTCCTTAAGGGGTTAAGGTACTCTGGAGACACTAGACTTTAAAATATTAACACAAAAAACACCAAACAAGAGAGACCAGGCACCACCTGTGGGGATCCCAATAAGTATAGCTGACAGGCAACAAATCGGGGTATCAGTCCTTAGCAGACCAGGAATGTAGGGAGTGCTTCACGTAGATAGATGTGTAAAATATAACAGCAAACAGAAGAAGAAAATGAAGTACACACCTGAAGATCCTGCTGCAACGGTTTATTTCAAGTTCATACAGAACGTACATAGGACACCTCCCCAAGACACGAGAAGAGCTGTATGGCAGGAGCGTGCACCCGATGCAATGCTCAAAAAAGACGCAAATGCTACACGGTTACTTTCACACAAAGTAGAGCAGTTTCTTAAATGTTACAGAATAATACAATATTTATTAATAGGGATATACCAGTATTATATCCCTTTGAATATTGTATTATTCAATCCTTCATTCTAGGTTCCTACTTCCTCAAGGTCTACAGTAAAGTGGATCATCTCCAGGTTCTCGCGTAAAAAAACGTGTCTTTATTGAAGTTTACCACTTTGTCTAGCCTTACACTTCAGAACCTACACATGACGTGCCCCAGTGGAACACCATTACCACTTTTGTTTGTGCAACCCCCTCATCACTGTAGCAGCCTACATGGAAAAACTAGTGGAGCCACTCAAGCCACTGAGACCATTGGGAACTCTATAGTTACCACTAAGGCTACTATTTGTATCTTATCAGCAGCACCCACTGAGCCTTACGTCACCACACGTTTTACCCCAAGGCTGCCGCACATGTTTTGCCAATACTGGCCTTATTGACTTACCGGTATCTATTTGTGTTTGTGGAAACCTCGCTCCACCACAGCCCCTACCATAGACATGATTGAAGGCTGCATGACATCATGACCACGGCTGCCCGAAACCGGCATTCTGAACATTAATGGATAGGGAATAAGATGTCTAGTGGTGGAGTACCCCTTTAACATAACAAAGATTGTCACCAAGACATCAAGTAAATTCTACTCTTGGATACCCTTTATGACATCACTACCTGGTTAGAGGAAATATCTGCTATATACCTGGATTGAAATGTAACTTTTGGAGCCACTGAAAACCAAGTCATAGAAATGCTGACCCCTTGTACTAAAGAAGTCTGTGTTAAAGTAATTTCCACATAAAAGTATTGGTATTCAAAAACCATGGACTGTGCCATAAATAAACATTTGATTTTCCAAGTGGCAATAGAAATTTCAGCCAACGCGCTAAGAGTGTATTAGTTCTGTGCAGGTGAGCTGAAACATGGAAAAAATAGCGCAAGCAATGCTTCCTTAAATGAGTTATTTTAGGGATTATATACATTTCTAATAAGAGTCAAACGTCACAAGGACATTCAATCATCCAAATTTACCGCTGAATTCCACATTATAAAATACAGTCTCTGAAACAGCCAACTTACATAGAATTTATTTCTTACGCTTTACATAGCAATGGAATCATAATAAATCAAAAGACTGTATAACATTTATTGCAGTTTATATCAGAACTTATACAGCAGATGTCTGTTTCTCTCGAAACTGAGACAATACACGTTGGTCACACTTCAACCACAGATTTATTCATTTTACTTTGGGAAACACATACACATCTTAAAAATAATTAGTACATTGTCCCTGATTGTAGTTACATGTAGGGCAGATTTATAAGACATAAATAAAATGTGAAAGAACATCAAGTTTAATAAAATAGGATACATTTTACTTTCATGTTGCTCAGACACATTATTTACTGATTTACTATTGAAAACCCATCTGACATCTGCTTATGTTTGGTTGTATGCCACAATTTGGCCCAGAATTCGAGGCGCAATGCTTCAAAAGTAAATGTAAGATGCAATACATTTAGCATTGCTGCATATCGTTGTGCGGGGTACACAGTGTTGCCTCACTGCTGAGTGGGCAGGTTTTTGCACATAGTTGAAATTTTGGTTGCAAAAACACAGCTGTTAGATTTTGTTTGTAAATTTTTGGAGCCAGCTATTTTTTTTTTAGAGTACATTATGCCTATAGACTTAACAATCTGATAAACTTCTCCAAAAAAAAGAGGTGTAATGCAAATCTTCTGGACCCAGTACAAAACCCCTCATAGGACATCCAACCTACCATGTGCCAGATATGATGCTGTCCTTTTACTTGGCTGGTCCTTTGGGCCCTCAAAGTCTATTGGATCATGTTCAATTGCTCTGCCAGAACTTTAGCCATGTTCGTACTAAACTAAACTACAGCTCCGTGCCCATGCAGACTGCCCAAAATGTGGAAAGGCTGAAGCGAATCTGCTACATATGTTGTGGGAGTGCCCATATATAAATGATTTCTGGAATGAAATAAAAGAACAGATAAAAACAAAAATAGGTGTTAGTTTGGAGTGGAAACCAGGAGTCTTCCTGTTCGGTCTAATCCCTAACTTACCTGAGGTTAAAAAGAAGTTGATCTTGAATGCATTGAGTATAGGGAGGTTGATTATAATGAGGAAATGGATTTCCAATAAAAACCCGAGTAGTTCAGAATGGAAGTTGGAGTTGCAAAGGGTTAAAGGTTTTGAAAAGGTTAAAAGCAAAAAGTCAGAAAAAATGTTTGATATGTGGAAGAAAAAGTGGGGAATCTGGGATGCTGATAACTCGGATGTTTCTGGAATTTCTAGAATGAGGTGAGAGTAAGATGAGATATGCTTTTTTTTTTTTTTTTCTGCCATAGTGGGTGGAGGTTGGGGTGGGTAACAAAAAGACTAAATAAATGCATATGTATTTGTTATTTGTTGTACTGTATTTGTAAGAGCTTGTGTTTCTTTTTGTAAGCATTGAATAAAAATAATGAAATAAAAAAAAAAAAAAAAAAAACTACAGCTGTCTGTCTTTTTTGGTTAATTTTTAAAAAGTGGTCTAAAGAGATTTCCCCATTATATCAGGTAGATTGAAAAATACTCCAAATATGAGAGCTGATCAAGACAAACCAAAAAACCCAGCTGAGGAAAATATTGTATAATATATATTATCTGGATATGCCCTCTGAATCATCTGCAGTAGCTGTGATATCAGAAGCTGGTGCGTGGGTTTTCCATTGAGTGCCCAAGTAAGACACACAGTAACATGACCATGGTCACTAGGTTCACGCAGATATTAACATGCTTCATTTCTGTGTCAAGATGATTTCTGCTACCAAGGAGTGTGTCCTGATGAATTTTGTCACAAAGAGATAAACAACATCTCAAGAAAGCAGGTGTTTTCACTTGGATTCATCTCCACTGTAGAGGGAAATGTAATGCATCAATGGAGCATATTAATTGTGCAGTTAAAGCTGAAGTAACCCATTTAAGCATGTCATAATCAGGAAACATAGTGTAAACATCTGTATAATCACATACATGACAGTCAAAGCTTATAAGGTGCGTTTCCATTTGGAGTAAGGCATAGCACCATGGTAGAAGACGTAACTTTTATTTTTTCATAACAGTGGTATTATTTTCTTATAGCCCTTTCACCAGTGCTGGGTACCTCAATGTACCCCAGGTTCTACCAAAGTGACTGCAGTGCTAGCTATTTGTCCGCCATGTCATGAAGGGTCTCTAGGAGGCTACTTTTTGCCCTTCTTATATGACATGTGTGGGGTTGCGCCAGACTCTAAGCATAGGTGTGCCTTCATGATCTTCATATCCGCTATGCCACTAAATTTCACAGAACTCCCACTATTCTCAGCTGTAGACATTAAATATGCACCTTGCATTTACTATGGATCTGGATTAATAAACATTTCCATCCATTAAGACACAGGTGACATCTCTTAATGTAGCAAATCTCTTTCCAGACCCCGACTGATCAGATTTTGAAGGGATATCCTCCCCTTCTCTCATTTACCATTGTTTTCCCTACACATAGGACAGGGAGACAGGTTGAAAATAGAACAGGAAGCTGTGAGTACATGGGAAGTTTGAGTGTGTGTGTTATGTAGTTGAGTTTATTTTTATCATATACAAAGAGTACAGTCCGGCACTGCTATCCAAACAGCCTAATCTTAATGGGATAATCCGTAACCCTACACACAGTTCATGTGGTGGCCGGGGGTGCAATCCGGTAAATAGCAGTTACAAATGTACACCAGGAAGATGAAGAATGAAAGGATGCACTCACCCTGGAATCTTCATAGCAGAAGACTTTATTCAGGAATCGGTACAACACATAGGCGGGTGGACGCAGAGGAGCGACCTCGCAGCTGCGAGGTCGGTCCTCTGCGTCTACCCGCCTATGTGTTGTACCGGTTCCTGAATAAAGTATTCTGCTATCAAGATTCCTGGGTGAGTGCATTCTTTCATTTATCATCTTCCTGGTATTTATTTTTATCATACTTGTAAATGATAGGTTGTATATGTGTGGTCATTTTTTTCATTATTACTGGTAGTTTACATGGACTGTATTTTATATCACTTGATTTGCAATGAGTTTTGTAGGATCTTTCCATTAGGTTGGTTTTGCCATGAGCAGCTGACCATTTGAAATCAATATGGACCTTCACAGAGGTCAAGGTAGAGAAGAGTTGGGTTTTAATATGTCTGATCCTTTGGCAGCTTGTATCGAGAGATAAGGAGTTTTGTCCAAACATATTTTTCAGAACACATTCCGAACCTGCATGTGTATCGGGGAAGTAAGGTAAAATAGCTAGTCAAAAACAAACCAAAAGTGTAGAACTCCAGCTCCCAAAAAAAAGGTGGATAAAAGTCCAAACTTTAATTCATATCACTAAAAATAGCAAAAATCCAAATAATAAGGAAAAAGTGAAGTTAAAAGCTGGGTAGAACTACTTTTTTCTATTACTTTTTTCTCTGTAAAATAGCTAGTGGCTGAATGAGCCCTCAGGCCAGCACCTACTGTATCTGAAGGGCATGGTCAGGAGATGTGAGACCATCAACAGACGGAGAGACTCAAAACTGTGAGCTGGGAGGGGTGACCATAAAGGGTGACCCCACTCCTATAACAGAATGTCAACTTTAAAAGCTAAATATTTTTGCTAAACCAGACCCATAGTTGTGAAAACCCTCATTCCACTATCTGGCTTACAGGGGTCTGCTTACAGGGGTCTTTTGAGGCTGCTGCAATGAGCAACACTCTCACCACTCCACATGAAGCCCTTCAGTTTTCATCACCTCCAGAATAAAGATAAATATATGACTGATATTGTGTACTTAATGAATGGCCTAGCCACATGCTCTTTAATTCATGTCAATGTCATAGATAAATCCAAGCTTATAAAGGCAGTACTTATGACTACCCCTAGACCTCCACTTAACCTCACAAAACTGTTTGCAGACCCCTGATCCACAACTGTTAAACAAATAGTAATTTATACCAATGTTAATAGAGTTTCTTCTAAGAGAACAGGTGAGCGCTCCTTATAAGGCAATTATAATGTAAAAGAAAACTAACTGATGCATTAAAAGACATCTGGACTTTACGCGGAGAAAGAAATTGTATTTATTAGGGATATTTTTTTACAACAGTAAGGCAAGGCATGCATACCACACTGACAAACAGTCAAAAGTAAGCCAAATAGATGGGAAAAAGAACAGAGCTGTCAGATTAATTTGTGCAAAGCGTGGTATGGACACAGTCAATCCAGAAATGCCAGATCTTGTCAAGCTGTCAGTGTTTCTGAGGGAAGTATTAATTGTAAGAAACCAATGAGATGAACTCGGCTTGTTAGGTATTTTCCATGACCAGACTATTAGATTCTTGATGTGCAAGAAATGTCATTCTTACAGGTAATAGACAGAAAGGAAACAGTGAATAGATACAAAGGCAAATACTTTCAGCTAAACTATATTTCTGCACTATTATAAATTATCCTTAAAGGCAATTGTTATCTAAATAAAACAAACATGCCTTTCAAATCATTCAGCAGGCATCCCGTGACAAAGCCCAGGGGGGTCCTGAGACCACCCCCCTGTCAGCGATTGCCGCATTTGTGGCGATTCCAGGTCTCCGGTGAACCGGAAAATAAGGGGGATCAGGGTTGTCCAAGACATCCCCGATCCCCCTGAAGGGATAGGAGTAAGGTGGCAGGAGTGCCCCCCCTCCTATCCCTGCTATTGGTCGTTCAGAAGCGACCGACCAATAGCAGATCAGGGGCGGGGGGGGGGGGGGGGTTAAGTTCAGTTCCCCTGCTCTGCCCACCAACTATAGTCCGGGCAGAGCAGGGGAACCGGTCGTGACCGGCGCTGCAGGTCCACTTACCATTGGCGATTGGTGGCGGGGGGCAGAGGACAGCGATGCGGCTCTCTGGTGTGGCTCCCTGGTGAGGCGATCCTATGGAAGCCGGTGAGTTGTTGCCTAGCAACATCTGGAGGGCTACAGTTATTAGACCACTATACAGTGGTCTCTAAACTGTAGCCCTCCAGGTGTTGCAAAACTACAACTCCCAGCATGCCCAGAAAGCTGTTTGCTGTTTGGGCAAGCTTGAATTTGCAGTTTTGCAACAGCTGGAGGGCTGCAATTTGGAGATCACTGTGCAGTGGTCTCTAAACTGTGGCCCTTCAGATCTTGCAAAACTACAACTCCCAGAATGCCCAAATTGCAAACAGCTGTCTTGGCATGCTGGGAATAGTAGTTGCATACCTCCGGCTATTGCATAACTACATCTCTCAGCATGCTCTTTGGAGATCAGCACATGCTGGGAGTTGTAGTTTAGCAACAGCTGGAGGCACACTGGTCAGAAAATATTGAGTTAGGTAACAGAACCTAACTGAAGGTTTTCCAATCAGTGTGCCTCCAGGTGTGGCAAAAGTACAACTTCCAGCCTGCTCGGTCTGTCAGTGCATGCTGGGAGTTGTAGTTTTGAAACAGCTGGAGGTTTGCCCCCCCCCCCCCCCCCCCATGTGAATGTACAGGGTACAGTGAGTTTCCTGCTTCAAGTTTGAGCTGCAGCAAATTTTCCGCCGCAGCGCAAACTCCTAGCGAGAAACTCACCGTAAACTCCAGCCAGTGTGAATATACCCTAAAAATCCATACATTGCACTACACTAACACAAAATAAAGGGTAAAACACTACATATACACCTCCTTACACTGTCCCCCCCCAATAAAAATGAAAAACGTATTGTACGGCAGTGTTTGCAAAATGGAGCCTCCAGCTGTTGCAAAACAACAACTCCCAGCATTCCCAAACAGCCACTGACTGTCCAGGCATGCTGGGAGTTTAAAAACAGCTGGAGGCACCTTGTTTGGGAATCATTGGCGTAGAATACCCCTATGTCCACCCCTATGCAATTCCTAATTTAGTCCTCAAATGCGCATGGTGCTCTCTCACTTCAGCACCCTGTCGTATTTCAAGGAAACAGTTTAGGGCCACATATGGGGTATTTCCGTACTCGGAAGCAATTGCACTACAAATTTTGGGGGTCTTTTTCTCCTTTTACCCCTTATGAAAAGTAAAAGTTGGGGTCTAAACCAGCCTATTAGTGTAAAAAAAATTGAAATGTTTACATTACCATGCTGGTGTTGCCCCATACTTTTTATTTTCACAAGTGGTAAAAGGAAAAAAAGACCCCCAAAATTCGTAACGCAATTTCTCCTGAGTACAGAAATACCCCATATGTGGGCGTAAAATGCTCTGTGGACGCACAACAAGGCTCAGGAGTGAAAGCACAACTCAGTAGGGACTCATTAGGGTTATAGGTTGAACTTGATGGACTCTGGTCTTTTTTCAGCCTTATGAACTATGTTACTATGTTACTATGTTACATTTGAGGCCTAAATTGGTGATTTGCACAGGGGTGGCTGATTTTACAGCGATTCTGACATAGACGCAAAAAAAAAATAATATCCACATGTGACCCCATCTTGGAAATTACACCCCTCACTGAACGTAACAAGGGGTATAGTAGGCCTTAACACCCCACAGGTGTTTGATGAATTTTCATTAAAGTTGGATGGGAAAATGAAAAAAAATTTTTTTAACTAAAATGCTGGTGTTACCATACATTTTTCATTTTCACAGGGGAAAATAGGAAAAAAGCCTCCCAAAATTTGTAACCCCATTTCTAAGAATATACCCCATATATGGATGTAAAGTGCTCTGCGGGTGCACTACAATTCTCAGAAGAGAAGGAGCACCATTGGGCTTTTGGAGAAAAAATGTGTCCAGAACTGAAGGCCACGTGTGTTTACAAAGCCCCATAGTGCCAGTGCGGGGGGCTTTGTCATCACACATGGCCCCTGACTTCCATTCCAAACAACTTCTCTCTCCAAAAGCTTAATGGCGCTCCTCCTCTTCAGAGCATTGTAGTGCGCCAGCAGAGCACTTGACGTCCATACATGGGGTATTTCCATACTTAGAAGAAATGGGGTTACAAATTTTGGGGGGAATTTTCTCCTATTACCCCTTGAAAAAATGTAAAATTTGGGGAAAAAACAGCATTTTAGTGGATTTTTTTAAATTTATTTACACATCCAACTTTAACAAAAAGTCGTCAAACACATGTGGGGTGTTAAGGCTCACTGTACCACTTGTTACATTCCTTGAGGGGTGTAGTTTCCAAAATAGTATGCCATGTGTTTTTTTTTTTTTTTTTTTTTTTTTTTTTTGCTGTAGGGGCTTTCTAAATGCGACAGGCTCCCCAAAAACCATTTCAGCAAAATTTGCTCTCCAAAAGCCAAATGTGGCTCCTTCTTTTCTGAGCATTGTAGTTCGCCCGCAGAGAATTTTACATCCTAACATGGGGTATTTCCATACTCAGAAGAGATGGGGTTACAAATTTTGGGGGTATTTTCTCCCATTACCCTTTGTAAAAATAGTAAATTTGGGAAAATAACTGCACTTTAGTGAAAACATTTTTTTCATTTACACACTCGACTTTAAAGAAAAGTCGTCAAACACCTGTGGGGTGTTAAGGCTAATTGAACCCCTTGTTACGTGCCTTGAGGGGTGTAGTTTCCAAAACAGTAGTTTCCAAAACAGTAGTTTTTTGTTTTTTTTTGCTGTTCTGGCACAATAGGGGCTTTCTAAATGAGACATGCACCCCAAAACCATTTCAGCAAAATTCACTCTCCAAAATCCCATTGTCACTCCTTCCCTTCTGAGCCCTCTACTGCGCCAGCCGAACACTTCACATACACATCTGAGGTATTTCCTTACTCGAAAAAATTGGGTTAGAAATTTTCCCCAAGAACATGCGAGTGTAAAAAATGAAGATTTTGAATTTTCTCCTTCACTTTGCTGCTATTCCTGTGAAACACCTAAAGGTTTAACAAACTTTTTGAATATCATTTTGAATACTTTTAGGGGTGCAGTTTCTATAATGGGGTCATTCATGGGGTATTTATAATATGAAGGCCCTTTAAATCCACCTCAAAACTAAACTGGTCGCTGAAAAATTCCAATTTTAAAAATGTTGTCAGTAAGGGATATGTGTGTGCTACCATATACAAATATACAAGACCAATATAAGCAAATGGAGCTCTGATTGTTGCAACAAAATTAAAGGGGTTTTCAGTGAGAATTGTTTTCTTTTTTTTAATAAATCAGTCAAAAAAGAAAAACAAACCATACTCACCTGCCTGCATTTCCTACCAATGTCATTCCAATGGTGCTTAGTCTTCAGTGCTCTAATACTACTGTGTGAGACTGGCATGCGAATTTTCGCATGTGCTAATTTTTGTATATACTAATTTTCGCATATGTTAATTCTCGCATATGCGAATTATCGCATATGCGAAAATAAAACGCGAATATTCTGAATATGCAAATTTAGCGAATATATGCCGAATATTCATCCATATATTCGCAAAATTTCACGAATTCGAATATGGCCTATGCCGCTCAACACTACTAGTCAGCCTTATGAATAATACTAATAAACTAAACTAAATTTACTATGCTCAATATTTTTCCACCCAGCCTAATTTTCAATCTTGCATTCTCAAGTGCATAAATGTCGTTCTGTGTCCTATGTAGAAATAAAAATGTATACATGCATACCAGTAAATACTGAGAAGCCAACAGAGTAAAACATTTGAGGTGCCATTAAAACACCAAATAATCCTTATGGATATCTTTTATTTTGGAGTATAAAAAAAGGACCCAAAAATTATAATTTTTTAATTGTCCGAAAAAAAGAATTACGGCAGGTTCACAACGGTCCCTTTAAATAACTAAATATTCTGAATACACAGTTCCTTGAGCAGAGAGCTACAGAGAGAACATCAGAGCCTGAAGGAGGAATGATCTGTTACTCCAATTAGTGAACGTGTTATTTGCTTCTAGTTAGGAAAAGCAGCCTGCCTGTCAGATCATGTAATAAAGAGAAGCATGTTTGTACTAGACAAATGTCCTCAGGATTGCTTAAAGGAGAAGGGAATCTGACATTAACATTTAGAAAACGACTTAGCCAGAAAATATGTTAAGTATGACAGCGTCACACATCTACTTTTATCTTGGATGATATTCAGTTCACTTGATCATGCTGGCAACATCTTATCAATGGCAGCATGGAAGGATGGTGTTTTCATTTTATAGTCATCACGACTATGGCTTTAATAAAAATATTTTAACATTCCTCTGAATTTATTTAAAGGGGTACTCCGGTGCTTAGACATCTTATCCCTTATCCAAAGGATAGGGGATAAGATGCCTGACCGCGGGAGTCCCGCCGCTGGGGACCCCCATGATCTTGCACGTGGCACCCCGTTTGTAATCACTCCCCGGAGCGTGTTCGCTCCGGGTCTGATTACGGGCGATCACAGGGCGGGCGGCGTGTGACGTCGCGCCTGCGCCCCCGTGTGACGTCACGCTGCGCCCCTCAATGCAAGCCTACGGGAGGGGGCGTGACGTCACACGGGGGCGCAGGCGTGATGTCACACGCCGCCCGCCCTGTGATCACCCGTAATCAGACCCGGAGCGAACACGCTCCGGGGACTGATTACAAACGGGGTGCCGCGTGCAAGATCACGGGAGTCCCCAGCGGTGGGCTGGGCTGTGCACCTGCAAGCTGAGCCAGTCTGCCTGTTGAACATGATCTGCAAGTTGAATAACAGCTTCCCTCTCATATCTGGCCACCCATAAAGCTCAGGACAGCTGTTCTTTGTGAATACCAGTGCGTAATACCCCAGTGTAAACACTTCTCCCTGTAGCAGCTTAGTGTAACCCCTTCTATACTGTGCTGTGTAAATCATCGTGCAGCATAGTGCAGCTTGTTTATTCCAGTGTACTTTGTCCAGCAATATGTCATGATATACTGTAGCACAGAGGAGTATGTTCTTTGCTTGTTCAGGTAAGGGAAAGGAAGTCCTGTGTGTGTAATACTGGCAAATAACCCAGCTTTGGTCTCGCCCAAGCTTTGGAAAAATTAGAATATGGCCAAGGGGTGACCTAATAATTATGCATAAATATACTAAGGATAAAGATATCTTTCCCATCTCACTATATCCAAGAATGTGCCTATAACAACGGGGCATCCTCTACATTTGTAGTCAAGAAGTAACCTTTTGCCCTTAAACGAGGAAATCTGGCTTTGCCTCATAGAAATTTTGTCTTTGTCTAGATAAGAGTTGCAGGATTATAGGCTGAACTGAGTGAATATCTTTTTCCAGCATAACAATCTTTGTTCATTTGTAACTATGGTATTTGCTGGTGATAAATTTACAATATATTATTTATAGCCCCTCTGTATATTACAAATGATCCAAGTAATGCTACAAATAATGCTTAGAAAAACATTGTTTTTGCCATAACCAATAATCTCTACACAATATATGACCAAAAACATTCATATTTTTCAATATGAGTGGCCCAAAGGGCACACTGGTTTCACCCATCAATCTTTACACTGCATGTCCTTTCTGCAGATATGTACTCTAGCTTTATTAATAAAAATAAAACTCTGGAGCCCATGGCTGATGAAATCAGGTAGAGAACAGCAGTGCAATGAATAATGGTTTGAGTGAAAGTAAATTTCAGAGCCATAGAACCTGTACCGCTACAAATAGAGCCATTAGTTACTGTCAGGGATTATCTCCTGCATTCCCCCCAGTCTACACTATACTGGAATCTTATCTGAATCTTTTTCATTTTTGCAAATATTCTATATTCTTAGAGATCTTGCAGTTACGTTTTTTAATATATTGCACATTTTGTATACAATTACAGATATTAACTGAGCACCCCAGATTAAAAGAATTAGATCAAAACTCAGACCAGTTACCATGTAGCCTCCATAGATAAGCATTAGCAGTAAATTTCTAAAGTGCCTGGAGACTTACACACATATACTGTTTATCCCCCTTTTAACATGTCAGCTTTAACCCCCTAAGGACTCAGCGTTTTTCCGTTTTTGCATTTTCATTTTTTCCTCATCACCTTCTAAAAATCATAACACTTTCAATTTTGCACATAAAATTCCATATGATGGCTTATTTTTTGCACCACCAATTCTAATTTGCAGTGACATTAGTCATTTTACAAAAAAAATCCATGGTGAAACGGAAAAAAATTCATTGTGCGATAAAATTGAAGAAAAAATTTCATTTTGAAAATTTTGGGAGCTTCCGTTTCTACGCAGTGCCAAAGACACTGCAGGAACTGGTGGTGGGAGTGGGCCAGGTTGTGGTACCTGCTGCTGTTGTTGCTGCAAGGCCAATAACTGTTGCATCATAGCAGACAGTTGGGTAAGTTGCTGCACCTGTCATGCCAATTGCTGAGACTGACGTACCACAACGGAGGGAAGATCCGCAACTTCAGGCAGGGGTACCTAATCAGGATCCATGGCTGGATCTTACTGTAACACTCATGTTTCAGTAGACTGGAACACTGATGATAGTGGATCCGCTGGACCTGTGTGGTAGATGACTCGGACCTTACCAGGGAGAAAAGTCTAAGGTGCCGCAAAGCGGGATGGACTTGCTGCGGCAGGCGGCACCCAGGTCGCTACCCCTGGCACGGCTCGACCACACAGGCGGCTGAGGAGATTCGAGGCAAAGGTGGGATAAGGAACGTAGCAAGTGGTCGGTAGGCAGGCGGCAAAGGAGCAAGGTCAGGTCATGGAGCAAAGGGTATGATATACGTGAAGGCAACTCTCAGGAATGCTTTCTCTCAGGCACTAGGGCAACAAAGATCTGGCAGGGAAGTGTGGAAGGTGGAAGAATTTATCAATGAGCCACAGGTGTTACTTTACTAATGGGCGCACTGGCCCTTTAAATCTCAAAGCTCTAGGGGACGCGGACACGTGCGCCGGAGCAGAGAGGCAGAGGTTGGGGCAGAAGAACACCAGGTGAGTGACAGGCTGGGATTCACATGGGGGTGCGTCCCGCGATGGGAGTACCAGCCCCGCCGGCAGCAGCAGGTAACGGGACTGGGCGCTCACAGCCAGCGTGTGTGGCCGGAGTGCATAACATAACAATACCATTGTCTTTAGATGTCTGTAAGCCTCTAGTGTGGAAAATGTTGGCTCTATCTTACTTTATTTTTCTATAAAATATGTAATGCTATTGACAAAAACAAAAACAAAAACAAAAACAAAAAATATATATATATATATATATATATATATAAAAAATGTAATCTCCTTGAATGCCTGCAATGTAATTGTGCTTCTTTGCCTTCAAGATTCTTGAAATCTGTCTTAGGCTGCATTCACATCTCGGTTTTACTTTATGGGTGCCGGATCCGGCTGGGGGAGGGGCAAACCCGTACCCCAACTGGACCAGAGCTAAACTCCATTCACTTTAATGAGCCGGCTGGACTCAACTAGTATACCTAGTTGACTCCTAGTATAGTATACTACGGTTTTAGGTCCGGTCACAAAACTTAATACGGGTCAAAAATGTGCCGACCGAAGTCACCGTAGTTCAGTGCTGGTCCGGTGAACGGTTGCCTCAACCGGCTGGGGGAGGGGCAAACCGTGCGCTCCATTACCCCAGCCGGATCCTGCAACTATAGTCTAAGGCCGAGATGTGAATGTAACTTTACTGTAGCAGAAGACAAGAGGATGTGGTCATCCACAATTTTTTTTTTTTATGTTTTGTTTAAGAAAAAATTGAAAAAAAAAACAATATTATTGCTTGTACACTGGGCTGGAGTTTACTGGAAGACCTGTGCTATGTGCAAGGTCTGATCTAGTAGTTTGAAGGGCTCGCTTGATTGCTCGTGTGGTACTTTACTTCCATGTCAGCCACATTTTCACTATTACAGGGGGCGATGTGTAGCTGACAAATAACATTTTTGTTAAGGCACCAGAATAGAAATATGAATGGCACTCACCGCTTGCAGAAAACAGTTTCTTTATTCCATGTGCAATGTGAACAAACACTAAAAACAGGATATCGTTAGTCAGACCGTGGTTACAGCCATTTCATACGATATGTGTACTTCATCAGACCATGGTATTAAACTTGTGCAACCACGGTCTGCTTAACGGTGTCCTGTACTCCCCTGGCTTGTTTGTTCACATTGCACCTGAAATAAAGAAACCGTTTTTTGCTTCTGCAAGCGGTGAGTGCCATTAATATTTCTATTCTGGTGTCTTGGATTGCGGATTTCTTTGCTCTGAATTGAGCACCCCATTGAGATACGGAGTGTTCTGTGGGGGAGCGGCAGTGAACAGGTGTTATCAGTAAGAAGGTGGAGGATTGTGGAGGAGCTATTGCGAGCGCTGTTTCTTGTATGGACAATATTTTGTTAGCCAGCTTAAAAGATGTGATCAGCTGACAAAAAAACGTGTTGATCTGCAGATTAATAAATAGGCCAATTATTTCCTCATATATTAGGAGAGTTGCTAATCTATGTATGAAATGCTTGAAAACAAAATGTATCTACTTAGAACCTAATGTTTCTTCTTTAGAAATCCTATTGCCACCCAGTTAGAACATTCTGAATTAATAGACAAAAGTTTTTTGTTTTTTTGTTTAGTTTTTTGCTTAGCATTTATTTTTTTATACCAATGAAGCTAAAAAAAAAGAACTGTTCTATATAATATAAGCTAAGGCCACACCTGAAACTTTTTATAAAATGGTAACTGCCAACAATAATGTTATTTAACTATGTGTAAGTGGTATATTAGGCTACTGTTATTCATAGAAATAAATGTAGTTGCTACAATAAAAAAAATTCTGTAATCCCAAATTGTCTCCTTAACCAAACCGGTCACATTTAATGCATAAATTAGTGCAAAAAAAATGCTTTCCCCTCCACGGCCCTATGGGCACTAATAACTATATAAATGTTTCTGAAGTAAATGTCCCTATAAGTAATTATTCGTGACTCCAAATTAACCTTCCTCTTTCAAGCACATCATTTACTACTGCACTGTAATTTAGTTTTATGGCATTGTCACCTATACCTCAGTTTCTATCTAATCCCTAGAGGAACTGACTATTTAAACTCGGTGCCTACTGTTAAGACCAAATATGACCATATAAATATAAACACTGTAATGTTCCATCTGTGCGTTTGCATTGTAAATGGTCCCTGCACTCTTCTTGTTGCCAGTATTTTATATCCACAGCAACAAAACATACAGCCTACAGGAGGCACACAATGTTTCCTTAGTAGGAATAACCTCTATGTCCTTTCCCGGGAAGGGAGATGAATTTAACATCTTATCTTCGGTGCTAAACTCTGGACTTCACAACTTTTCACTGACTACCTCTAGATTCTGAAGACATGTATAAGCCGATGTCAGGTCCGTATTGGCAGCTGAGTTTGTTACAAGCACAGTAACTGTTAGTAAGGGCTTTCAGTTTCCATAGGAAATAATGAATCCATTATTTTCTTAGAAACAAACTCTCTGGATGCAGAATTTACTGAGTTTCTTGGCTAGATGTCATTCCACTACCTTGGAGAAAGATGGGAACCATCTTTACCAAGGTCTTAGACCCAAGATTAATTGGACCCCCAAGAATATTTATGATATAAATGTTTAGAAAATGTAGCAAATGTAACTGTAACATTTCAAACATATCAAAAGAAAGGTAAGCCAAGGTAATGTTCACCGGCCTGTTGTCTAGTGTAAGATCCACAGATACATTTATAATAGAGCAGAGTGGAGCTTTGATAAATATTAACCTCAACAAGATTCCCATAAAATAAACCTTGAGCCCATAATTGTGAGCAGGAGAAGACTGTGTTTTATCATTTATATAGAAAAGCAAAAATAGTTGGCCCGAGAATAGACTGACTGCAGAAATTCGAACAACATTCTGTTTCTCTGGCACCAGGCATCAAAAGCAAAGCCATGCTGTCAGTCTCACTATTAGACCTCTGCCTGGGAAGGATTAGATGGCACATGTTCAAAATGTACCTGCATTAGCAGAGTACTATGTATATTCTCTATATAGTGTGTGAATACTAAAAAGATGTTTGTGATCTATCCATCAGACATGTCATAAATGTCAGATTAATGTGCCTCCTCCAACAATCCAGCTGGTTCCCAACTATGAATAGAGATAGATGTGCATGCCTTGACATCAATGGGAGTTAGGAAAACCAGCAGGTAATGGCCCTTAAAGCTTCTATATATTCTAGTTTATTTATTGGACAATAAAAGCAATGTTTCTGTGACTCTGTATCTCTTATTCACTTCAGTAAAAAGTAAGTGTGTATGCATGACTGTCCCTTCATCTAGAGTTCGGTCACTACCTCAACATCATGGAGAATATTATGAAAGCCTTGCCTATAACAACCAATCAGATCACTTCTTTAATTTTTCAGAGGCATTTTCAAAAATGAAAGAAGCAATCTGATTGGTTGCTATGGGCAACTCAGCAACTTTTCCTCTAGACAGGTTTTGACAAATCTCCCCTCATGACTTTGTACATGTCATTCATAAGTTCTGTAGCTAAATAACTGTTTGTTCATTATATCCCTAGGTTTAATCCATAGAAAAAATATAGCAAAGAACAATATGTCACATTGAAGATTAGTTGGCAACCAGTACACAATCATATAACCCCCTCAGCAGTAGTAACATACAGTAATAGTGTGGTGTCCCTTTGTAATGCCAGGGCAATGTTAACCTTCACGTTCCAAGGATGGGATAGCTCTCCTGGGCTAAGTGCAAGGACAATGACCATGATACTAGGTTACAGAAAACTATCTTTACTGAGGCACAGAGGTTGTTACAACCTTCACAGTACAGATTTGTGCAGAGGGAAGTGCAGAGTTAGCCCTGGAAGCCTGTCATCTTGCTGGGACTTGTAGTGGTTGAAACTGCAGACTTGTGATTAATGGCAGCCCATGCTGACTTAGAGATTGAATGCTGACTGAATAAAGACTATTTTTCCCCTGAAGCTTTTCTTACTGTCAGGCTTGAACTTCACCTGAGCGATGGGGTTTTCCTGAGATTGGTGTGGCTGTAGATTTTGGGTTTCTTCTCCTCTTTCTTCTTAGGCCTCCTCAGGCTTCTCCACACTCCTGGACGCCTCACACAACATTGACTGGACTCTAACTCCTCACTAACTTGTCTGACTAATTTCTTCCTCCCCCCCTATACTATATAGGGATAATGTTAGGGGTCTTCCATTGGGGTGTCAGGGTCACCTGGGTCACTATGCAGTACTTCCTTAAGGGGGCAGTAACATAATTGATTATAACATAGCAAAAAAACACATTATATTACAACAAAACAAGAACACCTAAGAGTAGTGGGCTCAGAACAGTGACACAAGGGATGCCTGAGGCAACATTTAGACCACAGGACGATATCCTGTGCTGGGACACCACAATAGATTTTTAGTGACAATTACAAGAACTAAAATACTACTCATGTACCTCTTATATTTGAATCAAATTAGACCTCTCAACAATGAGTTAGACAGCCGACTGGAAGACCATGACTCACATGTCTCAAAATGTCTTAGTAGTAAAAGATCTCAACCTAGTGCTTAAGTCACAGCTTAAACTGCTCAGTACTGCTCTAAGAGGTGAAACTATAGGGAATGCAGAGGTTGCAAGTACATTGGGGCCCTGAGCCCCCTCTGCCACATAGAAAACACCAATATCATAAATGCCACATGGTAGATGGGGGCCCTGTTATAGATTTAGCTTTGGCACTCAGGAGGTACAAGTTACACCACTGTCTAAAATGTTCCCTCCCTATGCTGCTGCTGCTTCTTATGGTATACTTTAAAGAGATAGGAGAGTAGAACCCCTTTTCTGTGTGTGTGAAGGAAATGGGAGACATAATAGAGTCTAGGCTTTACACACTGGATCAGGGACAACTGAAAATTAGAGATGGAGCCTGCAGAGCAGAGATATGGAGAAAATGCTATGTCCAGAAATAGTGCACACAGGGCAGAGTTCATGAAATGACAGGTATGCTGTTAAGGTTGAAGTATAGATTCACCATTGGTGAACTGCAAGTGGGCCTTACTTGGATATCAGTCAATTGCAGCCCCTTGGCATGCCTTCCGGGCTTGTGCCAAACTGTAAAGTAACACCACATACTGTTTTCACTCCTAAAACCCATTGTATTATATAAGTATATAGCTGGGTACAGGGTATAGAATAATATAAAAAGCAATTGGCTATATATATATATATATATATATATATATATATATATATATATATATATTATTATTATTATTATTATTATTTTTTTTTTTTTTTTTTTTTTTTTATCAAGCAATCATCAAACTGTGCCCAAGATAGTAGATCTAGTCTTTTCCATGACTCAATCATCTTGCAGGCAAGGCCTCACAAATGATCACTCGATCTTGATCACTCAACCCTTCTCTTTCATCATTGTTGGCCACACATCCCCCATTAACAAGGGGAAATATATGGTCAGCTAAAAATAATTTTATGGCCTGCATAAACTATATTATTAGCTGCCAAACAAGCATTTTGTTGTTAATTAGCTGATCACAAGAGGTTGGAAAGGATCCTGCTGTGGGGTATTTTTAGGAGTCACTTCACTTCTCAACTATGTCAATATACATCTAAGAAGACACATAGGATACAGAACATTTATTTAGTAGCTTATGGGGAATTAATTCATTAATAAGTTCATTAATTCATTTTGAGAGTCTGCACATGACTGTGAATGGTAGTAATGGTATAAATACACCTACTACTACTATCATTAAAGGGGTACTCCACTGGCCAGCGTTCAGAACTAAATTTTCGTGCTGCAGGGGTCGGCCAAGCCCCCCTCGTGACACCACACCACGTCTTCTCAATGCAAGTCTATGGGAGAGGGTGTGACGGCCACCACACCCTCTCCCACAGACTTGAATTGAGGGGGCATGGCGGGAGGTCACGAGGGGGTGTGGCCGACCATGCAGTGCGCACACAGCTAACAGAACTAAATGGCATACCCCTTTAAGGTACACAAGTATGAGGATGTCCACTGTTGTTGTTCCACCATATGTATAGAAAATACATATGGTGGAACAACAACAGTGGACATCCTCATACTTGTTTACGTTAAAGGGCTTGGGCTTATACCATCATACATGTATATATTTTTCTACTTAAATGTACAGATGTTACATGGCTGTTTTAAGCAATTTCTGCTTCTCTTTGTTTTTAGTATAGAGGTTTACGTTGCTATGCTATGAACTAAAAGATGCAGAATATACTTTCAAAAGGTCAAGAGGTTATAGGCCGTTAATGCAACACATGTTCCACATGATGAAAAAATCTACTTCTGGCAATAGCACTGCATAGCCGTATTTAGAAATATAAGCCAGAAATCCTATACAATGTCATCATCATGGTGTGCACACGTTAAAACCAGATGTGTTAGATTCCTTATGGTATTCTTCTCTGTGCATGGAAACATACAATTTTCATTGAGCAACTACGACTAATAATGTCTGGTGTCTCTACTGTGTTCAGTGGTCATGTAATATATACCCATTGGATTATGATGGGGATTACTTAATTATGTAGAAGACCATTGTAGCTATAGAACACCTATAGAGTGCATCTCCTCTTGTAACATATGGGCTGGGAACACAAACAGTATTTTGGTCAGCATAGAAACATAGAATGTGTCAGAAGATAATGGCAATTTGGCTTATCTAGTATGCCCATTATTCTTGATACTATCAATAGTCCTTGTCCCTAACTTATATGAAGAATAGCCTTATGACTATCCCATGCATGCCTATTTTGATTAGTATTTTTAGCCAAAACCAGGAGTTGAACCAATATAGAGAAAACTGTGAAAAAAAGATTTGAGAGTTTTAGACCCACTCCTGGTTATAGATTTTGAAAACTTCTAATGGTTGTTCCACTACAATGACTTCCAGACTAGTAATTTTGGTTGACTTGTGGTCACGGATCTTAGTTGTCTGACCTGGCTGTGAGAAAATCATGACTTGAAAGGAAGTTACGTCTAGATTTTGCATTAAAGGCAAACTGTCAGCAAGTTAACCCACACTAAACCCATTTACTGGATGGTAGTGTGGATGAACTGGAGCCAACAGGGGGTCACTTACTTTACTGTGTGCCCTGGCCGCTGAGTTCTCCACCGATAAAGTTCTTTTTGTCCTCTCTGTACTCGCGCTTTGAAGGCAGTCCCCGCGACATCCATGTTTCTTTGGGTGCCGGAGGAAGGGGCCTAAGCCAACCCCGTGGTTTGCATATTCATGTTCTTTACATGCCATCACCAGAGCGCAGCGCTCTGTCTGCAGAGCGCATACGCTTGAAGATTTTACGTAGCTCTTACGTCTTGATGACGTGAGGGTTGTGCGTCCCCGGAGAGCGCTCTGAGCAGTGTAACTGGGCATGTGCCGGGCAGTCCCCCGGCGTCCGTAGCCAGGGCCCGGCACGTGCGCAGTTACACTGCGCAGAGTGATCTACGGGGACGCACAGCTCGCTCGTCATCATGACGTAAGAGCTATATAAAATCTTCAAGCGCATGAACTCTGCAGACAGAGCGCTGTGCTCCGGTGATGGAATGTACAGAATATGAATATGCAAACCACAGGGAAAGGCTTAGGCCCCTTCCACCGCGACTCAAAGAAACATGGACGCGGGGGAACTGCCTTCAAAGCGCAAGTACAGAGAGCACAAAAAAACTTTATCAGGGGGAGAACTCAGCGGCCAGGGCACACAGTAAAGTAAGTGACCCCTCATTGGACTCCAGTTCACCCACACTATCACCCAGTATATTGGGATTAGTGTGGGTGAACTGGCTGACAGTTTTCCTTTAAAATTAGATACTGCCAATTAGGTAAGGCATCCTCTAAAGGAAGGCTATAAGGGAAAATTTATCAAAACCCGTACAGAGGAAAACTTGACCAGTTACCCATAGCAACCAATCAGATTGATTCTTGCATTTTTCAGAGGCCTTTTCAAAAATGAAAGAATAAATCTGATTGGTTTCTATGGGCAACTGGTCAAATTTTTCTCTGCACAGCTCTAGGTGAATCTCCTCCATAGTGTGTATTATAGCGAATCATAAATAAAAGAATTCCCCATTAAGCTTTTTTTTTTTTTTTTATACTAATATACTGTAATTGCTATTGACTAGTTTTAGACTGATGGACATCCCCCTCTCCAATCTCCATCTAAAAAACTCAAGCACATGCCTGCTCTTCTTCCTTCCTAGATGCCCACTGCCACATTTCACAGACTATTCATCTTCCAACTGACACATGCAGGATGCGTTTAGAGATGTGAAGCAATGGATATGCTCTTTCACACACCTATTTTGTTCTTTGCTGGATGCTGTAGACAACGTTCTTTTTGTAATCAGGTGCTGAGTATAGGAAATTCTGCAGCATACGTCATCAGTTCCAACGTAACTTTATTGGCAGCAAAGTGCAGTGCACAGGCACAGTTCTTTTGGTAAACGGTTTATGAATTAACAGCTGGCAACCCTGGACAGATCTGGACTAAAATATATCTTTCTAAGAACCTTATAGAAGGAGGAAGGAGTCATAGAACCCTTCATGACCCAGCTAATTTTTTTTTCTGGCTCATGTTTTTTTCCTCCTTACCTTCTAAGACCCATAACTTTTATATTTTTTGACTGACAAGTTGTATTAAGGCTTATTTTCTGCGTGATGTGTTGGACTTTCCAAAAAATTATGTGCAGGGCAAAATTGAAAAAAATATGGAATAGCACAATTTTGTAGGGCAATAATTTTTTCTGAGTTCAAAATATGGTAAATCTGTCATTCCACATTTACTCCATGGGTCAGTACAATTTCAGTGATACCAAACTTTAATAATTTTTGTTTCGTTTTATGGTTAATAAAAAATGTAAACCTTGAAAAATAAAAAAAATAAAAACTTTGTTCATTACCATGTTCTCACCCCAATAACTTTTTTATTTTTCCACCAACAGATGTGTGTTAGGGTTTGTTTTTTGCTCCATGATCTGTTGTTTTTAACGGTTCCCCGTTTGTGTAGTTCTGGCTTTTTGATCACTTTTTATTACGATTTTTTGGGGATGCAATGTAATTTAGTCACAGCACAGAAAAACTATATAATACTCCTGTCAGATTAATTAGGTATCGCAGCACAAAATTACCCTATTATAGTTAAAATCACATATTTATTGGTATGCATTAAAATAAAACAATCTGACAAAAGACCCCCGAGATGATAGGGCATCCTTTGAGGGGACATAGCCCCTTTTGGACTTTCGGTGAGGTATAGAAAGTCGCTATTTGTGGCTTACTGGGCAGCAGAAACTTAAACTCATCTCTATCTATTAACCTCTTATCAAGAGCTGCTACTAAATTGGTCTCCAATTCAGTCATGTATTGATCAGTCGGGTCTGATGTCAGAATGGCATACCCTTCCCTATGTTTTAAGAGATCAAGACACATCTCTCTGTACTGGTCAGAGGGTAAGATAACCAAATTTCCCCCTTTATCCGTGGGTTTTAGCACTATGCTTTTGTCCTTTTCAAGAGATTTTAAGGCCTGCATTTTGGCAGTGGAGTAGTTATTCTCAAAGTGCAGCTGCTTTTCCACCAATTTTTCAAGTTCACCCTCCACCATATTTTGGAAGATGTCTATGGCAGGTACATCTGTTGGGGGCGGCATTCTCTCACTTTTTAGTGGTTCTCTGGCATGCAATGTAACTAAAAATCTGCAATTTTGGCATTTAGAATTTTTAGCTTTATGCTGTTCACTGTGCAGGATCAGAAACATAATAATTTATTAGTTTGGCGACACCAAATATGTGTATTTTTTGTTTGCTTGATTGTACAGTGTTTAGTTTTTTTTTAAAAATGGGAAAAAGGGGGGGGGGATGAGTTGTATTTTTATTAGGGTAAGGGATTTATTACATTCTTAAAATCATTTTTTTTTTTTGTACTTTTTTTTGTACACACATTTTTGCCCCCCCCCCCCCCCCCCCCCCAGGGGCCTATCATAAGCCATCATCAGATGGCTTACATAGATCAATGTAATGCTATTGCATTACATTGATACATTAATTCTGTGCTCGATTGCTAAGGGCTGCCAGTGGGAGCCTTAAGCTATCTCAGAGCCAGGGAAGACGCCGAGGACAAGGTAAAGTCTCGGGCTTCCCTAGCAACCCATATTACATCGCAGGGGGGCTATGGGACCACTAGACACCAGGGAATAGCAGCATGTTATGTTTAACTGCCTTGATCTGTATAGATCATGGTATTTAAACAGTTAAAATGATGGACATCGGTGGGATCTCCAATGTCCATCATTATCAGCAGATGTCAACTGCTGATAGCAGCGGACATCTCCCGGTCATGACGCGGACCCGCGGGTCTCCGTCATGTCCCCCCACCGACCCATGACGTACATGTATGCCATGGGTCGGAAAGGGGTTAAAGAGTATCTGTGTGTGCATATACTAAATTGGTGCTCATTTTGTCTATTATTTTGGTCAGCATTTATAACAAAACTAGGATTGTAGCCAACACAGAAAAAAAAGTTTAATGGAAAGATCTGAACCATTGGCACACAATTGAGGACCAAAATACTATATGTGCACATAGCTTCATTTTTACAGAATCTGAAATATTACAGTCTACTACCCTACCAGTAATCTAGCCATGGCCATATAACATGATATTCTAGCATCTAGGCCAAAATAATCCTTATAAATGGGACACGCTACAATGCAAGTAACACTCCTGAACCAGATGAAGACTTTACCACCCT
Source organism: Hyla sarda (assembly GCF_029499605.1). Classification (NCBI taxonomy): domain Eukaryota; kingdom Metazoa; phylum Chordata; class Amphibia; order Anura; family Hylidae; genus Hyla; species Hyla sarda. The sequence continues at coordinate 109,521,895 of NC_079192.1, forward strand.
CTTTTCTGCAATCAGAGAGAAGGACTTAATGGCGCAGTCGTGGAATCACATCTTTTCTCTAAGTGATTGAGAAGGACAGCGATGTATTTAAAAGCAGTCGTCTCTAGAATTCCAATCAGCTTCCCAGCCTGAAATACGACGGTTCTGCTCTCCGCAACAATAAAGCTCTCATTGTGAATAATTAATCATTTGTTCTGAGATGCAAATATTTTTTGGAAGCCCTGTGGCAACATGTTTCCTATAATTATTCTTTGCTGTGGATAGAAGCTAATTGAAAGGATAGAATGGAGATAAAAATACATGTAGCCTCAGACATTTCATGCATAATGTATCTTGTATCCAGGACTAGACAAGCAGGCGTGAATTGGATACATGCACTATATATATATATATATATATATATATATATATATATATATATATATAGTATAACAAAAGAAAATTTGGAATTACCGAACCAACAGTTACTGCCTTATCATTCTTGCAATGCAATTTTCTTAAAGGGGGTTATCCATCGAAAAAGGTTATTTACAAACATTCCCAGGCTGCCAAATAAACAAAAATAAAAGTATACTTACCTCTCGCTCAGTCCCTGTAGCCTCCAGTAATGACACTTAAGGTCTTTGTCGCACTCCACGTGCTGGTGCCCAATACATCAGATGTCCCGCCTCAACCAGTGATTGGCCCCAGTACCAAGAAGTGACGCATGGTAGAGACCAGGAGCAGCCTTACTGGAGGCTATGAAACCCAATGAGAGGTAAGTGTATTTATTTATTTTTTTCATCAGCCTGGGCATGTTTGTAAACAAAACAAAAATATTTTAGCAGATAACCCCTTTGTAAACCTGGATAGGGTTTTTCCATGTTCACAATACTAATGGCATCTTCTTAGAATAGGCTATCAATACCAGACTGGTGGTAGGTGGGAGGTGACAATCAGCACCCCTGTAAATCAGCCACAACCCACTACAGCCCCTTCAACAGAGGTGCTAAGCACAGGTAATCAATATTGTAATCCCTGGAATAAACCTTCAACCAGTCATCCGAAATAATAATTTACAATTAACTTTAATGGATTTTTTCGTCAAGATGACACCTTTCCATACATCTTATTTGGGTTCCTCACTGTACCCCCTCTATTAGCCAGAGCATAGAGCTGCAGCCCTCACTTTGGTGGACCCAGACACCAGACCACCTTTGTATCAGACTTGGAAGGTGCAATATTTATGCTCCCTTCTTTATCACACATCAGCTGTAGAATAAGCACTTAGATGAATACATAATATCATACATTTCACTAAAGCATTATATGCGCTAACATTTTGTACTCTATCCCCTTTTTGATGCTATACTTTTTCATTGTTTTTAATAATGCTAGGTGGTTGCATTAACAATAATGATTATATTTGAAATTACTGCAAAATTCATTTTATGCTATGTCCACGATACAAGGGGAAAGTAAATGTAAGTGTCATCAAATACTTACAATATTCTTTTGTATATAGACTGTGAGAGAAAACCTAGAAGCAGAAACAAACACAGGAAACATATAAACTTGCCGTTAAGGCTATTTTAGTCAGCCAAATGTATGGTAAACCACTAGAGTTTACCAGTTAACACAAAAACAAAAATAAAGTAAAAACTACTTTTTCTAGTATTTATTCTTGTTAGGTTATGCTCACTTCTACATTGGATGCTTTGTCATTTTTGCTTTCTGAGCTGTTTTTACTATCAAAATGACAGACACCTTGGTGGAACTTGACAGATCCCATTACATGGACCCAGCAGAACATTGTGTTTTCTATTATAAACAGACAATACAAGGCAGATGTGAACAGAGCCTATATTGAACATTTGTAAATCAGTAACCCTCAGCGCTTCACATCATAGGCATGCGTCATGGATTGCCTTAGAATGAAGCACTGTAACAAGCACTTATAACATGTCACTCAAATCATGATACTCTATAAGGCTCAGTGCTTAAAGGGAATCTGTCAGCTGAATTTGCTGCTAAGAGCTGCAGACACTGTTGGATAGTTGTTAGGGTATAAAAGCAATCTGTACCTTTTGTGGAGCTGATGGTGGTTTCCAAACTTATAAAAATCCTTTTTTTGATTTCTCAGCCTAGTGTCAAGGAGATGTAGCTAAGCTACTCAAGTGCCACAGCCTGGGATACCTCCTTGCTTGCCATCAGCCTCTCCTTGATTGATTTACAGGACCATGTGAGGGTGAGTGAAGAGGTGTGCCAGGCTGTAGCATTTGAACAACTTGTACTTGTTCCACAACACTTGGCAAAAAAATACAAAGAGATTGTGTATGTTTAGCAGGCGCCATTATCTCCAGTAGAGGTACAGCAGTTTACTTTTGTTCCCTAAGAGCTACCCTACAGTATCTGCAGCAAATATTGGTAACAGATTCCCTTTAAGATGTTAACATAGAAAATGGCATACTTAGTGAGGTCATGCATTTCGGACAATGCCACAGTATCAAGGGGCCATTGGAGTTAGAAAGTCCAAACCTGGTTGGTACCATACCTTAGGTTGCAAAAAATATGCAGAACTCCCCTCTGCAGAATAACTGCATGTTTAGGCCCTGTTCACATGCATCAGTTGTCCGGCAGTGTTTCCCTCTGGCGTGCACTGGAAACTGATGGTAGAACTGATCCCATTCCCATTTGAATGGGACAGTTCACAATCATCCGGCATCTCAGTATGGATGTCAGATGGTTGGACACACTGGACCATCACAACAGGGGAATGCATCTTGCTGATGCACATTGTCATCAGTTCTAGCATCAGTTGCGTTAAGGTTTTGGCCATGTTCACGTAAACCCAGCCTTAGCAAAAAAGGTGTAAAGGGACTTGTAAGGCCCCCTTCCCATATTGGCTCCTCCCCCTGTCAATCACATTATGCAGGCCCCGACAAGAGGCCTGGGATTCCGTCCTCTGCGCTCCGGCATATGAATTACGTCATCATCATTTACCAGAGCAGGGAGCGTAGAAGAAGACCAAAGAGAAGAGGTCATGGACCGCGCAGGAGCCAGGTAAATATGCATTTGTTTTTTTTCTATTGTTACCTAAGGGGGCTACTTATTCCTACCTAAGGGAGCTACTGATAACTACCTAAGGGGGCAACTGATAACTACCTAAGGGAGCTACTTATTCCTTCCTAAGGGGGCTACTGATAACTACCTAAGAGGGCTACTGATAACTACCTAAGGGGGCTACTTATTCCTACCTAAGGGGCTACTTATTCCTACCTAAGAGGGCTACTGATAACTACCCAAGGGGGCTACTTATAACTACCTAAGGGGGCTACTGATAAGTACCTAAGGGGCTACTGATAACTACCTAAGGGGGCTACTGATTACTGTCTAAGGGGGCTACTGATAACTGCCTAAGGGTGGCTACTGATTACTACCTAAGGGGGCTACTACTATTAATGCCTACAGAGGGTTGCTGGCTATTACTACCTAAGGGGCTACTGATTACTACCTAACAGGGTTACTGCTTTATCTACCTAAGGGGGCTACTGATTACTACCTAAGGGGGCTGCTGGCTATTACTAGCTAAGGGGGCTACAGATTACTACCTAAGGGGGCTACTTCTATTATTACCTAAGGAGGCTGTTGGCTATTACTACCTAAGGGGGTGCTGCTGGCTATTACTACCTAAGGCGGCTGCTTCTATTACTACCTAAAGGGGGCTGCTGCGAACACCTACCTAAAGGGGGGCTGCTACTACTACTACCTAAAGGGGGGCTACTGCTGTATATGGGGGGCTGCAACTATATACAGGGGGACCTACCTATAGGGAGTATCCCCTATTTATAGGGGGCTGATACTGCATACAGGGAGTAACTTATCTACCTGGAGAAGCTATCTACACGGGGACCAACCTACAGGTGGTACCTCCCTATTCTGGGCACCTGTGTAATGAGGGAAACTATGTGAAGGAACCTGTATACTTTCTGGAGCGACCTAACAACCTAATGGGTGGGGGACGGACCTACCTATTCTTCCCCAACCCACTTATCTAGCCACTTTATTATTACTGTCTGGAGCGTTATAGGTGCAGGAAAAGTGCGGAACCTAAACTGTTTGTCTGGCAGGTTCTTTGGAGACGTCTTGTGAAAGGAAGAAGTCGTCATGACAGTCTGGGCCGGAAGGAGAAGAAAAAGGGAAGTGAATGACTCCGATCAGAGAAGACGTCACCTGATGTAACTGTATGTAATCCCTTATATGTTCTGCAGCGCCTGTGTAGAGCAAATATCTGCCACTATTTGGTGAATGTATGGGGGAATATTTCCTCCTTGTATACTGGTAATATTGGTCTCAGTATACAGGATTTGGTCAGTAACAGTATGATGGTGATATGTATGGTGATAATATTCCTCCTTGTATACTGGTATTATTGGTAGTATTGGTTTCAGTATACAGGATTTGGTTAGTAACAGTATGGTGGTAATACGTATGGTGATAATATTCCTCCTTGTATACTGGTAATATTGGTCTCAGTATACAGGATTTGGTCAGTAACAGTATGATGGTGATATGTATAGTGATAATATTCCTCCTTGTATACTGGTATTATTGGTAGTATTGGTTTCAGTATACAGGATTTGGTTAGCAACAGTATGATGGTAATACGTATGGTGATAATATTTCTTCCTTCCTTCCCCATTGAACTAAAGGGCTCTTGTTTTACTTGTTCTGTGGTTAAAATCTTTTTGTTAATTGATGATTGGGAAGATAGCGGGCAGGCCCTGGGGGGGTCATAGGTGGGGCATAGGTGGGGAGGTGTCTTTAGGCCTTGAGCTGTGTAAGGGGCCCCAACATTTCTGATGGCAGCTCTGTCTATTTTTACTGTATATATTGTTAGAGCAAAAACTGAAATATATTCAATTGTTTGGGTATAAATTTGTCACTATTAATTAGAATAGAAAAACAGTCATCACTATTACAGATCCCAGTTTTATTCATTTATAGAGTAAATAAAATTCTACACTCTGTATATATTGTCGTGTCCCCTGGTAACATATGCATAACTGCTCACCTTCTACCTACAGATTCTATTGAATATGCATTTGATTAAAAATGAATTGGAAACAGGGTTTATCCCTCCGAGCAGTCCTTGTGGACGCTATAATACAGTTTGGCCGCTGGCTGTATCACACACTTGGCCAAAAGCCTCACAGGTGTGTCTTTGAAAACTGTCAAAAGATCTGTGGAAGTCACCAGATAGACAGTGTTTGTTCGGAGCCAGGTTTATCCACCCCTATTCTTTTAGTTTTAGCAAGGAGGTGAATGGGCAGACTTGACAAACATCCTGTTTAGTTCTATAGGCAGTCGTGATGTAGTGAAAGAGCTGCTCAAACAGGTTCTGCTCCAAGAGTGGTGTTCAGGAGATGAGGTTATATACATGCCAGGTTGCCAGTATAATAAATTGTGTTTTACTACTTTAATTTACCACAGGGTCTCTGGGGGTTACATATAATGTCATTAGGTCAGCTGAATTTGCACATAATGCTGGATGAAAAGTTGTTTTTTTTTTTTTCTAAATCAACTGATGCCACAAAGTTAAACAGATTTGTAAATTACTTATATTAAAACATCTTAATCCATCCAGTACTTATTAGCTGCTGAATACTACAGAGAAAATTATTTTCTTTTTGGAACACAGTGCTCTCTGATGACATCTCTGTCCATTTTAGGAACTGTCCAGAGCAGCATATGTTTCCAAAGGGGATTGTCTCATACTCTGTACAGTTCTTAAAATGGACAGAGGTGTCAGCAGAGAGCACTGTGCTCATGATGTCAGCAGAGTGCTCTGTGTTCCAAAAAGAAAATAATTTCCTCTGCAGAAAATCATTTCCTCTGCAGTAATAAGTACTGGAAGGATTGAGATTTTTTAATAGAAGTAATTTACAAATCTTTTTAACTTTCTGGCACCTGTTAAAAAAAAAAAAATCATTTTCCACCGGAGTGCCGGTCACTATGCGGGTCACTATGGCTTGTATTATTTGATCACTATAGCTAAAATTACAAATGTGACATAGCTGATATTAAATATACATTAATATGTGAGCGCCATGACTGGCACTTACCACTATATCTGACATTAAAAATGTTCATGGTATGCATCTATATTCCACATATACTTTCAGTATCAGGGGCATAGCTTGAGGCTTTGGTCCCCACCCCCACCCCCACCCCACGGCCATAGCTTTTAGCTTCAATGCTTGCAGTGTTACATCTAGTTATTTTTGTTGCAAGTGAGCTGGGCATTTAGAGACCTAGCCACTGTTTCCTTGAATCAAATAGTAATGTACAGCGCCCCCTCCCCCTTAATATTGATGCTGACTCTGCCCTTAATGATAGAGCAGGGCACTCCTGAATCACTCTGCCCTGTCATAGAAAGAACTCTGCAGCTTTACAGTTATATTTGTAAAGTCACCTAGAACCTCTTCAATTCCCTAGACCACCAGGGATCCTGATAATAACCTTTTCACCGTCCTAAGCCATCAGTAAGACTAATTAGAATCTTTACACTACCCTAGACAACCAGGGATCCTTAGATTAACCCACTTCACTACTGTAGACTACCAGGTATACTGACATTAACCCATACTCTGCCCTAGAACATAAATGGTTCTTACATAAACGCTCTCACTGTCCATAACCTCCAGGTTTGATATGAAACCCCTTTATTGCCCCAGACTACCAGGGGTGCTGACACTAAAACCTTTACTTGCATAGACCAGCAGGCATATAGAGTACCATTCATCAAACCATATTTTCGATATTAATCAAATTAACTCAGATTATATTACCTAAATACAGTGGGGAGCAAAAGTGTGGGCACCCCAGGTAAACATTTGTATTAATATGCATAAAGAAGCCAAGGAAAGATGGAAAAATCTCCAAAAGGCATCACATTACAGATTAGACATTCTTACAATATGTCAACAAAAGTTAGATTTTATTTCCATCATTTACACTTTCAAAATAACAGAAAACAAAAAAATGGCATCTGCAAAAGTTTGGGCACCCTGCAGAATTTATAGCATGCACTGCCCCCTTTGCAAAGCTGAGACCTGCCAGTGTCATGGATTGTTCTCAATCATCATCTGGGAAGACCAGGTGATGTCAATCTCAAAGGTTTTAAATGCCCAGACTCATCTGACCTTGCCCCAACAATCAGCACCATGGGTTCTTCTAAGCAGTTGTCTAGAAATCTGAAACTGAAAATAGTTGACGCTCACAAAGCTGGAAAGGCTATAAGAATATCCTCTGTTCGGAATGTAAATAAGAAATGGCAGTCATCAGGAACAGTGAAAGTTAAAGCAAGATCTGGAAGACCAAGAAAAATATCAGACAGAACAGCTCGCAGGATTGTGAGAAAAACAAGTCAAAACCCACGTTTGACTGCACAATCCCTCCAGAAAGATCTGGCAGACACTGGAGTTGTGGTACACTATTCCACTATAAAACGATACTTGTACAAATATGGTCTTCATGGAAGAGTCATCAGAAGAAAACCTCTTCTACGTCCTCACCACAAAAATCAGCTTTTGAACTTTGCAAATGAACATATAGACAAGCCTGATGCATTTTGGAAACAAGTTCTGTGGACCGATGAGGTTAAAATTGAACTTTTTGTCCAGAAAGAGCAAACGTACGTTTGGAGAAGAAGGGGAATAGAATTTAATGAAAAGAACCTCTGTCCAACTGTTAAGCATGGGGTGGATCAATCATGCTTTGGGGTTGTATTGCAGCCAGTGGCACAGGGAACATCTCACGAGTAGAAGGAAAATGGATTCAATAAAATTTCAGCAAATTTTGGATGCTAACTTGATGCCATCTGTGAAAAAGGATTACACGGGGGATTACATCAAGAGGCGTAAACTGAAGGTTTTGCAATGGCCTTCCCAATCTCCTAACCTCAACATAATTGAAAATCTATGGATAGACCTTAAAAGAGCGGATGACAGACAGCCCAGAAATCTCAAAGAACTGGAAGACTTTTGTAAGGAAAAATGGGCAAAGATACCTCAAACAAGAATTAAAAGACTCTTGGCTGGCTACAAAAAGCATTTACAAGCTGTGATACTTGCCAAAGGGGGCAGTACATGATATTAACTCTGCAGGGTGCCCAAACTTTTGCAGACACCATTTTTTTTTTTGTTTTCTGTTATTTTGAAAGTGTAAATGATGGAAATAAAATCTAACTTTTGTTGACATATTGTAAGAATGTCTAATCTGTAATTTGATGCCTTTTTGGAGATTTTTCCAACTTTCCTTGGCTTCTTTATGCACATTAATAAAAAAATTTACCTGGAGTGCCCAAACTTTTGATCCCCATTGTACTCATAACACCCCTCCTGCCCTTAAATTTTTTTTTCGAGCTTTAAAAAACTGTATATCATACCTTTCCCCTTGCTCACATTGTATGAGCTCCCGGCCGGAAAAAGTAGGCATTCCTCAGCAGGCACGACGTCACTGAAGCCTGCTAGAGCTGTGCCTTGCCATTCCTCGCACGCACTTCCTGAGTTTGGTCTCCTGCCAGGCAGGGAGGAGACCAAACTAACTGTTCGACTTGGGCCGGGAACAGAACAGAGCCACCTAGTGGCCATTTTTTTTAATCACATTAAAAAAATATAGAGAATACATACATAAGAGAACTCATAAGATTGAGAATTTTCACAACAAGTAAATAGCAAAGTGTCCTATAATTACATAAGGAACAATATATTAAATGTTTAGTTTGGTGACACGTACTCACAGGTAAAAAGTTTCAAGTAATTATTTGCCTAATCCAGTGTGAGTAACTTCGTGTAAGCAGTAGGAACACTCAGTGGGGTTAAGATGAAACATTTATACTTCACAAGAGTTGCTGAGTAAAGAAAAGGAAAAGTGAATAATTCCATTTGGTGATATTTGGAAATTATGTCTGAACAAGTGCCCAAAAGTAGGACCCTGTTTTTTTACTTTGCTTAAATATATCTAACTTAATTTTTAAATGGCATATTCTAATATCCAATTATGTTCTTATATAGTTTGTCAGTTACATAGTTTGTAAAGCTAGTTTGTAAAGCTGAAAAAAGACATACTTTCATCCAGTCCATCCTATGACAAGGTGCTTGGCAGTAAAATTTGGCATGAGGCACTGCATGCACTGATCCTTACTCTCCTCCCCTAGAGACTCAGTCAGCACACATTTCTGTTCTAGATAAACCTCCGCCCTGGTGTATGTATACCAAGCAGTCTAAAATGCTAAACTTTTGCTTAGTGGCGTGTATAGCAAAGGTCCAAATGGGCCTCCTATTATGTTGTCTGAGTTTACCCCCGAAGATAGTAAGGTCTGGTTAAATTCCCTTTACTTTTCATGACCCATTGATCAATTTTCCATCCATTAATTTGCTGACAATGCAGATAACTGGAGAGAGGAGTTATGCACAGTTTTTTTTTACCAAAGGAAATAGGAATGGGCCCCCTCTCTCTGAGGGCCCCATAGCAGTTTGCCTCTATGGCATACATGTTCTAGCATTTGCTATTGAAAAAGATAACTATGACCAAATTTTCCCCCATATTATATTGTACTTTCACACATCTCCACTTACGGCAATAGAAGAATTTTTAGTCATGCGTCCTACTGCCTTGGACCTCCTGCATGTAACCTAATGAAGAATCAGTACCATACAATGCTCTACAGATTGCACTGATTGATTTTGTACAAGACTTTTGACCTATATATATATATTCCTAAAGCTTGACAAAGGAGTTGGCAGCTCCTGAAATGTTATTGGTGTTCTTAGTCCATGATGAATGGCAAAGACAGCAGGTCGGGAATGAGAAGCTTCGGACAGAGTGCTGCTGCTGCTGAGTTTCTAAATCCTGACTACACTTGGGTGAATGTGTCTGTGAAATTGTATTTGTGGAACTAAAAGATGTTTTAAACTAAAAGGTTGAAGATCACCATTGTATCCCGTACTTTTATTTGCTGATGTTCACATGCATTATACATGAGTTCTGTATGTAGTGTGAACAGGACCTTAGTAAATGATCACTTGGCTCTTCACTGCTTAAAGGCCTTCGTTTTGCACTTCTCTAAGGTGGAATGGAAACTTGTTTCTTCCTTATTACATTCATTTATTTTGTATTCAATCTTTTTTACATTAAATGAATTAAATAAGGAAGAAACAAGTTTCCATTCCACCTTAGAGAAGTGCAAAACGAAGGCCTTTAAGCAGTGAAGAGCTGAGTGATCATTTACTAAGGTCCTGTTCACACTGCAGAGAATCTGTGTGGAATATTCACAAATAATTCTTACAGCATACTCCCATTTCAATAGATTTTGTGGTGCTCAGATCACTCGGTGGAATTTCTGTGTCAGAACATCCGACACAAATCTGCATTCAGCAGAAGATTGAACATGTTCAATCTTCTGGCAGAGATGTCCTGTTTGTCAATGGGACAGCACATATGTATACAGCAAATTGCAGTGGACATAAGCTCCAATTCTGGATCATTTCTGCGGGACCAGAAGATTGAGGATTTACAGAGGAATTCAGCAAATACATTTTCCTCACATTGTCCTCAGTGTGAATGTACCCTTACTGTTTGGGACCAAGGGACTGACGCAAGGCGAATGTGGTGCCAATCTTCAAGAAGGGCTCTAGGTCTTCGCCAGGCAATTATAGACCGGTAAGTTTAACGTGCATTGTGGGTAAATTGTTTGAAGGACTTATAAGGGATTACATACAGGAATACATAGGGGATAATTGTATTATAAGTGATAGCCAGCATGGGTTTACTAAGGATAGAAGTTGTCAAACCAATCTATTTTGCTTTTATGAAGAAGTGAGTAGAAGCCTTGACAGAGGAATGGCTGTGGATATAGTGTTTCTCGATTTTGCTAAAGCATTTGATACTGTCCCTCATAGACGTCTGACAGGTAAGTTAAGGTCTTTGGGCTTGGAAACTTTAGTTTGTAACTGGATTGAACACTGGCTCATGGATCGTACCCAGAGAGTGGTGGTCAATGATTCGTACTCTGATTGGTCCACGGTTATTAGAGGTGTACCCCAAGGTTCTGTACTGGGCCCGCTGTTGTTTAATTTATCAATGATATAGAGGATGGCATTAACAGCTCTGTTTCCATCTTTGCAGATGACACCAAGCTTTGTAGCACAGTACAGTCTATAGAGGATGTGCATAAGTTACAAGATGACTTGGATAGACTAAGTGTCTGGTCATCCACTTGGCAAATGAGGTTTAATGTGGAAAAATAAATGTAAAGTTATGCATTTGGGTACAAATAACATGCATGCGTCGTATGTCTTAGGGGGCATTAAACTGGGAGAGTCACTGGTAGAGAAGGATCTGGGTGTACTTGTAGATCACAGACTACAGAATAGCATGCAATGTCAGGCTGCTACTTCCAAAGCCAGCAGGATATTGTCATGTATAAAAAGAGGCATGGACTCAAGGGACAGGGACATAATACTCCCCCTTTATAAAGCATTGGTACGGCCTCACCTGGAATATGCTGTTCAGTTTTGGTCGCCTGTACATAAAAGGGACACTGCGGAGCTGGAAAGGGTGCAGAGACGTGCTACTAAACTAATATGGGGCATGGAACATCTTAGCTATGAGGAGCGATTAAAGGAGTTACAATTGTTTAGTCTTGAGAAGAGACGTTTAAGGGGGGATATGATAAACGTATATAAATGGCCCATACAAAAAATATGGAGAAAAACTGTTCCAGGTTAAACCCCCCCAAATGACGAGGGGGCACTCCCTCCATCTGGAGAAGAAAAGGTTTAGTCTAAAGGGGCGACACGCCTTCTTTACCGTGAGAACTGTGAATTTATGGAACAGTCTACCTCAGGAACTGGTCACAGCAGGAGCAATTAACAGCTTTAAAACAGGGTTAGATACATTCCTGGAACAAAATAACATTAATGCTTATGCAGAATTATAAAACTACATCCCTTCCCCTTATCCCCTTACACCCTTCACTTCAATTCCCTGGTTGGACTTGATGGACGTATGTCTTTTTTCAGCCATACTAACTATGTAACTATGTAACTATGTTTCTCTGTATTGATGTTATCCGCCACCTCTGCATTGTGATGACGTGCTGAGGGAGCTTGTGAATGAATAAAAAACTGTTACTCCAATCTTTGGTGGTCAGCTCCACGCAAGTTTCCTTTTCCAGGCTAGTACAAAACAAAGAGTTAAGACACATGATTGAGATAGGGAGGCTTCCTCAATGTGGACAGACTGGGCTAAAGCTGAGCTCCACATTCCCTTTTTGACTATCTTCACGTGGAGGACTTAACGAGAAATATTCCGCGGGAATATCCCGTTCAGAAATTCTACTGCTCTGTGCAAACAGCGGAATTTCCTAATTCTGCAGAAAGACGTGTATTCTTTTTGCGGATTCCGCTGAGAAATGTGTTGCCATCTATGAGATGGTGCATCTCCAATCGGTCCTAGCGCCTGCTGGAACATTCAAATGTGCAGAATGTCCACCCGACATTCTGCACATTTTGGGCCATGTGAACCCGACCTTAGAAGGTTTCTACAGTATTGAGTTTGTGGGGGTTAATTCCCAGCCTTAAGCCTTGCCTAGAGGAAAATACATAAATAAATGTATTAGTTGCAGCATAAACAGTATAAACAGTAAAAACATATCAAAAGCACATGAAAAACATAATAACGGGTTTTGTAACTGACAATGTGGGACACCACATGACCATCATTTATTGTGAATGGTGGATCCTATGTTATCTATATAGAGATGTATTTCATTGTAATCCTGCCTGAGGAGAATGCTGAAGTGCTGAAGTGCCAAGGCCGAAAGGTCAAGATTATTTAAAAATATAGTTAGTAATATATGTTGAATATAAAAACTTGATTTACCGTATATACTCGAGTATAAGCCGACCCGAGTATAAGCCGAGACCCCTAATTTCAACCCAAAATCCCAGGAAAAGTTATTGACTCGAGTATAAGCCTAGGGTGGGAAATACCTCATCCCCCCCTGTCATCATCCAGACCCGTCATTAACATCCTCATCATCCCCTTGTCATCATCCCACACATCCCCCCTTCATCATCCCCTTGTCATCATCCCACACATCCCCTTATCATCCCACACATCCCCCCTTCATCATCCCCTTGTCATCATCCCACACATCCCCCCTTCATCATCCCCTTGTCATCATCCCACACATCCCCTTATCCCACACATCCCCCCTTCATCATCCCCTTGTCATCATCCCACACATCCCCGCTTCATCATCCCCTTGTCATCATCCCACACATCCCCTTATCATCCCACACATCCCCCCTTCATCATCCCCTTGTAATCATCCCACACCCCCCCCCCTTCATCATCCCCACCCCCCTTCATCATCCCCACACCCCCCCCCTTCATCATCCTCTTCTCATCATTCGCCCTCAGTGGTCTTCAACCTGCGGACCTCCAGAGGTTTCAAAACTACAACTCCCAGCAAGCCCGGGCAGCCATCGGCTGTCCGGGCTTGCTGGGAGTTGTAGTTTTGAAACCTCCGGAGGTCCGCAGGTTGAAGACCACTGCGGCCTTCAACATGCGGACCTCCAGAGGTTTCAAAACTACAACTCCCAGCAAGCCCGGGCAGCCATCGGCTGTCCGGGCTTGCTGGGAGTTGTAGTTTTGAAACCTCCGGAGGTCCGCAGGTTGAAGACCACTGCGGCCTTCAACATCATCCAGCCCCCTCTCACCCCCTTTAGTTCTGAGTACTCACCTCCGCTCGGCGCTGGTCCGGTCCTGCAGGGCTGTCCGGAGAGGAGGTGGTCCGGTGAGGAGGTGGTCCGGGCTGCTATCTTCACCGGGGGCGCCTCTTCTACGCGCTTCCGGCCCGGAATAGAGCCGTTGCCTTGACAACGACGCATCTGCGTCGTTGTGAAGGCAACGTGACTATTCTGAGGCCGGGCCCGAAGCGCTTAGAAGAGGCCTCCCCGGTGAAGATAGCAGCCCGGAACCACTATCCCACCGGACGACCTCCTCACCGGACAGCCCTGCAGGACCGGACCAGCGCCGAGCGGAGGTGAGTACTCAGAACTAAAGGGGGTGAGAGGGGGCTGGATGATGTTGAAGGCCGCAGTGGTCTTCAACCTGCGGACCTCCGGAGGTTTCAAAACTACAACTCCCAGCAAGCCCGGACAGCCGATGGCTGCCCTGGCTTGCTGGGAGTTGTAGTTTTGAAACCTCTGGAAGTCCGCAGGTTGAAGACCACTGCGGGTGGGGGAGTTCACTCGAGTATAAGCCGAGGGGGGTGTTTTCAGCACGAAAAATCGTGCTGAAAAACTCGGCTTATACTCGAGTATATACGGTAAATGTTTTTTCTGGTGACACATTCCCTTCAAAGGAGTACAAAAGTTTAAATAAAACTTGCTGCTTTATTATTTTAATTGCAAATACATTTGGTATTACTTTTTGCAACCTTTTAAAATATTTTTTTTTTAATTAAAGATCTATTCCAGTAATGCTATAAAACTCAATGAATTTACACCTGCGTAATATGGCATTCTAAAATAAATGTTCACCTATGAACTACTGACTTAATATGCACAGGGGTGCATGTGTTTTTAGGCACAGCGGGGGCTTTTGTCAGCTCATTAGGGTTTGTAAGCTCTACAATTATCAGTCTTCACTTCTAAATAAGCTCCCATCTTAATAATGTTATAAAACTGAATATTATATGTACACTTTAACCCCTTCCTGCTCTTCATCATAAATGTAGGTTTCTGTTTGCTGAGTCTTAGCACTGAGAGCCTTATAATTACAGTATTGGGATTGTGATACCAGTTATACCCACAGGCTTAACTGCAGGTTGGGCAACTGTGATTGATGGCTCACATTGTACATGTCATTATAAAACATCATTTGACATGTCGTAGGGAAAGTTATTATTAGTCAGGTTCTGAGTGTCCAGACCCAAACCAATCAGTAGAATGAGCAGGGAGAGAAGCCTTCATGGATGGTCCTATAAGCTTACCTTATGAGACTGGCCTAGCCACGTGACACAAGCCACGAGAGAACACGTCAAGCATGCATATCTCCCTGGTTGTTCTACTGATCTGTCTGGGTCTTAATACTCAGATCTTGATTGGTCAAAACTTTTGACATTTAAAAACCTTTTTTTTTTTTTGCTATAAAAACAAAACAAAAAAACAGAATTTTCCTATGAATGATACTCATCACCTGACTGACTGAGTGATCATGAGAACAGGGCCCCCCTGCCTCCTGGTTGAAAGGAGCTGCAGTCAGACATGCATGCTGTACCTACCTTGCTATATTAGAGATGTGTATCCAACACTCTACTCAACCATGGTGGTGTGAAAACCTTATTCTCCTAAAGAATTGGGATCAAAGTGGTCAGACCCCCATGTATGAGACATTTGTTACCTATTCCATCCTATCAAATTGAGGAATTTCTAGTTAAAGAGGACTCCTTCCTTCAAAATCCTCGGTTGCAAGTTAAGGCAGAGAACAGAGACATAAAGGACCTTGATGTCTTGAGTATCTTACTATTTATACAATACATGGACGACCAATTGTTTCAGAACTAGGAAATGTTTTAACTCTTGGTGGCACAACAGGAAAGTAAAATACTTGCAGCTGGTTGTTCCACATATTACAGCTAAACGCCAGGACGTCAGAAGATGAATAGTCTGTTATCACTGCATGTTAAAGGGTATTCCGGGCAAAAATATTTTATCACCTATTCAAAGGATAGGGGATAAGGCGAATGATCGCGGGGGGCCCGCTGCTGAGACCCCCCGCGATCTCCATGCAGCACCCGCATTCTATGCGGGTGCTGAATCTTCAGTTTCAGAAACCTCCATGCTTCCGGGACTGGGGACGTGACATCACGCCACTGGGGATGTGACGTCACGTCACGCCCCCTCCCATAGAGATGAATGGAGGGGGCATGGCATGACGTCACGTCCCCAGTCCCGGAAACATGGAGGTTTCCGAAACTAGAGATGCAGTCCCCGCATAGAATGCGGATGCTGCAGGGAGATCGCCGGGGGTCTCAGCAGCAGGGCCCCCGCGATCAGACATATTATCCCCTAACCTTTGGATAGGGGATAAAATGTTTTTGTCCGGAATACCCCTTTAAGGTGAACACCGAAAAGGGGTTGCCCAAAGACAACAATGTCTTTAACAGAAGTCAAGCTAAGGCTGGTTTCACATCACGTTTTTTCCCATACGGGAGCACATACGGCAGGGGGAGCTAAAACCTCACGCTCCCGTATGCCTTTCTATGCGCTCCCGTATGTAATTAATTTCAATGAGCCTGCCGGAGTGAAACGTTCGGTCCGGTCGACTCATTTTTGCGCCGTATGTGCTTTTACCACAGTTCGACCACAGTTTTAGGTCCGGGGGAAAAGCGCATACAGCGCAAAAATGAGCCGACCGGACCAAACATTTCACTCCATCCGGCTCATTGAAATGAATTACATATGGGAGCGCATAGAAAGGCATATGGGAGCGCGAGGTTTTAGCTCCCCCCTGCCGTATGCGCTCCCGTATGGGAGAAAACATGATGTGAACCAGCCCTAAAAAAGTCATAAAGAGGCAGACTTCTCATTGAAAACATCATTTTCTAAAGTACTTTAAAACAATAATAATCAACCAGATTGTTTCAGGAAGCACAATGAACTATACACTCAATGTGACAAATAATTCCATGAACCTTGCTGTGGGAGAGCTGCTTATCTCTTGAAGCATAATATCTGCTGAAGGTAACTTTCCAAAAAACAGTAACTTAGACCTAATATATAAAAGTAAGGGCAAAGTAAATTAAACAGAAAGCAAACAATCTGAACTTGAGCTGTCGTAAAAACAATAAACAATACACCATAAAACTCCGAAATTTTATTGATGGAGACTAGCACCTTAAAACATGCTGACCAGACACAAATGCCGACAGTAAAATCCATCGAGCTGTCCTAGAGACAATAAAATGAACCTTTGAGAAATAAAGATTTCACAGGTTATTAAAGTTTGTTTTCTAAACACATATATTTCATTTTCATCGCTTTGCTTCTTTCTGAGGGCTTTGGCAGCTTTTCAGCAAAGATGAATTTTAAGGTGTTTTACGCAGTACGATTAGTTTATAATGGCAAAAAAAGATAGAAACGAAAATATATAGTAGTAGTAATTTAGGAATAGAAAATAAATGAATCTCAGATTGTTTGGAGCCTTTGTCCTGGTTTTACTGCATATGCAACTATAAAGTATGAGTAAAAACAGAAGGTTAGAACCTAGGAGTTAAGCATACTGTGTATTAGAAATATATATATATCTATATATATATATATATATATATATATATATATATATATATATATATATATTGTACCCTTTAAAAGGAAACTGTCAGTTCTATATCCTACTCAGAGCTGCAGACATGGGCGACAAAACAACTTGTTGTCAAGTGTCAGAGAGGAGTTGTTGAGCTGCAGCACGCATGCCTCCTCCCTCCCCCACCCCTCTCTTCTTGACTTCTAGTTTACATCGATCATGCCAGGTAGGAAGGTTCACCCATTGTAAAATCTGTCTTTTAAAAGAGCCCATGGCAAGAAGATGGTCATTTGCTGACACTCCAAGTGTTCAGCTGTAAATTGTATTGGAGACTGGTATCAAATGTTCAGTTTCTCTGCAGAGATGTTAAAAATGTATTACACAGTTTACATTTAACTGTGTTCCAACCAATGAGCTGCATGGGCACATTAGATGTTCTAAAGTGAGAAAACCTTCTTCCATTTGCTCTCAGCTCTTGCTAATAGATGAAGGTGTGATTTGCAATGTCACATTATTTGCAGTATAATGTTACTTTCTGGTTTTGGAAAGCATGGCGCCATGACGTCTCATTCTATTTGTTATGTTGATATGACTTTTGCTATATTTGTGGTGTGTATACAGTATCTAATAACAATAATAATTTAATTTATATAGTGCCAACAGATTCCGCAGCGCTTTTCAATATTTGGGTACAAATAAAGACAAGTATCAGACATAACAATACTACACACTAACTATTCAAACAGGAGTGAGAGCTTACACAGCCATATTTTATAAATAGGAAAGGTTACATACAGGAGAGTGAGCCAGTCACTAGCTAATCCCCGAATGTTTAAAATGCATAGAGAGTAGGGGGGGTCTGAGTAATTTTTTGTGTACTCTGTCATGTGCAGGCAGGAGTGCTCTGTTGAAGGTGTTTCAGTTGCACAATGTATCAGTGACTGCAGAAATGTATGTATACCTTGCATTGTTGGAATTTATTTGTACAGTAATTGAAAGGAAATACTTCTCCTCCTTAGTCTATTCTTTTTTAATCAGTGCAAACAGAATGGGTGTGAGGAGCATACACACAGTGCACCGGAATCCATCCTGACCTTCATGTGTAATGTTGATTAAAATAAATAACAGTGCATGCAAGTTCTCTTGTCCAAGTTCATTTTATCAATCCCTCATTCGGAAGTGATCTTGATATTTTGCTTTGAAGAGTGGACTTCTGAGAGTTGAGAAATCTTTGGAAACCATATTCAGGAACTTCTCATTCCATAACATGGTTTGCAGCCAGGAATTGTTATTCTGCTAAAACTGTCAATTCAAGTGAATGATTTTGGTTTGTGCATGGAATATAAGGGGTGAATTAGCAGGAAGATGCATGAGAAAGAAGTAAAAACAAAAAAAATGTAAAAAAAAATAAAAAAATGTAAATAAAACAAAAAATCACGAGGCTGATAACAGTATACAGCGTGGTATAAGAACTTAAAGGGGGTTTCCAGTCCAAATTGATTGATATATAGATTGCTATATTTACTATAAAGGTCACGTGTGCCGTATTTTACTGCATATTTGCTGCTGCGTATTTCCCAACCCACTGTAGACAATGGGGAGCAATATGTAGCAAAATATGTCATGTGTGACCCTACTCTAAATGTACATTTAAGGCTCTTAGTGCACAGTGTGATCAAAATAAGTCCCCCATTCAATACACAGAGGGGGGCCTTATTTCGGAGGGAACCCTAACATTATTCTCACTCACCACTGCTGGGCTTAAGGCCTCCAAACTGAGTACATGCAGGATCCAGCTATTCGAAAACTTCCATGTGGATGGGGATGAGTAATTGACAAACCGTGATTTTCACTTTTGAATCCATCATAGCAGCATGCACCTGCACATTTATCTTTATTTTGCTTATAAAGGTGCTAACTTTTTCTGTTTTTTGAATTGTATGTATGAGGGAGTGGTAACCTCATTAATTGATGCCCTCCTCCCAATCCACATGGTGGTTTTAATTGGAAAGCTTGATCCTGCATGCACTTTGTTTGTAGGCTTTAAGCCTAGGAGAGGTGAGTGAATATAACATTAGGGTCCCGTCCGAAATGAGGCCAACTCTGCATGGTGGATGGAGGACACACTTTGATCAAAAAGTATGCCAGGAGGCTCACATTTCCATTTATAGTTAATATAGCAATAATATAATTCAGAATATTCCATATTTAGTGCTCATGTGCCTTAGCATTTGTAGAGTTCCACTGCAACTTTATTATTTTTTTTATGTCTTCAGAATAGGCCATCAGTTGCTTATCAGTAGAGAACCAACTGTCGATTAGTTGTTGGGGGTGAACCATGGCCCCTGGATGTAAAGACGGGGTATGAAGCCTTAGCTTTGTACATTATGTAGTGCTGGATTACTGCAACTCAGGTCTCAGCTCATGAGCACCGACACCATTCAATGTACTGAGCCCAGGCTTCATACTTTTACGTTCAGGCACCGGAATTTGCTTGAACAGCCGATCAGCTTATCTTGCAGACAGTCCATTAATCAATTTTGGCTGTAAGAATTTTTTAATTAGAATTATTTACAAAATAGTTTTCAACACATAAACTGTTACATTGCTGTTGCATACTTGTTGTGATGCCCCAAGCGCTCTTATCAGTAATGTACTATGAGATATTTTTAGGAAGAAGACACCACTTCTAGTGCCTTAAGCTTTATGGGGCCTCCACTAATAAAAACGTTCCTCTGAATGAACCCATTGTAACAAAGGAAATCCCATGAAAATGGCTTGTCTCTTTAATCATCTGGGAACCAAGGGTCCGACTTCCGAGACCATCAGATTTTATTTCTGTTGGAAGCTGCTGTGGCCATTCATCTATAATAAACATAGCGGTTATCCAAATGAATGAATGTCCATGAAATCCATTGGCAGGCCAAGGCTGGCAGAACAAGAACTAGTCTGAGGACAGTCTCTTTACATCCACATGCCCTGATGTACATATGTCCTGGCAGTCTCTTTTCATATGCCCAGAAAACCCAAATAAGTTTGATATTATGTAAAAGACAATCTGGTCTAGATAGTGTCTACATGTGTGAAAGAATAAAAGCAGCCCTTGGACACAAACCCCACCAGCGCACAAAATACATCCCTCCCCCCTCCCTATAGCACAGAAAAATTGTGAAAACATTAAAGGGGTACCCCGGTGGTTATTTTTTTTTTTTTTTTGACTATATGGCATCTTCTTTGTAAGTTTTGTTTTTTTTGCAATATACATGAGTTATATGTTTTGGCAGCATGTATGTGTTTTTCTTACCTGTTTGTTGGGCAGGAAGTTCTGTAGTTCAGAGGGTTTTCTTTTACTGTTGTCCACAGTTCTGAGTCTGTTGTGGACAAGATGTCACAGTTTTTTTTTTCTCTGTCTGCATGAGGAGAAATAAGCCACGCCCCTCATCTCATCCAGCTGAGTACACAGCTCCTCCTCACCTCCCCTCCCCCCTGCTCTGTATTCTAAGGATGCAGGTCTGCACAGCAGAAGGAACACAGAGAAGATTAGAGTGTTATCTGAAGGGGAGGATGAGAAGGTGCACGGGCTGGGGATGTATAGACTGCAGGGGAATAAATCTCATACTGGGAATGATCTCTATATGTGAAGGGGGAGGGGGGGACTCCTGAATGACACATGCTGGGAGTTGTAGTCCCTGTTATGTGTGTGTATGCCAGTGTTTACAAACCAGTGTGCCTCCAGCTGTTGCAAAACTACAACTCCCAACATGCCCTGACAGACTTTGGGCATGCTGGGATTTGTAGATTTGCAACAGCTGGAGGCACACTGGTTGGGAAACACTGTTCTAGCCTATTCAGCATACACATCATGTTACACCAGTGTTTCCCAACTAGTATGCCTCCAGCTGTTGCAAAACTACAACTCCTAGCATGCCCAAAGGCTGTCAGGGCATGCTGGGAGTTGTAGTTTTGCAACACCTGGCGGCACCCTGGTTGGGAAACACTGGTGTATGCCCTACAGAGGTGTGGTGAACTACAACCCCCAGGAGACTACAGAGGCAGCATGCTGGTGTTATACTGAGGACTCCTGAATGACACATGCTGGGAGTTGTAGTCTCTTTTGTGTGTGTATGCCAGTATATGTGTATAAGGGGGCCGACCCGGGAAAATAGTAGAATTGGTAAAGGGCGGAACAAACAAACAAACAAAAAAGGAGCCGCCCCAAACCAGCAAGGCATGTGGCATGCTGGGATTTGTGGTTTTCAGCACAGCAAGAAACAGGAAATAGAAGCAAAGATAGGAAAACAAAGTGGGGGATAAAAAGACAACAAAGAACGAAAATAGAGTTGGCTAAACAACAAGAATAGAAATGAAACAAAACAAAGAGGGTAAGTCAAAAACGGAAAAACACATTGACCACCGGAGTACCCCTTTAAGTTATACAGTAAGTACTACTATAAGTAGTAGATAGAGGGACCTGAAGCATTGTATATAGTAAAAGACATAGCCCAAGCGCATTTCATACTCTAGTTCCCCTTTCCCAGTACCATATATCACATATTGTATAGTAAACATATTATAATTTATAGGACTGTAAATGAATATGTATGCAGTATGGCACATGATTTTCAGCCCCAACAGAAAGAATCCTGCAAGAAAACTATAGCAGGATACAATCCACTGACTGGTAAGGTAAGAGAAGACGGTATAGACTAGATCTTCATTATGAGACAGAAAGTCCTTGTGGTACCTAGCATCAGGACCTAATGTATGAGCAAGAGGTCCTATATTCTGATCAATATGTGAGGACCGTTTGTGCTGGTTTAGTGGCCGCTTTGAACCCAAGAAGAGCAGCCCACTAGGAATCTATCTGGCTGGGTAGATGGTCTGTCCGAGCCTGGGATTGTGGGGGAACACCTCTGTGTCTCTCTACAGCCACCTGCCCATGCTGTGTCATAGAAACCTTTATAAGAGGTGTTGTGCATTTGTGATAGCCTGGGGGATGTAGGGTATGGGGAGTGTAGGTGTGCGGTAATCAAAGGGTACTTGTCAACCCATGCTATTTGTGATGCCAGGGTGGGGGCTCCTCAGTAATGCTTGTCCTACCGCCACCCTTTCCAAGAGCGATAGGGAGGTAGATAATAATGGATTGAGGTAGATAATAATAGATTGTTCACAACCGGAGAGTTTTCTGAAACAGTGTTAACGGTTCAGTAATATCTGTACCCTTGTTCATGATATTTAGAGATTCTCTGGTGTCTGGTATTGTGCCAAGGGACTGGCACAAGGCGAATGTGGTACCAATCTTCAAGAAGGGCTCTAGGTCTTCGTCAGGCAATTATAGACCGGTAAGTCTAACGTGCATTGTGGGTAAATTGTTTGAAGGACTTATAAGGGATTACATACAGGAATACATAGGGGATAATAGTATTATAAGTGATAGCCAGCATGGGTTTACTAAGGATAGAAGTTGTCAAACCAATCTAATTTGCTTTTATGAAGAGGTGAGTAGAAGCCTTGACAGAGGAATGGCTGTGGATATAGTGTTTCTGGATTTTGCTAAAGCGTTTGATACTGTCCGTCACAGACGTCTGGCAGGTAAGTTAAGGTCCTTGGGCTTGGAAACTTTAGTTTGCAACTGGATTGAACACTGGCTCATGGATCTTACCCAGAGAGTGGTGGTCAATGATTCGTACTCTAAATGGTCCCCGGTTATTAGTGGTGAACCCCAAGGTTCAGTACTGGGCCCGCTGCTGTTTAATTTATTTATCAATGATATAGAGGATGGTATTAACAGCTCTGTTTCTATCTTTGCAGATGACACCAAGCTTTGTAGCACGGTACAGTCTATAGAGGATGTGTATAAGTTACAGGATGACTTGGATAGACTAAGTGTCTGGGCATCCACTTGGCAAATGAGGTTCAATGTGGATAAATGTAAAGTTATGCATCTGGGTACTAATAACCTGCATGCGTCGTATGTCTTAGGGGGGATTAAACTGGCAGAGTCACTGGTAGAGAAGGATCTGGGTGTACTTGTAGATCTCAGACTACAGAATAGCATGCAATGTCAGGCTGCTGCTTCCAAGGCCGGCAGGATATTGCCATGTATCAAAAGAGGCATGGACTCAAGGGACAGGGACATAATACTCCCCCTTTATAAAGCATTGGTACGGCCTCACTTGGAATATGCTGTTCAGTTTTGGGCACCAGTCCATAAAAGGGACACTGTGGAGCTGGAAAGGTTGCAGAGACGCGCAACTAAACTAATATGGGGCATGGAACATCTTAGCTATGAGGAGCGATTAAAGGAGTTACAATTGTTTAGTCTTGAGAAGAGAGACTTAAGGGGGGATATGATAAACGTATATAAGTATATAAATGGCCCATACAAAAAATATGGAGAAAAACTGTTCCATGTTAAACCCCCCCCAAAGGACGAGGGGGCACTCCCTCCGTCTGGAGAAGAAAAGGTTTAGTCTAAAGGGGCGACACGCCTTCTTTACCGTGAGGACTGTGAATTTATGGAACGGTCTACCTCAGGAACTTGTTACGCCTAGCGCTCCGGGTCCCCGCTCCTCCCCGGAGCGCGTACGGCGTCTCTCTCTCCGCAGCGCCCCGGTCGGTCCCGCTGACCGGGAGCGCTGCACTGTCATGGCCGTCGGGGATGCGATTCGCACAGCGGGACGCGCCCGCTCGCGAATCGCATCCCAGGTCACTTACCCGTTCCCGTCCCCTGCTGTCATGTGCTGGCGCGCGCGGCTCCGCTCTCTAGGGCGCGCGCGCGCCAGCTCCCTGAGACTTAAAGGGCCAGTGCACCAATGATTGGTGCCTGGCCCAATTAGCTTAATTGGCTTCCATCTGCTCCCTGCCTTTATCTGACCTCCTCCCATGCACTCCCTTGCCGGATCTTGTTGCCTTGTGCCAGTGAAAGCGTTTTGTGTGTCCAAAGCCTGTGTACCAGTACTTCTGCTATCCACCCTGACTACGAACCTTGCCGCCTGCCCCCGACCTTCTGCTACGTCCGACCTTGCTTCTGTCTACTCCCTTGTGCCGCGCCTATCTTCAGCAGCCAGAGAGGTTGAGCCGTTGCTAGTGGATACGACCTGGTCACTACCGCCGCAGCAAGTCCATCCCGCTTTGCGGCGGGCTCTGGTGAAAACCAGTAGTGACTTAGAACCGGTCCACTAGCACGGTCCACGCCAATCCCTCTCTGGCACAGAGGATCCACCTCCTGCCAGCCGGCATCGTGACAGTAGATCCGGCCATGGATCCCGCTGAAGTTCCTCTGCCTGTTGTCGCCGACCTCCCCACACTGGTCGCCCAGCAAGCCCGACAGATTGCCCAACAAGATCACCAGCTGTCGTACTTGACCACCATGACTCAGCAACTCCAGTCGCAGCTACAGCAGATTCAGTCTCAGCTACAGCAGCAGCAACCATCTCCTCCGCCAGCTCCTGCACCTCTTCCGCAGCGAGTGGCCACTCCTAGCCTCCGCCTGTCTTTGCCGGACAAATTTAATGGGGACTCTAAGTTTTGCCGTGGCTTTCTTTCGCAATGTTCCCTGCATTTGGAGATGATGTCGGATCAGTTTCCTACTGAAAGGTCTAAGGTGGCTTTCGTAGTCAGCCTTCTGTCTGGAAAAGCCCTGTCATGGGCCACACCGCTCTGGGACCGCAATGACCCCGTCACTGCCTCTGTACACTCCTTCTTCTCGGAAATTCGAAGTGTCTTTGAGGAACCTGCCCGAGCCTCTTCTGCTGAGACTGCCCTGCTGAACCTGGTCCAGGGTAATTCTTCCGTTGGCGAGTACGCCATACAATTCCGTACTCTTGCTTCTGAACTTTCCTGGAATAATGAGGCCCTCTGCGCGACCTTTAAAAAAGGCTTATCCAGCAACATTAAAGATGTTCTGGCCGCACGAGATACTCCTACCAACCTGCATGAACTCATTCATCTAGCCACTCGCATTGACATGCGTTTTTCTGAGAGGCATCAAGAGCTCCGCCAGGAAAAAGACTTAGATCTCTGGACACCTCTCCCACAGTCTCCATTGCAATCTGCGCCTAGGCCTCCCGCCGAGGAGGCCATGCAAGTGGATCGGTCTCGCCTGACCCTGGAAGAGAGGAATCGCCGTAAGGAAGAGAATCTTTGTCTGTACTGTGCCAGTACCGAACATTTTTTGGTGGATTGCCCCATCCGTCCTCCACGTCTGGGAAACGCACGCTCGCACCCAGCTCTCGTGGGTGTGGCGTCTCTTGATGCTAAGTCGGCTTCTCCACGTCTCACGGTGCCTGTACGGATTTCTTCTTCAGCCAGCTCTTCCCTCTCAGCCGTGGCCTGCCTGGACTCTGGTGCCTCTGGGAATTTTATTCGGGAGTCCTTGGTGAATAAATTCCGCATCCCGGTGACCCGTCTTGTCAAGCCACTCCACATTTCCGCGGTCAACGGAGCCAGGTTGGATTGCACCGTGCGTTTCCGCACGAAGCCCCTCCTAATGTGCATCGGACCTCATCATGAGAAAATTGAGTTTTTGGTCCTCTCCAATTGCACTTCTGAAGTTCTCCTTGGACTACCCTGGCTTCAACACCATTCCCCAACCCTGGATTGGTCCACAGGGGAGATCAAGAGCTGGGGTACCTCTTGCTTCAAGGACTGCCTTAAACCGGTTACCAGTACTCCCTGCCGTGACCCTGTGGTTCCTCCTGTATCCGGTCTCCCTAAGGTCGTTATGGACTCTGCCCGCCTTAAGAAGTGCCTCTCCCCCCCTCCCAGTCCAGTCAGGCAAGCCTCGGTGCCTCCTCATGGCCCTCGTCCTGGTGTCACACTGCCCCGTGCCAGGCCTCGCCCTCTGCCCTCCCTCCCCATTCCCACTCCTGCTGTACTGCCTGCCGTTGAGGAATCCCTCCATCCTTTCCCGGTGTCCTCATCCCAGGGGAGGCAGTTACCGGACAAAGAGAAGGGGAGACCTAAGGGGGGGGGTACTGTTACGCCTAGCGCTCCGGGTCCCCGCTCCTCCCCGGAGCGCATACGGCGTCTCTCTCTCCGCAGCGCCCCGGTCGGTCCCGCTGACCGGGAGCGCTGCACTGTCATGGCCGTCGGGGATGCGATTCGCACAGCGGGACGCGCCCGCTCGCGAATCGCATCCCAGGTCACTTACCCGTTCCCGTCCCCTGCTGTCATGTGCTGGCGCGCGCGGCTCCGCTCTCTAGGGCGCGCGCGCGCCAGCTCCCTGAGACTTAAAGGGCCAGTGCACCAATGATTGGTGCCTGGCCCAATTAGCTTAATTGGCTTCCATCTGCTCCCTGCCTTTATCTGACCTCCTCCCATGCACTCCCTTGCCGGATCTTGTTGCCTTGTGCCAGTGAAAGCGTTTTGTGTGTCCAAAGCCTGTGTACCAGTACTTCTGCTATCCACCCTGACTACGAACCTTGCCGCCTGCCCCCGACCTTCTGCTACGTCCGACCTTGCTTCTGTCTACTCCCTTGTACCGCGCCTATCTTCAGCAGCCAGAGAGGTTGAGCCGTTGCTAGTGGATACGACCTGGTCACTACCGCCGCAGCAAGTCCATCCCGCTTTGCGGCGGGCTCTGGTGAAAACCAGTAGTGACTTAGAACCGGTCCACTAGCACGGTCCACGCCAATCCCTCTCTGGCACAGAGGATCCACCTCCTGCCAGCCGGCATCGTGACAGAACTGGTCACAGCAGGAACAATTAACAGCTTTAAAACAGGGTTAGATACATTCTTGGAACAAAATAACATTAATGCTTATGCAGAATTATAAAACTACATCCCTTTCCCTTATCCCCTTACACCCTTCCCTTCAATTCCCTGGTTGGACTTGATGGACGTATGTCTTTTTTCAACCATACTAACTATGTAACTATGTAACTTTTACTGAAGGTTTGCTGCAAGCTTCATTAACATAACAGTCTCTAAGCATAACAACGGCTTTCCTTGGAGATTTACAATGGTTGGGACTTTAGCATATAGAGTCTTTTGGTATTGTGTGCTGTTCCACTGGGTTTAGGGGTTAGTTGCGGTCCAGTAGTCACGCTAGCAGGGATTTAGATTTTAACTCACGATTTTGGTTCTGCTGAGGCAGTAGGTTATGAGGCCTAGCGTGTCTTTGAAAGTGACATAGCACACCGTCCTGTTAGTCCGGCATCCACGAGAGCAGCAACCCAAGAGAGCGATAATTGGACGCAGCTCCCTTATATGGGCAGGGGCTCGACTAACGCTAATTGGTCCAAACGGATGTCAATCACCATTACAGAGAATTGTGGGTAACATGTGACCCAAGGACCTCCTAAGGTCCTACAACATACCATAGAGGTTACTAGCATGGTCACATGACCGAAGGTCCTGCAACACTGAACAAGGTAAGTACTATACATTCCTATAAAATATAAATATATATATATATATATATATATATATATAATTATTAAATATATACATATGTTAACATTAGAGATAGACTTGAGGAGAGGCGATTAGGGGCTGTCCCACCTGAGGAACCCTACCTGAACGTAGTTACTCTGACTTTGGGGACCTCTACACTAGGTACGGTATGCAATACGGTACCGGGACACCACATATTTAAAACCCCTTTCCTGTATATTTCTGTTTTGAAACCAGATAAATCTGAACTAAACTAACATATTTCACATGTGCTAAATGGTCACATGCAGCATACAGCTCTAGGAAACTTAAGGCACATTCCTTGCAAACAATAAACTAAAGGGTTACCCTTCCCATATGAAATTGGCACTGTTAGATTTTTTTGTAGAAATCATGGCTTATAAAAAAAAGAAAAAGACCACTAGAGGTCCCCACACAAATCAGAACATAATCCTGTCCAGCTGCAGTATCATCTTTGTCCCAGTTGAAACTTAGGCTGGAACAAAGTCCAGGGGGGACTAGCACTCCTCTGAGCTCACTTATGTCCTATCAGACTCCTGTCTTAAAAAAACAAAGAAGAGGGGGTTACAAGACAGCCTGCAGTGATTGGATGAAGAGACCTTGCACTCCACAGCAGACTCAGAGAGGAAGTGAATGCATGGTGAGTAAGGTGAAGCTTAGTGCTCGCCTCGCACATGCCCCTTCCAAGCAGTGAATGTCAGAATGAGTGAGCAGCAGAACAGCAGGATTTATGAGCCAAATACAGAAGCTAGACACAAAAAAAAGTAAAGGATCTACATGACCTAGTGAGTAGCATAAAGAAGCATTATTTTTTTCTGTGATATGATAGGCACACTTTACTGTAAATTGCACCTTAACCCCTTAACAACGAAGGACATTAATGTACGTCCTGGTGAGGTGGTACTTAACACACCAGGACGTACATTTACGTCCTATGCATAACCGCGAGCATAGGAGCGATTGCGCGGATGTCCGCCATTAACCCCTCAGATGCCATGATCAATACAGATCACGGCATCTGCAGCATCACAGTACTTTGAATGGATGATCGGATCGCCCGCAGCGCTGCCACGGCGATCCGATCATCCAGCATGGCGGCCAGAGGTAACCTTGCTCCGGCTGTCTCCCGGGGTCTTCTGCTCTGGTCTGAGATCGAGCAGACCAGAGCAGAAGATGACTGATAACGCTGATCAGTGCTATGTCCTATACATAGCACTGAACAGTATTAGCAATTGAATGATTGCTATTAATAGTCCCCTATGGGGACTATTAAAATGTAAAAATAAAGGTTAAAAAAGTAAAAAATAAAAGTAAAAAAAAAATTGAAAACCCCCCTCCCCCAATAAAAATGTAAATTGTCCCATTTTCCCTATTTCACCCCCAAAAGGTGTAAAAACAATATTTTATATACATATTTGGTATCGCCGCATGTGTAAATATCACAACTATTAGAATAAAATGTTAATGATATCATATGGTGAACGGCGTGAACGTAAAAAAAAAAAAAGTCCAAAATAGCTGCTTTTTTATAACATTTTATTCCAAAACATTTTTATATAAAAAGTATTAAAAAAGTTTTATATAAGCAAATATGGTTTCAATAAAAAGTACAGATCACAGTGCAAAAAATGAGCCCTCATACCGCCACTTATAAGGAAAAATGAAAAAGTTATAGGTCTTCAAAATAGGGGGATTATAAACATACTAATTTGGCTAAACAGTTTGCGATTTTTTTAAGTGCAATAGTAATAGAAAAGTATATTATCATGGGTATCATTTTAATTGTAATGACCCAAAGAATAAAGAACACATGTCATTTTTACCGTAAATTTTAAAATTCCAAAATTTGCTAAATTGCGGTTTTCTTTTTAATTTCCCCACACAAATAGTATTTTTTTGGTTGCGCCATACATTTTATGGTAAAGTGAGTGATGGCATTACAGTGGACATCT
Source organism: Hyla sarda (assembly GCF_029499605.1). Lineage (NCBI taxonomy): Eukaryota > Metazoa > Chordata > Amphibia > Anura > Hylidae > Hyla > Hyla sarda. The sequence goes on from NC_079192.1 coordinate 109,551,628, forward strand.
GGTCGCGCAAAAAACAAGCCCTCATACTAGACTGTGGATGGAAATATAGGAGGAAAAATGAAAACGTAAAAATAAAATTGTCTGTGTCCTTAAGGCCCAAACGGGCTTCGTCCTTAACCCCTTAAGGACACATGACGTACTGGAACGTCATGTGTACACTCCCGATCTATAATAATCATAGCGTGTCGGGCCCGGCCTCTAACAACGGCTGAGACCCATGGCTAATAGCGCGCGGCATTGATCGCTGTGCTGCGCGCTATTAACCCTTTAGGCGCGGCGTTCAAAGTTGAACGCCGCATCTAAAGTTAAACTGAAATCATGCCGGTTAGCTCAGTGGGCTGTTCGGGATAGCCGCGGCGAAATCGCGGCATCCCGAACAGCTTACAGGACAGCAGGAGGGTCCCTACCTGCCTCCTCGCTGTCCAATCGCCGAATGACTGCTCAGTGCCTGAGATCCAGGCATGAGCAGTCAAGCGGCAGAATCATCGATTACTGGTTTCTTATGAGAAACCAGTGATCAATGATAAAGATCAGTGTGTGCAGTGTTATAGGTCCCTATGGGAGCTATAACACTGCAATAAAAAAGAAAAAAAAAGTGAATAAATATAATTTAACCCCTCCCCTATTAAAAGTTTGAATCACCCCCCTTTTCCCATAAAAAAAAAACACAGTGTAAATAAAAATATATGGTATCACCGCGTGCGGAAATGTCTGAATTTTAAAAATATATCATTAATTAAACCGCATGGTCAATGGCGTGCGCGCAAAAAAATTCCAAAGTCCAAAATAGTGCATTTTTGGTCACTTTTTATATCATAAAAAAATGAATAAAATGATCAATAAGTCCTATCAATGCAGAAATGGTACTGTTAAAAACTTCAGATCACGGCGCAAAAAATGAGCCCTCATACCGCCCCATACACGGAGAAAAAGTTATAGGGGTCAGAAGATGACAATTTTTAACGTATTCATTTTCCTGCATGAAGTTATGATTTTTTTCAGAAATAACACAAAATCAAACCTATATAAGTAGGGTATCATTTTAATCAGATGGACCTACAGAATAAATATCAGGTGTCATTTTTACCGAAAAATGTACTACATAGAAACAGAAGCCCCCAAAAGTTACAAAACGGCGTTTTTTTTTTTTCAATTTTGTCGCACAATGATTTTTTTTTCCATTTCACCGTAGATTTTTGGCCACAATGACTGATGTCATTACAAAGTAGAATTGGTGGCGCAAGAAATAAGCATTCATATGGATTTTAAGGTGCAAAATTGAAAGAGTTATGATTTTTTAAAGGCAAGGAGCAAAAAACGAAAATGCAAAAACGGAAAAACCCCAGTTCCTTAAGGGGTTAAAGGGTTGAATAGTGGGGAAAACTATTTATTAAGGACATGAGCTCCTGAAAGGAATACTTTTCTACTGCCTCCGCACCTAACATACCAGCTAAGTAACACTGTATTTTAAAATTCTAAAAAGACAACAATGGAAACTTTAGTTACTCTTATATCTCATTGTCATGGTTAATACCAGTAGAGAAATCACAAAATTGCAAGCTATAAAATTGTCTTCCAATGCACGTATTCTCAGCTGGACTGTTAAATAATTTTCAGCTGTGTAAATAGGCTGACTACATTGAGCTGCTTTTTGTTCTGTTACCATATAGATCTTTTCTGATACCATGGCACTGATGTTCTTATTATGGAGCATACACAGAGAAAGATGAAGAAAGGATAAATGAAATGGAAGCCACATCTCTAAGCAGGACATTGACTGCAATGTGGTCATCACGGACTCAAGCAGATGGCAAAGGATCTATTCTATTGTATGTAAACATACTCCATGGTAACCTCATGCCGCAGCTTAAAATGTCACGTCATCTTATTTTTTCAGACCTTCAGTGTATTAAGGCTGATTTTCAGAGGAAGAACCAATAGGATTTTTTCAAAAGCTGAGGATTTCACATGAATTCTTGTCAGATGTTAAAACAAAAAGAATTGTTTTTTCTTTCATAAAAAAAAAAATATAAAGGACTGAATGTTATCCTGAATACTGATTAGTTAGGTAGGGAAGAAATATTCATCAACTATTAAATTAAAGCGATAAACAAAATATACTTTAATTGGATTAAGATCATAAATTCACAAGCACAGCTTTTACAACCTTTAGTCTCAGTGTAGATAAAATTCATGTAAATAATTATCCAGTAAAATCAGGAATAAAGTCTTTGGATACAATGTTTAAAGATTACCTGTTCCAAATAAAACTTTTAATATAGTGTATAGTTAGCTGACACTTTTCCATGTACTTGCTTTTAAAATTATCAGCATTAATATGTTTAAAATGTCATAGAAAAAGCGGCCACTAGTTGGCTCTGTTCTGTTCCCTGCTGCAATTAATAAAGTGAGTTTGGTCTCCTCCCGGCCTGGCAGAAGACCAAACTCAGGAAGTGCTTCTCTATGCACTGAGCTTGATTGACAGCTGCACAGAGCCTCACTGACAGCTGCACAGAGCCTCACTCAAAGATGCACAGAGCTTGAGGTCTTCTATTCATCACAATGCTTCAATGATGTGAGGGTGGAAGTGGTCCCCAGCAGGCTTCAGTGATGTCATGACTGCTGGGAAATGCCCACTTTCTCCTGCTGGGAGATTGCACTATGTGAGCAAGAAGAACAGGAAGATACAGAGCTTTTTAAAGCTCTAAAAAAATTTAAAAAATAAGGGTGGGAGGAGTGTTAGGAGTAATTAGGAAACATAGCCTGAGTTAGTTTACAAAAGTTTATTTGGTGACAGGTACTTTTTAAGGAGATTTACTGGAAGTCAAATATAGTAGCCCTACATAGAATATTTTTATAGGCTTGTTTCTATGCTCAGTTATAGGCCTGAAACCTGAGACTATATTACTTCCAAACTCTTGACACTATCTTGCTTATTGTTCTTGCACCTTTTCTTTGGTGGATAGTTATCAAACTAGTGCAAGACCCTAGTACAAGAGTTAAAGATATCTTGCTTGTTTGTTTGTTTCTTTCCCTTGTTTCCTTTACATTTCTCGCATATATCTACGTGTGAATTAATTTCCAGTAGATATCTTCTTGTGAATTAAAATTACTATGTGCACTTACCTCCTAATGGGTTGTGTATATGTGTAAACATTAATATGAATTATGATTTAGATCATGTGGGCTACCACAAAATTCTATGTGGTCCATGTGGTTCAGATACAAGCTAAATTTAGCAGACTTAGTTCTGTGTTTGGTGTCAAATCCCAATGTATTTTATACTCCTTTACCACAGACGCTGCCTCATATCACAAAAGAAAGACCGATTTTTTCCTTGAATGCACAAATATCTGTCCTCTTTCACATCTGTCATTAAATTGCCTTTTTTTTTCTCAATTATTTTTTCTCTTGTTGGACATTCTGGGATTTAAATTGTTCCACCAGAGATGTTATGGTGCTCCACCTTAGTAAAAGACCAAGATGTCCTTTAGACCAGGTTAGATAATAATCAGCCCTTCCACCTCTTTAGAGTTGCCAGGATGCCTATGTAGGGCTATCATAACTGAGTTGCTGAACAGATCAGTGTGGGGTTTGCGTCAGAGCTCAAAATCCAAAATGGAAGCAGCTTTCAGTTCTGGCACCTCTCCGTCTGCATGACCCCCTCCTTGTGCTGGCACCTCCCCTTCTGCCAAGTGCTGGCTAAATTCTCATTAGCTATTAATGGAACATTACCAATACATCATATTTATCCTTTTTTATGAGCGGGGCAAAGGCTGATCTTTCTCTAACAGAGGAGCAGAGGATGTAGCTGCCACACATAGGATGACAATGGGAAAGAAGATTTCTGATGAAATTGAGAAGTCCATAAGTAGATATAAATTGCCTTGGGAAAAGTTGGTGGAAAGTTGGTAAAACCACCAATGGCGCATGTAAAAAAAGTAACAGCCACACACCTCAGATAATGTATCATTACATAATCTATCAAGAATTATCAGATCCAAACTAACTGTGTGATTTTGCTATGTTGTGTGACTTAACCGAGCATTTCACTCAACTGAATCAGAAGCTGCAGAGATGCAAAAAAGTCATCACGCATATGTCCGACATGATCACAACTTTCCAGTGTAAACTTTACCTATGGAAGTCCCAAATGGACCAGGACACTGTTGCCTACTTTCCTGTTTCAGAGTCTCTCAGCCTTCCCAAAAATGAGCCGTTTAATAAAAAAAAAATAATAATAATAATAATAGGATTTTAAATACATTTGGATGGTTGTGCTTGCATTTTGTTTTGTGTTTGTAGTTATTTCCAAAACATGATCAATGAATGAGGATGGTGTGAAATATGGTGTCATATTTAACAATATGTTGAGGAATAGATACATTTATATAGTCTTACAATTACAAACAGACTTTGAACCATAAGGCTAATGTGGTATTCGGTGAAAACGAGTTTGACACCTCTGATTTTAGATCCATGCAATGTTTTTATGGAAAGGCTGAACCAAAATACACAGGGTAGACATGTTTTTTTTTTTTCCTACAAAATGTGTTTTATGTTGTACATTTGTTCAACATAGTTAAGACACGTGCACATGATGTTCTGTGACACTTGATGCAATATGAAGCAGATTCTAGTTTGTGCACACTGCTCATATCCTGGCTGTATCTGCATGTCCTAGCTTGATCAATCCTCTATGTTCAGTTGTTTGATGGTGAATTTTGAATTGAAAAATTATTTAAAAATGCAAACAGATGTTTCACTGGAGCTTATTCAGTGACCTATGTCATGTAGTTTATTTCGGCAATATCTATACCTGCAATATGATCCATGTTTGTCCTAAGCATGTGATAAAATGCAAAATGCTATACTTGTGCATCTTAAAATGTCTGAATTTCTTAAGGCTACATATTGGTTACATCAATATTTGACATGGCTTGGTATTGCAACAGACATGGTTGCAAAATAAAGATAAGATCATAATTAATAAAGTTTGCAGATGAATAATATTATCCTGGTGCAGCACAATATGACAAAATATTATTCTTAGTCAGTCCCTTTTGCCTAAGAAAGTAAAGACTAGAGATGAGTTAATTTTTGAAAAATTCGATTCGGCCGATTTGCAGAATTTTCCCAAAAAATTAGTTTTGTTCCAAATTTATTCACAGCGAATCATGATTTCTGGCCTACAGAGAGCCTTAATTGGGGTTTAGAACACTTTTCCTTGTTCTTATATGCATAGGGTGTGTGCTGTGTTAGTGAAATAATACTGTTATTCAGTATGACATGCAGATTACAGGCATCATTATTAGAATCACTGCCACAGAGCATCTGGATGTGACAGTAGGGAGACCAAACGGCATAAAAATTGAAGAGAATAAACAGATTTTTTAATGTAATTTTTATTTAATTTAATTAGAATTTCTTAAAATTTTTTGAGTACCTATTCTGGTGAGCATCGAGCTGGCGGTCGGCCGTGAGGCGAGCTACCACCTGTTCCAGCCCGTGCCTCTCAGTGCCCCCCCCCCCCCCCCCATTGTCTTGCAGATGGGTGGGAACACTTCAGGAACCACTTGACAACCAGATTGAACACATGTGCCATGAAGGGCGCATGTCTCAGGCTTCCTTGTTGCAGCGCAGACAAGATGTTCTTCCGGTTGTCAGTCACTATGGTTCCCATTTCCAATTTTCGTGTAAGCCATGATTCAATTTCTTGATGAATTACTTTTAGCAGTTCCTCCCCTGTGTGACTCCGTTCGCCAAGACAAACCATGTGAAGAACAGCGTGACACCGCCATGCCCTGCACACATGGTATGCTGAAGGTACACTGAAACTTGTCCGTGCAGTGCAGGCTGAGGAGGCGGAGCCGCACACTGTCACAGGGCCAACGGCCTGAGAGCATGGAGGTAGAAGCAGTGTGACCTGTCCAAGTTGCTGTTGTGGCTGTGCAGGAACCACATTCACTCAGTGGGCTGTAAAGGACATGTATTGTCCCTGACCGTAGTTACAGCGCCACACATTAGCGCTGCCGTGCACTTCGGTACACACTGACAGGCTTCAGGACTGGCCCACCTTTTGTTCCACAAAATTGTGCAGGGCTGGTACTGCTATTTTCACAAAGAAATGACGGCTTGGCACAAGTTATCAGTTCTCTGAAAGGTGCAGAGTCCACCACTTAAATAGAGAGGGACTGCAGCACCAGCAATTTGGACAGGAGCACATTCAGCTTCTGCACCGTTGGATGAGTTGGGGCATACTGTTGTCTCTTGGACATGGCTTCGCCGATGGATTGCTGGCGGAATGACTGACTCAAAGTAGGAGGAGCAGAAGCATCTGGAGGGACAGAAGATGGGTAGGACACACAGCTCCCTTCGGCTGAGGTGATGGAGCCTTGGCTGGCTGAAAGAGGGAGCGGTGTGCCACTGGGTGATTCAGCAGGCAGTACCACCACATCGGAGCCATGGTTCTCCCAGGCCACTTTATGGTGACGCTGCATATGTTGACGCAGGGCTGGGGTGCCAACATTGGGACCCTGGCCATGCTTCACATTCTGCCGACACATCACCCGTGAAGATAGGCTGCTGCGTAGCAGGTGGTCTACTCCAGGCACGTTTGGCTCCAAACTTTCTACATCTGCCACCATGCTGACTGCCAACCATGTTATCACCTTGCTGGCTCAGCTGCTGCATCACGGACAACCTGCAACCTTCTTCCCCTGATGATGATGAAGCCCCTTCTGCACCCGACTCCCAAGTACTATCGGCTTCATCATCATCATCATCAAGTTGTGTCTGCACGTCACTGATGCCTTCCTCAGGTTCCTCAACAGTGTCTGCTTCAGGAGCCTGAATGCTCGCAACACCACCTCCCACACCACTCTCATCACTACTTGCCTGCCTAGCGTAAGAAGCGGCAGATGTCTCCTCCAATTCTTGGATGGGCAGTAGCTGCTGACTGTCCTCCAGATCATCCTCACTAAATAGCAGAGCTGAACCCATAGCATAATATACTTCTGTGGGGTAGGGAACCGCATATGAAAGAGGCAATAGGAGGACAGGGACTATTCGTGGGCCATGCCAACTGAAGGTTGTGTCTGAAGAACCTGGGGGTGTCAGATGTCACTTGTGTTGAAGTGGATGACCATGTTAACCAATCAATGAGGGTAGATGGGTTGCTGGTAGAGACACAACCATTAGCTGATACCGGGAGATCAGGCCTCTCGCTGCGACTCCTGCTGCCATTCGCCCCTAGTCTGTTCTGACCTCTGCCTGATGAATTTAGGCCTCTGCTACTCCTCTGTGCATGTCCTGGCACTTCTCTGCCTGACATACTTAGTGCGTATATGAGGGGAGTACAATACACTCCACTACGCTTAAAAAAGTATGTGTGTACAACACCAGCCGGTGAGTACTTTTGCCTGGCCTTTCACAGTATCTAGGCCCTTGAGACTTTAACAGGAACAAAATAGTACACCACTTAGATGTACGTATGTGGTATGCACATAGGAAGGGAGAAAAATGTGTTGCAGTACGCTTAAAAAAGAATTTGTGTACAACACCAGCCGGTAAGTACTTTTGCCTGGCCTTTCACAGAATCTAGGCCCTTGAGACTTTAACATGAACAAAATAGTACACAACTTAGATGTACTTATGTGGTATGCACTAATGGGGGGAGAAATGCGCTACAGTATGCTTAAAAAAGTATTTGTGTACAACACCAGCCGGTGAATACTTTTGCCTGGCCTTTCACAGGATCTAGGCCCTTGAGACTTTAACAGGTACAAAATAGTACACCACTTAGATGTACATATGTGGTATGCACTTATGAGGGGAGAAAAATGTGCTACAGTATGCTTAAAAAAGTGTTTTCGCACAATACCAGCAGTACACATCAGAGAAGCAGCACACAGTCACTGTGTACTACACCCAAAATTGCACTTTGTCTTTCAATCTCACTCCCTTCCCTATCAGTGCTTCAAGGCAGGATTTGTGCTTGAGCTGAATCTCTGCTGTTCTGTGCAACACACTGTGCAACATACTGCTCTCTGTCCCTGTCTGTAATAGAACGCTAAAGACAGTGACTGGGAGGTGAATTGCTGCAGTAAGTATGCTTTTCTATGCAAAACACACTACTCTCTGTCCCTTTCTCTGTGCAACAGAACGCTGACTTGACTAGAAGGTAAATCACTGCTGGAAAAAAGCTTTTCTGTGCAACACACAGCGCTGTCTGTCCCTATCTATCTCTCTGCAGTGAAAGGCTGAAATGACTGGCTGCAATATGGCTGCCGATTATATAGGGCTGTGACATCACAGGGGTGACTGGCTGCTGATAACCTGCATGCTGCATGTGATTCAGGGTCATCCCGCTTACCCTTGCTCCCCCCTTCCCTGGATTCCTTGCCGCATGTCCTCACATGTTGATCTGCCATTTTAGATGCCCTGGACCACACTAAATGAAGTTTAATTAAGCGGCAGGATCGCGGTGTTACTCGCATTCATTGCAAATCAAATATTTCCTGAAATTCGTAACGAATATGGGTTTGTCAGATTCGATTCGCTCATCCCTAGTAAAGAACCATGAAATAATCAGATGGAAGAAAAGTCACATCTTTTTGTAGCTAAACACATTTCTGAATCATAAGGGACAGAAATAAAAATTACAACATTTTATAGAAAATTATTAAAAAAAAAACAATAATAATAATGCTAATAACAATAATATTAATAATATTAATAAGAAACAAAAAATTTAAAATATGCACCACAAATATGGAAAAAAGGCCACAAAGGCCATACATCCACAAGTTAAATGGTGATCTATTACTTCTCTGAAAAATGTTAATAACTAACATCAGGTAGCTAGTATATATTTTGATCAAACTGTACAAACCCAATAGCCAATTTCCAGAAATCCAGGAGCAGGATTCAGGTAGTACTCCCCATTTTTCTGCAATCAGTTGTTAAAATAACAGCCTGATCGGCTATATGAGGAGAAGCAGGATCGCCGAACCAATTCCCTAGCTGTAATTCAATTGCAATCAACTGTGATTCTATATTTCTGCATATGCATTAAAGGGGTACTCCCGTGAATTTTTTATTGCTTTTTTTTTTATTTTAAATTAACCGGTGCCAGAGCGTTAAACAGATGTGTAAATTACTTCTATTTAAAAATCTTAACCCTTCCAGTACTTATCAGCTGCTGTATACTACAGAGGAATTCTTTCTTTTAAATGTATTTTCTGTCTGACTACAGTGCTCTCTGCTGAGACCTCTGTCTGTCTCAGGAACTGCCCAGAGCAGAAACAAATCCCCATAGCAAACCAATACTGCTCTTGACAGTTCCAGACATGGACAAAGGAGTCAACAGAGAGCACTGTGGACAGACAGAAAATAAATTTAAAAAGAAAAGAACTTCCTCTGGAGAACACAGCAGCTGATAAATACTGGAAGGGTTAAGATTTTTAAACAGAAGTAATTTACAAATCTATTTAGCTTTTTGGCACCAGTTGATTTAAAAAAGAAAAAGTCTTTCACCCGTGTACCCCTCTAATGTAAATTTGTTTTAGGAATGTGCTGTGACCAATTCTAAGGGTGACTGTTCCATAAATTAACAGATGCTAAAACTTTTTATTCTTCAGTTCCCCTCTTGTCTTTGGAGGGGATTTTACCTGGAACAGTTATTCCCCATATTTTTGTATGGGCTGTTTATATACTGCTGATCTACCACCCCTCCCCCCCCCCCCCCCCCGCCCCCCCATTATCAGTGGCCTGTGGTGTACAACAAAGATAGTTCCACAAAACCTACTTGGGGAATGAATCCCCTCAGGATTAACCCTGACTAGAAATCCCCCATAAAAATTAACTTTTAATTACGCTCATTAAAATAGTGTCCAAACTAGGAGGTTGCACATCTATTGCTTCTAATTAGCAGTGGTGTTTAAAATTATCAGTACTGTATCCAGTTAAATCCTGTATGTCTGCCATGCAGACTATTGGTTTATTGTTACTATCTAGTGTACCACGGTGCCGTGCTGCAGCTTGGGCACTCGGTGTACTGACTAGAAAAGGTCTCTGGTACAGTCTGTGATTAAAACATTAATCCTCTCTTCTAAACGTTTTCGCCATTCTGAATGGCTTTCTCAAAGAAATGAGGCATGTCAGACTCACAAGTTTAGCAGATATTTATAGACTTACCAATTACCATAGCTGATTGTTCGGCGTTCTTCACAGCCAATCACACATCGTAGTATCTCTGATGTCACTCCCTTTCATGATGCCTCCCTAACCAATCAAATTGCGTCCTCAGCGCATGCCTTTAATCTTTTTATTTTCGGGCTGAAAATGAACTCTCTGCGCAAACTCAAGTTTCCGCGCAGGTCAGCAAACTTAGAGAAAAAGATGTGGATCTTTATATTGTGCTTTGCGCATGACCGAGTAACTACCATTATATTCGGACTTAGTTTATTTTTTAGTCCTTCAACTGCGCATGTTTTTGAACTTAGATTAATTCCTAAGCTTTTCCATTTACTGCGCATGATTTTAGACTTTGTCTCATTCCAAACTAATTCATGGCATTGCGCATGTTTTAAATCTTAGATTATTTTACAAATCAGGATCTTATTTCTTTCTTCTTAGATGGATTTTTATACGGTCATTTTTTACATATATATGAATTAGTTTATTGATTTTTATTTATTGTGCCACATTTATATCATACCTTGTGATTTTATTGTCAATAATCTCATATTTGCAGATTTATGATCACTTAGCCCACAGTAGAAGAGCTCTTGTCACCATACTTACAAGGTAAAGAACTCCATCTATTGAATGTGTATTAAACAAACATTTTTTATTTCATGGATAATCTTGAAACATAAATTGATTGGTATGTTGTTACTATTTTTTTATATTTTTTTATATATTTTTTATAGGGAGTATTTATAGATATTACGATTATCATTATAATATTCATTTTTTTATATATTTTCTTTAATATGTAATAGTTAATAAATTCTTCGCTGCTGACTTTTTAAATGTGTCCACTGCTCTTAGTACATTGATTATACATATATAAAATCATAAATCTCTATAATCAATCTAGGAATGCTGAAAAGGAAAAGTCTTCATTAAGTCCTCTAGGACTACGACTTTTTAATTTGTATATCCACCGTGTTTCTTCTCTCATCAGAATTTTGTCCACATCTCCCTTCCTTTCATTAAGTTTTATCTTCCTTAATCCCCAGAATTTTATTGCAAGGGGATCTTCTGAATGTATTCGACGCATGTGGTTTGCCACTGGCGTATCCGCTCCTGTACGGATCGTACTGATATGTTTCCCCACTCTCTTTCTGAACTCCTGAATCGTTTTCCCCACATATAGCTTTAAACAGGGGCATTGTGCAATATATATAACATTTTTTGTGCTACAGTTTACAAAATCCCAGATCTCATATTTTCTATTATCAATGGGATTAACAAAATCTTTTATTTTCGGTATGTATTTACAATTGCTGCAATGTCCACAGGGATATGATCCCTGTGGTTGTGAGGGAAGCCATGATATAGGTCTCTGTAGATCATTTTTTTGGTGACTGTGCACAAGTAGATCCCGTAGATTTTTCCCTCTACGATAAGTGAGGCTAGGTCTTAAGCCCACTTTGTCCTTTAACTCAGGGTCCATTGTTAAAACGTGCCAATGTTTCTTAAAGGCTTCATAAACTTTTTCTGAATATCCATCATACGTCCCTATGCATCTGATCTTATCATCAGTTTCCATCCGTGTATCTTGTCTACTAGCCAGTAGTTGTGTACGGTTTGATTTTTTAGCTCTATTAAATGCCTGACGCATGTATTTAGAGGGGTATCCTCTTTGGGTAAATTTTTTCATTAAATTCTTACTCTCTGCCATGAATTTCGATTCCTCAGAGCAATTCCGACGTGCCCTGAGGTACTGGCCCACTGGAATATTTCTTCTTAGGGAAGCTGGATGCCAGCTTTCCCAATGTAGGAAATTATTGGTCGCCGTTGGTTTACGATAAATATTGGTCTGAATTTAGTTGTTTCCGTCTATATATATTGTGATATCTAGAAAGTTTAGCTTTCTTCCTCCAAACTCAGAGGTAAATTTCATGCCTATCCTGTTATTATTCAATTTGATTACAAATTCAGAGAACAAAGAAGGGGATCCATCCCAAAAAATTAAAACATCATCAATATACCTACCCCAAAATAAGATGTGCTTAGTGAATAAATTAAACTCTTCACCAAAAACAATAGTGCTCTCCCACCACCCTAAAAATAAATTAGCATACGTAGGTGCACAAATCGTGCCCATTGCAGTTCCCTTTACTTGGTGGTAAAAGGTGCCACAAAATATGGCAGACATTTGTATGATATTATAGGATTTAACTGGATACAGTACTGATAATTTTAAACACCACTGCTAATTAGAAGCAATAGATGTGCAACCTCCTAGTTTGGACACTATTTTAATGAGCGTAATTAAAAGTTAATTTTTATGGGGGATTTCTAGTCAGGGTTAATCCTGAGGGGATTCATTCCCCAAGTAGGTTTTGTGGAACTTAAATTGGCCCAGAAACCCCTAGGGGATTTATCATGTGGCACTTTGTTGTTTGAGTAGTACTAGATACTATCTCTTTTCCTTTTCCCCATTCAGAAATGTCTGGATTCTTATCACAACCTATGAATGCTGACATTTTCTCATCAGAAGCCACACATGTTTTTTCAGTCATAAACCTACCCCTCAACCAAATAGATATCCAACAGGCATTTAAAACACTAACAAAAACCTAGAAATCCTTCATTCGTACATGGTGGGAGGTATCTAGTTTGGATACATATGCCCAACAGAAACTGGTATATAGGGGCTTGAGATCCCCATTGATACCTAGTACCCATAGGGAAGATGAAAATTTTCTAAGAGGGTGGGACAATTTGCAGACAGAAAATTCACTCAGATTAATCAACTATCTGCTTGAATGCGAAAGGAATCATTTACAAAAAGTGTCTAGTCAATTAGACACTGAATTAAAACAAATACAGAATTTTTCCACTAATCCTGAATATACTTCCTTAGAACAAAAATTGCAGAAACACATTGAGACATTCAAAGGTGAAATAAAAGAAAGGAAACATCAAAAATATATTAGAGATTACACGGATTTTGCCACAGGTAGGGTCTACACTTATAAAGAAAAACAACACCATCCAAAAACGTACAATAGACCTACATATACTAATTTAAGATCGGAGTCAGACACATCTGGCACTGAATATTACTCCGACTCCAGTAACCAGCCTGGTGTAAAAAGGAAATATAAAAAACCAAGCAATACCAGAGACGGCAATCGTAGACAACCATATCAAAAAAAGACAAGTGATATAAGCACCAATTCACAAAGCAATATAGCATGTGGCCATTATGGTACTTCTGGAGCCTCTGGATCATTAGTACCTTCCCTAAACACAGTGGCAATACCTGCACTTCCCTTACAGATGAATCAAGGGAATGGATTAAATGTAACTCAAATGAGAGTACCCTCTACACCCAGACCTATGAATATTGTTCCAACAACACAATCTCAAACAGTATCTTTGACACAACAAAATATGCCTTTTTTAGGGGGGATACAGATGGGATTAATGAATCAAATGACGGGGCTACCCCCTCGCCCTGTTTAGATCTGATTCCTGAGATGAGTGAGAATGATGACAGTGGCATTAATGATGACAGCATGCAAATTTTTTATTTATCGAGCCATTCTCTCACTGATGCAGAAAAGAGCTTACTGAAGAGAGGTTTATCCTTTACACCTACCCCACAGTTTCAGGAGTTTGATTGGATTAAAGATGTGAATCTTTTTGCAAGAAAGCTGGCATTGTTTAAATGGCATAATAGCCCTCATAGAGATGAGGAAAGACAATTTGCACAAGATTCAGCTACTGTCAACATCCTTCAATCTCTCTTGGATGAAGGGGAAGAAGAGGGTGAAATGAGGGTGGCTCCTCTTACTGATCTAAAACCACGATCAAAAATGTATCCATCTTTATTACAATATCCACAAATTTATACGTTTGTCAATTTGGTCACTAGTGATATACAGAAAATACGTCCCCAACACCACAAAATTAATAATAATTTAACTAAAGAAGAATCAAAAGCTCTAGATATACTGAGTAAAAATGAGACAATCACTATAAAACCATCCGATAAGGGAGGAAATATAGTGATATTAGACACAGATAAGTACTGTGAAATGGTGTATAATATACTGGATGATAGAGACACGTACAATATATTATCTAGTGACCCAACAAATAATTACCTACAAGAATTGAGATTTTTGTTGTCCACTGCTCACTCTGAAGGCTTGATATCTGAAAGTGAAATGAAATATATATTAAACCCTAAACCCACCATTGCCACCATATACGTATTACCAAAAATGCACAAGGGGACGAGTCCCCTAAAGGGGAGACCCATTATTTCGGGGAACAATAATCTTACACAAGGAGCAAGTAACTATGTTGATAAAATATTGGCCCCCTTTGTACCTTCCCTATCATCCTACCTTAAAGACACTAAGGACACTGTATCAAAAATTAATGATTTAGAAGTCACAGACACTACACAATTGGTGAGTCTTGACGTGGAGAATTTATATAGTAATATCAAACACGAATTAGGCACAGAAGCTATCACTACTTATTTAGACACAAGAAGTAGACACTTTCATAAGCACAATTCCTTTGTCACCCAATTACTACTTTTCGTACTTACGCACAATTATTTTTTATTTTGTGGCACCTTTTACCACCAAGTAAAGGGAACTGCAATGGGCACGATTTGTGCACCTACGTATGCTAATTTATTTTTAGGGTGGTGGGAGAGCACTATTGTTTTTGGTGAAGAGTTTAATTTATTCACTAAGCACATCTTATTTTGGGGTAGGTATATTGATGATGTTTTAATTTTTTGGGATTGATCCCCTTCTTTGTTCTCTGAATTTGTAATCAAATTGAATAATAACAGGATAGGCATGAAATTTACCTCTGAGTTTGGAGGAAGAAAGCTAAACTTTCTAGATATCACAATATATATAGACGGAAACAACAAAATTCAGACCAATATTTATCGTAAACCAACGGCGACCAATAATTTCCTACATTGGGAAAGCTGGCATCCAGCTTCCCTAAGAAGAAATATTCCAGTGGGCCAGTACCTCAGGGCACGTCGGAATTGCTCTGAGGAATCGAAATTCATGGCAGAGAGTAAGAACTTAATGAAAAAATTCACCCAAAGAGGATACCCCTCTAAATACATGCGTCAGGCATTTAATAGAGCTAAAAAATCAAACCGTACACAACTACTGGCTAGTAGACAAGATACACGGATGGAAACTGATGATAAGATCAGATGCATAGGGACATATGATGGATATTCAGAAAAAGTTTATGAAGCCTTTAAGAAACATTGGCACGTTTTAACAATGGACCCTGAGTTAAAGGACAAAGTGGGCTTAAGACCTAGCCTCACTTATCGTAGAGGGAAAAATCTACGGGATCTACTTGTGCACAGTCACCAAAAAAATGATCTACAGAGATCTATATCATGGCTTCCCTCACAACCACAGGGATCATATCCCTGTGGACATTGCAGCAATTGTAAATACATACCGAAAATAAAAGATTTTGTTAATCCCATTGATAATAGAAAATATGAGATCTGGGATTTTGTAAACTGTAGCACAAAAAATGTTATATATATTGCACAATGCCCCTGTTTAAAGCTATATGTGGGGAAAACGATTCAGGAGTTCAGAAAGAGAGTGGGGAAACATATCAGTACGATCCGTACAGGAGCGGATACGCCAGTGGCAAACCACATGCGTCGAATACATTCAGAAGATCCCCTTGCAATAAAATTCTGGGGATTAAGGAAGATAAAACTTAATGAAAGGAAGGGAGATGTGGACAAAATTCTGATGAGAGAAGAAACACGGTGGATATACAAATTAAAAAGTCGTAGTCCTAGAGGACTTAATGAAGACTTTTCCTTTTCAGCATTCCTAGATTGATTATAGAGATTTATGATTTTATATATGTATAATCAATGTACTAAGAGCAGTGGACACATTTAAAAAGTCAGCAGCGAAGAATTTATTAACTATTACATATTAAAGAAAATATATAAAAAAATGAATATTATAATGATAATCGTAATATCTATAAATACTCCCTATAAAAAATATATAAAAAAATATAAAAAAAATAGTAACAACATACCAATCAATTTATGTTTCAAGATTATCCATGAAATAAAAAATGTTTTTTTAATACACATTCAATAGATGGAGTTCTTTACCTTGTAAGTATGGTGACAAGAGCTCTTCTACTGTGGGCTAAGTGATCATAAATCTGTAAATATGAGATTATTGACAATAAAATCACAAGGTATGATATAAATGTGGCACAATAAATAAAAATCAATAAACTAATTCATATATATGTAAAAAATGACCGTATAAAAATCCATCTAAGAAGAAAGAAATAAGATCCTGATTTGTAAAATAATCTAAGATTTAAAACATGCGCAATGCCATGAATTAGTTTGGAATGAGACAAAGTCTAAAATCATGCGCAGTAAATGGAAAAGCTTAGGAATTAATCTAAGTTCAAAAACATGCGCAGTTGAAGGACTAAAAAATAAACTAAGTCCGAATATAATGGTAGTTACTCGGTCATGCGCAAAGCACAATATAAAGATCCACATCTTTTTCTCTAAGTTTGCTGACCTGCGCGGAAACTTGAGTTTGCGCAGAGAGTTCATTTTCAGCCCGAAAATAAAAAGATTAACGGCATGCGCTGAGGACGCAATTTGATTGGTTAGGGAGGCATCATGAAAGGGAGTGACATCAGAGATACTACGATGTGTGATTGGCTGTGAAGAACGCCGAACAATCAGCTATGGTAATTGGTAAGTCTATAAATATCTGCTAAACTCGTGAGTCTGACATGCCTCATTTCTTTGAGAAAGCCATTCAGAATGGCGAAAACGTTTAGAAGAGAGGATTAATGTTTTAATCACAGACTGTACCAGAGACCTTTTCTAGTCAGTACACCGAGTGCCCAAGCTGCAGCACGGCACCGTGGTACACTAGATAGTAACGATAAACCAATAGTCTGCATGGCAGACATTTGTATGATATTATAGGATTTAACTGGATACAGTACTGATAATTTTAAACACCACTGCTAATTAGAAGCAATAGATGTGCAACCTCCTAGTTTGGACACTATTTTAATGAGCGTAATTAAAAGTTAATTTTTATGGGGGATTTCTAGTCAGGGTTAATCCTGAGGGGATTCATTCCCCAAGTAGGTTTTGTGGAACTTAAATTGGCCCAGAAACCCCTAGGGGATTTATCTTGTGGTACAACAAAGATAGGCTCCCTTCAGGATGTAGATAGTGTAGATTATGTAATTAGCTGCCAAAATCCCTATCTAGGTGTCTGGCCTGGCTATCTGAGGCCAGATTAGCATCTATTGAGGATAGTGTGGGAGTGAACATTGGGAGAGCTAAATATCTCATAAACAGTGGGGCAAGATAAATAGTTACTTAAATTATGTGGGCACATTATATTATTTAATTTAAATATGGGACACAGTATTAAATGACTTCACTTACAGCAGCATAATATATTAATAAATTCAAATAAAGGGCATAATATACAATTTATATATGGGGCACAGTATATAATTAACTAATATATGCGAGCACAGTATTATAGTTCATATATGGGACACAGTATATAATTGATATATGGGGTACAGTGTATGCTGGCATAGGATATGTAATTCATTCATATATTGGGTACAGTATACAATACATTTATGGGTGCACACTGTATATCTAATTTATTTATGGTGTATAGTATATAATTTATTTATTTATGGGGCACTGTGTATAATTAATTTATGTACGGGTACAGAATGTATAAATAATAAATTTGTGCAACACAATGTACTATAATGGATTTCAGGCGGCACAGTGTGAATTAAGGGGTATGATGTATATTGTAAATAATTTCTGGGATAGCATGGTTTCACATGGCAAAAACGTCTTTAATGTTTTCCCCTTAACTGGCAATTAGTTTATTTGTTTATAGTCAAATTAATTTTCCATGATGTGCTACACTGTGGGAATCTGTTGCACCAAGTAGGGAATCTGTTGTTAAAAATACATCCCACCCCTGTGTCCACCTAATTCAAGTGGGTTCCTGTGCTAAATGATGTGGTGCCAAGTGGTTCTCATCATCACCACCATGCCAGTGCTCATAAGGGAGGCCACCCTGTGGACTTGTAGCCCCACTACTACCAGACCTAGCAACGATAGAGTAATGGTATGTTCAGCCCGGTCGCACGATTAACTATGCCAATCATCAAGACCAGCACTTATTATCATCCTGTGGCTCAAGTACAGTATTTTTCACCGTATAAGACGCACTTTTTCTTCCCCAAAACTGGGGGGGAAAAGCTGGTGCGTCTTGTACGGCGAATACCTGCGGCCATCAACGGCCGGGACCCGCGGCTAATACAGGACATCACTGATCGCGGTTATGCCCTGTATTAACCCTTCAGACGTGGCGATCAAAGCTGACCGCCGCGTCTGAATCGAAAATAACACTAACCCGGCTGCTCAGTCAGGCTGTTCGGGACCGCCGCGGTGAAATCGTGGCATCCCGAACAGCTTACAGGACACCGGGAGGGACCTTTCCTCTGTGTCTGCTCTGTGCCGGGATCCCCTGCATGGCCGGCGCTCTCCTTCAACGTCATCACGTCGTCACGCACGCTGTCCCGTCATCCAATAGGAGCGGCGTGCGTAGCGACATGATGACGGAGAGCGTGGATCCCGGGGAAGAAGACGTTCGGAGTGTCGGGGACACCACGGGGACGCGGTGACAGCGATGGAGCGACATCCAGGGCAGCGGTGATGGGTCCAGAGCGGCGGGGACAGGTGAGTATTACCTCCCATCCAGTGGTCTTCAACCTGTGGACCTCCAGATGTTGCAAAACTACAACTCCCAGCATGCCCGGACAGCCAACGGCTGTCCGGGCATGCTGGGAGTTGTAGTTTTGCAACATCTGGAGGTCCGCAGGTTGAAGATCACTGTTGGCTGCAGAATCTTTTTTTTCTAGATTTTGCACCTTTAAAATAGGGTGCGTCTTATATGCCGGTGCGTCCTATAGGGTGAAAAATACGGTAATAGGGACTACAGGATAAGCTTTGATCAGTGGCGACCCAACCTCCGGGACCCCAGGGAACACAAAAAAAACAACACAAAATAATAATAAGTAATTCAGCAATTTACGCAGTATCCAGAGATATTCGTTCTTCCTTCTTTTCCACTCAATAGCTTGATCTGAGAGTTGTTAATCTTGATGGATATATGTATTTTCCTCAGTCCTGTATTACTCTGTACAGATTGTGGTGGTGGAAAGCCAGTAACAAATCATTGCATTAGAAACAATTTCATTTTCATTACTAACTAGTAGCATAAAAAACTTTACAGAAAACTAAATATAAAAGAAATATCTATTACACTTATAAATGTTTCCAGTCCTGACTGCTAGTTTAAGAAACATCCATGAATGAAAGAAACAGCCATTTCTCAAATCCTATTAGTCAGATCTAGAGGGCACCCTGTTCCTGTGAATAAGCTGTGAGCCACATGCCTGTGCTTGGTTTTACAGACCTCAGGTTGATTCATAGCCAGGTAAAATCCTGTTTTATTGCTTCTTAACCCCGTTTTTGCACTTTCGTTTTTTCCTCCTTACCTTTTAAAAATCATAACCCTTTCAATTTTCCACCTAAAAATCCATATTATGGCTTATTTTTTGCGTCGCCAATTCTACTTTGCAGTGACATTAGTCATTTTACCCAAAAATGCACGGCGAAACGGAAAAAAAAATCATTGTGCGACAAAATCGAAAAAAAAACGCCATTTTGTAATTTTTGGGGGCTTTCGTTTCTACGCAGTGCATATTTCGGTAAAAATTACACCTTATCTTTATTCTGTAGGTCCATACGGTTAAAATGATACCCTACTTATATAGGTTTGATTTTGTCGCACTTCTGGAAAAAATCATAACTACATGCAGGAAAATTTATACGTTTAAAAATGTCATTTTCCGACCCCTATAACTTTTTTATTTTTCCACGTATGGGGCGGTTTGAGGACTCATTTTTTGCGCCGTGATCTGAAGTTTTTATCGGTATGATTTTTGTTTTGATCGGACTTTTTGATCACTTTTTATTCATTTTTTAATGATATAAAAAGTGACCAAAATACGCTTTTTTGGACTTTGGAATTTTTTTGCGCGTACGCCATTGACCGTACGGCTTAATTAATGATATATTTTTATAGTTCGGACATTTACGCACGCGTCGATACCACATATGTTTATTTTTTATTTTTTTTACACTGTTTTATTTTTTTATGGGAAAAGGGGGGTGATTCAAACTTTTATTAGGGAAGGGGTTAAATGACCTTTATTAACACTTTTTTTTACATTTTTTTTGCAGTGTTATAGGTCCCATAGGGACCTATAACACTGCACACACTGATCTCTAATGCTGATCACTGGCGTGCATTAACATGCCTGTGATCAGCATTATCGGCGCTTGACTGCTCCTGCCTGGATCTCAGGCACGGAGCAGTCATTCGTCGATAGGACACCGGGGAGGCAGGTAAGAGCCCTCCCGGTGTCCGATCAGCTGTTCGGGACGCCGCGATTTCACCGCGGCGGTCCCGAACAGCCCGACTGAGCAGCCGGGTCACTTTCACTTTCACTTTAGAAGCGGCGGTCAGCTTTGACCGCCGCTTCTAAAGGGTTAATACCGCACATCGCCGCGATCGGCGATGTGTGGTATTAGCCGCGGGTCCCGGCCGTTGATTAGCGCCGGGACCCACGCGATATGATGCGGGATCGCGGCGCGATCCCGCTTCATATCGCGGGAGCCGGCGCAGGACGTAAATATACGTCCTGCGTCGTTAAGGGGTTAAACCACATCTAAACCTAAGTGTGTGGTACACAGTTTTTAGCCTTATGCAATTCTTGCAACAACCCTTCCATGGGTTCTGGAACATATTTGTGGGTAGAAAAATTAGTTATTTGTGAACACCTATCTTGTAGCGTTATGGTTCCTAACAGGGCTTAAATAAACTTTTTTTTACTAAATTAAAAATTTGTGCCTATGCCTATGGCTCTTAAGGGTCACTGCTCTGTTTTTTTTATTTATTTATTAAGATGATGATCATATACTGGGGAATACCAAAGTATTTTTAGTTTCTAGTAATAAACTGATATATTTCCTCTGCTAGTTTTGTAGTAAACATACTGGGGTAGATTTTCGATGTGCAGCATTTTCATACACCAGCCAAATGTAAAGCTCCGCCCCAGTTCGCTGTACTGGATTTATGTAGAAGCACTTGACCATAAATCCAGCTGATCTGAGTGCTCTAGGCACAGCAATCTAAGCTTGCTCAGACCTGGCATTGATTTCAGCTACACTTTAGATGTGAAATCTTAGGTGTAAATTGTAATAAATGGCATGAGCCGAGGCAATGCCCCTCCATTTAAGGTTGTGTCCCTTGACATGAGTGAGACTGCAAAAAGTGAGACTGCTACACTTGGGTTTGTGTAAAAATTTGTCAACTTTTAACAATGTGCACCAGGCACCTAGGGCAATAAATCTCCACCACTCTACTGTAAACTGCTCATAAATAAGATCTGAAAAAGAGCTACTGGGACCAATGGCAAATACAAAACAGAGAATGGATGCCGCTCATGATTAGTACAAGGTAAGTAACAATCTTTCGACAAAGTTACAATACTTTCTGTACAAACAAATCAGGGTACAGTAGATTTCAGATGCCAAATAGAACACTCAAACATCTAGCTGAAATCATTCATTAGCCAATCAGAAAACTTTCATAGTCATTATTAAAGAAAAAGCCGAAATGGAAGAATCAACATCTTTTTAATGTCCTTGTCTACCTTGTTCCTGGGCAATGACTTAGCAGGGGTCTCAGAAGTCACAGTTGTGACTTGGCCTCAAAGCCCAGAGGCCTTCCTCACTTCACTAATATTGACTGTCCCCTTAAATAGGCACTGTCAGATACAAAAACTTTTGATGTGTTGTAAAGCATGCAAAACCATACTGAAAAAGCCAGTCAAACAACTGCCCCCCTACCTGCTTGGACACATACTAGTCCTGTTGTGTCCATGCATCATGGACACACTTCCTTGATTGACAGGTGTGAGCGCAAGGCTCACAGCTGGAGGAAATATCCTCCCACTGTCAGCTTATGTCCCGCTACTGTCAGTGAGGACAAGCTGGGAGTTGTAGTTTTGCTAATGCTAGGGGAGATGTGAGCAGACAGCATACTGAGGGAGGGGGCAGAGACCTGCACAGTGAGGCCACGCCCCCTCCCTTTGAGAGGAATTCAGACTAGTGAGCTAAATGAAAAGTGTAATAAAAAAATAAAAATAAAGGTGCTAGACACATAAAAATTAGATGTACATGGTCAGGATTAGGTACTGAGTGATATATTTAAAAAAAATATTTTTGTTGTATGTGACGGATACGCTTTAACAATTCGGCAGTGTGCGCTTAAATTGTTTTGCTCGATGATAGAGAAACGTGTGCAGCCATACAGTTACAACTGCACAGTGCCCTTAATGGTCAGCCCTGGAATCTGGAGAGATGAATAACCACTGAACTCCATGTATGCAGCATTGACTATTCCACTGCCCTCCATCAGGGATCCTAATATGGCACTGCCCTAGACCAGCATTTATACTGACCCTCTTTCATTTTTCTAGACCATGAGGGACTCTATGGTTAACCCTTTTACTTTCCTAGATCACTAAACATTCTGACATTAAAGGGTGTTCCAGAATCAAAAAACTATTATATTTTGCTTATTGCAATTATATTGTATATATATTTTTATTATATATATTTTTCCAGATCCATCCCTGGCTTTTTATTAAATAATTGCAATGAAAAACCTAAATGTGTGATCACAGCCTAAAGGGTTTGCCTATCCATAGTCTTCCATTAAACCTAAACCATAGTTTTGTGTACATTGTTTCTCAATATCATATGTGTTCAGGCTCCATCTCCTTGTTCCTTTAATAAGAGGTTGCCTTATAGAGATTTCATGTTTCATCAGTCAGTTGAAAAATCTAAAACCCCCTTATTTCATTGCTTTTATGCCCATAGCCTTCTTTCTTTATGAGTGCTGAGAGTATAGAAATAGAAGAGAAATGTGCACTGCTATTTTTCCAGTGATCTCTATTACTCACCTATGACTTTGCCCCCAGTAGTATCATTGTAAATGTCATAGCTAGTATAATGTCTAGTTACATTTTAATTATACTAGTGTAGTTAGGGTTGCAGGAGATAGCCACAGGCTATGTAAAATGACCCTCAAACTATCTATAGATTTTCTGCACAAAAAAAACAGAAAGGAAAGAGAAAACTTGTCTGTTAACAAATTACATTCTAAGTCGTACAGATGTTTTTGAAATCATGTTGCTTAACAGAAGCAAGAATTTATTGAGAAGTCAAAGGCCAGTGTTTTCGAACCCGTGTGCCTCCAGCTGTTGAAAAACTACAACCTCCAAAGGCTGTCCAGGCATGCTGGGAGTTTTGCAACAGTTGGAGGCACCGCTGGCACAGAAACTTGGATGAGATCAAAGAAACTTGGTCTAACTTTAATGGGCACTGTCAGGATCAAAAGGTTTTTATATGTTGTTTATCTTGGCAAAACATTAACCTTTCTAATATATTTCATAATAAAATGTTATCTCCTTTTTATAGAAATCATGGCTTTAAAAAATAAATAACCCACTAGGGGTCCCCATAATACCCAAAATGTGATGTAATGTAACATAATCATGTCCAGCTGCAGCATTACCTATGTCCAAGCTGAAGCACAGGCTAGCACTCCTCTGTGCTCACTCCTGTCCTATCAGGCTGCAACAGTGACTGGATGAAGAGACCTAGCTCAGCAGACTCAGGGAGGAAGTGAGTGCATGGTCAGTGAAGATGGGCTCAGTACTTGTCTCAGACATGCCCCTACCTGAACAGTGGACATCAGAATAAGTGAGCAGCAGAACAGATGGATTTGTGAGCAAAATACAGAATCTAGACACATAAAAAAGACATGTAGAGAATTTGCACAATCTAATGAGTAACATTTATAAGCATTTTTTTATGTACGCTTTAAGAAGCCTGGATGACAATAAAGAAGGCATATATGTCTGCATTAATGGAGAACTTAGCATTAGAGTCCTTGCTATCTACCAAAGTAGTCCAAGGACACCATAATTGCAAAATATTGGCATGCATATCTATCTCCCAACTAACAATTCCTTCAAGGTGGAAGATTTGTTGAGTTTCATGAATCTATTCCACACAACACAAAGAAGTGGATTGTAGCTAATGCAGGGGGATTATTGATTTTGTAGTCCCCATATCATTCAGAACAGAATCCTGTCCAGCGGCAGCACCATCTTTGTC
The DNA here is from genome assembly GCF_029499605.1 of Hyla sarda. Taxonomy (NCBI): domain Eukaryota; kingdom Metazoa; phylum Chordata; class Amphibia; order Anura; family Hylidae; genus Hyla; species Hyla sarda. The sequence continues at coordinate 109,576,244 of NC_079192.1, forward strand.
AGAACTGAAGCACAGGCTGGGGAAAGTGCTGTAAGTGAGGGCGGGACTATCACTCCTCGGGGCTTACTCTTGTCCTATCAGGCTGCAGCATGAAAACAGAGACGAGGGGGTTACAGAGCAGCCTGCAGTGATTGGCTGAAGAGACCCAGCACAGCACAGCAGACTCATGGTTCACCTGCTGACATGTTGCTCCATTGACAAAGAGAGGTGAGGCCCCATTCCAGAGATCACTGGGGGTCCCAGAGGACAGATCCCTGCAATTCGAGAAGTTTTAAAGTAGTGGAGTACCCCTTTATACTGTGATGATATCAGGTTCATTGCTCATATGATATCCAATCTATGGCCTCAGTGCTCTTTTTCCTGCATGTACAGTGCAGACTAAAAGTTTGGACACACCTTCTCTTTCAGAGTTTTCTTTATTTTCATGCATGACTATAAAAATTGTAGATTCACACTGAAGGCATCAGAACTATGAATTAACACATGTGGAATTATATACATAGCAAAAAAAAATGTGAAACAACTGAAAATATGTCATATTCTAGGTTCTTCAAAGTAGCCACCTTTTGCTTTGATTACTGCTTTGCACACTCATTCTCTTGATGAGCTTCAAGAGGTAGTCACCTGAAATGGTCTTCAACAGTCTTGAAGGAGTTCCAGAGATGCTTAGCACTTGTTGGCCCTTTTGCCTTCACTCTGTGGTCCAGCTCAACCCAAACCATCTCGATTGGGTTCAGGTCCGGTGACTGTGAAGGCCAGGTCATCTGGCACAGCACCACATCCCTCTCCTTATTGGTGAAATAGCCCTTACACAGCCTGGAGAAAAATAAAGGATGGTCCAACTAAACGCAAACCGGATGGAATAGCATGCCGCTGCAAGATGCTGTGGTAGACATGCTGGTTCAGTATGCCTTCAATTTTGAATACATCCCCAACAGTGTCACCAAAGCACCCACACACCATCACACCTCCTCTTCCACACCAGCACACCTGTGAAGTGAAAACCATTTCAGGTGACTACCTCTTGAAGCTCAACAAGAAAATGCCAAGAGTGTGCAAAGCAGTAATCAAAGCAAAAGGTGGCTACTTTGAAGAACCTAGAATAGGACATATTTTCAGTTGTTTCACACTTTTTTGTTATGTGTATAACTCCACATGTGTTAATTCATAGTTTTGATGCCTTCAGTGTGAATCTACAATTTTCATAGTCATGAAAATAAAGAAAACTCTGAATGAAAAGGTGTGTCCAAACTTTTGGTCTGTACTGTACATTGTGTGAATGCTGAAGCCAGTGATTGGCTGCAGCTTCATATGGGAAATGTGCATGATGCCATCACAGCAGTCCAAGGGGTGGATAGCATTAGACCCACTCATCGACACCAGAACAACAGCACTGAAGCAGCGGAAAGTATGATTTTTGAGTAAGTATGATTTTTTTTCTTTCTTTTCTTTTTATACAGGTTCCAGGCTCTTGTAAGTTTTTCAAAAAATCACTATATCAGCCTTCAAATATTACAATTGTAAAACAAAAATAGAGAAACAGAAACACAGCCACACATCCACAATTTGTATTGCGATCTACTTGCTTCTCAGCATAAATTCAAAAACTAAAAGGTTGTTTGTATACATTTTGATCAAAAAGTACAAGCCCACTCGCCATGCCAAGGCCACCTATTCAGAGTGGGTCCCTAACCTAACACTGGCATAGCGCTGGGCAGCAACCAAACCCAAAGGGAGAATGACCCAGTCTCCTGCTAATTAAAAACACCTGGGCCGAATGGGTGGAGTGGAGTGCTGGCTGTGAAAGAGGGGAGAGACTACAAATGTGAAACAAATATAGAGACACAGAAACATAGCCGCACATCCACAATTGTTCCTTTGTCTGTGGGGTGTAGATCAAAATACAAATTGTGGATGTGTGGCTGTGTATCTGTGTTTCTGTTTCTCTATTTTTATTTTACAATTGAAGTCTCTCCCATCTTTCATAGCCATTCGGCCCAGGCATTTTTAATTAGCAGGAGATGGCATATGTGATTCTTCCTAGCATTCTCCCAGCCCTCTGGGAGGGAGCACATGGTAGGTGTTTAAACTGGTGTGGTGCTCTGCGGAAGTCATTGTTACTGTGGTGCTCTGTGGCGGTCATTGTTACTGTGGTGCTTTATCTGTGGGGTGGAGCGGCCCGGAGCCAGGGGCTTCGTCAGGCAGCAGTGGGGCTGCCTGGTCACTGGGTCATTCTCCCTGTGAGCTTGGTGTCTCGGAGGCAGGGGTCGTCGTCCGGCACTACGCCAGTGTTAGGTTAGGGACCCACTCTTAATAGGTGGCCTTGACAAGGCGAGTGGACTTGTACTTTTTGATCAAAATGTATACTAACAACCTGTTAGTTTTTGAATTTATGGAGAGAAGTAAGTAGATCAAAATACAAATAGTAGATGTGCGGTTATGTTTCTGTTTCTCTATTTTTGGCTTAAAATATTATTTTTGAAAAATTTTGACAGGAATAAATAAAAATTTTGAAACAGTTCAACACATTTTATGGTGGTTAAATATGATGGTTACATTAAATAATGGGGGAAGTATTTATTCCTAATAACTTATTTATCTTTAATAACATTTTAAAACTAACTATTCTAATTCACATGATGGATGTAGAAAAAAGCAGCCTTTGGTTCAGCCCCACACAACCTAAAAAACTCTTTACACATTTTTACTCAAAGAAACTATTTCGAAGAGGATTCAAGTTTACTGAGCTGTGAAATAGCTTTGTAAGGCTGAATAATCTAAACCCAGGGAAGAGGAGGCTTTCTTTCCAGATGACTTCAAACAATCGTGGTGCATACAAAGAAGAATACCATAGATTATAGAAGTAATACAGTAAAAAAATAAAAATAAAAAAAAGATTAAAAAAACTAAACAAAAACAAAAGTGATGCATTTACTTGTAATTATGCATGGATTTCACTATTAGCTTCCCATGTCCTGTCCTAACTTGCAGCTCTCACCATCAAAAGAATGACATCGACACTTGAGAGAATGAGATATTATTTCTGCCCACAAAATACAAATAGTCTCTTGTTTGTCTTATCCTACAGTATACAGGTTTCTCAATGACATGCTATTGGTATATAATTATAAAAACCTGAAACAGTGTTGTTGAGCTTCCCAAGCCAAAATAAGCATTCATCCCAACAATGGCTGCACTGTCACAGGCAGCATATTACTGAAGGGTGGTCCATTATGTAGGTGTATTAGATACAAAATGAATATACGGTTGTAGCACATGTTCTGACATGGCAGAAGAGATATGCTTATCACACTGGACAGGAATTTGGCAGCCAATGTGTGGGTTTGGAGCATAAAACAATATGATGAATATGTATTGGCATTTTGTTTCCCGCATGCAGTTTAATTATGGATACAGTATGATTTAATGATTCATGTGATAAGAAAATTAATTTACAATTAACTTACTGGCAATAACCGTGTCACCGCTGACAGCTCAAAAGAACCATTGCTTGCAGCAGGTCTAGGTAGTGCACATTGTATGGTAAAACCTCTGGGAAATGGTTAAAGAGTACCTGTCATGTGTCCATGTGCCCCCCCCCCCCATCATAATAAGGTACCCCCTGCCTTTATTTTAACTTTTTTTGTTGTTTTCTACCTTGATATTGTTCTGTATCTTCTACTCAATGAGCTCCACAAACTGGAAGGGGGAAGGGAGCACATGAGCACATGACAGGTACTCTTTAACCATTTCCCACAACTGATCTCCTAAATCAAGAAGGACATTCTGCATAATTGATGGTCCATTTTTTATTTAATTTTCAAAAAGAATGTGCACCCACTGTGCCTATTTAACCACTTTTAATGCAATGTTAGGTTCTCAAATAGGTTTTACTGGACAATGTGCACTAACTAGACCTGCTGCAAGCAATGGTTCTTTTGAGCTGTCAGCAGTGACACGGTTATTGCCAGTAAGTTAATTGTAAATTAATTTTCTTATCACATGAAACATTCAATCATACTGTATCCATAATTAAACGGCATGCGGGAAACAAAATGCCAATACATATTCATCATATTGTTTTATGCTCCATCATCTTGGAGAACTTCCGCCTTCACTCTGCTCCATACAGCCGAGAATAGTTCAGTGTGAGATTGGCTGTGATTGCAGACCGCACATTCCCCCACAGCTCTCGGCACTGAACTCTACAGTGTGTCAGCTCTACCTAGCAGCTGCAAAAGGTAGAAGAAATATTCAGCACAATATTCAGCACTATGCATTGAAGGCATCATGACTCTACAGTCTAGCTTAGTTCAAAGGGTAAGAGAACTGAAATATTCAGCTCTATGTACTGTGCTGAGCTAAGGTCCCACTTGCATTTCCTGACTTTTGTCTCTGCCAGGCTGCTGCAGGAGACAATCTGCAAGCAGGACTGCAGGTAGGACCTGAAGGAGGAACCCTGGTGGCTAAACGTATAGGGGTTAATTTACTACATAAAGTTACAAAATTTTATATATCATAAGTATATCAGAAAAGTAATTCAAATATATTTGTGGGGCAAAATTGGAAAAAAAGCCCGCCATTTTGTAAATTTTGGGGGCTTCCGATTCTATGCAGTGGACTTTTCTGTAAAAATGACACCATATCGTTTATTCTGTAGGTCCATACAGTTACATGGATACCTAATTTATATAGGTTTTATTTTATTTTAATACTTAAAAAAAAATTATAACTATATGCACCAAAATTAATATGTGTAAAATTGTCATCTTCTGACCCCTATAACTTTTTTTATTTTTCTGCATACGGGGATGTATGAGGGCTTGTTTTTTGCACCGTGATCTGAATTTCTTATCGGTACCAAGTTTTTACGCATACAAAATTGACAATGCTGCGGGGGGGGGGGGGGGGAGTTGCGGAACCACCCCACTGGATCACCAGGGATGGTTTAATTGTCCCTTTAGATGCCGCTGTCAACTTTGACAGCGGCGATCTAAAGGGTTAATAACCAACCGCAGCGATCGCCGCATGTCGGCTAATAACGGCGGCTCCCAGCTACAGAAATCAGCTGTGGGCCAGCCGGTATGGCATGGGCTCGAATCAGGAGCCCGCGTCATACACCGCTTGCCGTCTCAGGATGGGCTGGCTCGTCCTTAGACGGCAACCTGTTAAGGCTGTATGTACACATTGAATGTTCACTGAATTTTCTATACATTTTTGTGCATTTTGGCTGTTTTTGTCTGATTTATGGAATAATTTCACAATTTATGCCACAATGTTGGGAAAATTACAGAAAAAAAAACTAAAAAAACTGCAAGCAAATAATAAAACGCATTGTGTATGACTTCTTTATATCCTGATCCCATATCCCACAAATATGGGAGGGGAGGAGTCTGGGAGCTAGCAAGAATGGATCTGGAAGGTGATGAAGGCTTCCTATAGTTCAAAGGTAGTCAGATGATTCTGGACTGACATTCTGTTCTGACACAAATTAAAGAGTACCTGTGACAAAACTAAACTTTTAATATATTGTTCCTTATGTAATTATGACACTTTGCTATTTACTTGCAAACAGTCACTAGGTGGCTCTGTTCTGTTTTCTGCGCAAGTCAAACAGTCAATTTGGCCTCCTCCCGGACTGACAGGAGATGGTACAGGTGCGGGGCATGGTACAGGAACAGCTCTCTCCAGCTTCAGTGACGTTGCGCCTGCTGGGGAAGGCCCACTTTCTTCTATGGGGAGCTCACACAATGTGAGCAGGGGGAAAGGTATGATACAGAGCTTTTTAAAGCTCGGAAATTATTTTTAAGGACAGGACGGGTGTAAGGAATAGTTAGGGAATATGGTTTGATGACAGGTACTCTTTAAACATGGTAGTCAGACTAGTGATCACATGACCAAGCTAAAGTATTAAAACACATGGATGCAGCTGTGCATAGCTGTGGAATAAACCAAATGGTGCTGTAGGACTAATGATGGCGAGTGTGCATGAAAGGGGCAAAAATAATAATTCCAGAGTGTATCTCTAAAATGAGCTGTTGCCTCGGTCTGGGCTGGCTGAAGAAGGTGAAATAACTTCAATCAGAGAAGACTTTGCTGTAGTCACTAGAGGTGATTGTTATGTATTCTGTCTGATAAATACTGTATTCTGCAACATGATCATATTGCGAAGTGCACCTTGTAGAACTCGCCGTGTTATTAGGTATTCCTTGGTAGTACTGGGTTGGACTGCCTTTTGCCTTCAGACCTGCCTTTATCCTTCATAGCATACTTTCTACAAGGTGCTGGAAACATTCCTCGTAGATTTTGGTCCATACATGATGGCATCACACAATTGCTGTAGATACTAGCACAGAGAAGGAAGAAGCCGGCACAAGTTCTACAGGGATAGTTGCCCTTCAAGGACTGCTTTGATAACCAATTGGAACCAGACAGTAAAGGGTCATGAGTGGTTTTTCTCCTTAAGTGATGTTTTTTCTGAAGGTGATTAGAGGGTTATTTTGGGTCACCTCCTGCAGATCGTTGTCAGATTCCAAGATGAACCAGTTCTGGCAAATCACGCGAAATACTTTATGGTTGATGTTGGAATTAGCTTAGGAGAAGGTAAACCTTTTTGGGGCGGCATTACATCTTTTTTTTTTATTTTCAAGTAACTCAGATCTAGCTAAGCGTTTGACGCTTCTATATATATATATATATATATATCAACTGGCTCCAGAAAGTTAAAAAGATTTGTAAATTACTTCTATTAAAAATTCTTAATCCTTTCAGTACTTATGAGCTGCTGAAGTTGAGTTGTTCTTTTCTAAGTGCTCTCTAATGACACCTGTCTCAGGAACTGTCCAGAGTAGAAGCAAATTCCCATAGCAAACCTCTAATACTCTGTGCAGTTCCCAAGACAAGCAGAGATGTCAGCAGAGAGCACTGTTACCAGACAGAAAAGAACAACTCAACTTCAGCAGCTGATAATTATTGGAAGGATTAAGATTTTTTAATAGAAGTAATTTACAAATCTGTTTAACTTTCTGGAGCCAGTTGATGTAAAAAAAAAAAAAGTTTTTTTTTTTTTTTTACTGGAATACCCCTTTAACCTCTTAAGAACCCAGGACGTATGGGGACGTCCCCGCACCCTGGGCTTTAAGGACCCAGGACGTCCCCGTACGTCCTGGCGTTTTCCGGTCTCTGCCGCTCGCCGAGCAGAGATCGGAACTGGATGCCTGCTGAAATGCTTCAGCAGGCATCCAGGGCAAACGCCGAGGGGGGCCATGTAGGAAATCGCCCTTGCGATCTGCGGCGATACCGGGCTGATTGGGTCTCTGGGACCCAACCACCCAGTAATTTCGCATGATCCCGGCTGTTACAGACAGCCAGGACCATGCTAAAGAATAGGAACGAGGTGGCAAGCCTGCCACCTCCTCCTATTCCCTGCGATCCGTCGGTTAGTTAACCGACCAATCGCAGGGGAGGGGGGACGGTTACTTCCTCCCGTCCTGCCTGGCCCCTTGAAGTCCGGAGAGGACGGGAGGAAGACTGGAGGACGCGGCGGGGGACGGGGTAGTGCTGGGGACCGGCCCCGGTACTTACCTCGTCCCTGAAGACCCGGATCCAGACGATGAAGATGGCGGCGGCGGCGACAGGTGAGTAGATCTTCAGCCTCGGTCGGGCCCTTTACAGCAATGCACGTCGCCGTAAAGCGCTGTAATAGGACGCCCTTGGCGTCTGGGCATGCTGGGAGTTGCAGTTTTGCAACATCTGGAGGTCCACAGTTTTTGGACCACTGTGCCCTTCCAGATGTTGCAAAACTACACATCCTCAGCTTGTCCTTACTGTCCAGGCATGCTGGGAGTTGTAGTGCTGTAACATCTGGCCCTTCAGATATTGCAGAACTACAACTCCCAGCATGCCTGGACAGTTTTGGCATACTGGGAGTTCTAGTTTTGCAACATCTGGAAGGGCACAGATTGGGAACCACTGTATTAGTGGTCTGCAAACTGTAGTCCTCCAGGTGTTGCAAAACTACAACTCCAAGCATGCTGGGAGTTGTAGTTCGGCAACATCTGGCTCTAAAAATGTTGCCGAACTACTACTCCCAGCATGCCTGAGAATGTTTGGGAGTTGTGGTTTTGCAACAGCTGGAGGCACACTGGTTGGGAAACATTGTTTCCTAACTCAGTGTTTCCCAACCCGTGTGCCTCCAGCTGTTGCAAAACCACAACTCCCAAACATTCTCAGGCATGCTGGGAGTAGTAGTTTTGCAACAGCTGGAGGTCCCCCCCCCTGTGAATGTACAGGGTACATTCACATGGGCAGGGGCTTACAGTGAGTATCGGGCTGCAAGTTTGCAATGCAGCAAATTTTGCGTGGCAGCTCAAACTCGCTGTAATCCCCCGCCCGTGTGACTGTACCCTAAAAACACTACACTACACTAAAACAAAATAAAATAAAAAGTAAAAAACACTACATATACACATACCCCTACACAACCCCCCCTCCCTCCCCAATAAAAATGAAAAACGCCTGGTACGCCACTCTTTCCAAAATGGAGCCTCCAGCTGTTGCAAAACAACAACTCCCAGTATTGCCGGACAGCCGTTGACTGTCCAGGCATGCTGGGAGTTTTGCAACAGCTGGAGGCACCCTGTTTGGGAATCACTGGCGTAGAATACCCCTATGTCCACCCCTATGCAAATCCCTAATTCAGGCCTCAAATGCACATGGCGCTCTCTCACTTTGGAGCTCTGTTGTATTTCAAGGCAACAGTTTAGGGTCACATATGGGGTATCGCCGTACTCGGGAGAAATTGACTAACAAATCTTCGGGGTCTTTTTCTCCTTTCACCCCTTATGAAAAGGTGAAGTTGGGGTCTACACCAGCATGTTAGTGTAAAAAAATAAACTTTTTACACTAACATGCTGGTGTTGCCCTATACTTTTCATTTTGACAAGAGGTAAAGGGCAAAAAAGCCCCACAAAATTTGTAACGCAATTTCTCCCGACTACGGAGATACCACATATGTAGGCGTAAAGTGTTCTGGGGGCGCACAACAAGGCCCAGAAGGGAGAGTGCGCCATGTACATTTGAGGTGATTTGCACAGGGGTGTCTGATTGTTACAGCGGTTTTGACAAACGCAAAAAAAGCAAAACCCCACATGTGACCCCATTTCGGAAACTACACCCCTCACGGAATGTAATGAGGGGTGCAGTGAGAATTTACACCCCACTGGTGTCTAACAGATCTTTGGAAGAGTGGACTGTGCAAATTAAAAATGTTGTACAGCCCACTGTTCCAAAGATATGACAGACACCAGTGGGGGGTAAATGCTCACTGTACCCCTTGTTACGTTCCTCAAGGGGTCTAGTTTCCAAAATGGTATGCCATGTGGGGGTTATTTTGCTGTCCTGGCACCATATGGGCTTCCTAAATGCGACAAGCCTCTCGAGCAAAATTTGCTCTCAAAAAGCCAAATATGACTCCTTCTCTTCTGAGCATTGTAGTTCGCCCGTAGTGCACGTCAGGTCAACTTATGGGGTACCTCCATACTCAGAAGAGATGTGGTTACAAATTTTGGTGGGTATTTTCTGCTATTAACCCTTGCAAAAATGTGAAATTTGGGGGGGAAACACACCTTTTAGTGATTTTTTTTTTTTTTTTTACGTATGCAAAAGTCGTGAAACCCCTGTGGGGTATTAAGGCTCACTTTATTTCTTGTTACGTTCCACAAGGGGTCTAGTTTCCAAAATGGTATGGCATGTGTTTTTTTTTGCTGTCCTGGCACCATAGGGGCTTCCTAAATGCGACATGCCCCCGAGCAAAATTTGCTCTCAAAAAGCCAAATATGACTCCTTCTCTTCTGAGCATTGTAGTTCACCCATAGTACACCTCAGGTCAACTTATGGGGTACCTTCATACTCAAAAGAGATGGGGTTACAATGTTTGGGGGGTATTTTCTGCTATTAATCCTTGCAAAAATGTGAAATTTGGGGGGAAACACACATTTTTGTGAAATTTTTATTTTTTTACATATGCAAAAGTCGTGAAACTCCTGTGGGGTATTAAGGCTCACTTTATTCCTTGTTACGTACCTCAAGGGGTCTAGTTTCCAAAATGGTATGCCATGTGGGGGATTTTTGCTGTTCTGGCACCATAGGGGCTTCCTAAATGCAACATGCCCCCCAAAAACCATTTAAAAAAAACATACTCTCCAAAATCCCCTTGTCGCTCCTTCGCTTCTGAGCCCTCTACTGCGCCCGACGAACACTTTACATAGACATATGAGGTATGTGCTTACTCGAGAGAAATTGGGCTACAAATTGAAGTATACATTTTCTCCTTTTTCCCCTTGTAAAAATTCAAAAATTGGGTCTACAAGAACATGCGAGTGTAAAAAATGGAGATTGTGAATTTTCTCCTTCACTTTGCTGTTATTCCTGTGAAACACCTAAAGGGTTAAAACACGGACTGAATATCATTTTGAATACTTTGGGGGGTGCAGTTTTTATAATGGGGTCATTTGTGGGGTATTTCTAATATGAAGACCCTTCAAATCCACTTCAAACCTGAACTGGTCCATGAAAAATTGTGAGTTTGAAAATTTTGTGAAAAATTGGAAAATTGCTGCTGAACTTTGAAGCACTCTGGTGTCTTCCAAAAGTAAAAACACGTAAATTTTATGATGCAAACATAAAATAGACATATTTTATATGTGAAAAAAAAAAGTATTTGGAATATCCATTTTCCTTACAAGCAGAGAGCTTCAAAGTTAGAAAAATGCTAAATTTTCCAATTTTTCATAAAATTTTGGGATTTTTCACCAAGAAAGGATGCAAGATACCACAAAATTTTACCACTATGTTAAAGTAGAATATGTCACGAAAAAACAATCTCGAAATCAGAATGATAACTAAAAGCATTCCAGAGTTATTAATGTTTAAAGTGACAGTGGTCAGAATTGCAAAAAATGGCCGGGTCCTGAGGTGTAAAATGGCTGGGTCCTTAAGGGGTTAATGATGTTCTCGGGATACTGTCTAGCTAATAAACGTCTTTTAAGGTCCTGAGCTTGAAATTCAAAGGTGTGTGTCTCACTATTAACCCCTTAAGGACCCAGGGTATACAGGTACACCCTGACATCCTGGGACTTAAGGACATAGGGCGTACCTGTACACCCGTGGGAATTCCGGTCATGTCTTTTAAGGTCCTGCACCTGAAATAAAAAGGTGTGTGTGTCTCACTATTAACCCCTTAAGGACCCAGGGCGTACAGAAACACCCTGACGTCCTGGGACTTAAGGACCTTGGGCGTACCTGTACGCCTGTGGGAATTCTGGTCCCCGCCGTGTGTCGGGAGGGGACTCGACTGGGATGCCTCCTGAAATCATTCAGCAGGCACCTCCCACCCCCCATGTCGGCGATCGCCGCAAATTGCTTATCAATTCAGATCGGCGATGTGACAGTCCAGACCTTCTGGGAGTTGCAGTTCTGTAACATCTGGCCCATCAGATGTTGCAGAATTACAACTCTCAGCATGCCTGGACAGTCTCAGCATACTGGGAGTTGTAGTTTTGCAATACCTGGAAGGGCATTGTTTGGAGACCACTATAGAGTGGTGTCCAAACTGTAGCGTTCCAGATGTTGCAAAACTACAATTCAAAGCATGCTGAGACTGTCCAGGCATGCTGGGAGCTGTAGTTCGGCAACATCTGGCTCTTTAGATATTGCCGAACTTCAACTCCCAGCATGCCTGGGCAGCCTGGACATGCTTGGAGTTGAAGTTTTGTAACATCTGGAGGACTACAGTATGGACACCCCTACACAGTGGTCTCCAAACTGTTCTCCTCCAGTTGTTGCATAACTAAATCTCCCAACATGCCCTTCGGCTTTCTGGGCATGCTGGGAGTTGTAGTTGTGCAACAACTGGAGGCACACTGGTTGGGAAACATTGTCTGTTTCCAAACTCAGTGTATCCCAACCCGTGTGCCTCCAGCTGTTGCAAAACTATAACTCCCAGCATGCACTGACAGACCATGCATGCTGGGAGTTGTAATTTTTCAACAACTGGAGACACATGGGTTGGGAAACACTGAGTTAAGTAACAAACTCTCTGTGTCTGGCAACCAGTGTGACTCCAGCTGTTGCATGACAACAACCACCAGAATGCACGGACAGCCAAAGGGCATGCTGGGAGTTGTAGTTTTGCAAAAGCCGGAGGTCCCCCCCATGTGAATCTACAGGGTAAATTCAACCGGGCGGGGGTTGGTTTACAGTGAGTTACTTGTTGCAAGTTTGAGGTGCAGCAAATTTTCCGCTGCAGCCCAAACTGCCAGCGGAAAACTTGCTGTGAACCCCCGCCTATGCGAATGTACCCTAAAAATACTACACTACACTAACACAAAATAAAAAGTAAAACACTACATAAACACACGCCTACACAATTACCTCCCCCCCCCCAATAAAAATGAAAAACAACTCATACAGCACTGTTACCAAAACGGAGCCTCCAGCTGTTGCAAAACAGCAACTCCCAGTATTGCCGGACAGCCATTGGCTGTCCAGGCATGCTGGGAGTTTTGCAAAGCTGGAGGCACCCTGTTTGGGAAACACTGCCTAGGGTAATTTTGGTATCGGAGGCAGGTGTAATTCTTGCATCCGGGTCCATCCCATGCAAATCCCCAATTTAATCAAATGCGCATGGCGCTCTCTCACTTCAGAGCCCTGTCGTATTTCAAGGCAACAGTTTAGGGCAACATATGGGGTATTTCCGTACTAAGGAGAAATTGCCTAACAAATTTTGGTGGGCTTTTTCTCCTTTTACCCCTTATGAAAAAGTAAAGTTGGGGTCTACTCCAGCAAGTTATTGTAAAAACACCAGCACTAACATGCTGGTGTTTCCCCATATTTTTCATTTTCACAAGAGGTAAAAGGAAGAAAAGACCCCCAAAGTTTATAACGCAATTTCTTCTGAGTTTGGAAATACCCCATATCTGAACGTAAAATGCTCTGCGGGTGCACAACAAGGCTCAGGAGTGAGAGCGCACCATGTACATTTGAAGTGATTTGCACAGGGGGGGCTGATCGTTACAGTGGTTCTGACATAAACACAAAAAAAAAAAAAAACACCCAAATGTCACCCCATTTTAGAAACGACACCCCTCACGGAACGTAACAAGGGGTATAGTGAGCCTTAACACCCTACAGGTGTTTGAAGAATTTTCGGTAAAGTTGGATGTAAAAATGAAATTTTTTTATTTTTTCACTAAAATCCTGGTGTTATCCCAAATTTTTCATTTTCACAAGGGGCAATAGAAAAAAATATATATAATTTGTAACCCCATTTCTTCTGTTCTGAGTATATAAATAGCCCATATGTGAACGTAAAGTGCTCTGCTGGCACGCTACAATGCTCAGAAGAGAAGGAGCGCCATTGGGCTTTTGGAGATAGAACGTGTCTGGAATTGAAGGCCATGTGCATTTACAAAGACCCCATGGTGCCAGAACAGTGGACCCCCACATGTGACCCCATTTTGGAAACTACATCCCTCACAGAATGTAATAAGAGGTGCAGTGAGCCTTTAAGCCCCACAGGTGTCTGACAGATTTTTGGAACAGTGGTCTGTCAAAATGAAAAATATAAGTTTTCATTTGCACAGCCCACTGTTCCAAAGATCTGTCAGACAGTGGTCATATTTGCAAAAAATGCTCGGGTCCTTAAAGTGAAAATGTGCTGGGTCCTTAAGGGGTTAATTCTCTGCAAGCAGATAAATTGGGAGTACGGAATGCTTTTCTTGACGTGCTGGGGATGGGAACTGTGGTAGTGGAGTACAGCATTCCAGGCAGTGGGTTTACGAAAGCCCTCAGTGGTGAGGGTACTTCCCATCGCTTTTAATTTGACATCAAGAAAATCCAGTTCACCATCCCCAAACATGGCAGTAAAAAGAATGTTCTCTTTATTGGTTTATTGGTATGCGACAAATTCAAAAAACCTAGATTCAGACTAATCCCACATCACCAGTATGTCGTCGACTTACCTAAGGAAGAGCTTAATGTGTGTCAAGAAGGGGTTGTTGGTGGAAAAAACATAACGGCGATCAAAGATAGCGAGGAAGAGATTGGCATATGTGCAGGAGACCGGCATGCCCATGGCTGTGCGGGTCTCCTGCTGATACCAGTCCTCGCCATCCTTGAAGTCAATGTGGGGGAGAATGAATAGGAGAGGATCACAAATAAAGGACACAAAGTCCTCCATTTTGTTAGTCTCTGCTAAAAACTCGTGAACAGCCTGTACACCCGCATCATGAGGGATACGGATGTACAGGCTCTTGATGTCCACAGACGCAAGTCTGTAGGCCTCCTGCCAATGAAAATCCTCTAATGCTGTTAAAATTGGCCCCTGTGTCTTTCACATAAGTTGGAGTGGTTGCTGTAGATTTGTCATTTGTACATCACATCACAAAAGTGCTCTATTGGATTGAGGTCTGGTGTCTGTGGGGGCCATTGGAGATTAGAGTACAGTGACCTCATTGTCATGTATGAGATGATCACTGAGATTTGTGATATGGGGCATTATCCTACTGGAAGTAGCCAACAGAAGATGTGTCCCCTGTGATCATAAAGGGATGGACATGGTCAGCAACAATATTCAGGTAGGCTGTTGCATTTAAACAATGCTTAAGTTGTACTAAGGGTCCAAACATGAAACTGTCCCCCACAACATTACACCACCCCCAGCAGCCTGAACTCCAGTTTATTGATAAGTCTTCTATGTGGGACATTGTCAAAAGCCTTACTAAAATCTAGATGAGCAATGCCTACTGCACGTCTTTCATCTATTATTTTAGTCACCCAATCAAAAAAATAAATAAGATTGGTTTGACGTGATCTCAATTAAGTGAACCCATGTTGTTTTTTATCTTGAGATCCATGTGACATTCGCTATGGCAAACCACAAAATGATGGTGACTGGACAGAGCAGCCTTAAATAAGTAATGCCAGGCAGGGATAGGTGAAATACACATCAGGGGCGCCAGCGCCCAGTGCACAAGTGCAGCCCCTATGGGCAAACAAGGAACTGCAGTCTTCGATGAAGAAGCAGGAAAAAGGGCAGAGGAGGAAGCCTTGGCCTTGTCGGATGCCAAACACTGACATGACATATATCACAGGAAAATCTTCCAACATATACCTCTGCAACTCATAGCTGTGTATATATTGCTGGGATATGGTGGCATACTCTGCCTGTTGACTGTGATATGTTTTTTTTTTATTGGTCCTCTAGTTGGTAAAGCAGTGGTACTCCGGTGGAAAATATATATATTTTTATCAACTGGTGCCACTAAGTTAAACAGATTTGTAAATTACAAAAAAAAAATAAAAATAGCCAGCACAACTACCTAAGACACAGGTGCATGCTGCTGTACAGCAGCGTGCACCCGTGTATTAGGTATTGTGCTGGCTATTTTACTTTTTGTTTTTTTGTGCAACTTAGGGGGAATGGCACCCTCTGTAGCCGTGCACCCCTCCCCTTTTTCACAGGAGGTATTTTAAATTGATAATGGATCCAGCATGTCACCCAGTCAGAGGCTATTTGCCCAGCAGAGGTGAGTGTTATAAGTGTTAGGCTCAGAATGTGTGTCAGGGTCGCATCCGAAATGAGGCCACCTCCGCGTGGTGGATGGGGGGACACGTTTTGATCAAAAAGTATGCTAAGAGCCTCCATTTTTTTTACCAAGAGTGCTGCTGCAGCCTTCTTTTTTTGTATAAGATTTGTAAATTACTTCTATTTTAAAAAAAAATTATAATTCCAGTACTTATCGGCTGCTGTATGCTACAGAGAAAGTTGTATTTCTTTCTGGAGTTCTTTTCAGTCTGACCACAGTGCTCTCTGTCCATATTGGGAACTGTCCAGAGCAGGAGAGGTTTGCTAATGGGATTTGCTTGTACTCTGGAAAGTTCCTGACATGGACAGAGGTGTTATCAGAGAACACTGTAGTCTGACTGAGAAGAACTCCAGAAAGAAATACAACTTCCTGTGGAGCATACAGCAGCTGATAAGTACTGGAAGGATTATGTTTTTTAAATAGAACACCAGTGGCACCAGTTGATTTAGAAAAATTTGTTTTTCACCAGAGTACCCATTTTAAGTTGAAAACATATATGCCAATGCATACCACCCCTTATGGAGGCCTTTGCTGGGTGATGGGGGGCTATGGATACATTTAATGACTTGCAAGGAACCTTTCCTAGCATATATGCAAAATGTAGGGCTCAGACAATGCTTTCGCTGAGCCACAACTACCTAGTGGTTTGTGCTCGGTGTTGCCTGATCTATTGTCTTAAACTCAGCAGCTGTCAAGTTTGCATTTCATTTACGAGATGCTAATTTAAACCAACATGCCGAAATTAAAATACGTGAAAAAAATATTGTGAAAACAACAGAAGCGAGTTCTACAACCACATCTAGTGTCGTAACTCTGATCCCCTGGGGGAAAAGTTGGCTCTTCAGCTCAACAACTGTGGTACTGTATTCCAACAACAAGTCTTTGTAACATGCCAGACGTTTAGTGCACAGACAGGGTCCTGTGTGTAGGGCAAAGGCCCTTAATGTTGTTGACATCGAACATGGTCAGAGTAATTGCTGGGTCATAACAGAACGTATTCTTTCTTTGTGCATGCCTATTACAAACCAACCACAGCCAGGAGTGCGTGGGGGTGAGAACATTGGGTGGGACTATTAGCAGGCAGCAGAATGCCGCATATTAAGGGTGGATGTGTTCATCACTAGAAATTATGCATAAACAAATCTAAGGCTCTGGTTTATTCTTGCTCAGAAGCTGTCTAAATCTAACATAGTTTAAGGGAGAGTAGCATTAAAGGGGTACTCCACTGCCCCAGTGTTCAGAACATTTGGTTCCAAAAGCCCATTTAGTTCCGCCACGCCCACTCAATGCAAATCTATGGGAGGGGGCATACGCCCCCTCCCATAGACTTGCATTGAGGTGGCGTGGTCGTGACATCACGACCACGCACCGAGCTTTGGGAACTAAATGGTCTGAAAGCTCGGGCAGTGGAGTACCCCTTTAAGCATTTTGCTTATTTTACTTATTTCAGATAAGGTCGTATTTTTATTTTGTTGCTTATTCTTTACTTTGCGTTCATTTTATTTATGTCAGTTTCAGTCCTCAGGCCTGTGGTCAGGCCAGGACTTGCAGCCATGATAGAAATGCAAAAATACCTCAGTATTACATTTTTTGTGAAGCAGCCCTAAGTTATAGTGTGCCTAATGATACAACAAATACTTACTATACATTTGTATATGCTGACATCCCCTTATGGTGTACTGTATACGCTGACTAACCATAACATTAAAATGACCTACCTTATATTGTGTAGGTTACTTGTTGCCACCAAAACAGCTCTGACCAAGAAATTTACTCTACAAAACACAAGGTCTCCAGTGCTGTCTGAAAGCAAAATGCAGCCAATCCTTTATGCCCTGTAAGTTGTGAAGTGGGGGCTTCAAAGATTGGATTTATCTTTCCAGTAGATCTCATAAATGCTCAGTCAGAAGATCAACATACTTAAAAAGATCATTTCTGAGACCAAGCCAATGACTACACTTGCATCCAGTTTTGATGTTAAAGTGACCATTGTAGGCACTTTTAGCCATGGAGGGGAGAGGGGAGGAGTCAGCATGGAACCTCTCACCGGTCTCTCACACCTTTCTACAGTATTATATCCAGCATTATCTTTTTCAGCAATTTGTGCTCCAATAGCTCTTCTTCAGAATCCCACCAGATGGGCGAGCCTATGCTCCCCAAGTGAATCTGCAAGCTTTGGATGCCCATGACCCTATTACTGGTTCACTAGTTGCCCTCACTTTTGATACAAAATAGCGCAGTACCAAAGCACCTCACAAAACCTGCCATTTAGCTGTCACATTTCTAAAGCATCAACTTCATGAACTGACTGATCACTTGAAAGCCAAAAAGTTAGACAGTTCACCTGCCAGTGGTTAATATAATGGCTCATCCATTCTGTACCAGGATAATAAAATCATGCAGTTTACAAATAACACTGTGCCCTAATGTATTATGCCCATATAATAAACCATGTTGTATCCTGTACAAATGTGATATCAGGAATATACTCAGGATATAGGACCGGTGGCACACCCTTCAGTATTGATAGGTGATGGGCACACATAGCTAAGCGACAGGAGGCATGCAAAATAAGATGCCTTATTACAGAAGTTTTCTCCACTAAAATTATTGTTCCATAGTATGGAGCCATAGTAACTGTTGTTATGCTGAGCACTCCGGGTCCCTGCTCCTCCCCGGAGCGCTCGCGGCGTTCTCCTCTCGGCAGCGCCTCGGTCAGACCTGCTGACCGGGGGCGCTGCACTGACACTGCCGACGGGGATGCGATCCGCATAGCGGGACGCGCCCGCTCGCGGATTGCATCCCAATCCACTTACCTGTCCCGGTCCCCCTAGGGCGCGCGTGCGCCAGCTCTCTAAGATTTAAAGGGCCAGTGCACCACTAATTGGTGTCTGGCCCAATCAGTGTAATTAGCTCCCACCTGCTCCACCCCTTTATAACCTCACTTCCCCTTCCCAGTATTGCCGGATCTTGTTGCCCTTGTGCCTAGTGAAAGTGTTTCCTGTGATTGCCATACCAGTGTTTCCTGACCTTCTGCCGTTACCATTGACTACGAACCTTGCCGCCTGCCCTGACCTTCTGCTACGTCTGACCTCGCCTCTGTCTAGTCCTTCTGTCCCACGCCAGTCTCAGCAGTCAGCGAGGTTGAGCCGTTACCGGTGGATACGACCTGGTTGCTACCGCTGCAGCAAGACCATCCCGCTTTGCGGCGGGCTCTGGTGAATACCAGTAGCAGCTTAGAACCGGTCCACCGGTACGGTCCACGCCAATCCGTCGCTGACACAGAGGATCCACATCTAGCCTGTCGAATCCTAACAAATGTATAATGTTTTTTTTCTTTGCTGGTTTATGTAACACTACCAGACAAATATTTAGTTTTAACATATTTCAGGTTGGGCCAGGTTCACATTAATTATTAGTTACAAAATGGTGAGATAAGAAATAAGAAATCCAAACTTTTAGTGTAGCCTCTAGTTTGGAGACCTGACATGTTTCATAATTTTGCCCCTTATTTATTTTATGTATTTAATTAATTTATTTATGTAACCTCTGCTTGTAATAGCACCACGATACTCCACAGCAATGTACAGTTCAGTACAGTCACTATTCACATCAATTTCTGTCCCTAATAGGACGTACATTTAATTTCTCTAAACATCAATATATTTTGGGAGTGTGGGAGATAACCCAAATTAAAAATCCATGCAAAACAATCAATTTTACCGACAAGATCAGGGCTTTTTTTCTATTACCGTTTTCATATATGAGACCTGCGAGTTTGCTTGGGCTTTCTATGTTACACCTGTTATAACTTTTAATATTAGAAGGGCATTTAGATGGTGACAAAGATGCCATTCATTCCTAAGGAGAAGAAAAAGGAATACATAACTCAGGAGCAGGGAGAAAAAACTCCTTCTTCCTCACTCATGTCATTTAGGAACACAACAAGTATGGGTACAGTCTTCTGCCACTAGTGGGCAGACATTAAGCAAATTATTAGGCTCCTCCTACACTGCCTCCACTGTGTCTGGATTTTAAGGGTACGTTCACACAAGCCTGACATGCTGTGGATTTTCTGCAGCAGAAGATGGTCTGTTTCACGTCATTACAACACTTCTTCCATTTTCTTGAGGCAAGAACAAGTGTTGTAATGACATGAAACATACTGTGGCCTTAATCACACCCGTGCACTTGCACTTTCTCTCCCCCAGCATGTAAGTCTAAGGTATCCGTTGTATTGCTGTAATTCCACAATAAACGTACTGAAGTTCTAAAGATCCTGTGGTGAGTGCCATGCTTTACTTTCTTTTTATATAAAGCTATAAAAAGTGACGTTGAATATGTTTTACTACTATATTAATAAAGAAACTGTGGTAAATCCAATTTCTTTTAGACTGGTGTATGTATTGACAGTCATAATAACTGTGCCACATAATGTTTACATATATGTTTAGTTTAGTACATTAATTTAGTGTTTAAAGGGGTACACCGCCCCTAGACATCTTATCACCTATCAAAAGGATGTCTGATTGTTGGGGGCTGCGATCTCCCTGCTGCACTTGGCGTTCGTTTAGAGCATCGGGTGCAGTGCCAATGGTTTGACACCCCCTCCTGTAGACTTGCATTGAGGGGCATGGCTGTGACATCATGAGCGGGGTGTGACCATAACATCACGAGCCTCCGCCCTGCATCACCAGTCATCCGGCACAGAGTGAAGCTCACTCCATGCACCGGATGTCTGGGGTGTCGCAGCCAAGATCGCGGGGGTCCCCAACAGCGGGACCCCCGCAATCAGACATCTTATCCCCTATACTTTGGATAGGGGATAAGATGTTTAGGGGCAGAGTACCCCTTTAAGCATAATATAATGATATACATTATATGAATCATCAGAGGGAGTCTGAGGCAATGACTTTGTTCCCCTGCTTTATTTAGTACCAATCTGGAATCTGTCTATTGACATATAGCATATGAATAGTTAATACATTACACCGCCATTTCTATTGTATTTTTTTTCCCTGTTATACTCAATATGTAAATTCTAACACAGTTACGGTGACTGGATACGGGACCTTACTACAATAACTACAATGAATACATTATGTAACCATCGTAGATCCTTACGTTCACAGTGGGGCCTTTTCACTTGGAAACTACTGATGTGAAAAATCTCTTCAAGTAGAAAAAAGTTGTGAAAAACATCACTTTTTTGTTATCTTTCCATTTGTTCTCTGTAAAGATATGCATGGGAAACCATTTTTCTTATAAAAAAAAAGAAAAAAGCTGCGGAGAAGTCTTGAAGGAGGCTGGAGAAATGATTTCACTCCCAGGACGTTGCTGGAACCAGGTGGAAGAGAGTTCATTCCTTCACTGGAACAAAACATCTGCTGAAAAGTTGCTCGGTAGAAAAAAAAATGTAAAGAGGAACAGCTTGAGCCTTCAGGTTAAAAGGCCATCCATTTCCCATCAGGGAGTCCCATTCAGCCCCTTACAACTGCTGCATTTGACATCTGAATGGAGGAGCAGAGGCCTAGTTTGGTGGGTTACAAAGCATTCCGAATGAGAATGCGGAGAGCAAAATCTGCATCTCTTTACTTTCCATCTTCTTTCAGTTTTTGCACAGTGTCATTCATTGCAAAGACTTTTTCTTTCCTTGTTAAATTTAGATGGGGAGAACTGTGAGAAAGTTCACTTAGCGGAGGCCGGAGTGAATAGCAAACCTGGTTACCAAACTCTGATCGGAAAAACACAGTTTGAGGACATAAGTGATTCATTAGAAGCTCTTTCAGCCATGTGAATGAATTTCCGAGAGAATTCTACCATTACTGCGATGACTATGGTGATGATAGAGAACACCGCTTTATGAACCTTAGCAGAATTGTGTCAGATTAAACAACAAATGCATAAATGTTAAAGGAGTATTCCAGGAAAAACATTTTTTTTTTTTTTTTTAGATCAACTGGCTCTAGAAAATTAAACAGATTTGTAAATTATTTCTATTAATTTTTTTTAATCCTTTCAGTACTTATGAGCTTCTGAAGTTGAGTTGTTCTATTCTGTCTAAGTGCTCTCTGTTGACACGTGTCTCGGGAACCGCCCAGTTTAGAAGCAAATTCCCATAGCAAACCTCTTCTAAACTGGGCGGTTCCCGAGACACGTGTCATCAGAGAGCACTTAGACAGAAAAGAACAACCTTAACTTCAGAAGCTCATAAGTACTGAAAGGATTAAGATTTACAAATCTGTATACCTTTCTGGAGCCAATTGAGATATATATATATATATATATATATATATATATATATATAAAAGTTTTTTCCTGGATAACCCCTTTAATGCCGATTTTCCATAGAGTTGGGCCTTATTCTATTACTATATTTAATTGAATTGTATAGGATTAACTGTGTTTATTTATTTATTTATTTATTGTTTTGCAACTTGCCTAAAAAAGAAGCTTTTTATAGATTAATATTAAAAATACTTGGTTCATCCAATGGGAGCTCCAGCCTTGCTGGTCAAGAACCACACTGCAGCTGCAGTTCAACCCATATATGCCCAGCTCTGTAGAGTGATCACATGATCTTGTCACATGATCACTGTTTTTAAACTTAACAAATACAGTGGTCCCTCAAGTTGCAATATTAATTGGTTCTGGGACAACCATTGTATGTTGAAACCATTGTATGTCGAGACCAGAACTCTATGGAAACCTGGTAATTGGTTCTAAAGCCCCAAAATGTCCTCCAAAAATAGGAAAAAGTGAGAGTTAAAGAAAAATAATAGATAGATAGTAGATAATTAATATAGATAAAGCAAGTTCTTACATGTAAAAGTAATAAAGATCTGCTGGAAGCTGTAAATCACTGTCTATGTCATTGTTTCCCAAGCAGGGAGCCTCCAGCTGTTGCAAAACTACAACTCCCAGCATGCCCGAACAGCCAAAGGCTTTCCGGGCATGCTGGGAGTTGTAGTTTTGCAACAGCTGGGGGCACCCTGCTTGGAAAACACTGGTCTATGTAGAGGACAGGAGCTTCTTCCAGGTCCTGTACAGTACATGCAATGTCCTAAAAAAGTAACATGGAGTCGCCCTCACCTGGTGTCCAAAGGAGCAGCTAACCCTGGCACAGGTAAAGAGTACAGAACATGTAATACCTCCCTGTACTGTAGGGGGCGCTACCAGACATTAGTCAGTGCATATGCTTCAGTAATACAGGGGTTTTACCAGTGAATGCCCATTCTGATTGGTCGGTTCTTCCAGCCATTGACACGTTTCACAGATCTGGATTGTCTGTACATTGTATGCTGAGTCTGGTTTCAACTTAAAATGGTCCAGAAAAGACCATTGTATGTTGAAACTATTGTATGTTGAGGCCATTGTAAGTTGAGGGATCACTGTACAGTATCACATCTTTTTTCAAGGTACTTGAAGGGGCTGGCCCATGGGTGCTTGTGTCTGTCTCATTACTTAAAGGGAGCTCATTTTTAATGAATGGAATGAGAAAATTGATGCTAAGCTTGACATCTGTCGTATTGATGCATCACATCTGTTGTCCCAGTGAGTTCAATATCAAGATAATGATCAAGACAGTGGCCTTTAAATTGGACAAGACCAAGGTCTGCCACCCAGTCTATTGTCCCTTCTGCTGCCCTTGCCATTGTAAGCATCATCTGTTCTATGCACATAATAAAACAAGAAGAAAAAATGGTTGGTGTAAACAGAACCTTACATAGATCTATTTTTTTCTTGGCAACAGTATGCCTAAGGCCTTGTCTACACAGAATTCTGCTGGCTGAATGTCCGTTTGCGGTAGGACCCTGCGGACATTGTTGTCTCCATAGAACACAGCAGTCTGAACAGAGCAGCAAAATCCCATTGAAAACAATGGAACTCTGCTACAAGCGGAATTCCGTTGACAGATTGTTCTTATGTGGACGAGGCCTTAAAATATTTTCAGGCCCTATGCCATTTTTTTTTTTTTTTTTTACATAAGCTGACAATGATGTCCACTACAGACATGTGCACCCACTTTACCTTGGCAAGAAGAGTCATGAGTGAAGGTTGGGGAAGAATGCTGAGTTACAGTAAGGTTAACAGGCCTAGGTGTGCAGTCGCAACCCCAAGTATCACTTATTGTATCCCACATTAAAGAGAGTCATCTTAAATTAGAGGGGCAGAGATTTATGCAGTAATATCAGGAAGTATTACTTTACTGAAAGAGTAGTGGATGCATGGAATAGCATTCCTGCAGAAGTGGTCGCTGCAAATAGGAGTTTAAACATGCCTGGGATAAGTATAAGGCTATCCTTCATATAAGATAGGGACTATTGATTGTATGCAGAATATTGTGCAGATTATCTGCAGACACATTCTATGTTTCTATAGAAGAAAGCTACCACATGAAGGTGTATGTACTGTACAAGCGCCAGTCTAGTGTCTTTTTTATTTGAATTTTGTACAACTAAGCCAGAGCATGTAAATGTACTAAAGCGTGGCTGAAATATTTGGGTGCAAAAGTAATAACCCTAAGACCTGCTAATATCTCTTCTGTTCAGTTTTTATAGTAAAATGCCCACAATAGAGCAGAATGCTAACCCATTTGTGCATTTGTGATCTCACCCAAGAGCAGCTAAAGTGGGTGCGCAGGTAGAAGTTGCACCGGGAGACTGGTGCCTAAGGGGGCCCCAATGGACATCTGCCCCATAAGAGACCGGTATTATAATTGGCACATGGGGCCCTGTTGCAGATTTTGCATCGGGGCCCAGAAGCTACAAGTTAGGCCTCTGATCTCGCCTCATAAACGGCGCCAATATAACTAAACATTAAGTGGCTTTCCAAAATCTTACCAGCAGGGGGCAAGAGTGAGTGAAAAAAGGGTGGGGTATAATGGTAAGGAGACCTAGCGCAGGGCTCGCTTGAAACAGTAGTTAGAACCATGGACTAATACAGCTTGTGGTAGTATGGCAAAATTATGAAAATGTTGTGAATACTTATTATGGGACTCCTATATACTGTATCTGTATGACCACTGTACCATAAACCTGTCAGCTCTGTTTTAGTAAATACACTTACATGTACTCCCCCCCCCCTCCCCAAGAAAAAAAAATCTGTCCAGGCATGCTGGAAGCTGTCGTTTTGCAACAGCTGGAGGCACTGGTGTAAGAAAAAACCCTATTGGCAAGAGGAATTTCTTTTGACATTACAATTAATTTAAAACTCATTTCAGACAAGGGGAATGGTTGTCAATTTCTTCATATATATATATTCAGGTGGAATAACAAAAGAAAAACAAAGATGCTCCAAAAGTGTTATATTATAGGGAAAACAAGTATTTACTAAAAATAGACATGTCAGGGCAGAGACATACTGTACATATTGCCACCTGCACCCCGGGGCGAGGTGATGTATCAACGCCCTACAGCGACACCCTACTCACAGGTGGTGTTTTTCCTGACCGCAGTTGTCACCTGTCCAATTCTTTTTCATCTGGCTCAGACCAAAACTCATCTCTTCAGCATCTGCAAGACAAACATGTTAGACATGTTAGCATCTTTTCAGTGGCCTCCCCTCCCTTATAAAGTCTCCCCAACTATAAGTCCCAAACTGTAACAATGCCCCCCTTAGTAGATCCCCTATTAAACAGGTATTTCCCCCAACAGTAGACAGGTAGTTCCCCAGTAGGTAGGTATGTCTATCCCCCCAGTAGGTAAAATATGTTGGTAGGAAGGTAGCAAGGTGGATAGCTAGCTAGATAGGTAGTCATGAAGGTAACTGGCTAGGTAGGTAGTCAAGTAGCTAGTTAGCCAAGTAGAAAGATAGGTAAGTAGATAGGTAGTTAGCTATGTGGGTAGGTAAGTAGGTAGGTAGCCAGATTGCAAAGTAGGTAGGTATATAAGAGCAATGTAGATAGGTAAGTACATAGGAAGGTAGGTAGCTGAGTGGCCAGATAGGTAGGTAGCCTACTTACCCCATGTCCTATGCAACAATCTCCGCCACAGCATAGAATGTCTGCATCCTTCTTCCTCCACGGTGCAAGTGGTGATAAGTGACGTCTGCACTGCAATGATGCAGGGTTAACGGTCTCCTCACAGTGTAAGCCACAGGACCTGCAGCCTACACTGTGAGTCCGCCTTTACCTGTATGCGTATGTGCACATACAGGTGAAAGCACCGCTTCATTGTCTGGGGATCCAGGTCAAGTGTCCTGGATGGCCCAATAATGAGCAAGCTACAGCAGGCAGTGGTGTACCTACCCTCTGGCTGCCTCTGGTGGCTTGTACCTACCCACTGCAGCATAGCCGTGCCCTCTAGAGACCATGTGACTTATGACTTATTGTCTCTGGCCGAATGGAATGCTGGGAAAGGTCAGAGACAACAGCAAAATAAAAAGACTTGCACTACAGCCATTCCTGGTGTTGGTCCTGTGCATGAAAACAGGACGAAGCAGCACAAGGACCTAATATTAGCATCGTACACTGTATTATAACTTGGCATCATGGGCTATAAACCTGAAGAAAAAAAATCTTGGACCAAGCCTAAGGCTGAATTCAGACACAGCATTATAACACATTATTTATGGTGTTTTCATTTGGGTTTTAAGGCTGCATTCACATCTCATTTTTTTACATATGGGTGCCGGATCCGGCTGGGGGAGGGGAAAACCGGGCGCTCCCGTACCCCAGCCGGATCAGCCCGTTACTCCATTTACTTTAATGAGCCGACCGGAGTCAAACGTTGACTCCGGTTTGTTCAGTTTTGACCCTTATGCAGTTTCCTGACCGGACCTAAAACCGTAGTATACTACGGTTTTAGATCCGGTCCAAAACCGGATATGGGTCACAACTGAGTCACCGTTTGACTCCGGTCGGCTCATTAAAGTAAATGGAGTAACGGGCTGATCCGGCTGGGGTACGGGAGCGCCCGGTTTCCCCCTCCCCCAGCCGGATCCGGCACCCGTATGTAAAAAACGAGATGTGAATGCAGCACTGCTTACACTGCTTTTTTAATTTACAAATCCTGTTTCTTTAAAGTCCATTACTAAATATTGATAAGTCTTTGAGTATATCTAATAATAATATTTATTTATATAGCGCCAACAATTTCCGCACGGATGTTACAATTTTATGTATCTATACACTCACACATATATATGTATACGAAAAGAGGGACAAGGAACATTTCTTTCTAATTTGTTCAATCTCCTGCCACAAAAAAAGCAAATAAATGCCTTTAGAATGTGTCTTTGTGGCGCTGCTTTACAATGTGATTTAAAGAAACTTCCTTTCTCTGCCTGCTCTTTTCTTCCAGAAATCTGTTCCCTTGTTCGGAATCTATTCATTGTCAACCAGCCAAGGCAGTTGTCATTGTCCCGGCCTGTGATTTCTCAGGCAGTCTCACAAAAGGTAAACAGGCTGAGATTTGCTTAAGATAATTCCCTTGCACCTGTGCTCCCAGATCCGTATTGAAAGATTGTATGAGCCGAGTGGAACCTTTTGCCGGAGCCATTGTGTGCGGTATTCAGAAGAATATTTGAAATAGCGCTACACACACACATACACACCTTTCAACGCACCTCAGAATAAACAAAGGAAACATAAAGTTTTGACAGGGCTCTGGCAACGTTTAGTGTTGGGAGTTGATACAAAGTTGCCAAGTGGAATTTGAAGTCCACGACAATCGTCCCCTTTCTCCGCCTTCGCAATGTCAAGCTGTTCTTACATGTGTCTGACTGGAAATATATATTTATAAGAAATACATTTAAATGCTGATCCAAAAAATGTGCTCTGTTATATAGTAATATATTCAATTGTTATTTAGCATTTCTGATCTTAAGATTAGTGTTACGCCTAGCGCTCCGGGTCCCCGCTCCTCCCCGGAGCGCTCACGGCGTCTTTCTCCCTGCAGCTTCCCGGTCAGTCCCGCTGACCGGGAGCGCTGCTCTGTCTCGGCCGTTGGGGATGCGATTCGCACAGCGGGACGCGCCCGCTCGCGAATCGCATCCCAGGTCACTTACCCGTTCCCGTCTCCTGCGGTCATGTGCTGGCGCGCGCGGCTCCGCTCTCTAGGGCGCGCGCGCGCCAGCTCCCTGAGACTTAAAGGGCCAGTGCACCAATGATTGGTGCCTGGCCCAATTAGCTTAATTGGCTCCCACCTGGTCCCTGACTATATCTAACCTCCTCCCTTGAACTTCCTTGCCGGATCTTGTTGCCATCGTGCCTTGTGAAAGCGTTTTGTGTGTTTAAAAGCCAGTGTACCAGAACTCCTGCTATCTCCCCTGACTACGAATCTTGCCGCCTGCCCCCGACCTTCTGCTACGTCCGACTTTGCTTCTGCCTACTCCCTTGTACCTCGCCTATCTTCAGCAGCCAGAGAGGTGAGCCGTTGCTAGTGGATACGACCTGGTCACTACCGCCGCAGCAAGACCATCCCGCTTTGCGGCGGGCTCTGGTGAAAACCTGTAGTGGCTTAGAACCGGTCCACTAGCGCGGTCCTCGCCATCCCTCTCTGGCACAGAGGATCCACTACCTGCCAGCCGGCATCGTGACAGTGTAGATCCGGCCATGGATCCCGCTGAAGTTCCTCTGCCAGCTGCCGCCGACCTCCCTACATTGGTCGCCCGACAAGAGCACCAGCTGTCGTACTTGACCACCATGACACAGCAACTCCAGTCGCAGCTACAGCAGCTCCAGTCACAGCAACAGCAGCAACAGTCACAGCTACAGCAAGTTCAGTCTCAGCTTCAGCAGCAACAACCATCTCCTCCGCCAGCTCCTGCACCCCTTCCGCAGCGAGTGGCCACTCCTAGCCTCCGCCTGTCTTTGCCGGACAAATTTAATGGGGACTCTAAGTTTTGCCGTGGCTTCCTTTCGCAATGTTCTCTGCACTTGGAGATGATGTCGGACCAGTTTCCTACTGAAAGGTCTAAGGTGGCTTTCGTAGTCAGCCTTCTGTCTGGAAAAGCCCTGTCATGGGCCACACCGCTCTGGGACCGCAATGACCCCGTCACTGCCTCTGTACACTCCTTCTTCTCGGAAATTCGAAGTGTCTTTGAGGAACCTGCCCGAGCCTCTTCTGCTGAGACTGCCCTGCTGAACCTGGTCCAGGGTAATTCCTCCGTTGGCGAGTACGCCATACAATTCCGTACTCTTGCTTCTGAACTATCCTGGAATAATGAGGCTCTCTGCGCGACCTTTAAAAAAGGCCTATCCAGCAACATTAAAGATGTTCTGGCCGCACGAGAGACTCCTGCTAGCCTTCATGAACTCATTCATCTAGCCACTCGCATTGACATGCGTTTTTCTGAGAGGCATCAAGAGCTCTGCCAGGAAAAAGACTTAGATCTCTGGACACCTCTCCCACAGTCTCCACTGCAATCTGCGCCTAGGCCTCCCGCCGAGGAGGCCATGCAAGTGGATCGGTCTCGTCTGACCCTGGAAGAGAGGAATCGCCGTAAGGAGGAGAATCTTTGTCTGTACTGTGCCAGTACTGAACATTTTTTGGTGGATTGCCCAATCCGTCCTCCACGCCTGGGAAACGCACGCTCGCACTCAGCTCTCGTGGGTGTGGCGTCTCTTGATGCTAAGTCGGCTTCTCCACGTCTCACGGTGCCTGTTCGGATCTCTACTTCAGCCAGCTCTCCCCTCTCAGCCGTGGCCTGCCTGGACTCTGGAGCTTCTGGGAATTTTATTCGGGAGTCCTTAGTGAATAAATTCCGCATTCCGGTGACCCGTCTTGTCAAGCCACTCCACATTTCCGCGGTCAACGGAGCCAGGTTGGATTGCACCGTGCGTTACCGCACGGAGCCCCTCCTAATGTGCATCGGACCTCATCACGAGGAAATTAAATTTTTTGTCCTTCCTAATTGCACTTCCGAAATTCTCCTTGGACTACCCTGGCTTCAACACCATTCCCCAACCCTGGATTGGTCCACTGGGGAGATCAAGAGTTGGGGTCCCTCTTGTTCCAAGGACTGCCTTCAACCGGTTCCCAGTAATCCCTGCCGTGACCCTGTGGTTCCTCCTCTATCCGCTCCCCCTAAGGTCATTAAGGACTCTGCCTGCCACAGGAAATGCCTCTCCCCCCCTCCCAGTCCCATCAGGCAAACCTCTGTATCCCCTCATGACCCTCGTCCTGGTGTCACACTGCCCCGTGCCAGGTCTCGCCCTCTGCCATCCCTCCCCATTCCTACTCCTGCTGTACTGCCTGCCATTGAGGAAACCATACATTCCTTCCCGGTGTCCTCATCCCAGGGGAGGCAGTCACCGGACAAAAAAAAGGGGAGACCTAAGGGGGGGGGTACTGTTACGCCTAGCGCTCCGGGTCCCCGCTCCTCCCCGGAGCGCTCACGGCGTCTTTCTCCCTGCAGCTTCCCGGTCAGTCCCGCTGACCGGGAGCGCTGCTCTGTCTCGGCCGTTGGGGATGCGATTCGCACAGCGGGACGCGCCCGCTCGCGAATCGCATCCCAGGTCACTTACCCGTTCCCGTCTCCTGCGGTCATGTGCTGGCGCGCGCGGCTCCGCTCTCTAGGGCGCGCGCGCGCCAGCTCCCTGAGACTTAAAGGGCCAGTGCACCAATGATTGGTGCCTGGCCCAATTAGCTTAATTGGCTCCCACCTGGTCCCTGACTATATCTAACCTCCTCCCTTGCACTTCCTTGCCGGATCTTGTTGCCATCGTGCCTTGTGAAAGCGTTTTGTGTGTTTAAAAGCCAGTGTACCAGAACTCCTGCTATCTCCCCTGACTACGAATCTTGCCGCCTGCCCCCGACCTTCTGCTACGTCCGACTTTGCTTCTGCCTACTCCCTTGTACCTCGCCTATCTTCAGCAGCCAGAGAGGTGAGCCGTTGCTAGTGGATACGACCTGGTCACTACCGCCGCAGCAAGACCATCCCGCTTTGCGGCGGGCTCTGGTGAAAACCTGTAGTGGCTTAGAACCGGTCCACTAGCGCGGTCCTCGCCATCCCTCTCTGGCACAGAGGATCCACTACCTGCCAGCCGGCATCGTGACAATTAGATTGCTTTTGCTTTTCATCCATTGTGCAACGGACTGTCTGGCTCATTTTTTATTTGTCAGCAGCTGTTCCCTGTGTAGGTCTGTATATCTTAGTTAGAAAATTTAGATGAATGCCAGACATGTAAAAGCTATAACTCCCAGCATGCCCGGAGAGCCTTTTTTTTAAAGGAGTACTCCGGTGCTCCAGCATTCTGAACATTTTGTTCAGAACACTCAGAGCCGGAGGCTGTGATTGTGACGTCACGGCGACTCGTGATGTCATGGCCACTCCCCCTCCATTTGTGTCTATGGGATTGAGCATGTCTACTGACACGCCCCCTCCCATAGACATGAATGGAGGGTGTGTGGCCGTGACATCATGACCATTGCTGCAGGAACCCGGCATTTGTTTAGAATGCCGGGTGCTGCAGGAGATTGCAGGGGCCCCAGCAGCAGGACCCCCGCGATCAGACATCTCATCCCCTATCCTTTGGATAGGGGACAAGATGTCTAGCAGTGGAGTACCCTTTTAAGGTCCTGCAACCTGGGCAAGTTTTTCTAAAAAAAAGCTTACTCCCAGAGTACCCCTTTAATGTATATTGTCTCCATTATAGGAAAGGTAGGACATTTTAAATCAAAACTATTGGTAAATTGGTTGCTTGGTTACTATTGGTTGCTTCAATTTCAATTTACATGCATTTAAAGTAGTGGAATAACTTCTATACATACTATACAGTGGGGCAAAAAAGTATTTAGTCAGCTACCAATTGTGCAAGATCTCCCACTTCAAAAGATGAGAGAGGCCTGTAATTTTCATCATAGGTATACCTCAACTATGAGAGACATAATGAGAAAAAAATCAATAAAATCACATTGTCTGATTTTTAAAGTATTAATTTGCAAATTATGGTGGAAAATAAGTATTTGGTCAATAACAAAAGTTCATCTCAATACTTTGTTAAATACCCTTTGCTGGCAATGACAGAGGTTAAACGATTTCTGTAAGTCTTCACAAGGTTTTCACACACTGTTGCTGGTATTTTGGCCCATTCCTCCATGCAGATCTCCTCTAGAGAAGTGATGTTTTGGGGCTGTTGCTGGGCAACACAGACTTTCAGCTACCTCAAAAGGTTTTCTATGGGGTTGAGATCAAGAGACTGGCTAGGCCACTCCAGGACCTTGAAATGCTTCTTAAGAAGTCACTTCTTCGTTGCCCATGCGGTGTGTTTGGGATCATTGCCATGATGAAAGAGGACCTTGAAATGCTTTTTCAGAAGTCACTCCCTTGTTGCCCATGCAATGTGTTTGGGATCATTGTCATGCTGAAAGACCCAGCCACATTTCAACTTCAATGTCCTTGTTGATGGAAGGAGGATTTCACTCATAATCACATGATACATAACCCCATTCATTCTTTCCTTTACATGGATCAGTTGTCCTGGTCCCTTTGATGAAAAACAGCAACAAAGCATGATGTTCCCACCCCCATGCTTCACAGTAGGTATGATTTACTTTGTATGTAACTCAGCATTCTTTCTCCTCCAAACACGACAAGTTGAGTTTTTACCAAAAAGTTTTACTTTGGTTTCATCTGACCATATGAGATTCTCCCAATACTCTTCTGGATCATCCAAATGCTCTCTATCAAACTTCAGACGGGCCCGGACATATACTGGCTTAAGTAGGGGGACATGTCTGGTACTTCATGATTTGAGTCCCTGGCGGCGTAGTATGTTACTGATTGTAGCCATTGTTACTTTAGTCCCAGCTCTCTGCAGGTCATTTACTAGTTCCCCCCGTATGGTTCTGGGATTTTTGCTCCCCGTTCTTGTGATCATTTTGCCACCACGGGGGGAGATCTTGCATGGAGCCCCAGATCAAGGGAGTTTATCAGTGGTCTTGTATGTCTTCCATTTTCTATTTCCATTTCCATTTGCTCCCACAGTTGATTTCTTCACACCAAGCTGCTTGCCTATTGCAGATTCAGTCTTCCCAGCCTGGTGCAGGTCTACAATTTTGTTTCTTGTGTCCTCTGACAGCTCTTTGGTCTTGGCCATAGTGGAGTTTGGAGTGTGACTGTTTGAGATTGTGGACAGGTGTCTTTTATACTGATAACAAGTTCAAACAGGTGCCATTAATACAGGTAATGAGTGGAGGACAGAGGAGACTCTGAAAGAAGAAGTTACAGGTCTGTGAGTGCCAGAAATCTTGCTTGTTTGTAGGTGACCAAATACTTATTTTCCACCATAATTTGCAAATAAATTATTTAAAAATCATACAATGTGATTTTATGGATTTTTTTTCTCATTATGTCTCTCATAGTTGAGGTATACCTATGATGAAAATTACAGGCCTCTCTCATCTTTTTAAGTGGGAGAACTTGCACAATTGGTGGCTGACTAAATACTTTTCTGCCCCACTGTATATAGAGAGAGCGTGAGAGGAATGACTACAAAGGCGAACACCTCTTGAGACATATACCAATGCACAACTTCCCCCTATTTTCTTTATCAGCTGATTATTTTTCACACAAAAAAAAATATGTCTTAGTTATCCTAAATTATGTAGGCTAAAAATCTAACCAAATGTAACTACAGCTGTAGTAATCCATATGCCAGAATCAGCTTTTAAAGTGTATCTATGAAATCACAGAAAAAATAATGCTTTTATATGTTACTTACTGGGTCATGTAGATGCTTTACATGTCTTTTTAAGTGTCTAACTTCTGTATTTGGCTCAGAAATCCCTCTGTTCTGCTGCTCACTCATTCTGACATCCATTGCTCAGGAAGGAGCGTGTCCCAGCCAAGCATTGAATCTACCTTCACTCACCATGCATTCACTTCCTCCCTGAGTCTGATGTTCTTGGTCTCTTCATCCAATCACTGCAGGCTGCTCTGCTACCCCTTCTACTCTGTTTTCTGATAGACAGGACAGGAGTGAGCACAGAGGAGTGCTAGTTCCGCCCTCCCTTACTAGACTTGGCCCTAGCCTTTGCTCCATCTAGGACAAAGATGATGCTGCAGCCAGACAGGATTACATTTTGAATGGTATAGGGACCCCTAGTGGTCTTTTTTTTATGAGCCATGATTTGTATAAAAAGGAAATAACATGTTTTTGCAGTATATCAGAAAAGTTAATGTTTTACAAAAAATATACAACATATAAAAAGTTTTACAGTGTACAGCACAGTACAGATGACATGATACTTTAGGCGCAGCAGAGTGTATTCTCTAAGATCATCCAGGGTAAGTGGGACACGTATTGTATAATGTTAAATTGGAATATATAACATCATTGCTATAATATATCTCTCTGTCAGTCTACACATATCTGTGAATGTTCTTAATAAGTCATTTAGGCCAATATATATTGTAGATTTAGAGGTCCTTTGGGGAAACAGAGTGCTGAAGAGAGTCAAGTGCTCCGGCTGACAGCACTCTACAGGTCAAGAGTTACAAGGCGCGGAAAGTGTCAGGACTAATTTTATTGGGCTACTAGTAGAGAAAAGCTGTATACGCCTCATTGTAAGCCATTAAGGTCATATGGAACTGGTACTATACAAAGCAATTTACAAGGGTAAAATGACCTATGTGTGCGCTCTGGTGTACGTATACATTATATACTGTATAATCTAATCAAAGAGATAATAGCTATATGAATGTTATTTATTTATTTCAGGTTCAACATGTTCCTTAGCTTTGTATGTAATACATTTCTGTAGTTTTGAAAAATTATTTATTTTCTCAGTGTATTTTGCATGTTTTTAAGAGGATAAGGGGGGCTAAACCCCATCAGATGTTTGTTTTAAGCGGTTTGCAAACGGTGGCCCTCCAAGTGTTTCAAAACTACAACTCCCAGCATGCCCAATGGCTGTCTGGGCATTCTGGGAGTTGTAGGTTTGCAACATCTGGAGGGTCACAATTTGGAGACCATTGTTATAAAGGGATGTATGAAAATGTCTACATGCACAGCATTTAGGCTTGGGCCTTTAAGAAGCATTTTTGGGTCAGTTACATATCATGCTCTAGGACTAGCATTTATTAAGGTGTTTTTCTCCATAGACTTCTTGAAGATCATTAGTAAATGCCTGTGTAAAATGACAATAAATAAAAAAAACACAGCTAAGAATGATTGTTATAAATTCTTTAACCCCTTAAGGACCAGGCCATTTTATACCTTAAGGACCGGAGAGTTTTTTGCAATTCTGACCACTGTCACTTTAAACATTAATAACTCTGGAATGCTTTTAGTTATCATTCTGATTCCGAGATCGTTTTTTCGTGACATATTCTACTTTAACTTAGTGGTAAAATTTTATGGTAACTTGCATCCTTTCTTGGTGAAAAATCCCAAAATTTGATGAAAAAAATGAAAATTTTGCATTTTTCTAACTTTGAAGCTCTCTGCTTGTAAGGAAAATGGATATTCAAAATATATTTTTTTTGGGTTCACATATACAATATGTCTACTTTATGTTTGCATCATAAAATTTATGAGTTTTTACTTTTGGAAGACACCAGAGGGCTTCAAAGTTCAGTAGCAATTTTGAAATTTTTCACAAAATTTTCAAACTCACTATTTTTCAGGGACCAGTTCAGTTTTGAAGTGGATTTGAAGGGTCTTCATATTAGAAATACCCCATAAAAGACCCCATTATAAAAACTACACCCCCTAAAGTATTCAATAAAACATTCGGTAAGTGTATTAACCCTTTAGGTGTTTCACAGGAATAGCAGCAAAGTGAAGG
This sequence comes from Hyla sarda, assembly GCF_029499605.1. Taxonomy (NCBI): domain Eukaryota; kingdom Metazoa; phylum Chordata; class Amphibia; order Anura; family Hylidae; genus Hyla; species Hyla sarda. The sequence continues at coordinate 109,611,627 of NC_079192.1, forward strand.
AGAAAATTCAAAATCTTCATTTTTTACACTCGCATGTTCTTGTAGACCCAATTTTTGAATTTTTGTAAGGGGTAAAAAGGAGAAAATTTTTACTTGTATTTGAAACCCAATTTCTCTCGAGTAAGCACATACCTCATATGTCTATGTTAATTGTTCGGCGGGCGCAGTAGAGGGCTCAGAAGGGAAGGAGCGACAAATGGTTTTTGGGGGGCATGCCGCATTTAGGAAGCCCCTATGGTGCCAGGACAGCAAAAAAAAAACACATGGCATACCATTTTGGAAACTAGACCCCTCAGGGAACGTAACAAGGCGTAAAGTGAACCTTAATATCCTACAGGTGATTCACGACTTTTGCATATGTAAAAAAAAGATATTTTTTTTTTACCTAAAATGCTTGGTTTCCCAAAAATTTTACATTTTTAAAAAGGGTAATAGCAGAAAATACCCCCCAAAATTTGAAGCCCAATTTCTCCCGATACAGAAAACACCTCGCATGGGGGTGAAAAGTGCTCTGCTGGTGCACTACAGGTCTCAGAAGAGAAGGAGTCACATTTGGCTTTTTGAAAGCAAATTTTGCTCTGGGGGCATGCCGCATTTAGGAAGCCCCTATGGTGCCAGAACAGCAAAAAAAAAACACATGGCATACCATTTTGGAAACTAGACCCCTCGGGGAACGTAACAAGGGGTAACGTGAACCTTAATGCCCTACAGGTGTTTCGCGACTTTTGCATATGTAAGAAAAAATATTTTTTTTTTACCTAAAATGCTTGTTTTCCCAAAATGTTTACATTTTAAAAAAGGGTAATAGCGGAAAATACCCCCCAAAATTTGAAGCCCAATTTCTCCCGATTCAGAAAACACCCCATATGGGGGTGAAAAGTGCTCTGCTGGCGCACTACAGGTCTCAGAAGAGAAGGAGTAACATTTGGCTTTTTGAAAGCAAATTTTGCTCTGGGGGCATGCCGCATTTAGGAAGCCCCTATGGTGCCAGAACAGCAAAAAAAAAAACACATGGCATACCATTTTGGAAACTAGACCCCTCGGGGAACGTAACAAGGGGTAATGTGAACCTTAATACCCTACAGGTGTTTCACGACTTTTGCATATGTAAAAAAATATATATTTTTTTTACCTAAAATGCTTGGCTTCCCAAAATTTTTACAATTTTAAAAAGGGTTATAGCAGAAAATACCCCCCAAAATTTGAAGCCCAATTTCTCCCGATTCAGAAAACACCCCATATGGGTGTGAAAAGTGCTCTGCTGGCGCACTACAGGTCTCAGGAGAGAAGGAGTCACATTTGGCTTTTTGAAAGCGAATTTTGCTCTGGGGGCATGCCGCATTTAGGAAGCCCCTATGGTGCCAGGACAGCAAAAAAAAAACACATGGCATACCATTTTGGAAACTAGACCCCTCGGGGAACGTAACAAGGGGTAATTTGAACCTTAATACCCTACAGGTGTTTCACGACTTTTGCATATGTAAAAAAATATATATTTTTTTTACCTAAAATGCTTGTTTTCCCAAAAATTTTACATTTTTTAAAAGGGTAATAGCAGAAAATACCCCCCAAAATTTGAAGCCCAATTTCTCCCGAGTACGGCGATACCCCATATGTGGCCCTAAACTGTTGCCTTGAAATACGACAGCGCTCCAAAGTGAGAGCGCCATACGCATTTGAGGCCTGAATTAGGGATTGCATAGTGGTGGACATAGGGGAATTCTACGCCAGTGATTCCCAAACAGGGTGCCTCCAGCTGTTGTAAAACTCCCAGCATGCCTGGACAGTCAACGGCTATCTGGCAATACTGGGAGTAGTTGTTTTGCAACAGCTGGAGGCTCAGTTTTGGAAACAGTGGCGTACCAGACGTTTTTCATTTTTATTGGGGAGGGGGGCTGTGTAGGGGTATGTGTATATGTAGTGTTTTTTACTTTTTATTTTATTTTGTGTTAGTGTAGTGTAGTGTTTTTAGGGTACAGTCGCACGGGCAGGGGGTTCACAGTAGTTTCTCGCTGGCAGTTTGAGCTACGGCAGAAAATTTGACGCAGCTCAAACTTGCAGCCGGATACTTACTGTAATCCTCCGCCCATGTGAGTGTACCCTGTACGTTCACATTGGGGGGGGGGGGGGGGGGGACATCCAGCTGTTGCAAAACTACAACTCCCAGCATGTACGGTCTATCAGTGCATGCTGGGAGTTGTAGTTTTGCAACCGCTGGAGGCTCCGTTTTGGAAACAGTGGCGTACCAGACGTTTTTCATTTTTATTGGGGAGGGGGGCTGTGTAGGGGTATGTGTATATGTAGTGTTTTTTACTTTTTATTTTATTGTGTGTTAGTGTAGTGTAGTGTTTTTAGGGTACAGTCACACGGGCGGGGGGTTCACAGTCGTTTCTCGCTGGCAGTTTGAGCTGCGGCAGAAATTTTGCCGCACCTCAAACTTGCAGCCGGATACTTACTGTAATCCTCCGCCCATGTGAGTGTACCCTGTACGTTCACATTGGGGGGGGGGGACATCCAGCTGTTGCAAAACTACAACTCCCAGCATGTACGGTCTATCAGTGGATGCTGGGAGTTGTAGTTTTGCAACAGCTGGAGACACACAGGTTGTGAAACACCGAGTTTGGTAACAAACTCAGTGTTTTGCAACCAGTGTGCCTTCAGCTGTTGCAAAAGCTACAACCCCCAGCATGTACGGACAGCGGAAGGGCATGCTGGGTGTTGTAGTTATGCAACAGCTGGAGGCATACTACTTTGGCTGGGGATGCTGGGGATTGTAGTTATGCAACAGCTGGAGACACACTGGTTTGCTACTTAACTCAGTGTGCCTTCAGCTGTTGCAAAACTACAACTCTCAGCAGTCACCGACAGCCAACGGGCATGCTGGGAGTTGTAGTTATGCAACCACCAGATGCACCACTACAACTCCCAGCATGCACTTTAGCTGATTGTGCAAGCTGGGAGTTGTAGTTACACAACAGCTGAAGGTGCACTTTTCCATAGAAAGAATGTGCCTCCAGCTGTTGCAAAACTACAAGTCCCAGCATGCCCATAAGGGCATGCTGGGAGTTGTGGTGGTCTGCCTCCTGCTGTTGCATAACTACAGCTCCCAGCATGCCCTTTTGCATGCTGGGAGCTGTTGCTAAGCAACAGCAGGAGGCTGTCACTCACCTCCAACGATCCTCGCTGCACCAGGTCAGTCCCTCGTCGTCTCCGCCGCCGCCGCTGCTCCTGGGGCCCCGATCCCAACATTGACGCCGGGGATCGGGGTCCCCAGCACCCGGGGTGCACGTCCCGCACCCGCTCACGTCCTCCGGAAGAGGGGCGGAGCGGGTTGCGGGAGTGACACCCGCAGCAGGCGCCCTGATTGGTCGGCCGGTAATCCGGCCGACGAATCAGGGCGATCGTGAGGTGGCACCAGTGCCACCTCACCCCTGCTGCCTCTGGCTGTTCGGGGCCGTCTCTGACCCGATTGACCCGGAATCCGCCGCAGATCGCTGGACTGAATTGTCCAGCGATCTGCGGCCATCGCCGACATGGGGGGTCATAATGACCCCCCTGGGCGATATGCCCCGATGCCTGCTGAACTATTTCAGCAGGCATCGGGGACCGGCTCCGCTCCAGATGGTTGCGGGGGGCCGGTAAAACACATGACGTTCTCATACGTCATGTGTCCTTAAGGACTCGGAAATGGAGACGTATGAGAACGTCATGTGTCCTTAAGGGGTTAAAGGGGTGCTCTGGTGGACAACAATTTTTTTCAAATCAACTGGTGCCAAAAAGTTAAAGGGGTTCTCCGGTGAAAACCTTTTTTTCTTTTAAATCAACTGGTGCCAGAAAGTTAAACAGATTTGTAAATTATTTCTATTAAAAAAAATCTTAATCCTTCCTGTACTTATTAGCTGCTGAATACTACAGAGGAAATTCTTTTCTTTTTGGAATTCTCTCTGATGACATCACGAGCACAGTTCTCTTTGCTGACGTCATTATAATAATAACAATAACTTTATTTATTGTTGTCCTTAGTGGGATTTGAACCCAAGGCCTCAGCACTGCAAGGCAGCAGTGCTAACCACTGAGCCAGCATGCTGTCCTTAGCATACATCAGTTATGCACGGTTGCTAAAATGGACAGAGATGTCAGCAGAGAGCACTGTGCTCGTGATGTCATCAGTGTTCCAAAAAGAAAGGAATTTCCTCTGTAGCATTCATCAGCTAATAAGTACTGGAAGGATTAAGATTTTTTAATAGAAGTAATTTACCAATATGTTTAACTTTCTGGCACCAGTTGATGTAAAAGAAAAAAAGGTTTGCACCGGAGTACCCCTTTAAACAGATTTGTAATTTACTTCTGTTTTAATCTGAATCCTTCCAGTACTTATCAGTTTTTTTCTGTCTTACTACAGTGCTCTCTGCTGACACCTCTGTCCGTGTCAGGAACTGTCCAGAGTAGGAGCAAATTCCCATAGCAAACCTCTCCTGCTCTGGACAGTTCCTTACACGGACAGAGGTATCAGCAGAGAGCACTGTGGTAAGACAGAAAAAAAACTACACAACTTCTGTAGAAATACAACAGCTGAAGTACTGGAAGGATTAATATTTTTAAATGGAAGTAATTTATAAATCTGTATAACTTTCTGTTCAGTTGATTAGACATTTTTTTTTCCCCACTGGAGTACCTCTTTAAACTGATGACTGAAGAACACCATGTGAAGAAGGCTTACAGGTAAGTAAGCTTAGGACACAATCAGATATAATCAGGATCATATGGGTCATATTATATAACCAGCTATGGTTCTACTATATCTACAAGACCAAGTTTACGCATCATTTTAGCAACTTTAGTTTGGTTCTGTAAACACATGGTCTGGTGCCAATACGTTCTTGCAAGTCTTTGTTTACACATACAGAAAGCGATTAATGTCCATGCAGAAATTGAGCACTGTACTATTCACTATAGCACAGTCCAGGAAATTGTACAACAGATTCCGATGGAAGATTGAACATGTATAGTGTTCCGGCAAAATCAAATTCCTTTTTAAGTTCCATCAGTGTCTGAACTGTGCAACAAATTCCGTTGAAACCAATTGAAACTGCTGTAAACACAATTCCACCTGGAATTTTCATAGTGTGAACAGGGCCTAATCTGATTGTATGGAAAACTAGGGTGTAATATGTGTGAGCCCCGATTTGTGACATCAGACCAGTGTTTTCCAACCAGGGTGCCTCCAGCTGTTGGAAATTACAACTCTCAGCTTGCTGGGAGTTGTAGTTTTACAACAGTTGGAGGCACCCGGGGTAGGAAAACACAGCAATAGACACTAGGAAGAAAATACAGTGACCCCCCCCCCCCCGACCTACGATGGCCCCGACATACGATAATTTCAACATGCGATGGCCATCACATGTTGAAGGCAGCATCAACATATGATGCTTTTGTATGTCAGGGCCATCGCATAAACGGCTATCCGGCAGCGCTGACTCCTTCAGCTGCCACCTAATAGCCGTGCCCCATGTGTTCCGGTAATGGTCTCCTACCTGTCCTGGGGGCTCCAGAGCGTCCTCTTCGGGATTCCCTGCATCGCCGGCGCTTTCCATCGTCGTCATCACGTCACCGTAGTAGTAACGTGAAGGCTGCGACGTGAGAGCGACGATCTTGGCCAGCAGAGACGTCAGGAGTGTCGGGGACACCATGGGGACGCGGCGACAGAGATGGAGGGCGTCATCCAGGGCAGCGGCGACGAGGGGTGACGGTCCGGAGCGGCGGGGACAGGTGAGTACAACATACGATGGTTTCAACAAATGATGGTTCATTTGTAACGGATTACCATCGTCTGTTGAGGGACCACTGTACTAACATGTCACATGTAAATCATAATCTAAACTTGAACACTGAATTATGTGCTTTGGGATCTGTGACCATAGTCCAGCAGTTTTGGATATTTTTGACTGTGGTGTTGCAGGCACATACAGGAGCATAGTACTGTGTTCACAATTTACAGCTATTACTGTCACTGTGCCACCTTGCGATCTCGCCATTGTGTAGTCCAAGGTTTTCCCAGTAATGAATGCTGCTGCAATAAAACTTTGATCATATATTCTATTAAATCAATCCTTATGGACTATTTTTACTATATTTTTATGCCTTCTTTTCTTTGTGTTTTAAACTCTCAATGTGAACTTTGGGTTGGGCTGTTCATTGCACCAGAGGGATGCCACTCTCCCACAATTCCCTGCACTTGCCTTCATCCACAGGGAAATTTTCACATACTCACTTAATCATTTCATTGGCAGCAGTAAAGCTAGGTTCACATTGCAGCATTTCTGGGCAGAATTTCTGCCGGAGATCGAGCCGGCGGCACCAGGACTGCGAGGACTACATTGCTGTCCCCATAGATGGCAATGCATTTCTGAGCAGATCTCCCAAAAAATCCAGCCAGAAATGCATTGGAGTCTATGGGGGCAGCAATGCAGTCTGCTCGGTCCTATCGCCGCCGGCTCGATCTCTGGCAGAAATTACGCCCAGAAATTCTGCAGTGTGAACCCAGCCTAAAGGATAGAAGGGGAGATTTTTCTAAACCCCCGCAGAGAAAAAATGGAGCAGTTGGTCATAGCAACCAGTCAGATTCCTTCTTTAATAAAAAAAAAAAAAAGTAGCAATCTGGTTGCTATGGGCAACTGCTTCACTTTTCCTCTGCACAGGTTTTGATAAATCTCCCCTAGAGACAGTACTAACTGTGTCTGCATGTGCAGAGGCGCTGTGAGCACTGACAGAACTAAGAAACATACATAGAATGTGATACAAAACATGAATATCAACCAAAAGGTATTGAGACGTTTCAATAACTTTAAAATGGTTTTAGCCCAAAAATTTAAGTTTATTACATGACAGGAAGAGTGCTTTAACCCCTTAACCCCTTAAGGACCAGGCCATTTTATACCTTAAGGACCGGAGAGTTTTTTGCAATTCTGACCACTGTAACTTTAAACATTAATAACTCTGGAATGCTTTTAGTTATCATTCTGATTCCGAGACTGTTTTTTCGTGACATATTCTACTTTAACATAGTGGTAAAATTTTATGGTAACTTGCATCCTTTCTTGGTGAAAAATCCCAAAATTTTATGAAAAAAATGAAAATTTTGCATTTTTCTAACTTTGAAGCTCTCTGCTTGTAAGGAAAATGGATATTCAAAATATATTTTTTTTGGGTTCACATATACAATATGTCTACTTTATGTTTGCATCATAAAATTTATGAGTTTTTACTTTTGGAAGATACCAGAGGGCTTCAAAGTTCAGCAGCAATTTTGAAATTTTTCACCAAATTTTCAAACTCACTATTTTTCAGGGACCAGTTCAGTTTTGAAGTGGATTTGAAGGGTCTTCATATTAGAAATACCCCATAAAAGACCCCATTATATAAACTACACCCCCTAAAGTATTCAAAAAAACATTCAGTAAGTGTATTAACCCTTTAGGTGTTTCACAGGAATAGCAGCAAAGTGAAGGAAAAAATTCAAAATCTTCATTTTTTTAAACTCGCATGTTCTTGTAGACCCAATTTTTGAATTTTTGCAAGGGGTAAAAAGGAGAAAATTTTTACTTGTATTTGAAACCCAATTTCTCTCGAGTAAGCACATACCTCATATGTCTATGTTAATTGTTCGGCAGGCGCAGTAGAGGGCTCAGAAGGGAAGGAGCGTCAAATGGTTTTTGGGGGGGCATGCTGAATTTAGGAAGCCCCTATGGTGCCAGAACAGCAAAAAAAAAATAAAAAAAAATGGCATAATAGCAGAAAATACCCCCCAAAATTTGAAGCCGAATTTCTCCCGATACAGAAAACACCTCGCATGGGGGTGAAAAGTGCTCTGCTGGTGCACTACAGGTCTCAGAAGAGAAGGAGTCACATTTGGCTTTTTGAAAGCAAATTTTGCTCTGGGGGCATGCCGCATTTAGGAAGCCCCTATGGTGCCAGAACAGCAAAAAAAAAAACATGGCATACCATTTTGGAAACTAGACCCCTCCGGGAACATAACAAGGGGTAATGTGAACCTTAATACCCTACAGGTGTTTCACGACTTTTGCATATGTAAAAAAATATGTATTTTTTTTACCTAAAATGCTTGGTTTCCCAAAATTTTTACAATTTTAAAAAGGGTAATAGCAGAAAATACCCCCCAAAATTTGAAGCCCAATTTCTCCCGATTCAGAAAACACCCCATATGGGGGGTGAAAAGTGCTCTGCTGGCGCACTACAGGTCTCAGAAGAGAAGGAGTCACATTTGGCTTTTTGAAAGCGAATTTTGCTCTGGGGGCATGCCGCATTTAGGAAGCCCCTATGGTGCCAGGACAGCAAAAAAAAAAACACATGGCATACCATTTTGGAAACTAGACCCCTCGGGGAACGTAACAAGGGGTAATTTGAACCTTAATACCCTACAGGTGTTTCATGACTTTTGCATATGTAAAAAAATATATTTTTTTTTTACCTAAAATGCTTGTTTTCCCAAAAATTTTACATTTTTTAAAAGGGTAATAGCAGAAAATACCCCCCAAAATTTGTTAGGCAATTTCTCCCGAGTACGGCAATACCCCATATGTGGTCCTAAACTGTTGCCTTGAAATACGACAGGGCTCCAAAGTGAGAGCGCCATGCGCATTTGAGGCCTAAATTAGGGACTTGCATAGGGGTGGACATAGGGGTATTCTACGCCAGTGATTCCCAAACAGGGTGCCTCCAGCTGTTGTAAAACTCCCAGCATGCCTGGACAGTCAATGGCTATCTGGCAATACTGGGAGTAGTTGTTTTGCAACAGCTGGAGGCTCCGTTTTGGAAACAGTGGCGTACCAGACGTTTTTCATTTTTATTGGGGAGGGGGGTTGTATAGGGGTATGTGTATATGTAGTGTTTTTTACTTTTTATTTTATTTTGTGTTAGTGTAGTGTAGTGTTTTTAGGGTACAGTCGCACGGGCGGGGGTTCACAGTAGTTTCTCGCTGGCAGTTTGAGCTACGGCAGAAAATTTGACGCAGCTCAAACTTGCAGCCGGATACTTACTGTAATCCTCCGCCCATGTGAGTGTACCTTGTACGTTCACATTGGGGGGGGGGGAATCCAGCTGTTGCAAAACTACAACTCCCAGCATGTACGGTCTATCAGTGCATGCTGGGAGTTGTAGTTTTGCAACCGCTGGAGGCTCCGTTTTGGAAACAGTGGCGTACCAGACGTTTTTCATTTTTATTGGGGAGGGGAGGGGGGCTGTGTAGGGGTATGTGTATATGTAGTGTTTTTTACTTTTTATTTTATTGTGTGTTAGTGTAGTGTAGTGTTTTTAGGGTACAGTCACACGGGCGGGGGGTTCACAGTAGTTTCTCGCTGGCAGTTTGAGCTGCGGCAGAAATTTTGTCGCACCTCAAACTTGCAGCCGGATACTTACTGTAATCTTCCGCCCATGTGAGTGTACCCTGTACGTTCACATTGGGGGGGGAACATCCAGCTGTTGCAAAACTACAACTCCCAGCATGTACGGGCTATGTGCATGCTGGGAGTTGTATTTTTGCAACAGCTGGAGGCACACTGGTTGTGAAACACCGAGTTTGGTAACAAACTCAGTGTTTTGCAACCAGTGTGCCTTCAGCTGTTGCAAAAGCTACAACCCCCAGCATGTACGGACAGCGGAAGGGCATGCTGGGTGTTGTAGTTATGCAACAGCTGGAGGCATACTACTTTGGCTGGGGATGCTGGGGATTGTAGTTATGCAACAGCTGGAGACACACTGGTTTGCTACTTAACTCAGTGTGCCTTCAGCTGTTGCAAAACTACAACTCTCAGCAGTCACAGACAGCCAACGGGCATGCTGGGAGTTGTAGTTATGCAACCACCAGATGCACCACTACAACTCCCAGCATGCACTTTAGCTGATTGTGCAAGCTGGGAGTTGTAGTTACACAACAGCTGAAGGTACACTTTTCCATAGAAAGAATGTGCCTCCAGCTGTTGCAAAACTACAAGTCCCAGCATGCCCATAAGGGCATGCTGGGAGTTGTGGTGGTCTGCCTCCTGCTGTTGCCTAACTACAGCTCCCAGCATGCCCTTTTTGCATGCTGGGAGCTGTTGCTAAGCAACAGCAGGAGGCTGTCACTCACCTCCAACGATCCTCGCTGCACCAGGTCAGTCCCTCGTCGTCTCCGCTGCCGCCGCTGCTCCTGGGGCCCCGATCCCAACAGGGGCGCCGGGGATCGGGGTCCCCAGCACCCGGGGTGCACGTCCCGCACCCGCTCACGTCCTCCGGAAGAGGGGCGGAGCGGGTTGCGGGAGTGACACCCGCAGCAGGCGCCCTGATTGGTCGGCCGGTAATCCGGCCGACGAATCAGGGCGATCGTGAGGTGGCACCAGTGCCACCTCACCCCTGCAGGCTCTGGCTGTTCGGGGCCGTCTCTGACTGGAGACCCGATTGACCCGGAATCCGCCACAGATCGCTGGACTGAATTGTCCAGCGATCTGCGGCCATCGCCGACATGGGGGGTCATAATGACCCCCCTGGGCGATATGCCCCGATGCCTGCTGAACGATTTCAGCAGGCATCGGGCACCGGCTCCGCTCCAGATGGTTGCGGGGGGCCGATAAAACACATGACGTTCTCATACGTCATGTGTCCTTAAGGACTCGGAAATGGAGACGTTTGAGAATGTCATGTGTCCTTAAGGGGTTAAGGAGCAAGCTCATTTTCACCTTAAGGACCAGAGTGTTTTTTGCACATCTGACCACTGTCACTTTAAGCATTAATAACTCTGGGATGCTTTTACTTTTCATTCTGATTCCGAGACAGTTTTTTCGTTACATATTCTACGTTATGTTAGTGGTAAATTTTCGTCAATACTTACATAATTCTTGGTGAAAAATTCCTTAATTTGATGAAAAAATTGAAAATTTAGAATTTTTGTAACTTTGAAGCTATCTGCTTGTAATGAAAATAGACAATACAAAAAAATTATAATTTGATTCACAAATAAAATATATCTACTTTATGATTGCATCATAAAGTTGCCATGTTTTTACTTTTGGAAGAACTCATGGGGCTTCAAAGTTCAGCAGCAATTTTCCAATTTTTCACAAAATTTTCAAAATCGGAGTTTTTCATGGACCAGTTCAGTTTTGAAGTGGATTTGAAGGGCCTTCTTATTAGAAATACCCCATAAATGACCCCATTATAAAAACTTCACCCCTCAAAGTATTCAAAATGACATTCAGTAAGTGTGTTAACTCTTTAAGTGTTTCACAAGAATAGCAGCAAAGTGAAGGAGAAAATTCTAAGTCTTCATTTTTTACACTCGCATGTTCTTGCAGACCCAGTTTTTGAATTTTTACAAGGGGTAAAAGGAGAAAAATTCTCTCAAAATTTGTAACCAAATTTCTCTCGAGTAAGGAAATACCTCATATGTGTATGTCAAGTGTTCAGCAAGCGCAGTAGAGGGCTCCAAAGGGAAGGAGCGACAATGAGATTTTGGAGAGTGAGTTTTTCGGAATTGGTTTTTGGGGGGCATGTCACATTTATGGTGCCAGGACAGCAAAAAAAAAAAAAAAAAACACATGGCATACTATTTTGGAAACTACACCCCTGAAAGAACGTAACAAGTGGTACAGTGAGCCTTAACACCACACAGGTGTTTGACGACTTTTCTTTAAAGTTGGGTGTGTAAATGATTTTTTTTTGTCACTAAAATGCTGGTTTTCCCTCAAATGTTACACTTTTGCAAGAGGTAATAGGAGGAAATGCCCCCCAAAATTTGTAACCCCATCTCTTCTGAGTATGTAAATACCCCATGTGTGGACACCAAGTGCACATTTGGCTTTTGGCTTTTGGAAAGCAAATTTTACTGAAATGGTTTATGGGGGGCATGTCCCATTTAGGAAGCCCCTATGGTGCCAGAACAGCAAAAAAAAAAAAAACATGGCATACTATTTTGGAAACTACACCCCTCAAGGAACGTAACAAGGGGTACAGTGAGCCTTAAGACCCCACAGGTGTTTGATGACTTTTTATTAAAGTTGGATGTGTAAATGAATTTTTATTTCACTAAAATGCTGGTTTTCCCCCAAATTTGACTTTTTTTTACAAGGGGTAATAGGAGAAAATGCCCCCCAAAATTTGTAACCCCATCCCTTCTTTGTATGGAAATACCCCATGTGCTGACATCAAGGGCACTGCGGGTGCACTACTATGCTCAGAAGAGAAAAAGTCACATTTGCACATTTTCCTGAAATGGGGGGCGCATGTAGCATTTAGGAAGTCCCTATGGTGCCAGAACAGCAAAAAAAAAAAAAAAAAAAAAAACACATGGCATACTATTTTGGAAACTACACCCCTCAAGGAACGTAACATGCAGGACAGTGAGCCTTAACACCCCACAGGTGTTTGATAAATGTTCTTTAAAGTGGGATGTGAAAAGGAAAATTTTAATTTTTTTACACTAAAATGCTCAGGTTAGCCCAAATTTTTTATTTTCACAAGTGGTAAAAGGAGAAAATGTCACCGTATAATAAGTTGGACTGCAACCAATAAGGAGGCAGAAGCACTCCGCTAAGAGCTTCACTCCCCATCTCTTTCTTTGCTGCGGTAGATGGATTCTATAGAATGTCCTTTCTCCTGGAGCAGAAAAAGGGGAAGAGAAGCGCTTAGTTGAGTGCTTCTTCCTGCTCGGTTAAGGAATCGGTGGGGTCTTAGAACCTAGACCCCATCTATTTAAGACATGTATCTATGTCATGTTCAAAATTTGGAAATTATAGTAACACATAAAGTACTGACACAGAAAAACTCTTTTATATACATGCAAAAAAATCCAAAATCTCTAAAGTTGGGTCTATGAGTTTCAAAACTTAATCAAGTAATTTTTATTACATTTAAGTAATTTTTATCACCTTTAAAAGATCTTACATCCCTTCAGCATAGTTGAAAATTATTTTTAGCCAACTACTAGCAGGGGTGTAGATAGAGATGTCTCCCAAGTTCTAGATGCCAGGGGATGGAAACAAGCCAGTTAATATTCCCACTGTGTTACAAAAAGGGCAGAAAGTAATTTTTTTGCCCCATGTGAAGAAGAGTTTAACTGGACCCACAAGCATACAACTAGAAGATAATGACAACTAGAAGATAATGAATCTTGTTCCCTTGTCTCAGACATACAAGGTCCAGTACTTGTTCTTGTAATTTAGCAAAGAGCTTTTTTAAGTAGGTGCCCAAAATGTTTGAAATATAAGAGTAGTGTGCATTCATCTGGGAAATTGGTTATTAGCACAAAGCTGGCACAACAATCAATGTCAAGTAGGAAATTGTGCACCTCAATATAACAATACATAGCAATGATACACTTTGATTCCCATCTTAGCTTTTTCATACCTGAAGCCAAGATTTATTATAGTTTCCAAGAAATTAAATATATATCAGTGAGAATCAAATCTCAGTTCAGAACTTGTCAGAGGAATCCACAGGGCTATTCAACCTGCCAACACTATCATAACATTAAGAAACAAAGCCAGAAATGATACATTTCATTGCTTAAATATGAAGAATAGCAAGTAGTTTGTTATCAAAATAATCAAACATTCACGTCTCCAAGTAATAATCTTCTGAAATACATTTAGGTGTTGTATTGAAAGATAGTTTCAAGCATATAATCATTGCTCACAAATGTATGAACTTGCCTTTGTTCTCTTCATTGAATTAAAGGGGATGTGCAGCAGGACTCTCTTCTGTCTGATCAATCATCTGCAAATAGTTTCGTTTTTGACTCTAGAAAAATAAAGTAGTGGTTACTCAAAGGATATGATAGTGAGGGTTAAAGATAAGGGTAGTAGTCCCAGACATATGTCCCGTGGTTTGAGTTGTGCAACCCTTGTTGTTCCCCTTACACAAGACCCAGGAAAAAAGATCTCTCTATTCAGGGAAAATAACTGTGCAACCTGTGAAGTCCGGTATTAGCCGCGGATTCCGGCTAATTAATCCCGTAAGGACCCAGCACAAATATACCTTAAGGAATATTGAGGCCATTTTTTGAATATCTGACCACTGTCACTTCAAGAATTAATAACTCTGGGATGCTTTTACCTTTCATTCTGATTCGGAGATTATTTTTTCGTGACATATTCTTCTTTATGTTAGTGGTAAAATTTTGTCGATATTTGTATCGTTTCTTGGTGAAAAATTCCAAAATTTGATGAAAAAATTGAAAATGTTCATTTTTTTTTACTTTGAAGCTCTCTGCTTATAAGGAAAATGGATATTCCAAATAAATTATACATTGATTCACATACACAACATGTCTACTTTATGATTGCATCATAAAGTTTACATGTTTTTACTTTTGGAAGACATCAGAGGGTTCAAAATTCAGCAGCAATTTTCAAATTTTTCACAAAATTTTCAAAATCTGAATCTTTCAGGGACCAGTTCAGTTTTGAAGTGGATTTGAAGGGCCTTCATATTAGAAATACCCCACAAATTACCCAATTATAAAACTGAACCCCTCAAAGTATCCAAAATAACATTCAGTAAGTGTGTTAACCCTTTAGGTGTTTCACAGGAATAGCAGCAAAGTGAAGGAGAAAATTCAAAATCTTCATTTTTTACACTCTCATGTTCTTGTAGACCCAGTTTTTGAATTTTTACAAGTGGTAATAGGAGAAAAAGCCCCCAAAAATTTGTAACCCCATTTCTCTCGAGTAAGGAAATGCCTCATATGTGTATGTCAAGTGTTCGGCGGGCTCAGTAGAGGGCTCAGAAGGGAAGGAGCGACAATGTGATTTTGGAGAGTGAATTTTGCTGAAATGGTTTTTGGGGGGCATGTCCCATTTAGAAAGCCCCTGTGGTGCCAAAACAGCAGAAAACCCCACATGGCATACCATTTTGGAAACTACACCCCTCAAGGCATGTAACAAGAAAAAAATTTTTTTAACTAAAATGCTGTTTTTTCCCTAACTTTTACATTTTTACAAGGGGTAATAGGAGAAAATGACCCCCAAAATGTGTAACCCCATTTCTTCTGAGTATGGAAATACCCCATGTGTGGATGTCAAGTGCTCTGCTGGCGAACTACAATGCTCAGAAGAGGAGGAGCGCCATTGAGCTTTTGGAAAGAGAATGCGTTTGGAATGGTAGTCAGGGGCCATGTGCGTTTACAAAGCCTCCCATGGTGCCAGAACAGTGGACCCCCCCACATGTGACCCCATTTTGGAAACTACACCCCTCACAGAATTTAATAAGGGGTGCAGTCAGTATTTACACCCCACTGGCGTTTGACAGATCTTTGGAACAGTGGGCAGTGCAAACGAAAAATTAAATTTTTGATTTTCACGGACCACTGTTCCAAAAATCTGTCAGACACCTGTGGGGCGTAAATGCTCACTGTACCCCTTATTACATTACATGAGGGGTGTAGTTTCTAAAATGGGGTCACATGTGGGGGGGGGGTCATTGTTCTGGCACTATGGGGGCTTTGTAAACACACGTGGCCTTCAATTCCGGACAAATTTTCCCTTCAAAATCCCAATGGCGCTCCTTCTCTTCTGAGCACTGTAGTTCGCCAGCAGAGCACTTTACATTCACATATGGGGTATGTTCTTACCCAGAAGAGATGGGGGTTACAAATTTTGGGGGGCTTTTTTCCTATTTTCCCTTGTGAAAATGAAAAATTTAGGGTAACACCAGCATTTTAGTGAAAATAAATTTTTTTTTTCATTTTCCCATCCAACTTTAATGAAAATTCGTCAAACACCTGTGGGGTGTTAAGGATCACTATACCCCTTGTCACTTTCCATGACAAAGGGTGTAGTTTCCAAAATGGGGTCACATGTGGGTATTTCTTTTTTGCGTTTATGTCAGAACCACTGTAAAATCAGCCACCCCTGTGCAAATCACCAATTTAGGCCTCAAATGTGCATGGTGCGCTTTCAATCCTGAGCCTTGTTGTGCGTCCGCAGAGCATTTTACGCCCACATATGGGGTATTTCCGTACTCGGGAGAAACTGCGTTACAAATTTTGGGGGTCTTTTTTTCCTTTTACCGCTTTTGAAAATAAAAAGTATGGGGCAACACCAGCATGTTAGTGTA
Organism: Hyla sarda; assembly: GCF_029499605.1. Taxonomy (NCBI): domain Eukaryota; kingdom Metazoa; phylum Chordata; class Amphibia; order Anura; family Hylidae; genus Hyla; species Hyla sarda. Next base: position 109,627,731 of record NC_079192.1, read on the forward strand.
CATTTTTTAAATTTTTTTACACTAACAGGCTGGTGTAGCCCCCAACTTTTCCTTTTCATAAGGGGTAAAAGGAGAAAAAGACCCCCATAATTTGTAGTGCAATTTCTCCCGACTACGGAAATACCCCATATGTGTCCCTAAACTGTTTCCTTGAAATACGACAGGGCTCCAAAGTGAGAGAGCGCCATGCGCATTTGAGGACTGAATTAGGGATTGCGTAGGGGTGGACATAGGGGTATTCTGCACCTGTGATTGCCATATAGGGTGCCTCCAGCTGTTGCTAAACTCCCTGCATGCCTAGACAGTCAGTGGCTGTCCGTAAATGCTGGGAGTTGTTGTTTTGCAACAGCTGGAGGCTCCGTTTTGGAAACACTGCCGTACAAGACGTTTTTAATTTTTATTGGGGGGGGGGGCAGTGAAAGGGGGTGTATATGTAGTGTTTTACCCTTTATTACCTGTTAGTGTAGTGTAGTGTTTTTAGGGTACATTCGCACTGGCGTGTTACGGTGAGTTTCCGGCTAGGAGTTTGCGCTGCGGCGAAAAATTTGCCGCAGCCCAAACTTGAAGCAGGAAATTTACTGTAAACCTGCCTGTGTGAATGTACCCTGTACATTCACATGGGGGGGGGGGGGCAAACCTCCAGTTGTTTCAAAACTACAACTCCCAGCATGTACTGAAAGACCGTGCATGCTGGGAGTTGTACTTTTTCAACAGCTGGAGGCACACTGGTTGGAAAACCTTCAGTTAGGTTATGTTACCTAACTCACTATTTTCCAACCAGTGTGCCTCCAGCTGTTGCAAAACTACAATTCCCAGCATGCACTAATCACCGAAGGGCATGCTGGTAGATGTAGTTCTGCAACAGCTGGAGGTACGCAACTACAACTCCCAGCATGCCGAGACAGCTGTTTGCTGTCTGGGCATGCTGGGATTTTCAGTTTTGCAACATCTGTAGGGCTAAAGATTATAGACCGCTGCACAGTGATCGCCAAACTGTGGACCTCCAGATGTTGCAAAACTACAAATCCCAGCATGCCCAGACAGCAAACAGCTATGTGGGCATGCTAGGAGTTGTAGTTTTGCAAGATCTGGAGGGATATAGTTTCGAGACCACTGTATAGTGGTCTCAAACTGCAGCCCTCCAGCTGTTTCAAAACTACATATTCCAGCATGCCCAAACAGCTGTCTGGGCATGCTGGGAGTTGTAGTTGTGCAACATCTGGAGGGCTAGAGTTTAGAGACACCATTCTCAGACTGTAGCCCTCCAGATCAACTTACCGACTTCCGTAGGATCTCGGGAGCCGTCCTCTTCTGACGCACGACATCACCACCCGCTGATCACCGTCGCCCGCTGCCTCCGGACGGGTAAGTGGAATCCGGCGCCGGTCCCCTTCTTTTCCCCGTCCTGCCCCGCCTATTGTGGGTGGGCAGGACGGGCAAAACAAAAGTTAACCCCCCCGCCCCCGATCTGCTATTGGTCGTCGCTTCTGATGATCAATAGCAGACCAATAGCAGGGATAGGAGGGGTGGCACCCCTGCCACCTCACTCCTATCCCTTCAGGGGGATCGTAGGTGTCTTAGACAACCGCGATCCCCCTTATATTCCGGGTCACCGGGTCACCATAGACCCGTATGACCCGGAATCGGCGCAAATCGCAAGTGTGAATTCACTTGCGATTTGCGCCGATCGATAACATGGGGGGGTCTGATGACCCCCCTGGGCATTTGCCCGGGGTGCCTGCTGATAGATATCAGCAGTCACCTGGTCCGATCCCCGCCTGGTGCGCAGCGGGGACCGAAATTCCCAAGGGCGTATGGATACACCATGGGTCCTTAAGTACCAGGACGTCAAGGCGTATCCATACACCCTAGGTCCTTAAGTGGTTAAAGGGGTACACCGGTGGAAATATATATATATTTTTTTTAAATCAACTCGTGCCAATAAGTTAAACAGATTTGTAAATTACTTCTATTAAAAAATCATAATCCTTCTAGTACTTATTAGCTGCTGAATACTACAGAGGAAATTATTTTCTTTTTGGAACACATTGCTCTATGCTGACATAATGAGCACAGTGCTCTCTGCTGACATCTCTGTCCATTTTAGGAACTGTCCAGAGCAGAATATGTTTGCTATGGGAATTTTCTCCTAATCTGGACAGTTCTTAAAATGGACAGAGATGTCAGCAGAGAGCACTGTGCTCGTGATGTCAGCATAGAGCTCTGTGTTCCAAAAAGAAAATAATTTCCTCTGGAGTATTCAGCAGCTATTAAGTACTGGAAGGATTAAGATTTTTTAATAGAAGTCATTTACAAATCTGTTTAACTTTTTGGCACCAGTTGATTAAAAAAAAAAAAGTTTTCCACTGGAGTACTCCTTTAACCCCTTAAGGACGCAGGACGTAAATGTACGTCCTGGTGCAGTGGTACTTAACGCACCAGGCGTACATTTACGTCCTAAGCATAACCGCGGGCATCGGAGTGATGCCCGTGTCATGCGCGGCTGATCCTGGCTGCTGATCGCAGCCAGGGACCCGCCGGCAATGGCCGACGCCCGCGATCTCGCGGGCGTCCACCATTAGCCCCTCAGGTGCCGGGATCAATACAGATCCCGGCATCTGCGGCAGTACGCGATTTGAATGAATGATCGGATCGCCCGCAGCGCTGCTGCAGGGATCCGATCATTCATAACGCCGCGCGGAGGTCCCCTCTCCTTCCTCCGTGCGGCTCCCGGCGTCTCCTGCTCTGATCTGTGATCGAGCAGACCAGAGCAGAAGATGACCGAAAACACTGATCTGTTCTATGTCCTATACATAGAACAGATCAGTATTAGCAATCATGGTATTGCTATGAATAGTCCCCTATGGGGACCATTCAAGTGTAAAAAAAAATGTAAAAAAATTTAAAAGTAAAAGTAAAAAAAAAGTGAAAAATCCCCTCCCCCCAAAAAAAAGTAAAACGTCAGTTTTTTCCTATTTTACCCCCAAAAAGCGTAAACTTTTTTTATAGACATATTTGGTATCGCCGCGTGCGTAAATGTCCGAACTATTAAAATAAAATGTTAATGATCCCATACGGTTAACGGCGTGAACGAAAAAAAAAAAAAAAGTCAAAAATTCCTACTTTTTTTTATACATTTTATTAGAAAAAAAATTATAAAAAATGTATTAAAAGTTTTTAATATGCAAATGTGGTATAAAAAAAAAGTACAGATCATGGCGCAAAAAATGAGCCCCCATACCGCCGCTTATACGGAAAAATAAAAAGTTAGGGGTCATCAAAATAAAGGGATTATAAACGTACTAATTTGGTTAAAAAGTTTGTGATTTTTTTTAAGCGCAACAATAATATAAAAGTATGTAATAATGGGTATCATTTTAATTGTATTGACCCTCAGAATAAAGAACACATGTCATTTTTACCATAAATTGTACGGCGTGAAAACGAAACCTTCCAAAATTAGCAAAATTGCGTTTTTTGTTTTAATTTCCACACAAAAATAGTGTTTTTTGGTTGCGCCATACATTTTATGATATAATGAGTTATGTCATTACAAAGGACAACTGGTCGCGCAAAAAACAAGCCCTCATACTAGTCTGTGGATGAAAATATAAAAGAGTTATGATTTTTAGAAGGCGAGGAGGAAAAAATGAAAACGTAAAAATTAAATTGTCTGAGTCCTTAAGGCCAAAATGGGCTGAGTCCTTAAGGGGTTAATGTCTAAACCTTGGCAACAAAAGTGAGTACACCCCTGTCCAAATTGGGCCCAAAGAAATGGAGTTCACCAGAGCTTCACAGGTTTCCACTAGAGTCCTCATCCACTCCTCCATGACAACATCATAAAGCTGGTGCATGTTAGAGCCCTTGCACTCCCCCACCTTTCGTTTGAAGATGCCCCACAGATGTGTCTCAGCAAAGTTCATAGAAGTAAATATTGGGAAATTCTGCGCATTTACTACAGACCATGTCGAGTCCATTAACCACGGGTCCCTGCCGTGATGGCCGCCAGGACTGACCCGATATGATGTGGGGTCACCATGTGACCCCACATTATATCGGGAGAGCCAGCGCAGGACATAAATATACGTCCTGCGTTGTTAAGGGGTTAATGTTGTGTCCCCCAAAATAACCGGTTAATACCGGACATCAATGATCGCGGTGATGCCCAGTATTAACACTTCAGACGTGGCAATCAAAGTTGACCGCCGCATCTGAAGTGAAACCGAAACCATCCCAGCAGCTCAGTCAGGCTGTTCGGGACCACCGCGGTGAAATTGCGGCATCCCGAACAGCTTGCAGGACTTGAGGAGGATCCCTACCTGCCTTCTGCGTGTCCAATCACCAAATGACTGCTCCATGCTTGAGATCCCGGCAGGAGCAGTCAAGCAGCAATAACACTGATCAATGCCATGTTAATGCAGGGCAGTGATCAGTGTGGGAAATCAGTGTGTGCAGTGTTATAGCCCCTATGGGGCTATAACATTGCAAAGAAAAAGTGAAAATAAAGTGTTAATAAAAGTCAAAATCACCCCCTTTTCCCATAAAAAAGAAAACTATGTAAATAAAAATAAATATAAACATATGTGGTATCGCCGCGTGCGTAAATGTCCGAACTATAAAAATATATCATTAATTAAACCACATGGTTAATGGCGTATACGTAAAAAAATTCCAAAGTCCAAAATAGCGTATTTTTGGTCACTTTTTATACCATTAAAAAAATGAATAAAAAGCGATCAAAAAATCTGATCAAAACAAAAATTGTACCAATAAAAAACTTCAGATCACGGCGCACAAAACGAATCCTCATACATATTCATATGCAGAAAAATAAAAATGTTACAGAGGTCAGAAGAGGATATTTTTAAACGTATACATTTTCCTGCATGTAGTTATGATTTTTTCCAGAAGTACAGCAAAATCAAACCTATAGTAGGGAATCATTTTAACCATATGGACCACAGAATAAAGATAAGGTGTCATTTTTACCGAAAATGCGTAGAAACGGAAGCCCCCAAAAGTTAAAAAATGTTGTTTTTTCTTCAATTTTGTTGCACATTGATTTTTTTTTTTTCACTGCAAAGTAGAATTGGTGGTGCAAAAACTAGGCCATAATATTGATTTTTAGGTGGAAGATTTAAAGGGTTATGATTTTTAAAAGGTAAGGAGAAAAAAACAAAAATGCAAAGATGGAAAAATTTCCTTAAGGGATTAAACACTGTTATACAGGCTGTGCACTCACTACTACATTATAGCAGAGTTTCATTTCTTCAGTGTAGTCACATGAAACATACTGTATAATAAAATATTGAAAAAAATGTTAGAGGTGGACTCACTTATGTGAGATACTGTATATTAAAAACTAACACACCCTACATTGTCCCTTTTTCTGAAGAAAAAAAAAAAAAAAAAATAACCACTTTGTAATCACACTGCTGGTCTGAGCGGTGTTTGCTCAGTGCCTGTATGTGTAAGACTGCTCTTTTAACTCAACACATTACTTGGGGCTCAATGGAAGATACCATTTGGCTTCCAACCAGCATGACTCCACTGTATATGGGATGTGTGACTCAAAGCAATTGACTGGAATGAAAAAATAAATATCCATCCAAGAGACAAAGCCTAGTTTTGCAGACAAAAGGGCTGGTTATTCCATTCCCATGTCAGGGAGCAGTGAGTCGGTACTACTGGGTGGAGTGATTTATATGGAAACACTTACCTATTTCTGTTCTGCAAGTCTCCGTCTAGATGAACACAGAAATTTTTTATTTTCCAGCTCTTACATTAACCAATAGCACCATTGCACTCAGCCAATTTACTAATATACATTGCTGGTAATAATGCAAATAGCAAACAGTGAGCTACTGGCTATGCTTCACATAGTTCACATTAAACAAAGTAATAAGGCAGCATTAGAAAATGCTAGTGACAGAGCATTAATCTACCCTCTGCTTTTTATAGCAGGTAATAGAAAGCATGCATGTGGTAATTCTTTAATGGTTGAATTTGACTTCATTATTTAAAACAACAATAAACCTAAAAATGAATATTAAGCATAAACAAGACATAAATTTTGTCTTCTACGTGTGTCAGTGAGCAGGATTCTCTGAAGGGTCCTGTGGAATGCAAACACGTTCCCACTATGGAGAATCTGCAAGAAATTCTGCCCGGATTCCGTCTTGCAGCACACTTCCAATAAGCTAATGGGAATTTTGTTGCTGTGTTTACACGGCAGAAGTTTTGTAGCAGAACTTCCTTCAAGGATTTGGATTACGGCGGAAGACTGAACATGTTCAATGTATCGTCGGAATTTGCCAGAGAAGTCCTGTTTGTGAATGGGACGGCACGTATGTTCATGGCAAATTGCCGCGGAAATGAGTGCCGATTCCAGATCATTTAGAACGACGCAAATCCACTGAGGAATTGAGCAAGGAAAATGTACTTAATGAATTTCCTGATGTTTTCTGCTGTTTATATTATTCTGCTGTTTCTGACATAGATCTGAAAGCATTCTGCACCTGTCTTTGTTAGCGGTTTCTGCCCTTTCTTTTCTCCATGTAAGAGAAAGAAGGGAAGAGGTTCCTAACCACAGATCAGACATTGAATTGGGACAAAGCCTCCTTATCTTCAGGCAGGGAAGATCACACACGCTTTATGTAATCACAGTAAATATAGGGAAGAAAGCACATAGAAGGCAGTCTGAAGAGAGAGAGGATGTAAGGTAGTATAGGGCTCCACTGCCGACTCTGCAGTGAGGTGGAATTACAGACTCCTCAACGCGAGGGAGAGAAGTTTCTTCATAGGCTGTAGAAGGGGAAAACAGCTTAAGAACAAGACTGTGCTGATACACGTGAGGTAGAGAAGACAGCAGCATAGAGTCACAGAACATGTCTGGCATCCAATGTCATTATGGTGCTTAGTGTCAGGAGTTTTGTGCACTACCACACACAATACTAAACCATGTTTTTTTTATCCCTGTAAGGCCTAATGTGGTGGTGGGCTTATAGAGCCCTCCAGTTATAACTGTGACCACTGCAACCCCTATTTTAACTCTGCTGCCAGCATGTATTTCTAGATGGAAACTAGGAGAAGGTTGCAAAGGGCACAACAGGAGCATGAAAACAAGTAAATAGATGTAGATCTCAGCATAGTCTAGTTTTTTAATCACAACATTTTTTATTAATAACAAAAATAATCATTTGTCATGGCAAAGGTGTCTGTAGCTTTTAAAAGAGTTGTCCAGTGAGCAGAAAATGTCTTACCTGTTCTGCTCCATGGCACTTATTTCAACCCCCTGCCCATCACGAAAGTATACCTTCCGAGATGAGTGGGGGTGGATGACAGTTACGATTGTCATATTTAGGGGAATCCACAATCACACACAATGTTTAATAGCTACAGAATTTAGCTGCAACATTTTGCAGCAGTTTTTTTTATTTTATTTTTTCTCCCGGGACAGCCCTTTAAATATCAATGTGAACCCCTTTGGAAAAGCTTCTCAATATTTGTTTCCTATCGCAAATGAAGCAGTGGGAGGCTCCTTCAGCCAGTTGTCTTTTAGCCATGATACAGGGAAGAGAAGAAAGGAAGAAACAGCTGATCTTCCTAGAGAAGAGTACTTTATATATTTCTCAGTTTTGATTATATTATGGAACCAAATAGGATCAAAAGAATAACGGTAGGAATTTGTCACAATGGAAAATACCTGAGCTCACCCAGACCCCTATCCTTGTCCTTTTGGTGTGCCCACCTCCATAAACCCTGATGCCAAACCCTGCTCTACTACAGTGAAAGGCATAGTAAAATGCGTTACACAAAACAAACAATAAAGAATAATCAAATGGTCCAAATCCAAACCTAGAGAGCTTGCAATACAAAAACAGAAAACCGAAGACTAGTTGGGTCACTTAGCCAAGGGTCAAAATTCACAGGATAGATCAAGCAAAAAGTAATACAAGACCTAGTGCAAAAAGAACTCAAGTACAGGTGTCACGATTCGGCTAGCTGGATGTGGATCCTCTGTGTCAGCGAGGGATTGGCGTGGACCGTGTCGGTGGACCGGTTCTAAGATGCTACTGGTATTCACCAGAGCCCGCCGCAAAGCGGGATGGTCTTGCTGCGGCGGTAGCAACCAGGTCGTATCCACCGGCAACGGCTCAACTTCGCTGACTGCTGAGAAGGCGTGGGGCAGAAGGACTAGGCAGAGGCAAGGTCAGACGTAGCAGAAGGTCGGGGCAGGCGGCAAGGTTCGTAGTCAATGTGGATAGCAGGAGATCTGGAACACAGGCTATGGACAACACTAAACGCTTTCACTGGCACAAGGCAACAAGATCCGGCAGGGAAGTGCAGGGGAAGTGAGGTAATATAGCCAGGGAGCAGGTGGAAACTAATTAGGCTAATTGGGCCAGGCACCAATCATTGGTGCACTGGCCCTTTAAATCTTAGAGAGCTGGGGCGCGCGCGCCCTAAGGAGCGGAGCCGCGCGCGCCAGGACATGACAGCCGGGGGCCGGGACAGGTAAGTGACTTTGGATGCGATTCGCGAGCGGGCGTGTCCCGCTATGCGAATCGCATCCCTGCCGGCAATGTCAGTGCAGCGCTCCCGGTCAGCGGGTCTGACCGGAGCGCTGCAGAGAGAGGAACGCCGCGAGCGCTCCGGGGAGGAGCAGGGACCCGGAGCGCTCGGCGTAACAACAGGCAAAGATTACCAGACTAGCTGAGTATTTATATCCCACCTGAAAAAGGCATGGACACTGAGACCAGATGTAATTGGCCGGTCGTCCATGCTCCTGACTGACTGGGCATTGTCACACAGTATGCATAAGCCAACTCAGGAGAAGTTATGCCTTCTGCTACAACCAGATCTAAACTTTTTTGTTTTGTGTTCATGTAATATCAAAGAAAAGTTCTCCTAACTGTAATGTCTTGTAAAATGTTATATAACTACATCTTAATAGTATTATATATTTTGTATCTCCTGTGTAAGTTTTATAATATTATAATTACATTTAAAGTAATATACCAGATACAAAGTCAAAAAGAAAAAGATAAGAACTTCCTCATATGAAGTTATTGTAAAAAATATGATGTTAAACATTATCTATTGTACATTCAATGTAAAAAATGAAGAAAAAAGTAGCTTACAAGGTCAAAGATATCCGTGAAAGATCATTTGAATCTTTTTAGCTCACCTATTGTCTGACCACATATTTTATTACTTCACTTTCACCAAAATTTTCCTAGAAATTTAAAGTGCATGTTAAAGCGGTTGTTTCATGAAATCAAAACCTTTTCAAATGAATGCCCATCCATGTACTGTAATGTATGGACAGGGACTACAAGGTCAGGAGCTTCTCATATGGAGTTTGTCTCTGTTGTGTCTCATGGAGTGGGGTCATGAGTTGTCTTTAGGAGAATACAGCTGCATGTAATTTCCATTCTGAAAACAATATTTCATTATTATTATAACAAATCTATATTCAAGACTTTGTTGTCACATGTCACCCTCATCTGATTTTAACACATAAAGTTCTTGAGTTTCACTCTCTCTACTCTTCTGTCATCAACTGTTTCTTGTCTATGTTCACTTCCATTACAGCTTCCACAGAAGTTGTCACTCAAAATGTATCTAGGCTATAATATAGAAGTAAGAAAATGAATAATTCTAATCAGGTCTACCATATCAAAGTCTTGGTTTTTGATAGGCACTGTCTTAGTTCCAGGGGTAGCCACAATAGTTTCTTCTGAGCTTTTCCAAATCTAACCAAGAAAGGTTGAATGCAATTTTTGACAGAACTTGACAGAAAGGAACAACTTAATCCCTTAACCCCTTAAGGACCGGAGGTTTTTCCGTTTTTGCATTTTCGTTTTTTGCTCCTTGCCTTTAAAAAATCATAACTCTTTCAAATTTACACCTAAAAATCCATATGATGGCTTATTTTTTGCGCCACCAATTCTACTTTGTAATGACGTCAGTCATTTTGCCCAAAAATCTATGGTGAAGCAGGAAAAAAAATAATTGTGCGACAAAATTGAAAAAAAACCGCTGTTTTGTAACTTTTGGGGGCTTCCGTTTCTACGTAGTACATTTTTCGGTAAAAATGACACCTGATATGTATTCTGTAGGTCCATACAATTAAAATGATACCCTACTTATATAGGTTTGATTTTGTCGGACTTCTGGAAAAAATCATAACTACATGCAGGAAAATTAATACGTTTAAAATTGTCATCTTCTGACCCCTATAACTTTTTTATTTTTCCGTGTATGGGGCGGTATGAGGGCTCATTTTTTGCGCCGTGATCTGAAGTTTTTAACGGTACCATTTTTGCATTGATAGGACCTATTGATCACTTTTTATTCATTTTTAAATGATATAAAAAGTGACCAAAAATGCACTATTTTGGACTTTGGAATTTTTTTGCGCGCACGCCATTGACCGAGCGGTTTAATTAATGATATATTTTTATAATTCGGACATTTCCGCACGCGGTGATACCACATATGTTTATTTTTATTTTTATTTACACTGTGTTTTTTTTTTTATTGGAAAAGGGGGGTGATTCAAACTTTTAATAGGGGAGGAGTTAAATGATCTTTATTCACTTTTTTTTTTCACTTTTTTTTTGCAGTGTTATAGGTCCCATAGGGACCTATAACACTGCACACACTGATCTTCTATGTTGATCACTGGTTTCTCATAAGAAACCAGTGATCAACGATTCTGCCGCATGACTGCTCATGCCTGGATCTCAGGCACTGAGCAGTCATTCGGCGATCGGACAGTGAGGAGGCAGGAAGGGGCCCTCCCGCTGTCCTGTCAGCTGTTCGGGATGCCGCGATTAGCCGCGGCTATCCCGAACAGCCCGACTGAGCTAGCCGGGAACTTTCACTTTCACTTTTAGCCGCGCGGCTCAGCTTTGAGCGCGCGGCTAAAGGGTTAATAGCGCGCGGCGCCGCGATCGGCGCTGCGCGCTATTAGAGGCGGGTCCCGGCTTCACTATGACGCCGGGCCCGCCATGATATGACGCGGGGTTACTGTGTAACCCCGCGTTATATCAGAAGAGCAGGACCAAGGACGTACCGGTACGTCCTTGGTCCTTAAGGGGTTAAGGACCAGGCCCATTTTGGCCTTAAGGAACAGACCAATTTTATTTTAGCATTTTCGTTTTTTCCTCCTCGCCTTCTAAAAATCATAACTCTCTGATATTTCCATCAACAGACCCACATGAGGGCTTGTTTTTTGCGTCACCAATTTTACTTTGTAATTATATCACTTATTTTAACATAAAATGTACTGTAATTTTTCCATATATGGGGCGATATGAGGGCTCATTTTTTACACCATGATCTGTAGTTTTTATCAGTACCACTTTTGCTTAGGTTTTACTTTTTATAAAAAAAAATGTATTAAATTTTTTTTATATAAAAGGGGACAAAAAAGCAGCAATTTTGGACTTTTATTATTTTTTTTACGTTTACACCATTCACCGTACGGGATAATTAACAATATACTTTAATAGTTCAGACTTTAATGCAGGCGACGATACCAAATATGTGTATCAATTATTATTTTACGCTCGGGGGCTTGCGATCATGGCGGCGTGTAAATGTACGTCATGGTGTGTTAAGTACCACGTCACCATGACGTACATTTACATCCATAATCGTTAAGGGGTTAAATTGGTACTCCGCCCCTAGATATCTTATCCCCTATCCAAAGGATAGGGGATAAGATGTCTGATCGCGGAGGGTCCTGCCACTGGGGAACCCTGCAATGTCGTCTGCGGCACCCCAGACATCCAGTGCACAGAGCGAACTTCACTCAGTGCCGGATGACTGGTGATGTGGGGTGAAGACCCGTGATGTCACGGTCATGCCCCGCTTATGACGTCACATCAATGCCCCCTCAATGTTAGTCTATGGGAGGGGGCGTGACAGCCGTCACGCCACCTCCCATAGACTTGCATTAAGGGGGGGCATGACCGTGATGTCACGAGCCTCCGGCGCTGCACCAGGTTCTCTAAACGAATGCCAGGTGCAGCAGGGAGATCACAGAGGTCCCCAGCAGACATCTTATCCCATATCAGACATCTTATCCCCTATCAGACATCTTATCCCCTATCCTTTGGATAGGGGATAAGATGTCTGGGGGCGGAGTATCCCTTTAAGAACCTAAATTAAGTTGCGTGTTTTGATGGGTTAGACATAGTATTGTCAGTGAAAGGTTAATATGTGGAATTTGCCTTCACCATTATACCTAGAAGAAGGAGCACAGCTGTGGCTGACACACAGAATCAGCATGAACTGGCAGCAGCATGGAATGTTGGCAGTCAGGCGCTGCGCTGTGGTTCCAGCAGGCGTTTTATAAACAAGTTTAATTCAGCACACCTGATTTCTGTAAGAAAAAAGACAGCCGCTGAGCTTTTGGTATGAAGTAGGACAGACTGTAATATGCAGAATAAGACTGCAGGTCTAGAAAGAAATGCAGAGCACCAGAGCCTGGTAATCGACTCCGCACAGCTTCAGTCTGTTTTGGGATATGTCATCTGATAGTGGACCCACGCTCCCCATATATATATAGCTCTCATAAAGGACAGTTATTTCTGTTCAGTTTGTATATCTACTAATTCAATCTCAGATTAATCTCTACTTCTTCTACAGAGTACTCCACTGGCCAGCGTTTGGAAAATTAACTTCTGAACGCTGTGTGCGCACTGTGGGGGTTGTCCATTCCCCCTCATGATGCCAGGCCACGATCCTCAATGCAAGTCTATGCAAGGCGGCGTGTCGGCCATCACGTACCCTCTAATAGACTTGCATTGAGGGGGCATGGCCTGCCATCACAAGCTTGCACACAGCATTTGCAACTAAATGTTCTGAATGCTGGCCAGTGGAGTACCCCTTTAATAATGATAATGTTGTCAGGCAGTTGACAAAAAGTCCCAGACAGGCACCCAATCTTGTACTGCCAGGGCTGCAGGGTGACGTTGTCAAAATAGGAACATCATAGGAACGTTCTAATAACAGCATTAAACTGAAGGGATTGATGTAATATAATGTACTAATCAATTATATATAAATGGCAGTGTTTTACTGAAAGGGGTACTCTACCCCTAGACATCTTATCCCTTATCCAAAGTATAGGGTATCAGATGTCTGATCGTGGGGGTCCTGCCACTCGGGACCCCCGCCATCTCCCTGCTATTTATATTGTCGGGTGCCGCTCTGGAGGCTCGTGACATCACAGCCACGCCTTCTCAATGCAAGTCTATGGGAGGGGCGTGACGGCCGTCATGCCCCCTCCCATAGACTTGCATTGGGGGGGCATTGCATCACAAGTGGGGCATGACTGAGACGCCATGAGCCTTTGCCCCGCATCACCAGTCATCTGCCACGGAGTGAAGTTTGCTCCGTGCACCGGATGTCTGGGGTGCCCCAGCCGACAAACTGGTAACAAACTGGTTTTATGGGGTTTACAAGGACTTGTTTTAAGAAGAGGCCATTACCATTTGATTGGTAGGTGTCTAACTCCTATTACCCACACAGCTCATCAGTACCAGTGGACAATCATCCATTGTTTAACCAGGCATAATTGTATCCATAAGGCTGTGGCTGTGCCTGGTACTGCAGCTCAACCTCATTTATTCCTATGTAGAACCAGGCACAGTAACTACCCAATATATGTTTCTGGGTAAACAATAAAGGCTGCTGTGATTGGAGGTGCAGGAATTATCAATATAATAGTTCACATAAAGAATGAACACGGCACTGCCGGAGGAAGCACGCTGTGCATCCGAAACAGGAGCTCGGTCGCTTATCACTGTCCCCCCACCACCCTCTTCCTTCGAATTACTGTGATTGTGAGTATGCTTCAATAAAGAAAAATACGCCAGCTAAACGGTGAGTTGCCGATGTCATCATTTGTCCTCTATTGTATCATCAATATAATAGTGACTCAACAGAAACATTTCTAAAATATAATGTGTGAAAATGTTTAGCTAATTACAATGATATACTTGGTTAACCATTATGTTATTGTGGCGGCAGGATACATATTCAAACTCCCAACAACGCTGTAGCTGTAGTTGCTGCAAAAGAGAGTAGCCTATGGAATTGACAGAAGTGCAATGCAAGTCTAGGGACCTTTAAAAGTTTTACATTAAAAGGAGTAAGTTAACCAATTTACAAAAGAAAGGATAGAGTTTATGCTTTCTGCCTATGCAACAATATAAGCAATGCCGGGTAGTTTTTCAAAGAAATTGACTACAGGTTAGAACAGTAATGCTACAACATGGACTGCTATAGTAGTGGTCAATAAAACCTGTTACTACAATCTGACTAAAATATTGAGTAACTTTGTAAATACACTGGATTGCTGAACTAGAACATGTGCAGAGGAGGATGACCAAGGAAATGGGTGGATTAGAGAGCCAATAGTCGTCCTGTTCACAGATTCTCCCACCTCAGTGGTTGATCTTTGCCGTTCCTCCAGAGTTATTATGGGTTTCTTGGTTGCTTTCTTCTTCTTCCCTGGCTTTTTAGTTTGGTTAAACAGTCTTGTTTTGGTAGGTTTGCAGGTATGCCATATTTTTTCAATTTTCTGATGATTGGTTTTTATGGTGCTCCATAAGATGTTTAAAGCTTGGGATATTTTCCATAACCTAACCCTGCCTGTACTTCTCTACAACTTTATCCCTAACCTGTTTGATGAGCTCCTTGCTGCTGTTTGTTCAGTAATGCACTCTAACAGACTCAGAGGCCTTCCCAGAACAGGTGTATTGGTACTGAGATAAAATTGTAGACCCTGTTCACTAAATATGTGACTTTCAAATGTGACATTTGAAGGCAATTGGTCACATCAGATGTTTGTTAGGGATATATATATACACTAAAAACTTGTCAGATTTTAATTTGTAAAAAATTTTGAAATCTTTGTAATACCTTAGCCCTCCCCCTCTTTTGTGTTGGTACATAAAGGTGAAACACTGTCGAGTACACAAAGTCTCTGGATCAACACTGTAGGGTTTGATGAACATGTGCCTTTTTTTGACCTTATCAACTGTATAACTATATGTCTTTTCAAAAGGAACATCTAAAATGTGAAGGATGCAGGCCCACAGCATTATAGTCCAGAATTCAAGCCCACCAGAGAAGTTATGGTATACAGAGGATTGTATCACTGTCGATGCCTATACAGTGACCCCTGACCTACGATGGCCCCGACATAGGATCATTTCAACATACGATGGCCTCTCAGAGGCCATTGCATATTGAAGGCAGCATCAACATACGATGCTTTTGTATGTCGGGGCCATCGCATAAATGGCTATCCGGCAGCGCAGACTGCTTCAGCTGCCACCGGATAGCCATTTACGGAGCCCCGTGTGGTCCGCTGATGATCACTTACCTGTCCTCGGGGCTCCGGCGCGTACTCTTTGGGATACTCTGCATCGTTGGCGCTCTCCATCGTCGTCTTCACGTCGCTGCGCACACCGTGCCGTCATCCAATAGGAGCGGTGTGCGCAGCGACGTGATGGCGGCGACGGAGAGCAGCGATGGAGATGCCGGGGAAGCAGAGGCCTTGCCGGAGCATCGGAGACACCCCGGGGATGCGGCGACAGCGATGGAAGGCGACATCCCAGGCAGCGGTGACGGTCCGGAGCGGCAGGGACAGGTGAGTACAACTTCCTCTACCAGTGGTCTTCAACCTGCAGACTCCAGATGTTGCAAAACTACAACTCCCAGCATGCCCGGACAGCCGTTGGCTGTCCGGGCATGCTGGGTGTTGTAGTTTTGCAACATCTGGAGGTCCGCAGGTTGTAGACCACTGTCCTATACTTTACATTGCACGGATCCCTCAACATACGATGGTTTCAACATACGATAGTTCATTTGGAACGGATTACCATCGTATGTTGAGGGAATACAGTATCTCATTCTGCAAACACTAAACACAAATTTGACCCAGAAAAATGATCATATATAGCGCAAAAGAGCACACCTTGATATTGATACTGGGCCTGTGAACCTCTTTGGAATATATCAAGTTGCCATTTGTATACAGTGATGATATAGTGATTTGAATGCACTCTGGAAGACACTTCCTTAGAGATTCACTGCCCTTCTTTATATTCAGGACATATACTGGATGGAAAAGTTTGCACAGCAGTCAGGGACCTTTCAACGTTCTGCAAGAAATATTCCTACATTCTTTTGTGAACCATGTGTCAGGAATCTATATTCTACACGGGTAAGAAAAAAATCATTATTTCATTCCCAAATGTGTCTTTATACTGAGGTGCAGCAGATCATAAATATCCTTAACCCTTCAGACCTCCCAAAAGCATTGCACTACTCTCTTATACTGTATCATATGGTTAAGAGGGTTGGATGGTGTCAGTTTATGAGCTGAAAAATCTTGTTTTCCTGCTGTAGGCTGCATACATTAGACTTTAAGCCACCACTGGGCACAATTAACTTGGCATCGTAAGAGACGTGCTGCCCAGAGCTTTATATAGGCATTATGCTATCTAGGGATGTCTGTGATTATTATAGAAAACAGATGTGCAACTTTTCTTGTTACTAAACTAAACTAAACAAAATAATGTAGGCACTATTTATTATAGATGCAATGCATCTAAGCCATATGGTCTTGCATGTATTCTTTTAAAGGGGTACTCTGGTGGAAAGCTTTTTTTTTAATCTATTTTCTTATGAATTGGTGCCAGAAAGTTAAACAGATATGTAAATTACCTCTATAAAAAAAATAATAATCTTTATCCTTCCAGTACTTATTAGCAGCTGTATGTTACAGAGGAAATTCTTTGATTTTTGAAGTTCTTTTTTGTCTTGTCCACAGTGCTCTCTGCTGACACCTCTGTCTGTGTCAGGAACTGTCCAGAGCAGCATAGGTTTGCAATGAGGATTTTCTCCTGCTCTGGACAGTTCCTGATACGTGCATCAGGTGTCAGCAGAGAGCACTATGGACAAGACAAAAAAGAACTTCAAAAAGCAAATAATTTCCTCGGTAGCATACAGCTGCTAAAAGGTACGAGAAGGATAAAGATTTTTTTAATAGAAGTAATTTACAAATCGATTTAATTTTCTGGCATTAGTTGATTTTTTTTTTTTTTTTAACTAAAATTTCCACTGGAGTACCCCTTTAAGGCTCTTTGGTCTAAAAGCCATGTTGTCAGACTGTGCTAATTCAAGGAGCCACAATACAATTGCAGATGCTTAAAGGGGTACTCTGGTGGAAAATATATATATATATTTTTTTTTTTTTCCAACTGTTGTCAAGAATTTAAACAGATTTGTAAATTACTTCTATTTAAAAATCTTAACCCTTCCAGTACTCATCAGCTGCTGTATGCTCCAGAGGAAGTTCTTTTGTTTTTTAATTTATTTTCTGTCTGACCACAGTGCTCTCTGCTGACACCTCTGTTCATGTCAGGAACTGTCTGGAGCAGGATAGGTTTGCTATGGGTATTTTTTCTTGCTCTGGACAGTTCCTGACATGGACAGAGGTGTCAGCAGAGATCACTGTGGTCAGACAGAAAATAAATTCAAAAAGAAAAGAACTTAATAGAATTAATTTACAAATCTGTTGAACTTTCTTGCACCTGTTGATTTAAAGAAAATGTTTTCCACCAGAGTACTCCTTTAAAGGGGCTGTCCAACAGTGAAATCTATTTTCAACGTCATAATAAATGAAAATATGTTGATAAATAAAGTTATTTTACTACCTTTCTGTGGTCTTTTGTGCTTTCCTTCTTTTCTAATGCAAACTATCTGCTATGTTGTCTTCATTAGCCAGTACATTCTGCATTGGACTTTCTGTTCCGCTGTTCCTGTTAACACTGTATCCAGGAATTTAGCCAAGTCTATCTCCCTCCCACTATGTGAGTGGGGTTATGGTCAAGAAGGTGTGGTGGGTGGGAGATAAAATTAGCTTTATTCCTGGCTAGAGTGTCCTGACCAGACAGAAATGTGGGCTGTTCTTCATATACACAGGACAGCTTATCCTGAAAAGTCACCTGAAACAACACGTACGCTTTAAAGGGGTACTCTGTTAGAAAACTTTTTTTTTTTTTTAAATCAACTGGTAACTTGTAAATTACTTTTATAAAAAATTCTTAATCCTTCCAGTACTTATTAGCAGTTGTATACTACAAAGGACATTATTTTCTTTTGGGATTTCTTTTCTGTCACGAGCACAGTGCTCTCTGCTGACACCTCTGTCCATTTTAGGAATTGTCCAGAGCAGCATATGTTTCTCCTGCTCTGGACAGTTCCTGACATGAACAGAGGTGTCAGCAGAGAACACTGTGGTCGTGACAGAAAAGAAATTCAAAAAGAAAATAATTTCCTCTGTAGTATACAGCCGCTAGTACTGGAAGGATTAATATTTTTTTTTTTTATAGAAGTCATTTACAAATTTGTTTAACTTTCTGGCACCAGTTGATTTAGCAAAAAAGTACCCCTTTAAGGTTTTTTACTACAGAAGTACTATGAATGAAACAGGCAACACTCAACTGAGATTATGTTTGTACATTTATTTATATTTGTACATAGAGAGACAGAATGTACATTCCATTATGATCAATTATGGTCAAGTTTGCTTTCAAACAGTGTTTTTGTCTCTGTTTATTATTTACATCAAAAATTTAGACTATTTGCAGAAATATTAGTTTACTTGTCTTATACCAATCAATCACATTGCTGATTGCTACTGGAAACAGACTACAAGTTGAGCTACAATAAGGCAATTCTCTGTTCTACTAAATTTTGTTTTGACATTTTTTTGAAAATTTGTTTTTTATTTATATCAGATTATAAACTGACCCATACATAGCGAACTATGCATCATAATAGAGTGATAACAACTGAGCAATGGCTTCAAGACTAGACATAGTTCCATACTACAACTAGGTTAAAAAAAACATGTCTACAGACAAAGCCCCTCGACAGCTGTGGTTATTCTTGTTCGCATTGATTCAGAGAAAGAAAGTGAAAATGAGGCGCATCATCTAAATCTTCATAGAAAACATTTTACATTTTTACCCTATTGGGGCATTATAGACCTTTATTGAGCCTTTATGACTCTAGGGTGAATAAATTGCATTATTCTCTATGAAGTCTTAGATGCTGTTTCTCATTCATCTTTTTCGTTGCCTTTTATGAACTATCCCTGGAGGGAAACTATATATAGGTTATTTAGAACTGAACATATTGCTGCAGATTTTTTTTTTTACATTTATCTAGACCCTAGATTCTCAACCTGTCATGCTTGTACCCCAATAACATACACATACTGTCCAAATATTGTGCTTTTAGTCTGCAATACAGGCAATAATCACATCCTTGGGGATACTTTGATGTAATTTATTTGTCTCATTGGTACACAGCTTGCAAACATTAAGAATCTCCGATCTAGACAAATTGATGGGGTACATTGATGGACCCACTTTTGTCAAAGTGTTTAAAGGGGGTTATCCAACATAAGGTGACTTTAGCAATTAAGTGTCATACATTAATGGACATGCTTATCAAGGATCTGAGCTTGTGTTGGTGGTAAATGGCCATATCCTGTGTCCCTCATCACTTTGCTGACTTGTTTTTGGGAACTGGCTACTTCCTGTTTCCATGGCCTCGCTCAGATTACAATCTCAGGATCATTTGTTTCAGGGTGGAAGGGACTTATTTCCCTCCCACACATTAGTCGCCCAACACATTGCAGCACAGCCATGCTTCCTTTGATCACATGACTTGCCCAACATCTTCTGACACACAAGCTATGGATTCACGTGATTATGAATGCACGCACATGTGCACTGGTAATGTCATCAGGAGGCTGGCTTTACACACAAAAGATGAAGTAGCCAGGCCCCTTTCAGCACCTGACTTTTGATGTATTGTCCTAAACAGCAGATGAAGGTGGGAAAGGTCCGAGACAACACTCATTTTGTAGGATGTATAAAATGAACTTCCAGGGAAAAGAAAGGTGAAGAAATAAAAAAAATTCAATACCAGCCACCAAACACAGGTAAGCGGAGTGTCTCAGTAACTAGACTAACTTTGCTGCACATCTCACATTCAAAGAACCAAAAATCCCGGAATGCCCCTTTGGTTAAAATTACGCTTTTGAGAAGCCAACTTGTAAACTGTCCTTCAGATTTATTTATTCTAAAAAAAAAATGGGCGTAATCTCAAAAAAGATGTATCATTGGTGGTATGTATTAACTTAAAGGGGTTCTCCACTGCCCTGTCTTCCGGAGCTCCGCTCGCAGTGTCCGGAGGTTTATTACTCCGGACGCTGTGTGCGGGCTTCCGTGTTCGAGGCCGCCCCTCGTGACGTCACGCCCGCCCCCTCAACGAAAGTCTATGGGACAGCGGTCACACCCCCTTCCCATAGACTTTCGTTGAGGGGGCGGCGTGACGTCACGAGGGGGCAGGCGTGATGTCACGATGGGGCGGCCTCGAACACGGAAGCCCGCACACAGCGTCCGGAGTAATAAACTTCTGGACGCTGTGAGCGGAGCTCCGGAAGACAAGGCAGTGGAGAACCCCTTTAAGTAAGGTGAAATGGTGCAAATACAGCATAGCAGCAGGTGACTTTTATGAAATTTGATGGAAATTACTCCAACTACCTCCTCCTTCTTTAGTAAATCCAGGTAATTGTGTTAGTTATAAATAGGAACGGTGCAGACTGTGGTGGAGGGGCAGCCTCCCCTGGAGTCTAAAGGGTTAATCCGCATGGAGTTGACACAGCTGTGGTGAATACAATTAAAATTAATTGCTCTGCACTGAAGTTCCGTTTTCTTCGGGTTGATACATGGACATCAAAATGTTGCTACAAATTCTAATTGCAACATTATACTCACAGAATCCCATCTATTCCCAAAACATCTCTTTCCTGAAGGCTTTGGAAGCCATTACAACATTCCACATGGTCTCAAGCTCTTTGTTTTCATGAGGCAGAATGCCATGTTTTTATCATTAAACTTATACACAAGGGAAATTCTATGCTGATCCGACAGGTGTCCCAAGGAAGTATTTCTCCAGTGCTGCAATGAAGTCAGATGGATTTAGGGGAAATTGGCTTGAGTTCGCAATACCTCTCAGCATACACATCTGCAGCAGTTCTCTTCTCAGGTAAGTCAGCTTTTCACTGTTGAAACACAAAGAATACAATTGTAATTTTCAGACAATGGGACCCTTGTGTGAAAAGAAAACGTGCAGCCTCAGCAGTGAACAATCTTTCCCCATTCAGGACACATTAGTTATTCTCTCTTCCAGGTCTTCTAGGTGCACGGTTCATTTGGAAGTAATACAGTATCAAGAACAACCTGTATCTGTACATCTTTAGTACTACAAGGGTGATCCAGCGAATGGGCATACAGTCCGTTTGCGAATTAGTATACGGTCAATGAGGCCCTATGTGTATAACATAAAAATACTTCAGAAAAGTAGGTCAGTATACAGTCGGCATCTTTGCGCTGGTTCCACTTATGACAATGCGCTAAGGAAATGACCACTTAAGTATAGAACATATGGAAGAAATTTAGTTGGTGCAGTTGACCTTGGCTTTTGAAGAGAGATTTGACTTTGCATTCTGAGATGCATAATTCCATTTTCTAATTGAGGTTTGGATTTATGTAGTTCCTTTTTCTTCATGTTCAAAAATACACCATTGACACATTGACATTAAATAGTCACCAAAATACTCTCTTGTGCATGTGTTTTCCCCAAAACGCATATGGAATAAATATATTTTGCTCCATGAAAAAATATATATGAAGGTTTTTTCTTCATAATATTACATTTAAATCCTCGTAAATTTCATCTATGTTTTCACATCAAAATAGCTGCTCATGCATGAATATTCATAGGCTTCACCCCTGTCTTCAATACATTAAGCACTTTCAACAGCTTATGGGTCTAGCACAGTGCTTTCCATCTGGGTGCGGCAACACATTAGTGGGTCAGTGGCAATCCCAAGGTGTTTCACAGGATCATCTTTTGCAGGACCACATGTCCGTGACAATCCTTATGCTTCCGGAAACTCCCACCTTTAAACCTTTAAAGGGGTTACCTGGCAAAATCTTTTGTTTCTTTTCCGTTTTTGTTTTGGAGGGGGGGGGGGGGTTAAAATCATGCACAGGCTGAAAAAAAGCCAAAACAAAAAACAACAAACCAAAAAAAGCTACACTCACTTTTCACTTGGTCCCCATAGCCTCTGGTAACTATGCTCTGGTGTCTGCCATGTTCCACTCCATGGTGCTGGAGGTCAATTTGTCAGAGTGGCGCTCAGCCAATCACTGGTTGAGGCACGACACCGCTGCAGCCAATGATTGATTAAATGTGTCACGTGGACCTGGTCTTCCTAGGGCTGGGGCCAACACATTACATTACCCCTCTGGCAGTGATTGGCTGAGCACCAGAAAGTGGAGCACAGCGGACGCCAGAACAGCGTGAGTAGGTTTAAAAGAAAACAAAAAAACCTTTTACTGGATAACCCTTTTAATATCTGCATGCATTCGGATACTTGGATGTTACTAATAAAGTGTGTATTCTATTCAGAAGTGTTGAATCTTTTCATTTTTTCGACTTACCGAAACTCCCCAGGAGAATATATTGTAGTATTACATTGATTGTAACTCAAGAATTTATGTTGGGTTTACACCTGCATTGGAGGATCCATCAGATGCTTTGGTCACAGGTTCCATTCACCATGCCAGAATTCAGACAGAACCCTTTAAAGTCAATGGGGACTGTCAGGGCACCGCTGGTGTTCAGTGTGCAATGTCCCAACCTAAATAGAGCTGAACATTGCAATAAACTATTTGGGGAATAGATTTGTATTAATGAATGTTCTACAATGCTTCAGAAACAGATTCTCTCCCTACCTGTATATTAGACCCCAACGTCCATCATCCACTGTAGTTTGGATCTTAAAATGTGTTATATTTAGAGAAATTAAGTGATAACATTATTCAAAATAAAAAAAGCTTTGAGGCCCATACAAAAGCATGCAAAAATGAAACCTTTATACAATGTACAAAGTAGTCCTCTTTGGTCCAAAAAGATGTGAGGTATGGGTAAAGTTATGTCACCAATGAGAATGGCCTCTATGTAGTAGTCTTGACCTTTTATTCTGGGTGACAAGGAATGGTTAATATTGAGTACACATACTTGTGAAGATAAAGGTGCAAACAATAGTACAAATGCTGTAGATATAGGAATTGCACCAAGATCCTTTTGTTTTTAATACTGTATATACTCGAGTATAAGCCGAGTTTTTTCAGTACGATTTTTCGTGCTGAAAACGCCCCCCTCGGCTTATACTCGAGTGAACTCTCCGCCTGTCAATCCCTTCTCAGTGGTCTTCAACCTGCGGACCTCCAGAAGTTTCAAAACTACAACTCCCAGCATGCCCGGACAGCCGATGGCTGTCCGGGCATGCTGGGAGTTGTAGTTTTGCAACATCTGGAGGTCCGCAGGTTGAAGACCACTGATGAAGGGAATGACAGGCAGTGATGATGAAGGAGGGGGGATGATGACGGGGGTCTGGATGATGACATGGGGGGGATGACGTATTTCCCATGCTAGGCTTATAGTCGAGTCAATAACTTTTCCTGGGTTTTTGGGGTGAAATTAGGGGCCTCGGCTTATATTCGGATCGGCTTATACTCGAGTATATATGGTAACTGTTGTCATGTGTTAAGTAGTTTACTATGGAAAATATAGATGACAGTAAGAACTAGATTTGGAGCTATGTGTAACTCATTCCATTCAATGGCATCTTACAGTTAACCTTCTATAGTGTTCATTTCACATATCATGTGCAGGAGTGTAACATGCTTAGTTACTGAAGGGGAACTGATTACGGCAAAAATCATGCACAGCGTGGAACCTTTTCTGATTCCAGCTCATTTGCATAAACAACATGATTACAATTATATCAATGCACTAAGGACTCTTTAACTAGACATTAAAGACACCATGCTGCTACAAAAGATGTCTTCTGTAGATTCCGCTCTCGCAGACAGTAATGGAAATCATGGCACATTCATTGGCTTTCTCTACAAAAATACAGATAAGAAAATAGGACATATTCAATGTAATATAAAAATGCTGAATGACACAATATACATCATACAATTTCAGGAATGCACTGCAGAAAGTCAAAATTTGTCAAATCTGCTTAAATGGGTACTCCGGTGAAAAACATAATTTTTTTTCATATCAGCTGGCTCCAGAAAGTTAAACGGATTTGTAAATTACTTTCATTAAAAAATCTTAATCCTTCCAGTACTTATCAGCTGATGTAAGCTTCAGAGGAAGTTAAATAGTTATTTTCAGTCTGACCACAGTGCTCACTGCTAACACATCTGTCCATGTCAGGAACTGTCCAGAGTAGGAGCAAATCCCCATAAGAAACCTTTACCTGACACAGACAGAGATGTCAGGCAGAATAGAAATACTCAACTTCCTCTGAAGCATACAGCAGCTGATAAGTACTGGAAGGATTAGATTTTTTAATAGAAGTAATTTACTAATCTGTTTAAATGGCCACTGTCAGATATAAAAACTTTTGATATGTTGTAAAGCATGCAAAACCAATAGGTTTCCATACTGAAAAAGCCAGACAAAAAACTGCCTCCCTGCCTCCTGGGATACATACCAGCCTGGCTGTGTCTGCAAACAAGCATCACTGTCCGCTCTTCACCAATGACCACAGGTGCACACCTGCACTATTGGACCCGCCAGTCCCGTGCCGGCTTCATCAATGTAATCCAAGAAGAAAGATGTCCGGCGCTGGAAGTGCACTTAAAACTTGCTATTATTTGCTTGACAAGGAGTCACAGTACAGGCAGGAATGTCTGACGCGTTTCGCACCAACAGGTGCTTAATCGTAGACTAAGTTCCAAATACAACATGCGGTTAAAATACCTAAATACAAGATCACGTGTATAACATAACATCACAGTATAAAGACATTCAGAAAGCCAGACATGGATAAATGGATTTATGGATAACTTTCTTGATCAACAGGTATCTCGTCTTCTCCCAGTCTGAACATGGACATAGCAATTCTTCTTCACATATATGGATTTCTTCAAAAATATACATTTTCTTTATTTATCTGCAGGCATAGAATTCTTGGTTTGAATCACAAATGATCTTCCTGGAATACTTCTTATTGCATGCATGTTCCAAAGATCTCCCAATTTTATTATTAATTTTGGTATAATTAATCGTTCTGTTTTACTTTTCCTTTTTTATTCTATATTTCGTTGTTATATTTTTTTGTATTATTCTTTATTTTTTTTTATATTTTAGTTTTTATTCCTTGTTTGATGTTTATTGTTTTTATTTCTGTTAACATAAATATGAACATGATGAAAATGTTCACTATATTTATATACTGTATTTATCGACGTATAACACGCACCCCCATTTTAACAGGGAAATTTAAGTTAAAAAAATAAAATGTAAAATAAATGACTTGGACTAAATGCCACATCATCGCCCCAACTTCATTTTATTCTGCACCTCAGTTTGGTCCCATCCCCTCCAGTGCCACATCATTCCCTCCCTTTTATCAGTCCCTGTGCCACATTTACCCCTCTCATTGCCACCCCCCCCATGTCTCATCATCCCCCCATGTCTCATCATTTCCCCCTGTCATAGACCACCACTAGCCATACAAACATTAAGCCTTTAGTGCCTCCCCACCATCAATTCCCCTGTCTCATTATCCCCACCCTGTCTCATCATGTCCCCCATCATTCCCCCCTCATCATTTCCCCCTGTCTCATCATCCCCCACCCTGTCTCATCATCCCCCCATCATGTTCCTCCTATGCTATTCTTCCCCTCCCTCATCATTCCCCCTTTTCCCTGCTTTTCATAGTTTTTTTTTTTATTTTCCTTACCTGGCTGCGCTTCAGCAGGCCAGGTCAGGCAGCGGGTCCCCTCCCGGCTTCTCTGCACGGCATCAGGGACGTCACTTTTCATTTCCTGTAACCGCCGCTAGTCAGAGTTCGGAGTGCGGCGACTACAGAAAATGAAATGTGACGTCTCTGATGCCGCGCAGAGAAGCCGGGAGAGGACGTCACTCATCTGTTTCACTGCCCACAGCCCGCAAGACCTGCCGCCTGCCGAAGCGCAGCCAGGTAAGGAAAATTAAAAAAAACTATGAAAAGCAGGGGAAAAGGGGGAATGATGAGGAAGGGGGAGGTAAGAAAAATTAAAAGAGAGCGGGCAGGAGCCACAGCTCGTCACTGATTTCAAGTGGCCGCGGCCGTGCTGCTAATACTTAACAAGCAGCCGCTGCAGGCAAGCTTTTTGCCTTAAATTTAAGTTTTTAAAGTGCATGTTATACGCCGATAAATACGGTATTTGTATAAATCCAGCCGTGAAGTGGCATTAAGCCCCTGGTCTTATATTAAACAGGGGCATACATATTTTATTCCATGCATGCAACATCATATTAAAATAACTTATCCTAGGATTAATATTCCAAAAAGATCCACACCGGGTTGTTCAGTAGGTCATGATTAAATCTAACCTCTTGTTCATACCCTGCGGGTGTCTGGTGCCAAGGAGAAACATCCAATAGGTTTCCCTATTGATAAGTCTTCTCCTAACATCTCCTCCTCTTACACCCATTTTAACTCTCTCGACACCAGACACACGCAAGGAATCCATAACGCCCCAATGTACTTTCCTAAAATGTCGGGACAACATGGATATGCCCACTTTCTCTCCCCTAGTGTCCGAAATA
Source organism: Hyla sarda (assembly GCF_029499605.1). Taxonomy (NCBI): domain Eukaryota; kingdom Metazoa; phylum Chordata; class Amphibia; order Anura; family Hylidae; genus Hyla; species Hyla sarda. The sequence continues at coordinate 109,654,524 of NC_079192.1, forward strand.
TGCCTCCTGATACGTGTTTTTAGTGTGTTCGCTGTGTAGCCCACATACTGTGTATTACACAGTATGCAGCTTGCCACATAGACAAGCAATTTTGGAATGCAGTTGATATATTCTCGTATCGTGTAAATTTTACCCATGGAGCATGAGCCTATTTCTTTGGTGGGGAGCATATATTTGCAAGTGATACATCTAGTATGACCACATCCCCAATTTCCCATCGTTTTAAGTCAATTGGCCGAGCCCTCTGGTTTTTTGTTAGTGATAGTAGTACTAAAATGGCTGGGAGAGACAAATGAACATAACGAGGGACCTCTTTTAGACACTACCTGGATTCCATTTTTAATGACCTCTTTTAGAATAGGAGGGGTATTCTAGGATAAGGGTATATTTCCAAATGATATTTTTAATCTGGCCAAATTGAGCACTATATGGTGTAACAAAAAATATATTTTTTCTGTTTTTTATTGTTATCGCATTGTTGTTGGCGTTTTTTTTAGCATAAGTAACTAATATGTCTCTTTCTTTTGTTTTTGTCCTAGTATAGGCCCTGTTCAGACAATCCTGTGAGTAACCACTTTTTAAGTCTGTTTTTGAGATCACTGATCTCCTTCTCTAAATGTACCTTATCGGAGCAAATTCGTTTAGTTCTACACATCTCACCAAAGGGGATATTTTGTATAACATGCCTCGGGTGATATGATGAGGCCTGCAACAGAATGGCATTTGTAGCCACGTCCTTCCTGTATTGAAGGAACTCTATGTTAGCCTGGCTGTGTCCACTCGTCATCACCTACTTCATAGGCCCACTTCATGATTGACAGGTCTGCAGATCTAAAGCTGCTGTGATCGCTCCCTCACTGTCTGTGTTTACTTCACAGTCTCCTCGTGTGAGGAGAATGGGGGAGGGGAGGGAATACACTGCTGCCTGTGAGCAGATGATGAAAGAAGCTGGTGACTGAAGATGGGGACTGAATGGAGAATTTCTTGTTTAAAAAGGAAGTGTCCCTGCCTGTATATTTGTGTGTATGGATATATATGTGTGGTGTCCCAGTACCGTATTGTATACGTTACCTTTATAGAGGTCCCCATAGTCAGAGTCCCTAGGATGTCGGGGTCCCTCTTTTGTAGTTTTCCCCTTATCACCCCTCAGTTAGTCAGTGACTATATAGAAGTTCTTATCAATATAAGTATAAGTATATAGATATGTATATATTTAGATGCCTACCTATTCAGGCGTAGCAGGACCTGCGGGTCACGTGATTAGTTCAGAACTCTATGGTTTTGCTACAGGACCTTTGGAGGTTCCCGTGACATGTTCACAAACAATGCAATGTAATGGTGAGTGACAGTTGTTACGGACCAATCCAAAACGGCCAGCCCCTGCCCACATAAGGGACCTGCGCCATCTTGATCGCTCTCTTTGTTTGCTGACTCTGGAAGAGGTAGGACCTCCGCAGCTCACAAGACGATTTACTAGGCCAAAGCCTTGCGGCCTAGGCCTCTAACATAGCGAATAGACTAAGCAATTCCCCGCTACTCATTGCAAGATCACTGGACCTAAACGCACCCCTAAATCCAGCGGATCTCTGCTATACAATCCCTAAGAAGCTAAATTGAGCTTAAATGATCCCAACCAACTGTCAATCGCTGCTCAAGCTATATGTAAAGAGACTCTGTTATCGGTTAACAGCGCCCTTAACTATCCCGAACAGCAACACCCTAACTACCCTACACCCCCACAAGGCTTTATCCCAATTCCGCCACCACATATGTATGTGTGTAAATCTGTGTTGTCTAGGTAATGTGCATATGTATGAATAAATAAAGTCAATGTGTGTGTGTGTATCTAACACAGGGGGACTACAATCATATGCCTCCAGCTGTTGCAAAACTACAACTCCCAGCATACCTGCACAGCCAAATGATGTGTGGGAGTTGTAGTTTTGCAACAGTATGAGGAACACAGCCTGTAGAAACACTGCTGTAAATGTGAGTTTTAACAATCATATGCCTCCCACATTTGCAAAACTACAACTCAAAGGATGTGTGGGCATGCTGGGAGCTGTAGTTTTGCAAAAGCTGTAAGCAAAATAACAGCTCCCAGGGGTGCTCTGACAGGTACGCTTTAACTTTCTGGCACCAGTTAATTTGAAAAAAATTGTTTTCCACCGGAGTACCCCTTTAAATGGTTCTGAAAATGTGAAAATGGTGAAATGGTGGTGTATCCTAATAATAGCCTACATGAGAATGGTAACAGTTATAGGTAGTGACCAATCCAAGGCCACTTCTCCAACAGGATCATTTATTTACATTTTCAAAACAAGAAACTAGAAAAGATCAGTATTTGTGATATATAACACAAAAAAATATAAAAATGGAATACTCTGGTCTGTGTCTAGTCCCCAGACAAAAATTTCAACTTTTTAACTGTGTTTCGAAAAAGCATACAGATAAAACATGGTGTGAAAAGAGACTAACTTCATTTCAGTTCCATAGTCATTAATGCTGGTCTGTTTTCAATGCTTAGAATTTAAGTCTCCTGGAATTTTGTGATATAATAAGTAATGTGTCTCAAAAGCCAAATACAGCCCTCGCAGGAGTCCATTCAGGTGGTAGGAAGCTACGAGAGAACTCCTATGTCCAGGTTAGTATACATGGAAAATATTTAGCCATCTGCATAGACGTATCCACTATCTTCCTATTTGCAAAAAATCTTAAAGATGTCTTAAAGAGTGCTGTCTAAAGGCGCATTACATTTTTTCTAGAACCGTTGTCAATTAATGGAGGCAAAATCCTCCACCATACTGCAGTTTGATCTTAGCTATGGAACCACCATCTTTTGTATATACAACTGGGCATAGAAAATAGTCTTTTGACTTTTTTAAAGAAAATAACCCTAGTGTATTTCTTCAACATGCCTGGGATAAGGAAATTAGATTCTGGGCTCTTCTGGGTGAAGGGACCAGTGTAAATGAGCATGTCGTCTTTGAAGTGCTCAAGTGCCATATACCAAAAGGGTAATTAATTATTCAGTACTAGAGACTCTGTTTAATCAATAGGTCAATAATTTTGACAGGGTCACCTGTTTTACAATCCAGACAGTTGATCTCTGTTGCAGAGTATAATACGAGGCGTTCTCTTTAGTGAGTCTCAAGAAGATAGAACTAATTACTGTCCACCAATCTTATTTGCTCCTCAGCCAACAAAAAGTCTTTCATCTTAATTATTCCTAAGTACAGAGAGCATCCAATCTGGTCTTACTGTCCCCTAAGACTGTGTTTTGTTCTGTCAGTCAGCCTTGATGTATGAACACTTTCTTTGCTGACCTGTAACTAAAGCTATGTTTTCCAGATGGGGATGCTTCATCAGGTGCTGGCCATATGGTACGGTTTTCGGTCTTCAATCAACCATTTTTTAGACAAAAAATTCAGCTCCATCCTCTTTACCCTCATACCTAACAGATGTAAATGGCCACAAATGAGAAGTTGTTATACCCATATTTCACAGAGGAGATATACAAAACATAACAACCCATGTGATGCATCCTCTCCTCTGAGTCCTCTGCAGTCTTCCTTTTGGCTTTTCTCTTTTATGTCTTCCTATTTCTCATCCATTTTATTAGTTTTCTTCCCTTTTGTTCTGGTGTTTGTAAATATTGCTTTTGAAACAAGTTGCCTAGTATCCAGTTGTTACCAGTCTTATATGAACCAAGGTTTGGGTCGAGACACAGAATCCCTTCCACCTCTAATGCTTTAAAATAACTACACAGTTAGGCAACCTGCTGAATTTTACAGCTCAAAAAAAGTCTATTAATTTAAGAAAAAAGTCAAAAAATCTCCCAATTCCTGACCATATTTTAGGCATTTCTTCCCTGTAGAATAAGCTATAGCGTAAAAGAAAAAACAAGAAAAAATAGAAAGCTGCAACATTGTCTCCTTCTTGCAAAGAGTTTAAAACTACTTTATGCTCCCAAAAGCTAAGACTTTTCCTTGGATTCCTGAATGGAGTCTGTGGAGGTCAAGACTGTGAGCTAGTTAAAACTCAGTGTATGGACTTGAACTTAGTGGTCCTGCTACTATTTTGCATTTTTTTTTCTATAGGCCAAAAAGTGGTATTTTCGACTTGGAATCTACTTTAGGCTGTTTACAGCCCAAATTATGTGCAAAATTACATGGCAAAACATGGCCAAAAAAGTTTCTGATATCTTATTTTATTGCTGTACCTAATAATAGAGTAAACTGACAAATTGTAGCCACCAGAGTACATTGGCCCTCATTTACTATTGCAAACCCAACATGTTCTGTCGGGTTGTATGCCAGATTCTGGGGCATTGTGACAGAAATTTTGTCTGCGCCAAAATTTGTGCCAGAATTTGCGCCAGAATTGAAAAAAACCTGACTAACTCTCCATTTTACTAAGAAAGCCCGAAAAAGGGACGTGTCCGTCAGGAAAAGGGGGCGTGGTATCAGAAAAGGAGTGTGTTCCCGACATTTTCATAAAAAAACAACATATTTACTAAGGTTTCCACATAAAATGTGGTGGATTTGAACTGAGGAAAACCGAACAGATCAGAACATGTGTAAAAAAAGCAAAGTGTGGGGAAAGTGCAAAATGTAGGGAAACCTTGGTAAATACCATGGAAAAAAATTTGTAGGGAATAAAAACCCACAAAGAAACCTACACTGCATTCTTAGTAAATCAGCGCCATTGTCTCTATTTAAGTTTAGTGCAACTCAATGGGAAGCTTTCTTTGGCCATTTTTGAGCCATAAAATGACTCTTTTGGGGCCATTTATTGGACCAAAGAGCAGCAAAAAATGATAATGTGCACATAGCCTAATAGTATATCACTGAATTATTTTGTGGGAGGTCAAAATGATTGGCTCGGTCTCGTTTATGATTTATTAACAGATTGTATATCTCATGTTGTTCTCTAATGGTATATTCTGGTGCATAAAAAATTCCAGGGCTGTTAAAAAAAATAGAAAACAAAAACTATACATGCATTACGTACCCCAAATTTCTAGCTGGTCTCACTGCATCTACCATTCTTGCACTTCCGGTCCCCCTCCGCTCATCTCTTCACCCTGCTAAGACTAGAAGTAGGGGAACAGAAGGGCTCAGACAAGCACTCAGAGTATGACCTGCCCACTCAGCCAATCACTGGCCAAGATGGGATATCTCTGGGGTAGGAAAGTATTGTTTTTTTTGTTCTATTTTAGCATGGACAGCATCATATAAATTTTTTTAATACCCATTTAACTATTATGGTATAGCATAATCTCTTGTGTATATGGTTTTGTTTTTTGTTGCCAAACAATTATACGTGTATTAAAAAAATGTAAATCTATCTCCCTTTGTACACAGCTACATATACTAAATTTACCCTTTAGGGCACACATGTTGAATATTACTTCAGATTTAGGACTATGAGTAAAGGCTTTTGGCAATGGAGTAAATGTAGAAAAAACATATGTCTATTTTATGAACTGTTCTCCATTAATATGATCTTTTATATTGGGATACACATTATATTGCCCACATTTTATGTTCTTATGATGTGTCCCAATATCAGTACATTTATATGACCATAAATATGATCCAGCAGGTCAATTGTCCTTGACATCTGCTGATAATAAGCACCTTTCCAGACCACATATGGGAGAAGGTTGCATCTATTCTTTTAAATGCTATAATAAAAATGTAGAACGGTTTAGCTTACTACAAAATGTTATCCCTTCTAAATGAAGATATGTAACATGTATGTGAATTAATCAGGTCACAATTGCATTATTTCTCTGGCAACTGACTTCTTATAAGTGTATAAGCCAGAGAACAGAAGGTATTTCTCTTTAGAAATAAGCTGGAATTAGATTTAGACAACACGGAGAAATGGAAAGAACCATAAAAATAATAATCACAAGAACTTTTTTCAGAATCAGATAAGTATTTTATTTATGTAAATATCAATTTGGTAGATTTCTCTGCATAATTGCCAACATCAACATTTATTTACAGTAATGTTTTCCAATGCAGGCTAGCCGCACACAACAAGGGTCAAAGGAAAGCCTCCGCTCATCACTATAATGATGTGTAAATTGCATTGATGCAATAAAGTCAATATGCCATTAGGTTAAAGTACCTAATCCTAACCTTTTGATCAAAATAAAAGCAAAATACTTGACATTATATGCAAGCTTAATACTACCATACACACCAACACCCAAATGCTAACCATCTTACCACATAGGTTGGGCATAGAAACATAAACATTAGAACTATTTAGCCTATCTAGTCTGCCCAATATCCTGAATACTATGAATAGTCCCTGGCCCTATCTTGTATACTATAAAGGATAACCTTATGTCTATCCCTATCTTATATGAAGGATAGCCTTATACCTTTCCCATGCATGCTTAAACTCATTGGGGGACATTTGTCAATGATTTTACCCCCATTTTGATGTTTATTTTTTGATGCATTATTTTCTCAGTGTCTCTCATTGCGTCTTTTTTGTGCGTCTTTTTTGGCAGAACATTTTCAGATGTCGTCTATTGTTCATGCACCGTGGAGCAAACAATGCAGTGGACAATAATTTATTGCCTGCGCAAGGTTTGTTTACGCTGTCAAACTTTGCGCATTGCCAACATTTTCAACCCAAATATAGAACATCAAGGAGCACACGTACCAGCCGCCTGCAGACTCCCGCAGCCAGACTACTACTACTATCATCATGGAACAGATTCTTTTCCATGATGGGAGTAGTAGTTCCCTGGATGCTGGAGTCTGCAGGTGGCTGGGGAGGCTGCATTAGTGTTTGTACTACTACCCCCATCATGAAACAGAGTCTCACTTCCGAGACCCGATGTGATCAGCAGTTATAAAGCAGGGGAGCAGGCAGCATGCTGCGCTCCCCTGTGTTGTATATACTACTGTGTAAACTTTCATTTTGAAATCCCCTGCCAAGAAACCTTAATGGCCGGCACCGATGAGCCATTCAGGCCTCCCGCCGGGGTTTTTATACTACTACTTTTTCCCCAAAATGTATGCCCCATGCATATTTATAATAATTCATTGGCCCCAGTGTGTTTATAATAAATCATTGGTCCCAGTGTGCATATCCTTATCCCCCCCAGTGTCCTTATTTCCCCCCCCCCCCCCCCCCCGCGGCCTGCTCCTCATCTTCTTGGATCAGGGCAGCAACGGGACATGTTGGGAACTGGCTGCGGTGAATGAATGAATGAAGCCGACATGTCCTGCATGTAGGCCTCATTCATTCACTGCCGCCGCCGCCCGACATGTCCCCACTGCTCCCCTGCTCCTAGCACAATCAGTGCACTGCCAGGACATGTCTATAATTCTCTGCTGCTCATCACTGTCGGGTCCTGGCAGTGCACTGATTGCGCTAGGAGCAGGGCAGCAGCAGGAACATGTTGGGCGGCAGCAGCGATGGTGAATGAATGAAGCGTACATGTGGGACATGTCAGCTTCATTCATTCATTCATTCACCGCCGCCGCCCATACAACTTTTGTAAATTTTGAGCAAGAGTGTAAATTAGACAAGCAGTGTAAAGGGGTAGATCGGTGTCTACAATAGACACCTAATGATAAATCTCCCCCATTTACTCTATTTTGAGCTACCACTTATTCAGGAAGGTTATTTCATGCATCCACTACTCTCTCAGTAAAGTAATACTTCCTGATATTACTGCATAAACCTATGTCCCTCTAATTTAAAACTATGTCCTCTTGTGTAGTTTTCACCTTTTACATATACTTTACTCCTTTACCGTGTTGATTCCCTTTATGTATTTAAAAGGTTCTGTCATATCCCCTGTTACAATTTTCTTCCAAGCTATACATGTTAAGGTCTTTTAACCTTTCCTGGTAAGTTTTATCCCGCAATCCATAGTAGTTTAGTAGTTCTTCTCTGAACGCTCTCCAAAGTATCTATATCCTTCTGGAGATACGGCCTCCAGTACTGCGCACAATACTCCAAGTGAATAAGGAAAGCTGGGAGATTTTCTTTAAAATGTAAGTGAAACGTCATAGCATGCATGGATTATTGGGGGCCCATGACAACATTTTCTATATAATTAACATATAACTATATAGCTAAATTAATTATTTGGGGTAGGGTTCACGTGCCGTATTTTGCTGCATATTTGTTGCTGTGTATTTCCCTACCCATTGACTTCAATGGGCAGCAAATTACACATCAGCAAATACGCAGCAAAATACGCAGCAAAATCTGTGACTTGTGACCCTACCCTTGGAGTCATTTGCAGTCGAATATACACTATTCAAATAGTAAAAGAATGGACTACGTGCTCTTGCGTATTTTTGTTTCCCAGCAGTCGGATTGGAGTTTTATAAGAATTCTCTTCTTACCTCTGCTGTTACAGCTGGAAACTCACAGGAAGTTAGATGGGATGGGGGCTGTCAGGAACCAATGTCTCTCTCAGGTGTGTTACTGTTATTGCAAACATTCCTTCCAAAAAGAGAAATAGCCCATTTGTAAACTAGACACAAAGGTCACTGTCTGAGTGATTAATGCTGTCATGCTGCTGTCCAAATTACTGACTCCCTGGGGGTGTTTGCATGGAGCAGACCAAATGTCCTTAGCAGATTTGCACAAATCCATAAGGATTATTACAGAAAGTTTGGAAAAATACCTGGTGAAAGCCTACTGTTCTACATTGTGCACCTCAGACTCGTGCCTCAAGTATATGCAGGTGGCACATCCATCTACTGCCTTGTGTAAATACTGTGGCTCCATAAGACTTGATACTGATAAATGTGAACTACCCTATTTTTCGCCGTATAAGACGCACTTTTTCTTCACCAAAACTGTGGGGGAAAAGTTGGTGCGTCTTATATGGCAAATACACATTAAAACCAGCGGTCCCTGCTGCCATCAATGACCGGGACCCGCGGCTAATACAGGACATCACTGATCGTGGTGATGCCCTGTATTAACCCTTCAGACGCGGTGATCAAAACTGACCGCCGCGTCTGAAGCGAAAGTGACACTAACCCGGCTGCTCAGTCGGGCTGTTCGGGACCGCCGCGGTGAAATCGCTCCTCGGTGTCTGCTCCGTGCCAGGATCCCCTGCATGGCCGACTCTCTCCTTCGTCGTCATCACGTCTTCGCGCACGCCGTCCCATCATCCAATAGGAGCGGCGTGCGTAGCGACGTGATGGCGGCGACGAAGAGCGAGGATACCGGGCAGCAGAGACGTTGCGGAGCGACAGGGACACCCCGGGGACGCGACGACAGCGATGGAGGCCGACATCCAGGGCAGCGGTGACGAGTCCGGAGCGGCAGGGACACGTGAGTACTAGCTCCTATACCAGTTGTCTTCAACCTGCGGACCTCCAGATGTTGCAAAACTACAACTCCCAGCATGCCCGGAAAGCCACCGGCTATCCGAGCATGTTGGGAGTTGTAGTTTTGCAACATCTGAAGGTCCGCAGGTTGAAGATCACTGTCCTATACTTTACATTGTATTTGGTTCAGAATCTTTATTTTCTAGATTTTTATGCTTTAAAATTGGGTGCATCTTATATGCCGGAGCGTCTTTAATGATGAAAAATACGGTAAGTTGTTGCCTATTACATAAAGGTGGGGGAACATGTCACCAGCCAATCTCTGGTGTCTAAAGGGGTACTCCACTGGCCGACCCCCGCAGCGCGAAAACAGCGTTCGGAACATTTACTTCCGAATGCTGTTTCGCGCTGCAGGGTTCAGCCACGTCCCTTGTGACATCACAGCCACGCCCCCTCAATGCAAATCTATGGTAGGGGGTGTGACGGACGATTTAGATCACAAGCAGAGCAGAGAGCACGTGTAGGATGGTAGACAGAGATGAGGGAAGAACATGTAGGGAGGTGCAGCACTGTGGAGAACCTTGTGGGGGAGAGCCAGGATTTTATATACTTTATTCTGGACTAAATGGGTAAATGACACAGGGGAGAGGGATCGGTGTAATGGTTGGAGAGGAAGATGAGTCTGATGGTGGCATTTAGGATGGATTGAATAGGGGAGAATTTAGAGAAGGAAAGGCCTATTAGTAAATAGTAAACAAGGAAAGAATAAACTAAAGCAACAACTGGAGTTTTAGCTGTTTCAACTGTGAAAAAAGATTTAATTGATTCTAAAGATGTTTTTTAGGAACAGATGACCAGAAAGTAAAATAGTATGATTATAAGGCGTGAAAGATAGATGAGGGTCTAGCAAAACTCCAAGACATCGGGCTTGCTGCCCAGGAGTTATGGTAGTACCAAACACCGAGATTGAAATGTAAGGTTTGGGTAGTTTATTCAATGGAGGAAATATAAGTTCTGTTATACAAAGATTTAGTTTCAGATATAGGAAGGGCATGATATTTGAGACAGCAGAGAGACTGTGTGATTTTCACCCCAATATTTATTTTTACCAGCATACAAAATGACTTTTGTCTCAGATTTTTCCCAGCTTACAATGCGGCCGAGATCTGACTCACTAGTCAGCTGATGACAGGGAGCCCGTCTGCTTCAATGGGTGGAGGGATCAATCTGCAACTAATGCAACAGCTGTAGGCACCCTGATTGAAAACCACAGGTCTTTGAATGGATGCCGCTCATTTATGTTTCAATGGGTGGGGTGGCTGATATGTGGGAGGGAGGAAAATGGAATTGTGGGATTTGTAGTCAAAAAAAGAAAAGTCAAACAGTTCACAAAGAGCTAGCCACAGTATTATAGTAATCTCACAACATAGCCTTTTAGCCCCAAGACAAGTGCAGATCCTTCCTAAGTATGTCCATTACTGTCTGCCAGGTACGTACTAAAATCACCTTATGGTGGATAACCTCTTTAAGACCAATGGAGCAGAGACCAGTGAGGAAAAATTGGTGATCTACTGTTTCAAACACTAGAGAATCAATAGAGAGAATTTATCTTTAGATTTGGCATCAGAAGATCACTAGTGACTTTGGTTAGGGCACTTTCTGTGGAGTGTATGGAACGATAACCAGACTGCAAGGAGTCAAAGAGTGAGAGAAAGCGGATCAGGTGGGAAAAGAACAAGTGTTTCAGGAGTTTGGAGATAAAGGGAAAATTAGAGAAAGGTTGATATTTAGCTACACTGGACTAGAGATGTTTTTTTTTTTTAAATAATAGGGTTATGACAGAATGTTTGAAGGAGGAAAAGATAACAGAGGAGGGGGAGTGGTTACAAATTTTAGTGAAGGGACTGATGACAGTGGGGAAGGGAATCTGGACAAGGTGTGAGTTGATAGGGTCACTACTGCAGGTAGTGGGACCAGAGAAAGAGAGTAGCCTAGAGGTTGCATCCTCACTTACTGGCTCAAAAACTGAGAGTGATGAAGAGGTAGTGTGGGAATAAATATACAATAAAACCTGTTCAATGACCATCTCTTTGAGAGGATTACCCCCTTATCCAGGCCAGATTCCCTAGGACAAATACTATATATTATGCATATGGGTAGTCTTCTTTTAGATGACCACCCTTTAGAAGATCACTTTTCAATGTAACTTTGAGTGGTAATTTCACTATATCTCAAATGCAATTTGCTAAAGTAGGGAAACCAGCCAGTGGTCAGAACACGGAAGATCAAAATTGCAGAATACATGCTAGTGAAACAGGAAAAGTAGCAACTACACATGGCTGTGGCCACCCTAAATTTGGTACCGCCTGTCAGAGCGGGCCACCTGGTATCTCTACTTCCTGATGGGCTAACCAGCCCCGCTGTCAGATATAGCTACCAAGTACTGCTGGCGGCATAGCGAGGAGAAACAGGCTGGGACCGTGGCTGGACCACAGCGAGGTAAATACACTATAGCACAGGGGAATTACAGGATAAATTTTGTTGTAAATATTGTTGATTAATAGTGTGATTTGACCATAGTGTGTGCCACCATGATGTCCATGTACTTCTCAGACAATTCATTCATTTCAATAGCCAAGTTGTAATGCTCTGAAATTTAATAAATATATTTACCAAATAATTATAATGACGGGAAAAAAAATATTTACAGGTAGACAGCAGTTAAAAGGTGTAATGGGCAATAATAAGAGAATAATAGAATGAAAGCAGAATAGCTCGGGGTATTTTTAAGTGAAAGAGAATATATTTAATAAAAGTTAGAATGTTCTACTATTATAATTATATAAAGCATAATAAAACACTGAGAAATGTAGCATGGTAATGAGCTGTTCATATGGCTGTAATAATGAGGAAAAGCTCAGCAATTAAACTGAATTACTTAGATACAATGAATGGAATAAATTATGTAAGTTTGAAGATATTTTATTCCCTAAGAATATTAACACTTAGTGAATAATGAATATAAGCAATGCAATATATCTAGATTATTCTTCAAGTGACCCTTCACTTTTGGCTAACAATAGCTATTTGTTGATCAAACGTAACCTTTGCTGACAGATGTAGGAGTGGAAGTATGGTTAGTGTGTATTAACAGGATAGCCCTGATTATTAAAGGGGTTGTCCAGGGATCAGAAATGTATTATCTGTTCTGCGTCTGAAGTCTGAAGTACACCTTCCAAAACCAGGGGGGCGGGTACCAAGTTATCATCGCATGCGTGTGAAATCATGCCCTCGTGTGATGTCCGCTAGCTGCACAATGTTGCTGATTTTGTTAATAGTGTTGAGCGTGAATATTCGAATAGCAAATTTTTATCGTGAATGTCAGCACTTTGCAATTTCGCAGATATTTAGAATATAGGGAAATATATTTGTTATCACAATGATATTCATACAACAACAAGATGAAGAGACGGCACTGCCCTGGCTTCTTAGTAGTATTCACAGGTAGGAGTCTCAAGGCTAGGTGTACAGTCTTCCTATCCAGATAATGAGTAGGTTGGGGTGCTGGGATAAAATGAAATAGCAGCAAATCAATGAACTAGGCAATGAAGACTGAAAAAAGCATATCCGCACTCACCGCGGGGTAACCGACTCGATGCTTCTCAGACCGGGATGAACCGTGAAATCTGGCAGCAGGTAAGCTTGGCGCTCAGAGGCGAACTACCGGAGTTTTCGCACACCTAGTGCTTCATTCTGCCTCCTGATGCGAGAACACCAGTAGTTCGGCTCTGAGCGCCTCAGGAGGCCGGATGAAGCACTAAGTGTGCGAAAACGCCAGTAGTTCGCCTCTGAGCACCAAGCTTACCTGCTGCCAGAGTCCACGGTTCATCCCGGTCTGAGGAGCATCGAATCGGTTACCCTGCGGTGAGTGCGGATATGCTTTTTTCAGTCTTCATTGCCTAGAACAATGATATTCATAATCACAATGATGTGTACTGTGTAAATAAAAAGTGATCATCCCTCCCTGCTTGCAGCTTGTGGTCCAAAGAAGGCGAATATGCGAAAATTCACGAATATTGGCACTTCCAGAGGACATTGATCCCTCCCTTTAGCTTGTGGGCCAATGAGAAGGATGCAAATACAGTTGTCAGAGGTTAGCAACATCCCTAGCAACCAATAGGAAAGTAGTTATTTGAATGATATAATCCCGCATGTGCATTTTGCGTATTTCCTTACGAAGTTCGCGTGAAAAAAAGTGAACGAATATGCGAAATTTGTGAATATAGGACGAATATTTGTCCATATATTCTCGAAATATCGAGAATTCGAATATGGCCTATGGCGCTGTTAAAGGGTTTTTACAAGATAAATAAAAGAGACTACTGAAAGCCTGCTAGGGGTGAAAAATAACAAAATTCAACATACTCACCTTGCCAAGTCCAGTGCTTCTGGTACTTCTGTTTCCTTCCCATTATGATGCATTCTCCTAGGTCTCCTGTTAACGTTCTTTATACGCCAGCCAATGACTATGAGGTTGCAGTGTGTGTGGATCATCAGCGGCATAACAGGTAGAGCGCGTTAGTAAACAGAGGAAATGGGGCAGACTGGAATGCCGATTCTGGACTTGTCAAGGTGAGTAATATATTACTATAGTAAAATAGTAATATATTACTGTGATTTGTTTTATTTATTTCAGGAAACTCATTTAAAACTTTATAGGAATAAACAATGCTCAATAACACATTAACATACAGTCTAATTTATATTTTAATAATTGATAGTTGTATTGGATATTCATGTTTTGTGAGAAGGTCTGCAGGGAGTATTACAGCATTTATGAACCAACCAGACTGACAGCACAACCACTGTGTATTAAAATAAATGAAAAGCACTAAATAGAGACTATAAAAACAGATCTATCAACACAAACAAAGGTAATAATGAACATACTGTTTCCTGCTAAAGGGTATGTCCACAGGCAGATTGAATTGCCAGGTTGTAGCGAGTTTCCCTCTGTGAGTTTGAGCTGTAGTGCAATTTCCGCAGTGCAATTCCTACAGCAGAAAATGCAGCACATTACATTGAAGTTAATAAAATCCACTGCACTTTTTACGCTGCAGAAATTTGCTTGTAAGCCCTTGTTTGTCGTCTTTCATGTGGTGGATTTTACCTGTACTACTGTAAAGAGGCTTCCTACAGAAGGATCTCTAGTAGTATCTCCAAGGACTCCTGATCAGAAACTGAATGTACTAAAGCAGGGGTTGGCAACTCCTGGCAGGCGGTGTGCAATTGACGGAGAGGGGATGCAGGTGACAGGGAGGGGGATGATGATTTGGATCTGACTGGCTACTTTCCTACCTGACTACCTACACAATTACCTGCCTGGCTACCTACCTCATTCATTTCCTGGCTACATACCCACCTATTTAACCTCCTGGCTACCTACCTACATAGCTACTTACCTACATAGCAACCTAATTACCTAACTACCTACTTGCTACCTAACTACCTACCTATCTACCCATGTACCTACCTACATACGTAGCTACCCATTTACCTACCTTGCTACCTATCTATGAACATATCTCCCATATCTACTTACCTACCTGCATAGCTACCTACCTACTTATAGCCAAGGAAAATCGTAGCTCACCAAAGTATAATGTGGAGAATTTAGTGCAGTTTATTCCATTTCAAACCGTGTTACAGAGCAGGCTACGTTCCGTTGCCTCTCATGGTTGACAAAGACAAAGACAGGTCACTGAAACATTGCTTGCTCTATAACGCTGTTTGGAATGGAATAAACTCCACAGAATTTTGCACTTCTGGGGAGTGCACTGGAAAAATGCAGAGACTAAGATGTCTTGCAGATGCTGCAGTGATGGGTTTTTCCTGGAAGAAGTCGTCATGGTGGTCTGAGACAGAAGGAGAACAGAAGAAAAGAGGACGACGCCGACGGTTAAAGATGTGAGTTGTGAGTCAGTAAATATAACTTTATTTATATTATGTAATGGGGGGCTGTATTGGGGTGGGTGGTTCTGGGGTCTGTATTTTGGTGGGGTCTGATTCTGGGTCTGAATTATGGTGGGGTCTGATTCTGGGGTCTGTATTATGGTTGGGTCTGATTCTGGGTCTGTATTATGGTGGGGTCTGATTCTGGGGTCTGTATTATGGTTGGGTCTGATTCTGGGGTCTGTATTATGGTAGGGTCTGATTCTCGGGTCTGTATTATGGTGGTGTCTGATTCTGGGGTCTGTATTATAGTGGGGTCTTATTCTGGGGTCTGTTTTGGTGGAGTCTGATTCTGGGGTATGTATTATGGTGGGGTCTGTATTATGGTGGGTGGTGATTCTGGGTTGTGTATTATGGTGGGGTCTGTATTGTGGTGGGTGGTGATTCTGGTGTCTGTATTATGGTGGGTGGTGATTCTGGATTCTGTATTTTGGTGGGGTCTGATTCTGGGATCTGTATTATGGTGGGGTCTGATACTGGGGTCTGTATTTTGGTGAGGTCTGATTCTGGGGTCTGTATTATGGTGGGGTCTGATTCTGGGATCTGTATTATGGTGGGGTCTGATTCTGGGGTCTGTATTTTGGTGGGGTCTGATTTTGGGGTCTGTATTATAGTGGGGACTGAT
Organism: Hyla sarda; assembly: GCF_029499605.1. NCBI lineage: Eukaryota > Metazoa > Chordata > Amphibia > Anura > Hylidae > Hyla > Hyla sarda. Next base: position 109,670,490 of record NC_079192.1, read on the forward strand.
TCTGGGGTGTGTATTATGGTGGGGTCTAATTCTGGGGTCTGTATTATGGTGGAGTCTGATTCTGCGGTCTGTATTATGGTGGGTGGTGATTCTGGGGTCTGTATTATGGTGGGGTCTGATTCTGGGATCTGTATTATGGTGGGGTCTGATTCTGGGGTCTGTATTTTGGTGGGGTCTGATTCTGGGGTCTGTATTATGGTGGGTGGTGTTTCTGGGGTCTGTATTATGGTGGGGTCTGATTCTGGGTCTGTATTATGGTGAGGTCTGATTCTGGGGTCTGTATTATGGTGGGTGGTGATTCTGGGGTCTGTATTATGGTGGGGTCTGATTCTGGGATCTGTATTATGGTGGGGTCTGATTTTGGGGTCTGTATTTTGGTGGGGTCTGATTCTGGGGTCTGTATTATGGTGGGGACTGATTCTGGGGTCTGTATTATGGTGGGTGGTGTTTCTGGAGTCTGTATTATGGTGGGGTCTGATTCTGGGTCTGTATTATGGTGGAGTCTGATTTTGGGGTCTGTATTATGGTGAGGTCTGATCAGGGGTCTGTATTATGGTAGGTGGTGATTCTGGGGTCTGTATTATGGTGGGGTTTGTATTATGGTGGGTGGTGATTCTGGGTTGTGTATTATGGTAGGGTCTGTATTATGGTGGGTGGTGATTCTGGTGTCTGTATTATGGTGGGGTCTGATTCTGGGGTCTGTATTATGGAGGGTGGTGATTCTGGGGTGTGTATTATGGTGGGTCTGATTCTGGGGTCTGTATTATGGTGGGGTCTGATTCTGGGGTCTGTATTATGGTTGGGTCTGATTCTGGGGTCTGTATTATGGTGGGGTCTGATTCTGGGGTCTTTATTATGGTTGGTGGTGATTCTGGGGTCTGTATTATGGTGGGTGGTGATTCTGGGGTCTGTATTATGGTGGGTGGTGATTCCAGATTCTGTATTATGGTGGGGTCTGATTCTGGGGTCTGTATTATGGTGGGGTCTGTATTATGGTGGGTGGTGATTCTTGGGTCTGTATTATGGTGGGTGGTGATTCTTGGGTCTGTATTATGGTGGGGTCTGATTCTGGGTCTGTATTATGGTGAGGTCTGATTCTGGGGTCTGTATTATGGTGGGTGGTGATTCTGGGGTCTGTATTATGGTGGGGTCTGATTCTGGGATCTGTATTATGGTGGGGTCTGATTTTGGGGTCTGTATTTTGGTGGGGTCTGATTCTGGGGTCTGTATTATGGTGGGGACTGATTCTGGGGTCTGTATTATGGTGGGTGGTGTTTCTGGAGTCTGTATTATGGTGGGGTCTGATTCTGGGTCTGTATTATGGTGGAGTCTGATTTTGGGGTCTGTATTATGGTGAGGTCTGATCAGGGGTCTGTATTATGGTAGGTGGTGATTCTGGGGTCTGTATTATGGTGGGGTTTGTATTATGGTGGGTGGTGATTCTGGGTTGTGTATTATGGTAGGGTCTGTATTATGGTGGGTGGTGATTCTGGTGTCTGTATTATGGTGGGGTCTGATTCTGGGGTCTGTATTATGGAGGGTGGTGATTCTGGGGTGTGTATTATGGTGGGTCTGATTCTGGGGTCTGTATTATGGTGGGGTCTGATTCTGGGGTCTGTATTATGGTTGGGTCTGATTCTGGGGTCTGTATTATGGTGGGGTCTGATTCTGGGGTCTTTATTATGGTTGGTGGTGATTCTGGGGTCTGTATTATGGTGGGTGGTGATTCTGGGGTCTGTATTATGGTGGGTGGTGATTCCAGATTCTGTATTATGGTGGGGTCTGATTCTGGGGTCTGTATTATGGTGGGGTCTGTATTATGGTGGGTGGTGATTCTTGGGTCTGTATTATGGTGGGTGGTGATTCTTGGGTCTGTATTATGGTGGGTGGTGATTCTGGATTCTGTATTTTTTTTTTTGTGGTCTGATTCTGGGATCTGTATTATGGTGGGGTCTGTATTTTGGTGAGGCCTGATTCTTGGGTCTGTATTATGGTGGGGTCTGATTCTGGGGTCTGTATTATGGTGGGTGGTGATTCTGGGGTCTGTATTATGGTGGGGTCTGATTCTGGGTCTGTATTATGGTGGAGTCTGATTCTGGGGTCTGTATTATGGTGAGGTCTGATCCAGGGGTCTGTATTATGGTGGGTAGTGATTCTGGGTTGTGTATTATGGTGGGGTTTGTATTATGGTGGGTGGTGATTCTGGGTTGTGTATTATAGTGGAGTCTGTATTATGGTGGGTTATGATTCTGGTGTCTGTATTATGGTGGGGTCTGATTCTGGGGTCTGTATTATGTTGGGGTGTGATTCTGGGGTCTGTATTATGGTGGGGTCTGATTCTGGGGTCTTTATTATGGTGGGTGGTGATTCTGGGGTCTGTATTATGGTGGGTGGTGATTCTGGGGTCTGTATTATGGTGGGAGGTGATTCCAGATTTTGTATTATGGTGGGGTCTGATTCTGGGGTCTGTATTATAGTGGGGTCTGTATTATGGTGGGTGGTGATTATGGGGTCTGTATTATGGTGGGTGGTGATTCTTGGGTCTGTATTATGGTGGGTGGTGATTCTGGGGTCTGTATTATGGTGGGTGTTGATTCTGGGGTCTGTATTGTGGTGTGGACTGATTCTGGGGTCTGAATTATTTAGGTCTGAGTTAACATGGTTGTTCTCACTGTAAGGTCCTTACAGCGAGAACAATATATAGGGACAATTCTGTAAGAAAATAAATAAAATAAAAAATACTCTGTGACAAGCCACACCCATGTTGCCAGCACACCAAGCGACTTTGAAAAAAAAAATTGTCACAGCACTGACAATATGTTGCCTAACCCTGTACTAAAGTATTTAATCTATGTTTTACATGGGTGTGTCAGGAAAACTCCTGATTAGAGATGAGCCAATTTTTGAAAAATTCGATTCAGCCGATTTGCCCATTATTCGACCCGAATTTATTTCCAGCGAATCGCTATTAATAACGGCTATTTCTGGCCTACGGAGAGCATCAATAGGGGTGTAGAACACTTTGTCTTGCTTTAACAAGATTAGGGTGTGTGCTGGTTTAATGAAATAATACAGTTTTTCAGCATGAGATGTAGATCAGAGGCGTCGCTATCAGAATCAAAGTCACAGAGCGACACAATGACTGAGCCTGGAGGTGGCATCAGTATGAGGAGACCATATAGTGGCTGAATGACACAGCATGGAGGTGGCAGCAGTATGAGGAGACCATATAGAGGCTGAATGACACAGCCTGGAGGTGGCAGCAGCATGAAGAGACCATATATTGGCTTAATGACACAGCCTGGACTTGGCAGCAGCATGAGGATACCATATAGTGGCTGAATTACACAGCCTAGAGGTGGCAGCAGCATGAGAAGAACATATGGTGGCAGTATTAGACAGCCTGGAGCTGGCATCAGCATGAGGAAAACATATGATGGCAGAATGAGACAGCCTGGAGGTGGCAGCAGCATCAGGAGTCCTGAAAGTGACCAGGTGGCAGGGTGGTGCAGTGGGTGGCAATACCAGTACCCGGTGACGAATTGGGTGAAAAAAAAGGAGAACTTGGCATCAGGAGGGTGGCTGGATCAGAATAGTAGCTGAAGAAGGTAGGCAGAAGAAAACAGTCTCATTTGTAAAAGTGTTAGAGTGTACAAGTAAGTATTGAGGATATGCATTACGTAAAACTTAACTTTTAACAATATGCTTAGGATAAAATATATGGACCCAAATGTATTTTTTTAAATCAAACAAAAGGAAAGTTGTGCAAAAAACACCATGTGCCAACTACACCACCAAGTATTGATGTGATGCAAAGACCTCCAAAAGGCGGAAGGGAAAAACGTATTTTCCATTGTAACCGGTGGGGGGTAAAAACTTCCCCTGTAAGGCCCTACTCTTGCATTATTAATTCCCTTCTTGGCAAGTGTTACTCGCCCTAAAAAGGGTGTCCCCACACAGGAACCCCTCCCTATTTCCACCTACAAACACTGCCATTTCCCAGAAGTTTTAGGTGGAAATAGGGATTGGTTTCTATGTGGGGCCACACTTTTTAAGACAAGAAACACTTTCCTCGAAAAGGTGGAAGGGAACAACATATTGTCCATTGTAGCAGGAAGGGAGGTAAAAAACTTCCCCTGTAAGGCCCTACTCTCACCCTATTAATTCCCTTCTTGGCAATTGTTACTCACCCTAAAAAAAGCGGCCCCACACAGGAAACTCTCTCTATTTAAACCTTAAAACCCTGGAAAATAGCAGTATTTGTAGGGAGAAATAGGGATAAGTTCCTGTGTGGGGCCGCCCTTTTTAAGGCGAGTAACGCTTGCCAAGAAGGGAATTAATAATGCGAGAGTAGGGCCTTAAAGGGGAAGTTTTTACCCCCACCGGTTACAATGGACGATTCGTTGTTCCCTTCCACCTTTTAGAGGTCTTTGCATCAAATCAATACTTGGTGGTGTAGGTGGCACATGGTGTTTTTTGCACACCTTTCCTTTTGTTTGATTTTAACCCCTTAAGGACACAGCCCATTTTCACCTCTAGGACGCAGCCCTTTTTTGCACATCTGACCACTGTCACTTTAAACATTAATAACTCTGGAATGCTTTTACTTATCAATCTGATTCCGAGATTGTTTTTTCGTGACATATTCTACTTTAACATAGTGGTAAATTTTTGTGGTAACTTGCATCCTTTCTTGGTGAAAAATCCCCAAATTTGATGAAATTTATCAAAAAATGTACATGTTTTTACTATTGGAAGAAATCAGAGGGCTTCGAAATTCAGCAGCAATTTTGCAATTTTGCACAAAATTTTCAAACTCGCTATTTTTCATGGACCAGTTCAGGTTTGAAGTGGATTTGAAGGGTCTTCATATTAGAAATACCCCATAAATGACCCCATTATAAAAACTGCACCCCCAAAAGTATTCAAAATGACATTCAGTAAGTGTTTTAACCCTTTAGGTGTTTCACAGGAAAAGCAGCAAAGTGAAGGCGAGAATTCAAAATCTTCATTTTTTACACTTGCATGTTCTTGTAGACCCAATTTTTGAATTTTTACAAGGGGTAAAAGGATAAAATTTATACTTGAATTTGTAGCCCAATTTCTCTCGAGTAAGCACATACCTCATATGTCTATGTAAATTGTTCGGCGGGCGCAGTAGAGGGCTCAGAAGCGAAGGAGCGACAAGGGGATTTTGGAGAGTACGTTTTTCTGAAATGGTTTTTGGGGGGCATGTTGTATTAAAGAAGCCCCTATGGTGCCAAAACAGCAAAAAAAAAAAAAAAACACATGGCATACCATTTTGGAAACCTGACCCCTTGGGGAATGTAACAAGGAATTAAGTAAGCCTTAATACCCCACAGGTGTTTCACGACTTTTGCATATGTAAAAAAAAATTTTTTTTTTCACTAAAATGTGTGTTTCCCCCCAAATTTCACATTTTTGCAAGAGTTAATAGCAGAAAATACCCCCCAAAATGTGTAACCCCATCTCTTCTGAGTATGGAGGTACCCCATAAGTTGATCTGAAGTGCACTATGGGCGAACTACAATGCTCAGAAGAGAAGGAGTCATATTTGGCTTTTTGAGAGCAAATTTTGCTCGGGGGGCATGTCGCATTTAGGAAGCCCCACGACTTTTGCATATGTAAAAAAAAAAAAAAACATTTTTACCAAAAATGCTTGGTTTAGCAAAAATTTTACATTTTTAAAAAGGTAATAGCAGTAAATACCCCCCAAAATTTGAAGTCCAATTTCTCCCGATTCAGAAAACATCCCATATGGGGATGAAAAGTGCTCTGCTGGCGCACTACAGGTCTCAGAAGAGAAGGAGTCACATTTGGCTTTTTGGAAGCAAATTTTGCTCTGGGGGCATGCCGCATTTAGGAAGCCCCTATGGTGCCAGGACAGCAAAAAAAAAACACATGGCATACAATTTTGGAAACTAGACCCCTTGGGGAACGTAACAAGGGGTAAAATGAACCTTAATACCCCATAGGTGTTTCACGACTTTTGCATATGTAAAAAAATTTTTTTTTACATTTTTACAAGGGATAATAGCAGAAAATACCCTCCAAAATTTGTAACCCCATCTCTTCTAAGTATGGAAATACCCCATAAGTGGATGTGAAGTGCACTGGGGGCGAACAACAATGCTCAGAAGAGAAGGAGCATCATTGAGCTTTTGGAGAGAGAATTTGGCCATGTGCATTTACAAAGCCCCCCGTGGTGCCAGAACAGTGGACCCCCCCACATGTGACCCCATTTTTAAAACTGCACCCCTCATGGAATGTAATTAGGTTTGCAGTGAGAATTTACACCCCACTGGCATTTGACGGATCTTTGGAACAGTGGGCTGTGCCAATTAAAAATTTTATTTTTCATTTTCACAGACCTCTGTTTCAAAGATCTGTCAAACACCTGTGGGGTGTAAATGCTCACTGTACCCCTTATTACATTCCGTGAGGGGTGTAGTTTCCAAAATGGGATCACATGTCGGTATTTATTGTTTTGCGCTTATGTCAGAACCGCTGTAACAATCAGCCACCCCTGTGCAAATCACCAATTTAGACCTCAAATGTACATGGTGCACTCTCCCTTCTGAGCATTTTACGCCCACATATGGGGTATCTCTGTACTCAGGAGAAATTGCGTTACAAATTTTGGAGGCTTTTTTTCTTTTACCGCTTGTGAAATTTTAAAGTATGGGGCAACACCAGTAAGTTAGTGTTTTTTTTTTTTACACTAACATGCTGGTGTAGACCCCAACTTTACCTTTTCATAAGGGGTAAAAGGAGAAAAAGCCCCCTAAAATTTGTTAGGCAATTTCTCCCGAGTACGGCGATACTCCATATGTGGCCCTAAACTGTTGCCTTGAAATACGACAGGGCTCCAAAGTGAGAGCGCCATGCGCATTTGAGGCCTAAATTAGGGATTTGCATAGGGGTGGACATAGGGGTATTCTAAGCCAGTGATTCCCAAACAGGGTGCCTCCAGCTGTTGCAAAACTCCCAGCATGCTTGGACAGTCAATGGCTGTCCGGAAATGCTGGGAGTTTTTGTTTTGCAACAGCTGGAGGCTCCGTTTTGGAAACACTGCTGTAGGATACGTTTTTCATTTTTATTAGGGGGGAAGGGGGGGTGGTAGGGGGGGCAGTGTACGTGTGTATATGTAGTGTTTTACTCTTTATTTTATGTTAGCGTAATGCAGTGTTTTTAGGTTACATTCACACTGACGGCGGATTACACTGAGCCTCCCGCCAGGAGTTTGAGCTGCGGCGGAAAATTTGCCGCAGCTCAAACTTGAAGTGGGGAACTCACTGTAATCCGCTGCCAGTGTGAATGTAACCTGTACATTCACATGGGAGGGGGGGGGGGCAAAACTACAACTCCCAGCATGCACTGACACAACGTGCATGCTGGGATTTGTAGTTTTGCAACAGCTGGAGGCACACTGGTTGGAAAATACTAAGTTAGGTAATAGAACCTATTACCTAACTTGGTATTTCCCAACCAGTGTGCCTCCAGCTGTTGCAGAACTACAACTCAGCATGTACTGATTGCCAAAGGGAATGCTGGAAGATGTAGTTATGCAACAGCTGGAGGCACGCAAGTACAACTCCCAGCATGCCGAGACAGCCTTTTGCTGTTCCTGAATGCTGGGAGTTGTAGTTTTGCAAGATTTAGAGGGGTTCAGGCTGGAGATCACTGACAATGGTCTCTAAACTGTGGCCCTCCAGATGTTGCAAAACTACAAATCTCAGCATTCTAAGACAGCAAACTGCTGTCTGGGCATGTTGGGAGTTGTAGTTTTGTAAAATCTGGAGGGCTACAGTTTAGAGACCACTGTCAGTGATCTCTAGCCTGAACCCCTCTAAATCTTGCAAAACTACAACTCCCAGCATGCCAACACAGCAAACAGCTGTCAAGGCATGGTGGGAGTTGTAGTTTTGCAACATCTGGAGGGCCACAGTTTAGAGACCACTCTCCAAACTGTCGCCCTACAGATTTTGCTAGGCAACAGACTCCCGGACACGCGGCGCCATACTCCCCTCCACCGCCGCCATGATCACAGCCGCTGCCGTCATCCAAAGCTCCGCCGCCGGGTAAGTGACCGCCGCCGCCGCTATTACACGGTTCCCCCCGCTGTGCCCGGACACCGATGGGTGGGCATAGCGGGGGGAACCAAACTTTAACCCCTTCGCCCCCAGTCTGCTATTGGTCGGTCGCTCCGCCAATCAATAGCAGGGATAGGAGGGGTGCCACCTCACTCCTATCTCTTCAAGGGGGATCGAGGGTGTCTTGGACACCCTCGATCCCCCTTATTTTAATGCGGCGCCGCCGTTGGTGGGCAGGGGGAGAGCGCTCCCCCTGCAAACACCATAGATGCCGTGATCAGAACTGATCAAGGCATCTATGGGGTTAATGCTGCCGGGACTGCCGGCAGCTGCGGTGGGACTCCGGCTGTGATTGACAGCTGAGTCCCGCCGGCGATCTCCTGCGCTGCCCGCGGCAGAGCAGGAGATCGCTTGGACGTATGCATACGTCCATTTGCGCGAACGTGTAGTTCGCCTGGACGTATGCATACGTCCAATAGCGGGAAGGAGTTAAAAAAGAACATTGGGTCCATATATTTTATCCTAAGCATATTATTAAGAGTTTAGTTTAACGTAATACATATCCTTAATACTTGTGATCTGATGCAGAGGAATGTCTTTAACTGGGGAGCAGCGCCTTAAGTCTGTTTGGCACTACCCATATTTGTGAAGTGTTGGTGTGGCCCCATGGTCAATAGTGTTGCTCGCGAATATTCGCAATGCGAATTTTATTCGCGAATATCGCATATTCGCGAATTAGCAAATATTCACGAATATAGCGATATATATTCGTAATTACGAATATTCTTTTTTTTTATTTTTTTTATTTTTTTATATTTGTTTTTTTCAAAGTACACATCACAGTGATCATCCCTCTCTGCTTCCAGCTTGTGTGGTGTAAATAAGGCTCTAATACTACTGTTTGAGACTGGTGTGCGAATTTTCGCATATACGAAAAATTTGCATATGTAAATTTTCGCATATGCGAATCTTTGCTTATGCGCTTATGCTAATTTTGTATATGCTGATTTTCGTATAAGTGAATTTTCGCTTACGCGAATTTGCGCATATGCGAAAATAAAACGAGAATACTGCGAATATATGACGAATATTCGTCCATATATTCGCGAATATTCGCGAATTCGAAAATGGCCAATGCCGCTCAACACTAATGGTCAATCTACTTTGATGCATCAGGCATTGGTGGGGGGAAATCCTGGCTGATCCATGCCTGATTCATCTTCACAAAGGTTAGTCTCTCCACATTTTTCATGGACAGATGAGTTCTCCTATGGCCCCACCACACTAAACACCTGCTCTGCTGGCACACTACTGGCCAGGCAGGATAGCTTTTCCAGGGCAAACTCTGCTAGTTGCAGCCACAAATCAAGTTTGGCTGCCCAGAAGTCCAGCGGATTTTCAAGGTGTGTTGGCATGGGTATGCCACCACCTGCTGGTTCAGGTCCTGCTCCAGGTCTACTTGCTACTGATGAGTTGTTTCACTATGCGGGTGAAGAAAGCTACTCATCAGTGACTGTAGACTCAGGTTGCTGCTGATGGAGCTGGTACTACTCCTGCCACCCCACTCCCCCCCTCCCCAGCAGCCATGGCAATGGAAGGTGAGAGCAGTGGGCCCCCCGAGTCAGACCTGAGAGAGGATGGACGATGGCACAGATAGGCATCTGACAACTGACTACGTAGGATGTCTTTGTACAAGATCAGTTTGCCCTCCCTCTCAGTGGGTGTAAAAAATGCCCCCATTTTGTGCTGGTAGCGAGGGTCCAATAAGGTGAAGAGTCAGAAGTCATCCCGCTGCCGAATGGTGACAATTCGGCGGTCACTACGAAAGCAAGTGAGAATGCATCGTGCCATTTGTGCAAGTGACTCGGAGGGACTCCCTGCCTCCATCTCCTCTGCATTGTTACGCCGAGCGCTCCGGGTCCCCGCTCCTCCCCGGAGCGCTCGCTACACTCTCGCTCCCGCAGCGCCCCGGTCAGATCCACTGACCGGGTGCGCTGCGATACCGCCTCCAGCCGGGATGCGATTCGCGATACGGGTGGCGCCCGCTCGCGATGCGCACCCCGGCTCCCGTACCTGACTCGCTCTCCGTCGGTCCTGTCCCGGCGCGCGCGGCCCCGCTCCCTAGGGCGCGCGCGCGCCGGGTCTCTGCGATTTAAAGGGCCACTGCGCCGCTGATTGGCGCAGTGGTTCTAATCAGTGTGTTCACCTGTGCACTCCCTATGTATACCTCACTTCCCCTGCACTCCCTCGCCGGATCTTGTTGCCATTGTGCCAGTGAAAGCGTTCCCTTGTATGTTCCTAGCCTGTGTTCCAGACCTCCTGCCGTTGCCCCTGACTACGATCCTTGCTGCCTGCCCCGACCTTCTGCTACGTCCGACCTTGCTTCTGTCTACTCCCTTGTACCGCGCCTATCTTCAGCAGTCAGAGAGGTTGAGCCGTTGCTAGTGGATACGACCTGGTTACTACCGCCGCAGCAAGTCCATCCCGCTTTGCGGCGGGCTCTGGTGAACACCAGTAGTGACTTAGAACCGGTCCACTAGCACGGTCCACGCCAATCCCTCTCTGGCACAGAGGATCCACCTCCTGCCAGCCGGCATCGTGACATGCATACTGCCATGGTGTGTCTGGGTTTTCTGTCTCACCTTCCTCATAACCCTCTAGCTGCTCCTGCTCTTCCTCTCCTGTCACTAGAAACACCACCCATCTCGCGAAACCTAAACTGTGCTCCACTGTGCCCCCCCCTCCTCCTCCAGTTCAGCCCCCACACAGGGCTCATGTGGCCGTGAGATATAGGTGCCATGTCTTTAGTGCCCTGATCAGCCATCATTTCCAACACGTGTTGTAGTAAATGAAGCAGTGGAATGACGTTGTTTATCCCGTAATCCTGGCGACTGACTAATAATGTGGCTTCCTCAAAGGGCCTGACCAAACGGCAGGTGTCACGTATGAGTTGCCACTGGTTGACATTGAAGTTACACAGGGGAGTCCCCCTGTCTGCTTAGATCATCAATAAATCAGTGATGGCTTTTCTCTGTTCAAATAGACGGTCCAACATATGGAGGATGGAATTCCAACGTGTGGAAATTTTGCAAATCAGACTATGTTGGGGGATGCCGTTCTGAGGATGCAGCTAAAGGAGGGTGTGCTTTGCGGTGTATGAGAGGCTGAAGTGCATGCAAAATTTCCTCCCCATTGTTAGGATGTCTTGCAGAGGGGGGGGGGGGGAACACTTCAGGAAGCGCTTGACAACCAGATTGAACACATGTGCCATGCAGAGTGCATGGCTCAGGCTTCCTTGTCGCAGCACAGACAAGATGTTCTTCCCAATGTCGGTCACCATGGTTCCCATTTCCAGTTTTCGTGGAGTAAACCATAATTTGATTTCTCCATGAATGACTTTTAGCAGTTCCTCCCCTGTGTGACTCCATTTGCCAAGGCAATCCACGTGAAGAACAGCGTGACACCACCATGCCCTGCACACATGGTATGCTGGAGGGGCACTGAGACTTGTCCGTGCAGTGGCTGAGGACATGGTGGAGGATGAGGAGGCAGAGTTGCACACTGTCACAGGACCAACGGCCTGAGAGCGTGGAGGAGGAAGCGGCGTGACCTGTCCAAGTTATTCCCCCAGTGAGCCGTATAGGACATGTATTGTCCTTGACTGTAGTTACAGCTCCAAACATCGGCGCTACCATGCACTTTGGTACACACCGACAGGCTCATGGACTGGCCCACCTTCTGTTCCACAAAATTGTGCATGGCTGGTAATGCCTTCTTCGCAAAGAAATGACGGCTTAGGACTCTCCCCCTCTGCTTGGCACGAGCCATCAGTTCTCTGAAAGGTGCAGAGTACACCACTTGAAAAGGGAGGGACTGCAGCACCAGCAACTTGGACAGGAGAACATTCAGATTCTGCGCCGTTGGATGAGTGGGCGCATACTGTAGTCAACGTGTAAAAAAGAAAATAGTAGCAGCACACTTGGTCAACAAAATGGAGGCTCTTAGTGCACTTTTTGATCAAAATGTGTCCCCCCATCCACCATCGGAAGTGGCCTCATATCGGATGGGACCCTAACACTAAAAACTTGCCTCTGCTGGGCATACAGCCTCTGACTGGGTGACATGTTGGATCCACTATCATTTCAAACCACCTCCTGTGAAATAAGGGAGGGGATGCATGACTACAGAGGGAGACACTCCCCCCAATTTGCACAGCAAAAACAAAAATGTAGCCAGCACCTAAACCCAATACATGGGTGCACGCTGCTGTGGCAAGTACAAAACATGTAAAAAAAAGAAAATGGCAGCAGCACACTTGGTCAACAAAATGGAGGCTCTTAGTGCACTATTGATCAAAACGTGTCCCCCATTAGTCAGATTCGATTTGCTCATCCCTACTCCTGATGTACATGCTAAACATGTCCATAGGCTTTCATCGCCAGGCAGACACTAAAAGTGTACAATACATGAATAGAAGTAAGAATGAAATCTGAGCACTGCCCTGTACTCACATGTCCAGCGGAGCATGCGCTCGTGTATGGGTGCAGTGTGACCACAGTCCTGCTTTCGATCTTCAACTAGTGTTTGGGTCCAGAAGTAATCAAAAGTTCACAATCAAGATTCCATTCAAAGAAGCAAGGCACTCGGTAACTCAGGTACTAATCATCTATAGTCACAACTTCTTTATTACAAAGGTATCTAGGATAAAAAACATACAGGTACAAAGACATTGGGGTGAGAGACACCATAGCGGGGAGAGACACCACCCTGGGGCACGAAACGGCTATTAGACACCATGGGGGAGATTTATAAAAACCTGTCCAAAGGGAAAGTTGCTTAGTTGCCGATAGCAACCTATCAGCCTCCTTCTTTCATTTTTAACAAGGCCTCTGCAAAATTGAAAGAAGCAATCTGATTGGTTTCTATGGGCAACTTTTCCACTGGACAGGTTTTGATAAATCTACCCCATTTTATCTAACAGTCGTTTTGTACACCTCACTGATGTCTGACAGATTTTTGGAACAGTGGTCCATGAAAATGAAAAATTTTATTTTTCATTTGCACAGCCCACTGTACCAAAGGTCTGTCAAACGTCAGTGGGGTGTAAATGCTCACTGCACCCATTGTTACATTCTGTGAGGGATGTAGTTTCTGAAATAGGGTCACATGTGGGGGGCTTTGTAAATGCACATGGCCCCCGACTTGAATTCCAGCCAAATTCTCTCTCCAAAAGCCCAACGGCACTCCTTCCCTTCTGAGCATTGTAGTTTGCCAGCAGAGCACTTTACATCCACACATGGAATATTTCCATACTCAAGATAAACGATGTTACAAATTTCGGTGAGTATTTTCTCCTGTTACCTCTTGTAAAAATGGTAAATGGTCATTTACACATCCGATTTTAACGAAAAGTCGTCAAACACCTGAGGGGTGTTAAGGCTCACTGTACCCCTTGTTACCTTCCTTGAGGGGTGTAGTTTCCAAAATAGTATGCCATGTGCATTTTTTTTTAGGTTCTGGCACCATAGGGGCTTCTTAAATGAGAGATTCCCCCCAAAAAACAATTTCAGCAAAATTTGCTTTCCAAAAGTCAAATGTGACTCCTTCTCTCCTGAGCATTGTAGTGTGTCCGCAGTGCACTTGACGTCCACACATGGGGTATTTCCATAGTCAGAAGAGATGAGGTTACACATTTTGTGGGGCATTTTCTCCTATTACCCCTTGAAAAAATGTAAAATTTTGGGGATAAACTGCGTTTTAGTGAAAAATAAATTAATTTATACATCCAACCTTAATGAAAAGTCGTCAAGCACCTGTGGGGTGTTAAGGCTCACTGTACCCCTTGTAACATTACTTGAGTAGGGGTGTAGTTTCCAAAATAGTATGCCATGTTTTTTTTCCTGTTTTGGCACCATAGGGGCTTCCTAAATGTGATATGCCCCCCAAAAACTTTTTCAGAAAAACTCACTCTCCAAAATCCCATTGTCGCTCCTTCCCACAGAGCACTTGACATACACATATGAGATATTTCCTTACTTAAGAGAAATTGGGTTACACATTTTAGGGTGATTTCTCTCCTTTTACCCCTTGTAAAAATTCAAAAACTGGGTCTACAAGAGCATGCTATTGTAAAAAATAAGGATTTAGAATTTTCTCCTTCACTTTTCCTATTCCTGTGGAACACCTAACAAACTTTCTGAATGTCATTTTGAATACTATGAGGGGTGCAGTTTTTATAATGGGGTCATTTATGGGGTATTTCTAATATGAAGGCCCCTCAAATCCTCTTCAAAACTGAACTGGTCCCTGAAAAATTCAGATTTAGAAAATGTTGTGAAAAATTGCTGCTGAACTTTGAATCCCTCTGATGTCTTCCAAAAGTAATAACATGTCCAATGGACGATGCAAACAAAAAGAAGACATATTGTATATGTGAATCAATATATAATTTATTTGGAATATCCATTTTCCTTATAAACAGAGAGTTTCAAAGTTAAAAAAGTGCTAAATTTTCAAATTTTTCATAAAAGTTTGGAATTTTTCACCAAGAAGGGATGCAAGTATTGACAAAAATTTCAGACTAACATTAAGTAGAATATGTTGCGAAAAAACATTCTCAGAATCAGAATGAAAAGTAAAAGCATCCAAGAGTTATTAATGCTCAAAGTGACAGTGATCAGATGTGCACAAAATGTCTGGGTCCTTAAGGTGAAAATGGACTGGGTCCTAAGGGGTTAAGAGAACCGCAGTGGCTACCTGGGAGAGGCGCTTAGGTCATGCCCCTGTTTTTCCTCAGCGTACGGAGCCCCGCTTGTCCTCAGTGTACAGGGCCCCGCTTGTCTTCAGTGTACAGGGCCCCGCTTGTCCTCAGTGTACAGGTCCATGCTTGTCCTCAGTGTACAGAGTCCTGCTTGTCCTCAGTGTACAGAGCCCTGCTTGTCCTCAGTGTACAGAGCCCTGTTTGTCCTCAGTGTGCAGAGCACTGCTTGTCCTCAGTGTACAGAGCCCTGCTTGTCCTCAGTGCACAGAGCCCTGTTTGTCCTCAGTGTATGGAGCCCTGCTTGTCTTCATTGTACGGAGCTTAGCCCCGCTTGTGCTCACTGTACAGAGCCACGCTTTTCCTCTGTGTACAGAGCCCTGCTTGTCCTCAGTGTACAGAGCCCTGCTTGTCCTCAGTGTACAGATCCCTGCTTGTCCTCAGTGTACAGATCCCTGCTTGTCCTCAGTGTACAGAACCCTGCTTTTCCTTGGTGTACAGAGCCCTGCTTGTCCTCAGTGTACAGAGCCCAGCTTGTCCTCAGTGTACAGAGCCCCGCTTGTCCTCAGTGTACAGAGTCCTGCTTGTCCTCAGTGTACAGAGCCCTGCTTGTCCTCAGTGTACAGAGCCCCGCTTGTCCTTGGTGCACAGAGCCCCGCTTGTCCTTGGTGTACAGAGCCCTGCTTGTCCTCCCCGCTTGTCCTTGGTGTACAGAGCCCTGCTTGTGCTCCCCACTGGTCCTTGGTGTACAGAGCCCTGCTTGTCCTTGTGTACAGAGCCCTGCTTGTCCTCAGTGCACAGAGCCCTGCTTGTCCTCAGTGCACAGAGCCCTGCTTGTCCTCACTGTACAGAGCCCAGCTTTTCCTCTGTGTATAGAGCATTGCTTGTCCTCAGTGTACAGAGCCCTGCTTGTCCTTAGTGTACAGAGTCCCGCTTGTCCTCAGTGTACAGAGCCCTGCTTGTCCTGAGTGTACAGAGCCCCGTTTGTCCTCAGTATACAGAGCCCTGCTTCTTCTCAGAGTACAGAGCCCTGCTTGTCCTCGATGTACAGAGCCCTGCTTGTCCTCACTGTACAGAGCCCTGCTTGTCCTCATTGTACAGAGCCCTGCTTGTCCTCATTGTACAGAGCCCTGCTTGAATTCAGTACACAGAGCTCTGCATGTCCTCAGTGTACAAAGCCCTGGTTTTCCTCAGTGTACAGAGCCCTGTTTGTCCTCAGTGTACAGAGCCCTGCTTGTCCTCAGTGCACAGAGCCCCACTTGTCCTCAGTGTACAGAGCCCTGCTTGTCCTAAGTGTACAGAGCCCAGCTGAAGATTTGCCCTGATTGCTCTGCCGGCTTTCTCAGTGGACATCTGCATGGACCCAAAAACAGGCTAGCCTGGCTAGGCAGGTGGGTGGCTCATGAATTGTATAGGTGTATGTATCTTCTACCTGCCTTTCACCGCTCCCTACATGATAGCACAGTCTGAGATATAAGTTATATGTGAAATATAACTTATATCTCTGACTGTGCCATCATGTAGGGGATGGTGAAAAGCAGGTAGAAGATGGAGTAGGTTTCCCAGCAGCACAGTGTATTTCTGGCAGGAACTGTAGCGAGGAAGACAGTCTGCCTCACTACAGTTCCCTCCAGAAATACTCTGTGCTGTTGTGCTATTTCAGTAATAAATCTAAGATGCCTCAGCCTCACCCAAGCAGGGGACAAAAAAGGTAAAGTGTGTGGCTTATGAATGGACTAGTTGCTATTTTCTACCTGCCTTTCACCGCTCACTATATGATGGCACAGTCGGAAATGAGTTATATATCTGACTGTGCCATCATGTAGTGAGCAGTGAAAGTCAGGTACTCCGATGGAAAACGTTTTTTTTTTTAAATCAACTGATTCCAGAAAGTTAAACAGATTTGTAAATTATGTCTATTAAAAATCTTAATCCATCCAGTACTTATTAGGGGCTGCATACTACAGAGGAAATTCTTTTCTTTTTGGATTTCTTTTCTGTCACGACTACAGTGCTCTCTGCTGACACCTCTGTCCATTTTAGGAACTGTCCAGAGCAGGAGAAATTCCCCATAGCAAACATATGCTGCTCTAGACATTTCGTAAAATGGACAGAGGTGTCAGCAGAGAGCACTGTGGTCAGACAGAAAAGAAATCCAAAAAGAAAATGATTTCCTCTGTAGTATACAGCCTCTAATAAGTACTGGAAGATTAAGAATTTTAATGGAAGTAATTCGCAAATCTGTACAACTTTCTGGCACCAGTTGATTTAAAAAAAAAAAAAAAAGGGCAGAGATGGGGCCAGGGATGGAGTCTTGCTGGGGGACCTTGCTTTATTTGGTCCGGGGGCCCTGAGTGGTGTCAGTCCACCCCTGCTACTTATTGTTCTCTATTCCTCACTTTTTCCTATTTTTGGATGACATTTTGGGGCTTCAGGACCAATTAGCAGGTTTCCATAGACGTATAGTCTCTGAACATACAATGGTCATCCTGGAACCAATTAATATTGTAACTTGAGGACCACTGTATACCTAAACATCCATTTATTGGTTTTTTTACATTTTTGGGGATGTGGCCATTGCAGCCTTGTGCCACCACAGCTTCATTGTAGTATTCTAATACCCTTTGAAATGATGACTAAACTCAACACTCTGGAAGCACTGACTTGTTAATTCATATTTTTCCTCAGTTCTCTTTAAGAAATTAGTTTCAAAGTAAAACATCTGACAAATAGAAATGTGCAATACTAATATTATTCTAATGTATGAACGCTGGGGTTACGTCCTGCGGCAGAAAATCTGCCCTTTCCTTTCTCTCCCTACAACATTATCTCTGTAATTGAAGGGTTGTATGAGGTTGTGCTCTTCATTTTCCTTCTTGTGTCATGTTCGTAGTTATTATTGTATCATTTTTGATGTTTTTAAAAAAATGGACTGTTTATTTTGGAGAGTAGTCAGGTGTTGCTGGGATTACTTCACAACCTGCAGCAAATTTTTATTTTAACCACAAAAAAAGACGAATGTTCACACAGGACTGGGCTTGAAAAGCAGGGTCAGGGAGGAAAGGCGTAGGAGGATCTCTCGGGTTACCATCATGTTTTGCTTTTTCACCACCTGTTTACTGACCAGTTGGAAAAGTTCGATAATATATGAGTTGTATGTATAACATCTGTGTAGTGGGGTGGTGGTGTTTCTGGTGGGAATTCGGACTGGCAAGCAGTGAATGAGTCAGCAGTTAGTTCTGTTGACAAGCGCTGATTCTTTCACTTACATTATGAGGAACCACTAATAAATGATCCAATTCCCACTTTTTCTACAGGGACACATGAAGGACATTCCACTGTTACTGCATATGCAGAGCTGGACTTAATGTCATTTTGGTAAATATTGACCTATATAAAATATAAGAAGATTTGTATTATGAATATGTGCTGTATTATGATAGGATGAATAGTCCAGGCCAGCTGAGGATAGTAGTCCCTCCGGCAAAGTGTATGGTAGCGTCACTCATGGCAGGGTGGTCTTGCTAATCCCTTCTGGGCCCATGCAACGTTTATGTGGTAGCCCTTGGGGGGTATTTGGTAGTGGGGGTATTGTTTTGGTAAATGAGGGGTTAATGTTAACCCTAGAGTTCGTGACGCCAGGCTGGGGGCTAGTATGCTGAGGTAATTCTCCGGCCTATCGCCGCCCTTCCCAGTAACGATAGGTGCATGTAATAAAATGACTGAAGATCCACAAAGTAGTTGAACTTTAACTTGAAGAATTTTACTTAGATGATTGTGGTACATCCAATGAACAATAACAGTCTCAGGCAAACAGTCTCTATATATCTCAATGACTGACAATTGTTGCGGACCTTGAATGAGAATAAAGTCTCTGAATTTAGGGTAATTATTGCAGATCCGTCTGGATTTAGGGGATAGATAAGGTCCGGTGATCCTGCAGAGTGCTTAGGGATTGATACACTCGCGTTTCTAGTTATATCAGTCGTTGCCGCAAGGCTCAGGCCTAACTCACTGCGATATACAGCTGCGCAGATCCTGCTCGTTTGACAGCCCGGGAACAAGAGAGAGAACAATGGCCGCCGCTCCCTTATATGGGCGGGGCGATCCTGATTGGTCCGAACATCTGTCACTCTCTGTTACACAGTGCGATGGGATTGACTACGTCACAAGCAAAAATACCATAGAGTTCACCTAACCACGTGACCCGCAGGTCCTGCTACGCTACAGACAGGTAATTAACTATTTATAGGCATTTATATCATATTTACACGCTTCCTAAGTAAGCTATTAGTGCCATAACTATCTGGATGAGAGGTGACTAGGGGTGAACTAGACAATGGGGACCCCGACGTCCTAGGGACTCTGGCTAAGGGGACCCATATAGAGAGGTACCGGATAGGATACGGTACTGGGACACCACATTTATAACAGGGGTCTAGCACAGTTTAGGAATTCCATGACCCCAGTGTGCATGTGATGTAGTGTTTAATAGGTGCAATAATGAGGCTCCAGACAATCACAATACTAAAGGCATTGTTTTGAAACCAGATATTGAATTCTCTGTAACACAGGTTTGCAAAATTACAATACTTCTAATGGTTTAATGGAATTGGGTCACAGTTTCCTTAAAGAAGGACCTGTTACCATCCCTAATAAACCATTGTGAGATATGTTGCTTTTACAGCCCCATCCTTTTAACACTTTGCCTATACTACTTTGGATTAATTCCCGACCAAGAAATTAGGTAGCGATGAAGAGAGTAGGAGACAGAACTGATGTTGGGCAATGGGAAGGCTGGGTGGGATGGGAAACTGTGGACATAGCCAACTCCTACCCTCTTTCTCTTTTCTTTCATTTTTACATACATGGAGAGAGAATAGAGAGGACATTTATTAAAGGAGTAGTCCAGTGGTGATTCAGTGGTGAGCAACTTATCCCCTATCCTAAGGATAGGGGATAAGTTGCAGATCGCGGGGGGTCCGACCGCTGGGGCCCCCTGCGATCTCCTGTATGGAGCCCCGACAGCACACATACTGTTTTTAACAGTGGTTTTGGTGTTTGGTAATTGTACGGTGGATACTGCAGATTCACCGTAACTTGCATAAGCCAGTTGGCTATAAATATATTTACTACCAACATCAATACCTGATAATAAAAGTGAAGTTTTAGGGGTGGGTTTAATAGGGTTTTTTTTTTTTTTTACCCCGGGCTTAGGCCTGGGGGTTTAATTAGAGGTCTTCTATTCATCACAGCACTGCAACCATGTGAGGGCGGAAGTGGTCCCCCAGCAGGCTTCAGTGATATCATGCCTGCTGGCAAACCCCCACTTTCTCCTGCTTGGAGATTGCACTATGTGAGCAAGAAGAAAGGTAAGATACAGAGCTTTTTAAAGCTCTGAATTTTTTTTTAAGGGCGGGAGAGGTGTTAGGAGTAGATAGGGAGCATAGCCTGAGTTAGTTTAGAAAAGTTTATTTGATTACAGGTACTTTTTAATTTACTACATATGCTCACGTAGCAGGTTCACTGTCACATTCAATGCACAAAAGATAACTTTATGGGTGAATTTTAAAACATTTTCCCAGATGTAATATTTTTGGGGAAGTTCTTACCATTTTTGCTAATGTAAATTTCTCACTAATGCACTGCTTACCTTGGAAAATAACTTAATATATACTTGAGTCTTTTATTTCAATTTTCATTCTACAAGTGTTGGATTGAGTATTTTGGGGCATTTGCACAGAAGTCTGCCATGTTAAAGTCAAAAATGAATTTGAAAACAAACATAATACCCTAGAGAACCTCCTCCGAACACATTCAGTGCCTACTAATGACTTGCATCTACTATTATTCTGCCTTTAGCAGTTACATCATCGATATCACTGTTTATTTTGCCTGGTCACACACCAGCTGCATCTTGGTCCACATGAATAATGCTGAGAGTGCAACAGGGAATAAGAAACAATACCTACATACTGATTTATGGAGCAGCAACACCTAAGATATTGATGTTTAGTTTTATCTATCTCTACACCGCTGGGGCTTCCTTAGAAATATTAACCATGTTAGTAATCAGCCTGTATAATAGTTTTATATATATATATATATATATATATATATATATATATATTAATGTTTAAGGAATTGTGCTTAATATCTGTAAACTTTAAATTGTTAACTTGAAAAATATTTAATTTAAATATATTAATATATTACTTGAAGTACATATATTTGTTGCTTATATACAAATGTGCATGAATTCTAGCAAAATTTGGGCCCAAAACATTCCTACATTAATTCCGCCACATTATTATGTGTTCAACACTAAAAAGAAAAAAAAAAGAAAAAAAAAAGCCCAGAACAAACCAGGTTACTCTTAAAGCTTCTCCTTTTTTATTTCATATAGTGCTGGATATGAACATCAAGCTAGCAGGGAAACAATAACACGTTTCAAGTACACATATCACCCTTAGTCACGACTATAAGTGCTATGTGCGCGTTTCGCGTTACCTGATTCCCACTATTCCCACGATTTTTGTATCCTGCACTGTATGAAATAAAGAAGGAGTAGTTTTCAAAGTAACCTGGTTTGTGCTGGGCTTTTAATTTTTTATTTAATTTTTTATTATGGCTTACACTTTCATCAGCAAGAGAGGGTAAATTGCATGAACATTTATATGTGTTAAACACAATTTTGCCTTGTATGATAACAGGGTAGCCTAGTAGGAAGAGGTGTAACTTTGTGGGCATGACTTATGTGCAATCTTATGGTAACCTAACTAATAGTTGGTCTAAACTAAGTCTAGATTTATCAGGCAGCCTGGGCCACTGTGATATATCTGGTTCGTTTGAAGACTGTCAAGTCTAGGTTTGCACTGTTTAACTATTAGACAGTATTAGTGAATCTGGCCCAATGTGTATGTATTTGCCACGATGCTTAACATTCTATTATTGTGACATCCAATGTTTGAGCGAGTTGTATACAGTTTTACAAAGAATGTCGATACTTTTTAATGCACTCGGCTGTGTCTGACATTACTGGTCAATACAATTGTTTACAGCAACAATATATAGGGCACAATTGCCAAACTTTATCTGTATCTTGATGTGAAAAACAGCTTTGTTCTTATATTACAATACAGTTGCCTGTTGCCTGCTATACTAAAATATTTCAATGCTCATTTCACTGGAGAAAATAAAAAAAGGGGCACAGAACCACATATCCAGCCAACACAAGGATGCTAAATAGGCATTTATCCATACTTCCAAACAAATGTGTAAATCATTCGCACATACCCAATAAAACATCTTTCGATACATGTATTTATTTGTCTTCTCTTTAAGTTTTGCATTATCTAAGATTGTGACCTGTGGACATATCGAAAAGGTCCCACGGGCCGCTCAGAAATGCATTGCCCTCTATGGGGGCAGCAATGCAGTCTGCGTGGTCCTTGCACCGCTTGCGGGAACTGTGGAGGAAATTTTGCATTGTGAACCCGCCTTACTGCTTTATATACTTACATAACAAGTAATTTTTACCTATACAATGGTAGTGTGTTTTTAATGGGGCTTAATCTTGCAATATAAATTGTTTATAAAAAAATAAAAAATAAACTGTTTGTGCTTTCTCTTTTTTCACAATGCAAACTGCAGACCCTATAAAAGGCAAGAATGTGAATTATAACATTGTGATATTCTCCTATTGCAGAAAATAACCTATATTGAACTAAAATGTGCAACGCATTGAAGGGGTTGTATGAGGTTAGAAAAAGGAATCTGATTCTTTGTTCTAGAAACAGCATCACTCTGAAATGGAGCAGAACTGCTGCACTAGCGCTGAGAGAAATGAATGATCGTTTAGAAAAAATATATATATTTTTTTCATTTCAGATGATTTTTTTTTATGTGAGAACCTCATGTAAGAGGTAATGGAAGAGATTTTTTTAAAACTCAGCACCAACGCCAAGATTTTTAAGGCAAAGTAAGCCCCACCCTTTTTTAAACCATGCCCCCTTTTCTGGCACAAATTTTTTTAAAAAATGCGATAACACCTTTAAAAATCTTCCCTAATCTTCCTTTATATTGAGGTATCACATGATTCTTCCCAACTTAATTCTTCTTCTAAAAACTTAGCAAATCAATGATGTGAGCACATAAAACATACAATCTCAGTGTCAATAAAAATTGTTGATAAGGAAAAAACAATGTTAAAATGATACATTCTCGGAAAAATAAAAGTGCTCCTTTTAAGTTGTCCTTTAGACTGTAGAAATGAAGTCTGGAAGTTTGTGAATGTTAGAAGCGATGTATGTGCCAAAGTTCATTTGCCATTCAGTATGCATAAGCTGCTGTGTCTGAAGAACTTGGCTGTGGAAATAGGTCTGGCCCTTTTGGACTGAATGTCTCATTTCAATGTGAATTAATGATGTCTGGGTCATTAATTCTTATCCCATTGAACCTCTCAACAGGGTCTTGGTCTAAAGCTTTATTACATCCAAATTAACTATTTGCCTTTGGATGAGAAATAATGGGCCTCATTTACTATTGTTAATCTGACTGTTTTTTTTCGGGTTTTCAGTAGGGTTTGAAGACGCAAGATGTCTGCACCATGGCGCAGACAACATGCGTCCTCTTGTGCCTCATTACGCCTCCCTTTTCCGACCTAACCGGCTTTTCCATGTTTAAACCCGGAAAAGGGGTGTGGCTTCATTATTTTCCCGAAACCCAGAAGATTTACTTAATTCCCTGACCAAAATTACTCGGCTTTCGGCGCCAAACTTTCCACCATGTCAGACCTGGTCAGTTTCTTCGGTTCTGTTGGGTTGTATTGCTAAATCGGCTCTCCATTTTCGCACTACGGATCCCTATGTGTAGATGTGACTGACCAATGGCCAATATTCATGTTGCAGTTGTGCAAACCTAACTTACGGTAACTAGGCGCAATTTGTCTCACACTATAAATGCCAAACAAACTTATGAGTGACAGTGTGGCACCTTCCGCTGGTCGTGTTCTTTTCGTCCAGCACTCATTACTGTTCAATTTTCATGTCTAATAACTGTCAAAGTTCACGTGATGTTGATGACAGCATGCGCTGTGCGTCGGAAAAACATGTCATCTACACGCAGCTGGTCAGAGAACATCAAGAGCAGTCCACAAATGTTTCCGGAACAGAGCTTCATGTTTTTTGTTTTGTTTTTAAAAAGTCCTAGGTTTTTCTCCCTCGTGACAAAACTATTTCCAAGGTTCAAACAAGGTATTATCAATATATCATCATCTTCTGTCATGCCCCATCACTTGCCTCACCCAATTTTGCTTGCTTTTACTAACTACCAAGTAACATACACCGTAGTGCCATATATGTTTCTAAGTCATTTGCCTTAGTTAATTACCTCATGTAAAAAGTTTCTTTACACTTCTATCCTTTCCTCACCTTTCTAACTACATTGATTTTCTTTACACATATTTTCAATGTTTTACCCTGCATCAGACTACCTTTTGCCACCCAGATTTTTTGTTTTTCTTTCTACCTTCCTGTATTAATTATGTAGCAACCCATATGTTCCCTATTTATCTTTACATTATATTATCAAGCTAATCTGCTCATTGTACGTCCATATTTTTTTAAAATCTAATCTAATCTGTTTTTACATTTGCTGGCCTTACATGCTTTATTTTTTAGATTACAAACAGAGGACTCTCGACTGTATGCTGTATTATTATAAAATATTCATTATGTATTTTTCCCTTTTATTTAGCACAATTTTAAATAACCAGTAGTGTAGAATTAACTTGATGATTGTGTTGGTAGGGATATGGTTTGGATGATGAAAATACGGACTCGAAATGGCTCAATGTACACAGCAATGTTAGGGTTGTCTCTTTTTTGTAAATTTTCCAGCACATTATGACAACATAATTACACTAATTTCCTTGTAATGCACACTTTTGTAACTGTAAAAATGTTTAAGACAAAGAAAATAAGACAACATTCTCATTGGTCATGTCAATACACTCATATAATTAGCATAATTTTTAATGTTGTTTGCTGTTTACATTTTCAAATATGTTTATCATGCATGGTTCGACTATTATTGTCAACATAAACATAGGTAACATTACCCAAAGTAGCTTTCAGTCACATGCTGTCTATAGTGGGGATCAAAAGTTTGGGCACCCCAGGTAAAAATATGTATTAATGTGCATAAAGAAGCAAAGGAAAGATGGAAAAATCTTCAAAAGGCATCAAATTACAGATTAGACATTCTTATAATATGTCAACAAAAGTTAGATTTTATTTCACTTCACTTACACTTTCAAAATAACAGAAAACAGAAAAATGATGTCTGCAAAAGTTTGGGCACCCTACAGAGTTAATATCTTGTACTGCCCCCTTTGGCAAGTATCACAGTTTGTAAACGCTTTTTGTAACCAGCCAAGTGTCTTTCAATTCTTGTTTGAGGTATCTTTGCCCATTCTTCCTTACAAAAGTCTTCCAGTTCTTTGAGATTTCTGGGCGGTATATCACGCACTGCTCTTTTATGGTCTATCCATAGATTTTCAATTATGTTGAGGTCAGGAGATTGGGAAGGCCATGGCAAAACCTTCAGTTTACGCTTCTTGATGTCATCCCCCGATTGGATATCGAGGTGTGTTTAGGATCATTATTCATTTTTAGAAGCCATCCTCTCTTTAACTTCAGCTTTTTCACAGATGGCATCAAGTTAGCATCCAAAATTTGCTGAAGTTGTATTGAATCCATCTTTCCTTCTAAACGTACCTTTGCTCATTCCGGCCAAATTTTTTTTTTATTTTAACCTCATCGGTCCACAGAACTTGTTTCCAAAATGCATCAGGCTTGTCTATATGTTCATTTTCAAAAAATTAAATAAGCTATCTGATTGGTTGCTATGGGCAACTCTGCAAATTTTCCTATGGACAGGATTGTATAACTCTCCCCCATATTCTTTCTTTGCGCGGAAGAACACAAGCACTGCATAGCTGTCAATCATGACGGAGCAGTGCCGCTCGGCCCTAGTGCTGAAGTATTTGGACTGCGGCCACCAGGATGTAATCTCCACTTGTGAAATACGGCGAGCATAGATTCCAGCAGAAACCCGTAGTGTGAAAATATCCACAACACACACCCATATAGCCACTCTAATACATTGAGAGGGCATGACAGTAGTGCGTCATGCGGTGCCGAAATTATTCCTTCATGATGACGACCGGGACATGAAACTGGAGATCACGGCAGACACAGCATTAAGACTTGTCACAGCAAGTGCTCCGGTCCCGCACCCCGACCGTTAGCACCCGCCGTCTCCTGCTCCCGCTGGGACCACGACTCGCATCGCAGCAGTGCGTCATGTGGTGCAGAAATTATTCCTTCATGTTGACGACCAGGACATGAAACTGGAGATCACGGCAGACACAGCATTCAGACTTGTCACAGTGAGTGCTCCGGTCCCGCACCACGACCGGAGGTAAGTACCGTTGTCATCAGTGTCACCTGCACTACCTGTCAATCCAGACAGATTTCCTTTCAAGCCACACTATACATTTTTACACTAAAAAAAGGAAATAGAAAATAAAAATATTAGTTAAACCTGCCGCTCAAACAGCTAAACCAATAGTTCTTAAAGGGGTTATACAGGAAAAAACTTTTTTTTTTATATATCAACTGGCTCCAGAAAGTTAAACAGATTTGTAAATTACTTCTACTAAAAAATCTTAATCCTTTCAGTGCTTATGAGCTTCTGAAGTTAAGGTTGTTCTTTTCTGTCTAAGTGCTCTCGGATGACACGTGTCTCGGGAACCGCCCAGTTTAGAAGAGGTTTGTTATGGGGATTTGCTTCTAAACTGGGCGCTTCCCGAGACACTTGTCATCAGAGACCACTTGAACAGCAAAGAACAACCTTGACTTCAGAAGCTCATAAGTACTGAAAGGATTAATATTTTTTAATAGAAGTAATTTATAAATCTATTTAACTTTCTGGAGCCAGTTGATATATAAAAAAAAGTTTCTTCCTGGATAACCCCTTTAAAAACAGAGCTTCTAAGTGCTAATTCAGAACATAAGGTAAAACCATACAAACACTGTTTAAATGGTTTGTTAGCAATAAGTATATTAAAAATACAAAACATTTGGTAACAGTAGTATTATTTGACATAATTACAAACTTACCTTGCATCCCAGCAAGCACATCATACTGGCCAATCCCACAAATTTGTTCTCTCATGAACGTGTCAGCCACTATTTCGTCAGTTTGACACAGTTTACAGGCAGGTCCACCACCAGTTTGCTTGGCAGACTGCTGTATCTTCATCATCTTCTCTTTCACTTGTCTGTGACAGTCGTACCACTTCTTTTTAACATCTTCAATAGATCTCTTATGCACACCAAGGGGATTTATCTTTTCACATATTTCTCCCCATACTTTTCTCTTATTGGCTTTTGGCGGTTTTTCACTTAACCTTCCACAAATTAGTTCATATTTTGCTCAAACCTTTAAAGAAAAAAAAACATAAAAACAATCCATAACATTCAATGAGGATAAATCTAATTAAAAATTAAACAAAAAAAAGGTATGCAGATATAGGATTATGCAAATAGCTAGGATGCCACAAATGACTAAAATAAACAATTAGGGTGTTATGTTGTAGTAATCAAAATGAGCCAGGTTAATAGACATTGAAAGGCAAAATGTAATTAAACTCCCCCAGCACTGTTAGTGCGGGAGATGCTAATCAATATGCGTCCTACCATGGTGGGATCCGCCCTGCCGTTCACCCGTTATCTGCAGTCTTTTGGTTTGCGTCATGTGCAACTTACCACAAGGGAAAGGACACTTACGACAAAAAAAGACAAAATAAAAAGATTATTGAAATATGGCAACCTCCCTCTACCAAAAGTAGATGTTTTTCCTCATGTGTAAACTAAAAGCAGCGATATCACCAGCACCAGCAATATCGTCCTCATCATTGTCCAAATAGGCCTCCAAATGGGACGCTTCTTGTAAGGGACCTTCATGTGTAGACTGATCGGCGCCGGCTAAGGCTTCCCTTGCTATGGCCGAGCTGGAGGCCATGGTGTGACTTGCCTGCGGAGTTTCCTCGTCCTGGGGGAAATCAGAAACAACTAGAAAGCTTCAGAAACATCAGCTCTACTCAGAGACATGTTGCCAGTTGTTGGGTTTTCTGAAAATTAGTGTTTTCCTCACACGTGCCAGGCGGGAAATGCTGTGTCAAGTTCTGCGACACCAAAAACGTCAGAATAGTAAATCTGCACGGCAAGCCGAGGGGAAAAAATAAGACTGACATAGCGGAAAAGAAAGAGAAAAAGAGAAGAGAAAATTAGTAAATCAGCCTCAATATGTTCATCTGGAAGAGATGTAACTGTTACCTCTAGTCAATAAGTCACTATGTTTTAATACAATAATATACCTCATAAAAATGTAGGTATCCAAACCTACAAACCAAAACTTATAAACTGTTGCTCTAGACCACAACTCAAAATGACCCACTCACTTACTGGATCATTATGTTTATTATAAACATGTAAGGCTATATTCACATCTACTCTGTGGCACACCGGAAACTGATATTCACAATAGGAATTATCAAAGGCCATGTTCACGAACTTCCAAACGAAATCTGGTGGAATAATTCTGCTTGGAAATACCATTGTTCTAAATTAGATTCTCCAGAATTTGCTCAGAAATGCATTACCCTCTATGGATATGCAATATTTCTGAGCAGTCCTAGTGCGAACATTCATAATGTGTTAATTAAGTTTTACTCTTTTAGGCCAGTCATACACCTACCTCATCTGTAAAGTGATCGACTGTTTGTAATGGCTGATCCATCATGCTGGATCAGGCCAAACACTAAAAGAACCAGTGTTTACAATGATCAGCTACATTCTGCCAATCATTTGCTACTGGGCACAAGTTCACTGTGTTCTGTTTTGTTTTGTCTTGTTTTGTTGTTTTTTTTCTTCAGCTTCTTTGCAGCCACTTTTTTTTTTATAGATGGAGTAACCAAATAGCAGCATGCCCTCTATTATTTTAGAATACTGTTTCAAGGTGTATTCACACGTACATTAGTATCTTGCACATATTTGATGTACAGGATTTGAAGCTTTCAATGTAAACTAAATGACTAAACACAGCATCAAATCTGCGGCTTCAAATCATGTTAATACACCCTTCTTTAAAGAAGCATATAGATTTGTTAGGAGTAATAGGATAATCTCAATATCATGCTACTCAGTATTTGTCGTTTTTCTTTTTATATAAACTGATGACGGTAGGATTGTGTATTAAGAGATATTATACATCTTTACTACTGATTTTTATATTTGGGGCTGAAGCATCTGTAATATGTTGTGAACATTTATTCTGGGGTAGCAGTTGTCACCCATAAATATCTCTACCCACCCAGGAGGAGGATTAGAGAGGAGGGCTCTAAATGGCAAGCATTGCTTTCATTGTGGTGAAGGGATTCTATGTTCAGAGACACAGAATATGCCTCTGTAACACTAGATCTAAGAAACCGGACAATTGGGAACAGCAACATGTACATAATACATACAGTAGATGTCACATACATTACATCCCTTCAAGGTTAATAATTCATAAGGCCATAGCCCTTTGTAGTAAGACAGCTTTATGCCTTGGAGCATGTTTTCTTATTTTTAAGAAGCTTCTGTTGTTAAAAAAGATGAAGAGTCTCAGACAGCCCCTCATGGGAAAGTCTATGGCTCCTAATACCTGTGCCAGTCTAGAATTCCCAAGAATTCCCAATTCATTTGAGTCACATTTGTAAATGGTGTATCCCTTAAGGATTTTGTCTTTCTCTGTCCTTGTAGCATTTTTTGGATTGAATCATAAAAGTTCTATGATGAGTTTTTTGTTTGTTTTAGTGGTGAGGGAGATTTTTATGAATACATTTCTAACATATTTTCATTCCTGGTGTTTTTCATCTTCATTGAGAAGCATATGGAAAATGCTAATAAAAAAAATTAAAAAATACACCAAGGATCCATACAAAGCACCAAAAGGGAAGAATGGCAAAAACAAAAAAAAATTTTTGCAGTACTGTTTTGTACTTCCTATACTGCAAATAAATATGCCCTAAAAATGTGTCTTTCTTCCAAAATACATATAAAACCGGCCTTTTAGTTCTAGACTGGAACCAGTATCAGAAGCTATAGTTAAGTATGATCTGGCTACCCTCTTTTAGTTCCAGCCAATAAAACTTAGTCATTGTCTTTGAATGACATTTTAGTTTCTTCCAGAGGTCATACAAATTCTCACACAAGTGCCCGTCTTAAATGGGTATTCCGGCATTTAAACATTTTTATTAGGGATGAGCTAATCGAATCTGATGAATCCGAATTCGTTATGAATTTAAGGAAAAATAAAATTTGTAATGAATGTGAATATTGGCGCTATTCGATCTCACAAATCGCTTCATTAAACTCCATTTAGTGGAGTTCAGGCTCCAGGGCATCTAAAATGGCTGATCCGCATGTGAGGACATGGGGCAAAGAATCCTGGGAAGGCAGGAACAAGGATAGGCGGGATGACCCTGAATCACATGCAGCATGCAGCCTATCAGCAGCCAGTTTTCCCTGTGATGTCACAGCCCTATATAATCAGCAGCCATATTGCGGCCAATCACTTCAGCCTTTCATTGCAGAGAGATAGATAGTGACAGACAGCGCTGTGTGTTGGCCAGAAAAGCTTTTTTCCAGCAGCAAATCACCTCCTAGTCACATCAGTGTTCTGTTGCCCAGAGGGACAGAGAGCAGTGTGTGTTGCACAGAAAAGCATTCTTACTGCAGCGATTCACCTCCCAGTCACTACAGCGTTCTATTACAGAGAGGGACAGAAAGCAATGTGAAGCACAGAAAAACAGCGATTCAGCTCAAGCACAAATCCTGCCTAGAAGCACTGATAGGGAAGGGAGTGAGATTGAGAGAGAAAGTGCAATTTTGGGTGTAGTACACAGGTGTTGTACACAAAAACGTTTTTTTAAGCGTACTGGAACTTACTGTCCTCCCCTCATAAGTGCATACCACATATGTACATCTAAGTGGTGTACTATTTTGTTCCTGTTAAAGTCTCAAGGGCCTATATACTGTGAAAGGCCAGGCAAAAGTACACACCTGCTGGTGTTGTAGGCAAATACTGTTATAAGCATCTTGGAGTGTATTGTACTCCCCTCATATACGCACTAAGTATGTCAGACAGAGAAGTGCCAGGACGTGCACAGAGGAGTGGCAGAGACCTAAATTCATCAGGCAGAGGTCGCAGCAGACTAGAGGTGACTGGCAGCAAGAGTTGCAGTGAGAGGCTTGAGCTCCCTGTATCAGCTAACGGTCGTGTCTCGACCAGCAACTCATCTGCCGTCATCGAGTGGTTAACACCGCCATCCACTTCATCACAAGTGACATCTGACACCCCCAGTCAATGGTCAGTGGGTCCCTCAGTTGTCATGGCCCGAGAGCAGTCCCTGTCCTCCCCTAGCCTCTGTCCTATGCTGTTCCCTCCCCCACAGAATTATCTTATGCTGTGGGTTCAACTCCACTATTCAGTGGAGGGGACATCCGCAGCTCCCTCCGCTAGGCGGGCACGTAGTGATGAGGAGAGTGGCATGGGAGGTGGTGTTGTGAACATTCTGGCTCCTGAAGCAGACACTGTTAAGGAACCTGAGGAGGACATCAGTGACGTGCAGACACAAGTCGATGATGATGAAGCCAATCGCACTTGGGAGCCGGGTGAAGAAGGGGCTTCATCATCATCAGGAGAAGAGGGTTGCAGGTTGCCCGTGAGGCAGCAGCTGAGCCAGCAAGATGGTAGCATGGTTGGCAGTCAGCATGGTGGCAGAACTGGAAAGTCTGGAGCCAAACATGCCAGGGGTAGACCACCTGCTCCGCGGCAGCCTTCCTTCCCGGGAGGTAGTGTAACAGGGGTTCCTGGAGTCGGCGGCAGTAGCAGTCAATCAGTGCAGACTGTTGATGGGGAAAATCAGCTTCTCGGCGGTTTGGCAGTTTTTCATCAAGCATCCAGAGGAGGTTAACATGGCCACATGCAAGATATGTCAGCAGAAGGTGAAGCATGGCCAGAGTCCCAATGTTGTCACCACGACCCTGCGTTTACATATGCTGCATCACCATAAAGTGGCCTGGGAGAACCGTGGCTCCGACGTGGTGGTCCAGCCTGCTGCATCACCCAGTGGCATGCCACTCCCTGTTTCAGACAGCCAATGCTCCACCACCTCAGCCGAAGGGAGCTGTGTGTCATACCCATCTTCTGTCGCTCCAGATGCTCCTGCTCCTCCAACTTTAAGTCAGTCTTTCCGCCAGCAATCCATCGGCGAAGTCATGTCCAAAAGACAACAGTATGTCCCCACTCATCAAACGGCGCAGAAGCTGAATGTGCTCCTGTCCAAGTTGCTGGTGCTGCAGTCTCTCCCTTTTCAAGTGGTGGACTCTGCACCTTTCAGAGAACTAATGGCTTGTGCCGAGCCGAGGTGGAGAGTCCCAAGCCATCATTTCTTTGCAAAGAAGGTAGTACCAGCCCTGCATAATTTTGTGGAACAGAAGGTTGGCCAGTTCTTGAGCCTGTCGGTGTTTACCAAAGTGCACGGCAGCGCCGACATGTAGAGCTGTAACTAAGGACAGGGACAATACATGTTTTTACGGCCTAGTGGGTGAATATGGTTCCTGCACAGCCACAACAGCAACTTGGACAGGTTGCCTCCACACTCTGTAAAAAAAGATGAAGTGTCTCAGACAGCCCATCATGGGAAAGTGTATGGCCCTTAAAGGGGTTCTCCGGTGCTTACACATCTTATCCCCTATCCAAAGGATAGGGGATAAGATGCCTGATCGCGGGAGTCCCATGCTCCGGGAGTCCCGTGTTCGCTCCAGGTCTGATTACAGGCGACCACCGGGCCAGCGACGTGTGACATCACGCCTCCGCCCCCGTGTGACGTCACGCTCTGTTACCTCAACCTCCAACTTAGAGAGAACAGTAACCATAAGACTATACAATATAAAATACTATTAAATCATAACTGATTGATCTGAACACATAGCATAAAATAACGGCTGTGAATTTGATAGAAACAAAATCGAATTACAAAAAAAAACAAAAAGACAGAATAGATGGAAACTCACCCTTATAATAAAATAGCAGCTCATGCCGGATATTCATGCCAAAAGGACACGATTGTCCAGTGCAAACTGCCAGTTCAACTCCCCCCCCCCCCCCCCCCCGTATCTTCACCTCTGTATCCCCAAAGCAGTAAGGAGATTACATGAGGAGGTTTGTTACAATGTGTCACCCCAGTAGTAATGATATTACATGAGGAGAGGGTTTGTTACAGTGTTTCACCCCAGTATTAAGGAGATTACATGAGGAGGAGGTTTGTTACAGTGTGTCAGCCCAGTAGTAATGATATTAAAAGAGGAGAGGGTTTGTTATAGTGTGTCACCCTAGTAGTGAGATTACATGAGGAGGGGGTTTGTTACAGTGTCTCACTCTAGGAGTAAGGAGCTTACATGAGGAGGAGATTTGTTACAGTGTGTCACCCCAGTAGTAAGGTGGGGTGTGCCAAAGGGTGCAGCCCAGGGGTGGCAAAATTAGCTTTTGCCTAGGGTGCACACGCTCCAGGACGCAGATGCTGCAGCTCTGACCCCCATATGTTCAGCCAATTTTCCCTGGTCTCCCAGCAAAATGACACAATGGAGGCTTTGTAAACGCACATGGCCACGACTTGAATTCCAGCCAAATTCTCTCTCCAAAAGCTCAATGGCACTCCTTCTCTTATGCGCCCTGTTGTGTGCCCACAGAGCACTTTACATCCACATATGGGGTATTTTTATACTCAGAAGAAATGGAGATAAACATTTTGGGGGGATTCTTCTCCTTATACCGCTTGTAAAATTGAAAAAATGGGGCTACAAGAACATGTTACTGCTAAAAATTTAAATTTT
Organism: Hyla sarda; assembly: GCF_029499605.1. Classification (NCBI taxonomy): domain Eukaryota; kingdom Metazoa; phylum Chordata; class Amphibia; order Anura; family Hylidae; genus Hyla; species Hyla sarda. The sequence goes on from NC_079192.1 coordinate 109,704,368, forward strand.
AAGTTTTCTCTTCCACTTTGGTGCTATTCCTGTGAAACACCTAAAGGGTTAACAAACTTTCTGAATGTCATTTTGAATACTTTGAGGGGTGTAGTTTCTATAATGGGGTCATTTATGGGGGATTTCTCAAAGAAAAGCCCCTCAAATCCACTTCAAATTGAACTGGCCCCTGAAAAATTAAGATTTTGAATTTTTCGAGAAAATTTTGAAAATTACTGTTAAATTTTGAAGCCCTCTAATGTCTTCAAAAAGTAACAACATGTCAACTTTATGATGCCAACATAAAGTAGACAAATTGTATATGTGAATGAATATATAATTTATTTGGCATGTCCATTTTCCTTACAAGCAGAGAGTTTCAAAGTTAGAAAAATACTACATTTTCTAAATTTTCATGAAATCTTGGAGTTTTTCACCAAGAAATTATGCAAGTACCGACAAAAATTTATCACTATATTAAAGTGAAATATGTCACGAAAAAAAATCTCTGAATCAAATTAATAAGTAAATGCATCCCAGAGTTATTAATGCATAAAGTGAAGGAGGTCAGATTTGCAAAAAATGGCTGTGTCCTTAAGGTCAAAATGGGCTATGTCCTTAAAGGGGTTATCCAGCATAAGGAGATTTTAGTACATACCTGGCAGACAGTAATGGACATGTTTAGGAAGGATCTGCGCTTGTCTTGGGCTAAATGGCTATGTTGTGAGATTGCCATAACACTGTGGCTAGCTTTCTGTGAACTTGTATTTCCTGTTTTCAGTTTTCTTTTTTGCCTACAAATCCCATGATACCATTTTCCTCCTTCCCACACATCAGCTACCCCACGAATTGAAACATAAATGAGCTGCAGACCTGTGGTTTTCAATCAGGGTGCCTCCAGCTGTTGCATTACTTGCAGATTGCTCTCTCCACCCATTGAAGCAGACAGGCTCCCTGTCATCAGCTGACTAGTGAGTCAGGTCTCAACCGCATTGCAAGCTGGGAAAAATCTGAGAGATGAGTAATTTTGGATGCTGTTAAAAATAAATATTAAGGTGAAAATCACATAAGAATTGTGAGAAAACCGTCACACACAGGTAAAGACACTATATAATGAACTACACTAACTTTACAGCCCCTGTAGCATAGTCAAATAAAAAAAAATCCTGGAATACCCCTTTAAGGAGTTAAAGAATGGAGTCTCTGCTATGACATCTATATGCTATCATAGGGCATATGACATAAAGGGAGGGTTTCTAAATACAACCCCTATAATATTTTGATGATTGAATGTAGAATGAAATCCAAACAAGATCCAGTCTATTCCTGTATAAACGTACAGCAGGCCTTCAGCTCAAACGTGACTCAGATCACAACAAATCTGCAGAAGAGCAATTTATACAAGGCAACTAGAGAAATGAAATGCTCAATAATAAGAATTGTAATAATGATAAATGATGCAACCAATAAATAACGCTTAATTATTTTTAATTATGGCAAAACTCATCATCTTGCATTAAAACCCAAACAATCTTCCATACAGGCAGTATTCTGCTTATCAGGTACAAACAGTCTTAACAAATGCCCTGAAATTACAATTTATTGTTAACATTTGTAATCTAATTGTCCTATATTTCATATTACTCCATTTTTAATTACTTAGTAAATGTACTCAGCACCTTAAGAGTTTCCAGTTTTCAAACATATCATAGAAACATGTTAGAGGTTTTTATCAGTAGAGTTTCAGGATCTAGCAGCTTATCACTCTATAAGCATGGGGAAGGGGTTACCAACATGGACAGGGAGTAAAAATAAAAAATCAATGCCTTTTGAGAGATTGTCTTGTGGCAACCACTTTCCATATGTTCTTTTAGTGAATATGGACTTCATTGAAGGCAGTCCCTACTCAGAGACATTCATCAATGAGCCAGAACAGATAGTCACTCTGTAAGGGATCAAGTAGAGAGTGCAGCATAACCCCTTGGGAGCCCTGTTGCCTTGATGAGACTTGTGGTGCTTTCACCGGACAGAATTATACTGACTTAAGACTGAAGATTAAATCCTGGTTGCTGGGGTCCTGTCAAGGTACTGAAGAACATTCTGCAGAGGCATGAAATTCCTCCTTGCGAATAATCCTTGCAGGATGACCAGTTGAGAGATTAGACTTGAAGTAGGCCTCTCCTCAGAGCACACGACACACAGCACACCTGAGCTAAGCTGTTGCCTAGAGCCAAACTAGGGTGAACTATACTGAACAATGTCTAGCACCGGACTGGACTAACTCCTCCACTGCAACTCACTATCTAGGGGAGACTTTTGGGGTTCTCATTGACAGGCAGGGTCACATGGGGTTCACTGCTTACAATTAAAGGCACAGTAACAGGAAAACATATGTACATTCAAGAATAACAAAATTAATTTAGAAACATATATTATCTTTCATTCTCACATAATTAATACAACTGTAGCATTCTAGTGGGCCCAACAACTTGTGCTGCCAAGCTGCCCGAGACAGTCCAAAACCATGGGACAGCTTCTGGTGCTGGGACACCCCACATAGTGTAACACTCACGTTTCAGCAGACTGGAACACTGATGATAGAGGACTCGGACTGTACCAGGGAGCGGATTCTAAGGTGCCGCTGGTTTTTCCCAGAGCCCGCCGCAAAGTGGGATGGACTTGCTGCGGGACCCAGGTCGCTACCCCTGGCACGGCTTGACCACACAGGCGGCTGAGGAGATTCGAGGCATAGGTGGGATAAGGAAACTCGTGGTCTGGTTAGAAGGAGGTAAGGGCAGGCAGCACAGTACCGTAGTGAGGAACGTAGCAAATAGTCAGTAGGCGGACAGCAAAGAAGCAAGGTCAGGTCACGGAGCAAGAGTACGATACACGGCAAGGCAATACACAGGAATGCTTTCTCTAAGGCTCTAGGGCAACAAAGATCCGGCAGGGAAGTGTGGGAGGTGGAGGAATTTATCAATGAGTCACAGGTGTTACTTCACTAATGGACGCACTGGCCCTTTAAAACTTAAAGCTCCAGCCCGCGTGCGCACTAGGGGATGGGGAAACGCACGCCAGAGCAGAGAGGAAGAGGCAGGGGCAGGAGAAACACCAGGTAAGTGACGGACGCTACCCGCGATGCAAATCCCAGCCCCGCCAGCAGCAGTAGGTAACGGAACAATGCGATAATGGCCAGCTTGTGCAGCCGGAGCGCATAATGTAACAGTACCCCCTCCCCCTTGGTCTCCCCCTCCTTTTACGATTCAGAAAACTCCTGAGAAGGTCACGGTCCAGGATATTCTTCTCAGGCTCCCAAGATCTCCCAAGAACTGTTAATCTCTCACGGTTTTAGTGGAAAGAATCTCTTTAAAGATTCTTTTGAGAAAACCAGTTTATGACAAGAGGCTTGTGGAGAGAGACGTGGAAGGAATTAGGAATACGTAACGTAGCAGGTAGACGTGTTTGTAGGAGACAGGATACATTTTTTGTAGAATCTGGAAGGGACCAAGGTAGCAAGGACTAAGCTTGTAACAGGATATCTTGAAGCGGATGTACTTGGAAGAAAGCCACACCAGGAGAGAAGAACGAAGGAGGTCTTCTACTCTTATCAGCTTGCGCCTTGATGCGTGAGGAAGCCTGGAATAACGACTGTTGCGTCTGTTGCCAGATGGTGGGGAAGTCACGGACCAGCTCATCAAAAGCAGGCACACCGGAGGAAACTGGGAGAGGAAGAGGAGAACAGAGATGGAGTCCGTAGACATCAAAAAAGAGAGACGACCTTGTGTACTCGGAATCCTTATGATTATATGAGAATTCAGCCCAGGGGAGAAGATCGACCCAATCGTCTTGGCGAGCTGAAACAAAATGCCGAAGATAAGTCTCAAGAATTTGATTATACTGACTGTAGGACTGAGGGTGCTAGGCCGAGGTGAAGTCCAGATTGATGTCTAGAGCGTCCAGACAAACTGCACACCACGATCCGAAACGATATGCTGAGGAAGACCATGTAAATGAAAGACATGCAACAAGAAGTACTTCGCTAGCTGTGGGGCAGAAGGAAACCCTGGTAGAGGAATAATATTAGCCATCTTGGAAAACCGATCTACACCGACCCAAATTACAGTGTTATTATGAGATGGTGGCAAATCGGTGATTAAATCCATGGCAATATGGGACCAGGGAGTCTCCGGAATGGGTAAAGGCTGTAAGATTCCTGCAGGGCTCTGTCGAGGAGTTTTGTCACGGGAACAAGTTTCACAGGAACGAACAAAATCAGAAACATCACGTTCAAGATGGGGCCACCAGTAGTGCCAGGAGATTAGAAGTAGAGTCTTGCCTATACCAAGATGACCTGCTGTCAAGGAAGAATGACCCCATTTCAGTAACTTGCGTCTCAATCTGGCGGGCACAAAGGATTTTCGCAGAGGAACTTGCTGAATTTTAGCAGAAGTGGCAGTAATCAAATGGTCAGGATGAATAATATGCCTAGGCGTGGAGTCCAAACCAATGATATCCAAGGACCTGGAGAGAGCATCTGCCCTGATGTTCTTATCTGCCGGACGGAAGTGAATGAAGAAGTTGAACCTAGAAACGAACAGTGACCATCTTGCCTGGCGGGGGTTTAAACGCTGAGCAGACTGAAGGTATAGAAGATTCTTATGGTCGGAGTAGATGCCGACCGGATGAGAAGAACCTTCCAATAAATGTCACCATTCCTCCAAAGCAAGCTTGATAGCGAGGAGTTCACAATCTCTTATGGAGTAATTCCTTTCAGCAGGAGAGAAGGTCTCGGAGAAGAGCCCACAAGTTACAGTCTTGCCCTTGGTGTTTTTCTGAATAAGAACGGCACCCATTCCAATAGATGAGGCATCAACCTCCAAAGCAAAGGGCCTCTCCGGATCAGGTCTTGTAAGCACAGGAGCAGAGGCAAATGCAGACTTTAAATCTTTTAATTCTGCAGACAATATATCTGGATCCATCTGCAGGCCCCGGTGATAGACAATGTAGCCAAGAAATGGAAGATTAGACTTCTCGAACCGGCATTTCTCCAGTTTGGCATAGAGATGATTCTTCAATAGTTGCTGAAGAACCAGATGAACATGAGTACGATGTTACTCTAAGTTGGAAGAGAAGATCAGGATGTCATCTAGGTATATGACAACACAGGTGTAGAGAAGATCGCAGAAGATATCATTGCCAAACTCTTGAAAAACGTCTGGAGCATTGCAGAGACCAAAAGGCATTACAAGATACTCAAAATGTCCATTTTGCCGTTTTCCATTCACCCCTTGCGGATACAGTTATACGCTCCACGCAAGTCCAACTTGGAGAAAACCTTGGCACCCTGTAGACAGTCAAAAAGTTCTGAGATGAGAGGTAGTGGGTAATGGTTCTTGACTGTGATTTTGTTAAGTCCCCTGTAGTCAATGCATGGACGGAGTGAGCCATTCTTCTTCCCTACAAAGAAGAAACCAGCTCCAGCAGAAGTGGACTTACGGATAAATCCCTTTTGGAGATTCTCCTGGATATACTCAGCCATGGCTTTGGTCTCAGGAACCGAGGGTAGAGAGGGTACATCCTTCCATGAGGAAGAGTGGTACCAGGCAGAAGATCTATAGGGCAGTCGTAAGGACGATGTGGAGGCAGAGACTCAGCCTGTTTCTTGCAGAATACATCAGAGAAATCTTGGTAAGGTGGCGGCAGGCCAGGTAAAGGAGGAATACGAGAAACAACTTTAGTCTGAACTGGATGGAGGCAAAGATTTTGGCAGGATTGTCCCTAGCGAATTATTTCTCCAGTTCTCCAATCCAGTTGTCCTCTGAAGTACAGTGTGGCAAAACATAGATTTCAATGTTTTCTTTATGACAAGAGATTCTGTAAGGAAGTGAACCATACAGTCCAGATGTTGTCCATTAACTGAGGAGATGGACAAGGGCTTGGAAAGCTGAGTGACAGGAAGATGATACTTGTGGAGCAAAGAAGCATCCATAAAGTCATCTGCTGATCCAGAATCAAAAAATGCTGTAGCAGTGAAGGAAGACTTGACTGAAGCGAAGACTTGTACAGAAATAGTTAATGGTGGAGAGGTAGCATTCACACCCAGGGACGCCTCTCCCACGTACCCTAGGTGCGGGTGTTTCCCGGACGCTTTGGGCGAACTGTACAGTCCTTCAGGAAGTGCTCCGGGCTAGCACAATACAAGCACAAATTCTCACTGCGTCGTTGTGACCTGTCTTGTTGCGTAAGACAAGAACGATCCACTTGCATAGCCTTTTCGGCAAGAGGCGCAGGTAACTGAAGAGGTGGTCGTTGAAACACGGGTGCTAGGCAAGGATATCTCCATGTTCGGGCTGGTGCCCTCTCTAAGCGCAGTTCCTTCTGTCTCTCAGCAAAACGTACATCAATGCGTGTGGCCAAGGGGATAAGTTCAGTCAAAGAAGATAGAGGATCACGTGCTGCAAGGGCATCTTTAATCCTACTTTCCAGTCCTCACTGACAAAGCCTCATAATTCCATGTAAGTTCTGAGGCTAGAGTACAGAACTGAATGAACAGAGGTTCAGCAAAGCCTTCTCAGCAGAAGAGGCATGGGCAGGTTCCTCAAAGACATTGCAAAATTCTGCCAAGAAAGCCGACAAATTGTAGGATACCAGATCACCACAGTCCCAAAGAGGTGTAGGGCTTTTCCGGACAGTAGACTAATGACCAAGGCCACCTTAGCACGTTCCGTCTGAAACTTTTCAGACATAACCTCCAAGGACATGGAGCACTGTGTGATGAAGCCTCTGCATAACTTGGAATCACCATCATAATTAGAAGGTAAAGGCAGAAGTAGCTGAGAGCCAGAAGACACTGCAGGAACTGGTGGTGGGAGTGGGCCAGGTTGCGGTTCCTGCTGCTGTTGTTGCTGCAAGGCCAATAGTTGTTGCATCATAGCAGACAGTTGGGTAAGTGCTGCTCCTGTTGTGCCATTTGCCGAGACTGATGTACCACAACGGAGGGAAGATCCGCGACTTCAAGCAGGGGTACCTCAGCGGGATCCATGGCCGGATCTTACTGTAACACTCACGTTTCAGTAGACTGGGACACTGATGATAGTGGATCTGCTGGACCCGTGTGGTAGAAGACTTGGACCGTACCAGGGAGCGTAGTCTAAGGTGCCGCTGGTTTTTACCAGAGCCCGCCGCAAAGCGGGATGGACTTGCTGCGGCAGGCGGCACCCAGGTCGCTACCCCTCGACCTGGGTGCCGCACGGCTCGACCACACAGGCGGCTGAGGAGATTCGAGGCACAGGTGGGATGAAGGAACTCGTTGTCTGGATAGCAGGAGGTAAGGGCAGGCAGCACGTAGTCAGGAACGTAGCAAATAGTCAGTAGGCAGGCGGCAAAGGAGCAAGTTCAGGTAATGGAGCAAGGGTATGATACACGGCAAGGCAATACACAGGACTGCTTTCTCTAAGGCTCTAGGGCAACAAAGATCCGGCAGGGAAGTGTGGGAGGTGGAGGAATTTATCAATGAGCCACAGGTGTTACTTCACTAATGGGTGTACTGGCCCTTTAAATGTTAAAGCTCCTGCATGAGCGCACTCTAGGGGATGGGGACACGCGAGCCTGAGCAGAGAGGCAGAGGCAGGAGAAGCACCAGGTGAGTGAAGGGCAGGGAATCCCAGCCCCACCTGCAGCAGCAGGTAACGGGACCATGCGCTCATGGCCAGCGTGTGCGGCCAGAGCGCATAACATAACACATAGTATAAGGCTAAGATTCTACTTTTTATTTATTTTTATAATGCCAAGAAAAACGCTGCACCAGATGTTAGCTGTAAATCAATGAGAAATCGCAAAATTCTTTTTCCACTCTGCGTTTTTCAATTTCGCTTTTTTTTTATCCTTTTGCCGTTTTTTCACTCTTTTTTGGCGTTTTTCAGCTCCTTGGCGGTTTTGCAAAATGGCAGCATGTTGAACTACTGACGTTTTTTCCATGAAATCATGGCATTTTTCTCCCATAGATGCCATGTGGGTTTTAACTTTGGCGTTTTTTCAGGCTGTTTTTATTCTCTTTTGGACTTTAGCGATCCAAAAAAGTGATGGAGATACCTTTTTTAATAAAATTTCATATGGTACATTTTAAAAAAAAATAATGAAAAAGATATAGTAGTGATGGAAAAAATTGCATCTAACCAAATGTATCTTTTTTTATTACAACATTTTTATAAATTTTAAACAGGGATCAATTTATGTTTGCAGGCAGGGACCTAAAAATGTAGCCATCAATAATAAAAATGTAGTGTGTGTGTCTGTTTTTCACTTTTTTTTCTAAATTTTTTAGGTAGTACTACTACTCCCAGCATGGAACACACTGTTCCATGATGGGAATAGTAGTATCTGTACTAATTGACAGATCGCCCGTTGCGATCCTCCTGTATAATGTATAGATGCGGCCAGCTGCTCTTCCATGGTCCCCTGCACTGCTGTATATATACACCTATTCATATTTCCCGCAGAGAGCTGTGACTGGCCAGATGGTTCAAGCCAATCACAGTTCTCTGTGGGAAATATGAATAGGTGTATACATACGTCAGTACAGGGGACCATAGGAGAGCGGCCGGCCGCATCTATACATTATACAGGAGGATCACAGAGGGTGTCAGGAGTGACATCTGCTCTGATCTTTCCTTAACTGCAGGTACTACTACTCCCAACATGGAGCACACTCTGCTTCATGCTGGGTGCTATAGTACCTGCATTAATAGACAGATCGCAATAGGTGTCATAAGTTACACTCGCTGCGATCTGTCTATTAATGCAGGTACTACAGCTTCCATCATGGAGCAGAGTGTGCTCCATGTTGTAAGTAGTAGTACCTGCAGGTAAGAACAGATCACAGCGGGTATCACTACTGACACCCGCTGTGATCGTCCTGTCTATAGCAGAGATGTGGAGCGACTTTCTCCTGCACTCAGCATCTCTGCACTATACTCCGGCCGGCCACTTACTCATTCATATTTCCCTCTGAGAGCTATGATTGGCTGCAACCATCTGGCCAATCCCCACTCTGGGCGGAAAATATTAATGAGTGATGTTCTATTCACATCACTGGCCAGAGTATAGAGCAGAGATGCGGAAATTGCACTGCTGTTTTTTCAGGCATTTTTTCTTGCGTTTTTTTTTTTTTCAAACCAAAGAACGCAGGACAAAAAAACAAGTAGAAACTTAGCCTAACAGAGCTGGTTGATCATAAGATGTCAGAACCCGTCTTTACCTATAGCAGCTGCCCTTCTTGGGCCCTAAGAGTGGCTTCAGGGTGTTGACAGGGCAGAATTGTGTAACAATCAGACAGCCACAAGAACAAAAATATTAAAACATGTACCAGATAAGTGATGATGGGAATAGATGATGGCTCAAACGGATGGATAATTAACAAAAATCAAGCAAAATCTTTCCCTAAATCTATCCATGAACACCAACGCTAACTCCAGAGAGTTCACTGTCCCTGAAGCTATCCCTAAAAACTTTTATCTGTAAAATTGACCCTAACACAAACAATTGGAAGACCCAAAAGCAAGACTGAACTAAGGAGCAAACACAACAAGTAACAGAAACACGGACTACACAAGCATGAACCAAGAACCAACTAGATGGACTAGGAACAAAACTATTCTAGGTACTGGAGAAATAAATGGAATAGTGGGATTAAATGCACAAAGCGGTACTATTACATCATGATAGCTTTAAGGATGTATCAGCAGTTGAAACCACAGTCAGTGACCGCCATTAGAGATGGATTCAATACCGGTCATATAACAACCTAGATGCTGCAGTTAGTGGCACAAAAAATGAACATGATTGGTATAAAAGCATGTATATGCTATTAAAATATAATGTTATTGATCTGCATTGTGAACAGCATAAAAAGAAAAAAAAACTACAAGAATTCCCACTACAAGATTCAGGATCCGGACTGGTATGCGGAGAGGACATGGGTGGTGGATCCTCTGTGTCAGTGAGGTGATGGCGTGGGCCATACCAGGGGAACGGAATCTAAGGGTTTACTGGTTTTCACCAGAGCCTGCCGCAAGGCGGGATGGACTTGCAGCGGCAGGTAACCCCCAGGTCGTTCCACCCGATAGCGACTCAACCTCACTGACAGCTGAGACAGGCGCAGTACACAAGGAAAAGGAAAGAGCAAGGTCGGACGTAGCAGAAGGTCTGGGCAGGCAGCAATGGTTCGTAGTCAGGGGCAACGGCCAGGGTCTGGGTACACAGGCAATGGAACACACAGAAACGCTTTTACAGGGCACTAGGCAACAAGATCCGGCAAGGACAGGATGGGGAAGTGGGTTTATATAGTGTAGGGAGTGTTAGGAACTAATTGGACAAGGCACCAATTAATGGTGCACTGGCCCTTTAAATCTGAGAGACCCGGCGCGCGCGCGGCCCCGCTCTCTAGGGCGCGCGGAAGGATGAGGCCGGTGAGTGACACTGGATGCGACCCGCGGGTGGGCACGTCCCGCCACGGGGATAGCATACCCGCCGAGGGACACAGAGCAGCGCTCCCGGACAGACTCGCTAACCGGGGCTCTGCAAGCAGGGAAGTGACGCCGCGAGCGCTCCAGAGGGGAAGCGGGGCTCGTGGCGCTCAGCGTTGCAACAAGTTTTTAAGCAATTATACCAAGAGCTTCTCCATTTTATATAGATGCAGTATGTAAAAATTACAGGCACAATCCCCAATGGGGCAATTTCCAAAGTCCAATTCATAATCCATTAACAACCCTTGCTTTTATATTCTTCAGAAACACCTAAACATCCCAAACTCTCAGGCACTATATCCCATGAAGTGACAGCTCTTATGTAACATTACACCATAATCTTCCTATATCCCATCCGTCTAACACTGACAAGACAGCACCTCCTCCTAAAAACCTAAAAATTTGTGATGTAAATATAGGCATGGTATGGGAAATGAGTAAACTCGTCCTTTGAAGGATTGTGCTTAGTCGCAGATATATTGTTGTCCATAGAACGAATAGCTATTTTCATAAACAGAACACATGAAAATAACATTAAAAGATTAAATAAAAAGCACTTTTTTTTTTATTCCACCCACATCAACTAGTGAACGAGTGAAAATGCAAAAAACTAAATGATCCAGTCATTACTGGATTAAAGAGGGGCTAACAAGTCCAAAAGGGAGCCCTGAGCTGAGCAGCATGATCACCTGATCCGCACTAATTGATCAGCTGTGAGGCGGCTGCATAGCAACCACCAAAAATAAACTAATAGGAGAAGACAAAATGGCTGGATAATCCCTGAAATTAGTAACAAATTGATGGAAATTCATCAGAATTGCCATCAACAGGGATAATGAGGGAGATTTATCAAAATCTGTGCGGAGGAAAAGTTGACCAGTCGCCCATAGCAACCAATCAGATTGCTTCTTTCATTTTTTACAGGCCGTGTTAAAAATAAAGAGGCAATCTGATTGGTTGCCTAGGGGATAGGGGATAAGTTTTTCAAGACTGGACTACTCCTTTAACCCCTTAAGGACCCAGCCCATTTGCACCTTAAGGACCCGGGCATTTTTTATACATCTGACCACTATCATTTTAAGTATTAATAACTATGGGATACTTTTACTTTTCATTCTGATTCCGAGATAGTTTTTTCGTGAAATATTCTACTTTATGTTAGTGGTAAATTTTGTCAATACTTGCATCATTTCTTGGTGAAAAATTCCAAAATTTGATGACAAATTAAAAAATGTAGCCTTTTTTTACTTTGAAGCTCTCTGCTTGTAAGAAAATAAACATCTCAAATAAATTATATATTGATTCGCATATATTATATGTCTACTTTATGTTGGCATCATAAAGTTGACATGTTTTTACCTTTGGAAGACATCAGAGGGCTTCAAAGTTCAGAAGCAATTTTCCAAATTTTCACAAAATTTTATGCCTGAACCAAAATCAGCCACCCCTGTGCAAATATCCAATTTAGACCTCAAATATACATAGTGCGCTCTCACTCCTGAGCCTTTTTGTGCGTCCGCAGAGCATTTTACTCCCACATCTGGGGTATTTCCGTACAAATATTGCGGGTCTTTTTTTCTTTTTACCTCTTGTGAAAATAAAAAGTATGGGGCAACACCAGCATGTTAGTGAAAAAAAAAATATTTTTTACACTAACAGGCTGGTGTAGATCCCAACTTTTCCTTTTCATAAGGGGTAAAAGGAGAAAAAGCCCCCCAAAATTTGTAACACAATTGCTCCCGAGTACGGAGATACCCCATTTGTGGCCCTAAACTGTTTCCTTGAAATACGACAGTGCTCCGGAGTGAGAAAGCACCATGCACATTTGAGGACTAAATTAGGGATTGCAAAGGGGTGGACATGGGGTTATTCTACGCCAGTGATTCTCAAACAGGGTGCCTCCAGCTGTTGCTAAACTCCCAGCATACCTGGACAGTCAGTGGCTGTTCGGAAAGGCTGGGAGTTGTTGTTTGCAACAGCTGAAGGCTCCATTTTGGAAAAACTGCCATATGATACATTTTTCATTTTTATTGGGGGGGACAGTGTAAGGGGTGTATATGTATTGTTTTACCCTTTATTATGTTAGTGTAGTGTTTTTAGGGTACATTCACACAGGCGGGGGTTTACGGTGAGTTTCCCCCTAGAAGTTTGCGCTGCGGCGGAAAATTTGCCACAGCTCAAACTTGAAGCAGGAAACTCACTGTAAACCCACCCATGTGAATGTACCATGTACATTCACATGGGGGGGGGGCAAACCTCCAACTGTTGCAAAACTACAACTCCCTGGAGGCACACTGGTTGGAAAACCTTCAGTTAGATTCTATTATATTATCTCAGTATTTTCCAACCAGTGTGCCTCCAGCTGTTGCAGAACTACAACTCCCAGCATGTACTGATTGCCGAAGGGCATGCTGGGAGATGTAGTTATACAGCAGCTGGAGGTACACAACTACAGATCCAAGGATGGCGAGACAGCCGTTTGCTGTTTGTGCATGCTGGGAGTTGTAATTTTGCAAGATTTGGAGGGCCATGGTTTAGAAATCACCGCACAGTGATCTCCAAACTGTGGCCCTCCAGATGTTGCAAAACTAAAAATCCCAGCATGCCCAGACAGAAAACTGCTGTGTGGGCATGCTGGGAGTTGTATTTTTGCAAGATCTAGAGGGCCACAATTTAGATATCACTGCACAGTGATCTCCAAACTGTAGCCCTCCAGCTGTTGCAAGACTAAAAATCCTAAGATGCCCAAACAGCAAACCGATGTCTGGGAATGCTGGGAGTTGTAGTTTTGCAACATTTGGAGGGCTACAGTTTAGAGACCACTGTATAATGGTTTCCAAACTGTAGCCCTTCAGATGTTGGTACTTGCTAGGCTAAAACTCACCGACTTCCGTAGTCGCAGGATCGCTGCACCAGGGAGAGGATCGCTGATTGCCGCCGGTAAGTGACCTCCACCATCGCCGCTGGTCACAGGACAGTTCCCCCATTCTGCCCTGACTACCTTTTTTGGGCAGAACGGGGGAACCGAAATTTAATCCCCCGCCCCCGATCTGCTATTGGTCGGCCACTTCTGAACGACCAATAGCAGGGATAGGAGGGGTGGCACCCCTGCCACCTTACTCCTATCCCTTCAGGGGGATCGGGGGTGTCTTAGAAATCCCTGATCCCACAAATTGTCCAGGTCACCGGGTCACCGGAGACCCATATGACCCGGAAACACCGCAGATCACCGGAATTGAATTGACCAGTGTTTTGTGGCAATTGCCGACATGGGGCGTCTCAGGACCCCCCTCGGCATTGTCACGGGATGCCTGCTGAACACCGCACGCCGGGCGGGGACCGAAATTCCTACAAACATACAGGTATGTCCTGGGTCCTTAAATACCAGGGAGCGAAGGTGTACCTGTATGCCCTGGGTCCCTAAGTGGTTAATAATAATCATTATATAGCTCATAGTAAATGCTGATAAAGCATTATTATTATTATTCCAAAGTTTAGATATTTGGCGCACTTACATTATAAATTAACAATTTCTACTGAAAATAATGACTGATTATTTGCTAAGTTGTCTAGAAAAAAAAATAAAGGAGGTTGACAATCAATGATAGAATCAAGCCAGGTCTCTCCAGTTTTCCCTGAACAGATTGTTAAAATAATAGCCTGTAAGAGGTATAAGGAAGAAGAGGGAGCCTAACCTAATTTGCCCTGGATTTAATGCTATTTCCATACTTTTTCTAAAAAGCTGATGGCATAAATATGTTATTTTGCCATCAAGGTCCTTCTGCAGGAGCCAGGCCTGACCAAAAGAAGCTGTTGTTATCAGAGAGCACAGAGTATTTTAGTATTATATTTAATATGTGTGGTAGCATTAAACTCAGAGGGCACAGTTTGTGACAGTATTATATTCAAACAGTGCAGTATGTAGCAGTGTTACATTCAGGAGCACAGTGAGTAGAATTATTATATTTAGAGTGTACAGTGTGTTGGCAGTATTATATTCAGATTCATATTGTATGGCAGTATTATAATCAGAGTGTACAGTGTGTGTCAGTATTATGTTAAGAAGGCACAGTGTATTGCAGTATTATACTCATAGAGTACAATATGTGGCAGTATTATATCCAGATACATACTGTATAGCAGTATTATATTCAAGGAAAGAGTGTGTTGCTAAATTATAATCAGAAGGTACAGTGTGTGGCAGTATTATGTTCAGAGGCAAAGTGTGTCACAGAAGTACATTCAGAGGGTACAGTGTGTGGCAGTAATATATTCAGAGACACAGTGTGTGACAGAAGTATATTTAGAGGTACAGTGTGTGGCAGTATTATACTGTATGCATGTGCACATTGAGTGTCAATATTATATTCAGAATGTACAGTGTGTGTCAGTATTCTAATCAGGAGTACAGTGTGTGGCAATATTATATTTAGATAGTACAGTATGTAGCAGTACTGTTTTCAAAGGGGACAGTGTGTGGCAGTATTATATTCATGGGCACATGTGTGGCAGCATTATATCCAGATGCAGAGTGTGTGGCAATATTAGATTAATGGGCACATTGTGTGGTAGCATTATATTCAGAGGGTTCAGTGTGTGGGATCATTTTTTTCCGAGGGTAGAGTGTGTGATAGACATGAGTGAATTTTTGAAAAATTAGATTTGGCCGATTCCCCGAAATTTGGTTCGGTCCGAATTTATTTGTTGCGAATTGCTATTAAAAATGGCTATTTCTGGGCTACAGAGAGCCTCAATAGTGGTGTAGAACACTTTGCCTTGTCGTAACACGCATAGGGAGTGTGTTCTGTTAGTGAAATAATACTGTTATTCAGTATGACATGCAGATTACAGGCATCGCTATTAGAATCACTGCCACAGAGCATCTGGATGTGGCAGCAGGGTCGGGAGACCATATGGCATCACAAATGAAGAGATTAAAGATAATTTTATTTTATTTTATTTGAATTTATTTTACATTTTTTAATTCCTTTTTTGAGGACCCATTCTGGTGAGAATCGAGCTGGCAGTCCGCTGCGAGGCGAGCTACCACCTGTTCCAGCCCCTGTCTCCCAGCGCCCCCGCCCCCCTCCAACCTCCAATCTATCACTCCAACCTGTTTCATTGGATTCTTGTGATATTTCCAGAGGTAATATATGACGACGACCATGGGGCCTCAGTCTTGAAAAGATTACATAGATTTTTTTTTAAATTTAAATAGAAGATTTTGAATAGATTCACAATTTTAATGTGCCAGCAGCATGAGGAGATCACATGGCGGCACAATGACAGAGCCTGGTAATTGGAATGAGCAAACTTTAAATCCTTTTTGAGGACCCATTGGAAGGCAAGTCTGGTGCCAGCAGCCACTGTAATTCCAGCTCCAATAGTGTATAATTGCTGCAGTAGAAAATATGGAAAAGCTCCTAGTTGTATCTTAAAATCGAGCTGGTGGTCCGCAATGAGGCCAGCTACCACCTGTCCCAGCCCCTGCCTCTCAACGCACCCCCATGCTCCACTTGAAAAGGGAGGGACTTCAGTACCAGCCACTTGGACATGAGCACATTCAGCTTCTGTGACATTGGATAAGTGGGTGCATAAAGCTAGAAGTGGCTGCAGTGAAAAAGCTTGTACTTGTGTCTTAAAATCGAGCTGGCGGTCCTCCGCGTGGTTAGCTACCACCTGTTCCAGCCCCTGCCTCTCAGCGCCACCATCCCCCCCGACTGTGAAAGTGCGAATGTTTCATTTAATCAGTTATGGTTCATTGTTATCACTCCAACCTGTTTCATTGGATTCTTATAAGGTAATATCTTACAAAAACCATAGGGCCTCAGAATTGAAAAGATTGAAGAGATATTTTTAAATATAAATTGAAGATTTTGATTAGATTCACAAGTATAATGTCCCGGGTGCCCAAAGCGTTTACTTTGAACTAATACTGTATGACCACAAAACCCAAAATAACAAGGAGTCACATGGTGGCACAATGACAAAGCCTAGAGGTGGCAGCAGCCCGATGAGACCATAGGGACTCACAAGTGAAAAGATTAAAGATATTTTGTAAAATGTAAATTGAAGATTTTAAATAGATTAACATTTTAAAAGTTTAATTTAATGTGCCAACAGCATGAGGAAACCATATGTTATTAGACTACAGAAAAAATTACATAGCCTGGAGGTGGCAGCATCAGCATGAGAAGACCATATGGCAGCACAATGAGAGAGCCTGGAGGTGGCAGCATCAGCATGAGGAGACCATTTGGCGGCACAATTACAGAGCCTGGAGGTGACAGCATCAGCATGAGGAGAGCATGTGACGGCACAATGACAGAGCCTGGAGGTGGCAGCAGCAGCATGAAGGCCATGCCAACTGAGAGTTGAGTCTGAGGAACCCACCGACTGTTGACTGGGGTGTCGAATGTCACTTGGGATGAAGTGGATGACCGAGTGAACAAATCAATCACGGCTGCTGGGTTGCTGGTCGAGACAAGACTGCTAGCTGACACCGAGAGCTCAGACCTCACTTTGCGACTCCTGCTGCCACATGTCCCTACTCTGCTGCGACCTCTGCCTGCGCCTGATGAATTTAGGCCTCTGCCACTCCTCTGTGCATGTCCTGGCACTTCTCTACCTGACATACTTATACACCAGCTGAGTGCGTATATGTTACACTTATGAGAGGAGGACAATGTGCTCTACTACACTTAAAACTGTATTAGACTATAGAAACAAGTGTGTAGCTTTGTCTGTCCTTTCACAGTAACTATGCCCAAATTAGTTTAACAGGAAAATTTATAAAGGACACCACGTAGGTGTACGTACAGTTTACACTTATAAGAGGTGGACAATACCCTCCACTACAAACTGTATAAGGCTACAAAAACAAGTGTGTAGCTTTGGCTGGCCTTTCACAGTAACTAGGCCCAAATTAGTTTTTCAGGGAAAAAAATTACACCACGTAGGTGTACGAACAGTTTACACTTATGAGAGGTGGACAATATGCTCTGCTTTAAACTGCATAAGGCTACAGAAACAAGTGTGTAGCTTTGGTTGGCCTTTCTCAGTAACTAGGCCAAAGTAGTTTAACAGGAAATTATATAAAGGACACCACGTAGGTGTACGTACAGTTTACACTTATAAGAGGTGGACAATATGTTCCGATTAAAACTGTATAAGGCTACAGAAACAAGTGTGTAGCTTTGGTTGGCTTTTCACAGTAACTAGGCCCAAAAATATACACCACCTATGTACGCACAGGTTACACTTATGAGAGGACAATAAGCTCCACTATGCAACCTGTATTAGGCACTGTAATCAGGTGACTATGGCTTTTCGTGCTCACCCTAACTGGCCTCTTTAGAGTTGCTGTACACCCAACTGCAGCACAGAGTCACTGTGTAGTAGAGCCCAGTACAGTATTATTAGGCACTAATAGCAGGTGACAATGGCTATTAGTGCTCAGCCTAACTGGCCCCTATAAGCTTTAGAGTTGCTGTACACCACTGCAGCAGTACAGAATCGCTGTGTAGTAGAGCCAAGTACAGTATTATTATGCACTAATAGCAGGTGACAATGACTTTTAGTGCTCAGCTTAACTGGCCCCTACAAGCTATAAGCTTTAGAGTTGCTGTATACCACTGGAGTAGTACAGAATCGCTATGTAGTAGAGCCCCGTACAGTATTATTAGGCACTAATAGCAGGTTACAATGGCTTTTAATGCTAAGCCTTACTGGTCCTTATAAGCTTTAGAGTTGCTGTACACCACTGCAGCAGTAGAGTTGCTGTGTATTACATCCAAAAGTGTACTTTCTCTCTCTCCCTTCCCTGTCAGTGCTTTTCTGCGGTGATTTTGGCTTGTGCTCGCTGCTGTCAAGCTGTTTTTCTGTTAAACACACACACTGCTCTCTCTGAAATAAAACGCTGGAATGGCAGGCGGCAAGATGGCTGCCGATTATATGGGGCTGTGACATCACAGGGGTGGCTGGCTGCTGAAAGGCTGCATGCTGCATGTGATTCAGGGTCATCCTGCCTACCCACCTTCCTGCCCTCCCAGAGTACTTGCCCTGTGTCCTCTCATGTGGAGCACCATTTTAGATGCCCTGGAGCCTGGACCACACTGAAGTTTAATGAAGCGATTTGTGTGATCGAATCGCGGCGATATTTGGATTTGTTGCTAAACAATTTTTCCTGAAATTCGTAACGAATTTGGATTCGTCAGATTCGATTCGCTCATCCATAGTGTGTGGCATTATAATAATCAGAGGGTACAGTGTGTGGCAGTATTTTATTTAGAGGCATAGAGGGGGAAGCTCTGCTGCAATAGTGAGGAGCCAAAGATATATGAACAGCAAACTGCAGAGTCCAAATGAAGCTAGAATGAGTCATAAAGGTCTGAACAAAGAAGAAAAGGAGCAATTACAATCAGGGAAGACGTCACCTGTGAGTCACTAAATGTAAATGTTCATTCTGCCTCTAAATAGTACTGGATTTACTCATAATGTCAGCAGCGAGATGATGTCTGGTGCCTTTTAAGTTAGTGAAACAACAACTCCCAGCATATCCTTAGCACTGTTTTGGTAATAATTTCCCGCAGTGTGCGACTCTGCAACCTAAAATTAAGATCTGGATGACAATAAAGGAGACATATATGTCTGCATTAATGGAGAACTTAGCAATTGTGTCCTTGTTCCCTACCAAAGTAGTCCAAGGACGCCGTAATTGCAAAAATTTGGTATGCATGCCCATCTCCCAACTAGCAATTTCCTCTAGGTGGAAGATTTGTTGAGTTTCATGAAAGTCTTCTGCACAAGACCGAGAGAGGAGTGGATTGTAGCCAATGCAGAGGAATTACTGATTTCATACTCCCTACTAAGAGGGTAAGAAGGATAATCAGGTTTAAATCTTCCAGGTGTGAATTTACCCTAATATGGTTGTGCACATGAGATCGAGAGCAAAAAAAGGGGGGACACAGCTTCCCATCCCAGTTAAAGGCTTCCAGCAATGTCTGTTCTTCCCATAAATCAAAACGAACAATAACTATTCTTACAGTATTTCTTTTGCTACACAAAAGCTTTAAAACACAAATGCTACATAAAAACCCTGATGAGATTCCAGGCAGCACCATGCATTATTGATATTCTGTGATCGACCCGTGATATAAGCCAGACTTCACAATAATCTGGATGTGAAATCGCATTTAAAACGACTTGATGTATGCTCTTTTAGACAATCAGAATTAAATTATGGCAGGGAAATTTTGAAGGCTGTCAAGGAAAAGCCACCGTCTTTTCTTTTCCAATTTAACCTTGAAGAAAAGCCACCCCATAGTGATGGGCCGGGAGGAGTAGAAGAGCACATGATGAATTCTGTAAGATCACAATAGCCTCATTATGAGGAGCAGGTGATCCGAGTGTAAATATTCATCTGAAGGTTTCTACATGTGTGTAGGGAAGCAGCAATGAATGATAATGGACACTGACATAATGAGATGCCTTGGCGCGTGGCTTATGCCTGCGACGGGCACAGCCATACGCCATCGTCTTCTTTGTAAGAGCACTGAGTGGCGTATATATTCTTCCTGGTTTCTGCCATGTACTATTAATTAAGATGTTTTGACATCAATGGATTCATTGCTGAAGAGCTGGCAAAATAGCCGTCATTTGGGTAATTTGTTGCGGCGTAACTGGAAGCGGTGAGGTGATGTGTTTGCTGATGCCTGTTAGAAAATCACGTATGCTTGTCGGAAAACATGAAAGAAGAAAGGTCAATGTGTATAATGCAGACACATAATCCCGCACAAAGGGCTTATGTCCACAGACCTGCTCCATATAACATACATGTCTTTATATTATACAATATTGCCATCAAAGGCAGTAGCACAGGAGGACTTGTGATACTAAAATTACATTCCATGGCAGATATTTAGAAAGTAAATCCTACTACAAAAGCAAAAAACTTTCCTATTATGGGTGATGAATGCATCCTATGGCTGCACATAGATAAGTACATAGCATGGATTCATACAGTTACATTTTGTTTTCACTACAAATGCAGCAAATCTATGTTCATTATGCATGAATCTGACCATGTAGAAATCATTAGAAAAGAAATGTTTAACGGCGCAGAGTTTTCAAAACTTTTTATGTTGGTGACACCCTTTTTAGACACGCATACTTTGGTAACACACCCCTCGTCGTAACGCCAATTGCACAAATCTCATTGCGCGTCTTATAACGCATTACATAAAATCAGTATCCAATATTAGAATTAGAAATGTGGCTGCTACCCCTGTGCCATTTTATATCTCCCTTCATCACCCCTATGCCATTTTATTCCCCCTCTGCGCCATTTCATTCCCTCCTTTATCCCCCCCACTTGACTTGTGCCAATTCATTCCCTTGCTTGATCCCCCCTCCCCCCCAGTGCCACTTCTTTCCTCCCAACATGAACTAACTCCTTGTGCCACATCATTTCCCTCCCTTGATTCCCAACATTCCTTTCCCTGGGGGCAATTTCATTCCCCCTTTATTAATCCCTGCACCATTTAATTCCCCCTTTGATCCTCCCCTGTGCCATTTCTTTCCTCTCTCTAGATCACATAATTCCCCTCCTTGATCCCAGCCTGTGCCATACAGGATTTGTACATATGACTCGGCATAGTGCTTTGGGGTCTATACTTTTTTTAAAAATGGAAGCAGATCAGTGAAAAAAACTGTGGGAAACAAAGTTCTAAGGTTACACATACCCACCCTCTTCATCCACAATGTCTCCACAACCTTGGATAAACTTGATGGATATGTGTCTTATTTAAACTGTACTATTTAGGACGATAGCTGAATGTTCCATTTGCATATGTAGCTCAGACAGTAAGAATACAGGATTGTCTAGAGGTTATATCTAGGTTTAGAGAGTGGCAGGCATCTGAAAAACTTGCTGTGGTATTACTGTGGTATGTGCTTCTATGCCGTCGAGATCAAGGCTTCAAGCTGGACACCCCCTGTACTTTTCTGCTGGGAACCCCCAAGATTTACTGGCTACCATCCAAAAGTAGACAAGTGCAATCCTGTTTTTGACTTATAATAGACAAATGGAATGCAACAACAGTCAAGGAAACACAACCTCATAGTTCATGTATTTTGCCTCTGTATTAAGGCCAGTGTATAATGACCCAACCTGACAACATCACAGAGATCACCTAGAACGGGCTTTCATTGTAAGTACAAATGTTTCAGATAAAAAGGCAAGTTGTGTATTCCAGCTCACTCCCACATGTGCGCCCGGACTGGACTGGACGTGTCCACACACATAGCAAGAAGAAACAAGATGTCCAGCACAGATTCGTGAAATGGAACTTCTTAATTCAAACAGCAAAGTTGCCATAGGAAACACACAGGATTCAGTAAAAGTGACGCGTTTTGGCCCGTGAGGCCTTAGTCATGCCAATAATGGTATGACAGATAATGTCTATGTTACATGCAAGTTTTGTCACAGACATGCTGCAGTGTCCTACTGTGGGTTGTTTATACTTTCTAATTGTGGTAAGACTGTAAGCAAAATGCGTCAACATGTGAACATAGCCTAAAGACCGCACATCTTCATAAAACTTCTCCATTGTGATTACAGGCCAAATTATTTTCACTTCATGGCAATATTTCTTTAAAAAAACGAAATATTCAGCACTAGCAGCCTAATCAGATGACCAGGTGCAGTGATTAAGCTCCATCCCCTCTCTCTGCAAAGCCAGATGGATAAAGAATAACTTAAAGAATTTGTTCAGTATCTAAAAACGTATCCTCTGTGCGCAGGATAGTGGATCACAGGGGGTCCAACCACTGGGACCCAATGCGATCTCCCGTATGTCACCGTGTTCTCCTCATGAATGGAGATTTGTGGATCCCCTCGTGAAGCGGTGGCCAACATGCCCCCTCCATTTATCTCTATGGGAGAGCCAGAGATACAGCATTTGATTATCTCCAGCTCTGCCATAAAGGTGCATGGAGGGGGTATGGAGGCCACATCTTTGTGCCATGGTCGACAAAGCTCCATTCATGAATGTAGGCGAGATTGAGCTGCCATGATTTGACACTTATCCACTATCCTGCAGATATACTGGACTACTACTTTAATGAGACATAAAAACTCCCTT
The DNA here is from genome assembly GCF_029499605.1 of Hyla sarda. Taxonomy (NCBI): domain Eukaryota; kingdom Metazoa; phylum Chordata; class Amphibia; order Anura; family Hylidae; genus Hyla; species Hyla sarda. Next base: position 109,727,013 of record NC_079192.1, read on the forward strand.
AACCTTCTCCCCTCTCTGAAATCCCTTCACCACAAGAAAACCACATTGTAAGACCCTGCATGGGACTGTTTTCCTAATCCTATTCCCTCCAGCTCCCACTGGATTTCTGGCAATTATCACCCTCTCCCACAAAGTGTGTTCCACTCCCACCTGCTCTCGCAACGTGAGTCTAATTTTTTCACAGCTTTTTGTGCAATTTCTTTACCCTATGTGAGAAGGTGAAAGGTATCGTGGTGGATGGTCGATATGTGTCACCAAGGCTTTGGAGAAGTAAGAGCCGGCATTTTTCAGTGTCTGTGCTGCAATGCAGACTGACACTATGGCCGTTGTATGGCTGGAAGGCCAATTCGGGACGGCTCTTACTGGGAATGATAAAGTGCAGGGTGGGGGTCATTCCCCACAATCCAGGCCACCTTTTGTTGGCCTTAACCCCATAAGGACCCAGCCCATTTTCACCTTAAAGGGGTTATCCAGGAAAAAACTTTTTTTATGTATCAACTGGTTCCAGAAAGTTAAGCAGATTTGTAAATTACTTCTGAAGTTAAGGTTGTTCTTTTCTGTCTAAGTCCTCTCTGATGACACCTGTCTCGAGAAACGCCCAGTTTAGAAGCAAATCCCCACAGCAAACCTCTTCTAAACTGGGCGTTTCCCGAGACAGGTATCATCAGAGAGTACTTAGACAGAAAAGAACAACCTTAACTTCAGTAGCTCATAAGTACTGAAAGGATTAAGATTTTTAAATAGAAGTAATTTACAAATCTGTTTAACTTTCTGGAGCCAGTTGATATATATATATATATATATATATATATATATATAAAAGTTTTTTCCTGGAATACCCCTTTAAAGACCCGGCCATTTTTTGCACATCTGACCACTGTCACTTTAAGCATTAATAACTTTGGGATGCTTTTACTTTTTATTCTGATTCCGAGATAGTTTTTTCGGGACATATTCTACTTTATGTTAATGGTAAATTTTTGTCGATACTTGCATCATTTCTTGGTGAAAAATTCCAAAATTTGATGAAAAAATTTAAAATTTTGCATTTTTCTAACTTTGAAGCTCTCTGCTTGTAAGGAAAACAGACATTCCAAATAAATGATATATTGATTCACAAATACAATATGTCTACTTTATATTTTCCTCATAAAGTTTACATGTTTTTACTTTTTGAAGACATCAGAGGGCTTCAAAGTTCAGCAGCAATTTCCCACAACATTTTCAAAATCAGAATTTTTCAGGGACCAGTTCAAATTTGAAGTGCATTTGAAGGTACTTTATATTAGAAATACCCCATCAATGAACCCATTATAAAAACTGCACCCCTCAAAGAATCCAAAATGACATTCAGTAAGTGTGTTAACCCTTTAGGTGTTTCACAGGAATAGCAGCAAAGTGAAGGAGAAAATTCAAAATCTTCCTTTTTTACACTCGCATGTTCTTGTAGACCCAGTTTTTGTATTTTTTCAAGGAGTAATAGGAGAAAAAGTCCCCCAAAATTTGTAACCCAATTTCTCTCGAGTAAGGAAATACCTCATATGTGTATGTCAAGTGTTCGGCGGGCACAGTAGAAGGCTCAGAAGGGAAGGAGCAACAATGGGATTTTGGAAAGTGAATTTTTCTGAAATGGTTTTTTGGGGGCATGTCACATTTAGGAAGCCCTTATGGTGCCAGAACAGCAGAAAACCCCCACATGGCATACCATTTTTGAAACTACACCCCTCAAGGCACGTAAAAAGGCATCCAGTGAGCCTTAACACCCCACAGGTGTTTGAAGACTTTTTGTTAAAGTCGAATGTATAAAGGAAAAAAAAAATTCACTAAAGTGCAGTTTTTTCCCAAATTTATATTTTTACAAAGGGTAATGGGAGAAAATGCCCCCCCCCCCCCAATTTTTAACCCCATCTCTTCTGAGTATGGAAATACCCCATGTTAGGACTTAAAATGCTCTGGAGGCAAACTACAAAGCTCAGAAGAGAAGGAGTCACATTTGGCTTTGGAAAGCAAATTTAACTGAAATGGTTTTTGGGGGGGCATGTCGCATTTAGGAAGCCCCTGTGGTGTCAGAACAGCAAAAAAAAAAAACACATGGCATACTATTTTGGAAACTACACCCCTTAAGGAAGGTAACAAGGGGTACAGTAAGCCTTAACACAGGTGTTTGACGACTTTTTGTTAAATTTGGATGTGTAAATGAAAAAAAAAATGTTCACAAAAATGCTGTTATTACCCCAAATGTTACATTTTTTCAAGGGGTAATAGGAGAAAATTACCCCCAAAATTTGTAATCCCATTTCTTCTGAGTATGGAAATACCCCGTGTGTGGACATCAAGTGCTCTGCTGGCGCACTACAATGCTCAGAAAAGGCGGAGCGCCAATGAGCTTTTGGAAAGAGAATTTGTTTGGAATGGAAGTCAGGGGCCATGTGCGTTTACAAAGCCCCCATGGTGCCAGAACAGTGGACCCCCCACAAGTGACCCCATTTTGGAAACTAAACCCCTCACAGAATTTAATAAGGGGTGCAGTGAGTATTTACACCCCACTGGCGTTTGACAGATCTTTGGAACAGTGGTCGGTGCAAATTAAAAATTACATGTTTCATTTTCACAGACCACTGTTCCAAAAATCTGTCAGACACCTGTGGGGGGTAAATACTCACTGTGTTAGTGTAGTGTTTTTAGGGTACATTCGCACTGGCAGGTGAGTTTGTGAGTTTCCTTCTAGGAGTTTGCTCTGTGGTGAAAAATTTGCTGCAGCCCAAACTTGAAGCAGAACACTCACTGTAAACCTGCCCGTGTGAATGTACCCTGTTCATTCACATGGGGGGGGGGGCAAACATCCAGCTATTTCAAAACTACAACTCCCAGCATGCACTGACAGACCGTGCATGCTTGGAGTTGAACTTTTGCAACAGCTGGAGGCACACTGGTTGGAAAACCTTCAGTTAGGTTCTATTACCTAACTCAGTATTTTCCAACCAGTGTGCCTCCAGCTGTTGCAAAACTACAACTCCCAGCATGTACTGATCGCCGAAGGGCATGCTGGGAGATGAAGTTATGCAACAGCTGGAGGTATGCAGCTACAACTCCCAGCATGGCGAATACAGCTGTTTGCTGTTTGGGCATGCTGGGATTCGCAGTTTTGCAACATCTGGAGGGCTACAGTTTAGAGACCACTGCACAGTGATCTCCAAACTGTGGCCCTCTAGATGTTGCAAAACTACAAATCCCAGCATGCCCAGACAGCAACCTGCTGTGTGGGCATGCTGGGAGTTGCAAGATCTAGAGGGCCACAGTTTAGAGATCACTGCAAAGTGATCTCTAAACTGCAGCCCTCCAGCTGTTGCAAAAATACAAATCCCAGCATGCCCACAGAGCAAACAGCTGTATGGGCATGCTGGGAGTTGTAGTTTTGCAACATCTGGAGGGCTACAGTTTAGAGAGCACTGTATAGTGGTCTCAAACTGTAGACCTTCAGATGTTGCTAGGCAACTCACCGACTTCCGTAGGATCCAGTGAGTCAGACGCACGACATCGCCGCTCGCTGATCACTGTCGCCCGCAGCCTCCGGATGGGTAAGTGGACCTCCGGCGCCGGTCCTCTGTCGGTTTCCCCGTTCTGCCCGGCCTATTGTGGGTGGGCAGAACGGGGAAACCAAAAGTTAACCCCCCACCCCCGATCTGCTATTGGTCGTCGTTCCTTGACGACCAATAGCAGGGATAGGAGGGGTGGCACCCCTTCCACCTCACTCCTATCCCTTCAGGGGGATCGTGGGTGTCTTGGACAACCGCGATCCCCCTTATATAACTGGGTCACCGGGTCAGATATAGACCCGTAATGACCCGGAATCGGAGCAAATGAACTGCAAATTAATTCACAGGCGATTTGCGTCGATCGCCGACATGGGGGGTCTGATGACCCCCCTGGGCATTTGTGCGGGGTGCCTGCTGATATATATTCCCACGTATGGATACGTCCTGGGTCCTTAAGTACATGGAAGCCAGGGCGTATCCATACGCCCTAGGTCCTTAAGGGGTTAAAGGCAACCTGTTTTACCAACTGAGGGGGATTTGTTAGTTGCAGCTAACACTGCCAAAGAGAGCTGAGAGTTGAGTTCCTCCCTGTGTTTCAGCCAAGGTTGGAAGCTGGTGAGCAGCCTGCCTGGAGGCCTGGAAAAGACTTGCTTGATGCTGCATGGCATGGTCTGAGGTGTGAACAAACACCTAAGGAATACAGGTGGACTTTTGTTACGTTTTCCTTTGTTCTGCATTTAAAGACTGTTTGCTGTGTGACAAGTGTGAATAAAACACTGAACTTTGATTTGGAAAATACTGCTTCCTTGCCTCTATACTGCAACTGCACCTATTTGCAAGAGCGAGTCATCACACCTCCGTACCATTTTATTATCCTCTTGTGCCATTTCATCATCCCCTTGTGGCATTTGCTATTGCAGTGTGCCATATCAGAGGTTTGCAGGATTGCAGGGGATTTTGCGGGACCCGCTGCATGTTCTGTGACTTCCCGCTCTCGCCCGCACCAGAATAAATACTGCCTGCTCCCCCAAGTTTTATATCGGGTCCTGCGGGACCCACAGGATCCCAATCCCATTGCAATCCTCACGATGCTTGAACCTAGCCTAATATAGACACCTCAGTACAATCCAACATATGCACATCCTGTATATAAACTTAGTTGTGTTGTGTTTAAATGTGATACATACTTGATAAATAATTTAGAAAGTTAGCAAACAATAAAGAATTATTTCTGTCATCAGTGGAAAAGTTTTAGAAACACTACAGGCAGATGTAGTGCAGCTGCACAACTGACGTAAGAGCTTCTATGTGCACTGTCACGTAGAGACACTGTTTACTTATAACACCTATGAAATTTTGGATTTCCTTTCAATGTGTCGGCACACCAGTGATCAGCTATTGGGGCTTATTCTGTGGATAGGTCATCAGTACCATTTCCCTAAAAACAGGCCTTTAAATGGTCACTCTCATTAAAAAATTTTTTGCTATTGCACTCCTTATGGTAAATAAAAAATATTTCTAATATAATTTGTTTTAAAAAAATTAAGTTTTCTATGTTTTATTTGTGCTTAACAAAGCTCAAGAGCACATTTTACCCCATCTCATACACAGACTTTGGACCGAAGCCTAACCAAAGTTAGAGCTGGGGAGAGCGAAGTCAGAGCCCGGAGGTCGCAGGTCTGCATGAGACAAATAAGCCACGCCCCCCCCCCCCCCTCATCTCTCCCTCCCGGAGGATGCAGGTCTGCATGAGAGAAAGAAGCCAGAGAAGGGGGAGAGAGGACATACAGGGCTCCTCATCTCCCCTCCCCCTGCTCTGTCTTCAGGGGACGCAGGTCTTCACACGAGAAAAAAGACAGAGAAGATAAGAGAGAGGACGTATACTCCTCCTCATCTCCTCCCTGAGCTCTGTGTTCACTGAACGGGAGTATGACAAAGTGCAGGGCTGGGAATGTACAGTATAGACTGCAGGGGCTGGTGAATTAATCTCATACTGGGGATGATTTCTATGTGTGATGGGGGGGGGGTGACTCCTTAATGACACTTGCAGGGAGTTGTAGTCCCTGTTATGTGTGTATGCTAGTGTTTCCCAACCAGGGAATGCTGGTAGTAGTAGTTTTGGAACACCTGGAGGCACCCTGGTTGGGAAACACTGGTGTATGCCCTATAGAGGTGTGGTGAACTGCAACCCACAGGAAACTACAGAGGCATCATGCTGGTGTTATACCACAGACTGAAGACTCCTGAATGACACATGCTGGGAGTTGTAGTCCCTTTTGTGTGTGTATGCCAGTGTATCCCCACCGGGGCTGATTATATTAGTGTGCTGTGTATAAGGGGGCCGACCCGGGAAAATAGTAGGATGGGTAAAGGGTGGAACAAAAAAAAAGGAGCCGCCCCAAACCAGCAAGGCATGTGGCATGCTGGGATTTGTAGTTTCCAGCACAGCAAGAAACAGGTATTAGAAGCAAAGATAGGAAAACAAAGTGGAAGATAAAAAGACAACAAAGAATGGAAATATAGTAGCCTAAACAACAAGAATAGAAATTAAACAAAACAAATAGGGTAAGTCAAAAACGGAAAAACACGTTGACCACTGGAGTACCCCTTTAATCTCAGGCTAGAGGCACTGAAGATCCGGCAGGGAGGAAAGGGCGGAGCTGCCTTATATCATTTTGGCAGAGGGACCAGGCACCAATCAGTGGTGCACTGGCCCTTTACATTTCATGAAGCGGGCGCACGCGCAAAGGGAAGCAGGGGCCAGAGTGGAAGCAGGTGATAAGCGGGTCGCGGTTAGCATGTGGGAAAGCGGGGAGGGGTGAGCGCTCACGGTCAGAACGCCGGACCGGAGCGCTCACCGTAACTATAATGAACCCTTTAAATCACTCTTGTCAGGATTAGTGCTAGGCTTTGTTTGTGATAGAGAAGATAACCCTGTATTCGCCCTCGTTTAGACTGGGAAAACCACAATCTCATCCATGATCCATGGATAGACCATCTGTCATAACTATCATGCGCGTTCTCCTCTGTGAACGGTTTATAAACACACTGGTTTAGGTTCTTCCATGTATCATACTTTTTGCTGTCTGGACAATAATGATGGCTGTCATATTCATTATAAAGAGTTAGTACAGGCGGGTCAGATTTACTGCAGAAAATGTTCACAGCAAATCCACATACCAATCCTCAACACAAATCCACAACAAAAAGCACGATTTTACTGTGGATTTTCAAGTGAATTTTACAAAAAGAAGAGACAATATTCATTTTAAAATCCACAGTAATGGAGCTTGCTGTGGGTCATCTGCAGCAGAATCTCCGGCAATATGTTTTAAGGTGTATTTATTGCGTTTTTTTTTACTTCATCAAGAAAAGCCAAAACAAAGCCAAAACAAATCCATATTCATCTTCCCCCCAACTAACCTCAGATTGTACCCACTTGCTCTTGTGTTTAGCTTTATTTGAAATCATTGATATTAATAATAGTTTGTTTTACAGAAAAAAAGTGTCCATACAACCTACAGATCCTCAAGAGGTGCAGCAATGTTGTTTGCATGTGGTAGATGAATATAAAAACAGGAAATACATACTGTAAATCCATAAAAAATAAATAGAAATTTTGATTATTTAGTTCAAGGAAACCTAGAAGATACACTTCATCTCCCGATTCCGGTTCCTCGGAAACATTGGCTCTGGAAATCCTGATGGGCTTATATAAGTTTTTGCATTTTACACTTGAGTTATGAGAACCTCGTCTCTCCGCAGATACCAACCTCTCTGGAGATGTCACTGAAAATGAGTTTTACAAATGTGTTCCATGAATGACGAAAACCCTATTATTTTATAATTGAAATCCCAACTCTGTACCAGGCAAGGCACAATTTAATTTATCCGCTGCTTTTGTTCTTCCTTCAGTTAATCTCCCCGGAGAAACAGAAAATTGACCCCTGTGCAACAAGAAGTAATATTGTAATTATGTATATTGGTTTTATAAAATCGCTATGTATATTCTCAGGCCTGTGAGTGCAGGGGTTGTAGAAGGAGAAACTCTGGAACGATCTACGATTATTACATTTCACAGAACATAATCCCAGCCTCAACATTGTAATCTTTTATTTAAGATGCATTTTGCACATAACAAGAGAAAAATCAATAACAGGGTTGTTTGCCTCGGAAATGTATCCAAATTGTTAAAGAATTCAATGAAGGAAGCGTATTTAGAGAAGACTTTAGAATTTGATAAACACATAGCTCTGAAATGAAACGTGGTGGAACAATATCATTTTCGTGCATGCAATATCGCCGTGATGAGAATCTCCCGTCATTTCAGCCATTATCGAGGTCTATTGTGAAGATGTATTGTAGCGCCGGTACCCCAATAGCCTGTTAATGGTAGTCATTTACTAACCATATAATTTACATCTCTATCAAGTTGCAATTGTACTTATGCTCCTTTTGTGCATCCAGAAAGCTCAGCCGAGTAAGAATAGCAATGCATCCACTATGTATTACTATGTGTAATTACATTCTTTAAGATGAAATACCAAAGCATTGGTTTATTGGATAATGCTATTTTATTGCTGTATCTCATTTTAGGACCAAAAGTGGTATTGCCGTATTAATTATACAACAACCATACATAGCTAAGGCAAAGTTATCATTGCTAAAATGGGGCTTGAGTATGGGCGTAACTACTTTTGTAACAGTCATAGCAGCTGCTATGGGACCCAGAGTTTAAGAGGTTACACCCAGGCGCTAGAACAATGTTCTTTTTTGTAGGAAATAACAATTTGGTGGTTTTATGCTATCTAGCACTACTACGCTGCTCAAAATATAAAGGGCACACAAAGAATAACACATCCTACATCTGAATGAATGAATTAATCGTATGAAATACTTTCGTCTTTATATAGTTGAATGTGCTGACAACAAAATCACACAAAAATTATCAATGGAAATAAAATTTATCAACCCATGGAGATCTGGATATGGAGTCACATCACGTCCCCTCCCATAGACATGAATGGAGGGGGCGTGGCGTGACGTCCCGTCCCCAGTCCCGGAAACCCGGAGTTTTCCGAAACTGGAGACACAGCTCCCACATAGAATGCGGGTGCTGCAGGGAGATTGCGGGGGGTCCCAGCAGCGGGCCCCCCGCAATCAGACATCTTATGGACATCCTTTGGATAGGGGATAAAATGTTCTTGCCCGGAATACCCCTTTAATACCTATAACGGCTGCATAATACA